>NC_090448.1:472909618-474109618 GCF_031143425.1 Pleurodeles waltl
ACTTTTTTGATGGGGTTGATAAGGAAGCAGTCACTGGCTTCTTATTGGTCTACTTGTCCCTTGATGGCAACAGCTATATTTCCTGCAACTATGACACGTAATCGCTATTTGCTTCTTCGTATGCTGCATTTTGTAGACTATGCTTTAGCCTTGCCACGAGATCACCCTGATTGTGACAGTCTTTAAGATTACGCCTGTCCTTGATAATTTTGTAGATCGGTTTTCAGAGGTCTATGTTCCAGGCAAAGAGATAAGTGTGGACGAGTCTTTGGTCCTTTTCAAGGGGCGTTTAGTTTTTAAGCAGTACATTCCTAGTAAGAGGGCACGGTATGGGATTAAATTGTATATGCTATCAGAAAGCAGTACAGGATATGTGTATAATTTCCGGGTCTACACTGGCACGGATTCCATTATTGACCCTCCTGGTTGTCCGGACACTTTTGAAGTTAGCGAAAAATTGTGTGGGAACTTGGTAGACGACTATTTAACAAAGGTCACCAGTTGTACGTAGATAATTTCTACACTGGAGTGCAGTTGTTCAAGGAGTTTAGAGTGGACATTGCTGCTTGTGGCACAATCCGTTCTAACCGGAAAGGCTCTCAATGGAGCTTGTCTGTAAAGAAACTTTAGAGAGGACAGTGCAGTGCCTTGCGGAATAATGAGCTGCTAGCTCTGAAATATTCAGACAGGAGGGATGTGTACATGCCATCTACAATCCATGATGAGTACTTCCCCTGTGACCGTTTGGGGTTAGGTTGCCGAAGTGCGCAAACCTGTGTGCATTTTGGGCTACAATAGGCACATGGGTGGTGTTGATAGAGTAGATCAGAGGTTGGAACCTTACACTGCTCTTCCTAAGTCTTACATGTGGTATAAAAAGTTGGCCCTACATTTATTTCATTTGGCAACTTTTAATGGTTTTATTGTGTTCAAGGCTTGTTCACCTGAGTCAAGGATAAAATTTGTTACATTTCAGGAGTCAGTGAGAGAGAGCCTTATTGTGGTGGAACAGGCAAGAGTTCCTAGAGTAGCAGTGGTGGAGGATGTGGCTAGATTGAAAGATCGCCACTTTCCAGATCACATTCCTCCCACTCCCAAAAAAGACTTGCCCACTAAGAAATGTAGAGTGTGTGCCTGAAGAGGTATCCAGAGGGAGAGCCGGATGTACTGCCCCGATTGCCCTTCAAAGCCTGGGCTGTGTGTGGCCGGCTGTTTCAGAAATTGCCACACTAAAATATTTTTGGGAAATACTGTGAGAGTAAACTGCCTATTTTACATTTTCAGATGTTCAGTTTCATGGTTGGCATTACTGTCATGTATTTAGTTAGAGCTTTTGTGTTTGTAGTTTTTTTAAAACTTATTTTATAATTAGTTATTGGTTTCTTTGTTGTTTATAAACAAAAAAAAGTGATGGTGTGTGTGGGGCGGTGCTTGGCTGGCGGTGTGCGTGGGGTGGCGCTTGGCTGGCGCTTGGCTGGCGGTGCGCGTGGGGTGGAGCTTGGCTGGCAGTGCCAGCAATCTACTGTCCACACACTCCCATCAGCTAGTGTGACTGCTGTATCAGGCATGTGGGCGTATGTAAGTGATGGGCCCTTGAGTGGTGCTGTCTGTCGATGCGAGTGTTTTAATGTGCTGGGCCCGTGGCTGGCCGCGTGAATGGTCTTGTGCATGTCATGTATGAAAGGTGTGTGAATAGACTGTAAAACGGTTGGTGCCTTGACGCAGCTTTACAGCTCACGAGCTGTGAGTCATTGGTTCAGTTTTTTGGCCTTTCAGTTGTTAACAGTGCATTTCACTTTTGTGAAATCTCTTGTTAATAAAATTTGATCTACTGAACCATCACTCACCCTTGTGCCAAATCCAACCAGTATGTGTGGTACAAATGACAAAACCTGCTCCGCTGTAATCAGGCATCGCAGCACACTTGTGACACGCTAGGTGTCTCAGGTGGGACCCCGATGATGAAGAATGCCACCAACTTGGTTGGTGGGTGAGGGGTCTTTTTCACATCACAGACGTACGTGGACACATCATAATGATATATTGCAAAACTACCTGTATTTGGGGGGGAGGGGGCACCTATGTTTTTGTTACTGTGTGCGGCCTTAATCTAGGGAAGCCTACCAAACCCAGAATTCTTTTTAAACTAGACACCCCAAGGAGTCCAGGGAGGTGTGGCTTGCGCTGATGCCCCAACATTGTTACCCAGACTCCTCTGCAAACCTCAAAATTTGCTTAAAAAAGCATATTTTCCTGACTTTTCTTAGTAGGATCACCGCTCCAGCACAAAATTCCTACTCTCCAGCGTTCCCCTCAGTCTCCAATGTAAAATGACACCTCACTTGTGTGGGTCCCCAAATCTGAGTCAGCCTAAAGATGTATAAAAGAAGAATATGTGCTTATCAACTCGCTGTGCTATCCCCTCTATCTCTACAAGTTTTTGGCCTTTTTCTGTTGCAGGCACCTGGCCCACCCACACAAGTGAGGTATCATTTTTATCGGGAGACTTGGGGGACGCTGGGTGGAAGAAAATTGTGGCTCCTCAGATTCCAGAACTCTGTCACCGAAATGTGAGGAAAAAGTGTTTATTTTTAGTCAAATTTTGAGGCTTGCAAAGGATTCTGGGTAACAGAACCTGGTGAGAGCCCCACAAGTCACACCATCTGGGTTTCCCCCAGGTCTCTAGTTTTCAAAAATGCACAGGTTTGGGAGGTTTCCCTAGGTGCCGGCTGAGCTAGAGGCCAAAATCCTCAGCTAGGCACTTTGCAAAAAAACACCTCTGTTTTCTTTAGGAAAATGTGATGTATCCACGTTGTGTTTTGGGGCATTTCCTGTCGCAGGCGCTAGGACTACCCACACAAGTGAGGTGTCATTTTTATCAGGAGACTTGGGGGAACATAGAATAGCAAAACAAGTATTATTGCCACTTGTCTTTCGCTACATTTTTTCCTTCCAAATATAACTGAGGGTGTAAAAAAGACGTCTATTTGAGAAATGCCCTGTAATTCACATTCTAGTATGGGCACCCCGGAATTCAGAAATGTGCAAATAACCACTGCTCCTCAACACCTTATCTTGTGACCATTTTGGAAATACAAAGGTTGTCTTGATACCTGTTTTTCACTCTTTATATTTCAGCAAATGAATTGCTGTATACCCGGTATAGAATGAAAACTCACTGCTAGGTGCAGCTCATTTGTTGGCTCTGGGTACCTAGGGTTCTTGATGAACCTACAAGCCCTATATATCCCCACAACCAGAAGAGTCCAGCAAACGTAACGGTATATTGCTTTAAAAAAATCTGACACCGCAGTAAAAAGTTAGAGTAAAACGTAGAGAAAAATGGCTGTTTTTTTCACCTCAATTTCAATATTTTTTTATTTCTGTTATTTTCTGCAGGAAACCCTTGTAGGATCTACATAAATTACCCATTGCTGAGTTCAGAATTTTGTGTACTTTTCAGAATTGTTTGGGTTTCTGGGATCCAGCATTGGTTTCACACCCATTTCTGTCACAGACTGGAAGGAGGCTGAAAGCACACAAAAAACGTAAAAATGGGGTATGTCATAGTAAAATGACAAAATTGTGTTTAAAAATGTGGTTTTCTGATTCAAGTCTGCCTGTTCCTGAAAGCTGGTGATTTTAGCACAGCAAACCCTTTGTTGATGCCATTTTCAGGGAGAAAAACCACAAGCCTTCTTCTGCAGCCCTTTTTCCTCATTTAAAAAAAAATCAAAATGTCACTGTATTTTGGCTATTTTCTTAGCCTCCTTCAGGGGAACCCACAAAGTCTGGGTACCTCTAGAATCCCTAGGATGTTGGAAAAAAAAGGACGCAAATTTGGCGTGGGTAGCTTATGTGGACAAAAAGTTATGAGGGCCTAACAGCCTAGTTAATTCCCCACAACATACATTCTGTCAAGCTAGGCACTCTAATCTTAGTGAACCACATTTTGTTTCATGCAAAATCAAGACTTTAAATATTTATATATATATATATATATATATATATATATATATATATATGGAAAATGTCACTTACCCAGTGTACATCTGTTCATGGCATGAGACGCTGCAGATTCACATGCTGTGCATATCCCGCCATCTAGTGTTGGGCTCGGAGTGTTACAAGTTGTTTTTCTTCGAAGAAGTCTTTTCGAGTCACGAGATCGAGGGACTCCTCCCATTTCGGCTCCATTGCGCATGGGCATCGACTCCATCTTAGATTGTTTTCCCCGCAGAGGGTGAGGTAGGAGTTGTGTATATAGTAATAGTGCCCATGCAATGGAGTAAGTATGTATGTACATAATGTGACTAAAAGTATTATATTTACAAATTTACAAATGTACAAGTTTAATTTTAATCAACTTATACCGGCTACAGGCTCCCAGGGAGGGCGCATGTGAATCTGCAGCGTCTCATGCCACGAACAGATTTACACTAGGTAAGTGACATTTTCCATTTGATGGCATGTGTAGCTGCAGATACACATGCTGTGCATAGACTAGTAAGCAGTTTTCTCCCCAAAAGCGGTGGTTTCGCCTGTAGGAGTTGAAGTTGTTTGAAATAATGTTCTTAGTACTGCTTGTCCTACTGTGGCTTGTTGTGTTGTTAACACATCCACGCAGTAATGTTTAATGAATGTATGATGCGTAGACCATGTGGCTGCCTTACAGATTTCGGTCATTAGTATATTTCCTAGAAAGGCCATTGTGGCGCCTTTCTTTCTAGTGGAGTGTGCCTTTGGTGTAATAGGCAGTTCTCTCTTAGCTTTAACATAACAGGTTTGAATACATTTCACTATCCATCTGGCAATGCCTTGTTTGAATATTGGATTTCATGTATGAGGTTTTTGGTAAGGTACAAACAATTGTTTTGCGAAACTGTTTGGTTCTATCAATGTAGTACATTAGAGCTCTTTTTATGTCTAATGTATGTAATGCTCTTTCAGCTACAGAGTCTGGTTGTGGAAAAAATACTGGGAGTTCCACAGTTTGGTTTAAGTGGAACGGTGATATAACTTTTGGCAAATATTTGGGATTTGTGCATAGAACCACTTTGTTTGTGTATTTGTATTAAGGGTTCTTGTATGGTAAAGGCTTGTATTTCACTTACTCTTCTGAGAGATTTGATAGCTATTAAGAAGGCTACTTTCCAAGTTAAGTATTGCATTTCACAAGAGTGCATGGGTTCGAATGGTGGACCCATGAGTCGCGTTAATACAATATTGAGGTTCCACGAAGGCACTGGTAGTGTTCTCGGTGGAATGATCCTTTTTAGACCCTCCATAAATGCTTTCATGACTGGGATTCTAAATAGTGAAGTTGAATGTGTAATTTGCAGATAAGCAGAAATTGCTGTGAGATGTATTTTAATGGATGAAAAAGCTAGCTTAGATTTTTGTAAGTGTAGTAAGTAGCTTACATTGTCTTTAGCGGACGCGTGTAATGGCTGAATTTGATTATTATGACAGTAATAAACAAATCGTTTCCATTTATTTGCGTAGCAATGTCTTGTAGTAGGTTTTCTAGCCTGTCTGATTACCTCCATACATTCTTGTGTAAGGTCTAGGTGTTCGAATTCTAAGACTTCAGGAGCCAGATTGAGCGATGCTGGATTCGGGTGTCTGATCTGCTGTTTGTGTTGAGTTAACAGATCTGGTCTGTTTGGTAGTTTGATATGAGGCACTACTGACAGGTCTAGTAGTGTTGTGTACCAGGGTTGTCGTGCCCAAGTTGATGCTATTAGTATTAGTTTGAGTTTGTTTTGACTCAATTTGTTTACTAGATACAGAAGGAGTGGGAGAGGGGGAAAAGCGTAAGCAAATATCCCTGACCAACTCATCCATAACGCATTGCCCTTGGAGTGAGGCTGTGGGTACCTGGATGCAAAGTTTTGGCATTTTGCGTTTTCTTTTGTTGCAAATAGGTCTATTTGCAGTGTTCCCCAATTTTGGAAGTAGGTTTGTAGTATCTGGGGATGAATCTCCCATTCGTGGATCTGTTGGTGATCTCGACTGAGATTGTCTGCCAACTGGTTTTAAATTCCTGGGATGTATTGCGCTATTAGGCGAATGCGATTGTGAATCGCCCAATGCCAAATCTTCTGTGCTGAGACACACAGTTGTGATGAGTGCGTGCCTCCTTGTTTGTTTAAGTAATACATTGTTGTCATGTTGTCTGTTTTGACAAGAATGTGTTTGTGGGCTATTAGCGGTTGAAATGCTTTCAATGCTAGAAACACTGCTAGTAGTTCTAGCTGATTTATATGAAGTTGTTTTTGCTGAATGTCCCATTGTCCCTGGATGCTGTGTTGGTTGAGGTATGCTCCCCACCATACCATGGAAGCATCTGTTGTGATTACGTGTTGAGGCACTGGGTCCTGGAAAGGCCGCCCTTGATTTAAATTTACATGATTCCACCATTGTAGCGAGGTGTGTGTTTGGCGGTCTATCAACACTAGATCTTGAAGTTGACCCTGTGCTTGTGTCCATTGTGTTGCTAGGCACCGTTGTAAGGGTCGCATGTGTAATCTTGCGTTTGGGACAATGGCTATGCATGAGGACATCATGCCTAGTAGTTTCATCACTAATTTTACCTGATACTTCTGGTTTGGGTGCATGCTTTGTATTACGTTTTGGAATGCTTGTACCCTTTGTGGACTTGGAGTGGCAATCCCTTTTTTTTGTGTTGATTGTTGCTCCTAAGTATTGTTGTATTTGACACGGCTTTAGGTGTGATTTTTGGTAGTTTAGTGAGAAACCCAGTTTGTGAAGGGTTTCTATGATGTATTTTGTGTGTTGAATACACTGTTCCCGAGTGTTGGTTTTGATTAACCAATCGTTCTAGATACGGGAATACGTGTATGTGCTGTCTTCTGATATGTGCAGCTACTACTGCAAGGCATTTTGTAAATACCCTTGGTGCTGTTGTTATCCCGAATGGTAACACTTTGAACTGGTAATGTACTCCTTGGATTACAAACCTTAAGTATTTCCTGTGTGAAGGATGTATGGGTATATGGAAGTACGCATCTTTGAGATCTAAAATTGACATGTAGTCTTGTTGTTTGAGCAAGGGGATTACGTCTTGAAGTGTCACCATGTGAAAGTGATCTGATTTGATGTAAAGATTTAGTGTTTTGAGATCTAAGATGGGTCTCAAGAGTTTTGTCATTTTTGGGTATTAGAAAATACAGGGAATAAACACCTGTTCCTTTCTGATGGTTGGGTACTAGTTCTATTGCGTCTTTTTGTAACAACGCTTGGACTTCTATTTGTAATAGATCTAAGTGCTGTTTGGACATGTTGTGTGTTCTTGGAGGCACATTTGGTGGGAATTGTAGGAATTCTACGCAATAACCATGCTGGATAATGGCTAGGACCCACGAATCTGTTATTTCCTCCCAAATCTGGTAATAATCTGTAAGTCTTCCCCCCACTGGTGTTATGTGTTGGGGATTTGTGACGCTGAAGTCACTGTTTAGTTTGAGGGGTCTTTGGAACTTTCCACTAGTTTTAGGGAGCTGTCCGCGTCTGTATTGTCCCCGAAAGCCTCCTCTTTGATATTGGCTCTGGTATGTGGGTCTTGTTTGTGAGGTTGAGGGTTCTGTGCTTTGGGCCCGAAACCCCCCTCTAAATTGTGTATTCCTAAATGTGCCTCTGCTCTGTGGGGAGTAGAGCGCGCCCATGGCCTTGGCCGTATCAGTGTCCTTTTTCATCTTCTCTATAGCTGTGTCCACCTCCGGCCCAAACAACTGCTGTCCATTAAAAGGCATATTAAGCACAGCCTGTTGGATCTCTGGTTTAAACCCGGAGGTGCGTAGCCATGCGTGTCTCCGAATAGTGACCGCTGTATTCACAGTTCTTGCGGCTGTGTCCGCTGCATCCATTGCCGATCGTATCTGGTTGTTCGAGATACTTTGTCCCTCTTCCACCACTTGTTGTGCACGTTTTTGGAACTCCTTGGGCAGATGTTCTACAAAGTGCTGCATTTCATCCCAATGAGCTCTGTCATATCTCGACAATAAAGCTTGTGAATTGGCAATGCGCCATTGGTTGGCCGCTTGTGCTGCAACTCTCTTTCCCGCTGCATCAAACTTTCGACTTTCTTTGTCGGGTGGTGGTGCATCTCCAGAGGTGTGTGAATTGGCCCTTTTATGTGCTGCGCCCACTACTACTGAGTCAGGTGTCAGTTGTTGTGTGATGTACACAGGGTCTGTAGGGGAGGCTTGTACTTTTTCTCCACCCTAAGTGTGATGGCTCTGCCTTTGACGGGTTCTTGAAATACTTGTTTCGTGTGTTTCAACATCTCTGGTAACATTGGTAGACTTTGGTACTGACTGTGTGTCGACGACAAAGTATTAAATAAAAAGTCATCCTCGATGGGTTCAGCGTGCAGTGCCACATTGTGAAAAGCCGCTGCTCTGGACACCACCTGCGTGTAGGCAGTACTGTCTTCAGGTGGTGATGGTCTTGCAGGGTAGCAGTATGGACTATTGTCTGATACAGGCGCATCACAGAGATCCCATGCATCTGGGTCATCCTGGCTCATCCCTGTGTGCGTTGGAGTTTGCATCATAGGGGGTGTTGCAATTGGTAACGGTTGCGGTGAGTGGTGTGGTGATGGTTGTGGCGAAGAGTGAGGTGGAGTTACTGCTTTTGCCACTTTTGCTTGTGGTTGTTTTTCTTTGTCTTGGAAAGCAAGTTTCCTTTTCATCCTTATAGGAGGGAGAGTTCTTATTTTCCCTGTATCCTTTTGAATATGGAGCCTTCTTTGTGTATAATCTGGCTCCCCTGCTTCTAGCTCTTGTCCAAATTTATGGCCTTGCAGTTGTGCTGAAAGGCCTTGTTCTTCGGAGTAGGAGCTTGTTTTCGGCTCCGAAGCTGGATGTTTCAGCACCAAAACTTTTTCTACTGTCTTTTTTGGCTCCCTAGCCACTTTTTTTGGTTTCGGTGTTCCGATCTCTCGGTGCCGACTTATCTCGGTGCCGGTATCTCGATGTCAAGTTTGGTCGGAACCAGAGTCTCTGTGTCGAGTATGTTCTGTGCCGGTATCTCGACCGGAGTCTGATGACTTCAACATGTGTGCCCCCTTTTTCGGTGCCGATGGACGGTCACCGATTTTACGGGTTAAGCCATGGCCTGCTGGCGGTGGCGTCCCCTGGGCCTTCATGATTTTGGCGTGAGTTTTGGCCGGGGCTGGTTTACTCACGGTTTTCGCCGTCTGCTCTGTTTCGTGCTCGTCAGAGTCGGCAATGGAGAATGTTTCTTCTTCCTCGACGTCGTGGTGTCCTGGTGGTGCTGACGCCATTTGAAGCCTTCGAGATCTCCGGTCCCGTAGCGTTTTCTTTGACCGAAATGCCCAACACGCCTCACAAGTATCCTCTTTGTGTTCTGGGGACAAACACAAATTACAGACCAGATATTGATCTGTGTATGGATACTTGTTATGGCATTCAGGGCAGAAGCGGAATGGGGTCCGTTCCATGAGCCTTGAACACGCACGCGGTCGGGCCGACCAGGCCCCGCCGGGGGGTAGAAGCCCCGAAGGGCTACCGGAGCTCTTCTTTATTTCGGTGTCGATCTGCGTTAACTAACCCGATACCGAACGCAAACAATACCGTCGAATTTTCCGATTGTTAACTAACTTTTCCGAACCGAAACACAGAGCGAAGAGGAACACGTACGAACCCGATGGGATGGCGGAAAGAAAACAATCTAAGATGTAGTCGACAGCCATGCGCAATGGAGCCAAAATGGGAGGAGTCCCTCGATCTCGTGACTCGAAAAGACTTCTTTGAAGAAAAACAACTTTTAACACTCCAAGCCCAACACTAGATGGCGGGATATGCACAGCATGTGTATCTGCAGCTACACATGCCATCAAACATATATATATGGAAAATGTCACTTACCCAGTGTACATCTGTTCGTGGCATGAGTCGCTGCAGATTCACATGCTTTGCACATCCCGCCATCTAGTGTTGGGCTCGGAGTGTTACAAGTTGTTTTTCTTTGAAGAAGTCTTTTCGAGTCACGAGATCGAGGGACTCCTCCCCTTTCGGCTCCATTGCGCATGGGCGTCGACTCCATCTTAGATTGTTTTGCCCGTAGAGGGTGAGGTAGGAGTTGTGTATTATAGTAATAGTGCCCATGCAATGGAGTGAATATGTATGTACATAATGTAGTTTAAAGTGATATATTTACAAATTTGCAAATGTTAAAGATCAACTTCGAAACGGCTACAGGCTCCCGGGGAGGCGGGTGGGCGCATGTGAATCTGCAGCGACTCATGCCACGAACAGATGTACGCTGGGTAAGTGACATTTTCCGTTCGATGGCATGTGTAGCTGCAGATACACATGCTTTGCATAGACTAGTAAGCAGTTATCTCCCCCAAAAGCGGTGGTTCAGCCTGTAGGAGTTGAAGTTGTTTGAAACAAAGTTCGTAATACTGCTTGGCCTACTGTGGCTTGTTGTGCTGTTAACACATCCACGCAGTAGTGTTTGGTAAGCGTATGAGGCGTAGACCATGTGGCTGCCTTACATATTTCAGTCATTGGAATATTTCCTAGAAAGGCCATGGTAGCACCTTTCTTCCTAGTGGAGTGTGCCTTTGGTGTAATAGGCAGTTCTCTTTTTGCTTTGAGATAGCAAGTTTGAATGCATTTAACTATCCATCTAGCAATGCCTTGTTTGGAAATCGGATTTCCTGCATGAGGTTTTTGGAAAGCAACAAATAATTGCTTTGTTTTCCGAATTTGTTTTGTTCTGTCAATGTAGTACATTAACGCTCTTTTGATGTCTAATGTATGTAGTGCTCTTTCAGCTACAGAATCTGGCTGTGGGAAGAACACTGGTAATTCTACTGTTTGATTCAAGTGGAACGGTGATATGACTTTTGGTAAAAATTTAGGATTTGTCCTTAGAACTACTTTATGCTTGTGTATTTGAATAAATGGTTCTTGTATGGTAAATGCTTGAATCTCACTTAGAGATGTGATGGCAATTAGAAATGCAACTTTCCATGTTAAGTATTGCATTTCACAAGAGTGCATGGGCTCAAAAGGTGGACCCATGAGTCGTGTTAAGACAATGTTGAGGTTCCATGAAGGAACTGGTGGTGTTCTTGGTCGTATAATTCTCTTTAGGCCTTCCATAAACGCTTTTATGACTGGTATCCTAAATAGTGAAGTTGAGTGCGTAATTTGCAGGTAAGCTGAAATTGCGGTAAGATGTATCTTAATGGAAGAAAAAGCTAGCTTTGACTTTTGCCAATGTAGTAAGTATCTTACGATGTCTTTGGCAGATGCGTGTAAGGGTTGAATTTGATTATTATGGCAGTAATAAACAAATCTTTTCCACTTATTTGCATAGCAATGTCTAGTGGTAGGTTTCCTAGCTTGTTTTATGACTTCCATACATTCCTGTGTAAGGTCTAAGTGTCCGAACTCTAGGACTTCAGGAGCCAAATTGCTAGATTCAGCGATGCTGGATTTGGGTGTCTGATCTGTTGTTTGTGTTGAGTTAACAGATCTGGTCTGTTTGGTATTTTGACATGAGGCACTACTGAGAGGTCTAGTAGTGTTGTGTACCAAGGTTGTCTTGCCCAAGTTGGTGCTATTAGTATGAGTCTGAGTTTGTTCTGACTCAACTTGTTTACCAGATATGGAAGGAGTGGGAGAGGGGGAAAAGCATATGCAAATATCCCTGACCAACTCATCCATAACGCATTGCCCTGAGACTGATCTTGTGGGTACCTGGATGCGAAGTTTCGGTATTTTGCGTTTTCCTTTGTTGCAAATAGATCTATTTGTGGTGTTCCCCAACTTTGGAAGTAAGTGTTTGGGGGTGAATGTAAGTATTTGTAAGTAAGTATTTGGAAAGTAAGTATTTGGAATGTAAGTATTTGGAAGTAAGTGTTTGGGGGTGAGTGTAAGTATTTGGGGGTGAATCTCCCATTTGTGGATCTGTTGATGATCCCGAGAGAGATTGTCTGCTAACTGATTCTGAATCCCTGGAATAAACTGTGCTATTAGGCGAATGTGTTTGTGAATCGCCCAATGCCATATTCTCTGTGCCAGGAGACACAACTGTGTTGAGTGTGTCCCTCCCTGTTTGTTTAGGTAATACATTGTTGTCATGTTGTCTGTTTTGACAAGAATGTGTTTGTGGCTTATTATGGGTTGAAATGCCTTTAACGCTAGAAATACTGCCAGTAGTTCTAAGTGATTTATGTGAAACTGTTTTTGCTGAGTGTCCCATTGTCCCTGGATGTTGTGTTGATTGAGGTGTGCTCCCCACCCTATCATGGAGGCATCTGTCGTTATTACATATTGTGGCACTGGGTCTTGGAAAGGCCGCCCTTGGTTTAAATTTATATTGTTCCACCATTGAAGCGAGGTGTATGTTTGGCGGTCTATCAACACTAGATCTAGAAGTTGACCCTGTGCCTGTGACCATTGTGATGCTAGGCACTGTTGTAAGGGCCGCATGTGCAACCTTGCGTTTGTGCCAATGGCTATGCATGAGGACATCATGCCTAGGAGTTTCATCACCATTTTGACTTGTATTTTTTGTTTTGGATACATGGCCTGTATTACATTGTGAAATGCCCGTACCCTTTGTGGGCTTGGAGTGGCAATCCCTTTTGCTGTGTTGATTGTCGTCCCTAAGTATTGCTGTGTTTGACATGGCTGAAGGTGTGACTTTGTGTAGTTGATTGAGAAACCTAGTTTGTGGAGGGTTTCTATGACATACTTTGTGTTGTGAACACCGTTGTAGCGTGTTGGTTTTGATTAACCCATCGTCTAGGTACGGGAACACATGTATTTGCTGCCTTCTGATATGTGCAGCTACCACTGCCAGGCATTTTGTAAAAACTCTTGGCGCAGTTGTTATTCCGAATGGCAACACCTTGAATTGGTAATGTACCCCTTGGAATACAAACCTTAAGTACTTTCTGTGTGAAGGATGTATCGGTATATGGAAATATGCATCCTTTAGGTCTAGTGTTGTCATGTAGTCTTGTTGTTTGAGCAGTGGGATTACGTCCTGTAATGTCACCATGTGAAAGTGATCTGATTTGATGTAGGTATTTAATGTTCTGAGATCTAATATAGGTCTTAGAGTCTTGTCCTTTTTGGGTATGAGAAAGTACAGAGAGTAAACTCCTGTTCCTTTCTGTTGAATTGGTACTAATTCTATTGCTCCTTTTTGTAGCAACGCTTGGACCTCTAGTCCTAGAAGATCCATGTGTTCTTTTGACATAGTGTATTTTCGGTGGGACGTTTGGAGGGAATTTGAGAAATTCTATGCAATAACCATGCTGGATAATTGCTAGGACCCAAGTGTCTGTTGTTATTTCCTCCCAATGTTTGTAAAACTTGGTTAGTCTCACCCCCACAGGTGTTATGTGTTGGGGATTTGTGACGTGGAAGTCACTGTTTGTTTTGAGGAGTTTTGGGACTTTGGAACTTCCCTCTATTCTTTTGGAATTGTCCCCCTCTATATTGCCCCCGAACATTTCCCCGCTGATATTGGCTTTGATAAGTAGGCCTTGCTTGAGAGGTTGTGGCTTCTGTGGGTTGACCTCGAAACCCCCCCCTAAATTGTGTCTTGCGAAATGTGCCTCTGCTCTGTGGGGAGTAGAGTGCGCCCATGGCTTTTGCCGTATCAGTGTCTTTTTTAAGTATCTCAATAGCAGTGTCCACCTCCGGCCCAAACAACTGCTGTTCATTAAAAGGCATATTCAGCACGGCTTGTTGTATTTCCGGCTTGAATCCTGACGTACGCAACCATGCGTGTCTCCTTATTGTTACTGCAGTATTTACTGTCCTTGCAGCTGTATCTGCTGCATCCATTGCTGACCGTATCTGATTATTTGAGATACTTTGTCCTTCCTCCACCACTTGTTGTGCCCTTTTCTGGAATTCTTTGGGTAAGTGTTCTATGAAATGCTGCATTTCGTCCCAATGAGCTCTATCATATCTTGCCAGAAGTGCTTGTGAGTTGGCAATTCGCCATTGGTTTGCTGCTTGTGCTGCAACCCTTTTCCCCGCAGCGTCGAATTTGCGACTCTCCTTCTCTGGAGGTGGAGCGTCTCCCGAGGTGTGAGAGTTTGCTCTCTTGAGAGCTGCCCCAACAACCACAGAGTCTGGTGTTAATTGCTGCATAATATAAACAGGGTCTGTTGGCGGTGGCTTGTACTTTTTCTCCACCCTTGGAGTTATTGCCCTGCCTTTCACAGGATCCTGAAATACTTGTTTGGAGTGTTTTAGCATTCCAGGGAGCATAGGTAAGCTTTGGTATTGTCTATGAGTGGAGGATAGTGTATTAAACAAAAAGTCATCCTCAATCGGTTCGGCATGCAAGGTGACGTTATGAAAAGCAGCTGCCCTTGAGACCACCTGCGTGTAGGATGTACTGTCTTCAGGTGGCGACGGTCTCGCAGGGTAACAGTCTGGGCTGTTATCTGATACCAGAGCATCATAAAGTTCCCATGCGTCGGGATCATCTTGACTCATTGCAGTATGAGTCGGGGATTGCATTAGTGGTGGAGTGGCTACCGGTGATGTGTGCATTGATGGTGGCGGAGTTGTTTGTCTTGCCACCTTTGCCTGTGGCTGCTTGTCCTTTTCTTGAAAGGCAAGTCTTCTTTTCATTTTAATTGGGGGAAGTGTGCTTATCTTCCCTGTGTCCTTTTGAATGTGGAGCCTCCTTTGAGTGTAGTCTGGCTCCATTGATTCAAGTTCTTCTCCGAACTTATGTCCTTGCATTTGGGAGGACAACCCCTGTTCCTCTGTGTAGGAACCTGTTTTCGGTTCCGAAGCTGGGTGTTTCGGAATCAAAACTTTTTTGGTCGCCTTTTTGGGCTCCGATGAAACCTTCTTTATTTTCGGCGGCGTGGTGTCTCGGTGCCGACCCATTTCGGTGCCACTGTCTCGGTGCCGAACTTGCTCGGTGCCGCTGTCTCAGGCCCGAGATTGCTGTGTGCCGGTATCTCGACCGGAGTCGGATGACGTCGACACAAGCGTGCCCTTTTTCGGTGCCGATGATCGGTCACCTATTTTTCGGGTTAAGCCATGGCCTGTTGGCAGTGGCGTCCCCTGGGCTTTTGTGGTCTTCTTGTGAGTTTTATGTTTCGACGTCTTACTCACGGTTTTCGGCGTTTCTTCGGGATCAAGCTCGTCTGAGTCCGACTCCTGAATGGAGAAGGTTTCTTCTTCCTCCTCGAAACGCCCTTGTCCTGTCGGCGCCGACGCCATCTGCAGTCTTCTCGCTCTTCGTCTCTTAATGTCCTCCTCGACCGAAACGCTCGACAGGCTTCACAAGTATCTTCCTTGTGCTCTGTAGACAAACACAAGTTACAGACCAGATGCTGATCTGTATACAGATACTTGTTGTGACATTTTGGGCAGAAGCGGAATGGGGTCTGTTCCATCAGCCTTGAAGAGACACGTGGCCGGGCCGACCAGGCCCAGACGGGGATCGAAAAAAAACCCGAAGGGCCACCGGCGCTCTTCCAAAGTCGGTGTCGATCTGTTGTAGCTAACCCGATACCGAACGCAAACAATAACGACGATTTTTCCGAGATTCTAACTGACTTTTCGAGCCGAAACACGGAGCGAAAAGGAACACGTCCGAACCCGATGGCGGAAAAAAAACAATCTAAGATGGAGTCGACGCCCATGCGCAATGGAGCCGAAAGGGGAGGAGTCCCTCGATCTCGTGACTCGAAAAGACTTCTTCGAAGAAAAACAACTTGTAACACTCCGAGCCCAACACTAGATGGCGGGATGTGCAAAGCATGTGTATCTGCAGCTACACATGCCATCAAACATATATATATATATATGGAAAATGTCACTTACCCAGTGTACATCTGTTCGTGGCATGTCCCGCTGCAGATTCAAATGCTGTGCACTGTTACTGCCATCTAGTGTTGGGCTCGGAGTGTTACAAGTTGTTTTTCTTCGAAGAAGTCTTTTCGAGTCACGTGACCGAGTGACTCCTCCCTTTCGGCTCCATTGTGCATGGGCATCGACTCCATCTTAGATTGTTTTCCCGCATAGGGTGAGGTAGGAGTGGTAGAATGAGAATAGTAAAGATGTCCATGCAATGGAAGAGATATGTATGTACATTGTTTGTGCTAAAGGAATGTTTATTTACATATATACAATTTCTAATTGCAACTTAAAAGGCTACAGGCTTCTGGGGAGGTGGAAGGGCGCACGTGAATCTGCAGCGGAACATGCCACGAACAGATGTACACTGGGTAAGTGACATTTTCCGTTCGATGGCATGTGTAGCTGCAGATACACATGCTGTGCATAGACTACAAAGCAGTAATCCTCCCAAAAGCGGTGGTCAGCCTGTAGGAGTTGAAGTTGTTTGAAATAATGTTCTTAGTACATCCTGTCCTACTGTGGCTTGTTGTGTTGCCAACACATCTACACAGTAGTGTTTGGTAAATGTATGAGGTGTAGACCAAGTGGCTGCCTTACAAATCTCTGTCATTGGTATGTCACCTAGAAAGGCCATTGTTGCTCCTTTCTTCCTAGTTGAGCGTGCCTTTGGGGTAATGAGTAGCTCTCTTTTAGCTTTTAGGTAACAAGTTTGTATGCATTTGACTATCCATCTGGCTATGCCCTGTTTGCATATAGGGTTACCAGCATGGGGTTTTTGGAAAGCGACAAACAATTGCTTAGTTTTACGAAATGGTTTTGTTCTGTCTATATAGTACATTAGTGCTATTTCTATGTCTAATGTATGCAGTGCTCTTTGTGCTACTGAGTCTGGCTGTGGGAAGAAGACTGGGAGCTCCACAGTTTGGTTTAAATGAACAAGTGAGATGACTTTTGGCAGAAATTTCGGATTTGTGCAGAGAACCACTTTATGTTTGTGTACTTGTATAAATGGTTGTTCGATAGTGAACGCCTGTATTTCGCTAACTCTTCATAGTGAAGTGATGGCTACTAGAAATGCTACCTTCCAAGTTAAGAATTGGATTTGGCAAGAATGCATGGGTTCAAAAGGTGGACCCATGAGTCGTGTAAGTACAATATTAAGGTTCCACGAGGGTACTGGTGGGGTTCTTGGCGGTATGATCCTTTTTAGTCCTTCCATAAAGGCTTTAATAACTGGTATTCTAAATAGTGATTTTGTGTGTTTAATCTGCAAGTAAGCAGAGATTGCAGTGAGATGAATTTTGATGGAAGAAAAAGTGAGATTTGCTTTTTGTAGGTGTAGTAAATAACTCACAATGTCTTGTATGGAGGCATCTAATGGTGTGATTTTGTTTGCTTGGCAGTACAAAACAAACCTTTTCCATTTATTAGCATAGCAATGCCTGGTGGTAGGTTTTCTTGCCTGTTTAATGACTTCCATACACTCATTTGGAAGATTTAGATAGCCAAACTAAGACTTCAGGAGCCAGATTGCTAGGTTAAGCATTGCTGCATTGGGGTGCCTGAGCTGCTGTTTGTGTTGTGTTAACAGATCTGGTCTGTTTGGGAGTTTCATGTGAGGTACTACAGAGAGGTCCAACAGTGTGGTGTACTACGGTTGGCGTGCCCACGTTGGTGCTATGAGTATTAGTTTGATTTTGTTTTGACTCAGTTTGTTGACTAGAAAAGGAATGAGTGGGAGAAGGGGAAAAGCATAAGCAAATATCCCTGACCAACTGATCCATAGAGCATTGCCCTTGGACTGAGGGTGTGGGTACCTAGACGCGAAGTTTTGGCATTTTGCGTTTTGAGGCGAACAGATCTATGTCTGGTGTCCCCCACTGGTGAAAGTATTCTTGTAGTATCTGGGGATGTATTTCCCACTCGTGAGTTTGCTGGTGATCTCGACTGAGATTGTCCGCTAATTGAGTGTGAATGCCTGGAATATATTGCGCTATTCGGCGAATGTTGTTGTGAATTGCCCAATGCCAAATCTTTTGTGCTAGGAAGCATAGTTGAGATGAGTGTGTTCCGCCTGGTTTGTTTAGGTAGTACATTGTTGTCATATCTGTTTTGACGAGAATGTGTTTGTGAGCTAGAAGAGGTTGAAATGCTTTTAGTGCTAGGAAGACTGCTAGCAGCTCTAAGTGATTTATGTGTAGTTGTTTCTGTTGACTGTCCCATTGTCCTTGTTTTTATTGTGATTGTTGAGGTGTGCTGCCCACCCAATCATTGATGCATCTGTTGAAAGAATGGCGTGAGGCACAGGGTCTTGAAAAGGCCGCCCTTTGTTTACATTTACAGGGTTCCACCATTGAAGCGAATAGTGTGTTTGGCGGTCTATAAACACTAGATCTTGGAGTTGACCCTGTGCTTGCGTCCATTGTTTTGCAAGGCACTGCTGTAAGGGCTGCATGTGTAGCCGCGCGTTTAGGACAATTGCGATGCATGATGCCATCATGCCTAGGAGTTTCATGACAAATCTGACTGTGTAGTGCTGATTTGGTTGTATCTTTGGTACCATGGTTTGGAGTGACTGTACCCTTTGTGGGCTTGGAGTGGCAATCACTCTGAGTGTTGCTCTCAAGTATTGTTGTAGTTGGGATGGTTGCAAGTGTGATTTTTGGTAATTTATAGAGAACCCTAGTGGGGGTAGGGTATCTATTACGTACTGTGTGTGATTTTGACACTGATGTTGAGTGTTGGCTTTTATTAGCCAATCGACAAGATATGGGAACACGTGCATGTGTTGTCTCCTTATGTGGGCCACTACTAATGCAAGGCATTTTGTAAATACTCTGGGGGCTGCTGTTATCCCGAAGGGTAATACTTTGAATTGGTAATGTTTTCCTTGTATGACAAACCTGAGGTATTTTCTGTGAGATGGATGGATGGGTATATGAAAATACGCATATTTTAGATCCAGTGTTGACATGTATTCTCCCTGTTTTAGTAAGGGGACTACATCTTGTAGTGTGATCATGTGAAAGTGTTCTGATTTGATGAATAGGTTGAGTCCCGAGAACTAAAATTGGTCTTAGTGTTTTGTCCTTTTTGGGAATAAGGAAATATAGGGAATACAACCCTGTTCCTTTTTGTTGGCGAGTTACTAGTTCTATGGCTTGTTTTGTTAATAGTGCCTGCACCTCTGTTTGTAACATTTCTAAATGTTTCGTTAACAGTTTGTGCGCTCTTGGGTGAATATCTGGAGGAAAATGTGTGAATTCTATACAGTAACCATGTTGGATAATTGATAGGACCCATGTGTCCGTGGTTATGTCTGACCAATGTTTGTGGTAAAATCTCAGTCTTCCTCCCACAGGTGATGTGTGTTGGGGGAGATTGACGGGCAAGTCACTGCTTGTTATTAGTGGCCTACTTAGTGGGCTGAAATTTTCCCCTTGACCTTGGGAATTGTCCCCTGAAGGACCCGCGAAACCCCCCTCTCTGATATTGGGCTTGGTAGGTGGGTTTTGTCTGAGAGGTGGATGCTTCTGAAGGCTGATGTCTGAAACCCCCCTATATTGCGGTTGCCTGAATGTCCCTCTATATTGGGACGAGTAGAGCGCGCCCATGGCTTTGGCCGTATCAGTGTCCTTCTCTTTCTCAATGGCTGTGTCCACTTGTGGTCCAAACAGTAGTTGTTGATTGAATGACATGTTAAGTACTGCCTGTTGTATCTCTGGTTTGAACCCTGAGGATCTTAGCAAAGCGTGTCATCTAAGTGTGACTGCTGTGTTCACTGTTCTTGCAGCAGTGTCAGCAGAATCTAATGCCTAACGTATCTGACTGTTCGATATGGCCTGTCCCTCCTCTACCACTTGCTGAGCCCGTTTTTGGTATTGCTTGGGGAGATGTTGGATGATATCGCTCATCTCGTCCCAATGAACTCGGTCATATCGTGCGAGGAGGGCTTGAGAATTTGCTATGCGCCACTGATTGGCAGCTTGTGACGCTACTCTTTTTCCTGCCGCGTCGAACTTTCTACTCTCCTTATCTGGAGGTGGTGTGTCTCCAGATGACTGCGAGTTGGCTCTCTTTCTTGCAGCTCCAACCACTACAGAGTCTGGGGGCAGCTGCTGTGTAATGAGCACTGGGTCTGACGGTGGTGGCTTGTATTTCTTTTCGACCCATGGTGTAATGGCTCTTCCTTTCAAGGGCTCCTGGAAGACTTGTTGGGCGTGTTTAAACATGCCTGGAAGCATAGGCAGACTTTGGTAGGAAGCATGCGTGGAGGCCAAGGTATTGAAGAGAAAATCATCCTCCAATGGCTCTGAGTGCATGCTTACATTATGGAATGCAGCAGCCCTTGCCAAGACTTGGGTGTATGAGGTGCTATCCTCGGGTGGAGAGGGTTTCAAAGGGTAGCATTCAGGGGGATCGTAGAGGTCCCAGGGGTCTGCATCCTCTTGCGACTGCACAGTGTGTGTGGGTGACTGTGCAGTGGGTGTGGCAAGAGGTGATGCTGTTCTTTGTGGTGAATGTGGAGGAGAAAGTTCTGGTGAAAAATGGCGAGTGGGCGATTTTTCCCTGGGTACTTTAGCATTTGGCTGTTCAGTCTCTGATCGTCCCTGGAAAGCCAGTTTTCTTTTTCATTTGAGAGGAGGGGCAGTTTGGATCTTCCCAGTATCCTAATGGATCTGTATCCTTGCCTGTGTTTCGTCAAATTCTTCCATTTGAAGTTCCTCCTCAAATCTGTGTGTCTTCTTTAGTTGTTTAGAGAGTCCATGTTCCTCGGTGTACAAGGCTTTTTTTGGCTCCGAAGCAGTTTTTTTCGGCACTGAAATGCCCATGTTGATGGAAGGCCTCGGCTCCGAAAGACTTTTTTTGAGGCTTCGTCGACTCGACAAGTTGATGTCGAGTTTTTTCAGGTTCTCTGCTCGAGTCCAAAGACTTTGGCACGATTTTGGCCTTTCTCGGTGCCGAAGGTGTTGCTTGGTCACCACTTTGTTTTTTATGGGTCGAGCCATGGCCTTCAGGCAGTGGCGCCCCCGAGGCCTTATGCTTTTTAGGCTGACTGTGGGCTTGGGTCGGGGCAGGCGGACTCACGTGTTGGCCTGCTGTAGGTGGTCGGTCTGCGTCAGAGTCGTCAGAGTCTTGGATGGAGATAGCAATCTCCTCTACTTCGACGTTGAGGTGCTCTGAACTTTTCAACGCCATTTGCATCCACCTCGCCCTCCGATCCCTCAAGGTCTTTTTTCGATCGAAAGGACTTGCAGGCCTCGCAAGTATCTTCCCTGTGCTCCGGTGACAAACACAGATTACAGACCCGATGTTGGTCTGTATAGGGATACTTAGCATGGCACTGTGGGCAGAAACGGAAAGGGGTCCGGTCCATTAGGCTTCGACGTGGTCTGTGGTCAGGCTGACCAGGCGCCGTCTGGGCACGGAAGCCCCGAAGGGCCACCGAAGCTGTGTCTCGTCGGTGTCGATGCAAGATGTTTCCCGATCGCAAACAATACCAACGCTTTTTGGTGAGTT
The DNA here is from genome assembly GCF_031143425.1 of Pleurodeles waltl. Taxonomy (NCBI): domain Eukaryota; kingdom Metazoa; phylum Chordata; class Amphibia; order Caudata; family Salamandridae; genus Pleurodeles; species Pleurodeles waltl. The sequence goes on from NC_090448.1 coordinate 472,931,047, forward strand.
TTAGTCTTTTCCCGATTCGAATAACTGAGCGAAGAGGAACACGTCCGAACCCGATGGCTGAAAGAAAACAATCTAAGATGGAGTCGATGCCCATGCGCAATAGAGCCGAAAGGGAGGAGTCACTCGGTCCCATGACTCGAAAATACTTCTTCTAAGAAAAACAACTTGTAACACTCCGAGCCCAACACTAGATGGCAGGAACAGTGCACAGCATGAGTATCTGCAGCTACACATGCCATGGAACATATATATACACACACACACACACACACACACACACACCTGCAGCTCAAAGCTTAAAGCTTAGGGGCTCACATAATTGCCACTAAATACATAGTCCTGAGAGTCAAAGGATGATGGAACTATGTATCTGCTCAAAGAGTGACGCCTTTAGGAAGGTCAGGAGCACATTGAAATCCAACTGCAGATAAAGAAACCATGTGGGCGGTAACGTACATCACAAATCTTTCAAGAATTGAGCCACCAGGATTGATCTGAACAAAGAAGCCCAGACAGAGGCAGAAGAGTGGAGCCATGTACTCCTCTAAGGCAGAGGCCACCAGTTACAATGATTGAGGGACAGCATCAGGTGCAGAACATTGGAAGGGCAAGCTTTAAAAGGGTTAGGCTTGCCTTCTATCTCCAAGAGACAAATTGTCCTAGCGCCTAAAATAAACAAGAGTTGATGGCCACTTTTTAGGTAGGTAGAATGACATCCACTATATCGGACAGGAGGCTGAAGTTCTCTAATAAGCATATGAAGCACATAGGGGGTTGACCTGACCATGAAGACACAATCACAATCTACTTTGTCTGACAGAGGAAGAAGAGGTCAAATACCAATTTTCAACATATCAGAATAATAAAACCTCCTCATCCAGGCCAAGACAATAATAATTGGCTGTTAGCATCCTGTTGATAGTGGAGACTAGCAGAATTAGAGATAAAACAGAGCATTCCCTGTGGTCAATGTGTTAAAAAAAAAAAAAACACCCAGATAAGACCAGCTGCGAGAAGTACAAAGTATAGAAAAGGGGCATTTTCGGTTTAGGGTAGTGGCAGAAGTTGATGCAGGGAAGTCCAAGCAGGAAGAAGATTCACTTATGACGTTTGTGATCTTACAGAGAGGAGGCTCCAGGAATCAACTTCCACAGCCAGCAGAAGGACTCCTTGTTTCAAAGCCCATTGCAACACTTCCCAGCATGGAGTCCAGAAAGCTACACAACACCTTTGGGTGAGGTATTAAGGTATGGCTATTGAACACATCATCCAGAACAAAGCCCAAAATGGAGGGATACAAAATAAAAATATAAAGACACTTCCATTGCCAAGAGAAAGTCTGTCATATCCACATAACCAACCCCTTGATGTGCATTCTTAGTTTTGACCTGGACCAAAAACCTTACATTGCCATCTCTGCCAGATGGACAACGCAACCCAACAAGAAAGTGTTGGTAAGGACTGTAGCCTACGGTTGCAGAGGACAACCCACCATGAAGCAGAAGTGAACGTAAACCAGTCTAGATCTGCAGTGACTTAACAGAAGATCCCCATGCAAGCAAAAATTATCCTGGATCTTATCCTCCATTCGACACTTGGCTTCAGAAGGATGCACAAATCCACCAGGCCCAAAAGCCAGAGACTCTTCATAACTACAACTAGTGAGCGAAAGAGTGGGATCATATACTAAAGTTTAGACTTCCTCTTAGGTGGAGAAAAGTCCCTCATGCAAAGAAATGCTCAGGACTATGTCAAAGAAGCCCACCCTCTAAATCATTATTGCCTTCTCCTGGTTGATGAAGTCCAGCTGATGCATGTACCAGTACAGGAAATCTCACCTTTAACCGCAAATCGTTAAAAAATGAAATGCAGGAACTCCTGACTGTCTGAGCACACCATCCCCACTACTAGGGCCTTGATGAAGACTTGTGGAACAGCTGAAATACCAAACGGTAATATGGTAAAATGGCAGTGTTGGGACCACAACATAAAGCATTGGTAACACCTGTACCTCAGATGATTAGCAAGAGGGTAAAGGGGTACTAAGGACACCATTCAATTTAGTGCATTCATGGCCAGGAGAACATTACTCTTGGAAAGCAGCTCTAATTTGTACTAAATGACAAATGTTTAAGGGCTTTAAGTCCAAAAAGGGCCTAAAGTTCCTGGCCAAGGAGTGGAAACTAAATCCTGTCCAACTCTCTTCTACGAGCACTATTATTGACAGATCGATTAGAAATCCTGATGGAGTAGTTTGGGTAGCAGGAACCTTGCTATGTTCAAAGATAGACTATGGGATGTCTTGTTTGATGGTACTTTAACCACACTGGAAGCTTTAGGCAGAATCATGGCCCATGAAGGACTCTGCCCTGGATCATACGGAAAGGTCTGGGAAAGGTCCAAGATGCTTAGCCTTAGATGAGTGATAAATCCTTCTGCTGGATTTTGTCTCCAAAGTCAAAGCTCCACATGTCAGCAGCGGGTGTCTTTGACGCCAAAGAATTCAATGAGGTGGAAAATGATAATGTTTAACGGTGAGATGAGCCATGCCTCGACTGCAAACCCTTGTAGAGTTACGACAGAAATAGGTATTGAACCATACTTTGGGAGTGACGAAGTACATAAAGTATCTATCATCGACTTGGAACAGTTCTGCTGCCTAAATCTGGAATAGTAGTGTTTTACTGGCTATCCTATGGGCCTCATGCACCTCCCTGTAATTCTAACTCTTGAGATGATCCAATATTCCACCTCTGTGGAAAATGCCCTTTTGGTCCTTCTTTGCTCTCCCGACATCTTCGGTCGAAATGGCTATTCTTGCACACTGAGCTTTAGGGACATAAACCACACAAAAATCATGTAAGTTCATTAACTGCTTTTTTCACTGCCATAGCTAGGACAAGTAATAGATGGCATTTTGGTGTCAACAAGGTGTGGGAACAAAAAATGGAGAGAACCACAAACGTCTTGTAAGAAAGATGCTGAGTGAAACCTCATTGATGAAGTAACAATTTTGCTAAAAAAGCAGGGTTAAAAACCTCAAGAGTATTCCAAGATCCTCGCTGCATGAGCAAACATCAAGGAAGATAATCTGATGGGAAAAGGAATCAAAATCTAAAGAAAAACAATTTAATGAAGTAGGATAAAGCTCTGAAACCGGTTTTTATTTTCTCTCTTTCTTTAAAGGGGTCAAGGTTTTAGGGCTCAGGGTGGGGGGGAGGGGTAGATTTAAGTTGGGGTTGGGTTCTAGAGCTCAGGGCAGTGGGGGAAGGGGAATGGGGTGGTTTTAAGGGCAGGGTGGGTTGGTTGTAGGGCTCAGGATAGGGGTAGGTTTAAGAGCAGGACGGGGTCAATTTTAGTGCACATGGTGTTGGGGTCAGGCTGGTTTCAAGGGTATGGCGCGGTCAGTTTTAGGGCTGGGGTGGATTGCGGGGCTGGGGTATTGGGCGATAGGGGCAGGGTGAGGGGTAGGCAGCAGAGTGCGATTTACCAAGCATATTCCTTTACGAAACATGCTTTTTTAACAAAATTCGCTGACAAGGCATGAGTGGTAAAGGCATATGTCGAAAAGACGCAGTTGTGGTTCCGACCGCATTGATTAGGCATGCATGGTTGTGGCATACAACCCTCTAAAGCTTGAGTTCAGATGAATTTCTTAAAGAAATGTAATGGGGTAAGATAAGTGATATGCTTTACCCAGATCAATGAATACGCGTCTATGAAAAAGAAAGGAAATCTACTTTTGTCAAACGGTAGATGTGAATGTGTTCCAAAAGGAATGATTCTGGATGGAGTATAACTTAGAAGGAAAATTTTATTTACCCTGTAGATATCTGTTTGTGGCAAGTAGTGCTGTAGATTCACATGCTTTGCATAAGTCCGTCATCTAGTGTTGGTTCGGAGTGCTACAAGCCATTTTTCTTCAAAGAATCTTTGAGTCACAAGATCGAGTGACTCCTCCTTTCGGTGATAGTGCCCAGCGAGTCCTTTGTTAGATTGTTTGCATGCAGGCGGGTGAGGTAAAGAGTGTAATGTAATATATATATATATATATATATATATATATATGTGCATGTGAATCTGCAGCACTACATGCCACGAACAGATGTACACTGGGTAAGTGACATTTTCTGTTCTATGGCATGTGTAGCTGCAGATACACATGCTATGCATAGACTACAGAGCAGTTAGTCCTCCCCAAAAAAGCAGTGGCTAGCCTGTAGGAGTTGAAGTCGTTTGAAATAGTGTTCTTAAGACAGCTTGGCCTTCAGTGCCTTGTTGCTATGAAAAAACATCAACACAGTAGTGTTTTGTAAATGTTTGAGGAGTTGACCATGTGGCTGATTTGCATATAATCAACCATTGCTATGTTTCCTAAAAATGCCATTGACGCACCGTTCTTTCTTTGAGACTGCTCTAGGAGTGATCAAAAGTTGTCTTTTTGCTTTGACGTAGCATGTTTGTATGCATCTAACAATCCACCATCTTGCTAAACCTGGTTTTAATAGAGGATTGCCTTTATGTGGTTCTTGGAAAGCAACAAAAATTGCTTTGTTTTTCTAATGTCTTTGGTTCTGTCTATATAGTACATAGAGCTCTTTCTGCCACAGAGTCTGGCTGTGGAAAGACGACTGGAAATTCCACTGTTTGGTTGATGTGAAAAGGAGATACTTCTTTTGGTAGAAATTTTGGATTTGTTCTAAGTACAACTTTATGTTTGTGCACTTGGAAAAAAGGTTCTTCAAGAGTGAAGGCTTGTATTTCACTAACTCTTCTTAAATAAGTAATAGCTACAAGGAAAGCGACCTTCCATGTTAAAAACTGAATTTGACAAGAGTGTATGGGTTCAAAAGGTGGTCCCACGAGTCTGGTAAGTATGATATTAAAATTCCATGATGGAACAGGTGGTGTTCTAGGTGGTATAATGTGTTTTAATCCTTTCATGAAGGCTTTAATAACAGGAACTCTGAATAGAGAAGTATGTTGAATATTCTGTAAGTATGCAGATATTGCAGTGAGGTGTATTTTGACGGATGAGAAAGTCAAATATTTTTGTAAATGATTAAGTAGCATAAAATATCTTGTATGGATGCTGTAAGTGGATCAGTGTTTTTAGACTGACAGTAGTATAAAAATCTTTCCCACTTGTTTGCGTAGCATTGTCTAGTAGTAGGTTTACGTCCTTGTTTAATTACTTCCATACATTCTGGTGGAAGTTTGAGGTAACCAAATTATATGACTTCAGGAGCCAAATCGCTAGATTGAGAGCACTGGTGTTTGGATGGCTGATTTGACCTTTGTTCTGGGTTAACAAATCTGGTCTGTTTGGGAGTTTGGAATGAGGTACTACAGACAGATCTAGGAGTGTTGTGTACCAATGCTGGCGTGCCCACGTCGGTGCTATTAGAATCATGGTGAGCGATGTTTGACGTAGTTTGCTGACTAGAAAGGGAAGGAGTGGGAGAGGGGAAAAAACATAAGCAAATATCCCTGACCAATTGATCCATAGAGTATTGCCCTTGGATAGAGGATGTGGGTGTCTGGATGCGAAGTTCAGACATTTTGCGTTTTCACTTGTTGCAAATAGATCTCTCTCTGGTGTTCCCCACTTTTGAAGTACTTGGGAATGAATCTCCCATTCGGGTGTTTGTTGGTGATTTCTGCTTAGGAGATCTGCCAGCTGATTGTCTATCCCTGAAATGTATTGTGCTAATAAATGAATGTGATTGTTAATTGCCCATTTCCATATTGTTTGGGCTAGTAGGGACAGTTGAGATGTGTGTCCCGCCCCGTTTTTTGAGGTAATACGTGGTTGTCATGTTGTCTGTTTTTATGACAACAGTCTTCTGTTTGAGAAGAGGTTGAAACGCTTTTAGAGCAAGAAATACAGCTAATAGTTCTAGGTGCTTTATGTGAAGCTGTTTCTGTTGGGCATCCCCATTGCCCTTGAATGGTAAGGTTGTTGAAATGAGCTCCCCAACCTATTATTGATGCATCTGTTATTGTGGTTTGAGGCACAGGGTCTTGAAATGACCGCCCCTTCATTAAATTGTTGAGATTCCACTATGGAAGGGACCTGTGTGTTTGACAATCTAACACTAGATCTTGCAATTGACCCTGTGCTTGAGACTATTGCTGTGAGAGGCACTGTTGTAGTGTCCTCATGTTTAGTCTTGGATGCGGTACTATTACTATGCAGGATGCCATCATTCCCAATAGTTTCATGATACATCTTACAGTGTATTGTTGATTTGGCTGCATTTGTGTTATAAGATTTTGGAAAGCTTGTCTTCTTTGTGTATTTAGATAGGCCAAAGCTTTTTGTGTATCGAGAATAGCACCTAGGTAAGGTTGTACCTGTGCTGGCTGAAGATGGGATTTTTGGTAGTTGAGTGAATCCTAATGTATGTAGGGTTTGCATTGTGTGTCTTGTTGACATTGTATAAAATTGCTTGATTTTGTTAGCCAATCATCTAGATAAGGGAAGACACGTATGTGTTGTCTTCTTAAGTAAGCTGGTACTACCGCTAGACATTTTGTCAATACTCTTGGAGCTGTTGTGCCGAATGGCAGAACTTTGAATTGGTAACGTTTTCCTGCTATTACATATCTGAGATATTTTATGTGAGCTGGATGTTAATGGAATGTGAGTGTGATATGAAATGTGATGTTAATGTGAGCAGTATATGGAAATACGCATCCTTGAGATCTAATGCAGTCATGTAACCTTGTTTTTGTCGTAGTGGAATGACATCCTGCAGAGTTACCATGTGAAAATGTTCTGACAGGATATATACATTTTGGGATCTGAGGTCTAGGATGGGTCTGAGAGTGCCATCCTTTTTGGGAATGAGGAAGTATAGTGAGTATACTCCTGTTCCTTGTTGAGAATGTGGGACAAATTCTATTGCCTGTTTTAGTAGTAGCGATTGTACTTCTTCGTGTAATAGAACATTGTGTTCTGGAGACAACTTGTGATAACGTGGAGGAATGTTTGGAGGGGTAGAAATCAATTCTAGGCAATAGCCATTGCGGATAATTGACACTACCCATTGGTCTGTGGTGATATTTTGCCATTGTGAATGGAATTGCTGCAGTCCCCCCCACCCCCCACAGGAGATGTGTGGGGTTGCGGGATGGTTATTAAGTCACTGTTTAGATGGGGTAGTGGCTTGTTTTGAGGCCTGGAATTTGCCTCTGGTTCTAAAGTGTTGTCCTCTATAAGACCCTCTAAATCCCCCTCTCTGGTACGGCTGTTGTTGCCCTTGTTTTGCCTGGGAGGTAGAAGCCTCTGTGGATTGTGGCTTGAATCCTCCTCTAAATTGTTGCCTACGGAAGGAGCCTCTGTAAGGTGTTGTATATAAGGCTCCCATTGCTTTGGCAGTGTCTGGGTCCTTCCAGAGTTTTTCTACGGCAGTGTCAACCTCAGGACCAAACATGTGTTTTTTACTGAAAGGCATATTCACCACTGCCTGCTGTATTTCTAGCTTGAAACCAGAGGAACGTAGCCATGCGTGTCTGCTTATGGAGACAAAAGTATTCACGGTTCTAGCTGCTGTATCTGCAGCATCAAGGGCAGACCGTATTTGGTTACTTATGGCCTTACCCTCCTCAACAATCTGTTGTGCTCTTTTTTGGTGTTCTTTTGGCAGGTGTTGTAGGAGTCCTTGCATCTCGTCCCAGTGGGCTCTATCATACCTTGCTAGCAAGGCTTGCGAGTTTGCAAGCCGCCATTGGTTAGCAGCTTGTGTCGCTACCCTCTTGCCAGCAGCATGGAATTGCCTACTCTCTGACAGGGAGAGAAGCATCCCCGAGGACTGGCTATTAGCCCTCTTTCTGGCGGCACTCACAACCACAGAGTCTGGAGGTACTTGGTGGGTAATGTAAGCAGGGTCTGTAGGTGCAGGCTTATATTTTTTGTCAATGCGTGGAGTTAAAACCCTAGCTTTGACTGGCTCACTGAATATCTGATCTGCATGCTTAATCATGCCAGGTAGCATTGGGATGCACTGATATCGTGAGTGCGTGGAGGATAAGGTGTTAAAAAGAAAATCCTCTTCCAAAGGTTCACTGTGCATAAGCACCCCATGGTACGCTGCTGCCCTAGAAATAACCTGTGTGTATGCAGTAGTGTCTTCTGGTGGAGAAGGTTTGGAAGGGTATAAGTCTGGGTCATTGGCAGGAATAGGATCCGGATCATAGAGATCCCAAGAATCAACCGTATCACCATGAGAATATTGTGAATGAGTTGGTGAAGGCAAAGGTGATGGGCTAGTGGGTGGTGGTGAAACAAAGTTGAAGTGAATGTGGGGGAGAAGTATGGATAGGTAATGGCTTCTCCTTCGTTTAAAAACCTTTGCTGGTGGTGGAGCAGTATCTAAATGTTCTTGAAAAGCCAACTTTCTCTTTCTCTGTAGAAGAGGTGCAGTATTATTCTGACAGTCTCTTTATGGATACTGTAAGGAAATGCCTCCTTGGCATGGTTACTCCCTGACTTTTTGCTGATGCCAGTTATGACAAAGTGTGCTGCGACCCTACTAACCAGGCCCCAGCATCAGTGTTCCTTCCCTAAACTGTACTTTTGTTCCCACAATTGGCACAGCCATGGCACACAGATAAGTCTCTTGTAACTGGTACTCCTGGTACCAAGGGCCATGTGGCCAGGGAAGGATTTAAGGGCTACAGCATGTATTAAGCCACCCTGGGGACTCCCTCACTCAGCACATGCACACTGCCACACAGCTTGTGTGTGCTGGTGGGAAGAAAATGACTAAGTCGACATGGCACTCCCCTCAGAGTGCCATGCCAACTTCGCACTGCCTGTGGTATAGGTAAGTCACCCCTCGAGCAGGCCTTACAGCCCTAAGGCAGGGTGCACTATACCACAGGTGAGGACATATGTGCATGAGCACTATTTCCCTACAGTGTCTATGCAAACCCTTCGACATTGTAAGTGCAGGGCAGCCATAAGAGTATATGGGCTAAGAGTTTGTCAAACACGAACTCCACAGTTCCATAATGGCTACACTGAAATCTGGGAAGTTTAGTATCAAACTTCTCAGCATAATAAATGCACACTGATGCCAGTGTGGAATTTATTGTACAATGAACCCAGAGGGCATCTTAGAGATGCCCCCTGAATACCAATCTGACTTCTAGAGTTAGGCTGACCAGTTTCTGCCAGCCTGCCACAACCAGACGAGTTGCTGGCCACATGGGGAGAGTGCCTTTGTCACTCTGTGGCCAGAAACAAAGCCTGTACTGGGTGGAGGTGCTTCTCACCTCCCCCTGCAGGAAAAGTAACACCTGGCGGTGAGCATCAAAGGCTCATGCCTTTTGTTACAGCACCCCAGGGCATCCCAGCTAGTGGAGATGCCCGCCCCTCCGGCCACTGCCCCCGCTTTTGCCAGCAAGGCTGGAGGAGATAATGAGAAAAACAAGGAGTAGTCACCCACCAGTCAGGACAGCCCCTAAGGTGTCCTGAGCTGAGGTGACCCCTGCCTTTAGAAATCCTCCATCTTGAGATTGTAGGATTCCCCCAATAGGATTAGGGAGGTGCCCCCCTCCCCTCAGGGAGAAGGCACAAAGAGGGTGTAGCCACCCTCCAGGACAGTAGCCATTGGCTACTGCCCCCAAGACCTAAACACACCCCCTAAATTTAGTATTTAGGGGCACCCCAGAACCCAGGAAATCTGATTCCTGCAACCTGAACCAAGAAGAAGGACTGCTGACCTGAAAGCCCTGCAGATATGACGGAGACGACAACTGCTTTGGCCCCAGCCCTACCGGCCTGTCTCCTGACTCGAAAACCTGCAACAGAGACCCATCCAACAGGGACCAGCGACCTCTGTAGCCTCAGAGGACTGCCCTGAACTAAAGGACCAAGAAACTCCAGTGAGCAGCGGCTTTGCTCAACAACAGCAACAATGTTGCAACTTTCTTGCAAGTTCTAAAGACTTCACTCTTCCCGCCGGAAGCATGAGACTTCGCCCTCTGCAACCGACGCCCCCAGCTTGAGCTCCAGAGAACCAACACCACAGGGAGGATTCCCAGGTGACTGCGACTTCGTGAGTAGCCCGAGACGACCCCCATGGAGCACACAGCGATGCATCCAGAGGCTCCCCCTGACCGCGACTGCCTGTAACAAGGAACCCGACGCCTGGACCAAGTACTGCACCCGCAGCCCCCAGGACCAGAAGGAACTGAACCTCAGTGCAGGAGTGACCCCCAGGCAACCCTCTGCCTACCCCAGTCAGTGGCTGGCCCGAGAAACCCCCCTGTGCCCTGCCTGCACCGCTAAAGTGACCCCGGCTCCCTCCACTGAAGCCAATGCAACACCCAACACCTGCTTTGCACACTGCACCCAGCCGCCCCTGTGCCGCTGAGGGTGTGTTTTGTGTGCCTGTGTCCCCCCCAGTGCTCTACAAACCCCCCCTGGTCTGCCCTCTGAGGATGTGGGTCCTTACCTGATGGCAGCCTGGAACCAGAGCACCCCTGTTCTTCATAGGCACATTTGAGTTTTGGGCACCTCTGACTTCTGCACCTGACCGACCCGGAGCTGCTCGTGTGGTAACTTTGGGGTTGCCTTGAACCCTCAACAGTGGGCTGCCTATGCCCAGGAACTTAGACTTTTAAGTGTCTTACTTGCCTGACAAACTAGCCATTACTTACCTCCCCTAGAAACTGTTGATTTTTGCTTGGTGTCCACTTTTAAAATAGCTTATTGCCATTTTTTACTAAAACTGTGTATGCTATTACTCTAATTCAAAGTTCCTAACTTACCTATGTGGAGTACCTTGCATTGTATGTATTTACTTCAAATCTTGAACTTGTGGTTCTAAAGATAAGTTAAGAAAATATATTTTTCTATATAAATACTATTGGCCTGGAGTTAAGTCTTTGAGTGTGTGTTCCTCATTTATTGCCTGTGTGTATACAACAAATGCTTAACATTACCCTCTGATTAGCATACTGCTCAACCACACTACCACAAAATAGAGCATTATAATTATCTAATTTTGCCACTATCTTACCTCTAAGGGGAACCCTTGGACTCTGTGCACACTATCTCTTACTTTGAGATGGTATATACAGAGCCAACTTCCTACAGATATGAATCCTTGATTGTGTCTCATACATGATTTCAAGGATGGGTTGAATCAGTGTCCTCAGAAACAACCAGATAGTCTATATGACTGTTCAAGTGATTTTGAGCTCTGCTTAAGATGGCTTGAAAGTCCTTGTTCTTCCGAATAAGAAGACCTTTTCGGCTCCAAAGATGATAGTTTTAGGGCCCGAAAATACAGCTGGTTGTTTCAGCTCCAAAGCAGGACACGGAGGCTTCGACTCCGAAGAGTGGGGACGCTGACTAGGTTCGGATGTTGAGTTTTTGGTGGACTTGCTCAATTTCGGTATCAACGGTACTATCAGTTCGAGTCTAGGTCAGTGTACATCTATTTGTGGAATGTAGTGCTGCAGATTCACATGCACCTCCCTCCTCCTCGGAAGCCTGTAATTGTTGCAGTTTTTTCATATTTGTACATATGTATGTACATTTACATGGACATATACTATTACTTACTATTTTGGAAGAACATTTATATTCTTACACTATCACTCCTTCCTACACCCTTTTGCGGGAAAACAATCTAACAACGGAGTTGATGCCCATGCGCAGTATGACCGAGAGGCGGAGTCACTCGATCCCTTGACTCCGAAATGACTTCTTCGAAGAAAAACGACTTGGAACACTCAGAGTCCAACACTAGATGGCAGAATAATGCATGGCATGTGTATCTGCAGCTACACATGCCATCGAACATATGGAAAATGTCACTTACCCAGTGTACATCTATTCGTGACATTTTCTGTTCGATGGCATGTGTAGCTGCAGATACACATGCCATGCATAGACTACAAAGCAGTTAGTCCTCCCAAAAAATTGCGGTGGCTAGCCTGTAGGAGTTGAAGTTGTTTGAAATAGTGTTCTTAAATCAGCCTGACCTACAGTGGCCTGTTGCTTTGATAAAACATCAACACAATAGTGTTTTGTAAATGTATGAAGAGTAGACCATGTGGCAGCTTTACATATCAGCCATTGGTATGTTCCCTAAAAATGCCATTGAAGCACCTTTCTTCCTTGTACAGTGTGCTCTAAGAGTGATCAAAAGTTGTCTTTTTGCTTTGATGTAGCATGTTTGTATGCACCTAACAATCCATCTTGCTAATCCTTGTTTAGATATAGGATTGCCTTTATGTGGTTGTTGAAAAGCAACAAAAGGTTGTTTTGTTTTCCTAAAATCTTTAGTTCTATCTATGTAATATAATACATAAGAGCTCTTTTGAGATCTAGAATATGAAGAGTTCTTTCTGCAACGGAGCCTGGCTGTGGAAAGAAGACTGGCAATTCCACTGTTTGGTTGATGTGAAAAGGAGATACTACTTTTGGTAGAAATTTTGGATTTGTCGTAAGTAGAACTTTGTTTGTGTACTTGGAAAAAAGGTTCCTCAAGAGTGAACGCTTGTATTTCACTAACTCTTCGAAATGAAGTAATAGCTACAAGGAAGGCAACCTTCAATGTTAAAAATTGAATTTGACAAGAGTGCCTGAGTTCAAAAGGTGGGCCCATGAGTCCGGTAAGTACGATATTTAGATTCCAAGAAGGAACAGGTGGTATTCTAAGTGGAATAATGCATCTTAATCCTTCCATGACGGCTTTAATAACAGGAACTCTGACTAGAGAGGTGTGTTGAATAGTTTGTAAGTATGCAGATATTGCAGTAAGGTGAATTTTGATGGATGAGAAAGCTAAATTTGATTTTTGCAAATGAAGTAGGTAGCATACAATATCTTGTATAGATGCTGTAAGTGGATCAGTGTTTTTAGATTGACAGTAGTAAAAAATATTTTCCATTTGTTAGCATAACACTGTCCAGTAGTAGGTTTACGTGCTTGCTTAAGCACTTCCATGCATTCTGATGGAAGTTTTAGAAAGATGGAAGTAGGAAATCCTATGATTTCAGGAGCCAAATTGCTAAATTGAGAGCATTGGGGTTTGGGTGCCTGATTTGACCTTTGTTTTTTATTAACAAATCTGGTCTGTTTGGGAGTTTGGAATGAGGTACTGTAGGAAGTTGGCTCTGTATGCACTATTTCAAAGTAAGGAATAGTATGCACAGAGTCCAAGGGTTCCCCTTAGAGATAATATAGTGGCAAAAAGAGATAATACTAATGCTCTATTTTGTGGTAGTGTGGTCGAGCAGTAGGCTTATCAAAGGAGTAGTGTTAAGCATTTGTTGTACATACACACAGGCAATAAATGAGGAACACACACTCAGAGACAAATCCAGGCCAATAGGTTTTGTTATAGAAAAATATATTTTCTTAGTTTATTTTAAGAACCACAGGTTCAAATTCTACATGTAATATCTCATTTGAAAGGTATTGCAGGTAAGTACTTTAGGAACTTTGAATAATCACAGTAGCATATACACTTTTTACATAAAACACAATAAGCTGTTTTAAAAGTGGACACAGTGCAATTTTCACAGTTCCTGGGGGAGGTAAAGTATTCTTAGTTCTTGCAGGTAAGTAAACCACCTACGGGGTTCAGATTGGGGTCCAAGGTAGCCCACCGTTGGGGGTTCAGAGCAACCCCAAAGTCACCACACCAGCAGCTCAGGGCCGGTCAGGTGCAGAGTTCAAAGTGGTGCCCAAAACGCATAGGCTTCAATGGAGAGAAGGGGGTGCCCCGGTTCCAGTCTGCCAGAAGGTAAGTACCCGCGTCTTCGGAGGGCAGACCAGGGGGGTTTTGTAGGGCACCGGGGGGGGGGGACATAAGTCCACACAGAAAGTACACCCTCAGCAGCGCGGGGGCGACCGGGTGCAGTGTGCAAACAAGCGTCGGGTTCGCAATAGGATTCAATGGGAGACCAAGGGGTCTCTTCAGCGGTGCAGGCAGGCAAGGGGGGGGCTCCTCAGGGTAGCCACCACCTGGGCAAGGGAGAGGGCCTCCTGGGGGTCACTCCTGCACTGAAGTTCCGATCCTTCAGGTGCTGGGGGCTGCGGGTGCAGGGTCTTTTCCAGCCGTCGCGATTTTAGAGTCAGGCAGTCGCGGTCAGGGGGAGCCTTGGGATTCCCTCTGCAGGCGTCGCTGTGGGGGCTCAGGGGGGACAACTTTGGTTACTCACAGTCTCGGAGTCACCGGAGGGTCCTCCCTGAGGTGTTGTTTCTCCACCAGTCGAGTTGGGGTCGGTGGGTGCAGTGTTGCAAGTCTCACGCTTCTTGCGGGGATTGCAGGGGTCTTTAAATCTGCTCCTCTGAAACAAAGTTGCAGTCTTTTTGGAGCAGGTCCGCTGTCCTCAGGAGTTTCTTGTTCCTCTTGAAGCAGGGCAGTCCTCTGAGGATTCAGAGGTCGCTGGTCCTGGAGAAAGCGTCGCTGGAGCAGGGTTCTTTAGAAGGCAGGAGACAGGCCGGTAGGACTGGGGCCAAAGCAGTTGGTGTCTTCTTTCTTCTTCTGCAGGGGTTTTTCAGCTCAGCAGTCATCTTCTTCAGTAAGTTGCAGGAATCTGAGTTCCTTGGTTCTGGGGAGCCCTTAAATACTGAATTTAGGGGTGTGTTTAGGTCTGGGGGGTTAGTAGCCAATGGCTACTGTCCTAGAGGGTGGGTACACCCTCTTTGTGCCTCCTCCCTGAGGGGGGGGGGGGGGGGGGGAACATCCCTATTCCTATTGGCGGAATCCTCCTTCTACAAGATGGAGGATTTCTAAAAGTCAGAGTCACCTCAGCTCAGGACACCTTAGGGGCTGTCCTGACTGGCCAGTGACGACTCCTTGTTTTTCTCATTATCTCTCCTGGACTTGCCGCCAAAAGTGGGGGCTGGGTCCAGGGGGCAGGAATCTCCACTAGCTGGAGCGCCCTGGGGCATTGTAACACGAAGCTTGAGCCTTTGAAGCTCACTGCTAGGTGTTACAGTTCCTGCAGGGGGGAGGTGTGAAGCACCTCCACCCAGAGCAGGCTTTGTTTCTGTCCTCAGAGAGCACAAAGGCTCTCACCACATGGGGTCAGAAACTCGTCTCTCAGCAGCAAGCTGGCAGAGACCAGTCAGTCCTGCACTGAACAATTGGGTAAAATACAGGGGGCATCTCTAAGGTGCCCTCTGTGTGCATTTTTTAATAAATCCAACACTGGCATCAGTGTGGGTTTATTATTCTGAGAAGTTTGATACTAAACTTCTCAGTATTCAGTGTAGCCATTATGGAGCTGTGGAGTTCGTTTTTGACAGACTCCCAGACCATATACTCTTATGGCTACCCTGCACTTACAATGTTTAAGGTTTTGCTTAGACACTGTAGGGGCATAGTGCTCATGCACCTATGCCCTCACCTGTGGTATAGTGCACCCTGCCTTAGGGCTGTAAGGCCTGCTAGAGGGGTTACTTACCTATGCCACAGGCAGTGTGAGGTTGGCATGGCACCCTGAGGGGAGTGCCATGTCGACTTAGTCATTTTCTCCCCACCAGCACACACAAGCTGGCAAGCAGTGTGTCTGTGCTGAGTGAGGGGGTCCCTAGGGTGGCATAAGTCATGCTGCAGCCCTTAGAGACCTTCCCTGGCATCAGAGCCCTTGGTACCAGGGGTACCAGTTACAAGGGACTTACCTGGGTGCCAGGGTTGTGCCAATTGTGGAGACAATGGTACATTTTAGGTGAAAGAACACTGGTGCTGGGGCCTGGTTAGCAGGGTCCCAGCACACTTCTCAGTCAAGTCAGCATCAGTATCAGGCAAAAAGTGGGGGGTAACTGCAACAAGGAGCCATTTCTTTACAGGTACTACAGACAGGTCTACGAGTGTTAACATGCCCATGTTGGGGCTATGAGTATCATGGTCAGAGATGTCGGACGTAGTTTGCTGACCAGAAAGGGAAGGAGAGGGGAAAAAGCGTAAGCAAATATCCCTGATTCATAAAGCACTGTCCTTGGATAAGGGATGTGGGTGTCTGGATGCAAAAGTTTGGCATGTTGCGTTTTCGCTTGTTGCGAATAGGTCTATTTCTGGTGTTTCCCACTTTTGAAAGTACTTTTGAAGTACTTGGGAGTGAATCTCCCATTTGTAAGTTTTTGGTGATTCCTGCTTAGGAGATCCGCTAGTTGATTGTGTATTCCTGGAATGTACTCTGCTAACAGATGAATGTGACTGTGAATTGCCCATTTCCATACTGTCTGGGCTAGAAGGGACAGTTGAGATTAATGTGTCCAGCCCTGTTTTTTGAGGGAATACATGGTCGTCATGTTGTCTGTTTTTATCAGAACAGTCTTGTGTTTGAGAAGGGGTTTAAACACCTTTAGGGCAAGAGAAACAGCCAATAATTCTAGGTGGTTTATGTGAAATTTTTTCTGTTTGGGATCCCATTACTCTTGAATGGTATGTTTGTTGAGATGAGCTCCCCAACCTATCATTGACGTGTCTGTTGTTATTATGGTATGAGGCAACGGGTCTTGAAATGACCGCCCCTTCATTAGATTGCCGATATTCCACCATTGAAGGGACCTGTGCGTTTGGCGGTCTATCAACACTAGATCTAGAATTTGACCTTGTGCCGGAGACCATTGTTGTGAGAGGCTTTGTTGTAAGGGCCTCATGTTTAGTGTTGCATGTGGAACTATGGCTATGCAAGATGCCATCATCCCTAGAATTTTCATGATAAATCTTACAGTATATTGTTGATTTGGCTGTATGTGTGGTATGAGATTTTGGAAAGCCTGTATCCTTTGTGTATTTGGATATGCTAAGGCCTTTTGAGTATTTAGAATAGCACATAGGTAAGGTTATATCTGTGCTGGTTGAAGGTGAGATTTCTGGTAATTTATAGTGAACCCTGGTGTTGGTTTCTATTAAATACTGAGTGTGTTGTTGGCATTGTGTATAATTGCTTGATTTTATTAGCCAATCGTCTAGATATGGAAAGACGTGAATGTGTTTCCTTCTTAAGTAGGCTGCTACTACTGCTAGACATTTTGTGAACACTCTTGGAGCGGTCATGCCGAATGGCAAAACTTAACTAGTAATGTTTTCCTGCTATGATGAACCTAAGGTATTTTCTGTGAGCTGGATGGATGGGTATGTGAAAATACACATCTTTGAGGTCTAAAGCAGTCATGTAATCTTGTTTCTATAGTAGGGGAATGACATCCTTAAGAGTTACCATGTGAAAATGTTCTGACAGGATGTATAGATTGAGAAGCCTGAGGTCTTAGATAGGCCTTAGAGTGCCATCTTTTTTGGGAATGAGGAAGTATAGTGAGTAAACTCCTTTTTCTTGCGGAGAATGTGGGACCAATTCTATTGCATGTTTTAGTAGAAGAGATTGCACCTCCTGTTGCAACAGAAGGTTGTGTTCTGAAGACAATTTGTGGTAAAGTGGTGGAATTTTTGGAGGCGTGGAGATTAATTCTAGGCAATAGCCATTGCGGATAATTGGTAACACCCAATTGTCTGTGGTGATATTTTGCCAATGAGAGTGGAATTGCTGTAGCCTTCCCCCCACAGGAGATGTGTGTGGTGGAGACATAGGAAATAAGTCACTGTTTGGATGGTGTAGTGGCTTGTTTTGAGGCTTGGAACTTGCCTCTGTTTCTAAAATATTGTCCCCTATAGGACCTTCTAAACCCCCCTCTGATATTGTTTCTGCTGTTGTCCCTGCTTTGCCTGGGAGGCAGAAGCTTCAGAGGATTGTGATTTGAAACCTCCCCTAAACTGTGGCTTGCAAAAGGAGCTTCTATACGGTGTGGTGTATAATGCTCCCATTGCTTTGGCAGTATCGGAGTCTTTTCTCAGCATTTCTATGGTCATATCGACCTCCGGTTCAAATAAGTGTTTTTATCAAAAGGCATGTTAAGTACTGCCTGTTGAATCACTGGTTTAAAACCAGAAGAGCGTAACCATGCATGCCTTCTTATTGTAGTGGCCGTATTTACACTCCTTGAGCTGTGTCGGCAGCATCAAGGGCAGACCTTATCTGGTTTTTACTTATGGCCTGTCCTCCTCCTACAACCTGTTGTGCTCTTTTGATGCTTACGCTGACGAGCGTCCATGAATTCCAAAATGGGCTCCACTGGTGAAATCCCTTCAGCTGAAATTGTTGAGTCTTTGGTAAGCATAATTTTTGGTTCCGGAATTTTCAGCACTTAAGTCTTTATTCAAACCAGTGTCGGCTCCGAAGCCGATGTTGAAGACTCGATCCAGATTTTGGTTGGGATGATATTGAGCCTTTGGTTGGTGCCGAAGACTTCTTGGTCATTGCAAATTTCGGTGCCAAACCGGAGGGTGGGGCATCTGAATGTAATTTTCAGATCCTACCATGGCTCGAAGGCAGTGGTGGACCAATGACCAGCTTGGAAGTTTTTTTCAGCATCTATATGTGCGAAGATGGGGCTGGTGTACTCACGTACTTGCGCTGCTGGAATTCTCTCGATGTCAGAAATCTTCATTCGACTTGGGGTCTTGGACCGAGAGGGCTGCCATATGTCCAATTTCTTCTTGTACGTGTTCCTCTCCGAAGATGTCGGGACTGTCGTCTGGTGTCTTCCAAGCCATCTCCAGCTGACGCGCTCTTTGGTCCCGGAAAGTCTTCTTAGATCGAAAAGACCTACAAGGTCTCTTCTTTATGTTCCGGGGACAAGCACAAGTTACACACCAAGTGTTGATCCGTGTGCGGGAACTTGGAGTGGCATCAAGGACCGAACCTAAACGAGTTCGTTCCATTAGCCCAACATTTTGAGACAGCACTTGATAGAGTCGGCCCAAGAAGGGCTTGAACGTCCCTCAGGGCACTGAACCGAGACAGATGCTACAAATTGTATCAATTAGTTAAAGTGTGTAAATACGTAATCGAAATACTATACTAGTTGAAAGAAAGATAAAGGAAAGTTAGAAAGAGACAGAATGTACAAGTTACTTACCTTCGGTAATGATATATCTGGTAGAGACATATTCTAGTTGCAGATTCCTTACCGCCCACCCATCCTCCCCCCTGCGCCAACTCTGGATGGAGACGCTGTTCGTGATCAGCTATGCATCGATGTCTGAGTTTGTCTGCTCTGGCATTCAGAGAGCCCGAAAGATGCTGAACCACCAGGGTGATGTCCTGATGTGCCAACCATGTCTAGAGCATAGCGCCTTCTCACAAAGCGTCCAGGACTCTACTCCACCCTGTTTGTTGCAGTACTACATGGCGGTAGTGTTGTCCTTGAACACTTGCACTACTTTCCCTTTGAGAGAGGGAAGAAAGTCTTTCAATGAAAGCTTGATCGCCGAAAGGTCCAGAAGATTGATATGGAGCCCAGAGGACTCTGATCTCCACCTCTCTCATGTGGCCGCCCCACCCTAGAAGAAACGCATTTGTCAATACGGATAGATCTGGTTGGGGAAGAGAAAGGGATCTGCCGTTGACCCAATGTTGATTCAAAAGACACCACTGCAGGTCTTTCGCAGTCCCCTCCGAGATCTGGACCATTTCGAAGAGATTTACCCGATACTGCACCCATAGGAACTTCAGGCCCCACTTCAGAGCCCGCATATGCCATCTGGTGTGTGTCACTAGCAGGATACTGGAGACCATGAGGCTGAGCGGTCTGTCAGTCAGTCTCACCGAAACCCAAGATAGAGTCTGAAAGATCGGAATCCTAGCCTGAATATGCTGGACTCACTTTTCGGGAGGATAGGCCCTAAACTGCACTGTGTCCAGAACAGTTCTGATGAAAGGGAGCGTCTGAGAGGGAGTCAGGTGTGACTTTGGCATGTTTATAGTGAACCCCAGCGTGAGCAGGAGGTTCGCCTTAGTCTGAAGGTGGGAGACTACTTTCTGGGGCAAATCTGCCTTCAAGAGCCAGCCATTGAGGAAGGGGAAGACAAACTCCCAACCTTCATAGATGAGCCTCAACCACCGCCATCACTTTTGTGAACACCAGAGGGGCGCTGGTACAGCCGAAGGGGAGCACGGTAAATTATAAGTGCTTGTGACCTACCACGAATCGTAGGTACTGTCTGTGGCCAGGCAGGATCGGAATATGGAAATAAGCATCCTGCAAGTCCAATGCTACCATCCAGTTTTCTGGGTCCAAGACAGACAGGACTGGAGCCAGGGTAAGCATTTTGAATTTCTCCTTCTTGAGGGCCCGAAGGTCTAGGATAGGACATAAGCCCTTGCCCTTTTTGGGCACCAGAAAGTAGCGGGAATAACAACCACTAACTACTTCTGGCGCAGGGACCCTCTCTATGGCTCCCTTGGCCATGAGAGCTGCGACTTCCTGGCGGAGAAGTGTCAAATGGTCCTCAGGTAAACGGCTGATTGACGGAGGCATGGCTTGTGGGGCAGATTCAAACTAGAGGGAGTAGCCCCTTCGAACAATCTGCAAAACTCACCTGTTCGTAGTGGTGGATTCCCAGTGGGGCAGGTGAAGTAGAATCTTGCTGCCAACTGGACCAGAGTGAGGGGATGGCGTAGGAGAGTTTGGAGGCTGCAGCGGGGGCAGGGGTAGACTGAGCAGACCTCTGGTTCCTTGTCCCATGACCACGTGGGATTCAGAGGCTGAAGAGCGTAGGTGGCATGGTGGCTGTGAAAGGGACACGGCAGGGAGCCCCTTCCGTGGCCACGAAAAGGGCGAAAGGTGGACTGTTGGGGACGAGGGGCAGTGGAAAGGCTGAAGGAACGAGACCTAGGCCGGGAGTCCTTGAACCTCTCCAGCACAGAGTCCGCCTTGTCTCCAAAGTGACAGAAGTCATCAAAGGGCATGTCCATAAGAGTCGGTTGTACATTCCCTAAAAAAAACAGATGTACGTAACAAGGTGTGGAGCCTCAAGGCCACCGTCGTCGCAACTGAACTACCTAGAGAGTCAGTCGTGTCCAGCCCTCATCGAATAGTGATCTTTACCGCATCTCTCCCATTGGTGACAGCTAGGGAGACAATAGCACGGGCCTCCTCCAGTATCTGCAGCAGAAGCTGCGCGACTGTATCCCAAGGAGTGAGTATAACGTACCAAAAGGCATGCAGTGTTCACTGACCACAGCGCGAGACTGGAGGGATAAAACATCTTCTTCCCAAATTGTTTCAGCCTTTTTGATTCCCGAACCGGATGTGTGGAAGGGAATGCGCCCTAAGATGAGGCTGCCTGGATGACAAGGCTCCCAGGCTTGGGGTGCTGGGACAGGAATTTAGGGTAGTGCGGGGCAGGCCGATGGCGTGTGATTGTCCTGTTCATAGGAGCCCCTGTGTTCGGTCTGGACCATGTACCCAAAAGGACATCGGTGAGGGCTTCATTGAATAGAAGAAGGGGCTCAGAAGTGGAGGCCCCTGGTTGAAGCACCTCCGTCAGGAGATTAGACCCGACCTGAACAGTAGGCAGCTCAAGGCTGAGGACCTCAGCCGCCCTACTGACCACCATGGAATAAGTTGCTCCCTCAGCCGTTGCAACTGTAGGCGGCGACAGCATGCAGGCGTCTGGAGAGGTATCCAAACCACTGGCCTCGCCAAACTCCTGTGCCCAGTCCAACTTAGGATCATCCTGGTATTCATAAGGGTCCCCTCTAATCCTTCCCCAAATTTGAACCTATAAGAATAAGGGTCAGAATCCAACCTGGGGTGAATAGGCCCCATCGAAGAAGGAGGTGGCGTTGGCCGACGCCAGTCCGACTCAGTCATCAGGGATCAGGTCGATGGTGGGCACCACTGACGTCAGGAACGTCTACAATCAAACCGACGTCGGGGGAAGGTCTCGATGGTAGGAGCAGATCCGGAGTGGTCTTCAGCGGCCGGAGTAGCCGGAACGGAACCTGAAGGCCCCCCAACCGAACCCCTTGGGCTCAAAGGTGCCGTAGCGGGGTCGGACTGCCCAAAAATGAGGCTCATGGTCTCATAAAATTATTTTAATTGGGCAGGGGTCGCCCTGGCTCCTGGAAACTCAGGGAGGCACGGAGCGGACCCAAAAGCAGACTCTGAAGAAGGAGGCCTTGAGCGTCAACTTTCCTCCCCCGTCGCATCAGCCGAGCGACGGGGTGAAGTCGGAGGATGACGGGATTTCTTCTACTTCTTATCTTGACCCGAAGACTTCAAAGAAGACTAGTGGTGGTGGCTCTGCGACCATTTCCAAGACCTTCCCCTCAAGCACGACTGGGACCTATGCGAAGTTGAGCACCGGGCTGCCATAAGCTTGAGACACCGCTCCCTCAAGGCCTTCAGGTGTATGGCCTAGCACTCGGAGAACGACTTCGGGTCGGGATCACGCTCCAGGCACCACAAACAGACCCGATGTGGATCCTTCACCGACATCATACAGTGACAGCCCTCACTCTGTCTGAAGGCGGCCTTCGGAGACATCCCTCGACGCACCAAAAACCTCACAAAAAGTCGACAAAAGAGTTGAAGTTGGTCAAAAACATACCAAGGGTAGCTCTCTCCGGATCAGCGTGTAAAGAAAAGAGCTGACGTCATTGCACTGAGGCGGCGTCTGAGTACTACTCCCGACATCATCACAGCAACTACGATGCCAAGGACGCCCCCGGAGTCGACCAACACCACCCACCGACACACAAGGGTATTGCTCGAAGAAACAATACTCCGGATCCAGTCTGACACTTGGGGGAAAATTCTAAGGTACGGTATCTGCAACTAGAAGTCTCTAACAGATAGAGATCTACCGGAGTGAGAGGAAATACACCCAAACCAGACAACGGGGAGAAAACAATCTAATAAAGAACTTGATGCCCATGCACACCGAGAGGCGGAGTCACTCGATCTCCTAACTCGAAGATTCTTCGAAGAAAAACCACTTGTAACACACCAAGCCCAACACTAGAAGGCGGATGTATGCAAAGCTGGTGTATCTACAACCACACATGCCATAGAGCAAGATATCAAAGTACTGGAACCCTCTTAATTCAAAGCATTCCTTCATAGATGGATGAGCCTTTTAGGGCACTTGGCATGTTACGAAGAAAAACAATTAACATCAGCCTTTGAAGGCAGACTCTTGACCTTGAAATCTGGAGCAATTGTAAGGAGTGTTCAGGGATAAAAATCCTCATTGATATGAAAGCCTGAGTGTAAGGAAATGCCTCCTTGGCATGGTTACCCCCTGACTTTTTGCCTTTGCTGATGCTATGTTTTGAATTGAAAGTGTGCTGAGGCCTGCTAACCAGGCCCCAGCACCAGTGTTCTTTCCCTAACCTGTACTTTTGATTCCACAATTGGCACACCCTGGCATCCAGATAAGTCCCTTGTAACTGGTACCTCTGGTACCAAGGGCCCTGATGTCAGGGAAGGTCTCTAAGGGCTGCAGCATGTATTATGCCACCCTAGAGACCCCTCACTCAGCACAGACACACTGCTTACCAGCTTGTGTGTGCTAGTGAGAACAAAATGAGTAAGTCGACAGGGCACTCCCCTCAGGGTGCCATGCCAGCCTCTCACTGCCTATGCAGGATAGGTAAGACACCCCTCTAGCAGGCCTTACAGCCCTAAGGCAGGGTGCACTATACCATAGGTGAGGGTACCAGTGCATGAGCACTGTGCCCCTACAGTGTCTAAGCAAAACCTTAGACATTGTAAGTGCAGGGTAGCCATAAGAGTATATGGTCTGGGAGTCTGTTTTACACGAACTCCACAGCACCATAATGGCTACACTGAAAACTGGGAAGTTTGGTATCAAACTTCTCAGCACAATAAATGCACACTGATGCCAGTGTACATTGTATTGTAAAATACACCACAGAGGGCACCTTAGAGGTGCCCCCTGGAACTTAACCGACTATCTGTGTAGGCTGACTGGTTCCAGCAGCCTGCCACACTAGAGACATGTTGCTGGCCCCATGGGGAGAGTGCCTTTGTCACTCTGAGGCCAGTAACAAAGCCTGCACTGGGTGGAGATGCCAACACCTCCCCCAGGCAGGAGCTGTAACACCTGGCGGTGAGCCTCAAAGGCTCACCCCTTTGTCACAGCACCGCAGGACACTCCAGCTAGTGGAGTTGCCCGCCCCCTCCGGCCCCGGCCCCCACTTTTGGCGGCAAGGCCGGAGAAAATAATGAGAATAACAAGGAGGAGTCACTGGCCAGTCAGGACAGCCCCTAAGGTGTCCTGAGCTGAGGTGACTAACTTTTAGAAATCCTCCATCTTGCAGATGGAGGATTCCCCCAATAGGATTAGGGATGTGACCCCCTCCCCTTGGGAGGAGGCACAAAGAGGGTGTACCCACCCTCAGGGCTAGTAGCCATTGGCTACTAACCCCCCAGACCTAAACACGCCCTTAAATTTAGTATTTAAGGGCTTCCCTGAACCTAAGATTTTAGATTCCTGCAACTACAAGAAGAAGGACTGCCGAGCTGACAAACCCCTGCAGAGGAAGAACAGAAGACACCAACTGCCTTGGCCCCAGACTTACCGGCCTGTCTCCTGCCTGCCAAAGAAACCTGCTCCAGCGACGCTTTCCAAGGGACCAGCGACCTCTGAATCCTCTGAGGACTGCCCTGCTTCGAAAAAGACAAGAAACTCCTGAGGACAGCGGCACTGCTCCAAAAGAACTGCAACTTTGTTACAAGGAGCAGATTTAAAGACCCCTGCAACTCCCCGCAAGAAGCGTGAGACTTGCAACACTGCACCCGGCGACCCCGACTCGACTGGTGGAGAACAACCAACTCAGGGAGGACCCTCCGGCGACTCTACGACTGAGTAACCAAAGTTGTCCCCCCTGAGCCCCCACAGCGACGCCTGCAGAGGGAATCCCCAGGCTCCCCCTGACCGCGACTGTCTGAACTCCATTTCCCGACGGCTGGAAAAGACCCTGCACCCGCAGCCCCTAAAGAAACGGAACTTCTGTGCGGGAGTGACCCCCAGGAGGCCCTCTCCCTTGCCCAGGTGGTGGCTACCCCGAGGAGCCCCCCCCTTGCCTGCATCGCTGAAGAGACCCCTTGGTCTCCCATTGAAACCTGAAGGAAACCCGACGCATGTTTGCACACTGCACCCGGCCGCCCCCGCGCTGCTGAGGGTGTACTTTCTGTGCTACTTTGTGTCCCCCCGGTGCCCTACAAAACCCCCCTGGTCTGCCCTCCGAAGACGCGGGTACTTACCTGCTGGCAGACTGGAACCAGGGCACCCCCTTCTCTCCATTATAGCCTATGTGGTTTGGGCACCTCTTTGACCTTTGCACCTGACCGGCCCTGAGCTGCTGGTGTGATAACTTTGGGGTTGCTCTGAACCCCCAACGGTGGGCTACCTTGGACCTAAAACTGAAACCTGTAAGTGCCTTACTTACCTGTTGAAACTAACAATAACTTACCTCCCCCAGGAACTGTGAAAATTGCACTAAGTGTCCACTTTTAAAACAGCTTATTGTGTTTTATGTAAAAAGTATACATGCTAAAGTAATGATTCAAAGTTCCTAGAGTACTTACCTGCGATACCTTTCAAAAGAGCTATTACATGTAAAATTTGAACCTGTGGTTCTTAAAATAAACTAAGAAAATATATTTTTCTATAACAAAACCTATTGGCTGGATTTGTCTCTGAGTGTGTGTACCTCATTTATTGTCTATGTGTATGTACAACAAATGCTTAACACTACTCCTTGGATAAGCCTACTGCTCGACCACACTACCACAAAATAGAGCATTAGTATTATCTCTTTTTACCACTATTTTACCTCTAAGGGGAACCCTTGGACTCTGTGCATGCTATTCCTTACTTTGAAATAGCACATACAGAGCCAAATTCCTACATTGGTGGATCAGCGGTGGGGTACAAGACTTTGCATTTGCTGGACTACTCAGCCAATACCTGATCACACGACAAATTCCAAAAATTGTCATTAGAAATAGATTTTTGCAATTTGAAATTTTTCTAAATTCTTTAAAGTCCTGCTAGGGCCTTGTGTTAGTCCTTGTTAGCATTTCTTTTAGAGTTTAAAAGTTTGTTAAAAGTTTGAATTAGATTCTAGAAATAGTGTTAGTTTCTTAAAAAGTATTCCAACTTTTAGAAACATAATGTCTAGTACAGATATGAATGTGGTGGAACTCGACACCACACCTTACCTCCATCTACAGATGAAAGAGCTAAGGTCACTCTGTACAATAAGAAAAATAACAATGGGCTCCAGACCTACCAAACTACAGCTCCAGGAGCTGTTGGCAGAGTATGATAGAGCCAACCCCTCTGTAGATGGCAACACAGAGGATGATGAGTGACTTGGAGGGTGATTCCCCCCCACCAGTCCTATCTAGGGAGAACAGGGCTTCTCAAGCCCTGACTCCAACAATAATAGTCAGAGATGCTGGCTCCCTCACAGGAGGGACCAGCACCTCTGAAATCACTGAGGATAACTCCAGTGAAGAGGACATCCAGTTAGCCAGGATGGCCAAAAGATTGGCTTTGGAAAGACAGATCCTAGCCATAGAAAGGGAAAGACAAGAGATGGGCCTAGGACCCATAAATGGTGGCAGCAACATAACTAGGGTCAGAGATTCTCCTGACATGTTGAAAATCCCCAAAAGGGATTGTAACTAAATATGAAGATGGTGAGGACATCACCAAATGGTTCACAGCTTTTGAGAGGGCTTGTGAAACCAGAGAAGTGAACAAATCTCACTGGGGTGCTCTCCTTTGGGAAATGTTCACAGGAAAGTGTAGGGATAGACTCCTCACACTCTCTAAAAAAGATGCAGAATCTTATGACCTCATGAAGGGTACCCTGATTGAGGGCTTTGGATTCTCCACTGAGGAGTATAGGATTAGATTCAGGGGGGCTCAAAAATCCTCGAGCCAGACCTGGGTTGACTTTGTAGACTACTCAGTAAAAACACTAGATGGTTGGATTCAAGGCAATGGTGTAAATGATTATGATGGGCTGTACAATTTATTTGTGAAAGAACACCTATTAAGTAATTGTTTCAATGATAAACTGCATCAGCATCTGGTGGACCTAGGACCAATTTCTCCCCAAGAATTGGGAAAGAAGGCGGACCATTGGGTCAAGACTAGGGTGTCCAAAACTTCCACAGTGGGTGACCAAAAGAAAGGGGTCACAAAACCTCCCCAGGACAAGAGACAGCCAAAAACAAAGATAGTAAAGAGTCTTCTACAGGCCCCCAAAAACCTGCACAGGAGGGTGGGCCCAGAGCCTCTTCACAAAACAATTCTGGGTACAAGGGTAAAAACTTTGATCCCAAAAAGGCCTGGTGTCGTAACTGTAGTCAGTCTGGACACCAAACTGGAGACAAGGCCTGTCCCAAGAAAGATACCACTTCTAACTCCCATCCAGCTAAAACTGGAATGGCCAGTCTCCAAGTGGGATCAACAGTGTGCCCAGAGCAAATCAGGTGTCACACTGAAGCTACATTAGTCTCTGAGGGTGGGGTGGATTTAGCCACACTGGCTGCCTGGCCCCCTAACATGCAAAAATACAGGCAGCAGCTCTTAATTAATGGGACAAGTGTAGAGGGCCTGAGGGATACAGGTGCCAGTGTCACCATGGTGACAGAGAAACTGGTTTCCCCTGGCCAATACCTGGCTGGACAAACTTATCCAGTCACCAACGCTGACAATCAGACTAAAGTACATCCCATGGCTATGGTAACTTTAGAGTGGGGAGGGGTCAAAGGCCTGAAACAGGTGGTGGTCTCCTCAAATATCCCAGTAGACTGTTTGCTTGGAAATGACCTGGAGTCCTCAGCATGGGCTGAGGTAGAACTGAAAACCCATGCAGCCATGCTGGGTATCCCTGAACTGGTGTGTGTCAAGACTAGGGCACAGTGCAAGGCACAGGGTGAAAAAGTAGAGCTGGAGTCTGGAAAAATGGCCCAGCCTACCAAGAGAAAAGGAAAGTCAGCTGGGAAACCAGCTGCAACACAACACCAAAAAGAGAACCTCTCTTCTCAGGAAGAAGTTCTGCCCTCTGAGGGAACTGAGCCTATGGAGCTGGAACCTAATCAGGTTGAGCTCTTGGGCCCAGGGGGACCCTCAAGGGAAGAGCTGTGTAAGGGACAAGAAACCTGTCCCTCTCTTGAAGGCCTTAGGCAGCAAGCTGCTGAAGAGTCCAAAGGCAAGAAAAATGGAACACATAGGGTCTATTGGGAAGATGGACTCCTGTACACTGAGGCAAGAGATCCCAAACCTGGTGCCACTAGGAGAGTGGTAGTGCCTCAGGGTTTCAGAGAGTTTATTCTGACCTTAGCCCATGATATTCCCCTTGCTGGGCATTTGGGACAAACCAAGACGTGGGAGAGGTTAGTCAACCACTTCTACTGGCCCAATATGTCCCAGAAGGTTAAGGAGTTTTGCCTCTCCTGCCCCACCTGTCAATCCAGTGGTAAGACAGGTGGGCATCCAAAGGCCCCCCTCATTCCACTTCCAGTGGTGGGGGTCCCCTTTGAAAGAGTGGGTGTGGACATACAGGGAGTGCAGAATTATTAGGCAAGTTGTATTTTTGAGGATTAATTTTATTATTGAACAACAACCATGTTCTCAATGAACCCAAAAAACTCATTAATATCAAAGCTGAATATTTTTGGAAGTAGTTTTTAGTTTGTTTTTAGTTTTAGCTATGTTAGGGGGATATCTGTGTGTGCAGGTGACTATTACTGTGCATAATTATTAGGCAACTTAACAAAAAATGAAAATGTCACTTACCCAGTGTACATCTGTTCGTGGCATCAGTCGCTCAGCCTGTAGGAGTGGAAGTAGTCTGAAACAATGTTCTTAATACGGCTTGACCTACTGTGGCTTGTTGTGCGGATAACAGGTCTACACAGTAGTGCTTGGTGAATGTGTGAGGCGTAGACCATGTGGCTGCCTTACATATTTCTTGCATTGGGATGTTTCCTAGAAAGGCCATGGTAGCACCTTTCTTTCTGGTTGAGTGTGCCCTTGGTGTAATGGGCAGCTGTCGTTTAGCTTTAAGGTAGCAGATTTGGATGCATTTAACTATCCATCTGGCTATACCTTGTTTTGATATTGGGTTTCCTGCATGAGGTTTTTGAAATGCAATAAATAGTTGTTTAGTCTTTCTGATGTTCTTTGTTCTGTCAATGTAATACATTAATGCTCTTTTGACATCTAATGTATGTAGTGCCCTCTCAGCTACGGTATCTGGCTGTGGAAAGAACACTGGAAGTTCCACTGTTTGATTTAGATGGAACGGTGAAATAACCTTTGGTAAAAATTTAGGATTAGTCCTTAGGACGACCTTATTCTTGTGTAGTTGTATAAAAGGTTCTTGTATTGTAAACGCCTGAATCTCGCTTACTCTTCTTAGGGAAGTAATGGCCATGAGAAATGCAACCTTCCAGGTTAGGAACTGTATTTCGCAGGAGTGCATGGGTTCAAAAGGTGGACCCATAAGTCTAGTTAGGACAACATTTAGGTTCCATGAAGGAACAGGTGGTGTTCTTGGTGGTATAATTCTCTTAAGGCCCTCCATGAATGCTTTAATGACTGGTATCCTATTTAGGGAAGTTGAATAGGTAGTCTGCAGGTATGCAGATATTGCTGCAAGGTGTATTTTAATGGAAGAGAAAGCCAGGTTAGATTTTTGTAAGTGAAGCAAGTAACCCACTACATGTTTTGGAGTCGTGTGTAATGGTTGGATTTGATTAATATGGCAGTAGCAAACAAACCTCTTCCATTTACTTGCATAGCAGTGCCTGGTGGATGGCCTTCTGGCTTGCTTTATGACTTCCATACATTCTTGGGTAAGTTGTAAGTGCCCGAATTCTAGGATTTCAGGAGCCAAATTGCTAGATTCAGCGATGCTGGATCTGGGTGTCTGATCTTTTGGTTGTGTTGTGTCAATAGATCTGGCCTGTTGGGCAATTTGATGTGGGGTACTACTGATAGGTCTAGCAGCGTTGTGTACCAGGGTTGCCTTGCCCAAGTTGGTGCTATTAATATGAGTTTGAGTTTGTTTTGACTGAGTTTGTTTACCAGATAAGGAAGAAGAGGGAGAGGAGGAAAAGCGTAAGCAAATATCCCTGACCAGTTCATCCATAGGGCATTGCCTTGGGACTGCTTGTGTGGGTATCTGGATGCGAAGTTTTGGCATTTTGCGTTCTCCTTCGTCGCAAACAAGTCTATTTGAGGTGTTCCCCAGAGTTTGAAATAGGTGTTCAGAATTTGGGGGTGAATTTCCCATTCGTGGACCTGTTGGTGATCTCGAGAGAGATTGTCTGCGAGTTGATTCTGAATCCCTGGTATAAATTGTGCTATTAGGCGAATTTGGTTGTGAATTGCCCAACGCAATTTTTTTGTGCTAGCAGGCTTAACTGCGTGGAGTGTGTCCCCCCTTGTTTGTTTAGATAATACATTGTTGTCATGTTGTCTGTTTTGACGAGAATGTATTTGTGAACTATTATTGGTTGGAAAGCTTTTAGTGCTTGAAAAACTGCTAGCAGTTCTAGGTGATTTATATGCAGTTTTGTTTGATGTACGTTCCATTGTCCTTGTATGCTGTGTTGATCGAGGTGTGCTCCCCACCCTGTCATGGAAGCATCTGTTGTTATTACGTATTGTGGCACTGGGTCTTGGAAAGGCCGCCCTTTGTTTAAATTTATGTTGTTCCACCATAGAAGCGAGAGGTAAGTTTGGCGGTCTATTAACACCAGATCTAGAAGATGACCCTGTGCTTGTGACCACTGTGATGCTAGGCACTGTTGTAAGGGCCTCATGTGCAGTCTTGCGTTTGGGACAATGGCTATGCAGGAAGACATCATGCCTAGGAGTTGTAATATCATCTTTGCTTGTATCTTTTGTGTTGGATACATGCGTTGTATGATGTTGTTGAAATTTTGAATTCTTTGGGGACTTGGAGTGGCTACTCCTTTTGTTGAGTCTATTATGGCTCCTAGGTATTGTTGTACCTTGCACGGCAGAATGTTGGATTTCGTGAAGTTGACGGTGAACCCTAGTTTGAAGAGGGTTTGTATGATCTGATTTGTGTGGTTTGAGCACTCTATTAACGAATGGGCCTTGATTAGCCAGTCGTCTAGATATGGGAACACATGTATTTGCTGCCTTCTGATGTGTGCAGCGACTACTGCTAGACATTTGGTAAAGACTCTTGGTGCGGTTGTTAATCCGAAAGGCAATACCTTGAATTGGTAATGTATTCCTTTGAATACAAACCTTAGGTATTTCCTGTGCGAAGGGTGTATTGGTATATGGAAATACGCGTCTTTGAGGTCTAAAGTTGTCATGTAGTCGTGTAGTTTTAGCAATGGTAACACTTCTTGTAGTGTGACCATGTGAAAGTGGTCTGATTTGATGAATGTGTTTACTATTCTGAGGTCTAGGATTGGTCTCAGCGTTTTGTCCTTCTTTGGTATCAGAAAGTACAGTGAGTAAACTCCTGTGTTTATTTGTGTGTTTGGTACTAATTCGATTGCATTCTTCTGCAATAGTGCCTGCACTTCTATCTCCAGGAGATTGGAATGATGTTTTGTCAAATTTTGTGCTTTTGGTGGTATGTTTGGAGGGAATTGTAGAAATTCTATGCAATAACCATGTTGGATAATTGCTAGAACCCAAGTGTCTGTAGTGATTTCCTCCCATGCTTTGTAATAATGACCTATTCTTCCCCCCACTGGTGTTGTGTGGAGGGGGTGAGTGACATGTGAGTCACTGCTTAGTAGTAGGGGTTTTGGGGCTTTGAAATTTTCCCCTATTCCTAGGGAATTGCCCTCCTCTATATTGTCCCCGAAAACCTCCTCTGTACTGTCCCTGGTAACTGGACGGTGTTGCCTGTGAGGTGCTGGCTTGTGTGCCCTGACCCCGAAACCCCCCTCTAAAGGGTGTTTTACGGAATGTGCTGTAATTCCCTCTGCGGGGAGTAGAGTGCGCCCATGGCTTTAGCAGTGTCCGTGTCCTTTTTGAGTTTCTCAATCGCTTTGTCCACTTCTGGACCGAACAGTTCTTTTTCGTTAAAAGGCATATTGAGAACTGCTTGCTGAATCTCTGGTTTAAATCCAGACGTTCGTAGCCATGCATGCCTTCTGATAGTTACAGATGTATTAATTGTCCGTGCAGCTGTATCTGCAGCGTCCATGGAGGAGCGTATTTGGTTGTTTGAAATGTTCTGTCCCTCCTCAACCACTTGTTTTGCCCTCTTTTGTAGGTCCTTGGGCAGATGTTCAATGAGATGTTGCATCTCATCCCAATGGGCTCTGTCATAGCGCGCCAGTAGTGCCTGAGAGTTAGCGATGCGCCACTGGTTTGCAGCTTGTGCTGCGACTCTCTTACCAGCTGCATCGAACTTGCAGCTTTCTTTTTCTGGGGGTGGTGCATCTCCAGATGTGTGGGAGTTGGCCCTTTCCCTAGCTGCTCCTACAACGACAGAGTCTGGTGGCAGCTGTGTAGTGATGAAAACCGGGTCTGTAGGAGGCGCCTTATACTTTTTTTCCACCCTTGGTGTGATTGCCCTACTTTTGACCGGCTCCTTAAAGATTTCTTTTGCGTGCCGGAGCATAGGCAGGCTTTGGTAGGAGCTGTGGGTGGAGGAGAGGGTGTTGAATAAAAAGTCATCCTCGACCTGTTCTGAGTGGAGGCTTACATTGTGAAATTGTGCTGCTCTAGCCACCACTTGAGAATACGCAGTGCTGTCCTCTGGTGGAGATGGCTTCGTAGGGTATGCCTCCGGGCTGTTATCTGACACTGGGGCGTCGTATAAGTCCCATGCGTCCTGATCTTGGTCACCCTGGCTCATGGTGGTGTGAGCTGGGGAATGTGATGGAGTTTGTGCTGGTGAGACGTTAATTACAGGTGGAGGAGAGGGTGGTGGAGTAACCTTTTTCGCCACCTTTGTTTGTGGTGTTTGTTCAGTTTGGAACTCCAATCTTCTCTTTCTTCTAATAGGGGGAAGGGTGCTTATTTTTCCTGTCCCCTCCTGTATGAAAATACGCTTTTGCGTATGGTCTACATCAGTTGATTGTAGCTCTTCCTCAAACCTATGCTTTCGCATTTGGGAGGTTAGCGATTGCTCTTCTGTATAAGAGCCTGAAACTGGGTCGGTTGCAGTTTGTTCTGGCACCGAAACCCTGTCTGCATCTTTTTTCGGCTCCGAGGTGACTTTTTTCTTTTTCGGGGCCGAAACCTCTCGGCGTCGATCTTCGTCAGTGCCGCTGTCTCGGCGTCGAGCTGTGTCTACACCGGTATCTCGGTGTCGATGCTTGTCTCCAGCACTTTCTCGATCCAGAGAAGGCTGCGTGCCGGTGTCTCGACCGGAGTCGGACGATCTCGGCACAGTTTGGGCCTTTTTCGGTGCCGACGGTCGGTCACCGAATTTATGGGTCGAGCCATGGCCTGGTGGCAGTGGCGTCCCCTGGGCCTTGTAAATCTTCTTCTGAGTGGTTTTCGACGTCTTACTCACGGTTTGTGTATCGTCGAATCCTTCGGAGTCCGATTCGTGGATCGAAAAGGTTCCTTCCTCTTCTTGTTCCTCGAACTCTCGGTGGGCTGTCGGAGCGGACGCCATCTGAAGTCTTCTGGCTCGACGGTCTCGGAGTGTTTTTCGGGACCGGAACGCACGACAGGCCTCGCAGGTGTCTTCACTGTGCTCAGGTGACAGGCACAGGTTACAGACCAAGTGTTGGTCTGTATAGGGGTATTTATTGTGGCATTTGGGACAGAAGCGTAACGGGGTCCGTTCCATCGGCGTTCTTCTGCACGCGGTCGGGCCGACCAGGCCCCGACGGGGGATCGAAAAACTACCCCGAAGGGCACCGGAGCTCTTCGATCTTTCGACGCGGTGTTGAATCTAACTACGCCGATCCCGAACGCAACAATACTGACGAAAATCTTCAGAAATTAGCTATCTTTCCGTTCCGAAACTCGGAGCGACAGGAACACGTCCGAACCCGATGGCGGAAAAAAAACAATCGAAGATGGAGTCGACGCCCATGCGCAATGGAGACAAAAGGAGGAGTCACTCGGTCCCGTGACTCGAAAGACTTCTTCGAAGAAAAACAACTTGTAACACTCCGGCCCAACACCAGATGGCGAGCTATGCAAAAGATGCGTATCTACAGCGACAGATGCCATCGAACAAATATATACCCATTTCAATTATTTATTATTACCAGTGAAACCAATATAACATCTCAACATTCACAAATATACATTTCTGACATTCAAAAACAAAACAAAAACAAATCAGTGACCAATATAGCCACCTTTCTTTGCAAGGACACTCAAAAGCCTGCCATCCATGGATTCTGTCAGTGTTTTGATCTGTTCACCATCAACATTGCGTGCAGCAGCAACCACAGCCTCCCAGACACTGTTCAGAGAGGTGTACTGTTTTCCCTCCTTGTAAATCTCACATTTGATGATGGACCACAGGTTCTCAATGGGGTTCAGATCAGGTGAACAAGGAGGCCATGTCATTAGATTTCCTTCTTTTATACCCTTTCTTGCCAGCCACGCTGTGGAGTACTTGGACGCGTGTGATGGAGCATTGTCCTGCATGAAAACCATGTTTTTCTTGAAGGATGCAGACTTCTTCCTGTACCACTGCTTGAAGAAGGTGTCTTCCAGGAACTGGCAGTAGGACTGGGAGTTGAGCTTGACTCCATCCTCAACCCGAAAAGGCCCCACAAGCTCATCTTTGATGATACCAGCCCAAACCAGTACTCCACCTCCACCTTGCTGGCGTCTGAGTCGGACTGGAGCTCTCTGCCCTTTACCAATACAGCCTCGGGCCCATCCATCTGGCCCATCAAGACTCACTCTCATTTCATCAGTCCATAAAACCTTAGAAAAATCAGTCTTGAGATATTTCTTGGCCCAGTCTTGACGTTTCAGCTTGTGTGTCTTGTTCAGTGGTGGTCGTCTTTCAGCCTTTCTTACCTTGGCCATGTCTCTGAGTATTGCACACCTTGTGCTTTTGGGCACTCCAGTGATGTTGCAGCTCTGAAATATGGCCAAACTGGTGGCAAGTGGCATCGTGGCAGCTGCACGCTTGACTTTTCTCAGTTCATGGGCAGTTATTTTGCGCCTTGGTTTTTCCACACGCTTCTTGCGACCCTGTTGACTATTTTGAATGAAACGCTTGATTGTTCGATGATCACGCTTCAGAAGCTTTGCAATTTTAAGAGTGCTGCATCCCTCTGCAAGATATCTCACTATTTTTGACTTTTCTGAGCCTGTCAAGTCCTTCTTTTGACCCATTTTGCCAAAGGAAAGGAAGTTGCCTAATAATTATGCACACCTGATATAGGGTGTTGATGTCATTAGACCACACCCCTTCTCATTACAGAGATGCACATCACCTAATATGCTTAATTGGTAGTAGGCTTTCGAGCCTATACAGCTTGGAGTAAGACAACATGCATAAAGAGGATGATGTGGTCAAAATACTCATTTGCCTAATAATTCTGCACTCCCTGTAGTTGGTCCACTAGAACCTCCCACAGCCTCAGGAAATATGTACATCCTAGTAGTAGTGGATCATGCTACTAGGTATCCTGAAGCTATTCCCCTTAGGTCGACTACTGCCCCTGCAGTAGCCAAGGCCCTCATTGGTATCTTTACCAGAGTGGGTTTCCCTAAGGAGGTGGTGTCTGACAGAGGTACCAACTTCATGTCAGCATACCTAAAACACATGTGGAATGAGTGTGGAGTGACTTATAAATTCACTACACCATATCATCCACAAACTAATGGCCTTGTTGAGAGATTCAACAAGACATTAAAGGGCATGATCATGGGGCTCCCAGAAAAACTCAAAAGGAGATGGGATGTCCTCCTGCCATGTCTGCTTTTCGCTTACAGAGAGGTGCCTCAGAAGGGAGTAGGATTCTCACCCTTTGAACTTCTGTTTGGCCACCATGTAAGGGGACCACTTGCTCTTGTTAAAGAAGGCTGGGAGAGACCTCTTCATGAGCCTAAACAAGACATAGTTGACTATGTACTTGGCCTTCGCTCAAGGATGGCAGAGTACATGGAAAAGGCAAGTAAAAACCTTGAGGCCAGCCAACAACTCCAGAAGTTGTGGTATGACCAAAAGGCTGCACTGGTTGAATTTCAACCAGGGCAGAAAGTCTGGGTTCTGGAGCCTGTGGCTCCCAGGGCACTTCAGGACAAATGGAGTGGCCCTTACCCAGTACTAGAGAGGAAGAGTCAGGTCACCTACCTGGTGGACCTGGGCACAAGCAGGAGCCCCAAGAGCGTGATCCATGTGAACCGCCTTAAGCTCTTCCATGACAGGGCTGATGTAAATCTGTTGATGGTAACAGATGAGGACCAGGAAGCTGAGAGTGAACCTCTCCCTGATCTCCTCTCATCAGACCCTAAAGATGGCTCAGTAGATGGAGTGATCTACTCAGACACCCTCTCTAGCCAACAGCAGTCTGACTGCAGGAAGGTCCTGCAGCAGTTTGCTGAACTCTTTTCCCTAACCCCTGGTCAGACACACCTGTGTACCCATTATGTGGACACAGGAGACAGCATGCCTGTCAAAAACAAAATATTTAGACAGTCTGACCAAGTTAAGGAAAGCATCAAGGTGGAAGTCCACAAGATGCTGGAATTGGGAGTAATTGAGTACTCTGACAGCCCCTGGGCTAGCCCAGTGGTCTTAGTCCCCAAACCTCACACCAAAGAAGGAAAGAGAGAGATGAGGTTTTGTGTGGACTACAGAGGTCTCAACTCTGTCACCAAGACAGATGCTCATCCCATTCCTAGAGCTGATGAGCTAATAGACAAATTTGGGGCTGCCAAATTCTTAAGTACCTTTGACTTAACAGCAGGGTACTGGCAAATCAGAATGGCCCCTGGAGCAAAAGAAAAGACAGCATTCTCCACACCTGATGGGCATTATCAGTTCACTGTTATGCCCTTTGGTTTAAAGAATGCCCCTGCCACCTTCCAAAGGTTGGTGAATCAAGTCCTTGCTGGGTTGGAATCCTTTAGTGCAGCTTATCTGGATGATATTGCTGTCTTCAGCTCCACCTGGCAGGATCACCTGGTCCACCTGAAGAAGGTTTTGAAGGCTCTGCAATCTGCAGGCCTCTCTATCAAGGCATCCAAATGCCAGATAGGACAGGGAACTGTGGTTTACTTGGGACACCTTGTAGGTGGAGGCCAAGTTCAGCCACTCCAACCCAAGATCCAGACTATTCTGGACTGGGTAGCTCCAAAAACCCAGACTCAAGTCAGGGCATTCCTTGGCTTGACTGGGTACTATAGGAGGTTTGTGAAGGGATATGGATCCATTGTGACAGCCCTCACAGAACTCACCTCCAAGAAAATGCCCAAGAAAGTAAACTGGACTGTAGAATGCCAACAGGCCTTTGACACCCTGAAGCAAGCTATGTGCACAGCACCAGTTCTAAAAGCTCCAGATTACTCCAAGCAATTCATTGTGCAAACAGATGCCTCTGAACATGGGATAGGGGCAGTTTTGTCCCAAACAAATGATGATGGCCTTGACCAGCCTGTTGCTTTCATTACCAGGAGGTTACTCCCCAGGGAGCAGCGTTGGAGTGCCATTGAGAGGGAGGCCTTTGCTGTGGTTTGGTCCCTGAAGAAGTTGAGACCATACCTCTTTGGTACTCACTTCCTAGTTCAGACTGACCACAGACCTCTCAGATGGCTGATGCAAATGAAAGGTGAAAATCCAAAACTGTTGAGGTGGTCCATCTCCCTACAGGGAATGGACTTTATAGTGGAACACAGACCTGGGACTGCCCATGCCAATGCAGATGGCCTTTCCAGGTTCTTCCACTTAGAAAATGAAGACTCTCTTGGGAAAGGTTAGTCTCATCCTCTTTCGTTTGGGGGGGGGGGGGGGGGGGGTTGTGTAAGGAAATGCCTCCTTGGCATGGTTACCCCCTGACTTTTTGCCTTTGCTGATGCTATGTTTTGAATTGAAAGTGTGCTGAGGCCTGCTAAACAGGCCCCAGCACCAGTGTTCTTTCCCTAACCTGTACTTTTGATTCCACAATTGGCACACCCTGGCATCCAGATAAGTCCCTTGTAACTGGTACCTCTGGTACCAAGGGCCCTGATGCCAGGGAAGGTCTCTAAGGGCTGCAGCATGTATTATGCCACCCTAGAGACCCCTCACTCAGCACAGACACACTGCTTACCAGCTTGTGTGTGCTAGTGAGAACAAAATGAGTAAGTCGACAGGGCACTCCCCTCAGGGTGCCATGCCAGCCTCTCACTGCCTATGCAGTATAGGTAAGACACCCCTCTAGCAGGCCTTACAGCCCTAAGGCAGGGTGCATATTACCATAGGTGAGGGTACCAGTGCATGAGCACTGTGCCCCTACAGTGTCTAAGCAAAACCTTAGACATTGTAAGTGCAGGGTAGCCATAAGAGTATATGGTCTGGGAGTCTGTTTTACACGAACTCCACAGCACCATAATGGCTACACTGAAAACTGGGAAGTTTGGTATCAAACTTCTCAGCACAATAAATGCACACTGATGCCAGTGTACATTTTATTGTAAAATACACCACAGAGGGCACCTTAGAGGTGCCCCCTGGAACTTAACCGACTATCTGTGTAGGCTGACTGGTTCCAGCAGCCTGCCACACTAGAGACATGTTGCTGGCCCCATGGGGAGAGTGCCTTTGTCACTCTGAGGCCAGTAACAAAGCCTGCACTGGGTGGAGATGCTAACACCTCCCCCAGGCAGGAGCTGTAACACCTGGCGGTGAGCCTCAAAGGCTCAACCCTTTGTCACAGCACCGCAGGACACTCCATTTAGTGGAGTTGCCCGCCCCCTCCGGCCCCGGCCCCCACTTTTGGCGGCAAGGCCGGAGAAAATAATGAGAATATCAAGGAGGAGTCACTGGCCAGTCAGGACAGCCCCTAAGGTGTCCTGAGCTGAGGTGACTAACTTTTAGAAATCCTCCATCTTGCAGATGGAGGATTCCCCCAATAGGATTAGGGATGTGACCCCCTCCCCTTGGGAGGAGGCACAAAGAGGGTGTACCCACCCTCAGGGCTAGTAGCCATTGGCTACTAACCCCCCAGACCTAAACACACCCTTAAATTTAGTATTTAAGGGCTTCCCTGAACCTAAGATTTTAGATTCCTGCAACTACAAGAAGAAGGACTGCCGAGCTGACAAACCCCTGCAGAGGAAGAACAGAAGACACAAACTGCCTTGGCCCCAGACTTACCGGCCTGTCTCCTGCCTGCCAAAGAAACCTGCTCCAGCGACGCTTTCCAAGGGACCAGCGACCTCTGAATCCTCTGAGGACTGCCCTGCTTCGAAAAAGACAAGAAACTCCAGAGGACAGCGGCACTGCTCCAAAAGAACTGCAACTTTGTTACAAGGAGCAGATTTAAAGACCCCTGCAACTCCCCGCAAGAAGCGTGAGACTTGCAACACTGCACCCGGCGACCCCGACTCGACTGGTGGAGAACAACCAACTCAGGGAGGACCCTCCGGCGACTCTACGACTGTGAGTAACCAAAGTTGTCCCCCCTGAGCCCCCACAGCGACGCCTGCAGAGGGAATCCCCAGGCTCCCCCTGACCGCGACTGTCTGAACTCCATTTCCCGACGGCTGGAAAAGACCCTGCACCCGCAGCCCCCAGCCCCTAAAGAAACGGAACTTCTGTGCAGGAGTGACCCCCAGGAGGCCCTCTCCCTTGCCCAGGTGGTGGCTACCCCGAGGAGCCCCCCCCTTGCCTGCCTGCATCGCTGAAGAGACACCTTGGTCTCCCATTGAAACCTGAAGGAAACCCGACGCGTGTTTGCACACTGCACCCGGCCGCCCCCGCGCTGCTGAGGGTGTACTTTCTGTGCTACTTTGTGTCCCCCCCGGTGCCCTACAAAACCCCCCCTGGTCTGCCCTCCGAAGACGCGGGTACTTACCTGCTGGCAGACTGGAACCGGGGCACCCCCTTCTCTCCATTATAGCCTATGTGGTTTGGGCACCTCTTTGACCTTTGCACCTGAACGGCCCTGAGCTGCTGGTGTGATAACTTTGGGGTTGCTCTGAACCCCCAACGGTGGGCTACCTTGGACCTAAAACTGAAACCTGTAAGTGCCTTACTTACCTGTTGAAACTAACAATAACTTACCTCCCCCAGGAACTGTGAAAATTGCACTGTGTCCACTTTTAAAACAGCTTATTGTGTTTTATGTAAAAAGTATACATGCTAAAGTAATGATTCAAAGTTCCTAGAGTACTTACCTGCGATACCTTTCAAAAGAGCTATTACATGTAAAATTTGAACCTGTGTTTCTTAAAATAAACTAAGAAAAGATATTTTTCTATAACAAAACCTATTGGCTGGATTTGTCTCTGAGTGTGTGTACCTCATTTATTGTCTATGTGTATGTACAACAAATGCTTAACACTACTCCTTGGATAAGCCTACTGCTCGACCACACTACCACAAAATAGAGCATTAGTATTATCTCTTTTTACCACTATTTTACCTCTAAGGGGAACCCTTGGACTCTGTGCATGCTATTCCTTACTTTGAAATAGCACATACAGAGCCAACTTCCTACACTGAGGTTATCTAACATATATAAATTTTGCAGCTTTAGGACTATGATGATGATGGTGTAGTTCAACATTTACTGTTTCAAAGTAGACAGCTATTATCTGTTTCCTATGAGCCAAGCGATGGCCACCAAGTACACTGTCTTGGAGGTTAGCGACAAATCAGCTTGGCAAAAGCTTCTTCTATCCCACCCACTGATTACTGGTTCAATATGCGATTAATTACAGAGACAAACCAAACGTAAAACTAATAGTCCAAGTGCCCTCTGAATGGGAAAACAAGCAAGACCAGTCCTGTTTTGACACTGGTTGACCTCTTTCATAAGATTTAGTTGGAGTCTATCACTCTGATCGAAGAAAAGGGTTAACAAACCTGTAAGAAATACAAGAATGAAAGTCTTAACTACACTGTTCTTCGAAAAGCGCACTCGCTCTCTGGTACAGTGGGGGAAAATAAATGAAGTGTGAATTGGTGGGCACAGTGAGGTCTTAAACTGCATGGGAGTACATTGCTGTGGATCCCTGGCCATTGTACTTCGGCATAGCTTCAGTAGAAGGTGATGAGATAACAGGGACAGAATTTAGTTGTAACGATACAAACAATAGGCAGTTAAACAAATTCTCCAAACTGCAGTCTGTCTTGGTTACAGTTAAACCTGGATAAAGGTGGGTAAATGTGCTTTGTCTTTGAACCATCACCCTTAAAAATCACTGCTTACACTTGCCATTTTTTTCAGATTCCTTACCTCTTTTGGGCCTCTTAGGTGTTTACACGTGGGTGGTGTTGGAAATACTATAAGATCACTCAATTAT
Source organism: Pleurodeles waltl (assembly GCF_031143425.1). Lineage (NCBI taxonomy): Eukaryota > Metazoa > Chordata > Amphibia > Caudata > Salamandridae > Pleurodeles > Pleurodeles waltl. Next base: position 472,972,365 of record NC_090448.1, read on the forward strand.
TGCACTTCGGCCAGAAAAGGAAACATGCATTAATAGATTTACATATATTATTGTTCTCCATGTATTGTTTAAAATGCTGGCATTGCAAACACTGAATAATGTATCAAACGTTGCCTTTATGATTAATAACATTAGAACACAATTGTGGCTTCATGTCAGAATTACCTCTTCCTCCTCTTCTGACATTTTAATGGCAGGATCAGGCAATGTTTTTATAAGCTTTTGGACAGTGTCTCCATTTTCTTCCCCTTTTCCATGTTCCGCCTCCCACTCTTGCAAAACTTCATCTATGTTGAAGCGACGTCGATAATTTACAAAAAAGTTTTTCACTTGCACCACTGATTTGTTTCCAATCACATCAGAGATAGCCTGAAAATCACGGCCATATTTTCTGATTGCTAAAAAACAAAAAACATATCCACCTTGTTTCTTAAATGTAAGACCATTGTAAATACATGTTTGCTAAAAGAGACAATAGAATAAAATGTTTCAAATGTTAATAAATGTACAAACCATAACGATGACAGAACAAAAGGAAAATAAACATATTAGGGTAAATTGAATTATTGATAAAAAAGGGCTAAGAACTTAGTTGAAGTACAACCTCTGCAACATGCCTTCTTTCACCATTACTTAATTATTCCTTACTCCTACTAACACACTGGGAAATGAGAAAGCTCTGCCTAAAATTTAAAAATATTGACTAATCCAATGATCTGATCTGAGCACTGTTCATCCAACGTGTGTATTATTTTCAAAATAATGTTAAAATAGAACAAACCTTACTCACCTGCAAACACACAGTTATGCTTTCCCGATTTATAGGTTAATACTTTTCGATTTTATGGGAAGATATCATGCCATTTAAAAAACACTTCTAGTAACTTAATGGACAACTAGATAGTGTCTCTACCAGATAAGGTGTTACCGAAGGTAAGTAACTCGTCAATCTGATAGCGATATCTAGTTGCAGATTTTGTACCTGAGAATAGATACCCAAGCAAAACCATCACCAGAGGTGGGTCTGCGAACTAAGATCATACTAGAAAGTCCTGCACGACCTAACAAGCAAAGTGCACGTCCCTATGGATCTGACTATCCAGGCAGTAGTGTTTTGTAAATGTGTGCAGCGATGCCCATGTTGCCGCCTGACAGATGTCAAGGACTGGAACTCTGCATGCCAAAGCAGTAGTCGCAGCTTTAGCTCTGGTAGAATGAGCACACACGTCCTCAGGGGGTTGTTTCTTAGCCAGTGTTTAGCACATTTTAATGCAGAGTACAACCCATATGGAGAAGATTCTCTTCTGCACTGACCGACCTTTCTTCGTACCGACATAACTAACAAAAAGTAGATCATCCACTCTGAACTCTCTGGTATGATCAAGGTGGAATGTCAAAGCTCTTTTTGGGTCCAGGCTATAGCGTCTCTCCTCTTCTTTAGGATGCAGGGGTGCGTAAAATGTAGGCAAGGTGATGGATTGGCCTACATGAAAGGGCATAACCACTTTTGGGGGAAAGGAGGCCCTAGTGCAAAGCATCACTTTGTCAGGGTAGATGGAAAGAAGGCAGCTTAAACGACAATGCCCGCAGGCAGATGTAATGGCCATAAGGAATGCTGTTTTCTAAGTGAGAAGCCTGAGAGTACAATTGTGAAGAAGTGTAATACACATCAAAAATGTCAAAACCAAATTCCAATACAACTGAATGAATGGGGATGGAGAAATGAGTAAGGCCTTAAAGGAACCTATATACAATTAGAGACGTCAACAATGAAGGTTAATCAGGTTACCACAAAAAAAGCAGAAATGGCAGACAGATAACCGTTGACAGTGCCCATAGCCGAGCGCTGCTGGACCAAAGAAAGGATAAACAACAGGACCTCAGAAAGAGGGGCAGACAGGGGGTAAACAGACGTGTCTGTGCACCAGGCCACAAATTTATTCCAATGACAGGTGTATACCATTTTGGTGGAGGGATGCCTGTCTGCCAAGATAACAGTTAATCCGTCTGACCTCAGACTGAGTAGAAAGTAAAAAGTTGTCAACTACTGCTGCTCAAACTCCATGCAAGAAGGCGGAGAAAGGATAGGTTTGGTCAGAGAACCCTCCCCTGCTGCTGCGACAGAACATCCTCCCAAAGGGGCAGTCTGATTAGAGAATCCATGGCCATGCTTAACAGCTCAGGATACCAGACTCTTCATGCCTGGTCTGGTGACAAGGATTAGTTGGACCCAGTCATTCTTGATCTTCTTGAGAATTATGGGCAGAAGTGGTATAGGCGGAAAGGTGTACAGGAGGCCTGAGCTCCACTAAAGTCAAAAAGCGTAGCCAAGTGAGTGCCCCTTTGGAAACGCCAATGCACAATACTGCTGACATTGCGCGTTCTCTGTGGAGGCGAACAGATCTAACAAAGGCTCTGCCCAATGCTGATAGAGACCTTGCACCATCTCCGGATGGAGATGCCATTCGTGACTAAGCATTGTCAGCGGAGTTCGTCTGCTCTGACGTTCAGAAAGCCCGTCAATTGCTAAACCACCAGGGATACTCCCTGCTGTTCCAGCCTCGTCCAGAGGTATAGATGCTCGACAAAGGGTCCACAACTCCACTCCGCACTGCTTGTTGCAGTACCACACAGCAGTGGTGTCGTCCGTGAACACCTGCACTACCTTCCCTTTGAGAGAAGGAAGAAAGGATTTCAATGCTAGTCTGATCGCCAGGAGCTCCAACAGGTTGATGTGGAGTCCAGACTCTACCGGAGACCAGATGCCTCTGATGTCCACCTCTCTTAGGGTGTCGCCCCAACCCAGGAGGGATGCATCTGTCAATACTGTCAGAACTGGTTGGGGAAGGGAGAGGAATCTACCTCTGACCCAATCGAGGCTTGTTTTGCCACCACTGCAGATCTCATGCAGTTTCCTCAGAGATCGGGACAATGTTGGAGAGCTTCCCTATATCCTGCGCCCACTGGAACTTCGGGTCCTACTGCAGAGCCCGCATATGCCATCTGGCATGTGTCACCAAGCAGGATTTAGGAGGCCATGAGGCCCAGCAGCCTCAGAGTCATTCTCACTGAAATCCAGGACAAAGGCCGACACATTGGTATCATAGCCTGAATATCCTGGACTCGCCACTTGGGGGGGGGGGGGGGAATAAGCCCGAAAATGCAATGTGTCCAGAACAGCTCCGATGAAGGGAAGCGTCTGTGAGTGAGTCAGGTGTGACTTTGGCACATTTATAGTGAACACCAACAAATGCAGGAGAGCTTCCATAGTCTGAAGGTGGGGACAACAGCCTGTGGCGAGACCGCCTTCATCAGCCAGTCGTCAAGATAGACTAAGACGGAGACCCTTGATCTGTGCAGATCAGCTGCGACCATCACCTTGGTGAACACCTGGGGTGGGGAGGGAGGGTGGATGGCAGGCAGGTCGGGAATGTAGAAGTAAGCGTCCTGTAAATACAATGCTACCATCCAGTCCACTGGGTCCAGGGCAGACTAAACCTGAGCCAGAGCGAGCATTTGGAACTTCTCCTTTTTATGGAAGAGGCTGAGGGACCAAAGGTTTTGGATATGATGGAGGCCCTTGTCCTTTTTGGGTACCAGAAAGTAGCAGGAATAGAAACCACCGCCCTCTTCTGAAACAGGGACCCTCTCTATGGCTCCCTTGGCCAAGAGAGCCTTAACCTCCTCACAGAGAAGTGCCAAGTGATCCTTGTAGGTAAATGGCTCCCTGTTGCAGTTACACCCCCCCCCCTCCCTTTTTTGCCTGATATTGATGGTAACTTGACTGAGAAGTGTGCTGGGACCCTGCTAATCGGGCCCCAACACCAGTGTTATTTCACTAAAAAGGTACCATTGTTTCCACAATTGGCACATCCCTGACACACCGATAAGTCCCTTGTAAAAGGTACCATTTGTACCAAGGGCCCTGTGACCAGGGAAGGTCACTAAGGGCTGCAGAATGTGTTGTGCCACGTCTAAGGGACCCCTCACCTAACACATGTACACTGCCATTGCAGATTGTGTGTTGGTGGGGAGAAAAAAGCAAAGACGACATGGCATCCCCCTCAGGATGCCATGCACACAAAATACTGTCTGTGGCATAGGTAAGTCACCCCTCTAGCAGGCCTTAAAGCCCTAAGGCAGGGTACACTATCCGCAGGTGAGGGCATAGCTCCATGAGCAATATGCCCCTACAGTGTCTAAGTCCATATTAAGTATATGGTCTGGGAGTTTGTCAAAAACTAACTCCACAGTTCCATAATGGCTACACTGAATACTGGGAAGTTTGGTATCAAACTTCTCAGAATAATAAACCCACACAGATGCCAGTGCTGGATTTATAATAAAAAATGCACACAGGGCATCTTAGAGATGCCTCCTGTATTATACCCAGTCCTTCAGTGCAGGACTGGCTGGTCTGTGCCTGCCTGCCACTGAGACAAGTTTCTGACCCCATGGGGTGAGAACCTTTGTGCTCTCTAAGGCTAGAAACAAAGCCGGCCCTGGGTGGAGATGCTTCACACCTCCCCACTGCAGGAACTGTAACACCTAGCAGTGAGCCTCAAAGGCTCAGGCTTCGTGTTACTAATCCCCAGGGCACTCCAGCTAGTGGAGATGCCCAGCCCCCGGACTTAGTCCCCACTTTTGGCAGCAAGTCCAGACGGCTAATTAGGAAAAACAAGGAGTCACCACCACCTCAGCCAGGACCACCCCGAAGGTGTCCAGAGCTGAAGTGACACACCCCTTGCAAAATCCTCCATCTTGGTTTGCAGGACAGGAATGTGCTCCCCTCCCCAAAGGAAGTTAGCACAAGGAGGGTATAGCCATCCTCAGGGACATTAGCCATTGGCTACTGCCCTCTAACCCCTAAAAACACCCCTGAATCTTGTACTTAAGGGCTCTCTGAACCAAGCTAGTCAGATTCCTGACGACCTACAAAGAACGACTGCCTAGCTAAAAAGCCCTGCATAGAAGAAGGAAGACGACAACTGCTTTGGTCTCAGCCCTACTGGCCTGCCTCCAACTTCAGAGAACCTGCACCAGCGACTCATCTTGTGGGCCCAGCAACTTCTGCGGACTCAGAGGACTGCCCTGCAACTACAAAGGACAGCGGACCTGTCCAACCAAAGGACAAAAGAAACCATCTGTAAAGGGACTCTCACCTCACTCCAGAAGCACAAATCCCCACCACTCTGCACCCGACACCCCAGGCCCATGTCCAGAGAAACCAACAACCCAGAGAGAACTCCCAGGCGACCCCGACAACGTGTCTAACCTGGGCTGACCTCTCTGCACCCCCAAGACAACACATGCAGAAGGAATCCCGTGGACCCCACTGACCACAACTGCCCGGGACAAAGATATCAGACACCTGGAAGAAGCACTGCTCCCTCAGCCCCCAGGCCTGTGAGAAACCGACCACTGGTGCAGGAGTGACCAGCAGGTGGCCCTCACCCTTGCCCAGTTGGTGGCTGGCCCCAGAAGCCCCCCAGTGCCCTGTCTGCAACGTCTGATTGACCCCCCGGTCCCTCCATGGAATTCTATTGTAAACCCGATGCCCTGTTTGCCCATTGTACCCGGCTGCCCCTGTGGGTGTGTTCTGTGTGCCTCCTTGCTCCCCCCCCTCCAATACTCTACTAACCCCCACCCCCCCTGGTCTGCCCCACGAGGATGCGGGTACTTACCTGCCAGCAGACCGGAACCGGAGCACCCCCTGGCTCCACAGGCGCCCATGTTATTTTGGCTCCTCTTTGACCTCTGCATGTGACCGGTCTTGTGTCGCTGGTACTGGGTGTTTGGGGTTGACTTGAACTCCCAACAGTGGGCTACCTATGCCCCAGATCCTGAACTTGTAAGTGTTTAACTTACCGTATTAACCAAACTGTACTTACCTCCCCCAGGAACTGTTGACTTTTGCACTGTGTCCACTTTTAAAATAGCTTATTGCCATTTTATGAAAATCTGTTTACATTACTGTTTTTGTTCAAAGTTCAAACCATACCTATGCAAAGTACCTTACATTTAATGTACTTAACTGCAATTTGAATCTTGTGGTTCTAAAATAAATTAAGAAAATAATGTTGTAAGGAAATGCCTCCTTGACATGGTTACCCCCTGACTTTTTGCCTTTGCTGATGCTAAGTTATGATTTGAAAGTGTGCTGGGACCCTGCTAACCAGGCCCCAGCACCAGTGTTCTTTCCCTAAACTGTACCTTTGTCTCCACAATTGGCACAACCCCGGTACTCAAGTCCCTTATAACTGGTATCCCTGGTACCAAGGGCCCTGATGCCAGGGAAGGTCTTTAAGGGCTGCAGCATGTCTTATGCCACCCTAGGGACCCCTCACTCAGCACATGCACACTGCTTCACAGCTTGTGTGTGCTGGTGGGGAGAAAATGATAAAGTCGACATGACACTCCCCTCGGAGTTCCATGCCAACCTCACATTGCCTGTGGCATAGGTAAGCCACCCCTCTAGCAGGCCTTAAAGCCCTAAGGCAGGGTGTACTATACCACAGGTGAGGGCAAAGGTACATGAGCACTAAGCCCCTACAGTGTAAGCAAAACCTTAGACATTGTAAGTGCAGGGTAGCCATAAGAGTATATGGTCTGGGAGTCTGTCAAACACGAACTCCACAGCACCATAATGGCTACACTGAAAACTATGAAGTTTGGTATCAAACTTCTCAGCACAATAAATGCACACTGATGCCAGTGTGCAATGTACTGTAAAATACACCCAGAGGGCTTCTTAGAGATGCCCCCTGAAAACATACCAGACTTTCAGTGTAGGCTTACTAGTTTCTGCCAGCCTGCCACACACCAGACATGTTGCTGGCCACATGGGGAGAGTGCCTTTGTCACTCTGTGGCCAGGAACAAAGCCTGTACTGGGTGGAGGTGCTTCTCACCTCCCTCTGCAGGAACTGTAACACCTGGCGGTGAGCCTCAAAGGCTCATCCCTTTGTTACAGCACCACAGGGCATCCCAGCTAGTGTAGATGCCCACCCCTCCGGCCACTGCCCCCACTTTTGGCGGCAAGGCTGGAGGAGATAATTAGAAAAACAAGGAGGAGTCATCCACCAGTCAGGACAGCCCCTAAGGCGTCCTGAGCTGAGGTGACTCTTACTTTTAGAAATCCTTCATCTTGTGGATAGAGGATTCCCCCAATAGGATTAGGGATGTGCCCCCCTCCACACAGGGAGGAGGCCCAAAGAGGGTGTAGCCACCCTCAAGGACAGTAGCCATTGGCTACTGCCCTCCCAGACCTAAACACACCCCTAAATTTAGTATTTAGGGGTTACCCAGAACCTAGGAAACTAGATTCCTGCAACCTTAACCAGAAGGACTGCTGACTTGAAGCCCTGCAGTGAAGACGGAGACGACAAATGCTTTGGCCCCAGCCCTACCGGCCTGTCTCCCAACTTCGAAGAAAACTGCAACAGCAACGCATCCAACAGGGACCAGTGACCTCTGAAGCCTAAGAGGACTGCCCTGCAACCAAGGACCAAGAAACTCCTGTGAACAGCGGCCCTGTCCAACAATCTGCAACTTTCTTGCAACAAATAAACATCTTTAAAGAGTTAAAATTTCCCGCCAGAAGTGTGACTTTCCACTCTGCACCCAACGCCCCGGCTCGACCTGCGGAAAACCAACACTACAGGGAGGACTCCCCGGTGACTGCGAGCCCGTGAGTAGCCAGAGACGACCTCCCTGAGCCCCCACAGCGACGCCTGCAGAGGAAATCTAGAGGCTCCCCCTCACTGCGATTGCCTGTAACAAGGGACCCGACGCCTGGAACCAACACTGCACCTGCAGCCCCAGGACCTGAAGGAACCAAACTCCAGTGCAGGAGCGACCCTCTGCCTAGCCCAGGTGGTGGCTACCCCGAGGAGCCCCCCTGTGCCTCCCTGCATTGTTGAAGAGACCCCCGGGTCTCCCCATTACTTCCTATCTGAAACCCGACGCCTGTTTGCACTCTGCACCCGGCCGCCCCTGTGCCGCTGAGGGTGTACTTTCTGTGCCTGCTTGTGTCCCCCCCCAGTGCCCTACAAAACCCCCCTGGTCTGCCCTCCGAGGACACGGGTACCTGCTGGCAGACTGGAACCGGGGCACCCCTGTTCTCCATTGAAGCTTGTGCGTTTTGGGCACCTCTTTGACCTCTGCACCTGACCGGCCCTGAGCTGCTGGTGTGGTAACTTTGGGGTTGCCTTGAACCCCCAACGGTGGGCTACCTTGGACCCAACTTTGAGACTTGTAAGTGTTTTACTTACCTGTGAACTTAACCTTTACTTACCTCCCCCAGGTATTATTGATTTTTGCACTGTGTCCACTTTTAAAATAGCTTATTGCCATTTTTACCGAGACTGTACATGCTATTGTAATTATTCAAAGCTCCTAAAGTACCTAAGTGAAACACCTTTCATTTAAAGTATTACTTGTAAATCTTGAACCTGTGGTTCTTAAAATAAACTAAGAAAATATATTTTTCAATATAAAAAACTATTGGTCTGGAGTAAGTCTTTGAGTCTGTGTTCCTCATTTATTGCGTGTGTGTTTACAACAAATGCTTTACACTACCCTGTGATAAGCCTACTGCTCGACCACACTACCACAAAATAGAGCATTAGTATTATCTATTTTTGCCACTATCTTACCTCTAATGGGAACCCTTGGACTCTGTGCACACTATTTCTTACTTTGAAATAGTATATACAGAGCCAACTTCCAACATTGGTAGATCAGCGGTGGGGTCTAAGACTTTGCATTTGCTGGACTACTCAGCCAATACCTGATCACACGACTAAATTCCCCAAATTGTCATTAGAAACTGATTTTTGAAATTTGAGCTATTTTTCTAAATTTTTAAAAGTCCTGCTAGGGCCTTGTGTTAGTCCCGGTTAGCATTTCTTTTAGAGTTTAAAAGTTTTGTATAAGTTTGGATTAAGTTCTAGAGATAGTTTTAGATTCTTAAAAAGTATCCCAACTTTTAGAGAAATAATGTCTAGTACAGATGAGATGGTGGTGGAACTCAACCTCACACCTTACCTGCATCTTAGGATGTCAGAGTTAAGGACTCTGTAAAATAAAAAATATAAAAACTGGATCAAACCCTACCAAAGTACAGCTCCAGGAGCTTTTGGCAGAGTTTGCTAGAGACCACCCCTCTGAAGACAACCTTACAGAGGGGGAAGCTAGTGACCAGGAGGATAATTTCCCCCCCTCCTGTCCTAGTTAGGGAGATCAGGGTTCCTCAAACCCTGACTCCACAAGTGATAATCAGAGATGCTGCTTCTCCCACAGGGTAGTCCAGCAACTCTGGAAGCATTGAGGGCAGCCTCAATGAAGATGACCTCCTGTTAGCCAGGATGGCCAAAAGATTGGCTTTGGAGAGACAGCTCCTAGCTATAGAAAGGGAAAGACAACAGATGGGTTTAGCTCCCATCAATGGTGGCAGCAACTTAAATAGGGTCAGAGAGAATACTGACATGCTAAAAATCCCCAAAGGGATTGTAACAAAATATGAAGATGGTGATGATATCACCAAATGGTTCACAGCTTTTGAGAGGGCTTGTGCAACCAGAAAAGTAAACATCTCACTGGGGTGCTATCCTTTGGGAAATGTTCACTGGAAAGTGTAGGGATAGACTCCTCACACTCTCTGGAAAAGATGCAGAATCCTATGACCTCATGAAGGCTACCCTGATTGAGGGCTTTGGATTCTCAACTGAGGAGTACAGTATTAGGTTCAGGGGGCTCAAAAATCATAGAGCAAGCCTGGGTTGATTTTGTTGACTTCTCCGTCAAAACACTAGATGGGTGGATTAATGGCAGTGGTGTAAATGATTATGAAGGGCTGTATAATTTGTTTATGAAGGACCACCTTTTAAGTAATTGTTTCAATGATAAACTGCATCAGCATCTGGTAGACCTAGGTCCAATTTCTCCCCAAGAATTGGGAAAGAAGGCAGACCATTGTGTCAAGACTTCCACAGGGGGTGACCAAAAGAAAGGGGTCACAAAGACTCCCCAGGGAAAGAGTGTTGAGACATCCAATGGAAAATGTAAAGTCTTCTACAGGACCCCCAAAACCTGCTCAGGAGGGTGGGTCCAAAGCCTCTTCACAATCCTCATTTGGGTACAAGGGTAAAAACGTTGATCCCAAAAAGGCCTGGTGTCGTAGCTGTAATCAGCAGGGACACCAAAGTGGAGACAAGGCCTGTCCCAAGAAAGGTTCCACTTCTACTACTACTCCAGTTAGCACTGGAATAGCCAGTCTCCAGGTGGGATCAACAGTGGGCCTAGAGCAAAGCAGGGTCCACACCGAAGCTACATTGGTCTCTGAGGGTGGGGTGGACCTACCACACTAGCTGTCTGGCCCCCTAACATACAAAAATACAGGCAGCAGCTCTTTATTAATGGGACTAGAGTAGAAGCCCTGAGGGATACAGGTGCCAGTGTCACAATGGTTACAGACAAACTGGTTTCCCCAGGACAATACCTGACTGGACAAACTTATCCAGTCACCAACGCTGACAATCAGACTAAAGTACATCCCATGGTTATGGTAACTTTAGAATGGGGAAGGGTCAATGGCCTGAAACAGGTGGTAGTCTCCTCTGCTATACCAGTAGACTGTCTGCTTGGAAATTATCTGAGTCCTCAGCATGGGCTGAGGTAGAACTCAAAACCCATGCAACCATGCTGGGTATCCCTGAACTGGTGTGTGTCAAGACAAGGGGACAGTGCAAGGCTCAGGGTGAAAAAGAGGTGTGGGGAGTCTGGAATAATGGCCCAACCCCCCCAAGAGAAAAGGAAAGAAGACTGGGGAACCAGCTTCAGCACAGAAAAAGAAAAAGCACATCTCTTCTCAGGGAGAAGTTCTATCCCCTGAGGGAACTGAGCCTATGGAGTTGGAACCTTATCAGGTGGAGCTCTTGGGCCCAGGGGGACCCAAAAGGGAACAACTGTGCAAGGGGCAAGAAACATGTCCCTCTCTTAAGGCACAACCCTGGCACTCGGGTAAGTCCCTTGTAACAGGTACCCCTGGTACCAAGGGCCCTGATGCAAGGGAAGATCTCTAAGGGCTGCAGCATGTCTTAGGCCACCCTAGGGACCCCTCACCCAGCACATGCACACTGCTTCACAGCTTGTGTGTGCTTGTGGGGAGAAAATAACTAAGTCAACATGACACTCCCCTCAGAGTGCCATGCAAACCTCACACTGCCTGTGGCATAGTTAAGTCACCCCTCTAGCAGGCCTTTCAGCCCTAAGGCAGGGTGCACTATACCACATGTGAGGGCATAGGTGCATGAGCACTATGCCCCTACAGTGTCTAAGCAAAACCTTAGTCATTGTAAGTGCAGGGTAGCCATAAGAGTATATGGTCTGGGAGTCTGTGAAAAACGAACTCCACAGCTCCATAATGGCTACACTGAATACTGGGAAGTTTGGTATCAAACTTCTCAGCACAATAAACCCACACTGATGCCAGTGTGGGATTTATTGAGAAATGCACACAGAGAGCATCTTAGAGATGCCCCCTGTATGTTAGCACAACTGCTAGTGCAAGGATGACCGGTCTGTGCCAGCCTGCCACTTCCTTATGAGTTTCTGACCACATGGGGTGAGTGCCTTTGTGCACTCTGCGGTCAGAAACAAAGCCTGTCCTGGGTGGAGGTGCTTCACACCTCCCCCTACATGAACTGTAACACCTGGCGGTGAGCCTCAAAGGCTCAAGCCTGGTGTTACAATGCCCCAGGGCACTCCAGCCAGTGGAGATGCCCGCTTCCCCGGACAAGCCCCCACTTTTGTCAGCAAGTCCAGAGGGATAATAAGAAAAACAAGAAGTCACCACCCCCTCAGCCAGGTCCACCCCTCAGGTGACCAGAGCTGAAATGACCCCCTGCTTGAGAAATCCTCCATCTTGCTATGGAGGATTAGGACCAATAGGGATAGGGATGTTCCCCCCTTCCCAGAGGGAGTGGGCACATGGAGGGTGTAGCCACCCTCAGGGACAGTAGCCATCGGCTACTGCCCTCTAACCCTAACACATCCCTAAATTTAGTATTTAGGGGCGACACTGAACCGAGCCCTCCAGATTTCTGACAACCTCACAAGAAGAAGGACTGCTGAGCTGAAAAAGCTGCAGAGAAGAAAAGGAGACGACAACTGACTTGGCCCCAGCACTACCGGCCTATCTCCTGCTTCAAAGACCCTGCAACCGAGAAGCGACGTGTTCCGCAGGACCAGCGACCCCTGAAAAGTCTCCAGGGGATCACTGAGGACCACACACTCCTGTGTGCAGCGGCTCTGCCCAACCGCAAGAAGAAGACATCCATCTTTAAAATGGCTCCCACTTCACTCCAGAAGCGTGAGTCCCCAACACTCTGCACCTAACGCCCCCAGCCCATGTCCAGAGAAACCAAATATTCAGAGAGGACCCTCAGGGCGACTCCGAAGACTTGTCCACCATGGGCTGACCTCCCTGCACCCCCACGATGACGCCTGCAGAGGGAATCCCGAGGATCCCCCGGACCGCAACTGCCCAGGACGAAGATATCCGAAGCCTGGAGAAGCACTGCACCCACAGCCCCCAGGCCTGTGAGAAACCGACCACTGGGGCAGCAAAGACCAGCAGGCCGCCCTAACCCTTGTCCAGTCAGTGGCTTGCCCAAGAGGCCCCCCTGTGCCCTGCCTGCAGCGCCTAAGTGAGCCCTGGTCCCTCCATAGAGTTCTATTGAGAACCCGATGCCCTGTTTGCACACTGCACTCGGCTGCCCCTGTGCCACTGAGGGTGTGGTTTGTGTGCCTACTTGGGGCCCCTCCACACCCCCCCTGGTCTGTCGTCCAACAATATGGGTACTTACCTGCCAGCAGACTGGCACCGGAGTACCTCCTACCTCCATAGACGCCCACGTAGTTTTGGCTCCTGTTTGACCTCTGCACCTGACCGGCCCTGTGTTGCTGGGTGTTTGGGGTTGCCTTAAACCCTCAACGGTGGACTACCTATACCCCAGAGATTAAACCAATAAGTGTGGTACTTATCTCTGAAACTGTACTGAACTTACCACTCCCCAGGAACTGTACCCCTACATTTGGTACCCTACATAGATAGCCAGCTTCCTACTACTGTGTAATACACTACCTATTCCCTTAGGCTAATCAGTTTTCGTCTGTTAAACCTTAGCTCAACTGTGGGTTGCTAAGGCACTGAGCAGTTAGGCTTAAACAAAGAACAAGTATAACCCATTAAACAGCACCAAATTGCATCAGAAATAACGGACACTCAAGTAATCTGACATAGAAACACTAAAATGAAAAAGATCCACCTGAGGGTTCCAGAGATATAGAATTCACAAAGTATAGTAAATATGCACTTTACTTATAGTAGAAATACTTTATTTCGGCAGTTTGCCCTAAAAGCATACATATAATACATTATACAATACAATAATATAGGTTTAAATGTTATTTACATAACATCGGTATGAACAAAGTCTCGTCAGACTTCGAGATCCTTAAACATCCTTAAAATCTTTTAAACAAGAAAAAAAAAAAAAAAAAAAAAAAAAAAGACAAAATAAAACAATTTTAACCCCCCCTGCATTTTAACCAAAGATCATTCAGAACATGTCAAGTGAGCTAATTACAGCAAAGTGACAGAACAAACATTGATCCTATCAGGTTCCTTACTTTTCTTGGGTCCTTGCACTTACTATGACGCAACTTCCCCATCCCCCTCCCGGGCCAGAGCCCTATCTCTTCTGATCCATACCCCCAGAAGAAAACGACTAATAGGGTAGACTAGAGTCTTGTCTAAACTTGACCTAAACAGGCGCAGCTCCACTCGATAATCCCCAATCCCCAGGGATTGGCAGACTGGTCTGAGCCACCGCTGTCTTGAGGCTCAATGCCCAGGACAGACAAAACCAATATGATCTATCGCCTCGGGCAATGATTTACATAGGGGGCATTAGGCGATGGCCCATCTCTTCGCCACATACTACAAAAAGTGTTCACAGGCAGGCAGCCATGTCTAAAACGCAGATACAGAGTCTTTGCCCTTGGTGGAGTGATATAATCCAAAAAGTCTTCAAATTTGGGCACAACTTTAAACTCCAAAAATGTTTCTGTAAGATGCCCCTAATCAGCCCTATGCTGTTGACACTCCCTAGTGTACTGCCAATATGCCACCTTAAGTACCTTTTATCTTCTCTACAGATTTGGTGCGGCTGTTCGCAAAGTGCCTCAAGCTTCAGCTTTTTAAGCCATGTGGAAACAAAGCACAACCAGGGGACTTTCAGAGCTAAGTCTAACCTAACCACGTAGCTGAGGCCTACTCTATACGTAGCCAACTCTGGGGTAGACCAGACCCGTATCCATAGAGTAGGGGTTTTAACAGTATTTGATCAGCGACCCGATTAATGCCCATATCCTATCTCAAGGGTATAAGGGGGGGGGGGGACTGATTGGTATGGCCGTTAAAGTCCTAAAAAAAAATTTTTCGGCAACCTCTTTGCTATGTGTATTAGCATACCCCCGTAATTCTGCACCATAGGTTGCTGCATTAAGGGCCTTGGCTCGATAAGCCTCAACGGCTGGTGAAACAGGGAGAGCTTGTAGCTCTAAAGAAACGGAGGATGGCATTAGATCTATGAGCTAACATTAGGGAACTTTTTACTTCTCGACAGTCCCATTTTTTTTTTAAGACAAGGTAATACCTAGGTAATCAAATTCTGACACCCTTTCAAGACTGGAATTGCCCACTTTTATACTCTGCGTTCTTACTGTAGAGTTTTCAAAGACCATATACTTGGTCTTTGAGCAATTTATCTCCAACTCCCTTTCTTTGCAGAAAGACTCAAATTTTAACACAAGATTTTGCAATCCCATTAGAAATTAGCAGTGAGTCATCTGCAAAAAGGATAGAGATTTTCTCACCGTTAATAGTGGGAGAGTCATTTATACACTGACCGAGGTGTTCAGTAATATTGTTCATGTATAAAGAGAAGAGTGTAGGGGCCAACACACAGCCTTGCCGTACCCCCCGGCGTACTGGGGTTTTTGATGTCACCTTTCCTTGCCCACCCCAGTGGACCTGGGAATAGTTCCCACTATGTAGTATAATCAAGATATCCACTAGGCTGTTGGGGCTCCCATCTGCCTTAGAACTTGCCACATATTGCGTTGAATTAGGTGTAGGAAGTTGGCTCTGTATATACTATCTCAAAGTAAGAGATAGTGTGCACAGAGTCCAAGGGTTCCCCTTAGAGGTAAAATAGTGGCAAAATTAGATAATTCTAATGCTCTATTTTGTGGTAGTGTGGTCAAGCAGTAGGCTTCTCAGAGGGTAGTGTTAAGCATTTGTTTCACACACACAGGCAATAAATGAGGAACATACACTCAAGGACTTACTCCAGGCCAATAGTTTTTATATAGAAAAATATATTTTCTTAATTTATTTTAGAACCACAAGATTCAAGATTTGAAGTAAATACATAAAATGCAAGGTACTCCACACAGGTAAGTAAGGAACTTTGAATTAGAGCAGTAACATACACAGTTTTAGTTAAAATGGCAATAAGCTATTTTAAAAGTGGACACAGTGCAAAAATCAACAGTTCCTGGGGGAGGTAAGTATTGGTTAGTTTTTCAGGTAAGGTCCTTCCAAGTTCAAGTTCCTGGGCATAGGCAGCCCACCGTTGGGGGTTCAAGGCAACCCCAAAGTCACTGCACCAGCAACACAGGGCCGGTCAGGTGCAGAGGTCAAAGGAGGGCCCAAAACACATAGGCGCTGTGGGAACAGGGGTGCTCCGGTTCCAGTCTGCCAACAGGTAAGTACCTGCGTCTTCGGAGGGCAGTCCAGGGGGGTTTTATGGGGGGGGGGGGGGGGGAGGGAGACAAAAGTAGGCACACAAAACACACCCTCAGCGGCACAGGGGCGGTCGGGTGCAGTGTGCTTAGCAGGCGTTGGGTTTTTAATAGGACTCAATGGCGGGACCCGGGGTCACTCCAGCAGTGCAGGCAGGGCACAGGGGGGCTTCTCAGGCCAGCCACCGACTGAGCTAGGCAGAAGGTCGCCTGATGGTCACTCCTGCACTGGAGTTCAGTTCCTTCTGATCCTGGGGGCTGAGGGTGCAGTGCTTGGTCAGGCGTTGGGTTCTTTGTTCCAGGCAGTCACGGTCAGGGGGAGCCTCTGGATCCTCTCTGCATGCGTCGCTGTGGGGATCCGGGGGGGTCGTCTCAGGTTACTCACGAGGTCGCAGTCGCCTGGGAGTCCTCCCTGCAGTGTTGGTTCTCTGGAGCTCAAGCAGGGGGTATCGGGTGCAGAGTGTGAAGTCTCACGCTTCCAGCGGGAAGAATGAAGTCTTTGAAAGTTGCAAAATATTTGCTGTTTTTTTAACAATGCCACTGTTCTCAGGAGTTTCTTGGTCCTTTGGGTTCAGGGCAGTCCTCTGAGGCTTCAGAGGTCGCTGGTCCCTGTCGGATGCGTAGCTGTGCAGGTTCTTTGAGTCTGGAGACAGGCCGGTAGGGCTAGGACCAAGTCAGTTGTCGTCTCGGTTGTCTCTGCAGGGATTTCAGGTCAGCAGTCCTTCTTCTTGTAGGCTGCAGGAATCTGATTTCCTGGGTTCTGGGTCGCCCCTAAATACTGAATTTAGGGGGGTGTTTAGGTCAGGAGGGCAGTAGCCAATGGCTACTGTCCTGGAGGGTGGCTACACCCTCTTTGTGCCTCCTCCCTGAGGGGAGGGGGGCACATCCCTAATCCTATTGGGGGAATCCTCCAAACTCAAGATGGAGGATTTCTAAAGGCAGGGGTCACCTCAGCTCAGGGCACCTTAGGGGCTTGTCCTGACTGGTGGGTGACTCATCCTTGTTTTTCTCATTATCCTCTCCTGCCTTGCTGCCAAAAGTGGGGGCAGTAGCCGGAGGGGCAGGCATCTCCACTAGCTGGGATGCCCTGGGGTGCTGTAACAAAAGGCATGAGCCTTTGAGGATCACCGCCAGGTGTTACAGTTCCTGTAGGGGGAGGTGAGAAGTACCTCCACCCAGTGCAGGCTTTGTGTCTGTCCTGAGAGAGCACAAAGGCCCTCACCCCAGGGGGGCAGAAACTCATCTCAGTGGGAGGCTGGCACAGACCAGTCAGTCCTGCACTGAAGGACTGGGTAAAATACAGGCGGCATCTTCTAAGATGCCCTCTGTGTGCATTTTGTAATAAATCCAACACTGGCATCAGTGTGGGTTTATTATTTTGAGAAGTTTGATACCAAACTTCCCAGTATTCAGTGTAGCCATTATGGAGCTGTGGAGTTTGTTTTGACAAACTCCCAGACCATATACTTAATATGCCCACACTGTTCTTACAATGTCTAGGAATAGACAGACACTGTAGGGGCATATTGCTCATGCAGCTATGCCCTCACCTTTGATATAGTGCACCCTGCTTTGGGCTGTAAGGCCTGCTTGAGGGGTGACTTACCTATGTCACAGGCAGCATTTTGTGTGCATGGCATCCTGAGGGGGATGCCATGTCGACTTTGCCTTTTTCTCCCCACCAACACACAATCTACAATGGCTGTGTGCATGTGTTAGGTGAGGGGTCCCTTAGGGTGGCACAACATGTGCTGCAGCCCTTAGGGACCTTCCTTGGTCACAGGACCCTTGGTACCACTAGTACCTTTTACTGTGTACCAGGGATGTGCCAATTGTGGAACAATGGTACGTTTTCAAGTGAAAGGACATTGGTGCTGGGGTCTGGTTATCAGGGTCCCAGCACACTTCTCAGTCAAGTCAGCATCAATATCAGGCAAAAAGTGGGGGGTAACTGGAACAGGGATCCATTTTCCTACATTAGGTCGAAAGCAGCTCGCAAATCAACAAAGGCTACATATAGCCTCTGCCATTGGAGAAGGACCTGCTTTCAATACAGTACTGAAAACCTAAATACCGGATTGATGTACTAGTCTTGGGTCAAAATCCAGCCTGAAGATGCGAGAATATCTCTGCATTAGCCGCCTAATCCAACAGTTTTTCAAGCATCTGCCTGGCAAATATTTTTTTGAGATTATCCAGCAGGCTAATCGGGCGATAGTTAGCAGGGCAGCTCGTGTCACTTTTTTTAAACACAGGGATGATTCTGCCCCCACTTGCTATTATGTTAGACAATAGATTTATATACCCAGCCCACACACAAGGTTCAGACTTGTACAGGTCACCAGGAATTCCATCCAAACCTGGAACCTTGTGAGGTTTCAAGCTATCTATAGCTGCCAGTGTGTCTTCCGTTGAGGAAAAAATTAAAGTGCTAACTACCTCATCTGCCTCACCCCCCCCCCAGGAAAGTCTGAATTCTCCATCCTTGTACCTACATTAGGATCTTCTAGGATGCTCTCAGTATTAGAGAATGGGGGTCCACCAATAGCCTCCCCTTATTTTCACTTGCTGGATATAGAGCACCAAAGTGTTCCTCCCACTTATCTGGTGCAATATTACATCGCCTCAAAGTACTCCCCTCTCCGGTTCCATCTGTTATTATGGTCCAGAAGGCATGATTATCTTTTAGCTTCAATGCCTTAAGTATCTTTTGCCAATTATCTTCATCTCTCTCGTTCCTTGCTGCCCTTTAGGCCCTTTTATACTCCGCTTGTGCACACTTGATGGCTGCTCGGTTACGTTCCCTTATAGCGGTTATCAGCGCCCGCTTAGCCATCCTACAATCCTGATTAAACCAGTGTGGATGTTTTACACCCCGACCCTTGGCTACCTCGGTGTTCTCTACAGAAAAATCAATTTAAGGTTAGCAAACAGTGAACTATGAGTTTGCAAAAAAAGATTGGGATCAACATGTTGGTCTTCAGATTTCCTCTAAAAGCTGTACAAACCACTGACTGATCTCAGCCTGCGCTTCCCGATCGGCCAAGAATCTTTACCATGTTACTCGTTGCTGGTTGTTAGAAATACTAGGTTCCGGAAGGGCTGAAAGTCCCCAATTGGTAGACCTAACAAGATTCCCTCAGTTAAGTGCTACCGCTAATGGGCAATGGTCACTCTCAGTGGTGTCGCATACCTCCATATCTACCAGATCTGGCCATAATCGCACATCCAACAGAAAATAATCAATAACACTCTTCTGGTGCCCCCTTCTGAGTTAGGCTTAAGCAAAGAACAAGTATAATGCATTAAGCAGCACCAAATTGCAGCAGAAATTAGACATTCAAGAAATCTGACATCAATTCATAACAAAATAGACTATTTTAATGTAATTTTAAACACTAAAATGAAAAAGATCCACCTGAGGGTTCCAGAGATGTAAAATTCACAAGGTATAGTAAATATTCACTTTACTTAAATGCGATCATTTGCAAATTTAACAAATTTGGCACTTGTAATCTTTGAGGAAAAACTTTGGCTAGTTGTATTTATGTTACTTAGCGTTACTTTGGGCAGGGAACAAGTCACGGGGTCCCAAAAAGGCCCTCAAACATTTACATAAGAAAAGAAGTAGCCTTAACTCAGTTCCAGTTGTTGCCTCTCCTTGCCATAGAATCCAATGAAAGTGGTCCAGATGCAAGAGATACAGAACGCTTAAGATGCTCAAGGATGCTGTGCATGCGGTGCAGTCGATGGCGATCTTCCGGCAGCTACTCCTCGGTCCACAAGCTTTTTGAGGCAGTCCTGGACAGCGGGGTCGACATCACTCGAAGTTCTCGAGCCAAGCAGAAGTTTAGCTACCACAAGCTACCAGTCATCTGGTATTGCGGTCACAGTGGAATCCATCACTCACTGGGCGATAACAAAAATGATACTTACCCTTCTGTAACACATTATCTGGTAGAGACTATCTAGCTGCAGATTCCTTACCTTTGAATTCTCCCAGGTGTCAGACTGCATCTGGAACCATATACTAGAGCAATACTCCTACGAGCGCCATCTGGTGGCTCTGTGTGGTCGTCTGTCCTGGAAGTGACATAGTGGTCACCTATATAGGTGACACTGAGGTACACAGGTGTCAGTTACTTTAATCACGACTTTCAACGCCAGAAGTGCAGTACCATGACAAAAACTGACAAATGTGTGTGCCCAAACTAGGGCCCTGAAAGGGATCACCCTGACTCTAGCAAAAGAGTCCACCGAGCGGGGATGCATGGGTTGGCGTAAGGAATCTGCAGCTAGAGTGTCTACCTGATAACATGTTACTTAAGGTAAATAACATGTTCATCTGATACAGACTTCTAGCTGCAGACTCCTTACCTTTAAATAGATACCCAAGCCATATCCTCCTGGCGGTGGGCTGTAGACAATTTCTTTCAAAACAAAGTGCTGCAGGACAGAACAAGCGAAATGCCCGTCCCTGCGGACCTGACTGTCCAGGAAGTAGTGTTTGGCAAACGTATGCATGGACGCCCATGTTGATGCCTGACATGTCCAGGACTGGGACTCCACGAGCTAATGTTGTGGTCACAGCTTTGCCCATGGGTGAATGGGCTTGTAAGCCCTCAGGAGGTGGCTTCTTAGCTAGGGTGTAGCAGATCTTTTGGACAGAGAACGACCCATCACAAAATGGTTAGTTTCTGTACTGCCCGACCTTACTTTGCTCCCACATACCCCGCAAAGAGTTGTTTGTCCACCCAAAACTCTTTTGTGCAGTCGAGGTAGATCACCACCACTTTTTGGATCCAGTCAGTAGAGTCACTCCTCTTCCTCAGAGGGATGCGGGGAGCAGAGAAGGTGGCCAGGGTGACAGTTTGTCCCAAATGAAAAAGGGGTCACCACCTTCGGGAGGAAAGAGACAAGGGTGCAAAGCACAACCTAGTCAGGAAATACTGTCAGATATGGAGGACTGGATGACAACGCCTGTTTCTCCCTCATCGTCCAGACAGATCTTATGGCCACGAGAAAGGATATTTTGATGGTGAGTAGCCTGAGGGGACAATTGTGCAGTTGCTCAAAAGGAGAAAACATGGGGTATGTGAGAACTAGATTAAGATTCCACCGAGGCATGATAAAGGGCGTAGGAGGAAACATATGTACAAGCCCTTTTAGGGCTTGGTCAGGCAGCCGCAGAAAAGCAGATAGATAGCCCTTAAGAGAATGCCCAGGGGAGAGCCCAACTGGGCAGGAGACAGAATGAAAAGAAAAGCATCAGAGAAGGCAGCAGAAAGAGGATCAAATGATGTTTCTGTACAAGATTTTACACATTTTTTAACAGTAGGTGTATACTGTTTTTGTGGAGGAACAGCTGGCAACTATAATAACATTACAGACCTCGGGAGGAGGCTCTAAAGTTGTCAATTGTTGCTGCTCAATCTCCTCGCATGAAAGCGTAGAGTTGACAGGTTTGGGTGGAGAACCCTTGCCTGCTGCTGCGACTGAAGATCCTCCCTAAGGGGGACCCTGATCAGAGGATCAATGCAGAACTTCAGAACCTCAGGATACCAGACTCTGTGCCCAGTCCCGAGCCACACTGATTACTTGGGCTTGGTCGCTTCTTGAGAACTCTGGGCAGGTGTGGTATGCGCTGAAAGGCGTACATGAGGCCTGAGCTCCACTCACAACGAAAAGCGTTGCTGAGCGATTGCTGCCTTGGAAACTACAACACGCAATACTGCTGACATTGCACGTTCTCTTCTGAGGTGAATAAATCTAACAGAGGCTCTCCCCACTGCTGAAAGAGGCCCTGGGCCCACCTCCAAATAAAGGATCCACTCGTGATCTGCTTGGCATTGATGGCTGGTTTGTCCGCCCTGGCGTTCAGAGAACCTTCCAGGTGTTCGACCACCAGGGTTATGCCCTGCTGTGCCAGTCATGTCCAGAGTGGCAGGGCCTCTTGACAAAGGGTCCACGACCTCACCCTGTCCTGCTTGTTGCGGTACCACATGGAGATTTGTCCGTGAACACCTGCACTAACTTCCTCTTGACAGAGGGAAGAAATGCTTCAATGCTAATTGGATCACATGGAGCGGCAACATGCTGATGTGGAGTCTGGATTCTGGAGACCAGAGTCTTCTGATCATCATCTCTACCAGATGGCCGACCCATCCCAGAAGGGACTCAACTGTGACAACCGTAAGGTCTGGTTGGTGAAGAGAGAGGAATCGGCCACTGCAGGCCTTTCTCAGTTCCCTCCGAGATCTGGACCATGTTGAAGAGATTCCCGTGATGCTGCACCCACTGGAACTTCAGGTTCCACTCAAAGCCTGCATATGCCTTCTGGCATGATTTACTAGCAGGAGGCATGAGGCCTAGCTGCCTCAGAGTCAGTCTCACCGAAACCCAGTGTAGGAAAGTGCCTCTTTTGACATGGTCACCCTTTACTTTTTGCCTGGTTTTGGTGTAATTTCAACTGAAAGTGCACTGGGTTCCTGCTAACCAGGACCAAGGTGCCAGATCTCTTTCCCCCAAAACTGCTGTTGTTTTTCCCACCTGACAAAACCTCTAGCACCCATTGCAAGTCCTTCGTAAATGTTACCCATGGTACACATGGGCCTGGGGTACTAAGGAAGGTCCCTAAGGGCTGCAGCACGAATTGTGCCACCTTAAGGGTCCCCTCACCAAGCACATGGCAGGCTGCGTGTCTTGTTGCAGACAAAAGTGAAAACACGACATGGCACACAGTCTATGTGCCATGTCCCCTAAACCCTGCATGAGATTTAAGTCACCCCTCTAACAGGCCTTACAGCTTAAGGCAGGGTGCATTACATTACATGTGAGGGCATATCTGCACAAGCAGGTATGCCCCTATGTCTGTCGATTCTCAGACGTAGTACGTGACCAGGGAAAGCCATTTTAAATGCATGTCCTGGACACTGGTCATTACGAGTTCCTTAGCTATATGATGGCTTCTCTGAATATAGGGATGTTTGGTATCACACATCTCAGAATAATAAGCGCTCACTGATGCCAGAGAGGGATTTATTTATAACTGCACCCAGAGGGCACCTTAGAGGTGCCCCCTGAAAACCTACCAGCTACTAGTGTGTTGACTGACTGGCCCTGACCAGTTCAGCCACCTTAGACATGTTTCTGGCCACCCAAGGTGAGCGCCACAGACAAAAGCCTGCAGTGGGCGGGTGTGTTAGCACATCACCCAGGCAGGATGGACATTACAGGGCAGGGAGCTTGAAAGACCTAGCTGCCTTTGTAATGTGACCCTGGTCTCTCCAGATGGCAGTGATGACGACCTTCCCCCGCTGTGTGCCCCCCCTCCCCCACTTTTGGTGGCAGAACAGGTAGGAAAATTAGGCAGATTAGGAGGGGTGTACACTTCATGCCAGTCCCACTCCTAAGGTGGACAAGCTGAATTGGACACTATCTTTTAAATTCCTCTATCTTGTTTGGAAGGAATTGGGCCACTGGGTTCGGGTTATGCCCCACTTCCCAGCTGAAGAGAGTCATAAGAAGGGTGTAGTCACCCTAAAGGTGGTCAGCCTATTGGCTACCAACTCGCACTCCTCGTAACCCCCCCTAAATTGAGTATTGAGGTGGCACCCCATAACTCATATCCTGACGACCTAAGAAGAAAAAGACACCAAGAAGTTGCACCTGCAGGAGAGGAAAACAAGTAGCTGCCTTGGTACCAGCACACCGGTCTGTCTGCTGACCTCGATGGACTCTTCCCAAAAAGCAACTCATCCTGCAGCTGAGCCTCTAAGAAACCCAGGAGGACTGCCTGCCTTCCACAAAGACTCAAGACTCCTATGAGCAGCAGATCTGCTCTGCAACAAAGTCTCAATAAAGGACCCTGTAGCCTCCAGAACAGCAAAGATTCGATCACCCAAAGTGACCTCTGCACCAGACGTCCAAAACACAAGGTGAAGCCAACCAATGGTGCCAGCGAGGTTCCCCAGCTGTCTAGAGTCCGAGTCCACTCAGGTTTCACCCCTCTTGGACTCTCCCAAATTGCCTGTAGCCTCTGCACGCAGGCCCACTCTCCAGCGGCCTTGTGGTGAAGAAATGAAGAAAAACCAGACGGCTCCAGCAACTGCTGCACCAGTCACCCCTGATCCAACCTGAGGTGAGTCACTGGTGCCAATGCCGTCTCCCGGCACCCCTGAGCTCCAGTTCACCCGGGGGTCACAATTGCTGGACTCCCAATGAAACCTGCAGCATCAACACGCATGACCTCCTGACTGCGAGTACTCCTGGACGGAGAAAACTGATGTCTAAGGACACCCCTGCATCTGTCGGTCTTGCAGAAAAGGAGCAAAGGTACACCTACGTCCCTGAGCACCCCACGTCTACAACCTTTGTGGTGGTTGTCCCAGACTGGTTTCCTAGCCAAAGCCTGCAGCCTGTCTTCATGAGGTCCAATTCCCATAGATGAGCATTGGGCACTCAACGCCTTGCTGCAGCCCTGCACCCGGCCGCCCCAGTAATGCCCAGAGTAATCCGCTGGTGTGGTTCTGATCAGTGCCCAGTACTTACCTTTACTTTCGGAGAGTGGCAACGTAAGTCGCTAACCGTGTGTTTGCTGAACATTGTTTTCCTCCATAGGTAAACATTGAAGAACTCTGAAACGGCACTAAAGTGTCAATTGTTTAAACTAAAAAGTATTTATGCTTGCAGACTTACCTTATAACAAAATTCTTGCGTTTAAAGTATACATAAACAAAAGCATTGTTTTTATAAACTGGCCTTGGACTTAATCTTTGAGCGTGCCTCATTTATTGCCTTTGAGTACAACAAATGCTTAGCACTACCCTCAAATAGGCCTACCTGCTCAGCCACACTATCACCATATGGAGCATTAGTCCGATCTACTTTTGCCTCTACAAACCAATTGTGGGTTCACTGGACTCTCTGCACGGTGTACTTCTTTTTAGTACACCATATAGACAGCCAGCTTCCTACACCGATATCCCAGACTCGTTGCTTGGGAGGGTAAGCCCAAAGCTGCAGTGTCCAGAACAACTCCTATGAAAGAGCATCTGAGAGGGAGTCAAGTGTGACTTCGGCACGTTTATAGTGAACCCCAGTGAATGTAGAAGATTTGTCGTAGTCTGGAGGTGGGAGACAACAGACTATGGCAAACCTGCCTTCAGCAGCCAGTGGTCGAGGTAGGGGAACACCGAAACCTCTGACCAGCATAGATGAACTGCAACCACTGTCATCACCTTGGTGAACACCAGACAGGCACTGGTAAGGCCAAATGGCAGCAAGGTGAACTGAAAGTGTTCAGGCCTAGCTTGAACAGCAGGTAACGCCTGTGGGCCGGCAGGATGGAAATATGAAAATACGCATCCTGTAAGTCCAGTGCTACCAACCAGTCTTCTAGGTCTTGGGCAGACAAGACCTGCGCCGATGTGAACTTCTTCTCGAGGAAGAAATTTACGGTCCATCTTTCTAGAATAGGGCGAAGACCCTTGTTCTTTTTGAGTATCAAAGTGGCAGGAATAACCACTGCCTACTTCTGATATTGGGATCCCTTCTATGGCTCCCTTGGCCAAGAGAGATGTAACTTCCTCTTGGATTAGAGACACATGATCCTCAATCAGCTGTTTGAATGTTGGCAGTATTGGGGGACGAAAGGACTGCAAAGTTAGGGCATGGCCCTTCCTGATGATCTACAGTAACCATGCGTCCAATGTGATGGACTGCCACTGATGGGTGAATTCTCCCTCCAACTGGACAAACCGGGTCCTGAAGAACCTAACTAGGAGGACTTTGAGACTGTAGCTGCCGGGGGTCTGCGTAGCAGACAACTTCTGGCTTCCAGACCCTCAAGGTCTGAAGGCACTGCGCCCATGTCCTTGCACAGCCTGGGATGGTCAGTGGCTGGCATAGGATGGCACGGTGCCAAGCCACTCCCGTACCCACAAAAGGGGCGAAAGGCAGACAGTGGACAAGGGGTCACGAGATGCTCAATGACTTGGCCACAGCCTGGGATTCCTTAAAGCGCTCCAGCGCAGAGTATCTTCTCGCCAAATAAGTGAGTCCCATCGAAGGGCATGTCCATCAGGTTTGCCTGAACATACCCCCAAAAAAAGATGTTCCCAGCTAGGCATGGCACAGTAAAGCCACCATCAACACAAGCACCCCGGCCTAGCGAGTCAGTCATATCTAAGCCACACTGAATGGTGAATTTCGCAGTGTCCCTCCAGTCTTTCACTGCTTGGGAGAGCATGGCTCGGGCCTCCTCTGGGACCAACCTGAGGCAGCACTTGCACAACCACATCCCAAATGGTGTGTGAGAAATGGCCTCAAGGTGTTCATCAACCTCAGTGGGCTGGTGGAAGAAAACATCTTCTTCCCAATACACCCCAGACTCTTGGATTCCCTGCCCGGGGGAGTGGAAGGGAATAAGACATGGGAAGTTGAGGCTTGGACTACCAAGCTCTCAAGCTTGGGGTGTTTGCTGAGGAAACTAGGGTTGCCCACTGTAGGGCGGTGGGCAATCGTCCTATGTACAGGAGCCCCTGTGCTGGGCTTGGACTAAGTTCCCAGCAGGAGGACCGTAAGTGCTTCATTAAAGGGCAGAAGGGGTTCGGAAGTGGAAGCCCCAGGCTGAAGCACTTCAAGATGTTCATCTTGAAAGCCACTGAGGGCAGTTCAAGGTTGAGGACCTCGCTACCCTATGCATCACCATTGCATAGGAAACTCCCTCCTATGTAGCCACAGTGGGGAGGGAGAGAGAGCAAGCCAGTATCTGGAGAGGTGGCCAGTCTACTGGCTTCTCCTATTTCATCGTACCAGTCCATAGGCCTCTCTAACTGGTGTCCTAAAGGGTCCAGTGATCCCTCTTATTCTTCTCCCATGCCTGTGAAAAATAAGGCTCAAGCAACGATTTGACACCTCCGGGAGCCATCAGCGCTGGCATTGGTGTTGTGCTATGCCAATTGGGTATACACCAATCAACCATGTACCTTTTTATTGGTCAAAGCACACATGCACCGAGTCCTGATTAGCAAGGGAGGCTCATGGAGTTTGTGCCATTACTCATGTGCCAAGTAGTGACAATGGGGACAAAGTAGGGGTGAACCAGTTAAAGGTCAGTATCCTCACACAAGGGTGTACCCCATTTTCACAATTTCAAGCACCCACTTGTCTACAAACAATAGTTGCAGACCATTGGGACAGGTGGTACCTAATCCTACTGCCAACGAGATGGCTGTAATCTATAGAGGGTGCACTTAAGAGGCTTAGAGGTTGAGGCAGCTGAATGGTTGGGGTACTGGCAGAACGCTGGGGTCTGGCTCCCACTTCCTCTTTGGGATCCATGACCTCATTCATGAAAGGACTCATTAAACTGCGGAATACGGTTGGTATTGCAGGCTCCCATATGTGTCCTGACCAAAGCTACAGTAGGGGAAAAAGAAATGTTACTGGGAACTGCAGTTCGAGAAAGCCCACAAGACCTTTTGGTGTCCTGGCTCTTCCGAAAGCACTAGAGCAGCGTGTCAGTTTTATCACTAAATAGCCGAAAGCCATCAAAGGGCATATCAATTAAGGACGATTGGACATCCCCGGAGAACCCAGTCAACCACAACCAGGCATGGCGACATAGGAACACTGTAAATGCCATTGGCTTCACCTAGGGAGTCCTTGGAATCCAGCCTACACCTGATGGTGAAGTCTGCTGCAGCCAGACTGTCCACTAAGGCTTGGTTGAGGATGGTTCAATCCTCCTCTGGAACCATGGGAAGCAGCTGAGCAACAGAGTACTGGCCCAAGACACATGCAGTGCTTACGGACTGCAAGGCTAGGCCACCTGGAAGATAAAATGTGCTTCTCAAAGATGTCCAGCCTCTTGCATTCCTTGGCTGGTGGAGTGGAAGGGAACACGTTTAGGATGACCTATGCTTTTGAAGCCTGCACAACCAGGGTCTCAGGAGGGGTGCTGGGAGAGAGAGGCTGGGTCTTCTGGGGCAGGACGGTGCCGTCCAGCAATTCTGCAGTGCACATGAACCCTTGTGTAAAGTTTGGCCTAGGCCCCCAGGAGAATGTTGATGAGGTTATCATTAAAGGGAGCAACAGTTCAGCCAAACTTGCTCTTGGGTGAAGCACCTCTGTTCTTGACCTTGACTGCTGGCAGCTGAAGGTCAAGGATCTCTGTGGAGGTGCAAATCCCCATTGCAAAAGATGCACCATCCTCCATAATGGGGCTGGAAGGGAAGCATGCTAGAGTCTGGAGAAGTGCCAAGCTCCTCATTCCCGTTTTCTTCTTCCTCAGGGTCTTCCTCTGGGGGAATCAAACCATTCCTTCACATCAGTCACCTTCAAACATGAAGGATCCTTCTAGGGGCAGTGTAAGGAAATGCCTCCTTGGCATGGTTACCCCCTGACTTTTTGCCTTTGCTGATGCTATGTTTTGAATTGAAAGTGTTCTGAGGCCTGCTAACCAGGCCCCAGCACCAGTGTTCTTTCCCTAACCTGTACTTTTGATTCCACAATTGGCACACCCTGGCACCCAGATAAGTCCCTTGTAACTGGTACCTCTGGTACCAAGGGCCCTGATGCCAGGGAAGGGCTCTAAGGGCTGCAGCATGTATTATGCCACCCTAAGAGACCCCTCACTCAGCACAGACACACTGCTTACCAGCTTGTGTGTGCTAGAGAGAACAAAATGAGTAAGTCGACATGGCACTCCCCTCAGGGTGCCATGCCAGCCTCTCACTGCCTATGCAGTATAGGTAAGACACCCCTCTAGCAGGCCTTACAGCCCTAAGGCAGGGTGCACTATACCATAGGTGAGGGTACCAGTGCATGAGCACTGTGCCCCTACAGTGTCTAAGCAAAACCTTAGACATTGTAAGTGCAGGGTAGCCATAAGAGTATATGGTCTGAGAGTGTTTTACACGAACTCCACAGCACCATAATGGCTACACTGAAAACTGGGAAGTTTGGTATCAAACTTCTCAGCACAATAAATGCACACTGATGCCAGTGTACATTTTATTGTAAAGTACACCACAGAGGGCACCTTAGAGGTGCCCCCTGAAACTTAACCGACTATCTGTGTAGGCTGACTGGTTCCAGCAGCCTGCCACACTAGAGACATGTTGCTGGCCCCATGGGGAGAGTGCCTTTGTCACTCTGAGGCCAGTAACAAAGCCTGCACTGGGTGGAGATGCTAACACCTCCCCCAGGCAGGAGCTGTAACACCTGGCGGTGAGCCTCAAAGGCTCACCCCTTTGTCACAGCACCGCAGGACACTCCAGCTAGTGGAGTTGCCCGCCCCCTCCGGCCCCGGCCCCCACTTTTGGCGGCAAGGCCGGAGAAAATAATGAGAATAACAAGGAGGAGTCACTGGCCAGTCAGGACAGCCCCTAAGGTGTCCTGAGCTGAGGTGACTAACTTTTAGAAATCCTCCATCTTGCAGATGGAGGATTCCCCCAATAGGATTAGGGATGTGACCCCCCTCCCCTTGGGAGGAGGCACAAAGAGGGTGTACTCACCCTCAGGGCTAGTAGCCATTGGCTACTAACCCCCCAGACCTAAACACGCCCTTAAATTTAGTATTTAAGGGCTCTCCCTGAACCTAGAAACTAGATTCCTGCAACAACAAGAAGGACTGCCTAGCTGAAAACCCCTGCAGAGGAAGACCAGAAGACAACAACTGCCTTGGCTCCAGAAACTCACCGGCCTGTCTCCTGCCTTCCAAAGAACTCTGCTCCAGCGACGCCTTCCAAAGGGACCAGCGACCTCTGAATCCTCTGAGGACTGCCCTGCTTCGACGACGACAAGAAACTCCCGAGGACAGCGGACCTGCTCCAAAAAGACTGCAACTTTATCCAAAGGAGCAGCTTTAAAGAACCCTGCAATCTCCCCGCAAGAAGCGTGAGACTTGCAACACTGCACCCGGCGACCCCGACTCGGCTGGTGGAGAACCAACACCTCAGGGAGGACCCCCGGACTACTCTACGACTGTGAGTACCAAAACCTGTCCCCCCTGAGCCCCCACAGCGCCGCCTGCAGAGGGAATCCCGAGGCCTACCCTGACCGCGACTCTCTGAAACCTAAGTCCCGACACCTGGAAAAGACCCTGCACACCCACAGCCCCCAGGACCTGAAGGACCGGACTTTCACTGCAGAAGTGACCCCCAGGAGTCCCTCTCCCTTGCCCAAGTGGAGGTTTCCCCGAGGAAGCCCCCCCTTGCCTGCCTGCAGCGCTGAAGAGATCCCTTGATCTCTCATTGACTTCCATTGCGAACCCGACGCTTGTTCTAACACTGCACCCGGCCGCCCCCGCGCCGCTGAGGGTGAAATTTCTGTGTGGGCTTGTGTCCCCCCCGGTGCCCTACAAAACCCCCCTGGTCTGCCCTCCGAAGACGCGGGTACTTACCTGCTGGCAGACTGGAACCGGGGCACCCCCTTCTCTCCATTGAAGCCTATGCGTTTTGGGCACCACTTTGAACTCTGCACCTGACCGGCCCTGAGCTGCTGGTGTGGTAACTTTGGGGTTGCTCTGAACCCCCAACGGTGGGCTACCTTGGACCAAGAACTGAACCCTGTAAGTGTCGTACTTACCTGGTAAAACTAACAAAAACGTACCTCCCCCAGGAACGGTGAAAATTGCACTGTGTCCACTTTTAAAATAGCTATTTGTGAATAACTTGAAAAGTATACATGCAATTGAAATGATTCAAAGTTCCTAATGTACTTACCTGCAATACCTTTCAAACAAGATATTACATGTTAAATTTGAACCTGTGGTTCTTAAAATAAACTAAGAAAAGATATTTTTCTATAACAAAACCTATTGGCTGGATTTGTCTCCGAGTGTGTGTACCTCATTTATTGTCTATGTGTATGTACAACAAATGCTTAACACTACTCCTTGGATAAGCCTACTGCTCGACCACACTACCACAAAATAGAGCATTAGTATTATCTCTTTTTACCACTATTTTACCTCTAAGGGGAACCCTTGGACTCTGTATGTGCTATTTCAAAGTAAGGAATAGCATGCACAGAGCCAACTTCCTACATTGGTGGATCAGCGGTGGGGTACAAGACTTTGCATTTGCTGGACTACTCAGCCAATACCTGATCACTCGACAAATTCCAAAATTGTCATTAGAAATTGATTTTTGCAATTTGAAAAGTTTTCTAAATTCTTTAAAGTCCTGCTAGGGCCTTGTGTTAGTCCCTGTTAGCATTGCTTTTAGAGTTTAAAAGTTTGGTAAAAGTTTGAATTAGATTCTAGAACCAGTTTTAGTTTCTTAAAAAGTATTCCAACTTTTAGAAGCACAATGTCTAGTACAGATGTGAATGTGGTGGAACTCGACACCACACCTTACCTCCATCTTAAGATGAGGGAGCTAAGGTCACTCTGTAAAATAAAGAAAATAACCATGGGCCCCAGACCTTCCAAACTACAGCTCCAGGAGCTGTTGGCAGAGTTTGAAAAGGCCAACCCCTCTGAGGATGGCAACACAGAGGATGAAGATAGTGACTTGGAGGGTGATTCCCCCCCACCAGTCCTATCTAGGGAGAACAGGGCTTCTCAAGCCCTGACTCCACAAATAATAGTCAGAGATGCTGGTTCCCTCACAGGATGGACCAACAACTCTGAAATCACTGAGGATAACTCCAGTGAAGAGGACATCCAGTTAGCCAGGATGGCCAAAAGATTGGCTTTGGAAAGACAGATCCTAGCCATAGAAAGGGAAAGACAAGAGATGGGCCTAGGACCCATCAATGGTGGCAGCAACATAACTAGGGTCAGAGATTCTCCTGACATGTTGAAAATCCCCAAAGGGATTGTAACTAAATATGAAGATGGTGATGACATCACCAAATGGTTCACAGCTTTTGAGAGGGCTTGTGAAACCAGAAAAGTGAACAAATCTCACTGGGGTGCTCTCCTTTGGGAAATGTTCACAGGAAAGTGTAGGGATAGACTCCTCACACTCTCTAAAAAAGATGCAGAATCTTATGACCTCATGAAGGGTACCCTGATTGAGGGCTTTGGATTCTCCACTGAGGAGTATAGGATTAGATTCAGGGGGGCTCAAAAATCCGAGCCAGACCTGGGTTGACTTTGTAGACTACTCAGTAAAAACACTAGATGGCTGGATTCAAGGAAATGGTGTAAATGATTATGATGGGCTGTACAATTTATTTGTGAAAGAACACCTATTAAGTAATTGTTTCAATGATAAACTGCATCAGCATCTGGTGGACCTAGGACCAATTTCTCCCCAAGAATTGGGAAAGAAGGCGGACCATTGGGTCAAGACTAGGGTGTCCAAAACTTCCACAGGGGGTGACCAAAAGAAAGGGGTCACAAAACCTCCCCAGGGGAAAGGTGGTGAGACAGCCAAAAATAAAAATAGTAAAGAGTCTTCTACAGGCCCCCAAAAACCTGCACAGGAGGGTGGGCCCAGAGCCTCTTCACAAAACAATCCTGGGTACAAGGGTAAAAACTTTGATCCCAAAAAGGCCTGGTGTCGAAACTGTAGTCAGTCTGGACACCAAACTGGAGACAAGGCCTGTCCCAAGAAAGATACCACTTCTAACTCCCATCCAGCTAAAACTGGAATGGCCAGTCTCCAAGTGGGATCAACAGTGTGCCCAGAGCAAATCAGGTGTCACACTGAAGCTACATTAGTCTCTGAGGGTGGGGTGGATTTAGCCACACTGGCTGCCTGGCCCCCTAACATGCAAAAATACAGGCAGCAGCTCTTAATTAATGGGACAAGTGTAGAGGGCCTGAGGGATACAGGTGCCAGTGTCACTATGGTGACAGAGAAACTGGTTTCCCCTGGCCAATACCTGACTGGACAAACCTATCCAGTCACCAACGCTGACAATCAGACTAAAGTACATCCCATGGCTATGGTAACTTTAGAGTGGGGAGGGGTCAATGGCCTGAAACAGGTGGTGGTCTCCTCAAATATCCCAGTAGACTGTTTGCTTGGAAATGACCTGGAGTCCTCAGCATGGGCTGAGGTAGAACTGAAAACCCATGCAGCCATGCTGGGTATCCCTGAACTGGTGTGTGTCAAGACTAGGGCACAGTGCAAGGCACAGGGTGAAAAAGTAGAGCTGGAGTCTGGAAAAATGGCCCAGCCTACCAAGAGACAAGGAAAGTCAGCTGGGAAACCAGCTGCAACACAACACCAAAAAGAGAACCTCTCTTCTCAGGAAGAAGTTCTGCCCTCTGAGGGAACTGAGCCTATGGAGCTGGAACCTTATCAGGTTGAGCTCTTGGGCCCAGGGGGACCCTCAAGGGAAGAGTTGTGTTAGGGACAAGAAACCTGTCCCTCTCTTGAAGGCCTTAGGCAGCAAGCTGCTGAAGAGTCCAAAGGCAAGAAAAATGGAACACATAGGGTCTATTGGGAAGATGGACTCCTGTACACTGAGGCAAGAGATCCCAAACCTGGTGCCACTAGGAGAGTGGTAGTGCCTCAGGGTTTCAGAGAGTTTATTCTGACCTTAGCCCATGATATTCCCCTTGCTGGGCATTTGGGACAAACCAAGACGTGGGAGAGGTTAGTCAACCACTTCTACTGGCCCAATATGTCCCAGAAGGTTAAGGAGTTTTGCCTCTCCTGCCCCACCTGTCAAGCCAGTGGTAAGACAGGTGGGCATCCAAAGGCCCCCCTCATTCCACTTCCAGTGGTGGGGGTCCCCTTTGAAAGAGTGGGTGTGGACATAGTTGGTCCACTAGAACCTCCCACAGCCTCAGGAAATATGTACATCCTAGTAGTAGTGGATCATGCTACTAGGTATCCTGAAGCTATTCCCCTTAGGTCGACTACTGCCCCTGCAGTAGCCAAGGCCCTCATTGGTATCTTTACCAGAGTGGGTTTCCCTAAGGAGGTGGTTTCTGACAGAGGTACCAACTTCATGTCAGCTTACCTAAAACACATGTGGAATGAGTGTGGAGTGACTTATAAATTCACTACACCACATCATCCACAAACTAATGGCCTTGTTGAGAGATTCAACAAGACATTAAAGGGCATGATCATGGGGCTCCCAGAAAAACTCAAAAGGAGATGGGATGTCCTCCTGCCATGTCTGCTTTTCGCTTACAGAGAGGTGCCTCAGAAGGGAGTAGGATTCTCACCCTTTGAACTTCTGTTTGGCCACCCTGTAAGGGGACCACTTGCTCTTGTTAAAGAAGGCTGGGAGAGACCTCTTCATGAGCCTAAACAAGACATAGTGGACTATGTACTTGGCCTTCGCTCAAGGATGGCAGAGTACATGGAAAAGGCAAGTAAAAACCTTGAGGCCAGCCAACAGCTCCAGAAGTTTTGGTATGACCAAAAGGCTGCACTGGTGGAATTTCAACCAGGGCAGAAAGTCTGGGTTCTGGAGCCTGTGGCTCCCAGGGCACTCCAGGACAAATGAAGTGGCCCTTACCCAGTACTAGAAAGGAAGAGTCAGGTCACCTACCTGGTAGACCTGGGCACAAGCAGGAGCCCCAAGAGGGTGATCCATGTGAACCGCCTTAAGCTCTTCCATGACAGGGCTGATGTAAATCTGTTGATGGTAACAGATGAGGACCAGGAAGCTGAGAGTGAACCTCTCCCTGATCTCCTCTCATCAGACCCTAAAGATGGCTCAGTAGATGGAGTGATCTACTCAGACACCCTCTCTAGCCAACAGCAGTCTGACTGCAGGAAGGTCCTGCAGCAGTTTGCTGAACTCTTTTCCCTAACCCCTGGTCAGACACACCTGTGTACCCATGATGTGGACACAGGAGACAGCATGCCTGTCAAAAACAAAATATTTAGACAGTCTGACCAAGTTAAGGAAAGCATCAAGGTGGAAGTCCACAAGATGCTGGAATTGGGAGTAATTGAGTACTCTGACAGCCCCTGGGCTAGCCCAGTGGTCTTAGTCCCCAAACCTCACACCAAAGAAGGAAAGAGAGAGATGAGGTTTTGTGTGGACTACAGAGGTCTCAACTCTGTCACAAAGACAGATGCTCATCCCATTCCTAGAGCTGATGAGCTAATAGACAAATTAGGGGCTGCCAAATTCTTAAGTACCTTTGACTTAACAGCAGGGTACTGGCAAATCAAAATGGCCCCTGGAGCAAAAGAAAAGACAGCATTCTCCACACCTGATGGGCATTATCAGTTCACTGTTATGCCCTTTGGTTTAAAGAATGCCCCTGCCACCTTCCAAAGGTTGGTGAATCAAGTCCTTGCTGGGCTGGAATCCTGTAGTGCAGCTTATCTTGATGATATTGCTGTCTTCAGCTCCACCTGGCAGGATCACCTGGTCCACCTGAAGAAGGTTTTGAAGGCTCTGCAATCTGCAGGCCTCTCTATCAAGGCATCCAAATGCCAGATAGGGCAGGGAACTGTGGTTTACTTGGGACACCTTGTAGGTGGAGGCCAAGTTCAGCCACTCCAACCCAAGATCCAGACTATTCTGGACTGGGTAGCTCCAAAAACCCAGACTCAAGTCAGGGCATTCCTTGGCTTGACTGGGTACTATAGGAGGTTTGTGAAGGGATATGGATCCATTGTGACAGCCCTCACAGAACTCACCTCCAAGAAAATGCCCAAGAAAGTAAACTGGACTGTAGAATGCCAACAGGCCTTTGACACCCTGAAGCAAGCTATGTGCACAGCACCAGTTCTAAAAGCTCCAGATTACTCCAAGCAATTCATTGTGCAAACAGATGCCTCTGAACATGGGATAGGGGCAGTTTTGTCCCAAACAAATGATGATGGCCTTGACCAGCCTGTTGCTTTCATTAGCAGGAGGTTACTCCCCAGGGAGCAGCGTTGGAGTGCCATTGAGAGGGAGGCCTTTGCTGTGGTTTGGTCCCTGAAGAAGCTGAGACCATACCTCTTTGGTACTCACTTCCTAGTTCAGACTGACCACAGACCTCTCAGATGGCTGATGCAAATGAAAGGTGAAAATCCAAAACTGTTGAGGTGGTCCATCTCCCTACAGGGAATGGACTTTATAGTGGAACACAGACCTGGGACTGCCCATGCCAATGCAGATGGCCTTTCCAGGTTCTTCCACTTAGAAAATGAAGACTCTCTTGGGAAAGGTTAGTCTCATCCTCTTTCGTTTGGGGGGGGGGGGGGGTTGTGTAAGGAAATGCCTCCTTGGCATGGTTACCCCCTGACTTTTTGCCTTTGCTGATGCTATGTTTTGAATTGAAAGTGTGCTGAGGCCTGCTAACCAGGCCCCAGCACCAGTGTTCTTTCCCTAACCTGTACTTTTGATTCCACAATTGGCACACCCTGGCACCCAGATAAGTCCCTTGTAACTGGTACCTCTGGTACCAAGGGCCCTGATGCCAGGGAAGGGCTCTAAGGGCTGCAGCATGTATTATGCCACCCTAAGAGACCCCTCACTCAGCACAGACACACTGCTTACCAGCTTGTGTGTGCTAGTGAGAACAAAATGAGTAAGTCGACATGGCACTCCCCTCAGGGTGCCATGCCAGCCTCTCACTGCCTATGCAGTATAGGTAAGACACCCCTCTAGCAGGCCTTACAGCCCTAAGGCAGGGTGCACTATACCATAGGTGAGGGTACCAGTGCATGAGCACTGTGCCCCTACAGTGTCTAAGCAAAACCTTAGACATTGTAAGTGCAGGGTAGCCATAAGAGTATATGGTCTGAGAGTCTGTTTTACACGAACTCCACAGCACCATAATGGCTACACTGAAAACTGGGATGTTTGGTATCAAACTTCTCAGCACAATAAATGCACACTGATGCCAGTGTACATTTTATTGTAAAGTACACCACAGAGGGCACCTTAGAGGTGCCCCCTGAAACTTAACCGACTATCTGTGTAGGCTGACTGGTTCCAGCAGCCTGCCACACTAGAGACATGTTGCTGGCCCCATGGGGAGAGTGCCTTTGTCACTCTGAGGCCAGTAACAAAGCCTGCACTGGGTGGAGATGCTAACACCTCCCCCAGGCAGGAGCTGTAACACCTGGCGGTGAGCCTCAAAGGCTCAACCCTTTGTCACAGCACCGCAGGACACTCCATTTAGTGGAGTTGCCCGCCCCCTCCGGCCCCGGCCCCCACTTTTGGCGGCAAGGCCGGAGAAAATAATGAGAATAACAAGGAGGAGTCACTGGCCAGTCAGGACAGCCCCTAAGGTGTCCTGAGCTGAGGTGACTAACTTTTAGAAATCCTCCATCTTGCAGATGGAGGATTCCCCCAATAGGATTAGGGATGTGACCCCCTCCCCTTGGGAGGAGGCACAAAGAGGGTGTACTCACCCTCAGGGCTAGTAGCCATTGGCTACTAACCCCCCAGACCTAAACACGCCCTTAAATTTAGTATTTAAGGGCTCTCCCTGAACCTAGAAACTAGATTCCTGCAACAACAAGAAGAAGGACTGCCTAGCTGAAAACCCCTGCAGAGGAAGACCAGAAGACAACAACTGCCTTGGCTCCAGAAACTCACCGGCCTGTCTCCTGCCTTCCAAAGAACTCTGCTCCAGCGACGCCTTCCAAAGGGACCAGCGACCTCTGAATCCTCTGAGGACTGCCCTGCTTCGACGACGACAAGAAACTCCCGAGGACAGCGGACCTGCTCCAAAAAGACTGCAACTTTATCCAAAGGAGCAGCTTTAAAGAACCCTGCAATCTCCCTGCAAGAAGCGTGAGACTTGCAACACTGCACCCGGCGACCCCGACTCGGCTGGTGGAGAACCAACACCTCAGGGAGGACCCCCGGACTACTCTACGACTGAGTACCAAAACCTGTCCCCCCTGAGCCCCCACAGCGCCGCCTGCAGAGGGAATCCCGAGGCTTCCCCTGACCGCGACTCTCTGAAACCTAAGTCCCGACACCTGGAAAAGACCCTGCACCCGCAGCCCCCAGGACCTGAAGGACCGGACTTTCACTGCAGAAGTGACCCCCAGGAGTCCCTCTCCCTTGCCCAAGTGGAGGTTTCCCCGAGGAAGCCCCCCCTTGCCTGCCTGCAGCACTGAAGAGATCCCTTGATCTCTCATTGACTTCCATTGCGAACCCGACGCTTGTTCTAACACTGCACCCGGCCGCCCCCGCGCCGCTGAGGGTGAAATTTCTGTGTGGGCTTGTGTCCCCCTCGGTGCCCTACAAAACCCCCCTGGTCTGCCCTCCGAAGACGCGGGTACTTACCTGCTGGCAGACTGGAACCGGGGCACCCCCTTCTCTCCATTGAAGCCTATGCGTTTTGGGCACCACTTTGAACTCTGCACCTGACCGGCCCTGAGCTGCTGGTGTGGTAACTTTGGGGTTGCTCTGAACCCCCAACGGTGGGCTACCTTGGACCAAGAACTGAACCCTGTAAGTGTCGTACTTACCTGGTAAAACTAACAAAAACTTACCTCCCCCAGGAACGGTGAAAATTGCACTAAGTGTCCACTTTTAAAATAGCTATTTGTGAATAACTTGAAAAGTATACATGCAATTGAAATGATTCAAAGTTCCTAATGTACTTACCTGCAATACCTTTCAAACAAGATATTACATGTTAAATTTGAACCTGTGGTTCTTAAAATAAACTAAGAAAATATATTTTTCTATAACAAAACCTATTGGCTGGATTTGTCTCTGAGTGTGTGTACCTCATTTATTGTCTATGTGTATGTACAACAAATGCTTAACACTACTCCTTGGATAAGCCTACTGCTCGACCACACTACCACAAAATAGAGCATTAGTATTATCTCTTTTTACCACTATTTTACCTCTAAGGGGAACCCTTGGACTCTGTGCATGCTATTCCTTACTTTGAAATAGCACATACAGAGCCAACTTCCTACAGGCAGTAAGCCCAGGGGTTGGTAAGGCCTTGACGGAGCCAGATGGGGATGAGGAGTATGATGGGTTCATTGTCAGAGACTGCGCCAGAGAGAAAGGAGTCGGGGTGGAAGGAGGCATGCTTGGAGGCATTGGTCCAGATCCGGGAGCAGATTCAGCAGGTGCCGGTGGTAACGTAAATGGGGCACTTCTGGGCTCCGTGGGGCTCCAAGACACCTAGAGGGAAACAGTGCCAAAAGGTGGTATACATCCTTTAAGTGAGCAGGAGTCGCTCGGGCTCCAGGAAACTCTGGGAAAGGGGCCAAACCCTGGCTCTGCTGGAGGAGTGCAGGAACAAGGCCTATAGCACAAGGTCTGGAAAGGAGAACACATTTTGAATTATTTTTGTGGTTCAACTTACCAGATTTCGAAGAGGATGTCTTGGAGTGGGAAGACAAGTAGCTGTGGTAATCGTCCCAGGATCTTCTTCAGGAACAGGACAGGAGCATGATCATTCTGCCAAGCTGCCAGGAGCTTCATCAACCGCTCCTGGATCACCTTGGGGTGCATGGACGTGCATGGACTTGCACTCTGCTTTGGGAGTCGTGGTCCGACCCCAGGCATTTAGAGACAAACTGATGATCTGCATGAAGCGGACTCTCTATATGGTGCACTAAAAAGAAGTACACCATGCAGAGAGCCCAGTGGATCCCCAATTGGTTTGCAGAAGCAAATGTAGATAGGACTAATGCTCTATTTGTGGTAGTGTGGGCGAGCAGTTAGGCTTATCAGAGGGCAGTGATAAGTATTTGTTGTACTCAGAGGAAATAAATGACACTCAAAGAATAAATCCGAGACCAAATTAGAAAAGTAACACTTCTCATATATGTTTCAAGCCAAGAACATCGTAATCAGGTTAAGTACGTTTTCAATCAGTGCAATTCGCAGAGTTCTTTCAATGTTATCCTAAGGAGGAAAACAATGTTCAGCAAACACATGGTTAACAACGACTTATGATGCCAATCTCAGATAGTAAAGGTAAGTACTGGACACTGATCAGAACCACGCCTGCAGGTCACTCCAGGCAGCACTGGGGTGGCCGGATACAGGGGTACAGTAAGGCGTCAGATGCCCAATGGTTTTCAATAGGATTTGATCCTCATGACAAACAGGCTGCAGGCTCTGGCTAGAAAGCCAGTTGGGGACAGCAAGCAGGAAGGTTATAGACATGGGGTGCTCAGAGACGTAGGTGTACCCTTGGTCGTTTTTTCCAGGGCCCAGGGGCAACAGACGCAGGGGTGTCCTTAGGCGTCTGGTTTCCTCGTTCTGGAGCACTTTGCGGTCAGGGGGCCCTGTGTGTTGAGGCTGCAGGTATCGTTGGAGTCCAGCAGGGATGGACCCAGGGCGGACTCAAGCTCAGAAGAGCCGGGGGACATCGTTGGCACCAGTCCAGTGACCCATCTCAGATTGGGTCAGGGGGCGACGGGTGCAGTGGTTTCTGGAGATGTCAGGATTTCTCTCACTACAAGGCTGTGAGAGAGGGGGCCTGCGTGCAGAAGGTGAGCCCATGATGGCCTCAGAACAGCTAGGGAACCTTGCTAGCACCACTGGTTGGCTTCACCTCAGGTTGTGGACATCAGGTGCAGTGGTCACTTCAAGTGACGGGTCTTTGCTGTTCTGGAGGATGCAGAGTCCTTCCTTGAGACTTTGTTGCAGAGCAGATCCGCAGCTCACAGGAGCCTCGACTCTTTATTGAGGACAGGCAGTCCTACTTGTTTTCTGGAGGCTCAGCTGCAGGATAAGTTGTCTTTTTGGGCAGATTCTGTTGAGGTCAGCAGGCAGGCCAGCGGGGTTGGTAACAGGTCAGCTGCTGCTTCTTTACCTTTACTACAGGTGCGACTCTTCTTTGTACTTTGCTTCTTAGGTCGTCAGGATCTGAGTTCTAGGTTGTCACCTTAATACTCAATTTAGGGGAATTATAGGGCATGTCAGGTGGTAGCCAATGAGCTGCCCACCTTCAGGGTGATTATACCTTTTCTATGACCACTTCTGATGGGAAGTGGGTATAACCCTAGTGGCCTACTTCCTTCCAAACAAGACAGAGGCATTTGATAAGTGGTGTCCACTTCAGCTCATCCACCTTAGGGGTGGGACTGGCATAAAGTGGACACACCACCTATTCTGCCTAATTTTCCCACCTATGTTGCCACCAAAATTGGGTCAGGACATCGCTGCCATCTCGAGTGACCTGGGTCACACTACAAAGGCAGCTAGGAGCTTCCCGCCCTGGAGTGTCCATCCTGCCTGGGTGAGGTGCTAACACCCTGCCCAGTGTAGGATTTTGTCTCTGGCTCTCAAGAGCACCGGCTCTCAACTTGGAGACAGAAACATGCCTAAGGTGGCTGAACTGGCCAGGACCAGTCAGTAAACACAATAGTAGCAGATAGGTTTTCAGGGGCACCACTAAGGTGCCCTCTAGTGCAGTTAATACATCCCTCACTGGAGACAGTGAGGGTTTATTAATCTGAGATGTTTGGTACCAAACATCCCGGGGTTAGGAGAAGCCATAATGTAGCTGGGAAACACGTAGTGACTAGTATCTGGCACATGCATTTAAAATGACTTCCCTGTTCACTTACTCGGTCTATGAATAGACATTTATAGCAGGGGCATATGTGCTCATGCACATATGCTCTCATGTGTCAGGATGCACCCTGCCTTAAGAGTGACTAACACCTGGCACATGCAGTGGTAGGAGGCCTGACACACATGGGTGTGACAGGTCATGTTTTCAATTTTTACCTGCACCAACACATGCAGTCTGAAATGGCAGCACTGTGTTGGTTTAGTGAGGGGTCCCTTGGGGTTGCACAACTGGTGCTGAAGCCCTCGGGGACCTTCTTAGTACCCCAGGCCCTAGGTACTAGAGGTACCATTTACTAGGGACTTTCAGTGGGTGCTAAAGTGTGTGCTCATTGTGCAAACCAACTGTGCTGTTTTGGGAAAGAACTCTGGCACTGGGGACCTGGTTACCAGGGACCGAGTGCACTAACAGTCTAAATTACCTCACGTACACAGGCAAAAAGCGGGGGGCTAACAATGCCAAAGAGGGTGGTTTCCTACAGGATCCAACACAAACATTTTTCTGCTGTAGTCCCTAAAAGGTTTAAAACCAAAGGTTTTGGAAGGTATATGTCTCTAGGCACACTGGTGGTAAATGTTAAAAAAAAAAAAAAAAAAAAAAAAAAAAAAAAAAGTTGACAACATATAAAAAAAATGGTCAAAGTGTGACCAAGGTAACTCTCCATATCCATGCTGTTGGCGCTGAAAGAAAAACTGATAAACGCACCGGGGTGGTGCTTATATTAGTACCGCAACATCACCTCAGACGCGGGCACCAATGTAGAGCCGATCAATGTCACCTAGAGTCGCGCAGAGGTTCTGCTAAAAAATTTCTGCATCCAGTCGGATGACAAGAGAATATTTAAAGGTGAGAAATCTTCAGTTCGAAAGTACCTTTTTAACACAACACTGAGAAACAGAATGGGTGGTGGCTGTTAAGCAGAGACCCGAGCAGGCACCTAGTTAGAATTAATACCCGCAACCAACCACACACCTAATCATTTCACAAAATCCTGAATGTTGGAGATGAGGCAACAGAGTTTGGTTATTTAAAAAAAAAAAAAAAAACCATTCGGTCATGGCTTGTTCACAAAAACAACCTGTAGCGGGTATATTGGTCCCATGGTAAGGAACGAAGCCCTGCATGTAAGACACGGAAGGTACCAAATATAAAACAATTTTTCCTTTGTAAACAGTCAGAAGTGAGTCTCAGGCACTCTACTTAGGAGTACATGAGTCACAAAAAAAATATAATTCATGGTAGGCAATCTAATTAGAGGGTTTTATTTTTACAATACAAGCATACCTAATTAAAATTAAAATAATCAGATGCACCAATAAGCTAAGCGTACATTTAGAAAGCAGAGCTGCACAATAGCAGAATTCTATTAATCACAAATGCTTAATCTAAAAGTAGTAGGTAAGAATGCCTAAGTAGGAAAAATCAAATATACATGGGAACAGAATTCTTACCCTGGACAGCAAGAAGCTGCTCATCGGTTGTCCAGCGTGCGTTGAATTTCTGAATCACCTAAAAGTAATATTCACACTTGATTTGATTGAACAAATTCAATGTTCCATCTCTTCATAAAAACAGATCTCATTCAGTAAGGACACATTTAACACTGGTCAACTATACAATTACTCTTGTTAAGTATAAGATGTAACCTATTTTGTTTGCATGTTTTAAATTTGGTCCTGGTGCAATGAAATTTCATAAGATGTGCAGTGACTGTGAAGATAATAACTGGAAATCCAAACACCTACACCCATCTATTAAGAGTTACTTACCTTCGGTGACACCATATCTGG
This sequence comes from Pleurodeles waltl, assembly GCF_031143425.1. Lineage (NCBI taxonomy): Eukaryota > Metazoa > Chordata > Amphibia > Caudata > Salamandridae > Pleurodeles > Pleurodeles waltl. The sequence goes on from NC_090448.1 coordinate 473,015,465, forward strand.
TAGAGACAATATCTAGTTGCAGATTCCTGACCTTAGAATTTTCCCCAGGAGTTAGTCTGGATCCGGAGATTTTTCTTGAGCAGTAGCCCTGTGCGCCATTAGGTGTTGTTGATCGGCTCCGCGTCTGTTGCCGGATAAGATTTTGTGGGCCCTATATAGGATCCACCCCAGTGCGCGATCACTTTCTTTTCACGACTTTCCACACCACAATTGCAAACACATGAAGAACACTGACCACTGGTGTATCAAAACTAGGGCCCTGAAAGAGGTGTCCCAGTCCCTAGAAATAACTTTGCAGAGCGGAGAGGGTGAGTGGGTTGGTAAGGAATCTGCAACCAGATATTGTCTCTACCAGATAAGGGCTTACCAAAGGTAAGCAACTTGTCCATCTGATAGTGACATCTAGCTGCAGATTCCTAACCTTAGAATAGATAGCCAAGCAATACCATGCTCAGGGGTGGGTCTGCAAACGAAAATCGCACCAGAAAGTCCTGCAGGACCAAACTGGCAAAGTGTCAGTCCCTACAGACCTGACTGTCCAGGCAGTAGTGCTAGGTAAGTGTGCGCAGAGAGACGCTCATGTTGCCACCTGACAGATATCCAGGTCCGGACCTCCACGTGCCCGTGTGCGAGGCACCGCTTTGTTAGGATAGATGAAAAGGTTGGGCGGCTTATATGACAATACCTGCAACTCACTCACCCTGCGGGCAGATGTAAGGAAAGGAAGGCTGTTTTCAAAGTGAGAAACCTTAAAGGACAATTGTGGAGAGGCGCGAAAGGAGCACACATCAGCAACGTCAAAACCAATATCCCATTGGGGCATAATGAATGGGGAACAAGGAAACATACGAGTAAGACCTTTGAGGAACCTACGGGGAACTTAAACAACCTCCAAAAAAAGAAGAAACAGCAGACCGTTAACCTTTGAGAGTGCCCATTGCAGAGCTCTGCTGGGCCAAGGAAAGAATAAACAACAAGAACTCAGGGAGAGGGGGTCAATACAACTGCCTGTGCACCATGCCACAAATTTCTTCCAATGACAGATGCACCTTTTTGGTGGAAGGACACCTAGCTGCCAAGATTACGTTACAGACTTTGGGAGGAAGGTCAAAAGCTGTTAACTGTTTGTAGGAAGTTGGCTCTGTATGCACTATTTCAAAAGTAAGGAATAGTATGCACAGAGTCCAAGGGTTCCCCTTAGAGGTAAGATAGTGGCAAAAAGAGATAATACTAATGCTCTATTTTGTGGTAGTGTGGTCGAGCAGTAGGCTTATCAAAGGAGTAGTGTTAAGCATTTGTTGTACATACACACAGGCAATAAATGAGGAACACACACTCAGAGACAAATCCAGGCCAATAGGTTTTGTTATAGAAAAATATCTTTTCTTAGTTTATTTTAAGAACCACAGGTTCAAATTCTACATGTAATATCTCATTTGAAAGGTATTGCAGGTAAGTACTTTAGGGACTTTGAATCATTACATTAGCATGTATACTTTATACCTAAAACACAATAAGCTGTTTTAAAAGTGGACACAGTGCAATTTTCACAGTTCCTGGGGGAGGTAAAGTTTTGTTAGGTTTCACAGGTAAGTAAGTCACTTACAGGTTTCAGTTTTTGGTCCAAGGTAGCCCACCGTTGGGGGTTCAGAGCAACCCCAAAGTCACCACCCCAGCAGCTCAGGGCCGGTCAGGAGCAGAGGTCAAAGAGGTGCCCAAAACACATAGGCTTCAATGCAGAGAAGGGGGTGCCCCGGTTCCAGTCTGCCAGCAGGTAAGTACCCGCGTCTTCGGAGGGCAGACCAGGGGGGTTTTGTAGGGCACCGGGGGGGGGACACAAGTCAGCACAAAAAGTACACCCTCAGCAGCGCGGGGGCGGCCGGGTGCAGTGTGCAAACACGCGTCGGGTTTTCAATGGTTTTAAATGAGACCAAGGGATCTCTTCAGCGGTGCAGGCAGGCAAGGGGGGGGCTCCTCGGGGTAGCCACCACCTGGGCAAGGGAGAGGGCCTCCTGGGGGGTCACTCCTGCACAGAAGTTGCGTTCCTTCAGGTGCTGGGGGCTGCGGGTGCAGGGTCTTTTCCAGCCGTCGGGACTTTAGGTTCAGGCAGTCGCGGTCAGGGGGAGCCTCGGGATTCCCTCTGCAGGCGTCGCTGTGGGGGCTCAGGGGGGACAACTTTGGTTACTCACAGTCTCGGAGTCGCCGGAGGGTCCTCCCCGAGGTGTTGGTTCTCCACCAGTCGAGTCGGGGTCGCCGGGTGCAGTGTTGCAAGTCTCACGCTTCTTGCGGGGAGTTGCAGGGGTCTTTAAATCTGCTCCTTGAAACAAAGTTGCAGTTCTTTTGGAGCAGTGCCGCTGTCCTCGGGAGTTTCTTGTCTTTCTTGAAGCAGGGCAGTCCTCAGAGGATTCAGAGGTCGCTGGTCCCTTGGAAAGCGTCGCTGGAGCAGGTTTCTTTGGAAGGCAGGAGACAGGCCGGTAGGACTGGGGCCAAAGCAGTTGGTGTCTTCTGTTCTTCCTCTGCAGGGGTTTTTCAGCTCAGCAGTCTTCTTCTTCTTGTAGTTTCAGGAATCTAAATTCTTAGGTTCAGGGAAGCCCTTAAATACTAAATTTAAGGGCGTGTTTAGGTCTGGGGGGTAGTAGCCAATGGCTACTAGCCCTGAGGGTGGGTACACCCTCTTTGTGCCTCCTCCCAAGGGGAGGGGGTCACATCCCTAATCCTATTGGGGAATCCTCCACCTGCAAGATGGAGGATTTCTAAAAGTTAGAGTCACTTCAGCTCAGGACACCTTAGGGGCTGTCCTGACTGGCCAGTGACTCCTTGTTGTTCTCATTATTTTCTCCGGCCTTGCCGCCAAAAGTGGGGGCCGTGGCCGGAGGGGGCGGGCAACTCCACTAGCTGGAGTGTCTTGCGGTGCTGGAACAAAGGGGTGAGCCTTTGAGGCTCACCGCCAGGTGTTACAGCTCCTGCCTGGGGGAGGTGTTAGCATCTCCACCCAGTGCAGGCTTTGTTACTTGCCTCAGAGTGACAAAGGCACTCTCCCCATGGGGCCAGCAACATGTCTCGGTTGTGGCAGGCTGCTGGAACCAGTCAGCCTACACAGATAGTCGGTTAAGGTTTCAGGGGGCACCTCTAAGATGCCGTCTGGGGTGTATTTTACAATAAAATGTACACTGGCATCAGTGTGCATTTATTGTGCTGAGAAGTTTGATACCAAACTTCCCAGTTTTCAGTGTAGCCATTATGGTGCTGTTGAGTCCGTGTTTGACAGATTCCCAGACCATATACTCTTATGGCTACCCTGCACTTACAATGTCTAAGGTTTGGCTTAGACACTGTAGGGGCACAGTGCTCATGCACTGGTGCCCTCACCTATGGTATAGTGCACCCTGCCTTAGGGCTGTAAGGCCTACTAGAGGGGTGACTTATCTATACTGCATAGGCAGTGTGAGGTTGGCATGGCACCCTGAGGGGAGTGCCATGTCGACTTACTCGTTTTGTTCTCACCAGCACACACAAGCTGGCAAGCAGTGTGTCTGTGCTGAGTGAGGGGTCCCCAGGGTGGCATAAGATATGCTGCAGCCCTTAGAGACCTTCCCTGGCATCAGGGCCCTTGGTACCAGGGGTACCAGTTACAAGGGACTTACCTGGATGCCAGAGTGTGCCAATTGTGGAATCAAAAGTACAGGTTAGGGAAAGAACACTGGTGCTGGGGCCGGGTTAGCAGGCCTCAGCACACTTTCAATTCAAAACATAGCATCAGCAAAGGCAAAATGTCAGGGGGTAACCATGCCAAGGAGGCATTTCCTTACACTGTTGCAGCTAAATCTCCATGCAAGAAGGCAGAGAGTGGACAGTTTCAGGTGCACAACCCTCCCCTGTTGCTGCAATAGAAGATCCTCCCGAAGGGGCAGTCTGATGAGCAGATCGATTGACATGCTCAGCAGGTTGTGATAACACACTCTCTGTGCCTAGTCCAGAGCCACAAGGATTACATGGACCCAGTCTTTCCTGATCTTCTTGAGAATCCTGGACAGAAGTGGAATGGGCGGAAAGGCGTACAGGAGTCCCGAGCTCCATTCAAGACAAAAGTGTCTCCGAGTGATTGCGCCTTGGAAACTCCAACGTACCAAACTGCTGACATTGCATGTTCTCTGCAGAGGTGAACAGATGTAACCAAGGCTCTCCCCACTTTTGGAAGACTTTGCGCCACTTCCGGATGGAGACACCATTTGTGATCCGCTATGCATTTTCAGCCGAGTTTGTCTGCTCGGGCATTCAGAGATCCCACCAGATGTTGAACCAGCAGGGGCATGCCCTGCTATTCCATCAACGTCCAGAGGCACAGAGCCTCTTTAAAAAGCGTCCACGACCCCCACCCACCCTGCTTGTTGCAGTACCACATGGCAGTAGTGTTGTGCATGAACACCTGCACCATCTTTCCCTTGCTAGAGGGAAGATATACCTTCTTGCCATCCAGACCGCCTGGAGCTCCAACAGGTTGATGTGTAGTCCGGATTCTGATGAAGACCTGATGCCTCTGATCTCAGCCTCTCCCCAGTGGCCACCCCATCTCAGGACTGATGCACTTGTCACTACTGTCAGATCTGTTTGGGGAAGGGGGCAGGACCTGCCTCTAACCCAACTGTGGTTCATTAAGCACCACTGTAGATCTTGCGCAGTTCCCTCAGCGATCTGGACCGTGTTGGAGAGAGTCCTCTGGTGCTGTGCCCACTGGAACTTAAGATCCCACTGCAGAGCCCGCATATGCCATCTGGCATGTGTGACCAGCAGGAAGCAGGAGGACATAAAGCCCAGCAGCCTCAGAGTAATTCTCACCGAAATCCAGGATAGATGCTGAAACATCAGTATAACAACCTGAATGTCCTGGACTTACAGCTCAGGAGGATAAGCCTGAAACTGCATTCTATCCAGAAGATCTACAATGAAAGGGAGCATGCGACAGGGAGTCAGGTGTAACTTCGGCACCTTTAAAGTGAACCCTAGCAAATGCAGGAGGTCAGCCGTTGTCTGGTGGTGTGAGATGCCAGCCTGGGGTGAGCCTGCATATCGTTGTGATAGGAAATGACAAACCCATGATTTGCAGATGAGCTGTGACCAATGTCATCACAAAGATGAACACCTGAGAGGCGCTGGTAAGGCCAAGGGGTGCACATGAACTTAAAGTGCTAGTGGTCTATTGTGAACCACAAGTAACGTCTGTGGACAGACAGGGTGAGGATGTGAAAATAAGCATCAAGCAAGTCCAACTCTACCATCAAGTCCCTTGGGTCCACGACAGATAGAACCAGGGCCAGAGAGAGCATCTTGAACTTCTCTTTCTTTTAGGATAGGGTGGAGGCCCTTGTCCTTTTTGGGTACCAGAAAGTAGCGAGAATAGCAACCAAGACCTACTTCCGGCACTGGAACCCTCTCTATGGATCCCTTGGCTAAGAGAGCTGTAACTTCTTGCAGAGAAAGGCCCAGTGAACATCTGTCATGTGATTGTAGGATGGTGGCACAGGTGGAGGGGTAGTCTCGAAGGGGACCTCTTCGGATTATCTACAAAACCTACCTGTCTGATGTAATGGATTGCCAGCAGGCGATGGCAAAGCCTGCCTCCAGCTAGCCATTGGTGGAGCAGAGTCAAAACTAGGAAAGCTTAGAGGGTGTTGTAGGGGGCAGAAGACTGTCAAGACCACTGGCTACCCGATCCACGAGGACGGTGGATCCTGCGCGCTCTACCACACATAGGCCTGGCTGCATGAAAGGCACAGAGGCTGAACAGTAATAGATGCGGCTGGAGACCTCTTTAATAGCCATGAAAAGGGCAAAAAGTAGACCGAGGGGCCACTGCGAGGCCCAAGGACCTGGCCGTATACCAAGAATCCTTCAAGCGCACGTCCGCCAAGTGAGCTTGGACAACCCCTGAAAAGCCAGACTTCCTCTGCCAGGCATGGTACCTCAAGGCCACTGTTGAGGAAACTGCTTTGCCCAGCGAGTCCTTTGTGTCCAGTCCGCAACAGATTGTAAACTGTGCAGTGCCAGTTGAGTGGTACATAAACCTGAGAGGACTTTTGGCAGCAAATATCAGCAACCCCACAGACAAAGCTGCTCTCTGCTGATGAAGGGCTGAACTCAGAAACAGGTGTCCAAGGATTTACAGCACTTGCTGCATCTACTCAAGCTGAAAAACTAGTTTACTTTACGGATATAAAACAAACTTTGACTGCATTTACCATGAGGCAGGGTGCTCCTTTTCTGGTTTTCCTGTAAACTTCGCGGCGTTGCTCCGGTTTGTAACAGCCTGAAAGAGTCCAGCCCAGGACCTACTGGGACTTGCGGTAGCACTTGCACAACTGTATCCCACAGAGTGTGGGAATAATGGCCCAAAAGGCATGCAGGGTTCACGGACCACAATGCAAGGCTGACGAAAAAAAAAAAAAAACATCTTGTTCTCAAATAAGTCCAACCTTGTGGATTCCCTGGCGGAGAGGTAGGGAACATGTCCTGGGAGGTAGAGGATTGGACCACCAAGCTCTAACAGGTGGGGTGTTGCATTAGGAAACTTGGGTCCCCATGTGCAGGGCGATTGCGGTGGACATTCGTCCTGTTTACAGGGGCCCCTATTTTTGGAACAGGTAGCCAGTAGGAATCAGTGAGGGAATCACTGAACGGGAGCGGGGTTTCTGAGGTGGAAGCGCCTCTGTCAAGAGATTAGTCTCGACAGTCAGAGTAGCTACAGGTACAGGACCTTAGTCGCCTTCCTCACCACCACTGCATATGAAGCTACCTCCTCCATATCCACAGTAGGGGGAGAAAGCATGCCAGTATCTGGAGATGTGTCCAGTCGGCTGACCAAACCCAATTCTTCACAAAAGTCCATTTCACCTTCGAATGGCTAGTATTCTAAAAGGTCCTGCGAGCCCTTCCATTATTCCTGAGGCCTAGCCCAGAGAAATAGGGCTCAGAATCCGAACGAGGAGGCAAAACTCCTGCCGGCACCAGAATTGGTGTCAAGCAACACCCATCCGGCTGTGTGTCTGAGTCAGGGATGACAATGGGGATGGCACTGCCAGTGGGCGCTGGGACTGGTGCCCGGTAAGGTTGAGGTGGTCTATCTGGTGCCGGTCCAGATCCAGGACTGCATCCCTGGGAGCCCATCAGCACAGAAGCTGCCTGTGCGGAACCTCATGGAGCCCCCAATCGCCCTGAGGATTTTGAGTGGGATGACGATTGCTTCAGACTCCTTGGCTGAGACCTCAATCTGCACGGAGTCGCGTGCAGGGGCCACCCCTCAGCTTTAGTGAATGGTCCCACAAAGCCTTCGGGATGCATGACCTGACACTTGGAACATGACTTTAGGTCATGTTCGTGCTCCAGGCACCACAAGCACACGAGGTGCAGATCCATCACAGACATCACCCGATGACAGGAACCCCAGGGCTTGAAACCGGTCTTCCTAGAAGTCATCCCTCAACACACCAGGAGAAATTCTCGAAAAAGAATTTGACAAAAGTTGAAAAAAGACCAGTCAAAAAACAACTGAGGGGTAGCTCTCTTCCGAACAGCGAACGCGAAAAGAAATGATGCGGCGTGGTTGGGTGGTGCCTATATAGGAACTGCAATGTCATTTCAGGCGCTGACGATGCCAAACGGATGTGGAGCCATTAGACACCACCTACTGGCACGCAAGGGTACTGCTCACAAGAATCTTTCGGATCCGGTCTGACACATGGCAACAATTCAAAGGTACGGAATCTGCAGGAAGAAGTCTCTATCAGATCTGTGACTGTCTGCACTGGAAGACCTTGTTGGGAAGGTAAGCCTTGTTGGAGACTGCTCTTTTTGCACTACCACATTCGCGTCCTTTGCAGTTATTGAGAGCTGAAGTTAGTCTTTAGTTTAAGACCACTGATTCTGCAGACAACGTTGAAGAGGCCTCACATGAAGTATTGATTTTGGGCCAACAGGGATGAATTGGAGTCACAGATCCCAAGAAGGAAGTAATCTGAAACTGCTGTGTTGAAGTGAAAATTGCCCTTCTCCCAGACTGTGAATGATCTATCTGAGGAAGGAAGGAAGGAAAATGTTACCACAAACAGATGCTTACATGGTTCTTTCCTTGACATGTGTAGATGTAAATACACATACTCTACATAGATTGTAAAGCAGTTCCACACTTAGCGGTGGTTAGCCAGAGGATGTTGTAGAAGATTAAAAAAACTTTACATAGTACAGTCTGGCCCACTTGAGCTGGATGACGTGCTAGCACATCCATGCAGAAGTGTTTGGGGTATTGTGTGTGTGAGGTGTACCAGGTAGCTGCCTTACAGATGTAAGCTAATGGGATATTGTGCAGAAAGCCAATGGAGGCTGCTTTCTTGAGTGGAGATTGTGGCCTTGGTAGAGCAGGGAAATGTTTTTTACCCTTGGCATAGCAGATTTGCCTACACTTGATTAGTCGCCGAGCTACCCTGGTTTTTGAAATGTCAGTGCCTTTGTGTGTTTTACTGTATGCGATAGTTGTTGAGGCTTACAACATGATTTTGTTCGTATCAATATAGTACATGAGGGCCCCTTAAACATCTAGTGTGTGGAGGGAACTCTCTGCTGAGTTCAGGTGGGGGGAAAACGCTGGGAGCTCAATTGTGTGGCTGAGGTGTAGAGGAGAAACTACCTTTGACAGAAACTTGGGGGTAGTTCTAAGGACTACTCTGTCAACATGAGAGTTTGTAGCTCACTGAGACACCTAGGGGAAGTGATTGCAACTAGAAATCAAACTTTCAAAGACAGAAACTGGACAGGGCAAGAATTAGAGGGCCCAAGAGTGGTGCCTCATGAGCCTGGTGAAGACTACACAGATTCTAGGCAGGGGCTGGGGGGTAACAGTGGGGTGGGGTGGGGTGGAGTCGGATAACACTCTTAAGCCCTTCCATGAAGGTTTTACTGACAAGGGTGCTAAATAGTGAAGTGCTGTTTATTCTGTAAGTATGCTGCAACTGCAACCACACCAATTAATCATGGACTCACTCTGAATCCTTCACCAGTTGCAGAAAAAAATTAGTTACTTACCTGTAACTGTAGTTCTCCAGTATTGGAATCTTTCATGGATTCACATGCTTGAATCATTCCCCGTCGTTGAGATGGGAGCCTCTGGTACAATTACACAAGTAATGATGAAACATATCAATACAAGGGCCTTAGGCCTCTTTAATTTAATAGTCTATCACAGTCATTTTAAGAAAAGGACCAAACTTGAGAATCCACCAATCAGACACCACCCTCTAGAATCCTCCTGAGGTAAGCTCCAGCACCTCAGATTTTCCAATCACAAGTGCATTAATGATAGTAACAGAAGGAGAGAGAGAGATAGAGAGAGGTGAAAGTGAGCTTCTCCGGGGAGGCGGGTGGGTTGCATGTGAATTTATGAAAGATTCACATACTGGAGAACTACAGTTACAGCTAAGTAACTAATTTTCTTACTCAAGTATTGGAACTTTCATAGATTCACATGCTTGAATCAGAGTACCGATCAGTACTTATGCACATTGGAATATTGCAGCCATGTACGTCACAAAACGCCTGCATATATAATACATACATACACACACACACATATATATATATGGAAAATGTCACTTACCCAGTGTACATCTGTTCGTGGCATTAGTCGCTGCAGATTCACATGCTGTGCACATCCCGCCATCTGGTGTTGGGCTCGGAGTGTTACAAGTTGTTTTTCTTCGAAGAAGTCTTTTCAAGTCACGAGACCGAGGGACTCCTCCCATTTCGACTCCATTGCGCATGGGCGTCAACTCCATCTTAGATTGTTTTCCCCGCAGAGGGTGAGGTAGGAGTTGTGTATGCTAATAATAGTGCCCATGCAATGGAGTGAATGCGTATGTACATAATGAAGTTTAAAGTAATATATTTACAAATGTACAAATGTTTAAGATCTACTTCTAAACGGCTACAGGCTCCCGGGGAGGCGGGTGGGCACATGTGAATCTGCAGCGACTAATGACACGAACAGATGTACACTGGGTAAGTGACATTTTCCGTTCGATGGCATGTGTAGCTGCAGATACACATGCTGTGCATAGACTAGTAAGCAGTTATCTCCCCAAAAGCGGTGGTTCAGCCTGTAGGAGTTGAAGTAGTTTGAAATAATGTTCTTAGTACAGCTTGACCTACTGTTGCCTGTTGTGCAGTTAACACATCTACACAGTAGTGATTGGTAAATGTATGAGGCGTAGACCATGTTGCTGCCTTACATATTTCGTTCATTGGAATATTTCCTAGAAAGGCCATGGTAGCACCTTTCTTTCTGGTTGAGTGTGCCTTTGGTGTAATAGGCAGTTCTCTTTTAGCTTTAAGATAGCAGGTTTGAATGCACTTAACTATCCATCTAGCAATGCCTTGTTTTGAAATTGGATTTCCTGTATGAGGTTTTTGAAAGGCGATAAATAGTTGTGTTGTCTTTCGAATTAGTTTTGTTCTGTCAATGTAGTACATTAGTGCTCTTTTGATGTCTAATGTATGTAGTGCTCTTTCAGCTACAGAATCTGGCTGTGGGAAGAACACTGGTAATTCTACCGTTTGATTCAAGTGGAACGGTGAGATTACTTTTGGTAAAAATTTAGGATTGGTCCGTAGAACAACTTTATTTTTGTGTATTTGAATAAATGGTTCTTGAATGGTAAATGCTTGAATTTCACTCACTCTTCTTAGAGATGTGATGGCAATTAAAAATGCAACTTTCCACGTTAAGTATTGCATTTCACAAGAGTGCATGGGCTCAAAAGGTGGACCCATGAGTCGTGTTAAGACAATGTTGAGGTTCCATGAAGGAACTGGTGGTATAATTCTCTTTAGGCCTTCCATAAACGCTTTTATGACTGGTATCCTAAATAATGAAGTTGAGTGCGTAATTTGCAGGTAAGCTGAAATTGCCGTAAGATGTATTTTAATGGAAGAGAAAGCTAGTTTAGATTTCTGCAAATGTAGTAAGTATCCTACTATCTCTTTTGCAGATGCGTGTAAAGGTTGAATTTGATTATTATGGCAGTAATAAACAAATCTTTTCCACTTATTTGCAAAGCAGTGTCTAGTGTTAGGTTTTCTAGCCTGTTTTATGACCTCCATACATTCCTGTGTGAGGTCTAAGTGCCCGAATTCTAGGATTTCAGGAGCGAAATTGCTAGATTCAGCGATGCTGGATTTGGATGTCTGATCTGTTGTTTGTGTTGTGTTAACAGATCTGGTCTGTTTGGCAGTTTGATATGAGGTACTACTGAAAGGTCTAGTAGTGTTGTGTACCAAGGTTGCCTTGCCCATGTTGGTGCTATTAGTATGAGTTTGAGTTTGTTTTGACTCAACTTGTTTACTAGATATGGAAGAAGTGGGAGAGGGGGAAAAGCGTACGCAAATATCCCTGACCAGTTCATCCATAGTGCATTGCCCAGAGACTGATGTTGTGGGTACCTGGATGCGAAGTTTTGGCATTCTGAGTTTTCTTTTGTTGCAAATAGATCTATTTGTGGCGTTCCCCACATTCTGAAGTAAGTGTTCAGTATTTGGGGGTGAATTTCCCATTCGTGGATCTGTTGGTGATCCCGAGAGAGATTGTCTGCTAACTGATTCTGAATCCCTAGAATAAATTGTGCTATTAGGCGAATGTGGTTGTGAATCGCCCAATGCCATATTTTTTGTGTTAGGAGACACAACTGTGTCGAGTGTGTTCCTCCCTGTTTGTTTAGGTAATACATTGTTGTCATGTTGTCTGTTTTGACAAGAGTGTATTTGTGGGTTATTATGGGTTGAAATGCTTTCAGCGCTAGAAACACCGCTAACAGTTCTAAGTGGTTTATATGAAACGGTCTTTGCTGAATGTCCCATTGTCCTTGGATGCTGTGCTGATTGAGGTGTGCTCCCCACCATGTCATGGATGCATCTGTTATTACGTATTGTGGCACTGGGTCTTGAAAAGGCCGCCCTTGGTTTAAATTTATACTGTTCCACCATTGAAGCGAGATGTATGTTTGGCGGTCTATCAACACCAGATCTAGAAGTTGACCCTGTGCCTGTGACCACTGTGATGCTAGGCACTGTTGTAAGGGCCGCATGTGCAACCTTGCGTTTGGGACAATGGCTATGCATGAGGACATCATGCCTAGGAGTTTCATTACTAATTTGACCTGTATCTTTTGGTTTGGATACATGGCTTGTATTACATTGTGGAATGTTTGGACTCTTTGTGGACTTGGAGTGGCAATTCCTTTTACTGTGTTGATTGTTGCTCCTAGGTATTGCTGTGTTTGACACCGCAGAAGGTGTGACTGAGTAATTGATTGAGAAACCTAGTTTGTGTAGGGTTTCTATGACGTAATTTGTGTGTTGTGAACACTGTATTTGCGTGTTGGTTTTGATTAACCAATCGTCTAGGTACAGGAACACATGTATCTGCTGCCTTCTGATATGTGCAGCTACTACTGCTAGACATTTTGTAAAAACTCTTGGCACAGTTGTTATTCCGAATGGCAACACTTTGAATTGGTAATGTATCCCTTGGAATACAAACCTTAGGTACTTTCTGTGTGAAGGATGTATTGGTATATGGAAATATGCATCCTTTAGATCCAGTGTTGTCATGTAGTCTTGTTGTTTGAGCAGTGGGATTACTTCTTGTAATGTAACAATGTGAAAGTGGTCTGATTTGATGTATGTATTTAATATTCTGAGATCTAGTATAGGTCTTAGAGTTTTGTCTTTTTTGGGTATCAGAAAGTACAGTGAGTAAACTCCTGTGTTTAGTTCTTCTTTTGGTACTAATTCTATTGCCTCTTTTTGGAGCAATGCTTGAACTTCTAATCCTAGAAGATTTATATGTTGTTTCGACATACTGTGTGTTTTCGGTGGGACTGTTGGAGGGAATTCGCGAAATTCTATGCAATAACCATGCTGGATAATTGCTAGTACCCAAGTATCTGTTGTTATCTCCTCCCAATGTTTGTAAAATTGGCTTAATCTTCCCCCCACAGGTGTTATGTGATGGGGATGTGTGACTTGTGAGTCACTGCTTATTTTGAGGACTTTTGGGGCTTTGGAATTTTCCTCTACTTTTTTGGAATTGTCCCCCTCTATATTGCCCCCGAAAACTTCCCCGCTGATATTGGCTTTGGTAAGTGGGCCTTGTTTGTGATGTTGTGGTTTCTGTAGGTTGTCCTCGAAACCCTCCCCTAAAGGGTGTTTTGCGAAATGTGCCTCTGCTCTGCGGGGAGTAGAGTGCGCCCATGGCTTTTGCCGTATCAGTGTCTTTCTTGAGTTTCTCAATAGCAGTGTCGACTTCCAGCCCAAACAACTGCTGTTCATTAAATGGCATATTTAGCACGGCTTGTTGAATTTCCGGCTTGAAACCTGACGTGCGCAGCCATGCGTGCCTTCTGATTGTTATTGCAGTATTTACTGTCCTTGCAGCCGTATCTGCTGCATCCATTGAAGACCGTATCTGATTATTAGAGATACTTTGTCCTTCTTCCACCACTTGTTGTGCTCTTTTTTGGAACTCCTTGGGTAAGTGCTCTATCAAATGTTGCATCTCATCCCAGTGATCTCGGTCATATCTTGCCAAAAGTGCTTGTGAATTGGCAATGCGCCATTGGTTTGCTGCTTGTGCTGCAACCCTTTTGCCCGCAGCATCAAATTTGCGACTCTCTTTGTCTGGAGGTGGTGCGTCCCCCGAGGTATGAGAGTTTGCTCTCTTACGAGCTGCCCCGACAACTACTGAGTCTGGAGTTAACTGCGTTGTAATATAAACAGGATCTGTAGGCGGTGGCTTGTACTTTTTCTCCACCCTTGGAGTTATGGCTCGGCCTTTAACAGGATCCTGAAAGATTTGTTTTGAATGTTTTAGCATTCCTGGGAGCATAGGTAGTCTTTGGTATTGGCTATGAGTGGAGGTTAGCGTGTTAAACAAAAAGTCATCCTCAATTGGTTCGGAATGCAAGGTGACGTTATGGAAAGCAGCTGCCCTTGCGATCACCTGTGTGTAAGATGTACTGTCCTCAGGAGGGTACGGCCTGGCAGGGTACGAGTCTGGGCTGTTGTCCGATACTGGAGCATCGTAAAGGTCCCATGCATCGGGATCATCTTGACTCATGGCAGTATGAGTCGGGGAGTGCATCAGTGGAAGAGTTGCTACTGGTGATGTGTGCACTGATGGTGGTGGAGAAGGTGGTGGAGTTGTTTTCTTTGCCACCTTTGCCTGTGGCTCCTTGTCCTTTTCTTGAAAGGCAAGTTTTCTTTTTATTTTAATTGGAGGAAGAGTGGTTATCTTCCCTGTGTCTTGATGAATGTGGAGCCTCCTTTGAGTATAGTCTGGCTCTACAGCTTGAAGTTCCTCTCCAAATCTATGTTTTTGCATTTGGGAGGCCAATCATTGTTCCTCTGTTTAGGAACCTGTTTTCGCCACCGAGGCGGGATGTTTCGGAACCGAAACTTTTTCGGACGTCTTTATAGGCTCCGAAGAAACCTTTGTAATTTTCGGCGTGGTGGTGTCTTGGTGCCGAATTTGTTCGGTGCCGCTGTCACGGTGCCGAAATTTCTCTGAGCCGATGTCTCGGGTCCGAGATTGCTGTGTGGCGGTATCTCGACCGGAGTCGGATGACTTCGACACCAGCGTGCCCTTTTTCGGTGCCTTGGCTCGGTCACTGCTTTTTTGGGTTAAGCCACTGCCTGTTGGCGGTGGCGTCCCCTGGGCTTTTGTTGACTTCTCGTGAGTCTTATATGTTTCGACGTCTTACTCACGGTTTTCGGCGTTTCTTCGGCCTCGAGCTCTTCCGAGTCCAATTCGTGGATAGAGAAAGCTTCCTCTTCCTCCTCGAAACGCTCTTGTCCTGTCGGCGTCGACGCCATCTGCAGTCTTCTGGCTCTTCGGTCTATTAACGTCTTTCTGGACCGAAACGCTCGACAGGCCTCACAAGTATCTTCCTTGTGCTCTGGGGACAAGCACAAGTTACAGACCAGATGCTGATCCGTATACGGATACTTGTTATGGCATTTTGGACAGAAGCGGAATGGGGTCCGTTCCATCAGCCTTTAATTCACACGTGGCCGGGCCGACCAGGCCCCGACGGGGGATCGAAAAAACCCCGAAGGGCCACCGGAGCTCTTCTAAATTCGGTGTCGATCTGTTGTAACTAACCCGATACCGAACGGAAACAATACCGACGTTTTTTCCGAGATAACTAACTTTCCGACCCGAAACACGGAGCGAAAAGGAACACGTCCGAACCCGATGGCGGGAAAAAAAACAATCTAAGATGGGGTCGACGCCCATGCGCAATGGAGTAGAAATGGGAGGAGTCCCTCGGTCTCGTGACTCGAAAAGACTTCTTCGAAGAAAAACAACTTGTAACACTCCGAGCCCAACACCAGATGGCGGGATGTGCACAGCATGTGTATCTGCAGCTACACATGCCATCGAACATATACACATATATATCTATCTATATGGAAAATGTCACTTACCCAGTGTACATCTGTTTGTGGCATGAGACGCTGCAGATTCACATGCTGTGCATTATCCTGCCATCTAGTGTTGGGCTTGGAGTGTTACAAGTTGTTTTTCTTCGAAGATGTCTTTTCGAGTCACGAGACAGAGGGACTCCTCCCTTTCGGCTCCATTGCGCATGGGCGTCGACTCCATCTTAGATTGTTTTCCCCGCAGAGGGTGAGGTAGGAGTTGTGTATATTTGCCCATGCAATGGAGTAAGTATGTATGTACATAATGTGTATAAAATGTGTATAAAAATTGTATATATTTACAAATGTACAAGTTTTATCAACTTATAACGGCTACAGGCTCCCGGGGAGGCGGGAGGGCGCATGTGAATCTACAGCGTCTCATGCCACGAACAGATGTACACTGGGTAAGTGACATTTTCCGTTCGATGGCATGTGTAGCTGCAGATACACATGCTGTGCATAGACGAGAAAGCAGTTATCTCCCCAAAAGCGGTGGCTTAGGCTGTAGGAGTTGAAGTTGTCTGAAATAATGTTCGTGATACAGCCTGTCCTACTGTGGCTTGTTGTGTTGTTAACACATCTACACAGTAATGTTTTGTGAATGTATGAGGCGTAGACCATGTGGCTGCCTTACAGATTTCTGTCATATGTATATTTCCTAGAAAGGCCATTGTGGCGCCTTTTTTCCTAGTGGAGTGCTCCTTTGGCGTAATAGGTAGATCTCTTTTTGCTTTAATATAGCAGGTCTGAATACATTTCACTATCCATCTGGCAATGCCTTGTTTGGATATTGGATTTCCTGCATGAGGTTTTTGGAAGGCTACAAACTATTGTTTTGTGAAATTGTTTTGTTCTATCAATGTAATACATTAGTGCTCTTTTAATGTCTAACGTATGTAAGGCTCTTTCAGCTACTGAGTCTGGTTGTGGAAAAAAGACTGGGAGTTCCACTGTCTGGTTTAGGTGGAACGGGGATATAACTTTTGGTAAGAATTTGGGATTTGTACGGAGAACCACTTTGTTTATGTATTTGTATAAAGGGTTCTTTGTTTAGTAAATGCTTGTATTTCACTTACTCTTCTAAGAGATGTGATAGCGATTAGGTAGGCTACTTTCCAGGTTAAGTATTGCATCTCACAAGAGTGCATGGGTTCAAATGGTGGACCCATTAGTCGTGTTAATACAATATTGAGGTTCCACGAGGGGACTAGTGGTGTTCTCGGGGGTATGATTCTTTTTAAACCTTCCATAAATGCTTTGATGACTGGGATTCTAAAAAGTGATGTTGAATGTGTAATCTGCAGATAGGCAGATCTTGCTGTGAGATGTATTTTAATAGAAGAAAATGCTAGTTTAGATTTTTGTAAGTGTAATAAGTAGCTTACAATGTTCTTTGCAGAAGCATGTAGTGGTTGAATTTGATTATTATGGCAGTAATAAACAAATCTTTTCCATTTGTTTGCGTAACAATGTCTTGTAGTAGGTTTTCTAGCTTGTTTAATGACTTCAATACATTCTTGTGTAAGGTCTAAATGTCAAAATTCTAAGACTTCAGGAGCCAGATTGCTAGATTGAGCGATGCTGGATTCGGGTTCTGATCTGTTGTTTGTGTTGAGTTAACAGATCTGGTCTGTTTGGTAGTTTGATATGAGGTACTACTGACAGGTCTAGTAGTGTTGTGTACCACGGTTGGCGAGCCCAGGTTGGTGCTATTCGTATTAGTTTGAGTTTATTTTGACTCAATTTGTTTACCAGATAAGGAAGGAGTGGGAGAGGGGGAAAAGCGTAAGCAAATATCCCTGACCAACTGATCCATAACGCATTGCCCGTGGACTGAGGGTGTGGATACCTGGACGCAAAGTTTTGGCATTTTGCGTTTTCTTTTGTTGCGAATAGGTCTATTTCTGGTGTTCCCCAGCGTAGAAAGTAAGTTTGTAGTATCTGGGGATGAATCTCCCATTCGTGTGTTTGTTGGTGATCTCGACTGAGATTGTCGGCCAACTAGTTTTGAATCCCTGGGATGTATTGTGCTATTAGGCGAATAGGATTGTGAATCGCCCAATGCCAAATCTTTTGTGCTAAGAGACACAGTTGTGATGAGTGTGTCCCTCCTTGTTTGTTTAGGTAATACATTGTTGTCATGTTGTCTGTTTTGACAAGAATGTCTTTGTGGGCTATTAGTGGTTGAAATGCTTTCAATGCTAGAAACACTGCTAAAAGTTCTAAATGATTTATGTACAGTTGCTTTTGGTGAACGTCCCATTGTCCCTGTATACTGTGCTGGTTGAGGTGTGCTACCCACCCCATCATGGAAGCATCTGTTGTGATCACGTATTGAGGCACTGGGTCTTGGAATGGCCGCCCTTGGTTTAAATTTATAGGGTTCCACAATTGAAGCGAGAAGTGTGTCTGGCGGTCTATCAACACTAGATCTTGAAGTTGACCCTGTGCTTGTGTCCATTGTGTTGCTAGGCACTATTGTAAGGGCCGCATGTGTAGTCTTGCGTTTGGGACAATGGCTATGCATGAAGACATCATGCCTAGGAGTTTCATTACAAATCTCACTTGATAGTGTTGGTTTGGGTACATGTTTAATATTACATTTTGGAAGGCTTGTTACCCTTTGTGGACTTGGAGTGGCAATCCCCTTTTGTGTGTTGATTGTTGCTCCTAAGTATTGTTTTATTTGGCACGGTTGTAGACGTGATTTTTGGTAGTTTAGAGAGAACCCTAGTTTGTGTAGGGTTTCTATGACGTATTGTGTGTGTAGAAGACACTGTTGCTGAGTGCTGGTTTTTATTAACCAATCGTCCAAGTAAGGGAATACGTGCATGTGCTGTCTCCTGATGTGAGCGGCTACTACTGCAAGGCATTTTGAGAATACACTTGGGGCTGTTGTTATGCCAAATGGTAACACTTTGAATTGGTAATGCACGCCTTGGATTACAAACCTTAAGTATTTCCTGTGGGAAGGATGTATGGGTATGTGGAAATGAGCATCCTTGAGATCTAATGTTGACATGTAGTCTTGTTGTTTGAGCAAGGGAATCACGTCTTGAAGTGTCACCATGTGAAAGTGATCTGATTTGATGTAAAGATTGTGTTCTGAGGTCTAATATGGGTCTCAGTGTTTTGTCCTTCTTTGGAATTAGGAAATACAGGGAGTAGACACCTGTTCCTTTTTGATGGTTGGGTACTAGTTCTATTGCTTCTTTTTGTAACAATGCTTGGACTTCTAGTTGTAACAGGTCTAAGTGTTGTTTGGACATATTGTGTGCTCTTGGAGGCACATCTGGTGGCAATTGTAGGAATTCTATGCAATAACCATGTTGGATAATGGCTAGGACCCATGCGTCCGTAGTTATGTGTTCCCAGTTGTGGTAATACGTGGTAAGTCTCTCCCCCACTGGTGTTGCGTGGTGGGGTTTGTGACATTGAAGTCACTGTTTGGTTTGTGGGGTTTCTGGGCTCTGGAATTTCCCTCTTGCTTTAGGGAACTGTCCACCCCTATATTGTCCTCGAAAACCTCCTCTCTGATACTGGCCCTGATATGTGGGTCTGACTTGTGAGGTGGAAGGCTCTGTGGTTTGGGCACGAAACCCCCCCCCTTAAGTGCGGCTTCCTAAAAGTGCCTCTGCTCTGTGGGGAGTAGAGCGCGCCCATGGCTTTGGCCGTATCCGTGTCTTTTTTCAGTTTTTCTATTGCCGTATCCACCTCCGGCCCAAACAATTGTTGTTCGTTGAAAGGCATATTCAGCACAGCCTGCTGGATTTCTGGCTTAGATCCGGAGTTACGTAACCATGCGTGTCTACGAATGGTTACTGCTGTGTTCACTGTCCTTGCCGCCGTGTCTGCTGAGTCCATAGCCGACCTTATTTGGTTGTTAGAGATAGTTTGGCCCTCCTCAACCACCTGTTGGGCACGTTTGTGGAACTCTTTGGGAAGGTGCTGAATGAGATGTTGCATTTCATCCCAATGTACCCTGTCGTAGCGAGCCAGTAGAGCTTGGGAATTGGCAATCCACCATTGATTGGCTGCCTGTGCTGACACCCTCTTGCCTGCCGCATCGAATTTCCGACTTTCCTTGTCGGGCGGTGGTGCATCTCCTGAGGTTTGGGAGTTTGCCCTTTTCCGGGCTGCTCCTACTACCACTGAATCAGGCGTTAATTATTGTGTGATATATACAGGGTCAGTTGGGGAGGTTTATATTTCTTCTCCACCCTAGGTGTGATGGCTCTGCCTTTTACTGGGTCCTGAAACACTTGTTTGGCGTGTTTTAACATGCCTGGCAGCATTGGCAAGCTTTGGTATTGGCTGTGAGTAGATGACAGGGTCTTGAACAAAAAGTCGTCCTCTATGGGTTCTGCATGCATTGCTACATTATGGAATGTAGATTCCCTTGAAACCACCTGCATGTATGAAGTGCTGTCCTCAGGTGGTGATGGCCTTGCTGGGTAGCAATCGGGACTATTGTCTGAGACCGGTGCATCATACAAGTCCCATGCATCCGGGTCATCTTGAGTCATCCCCGTGTGTGTTGGCGACTGCATCAATGGTGGGGTTGCTACCGGGGACAGATGTGGTGAATGTAATGGAGATTGCTATGGGGATAACCATGGTGGTGTTTTCTCTTTAGCCACTTTTGCTTTTGGCTGCATTTCAGTTTCTTGGAATGCGAGCTTGCGTTTGATCTTTATTGGGGGGAGAGTTTGAATTTTCCCTGTGTCTTTTTGTATATGCAACCTCCTCTGGGTATGGTCTGGCTCTACCATGCCCAGTTCTTGTTCAAATCTGTGTTCTTGTAATTGTGTCGAAAGGCCGTGCTCTTCTGTATAGGAGCCCTGTTTCGGCTCAGAGGCTGCATGTTTCGGCACCAAAGCTTTTTGGACAGTCTTTTTTGGCTCTGAAGAATCCTTTTTTTCTACTTTCGGGGTGCCGAACTCTCGGTGCTGAGTTGGGTCGGTGCCGGTATCTCTACCGGAGTCTGATGTCCTCGGCTGGTGGGAGGCCTTTTTTGGTGCCGATGTTTGGTCACCGTGTTTTTGGGTTAAGCCATGGCCTGTTGGCAGTGGCATCCCCTTGGCCTTCATTATCTTCGAGTGAGTCTTTGCCGGGGCTGGTTTACTCACGGTTTGCTGCGTCTTCGGCTGCTCACTTTCGGACTCGTTCGAGTCAGAATCTCGAATGGAGAATCTCTCCTCTTCCTCGACGTCGATGTTCTCGACCGGTGTCGACGCCATCTGGAGTCTTCGAACTCTTCTATCTCGCAGTGTTTTCTTGGATCGAAATTGCTGACAGGCCTCGCAAGTATCCTCTCTGTGTTCAGGAGAGAAACACAGATTACTGACCAAGTGTTGGTCTGTATAAGGATACTTTGCGTGGCAGTTGGGGCAGAAGCGGAAGGGGGTCCGGTCCATGAGGTTTGAAGATGGACGCGGTCGGGCCGACCAGGCCCCGGTGGAGAGTGGAAGCCCCGAAGGGCCGCTGGAGCACTTCTTTCTTCAGTGTTGATGTGCTAACACTAAACCGGTACCGAGCGCGAACAATACCGTCGAATATTCCGATAACTAATTAACTTTTCCGAACCGAAATACGGAGCGAAGAGGAACACGTCCGAACCCGATGGCAGAAAGAAAACAATCTAAGATGGAGTCGACGCCCATGCGCAATGGAGCCGAAAGGGAGGAGTCCCTCGGTCTCGTGACTCAAAAAGACTTCTTCGAAGAAAAACAACTTGTAACACTCCGAGCCCAACACTAGATGGCAGGATAATGCACAGCAAGTGTATCTGCAGCTACACATGCCATCGAATATATATATATATATATATATATATATATATATATATATATATATATATATATATATATAAAGCAATACTCTAAACAACATTGTCTGTTCACCCCATCTTTACTTCTCTCCCTGTACTCTCATTTTCTTTTGTTTTTTAAAAACGCATAGGATCCGTATTCAAAACTAACAGGACATAAACAATGTGCATACCTTATCTAGAATGGAAGGATGAAAGAGATGGCTCACCTTCACCTGAAGAGATTCCTGAGGACTGCCTGACCCACTGCTACCTCTCCTTGCGATAGTGCTTCCAGGCAGTAATGTTGTGTTAATGTACGGCAGCTTTTCCATGTCGCTGCTGTGCAGATGTCTTGCAGAGGAACCCCCGCAAACAGTGCTGCTGAGGAAGAAACTGCCCTTGTAGAGTGAGCACGGACTGATGAATGCAGTGGTTTGCCCACTGCTTGATGGCAGAAACAAAAGGCTATACTCTGTTTGGAGAGCGGTTAACCTCGTCTGGGTGCACTGTAAGCTACGAACCATTGATTGGAGCGGCGGAATGACTTAGTCCTATCCAGGTAGAATTTAACACATCTCTTAATGTCCAAGGAGTGCAACGCTCTTTCCGCAGGAGTAGATGGATGTGGAAAAAAGGTTTTAAAAACTAAGGGCTCGTTCATGTGAAAATCCCAAGGGACCTTTGGTATGAAATGCGGGTTTGTGCGAAGTAGTAGTTTGTCTTGTTTGATCTGTAAAAACAGCGTCTGTATGGAGAGGGCCTGAATCGCACTGACCCGTCTGGCTGATGTGAGAGCCACCAGTAAAGCAACCTTCCAAGAAAGGTATTTGATAGAAGCACGATGGATTGGTTCGAATGGATGCTTCCTTAACTGTGCTAGAACAATTTTCAGGATCCATGAGGGAGGAGGAGGTCTGAATGGAGGAAAAACCCTAAAAAGTCCTTTTAAAAACCATTTGATTAATCTAGAAGAATACAGTGAAGGTGAAGAGTCTGAACGTCTGTATGAAGCTATTGCAGCCAGGTGCACCTTTATGGATGAATGCGCCAGGCCTGATTGCGCTAAATGCAATAAGTAAGGCAATAATTGTTTCGGTGGCGAGGACAGTGGATCAATTTGTCGCTGGTGGCACCAGAAACAAAATCTTCTCCACTTGCAAGAATAAGCCTTATTAGTGCTATCTGCTCTAGCTCTGGACAAAATGTCCCTACATTCCTGTGGGATATTCAGATGTGCGAACTCCCTGTGTTCAGGAGCCATGCTGACAATCGCATCGACTGAGGATCCAGGTGAGATATTTGCCCTTTGTTCGTTGTTAGCAAGTGCAGAGGCGGTTTGAGCGGAATGTGCGGCTTCATTGATCGAAGAAGAAGCTCTCTGAACCAGTGTTGGTGAGGCCAGTAAGGATCAATCAATATCAGTGTGCACGGCTCTGTTTTCATCTTTGTGAGGACTCTTGGGATCAGTGGAATTGGAGGAAAGGGCTAAGCAAAGATGCCTGACCAAGCTATGGAAAACTCATTCCCCCAAGATCCCTTTTGGAGATGCCAGCTTGTGAAGGACTGGCATTTGGCGTTCCATTTGCTGGCGAACAGGTCGATTTTGGGCGTTCCCCACTGGGGAAAGATGTAATCCACTGCGGACTGGTCTAGCTCCCATTCGTTGCAGCTCGATCTTTGTCTGCTGAGTGAGTCCGCTATCTTGTTCCCTATGCCCGGAAGATGCACCGATGTGAGTCTGATGCCTTGCTGCAAGGCCCAATTCCAAATCTTTTGGGCTTCCCTGGAAAGAGTGAGAGACCTCGTGCCTCCTTGTTTTTTGAGGAAATGCATCGTACTGGTGTTGTCTGTTCTTATGACTACGTCTGACCCTGCTATCTTCGGAAGAAAAGCCTGCAAAACGAGAAACTGCTCTGAGCTCTAGCAGGTTGATGTGCATCGCCTTCAACTCTAGTGGCCACTTTCCACTTATTTGAAGATCTTGCAAAACAGCTCCCCAGCCCTCCAGAGAGGCGTCAGTCGTGATAGTCCACTGAGCTGGACGACGTAGGAAGGAAAGGCCGACAGACAGATGATGCTTTTGAGAGCACCATGTCAGAGCTTTGACCATTGCTGGGGTTATGTTTATCCGATCTTCAAAACTTCCCGAAACCTGGAGCCATTGAAGATTGAGTTGCTCCTGTAGCGGTCGCATTTTCAGTCTGCAGAGGGGAACCAGAGGTATGCATGATGCCATCATGCTAAATAAGGATTTGAAAAGACGAACTGAAACGGAGTTTCTTCCCTGTATTGACTTCGCTAGAGTCAGTAACTTCTGTTGTCTCTTTACTGTGGGACACACCATGGTGGATTGAGTGTCCAGGTTTGCCCCTAAAAAGGTGATACTGTGTGATGGTAGAGGATTGGACTTCTCCCAGTTGATGGTGAGGCCTAGACTGCTGTGTAAGGAAACACACTTCTGCGTAGGTGTTTGCTTTTATCAGCCATTCTTCAAAGTATGGAAATATCTGGTGTTTTCTCCTCCTGAGGAAAGCTGCGATTGGCACTAGACATTTGGTAAATATCCTGGGAGCTGACTTTAGGCCAAAAGGAAGGACACAAAATTGAAAAGGGCTTCCGGCTACCATGAATCTCAGGTACTGTCTGTGGACAGGGTGGATAGGAATGTGGAAATATGCGTCTTTTAGGTCTAGTGCAGACATGAAATCTCCCTGGTTCAGTCGCAGAAGGACATCCTGTAGGCTTATCATGCGGAACGACTGCTTTTTTAAGTAGATGTTTAATTCCCTTAGGTCGAGGATCGGCCTCCAGTCTTTCCACTTTTTGCAAATGAGGAAGAACCTGGAATAAAACCCCCTTCCTCTCTGTGACAGAGGTACTTTCTCTATAGCTCCTTTGAGGAGCATCTTGCTGATTTCCCTCGAGTTGTTCTGGATACCTTGATGGAATCCTGCGAGGAGGATTGGAGGGAGGTATTTGGATAAACTCCAGAGTGTGGCCCTGTTTCACTAATTGGAGGACCCACTTGTCTGATGTGATGACTTGCCATTGCTTGAGAAACAGGGATATCTTTCCGCCTAGAACCAGAGGAGGAGGGTTGGATGTAGCCGGCGCCTTGGATGTATTAGGCTCTACGAGCAGAGTCTTTAGCAGGGCAAGTTGAGCGTCCCCTAGTGCCAGATCTACCAAAAGCTGCATGTGGTGGTTGCCTTTGTGGGTGGTAT
Organism: Pleurodeles waltl; assembly: GCF_031143425.1. NCBI lineage: Eukaryota > Metazoa > Chordata > Amphibia > Caudata > Salamandridae > Pleurodeles > Pleurodeles waltl. The sequence goes on from NC_090448.1 coordinate 473,040,026, forward strand.
TGACAAAACTGCTGGGAGGAGGAAGGATAGGTTGAATATCTATAGTGCTGATAGCCTCCTCTATATGAAGGCAGTCCACGTCCCCTAGCCCGAAAGGACGGCTTCCGAAACTGGAGAGTCCCTAGAGATCTTGCTGTATCCGTGTCGGATTTGATAGATTTTAAGGCCTCATCAACATGTTTACCAAATAATGCTTGGCCATCAAAAGGTAGGTCTAAAATCTTATTCTGTACCTCAGGCCGGAATGATGTAGCCTTTAGCCAGCCTTGCCTTCTAAGTACAGCCTCACCTGCGAGCTGGCGAAATGCAGTTGTGGTTATGTCCATCGCACAGTCTATGAGCTCAGCTGAGGTGCGCTGACCTTCCTGTAATGTCTTCCTTGCCTCTGATCTTCCATCCTCTGGCAACTGGTCAATATGCGGGGCGATGTCTGCCCATAGCTGTCTGTCATACCTAGCTAACACCGATAGAGAGTTAGCAGCTCTGATCACTAAGCTAGCCATCGACGAGAACCTCTTTCTAATATTGTCTAACCGTCTACCCTCTCTGTCTGGAGGTGCAGAAATAGGAGCAGACGGATTCTTGGACTTTCTCTGTGCCGCCTGGGCCACCACTGAGTCCGGATGAGGATGACCAATTAAACATGCTGGGGCATCACCTGGTGCCTTGTATTTATCTAGCCGTGGCAGTACTGCTGTGACAGTAGCAGGGTTATGCATCACTTTCAGCCCTTCTTCCCATAAGTAGCTGACCACTGGAATAGAGCGCACAGATTTCTGGAACGGCTCTTTAAAATCATATAGGAAGCAATCTGTTTGCTTGGACGGCATTGGCAAGGCGAAACGTTTAGCTGCTCTCTCCAGAAAATTATGAAATCCCCTGATGTTGTCTGGCGGGGATTCTACCTTTGACTGTGAAGGAGAAGGAGGAATAGGAATAACGTATTTATCCCAATCCGAATGAGTGTAAAGGAGCTCTCCTTCTTCCTGATCCCCTTCTGACATATCAGTGTTCTGGGGTAAAGTCATATCTGGCGTGGTAACATTTGTCAGTGGTAATGAGGTCAGTCTCTGACGTGGAGTAGTCACCCCGGAGACTGGCGACGGCGGAGGTTGCTCCCCTTGAGGAGGAAAACGCCTGCTATAATCAGCCAACATCGCCTGGAGGTCAGAGAGCAAAGAGGTTGGAATGTATGCTCCTTCCTGATATTGTTGATCTCCTCCATAGCACTGAGGGTCATAAGTTTCCTCAAATTTGTCTTCGCCCTGATTTTTGACGTTCAATTGAGAGGGGCTATGGGCTGCTCCAAATGGACCCTCGTCATCTGACTCTTCATCCCCCTCTAACAAGTGAAACAGTATGAGGGGGGGTCACCTTACTAGGTGAGGTGTGCTTTGGAGTAAGTCTCTTGTTTTTTAGATTGTTTTTCCCTCGTCGACGGCGCAGATTTAGTCTTGGTCGTTGGTGGAGTTGTCGACGACGAACGCATAGAGATCTTGATCGTCGACAGCCTTATCGAAGAGTCTACCGCCGACGATGGTAAAGCAGATACTGTCATCTACGATGAAGTGTAGATCTTCATCGACGATGACGTCGACGCTGCTCTCGTCGACAATTATGTCGTCGTCATAACCGTTGTCGACGGTGGAACAGTGGAAGTCGTCGACGGTGAGTCAGTCGTCGACGGTACATTCTTAGCTGCCGAAGTAGATGAAGGCCTTTTTGAACGGCAAAGATGGTGGTACAGAGGATGATTTATGCCTCTAAGAACTACTGGCGTGACCTCCCTCCTCTTTCCTGGAAGATTTATGAGGTGAAGTAGATGGGCTGCGGCCCTTGTAAGACCCTGTGGTAGTCTTTTTGTGGGCTTTTCTTTGTTGTTGGGAAGGAGATCTTGTGTCTGATCTCACCCTTTTTGATGACTTTTTGTATGTTGAAGAGTCATCACTATCCGAAGCAGAGACTGGATTATCTCTGTAGTTAAGTTTCTGCAGCCAAATTAATAATCTGCCTTCTCTATCCTTAAGAGTCTTAGAAGAAAAGGTACAACAAACCTTACAGTCCTTGGCTGAGTTGTCTGGATAGAGGCAGTATATGCAATCCTGATGAGGGTCTTCAGAATGTAGTCTTTTCTTACCACAAGTTTTACAATTTCTGAATAAACCCTTCTTCTCCTTGTCAGACATATTGTAAGGTGTCAACCCCAATCAGTCAAAACAAGGTTTAGTAGAGACAAATGGCTTCAAGGCAATCCAAAGGTGTGAAGAAAGAGCAGAGCTCTGAGGAGACTCCCTAGCACGACGTGCGGTAGAAAATCTGAGGTGCTGGAGCTTCTCTCATGAGGATTCTAGAGGGTGGTATCGTCAGATTGGTGGATGCTCACGTTTGGTCCTTTTCTTAAAATGACTGTGATAAACTATTAAATTAAAGAGGCCTAAGGCCCTTGTATTGATATGTTTCATCATTACTTGTGTAATTGTACCGGAGGCTCCCATCTCCACGACGGGGAATGATTTGAGCATGTGAATCTATGAAAGTTCCAATACTGGAGTAATTATCCCCAAAAACGTCTTTGCTAAAATGGAAGGGACCATAGGGAAGTGTTTGTGGACTGATGGGACTCTCAGGATGGCATTAACTAAATGTTATAAGTCCATATACGATAGGGCAGTGGTATCATGACAGCAGACGAGACGTCTTATTATCGGGCTGCCCAACTGACAATCCTCTGACTGGTGGCACAATGCTAAGGGTAACCAGCGTATCCTGCCAAACACTAGGCAATGCGGGACATGTCCAAACTAAGGGATGTGATGCAAGGGACTAGGATATCATTGGCACCACTCCAGGAGGAATGTGAGGACCACCACAGCCTATTCTTCCAATATCTCCAATTTTGGCACAGGACTGACACTATACTTGGGGGCCCCAGAAAACCCGCGGACGGCTAACCCCTTAGAGGATAAATTATTGAGCTAAAATCTGGGTCCCCATAAGATTTCACAAATGACGTATCTTGGTGCTTAGTACATCTGACACATTCCTGAAACAGAAAGGCCTGGGAATCAGATCTAGGCTGCTAGAAGAGGAGGATTGGAAGAAGGTTCTTGCTTCTCCATGAAAGGCAGCAATTTCCACACAGTTCAGAATCATTCAATTGTACTATCTCCACCGTACCTACTGGCCGAGATAGGTTGTTGAAGAGGGGTCTGGTGCCCTGTCCAAGATGCTTGAGTTGCAGAGGGGAGGTGGGAGACCTATTACATATAATTTGGTCCTGTAAGAAGCGGACCCCTGTTTGGGGTGGGGTGCTCACTACACTGGGTTGGGGTATCCCACGAAACCCAAAGCTAGTGTGCTACGTATACAGGCTAATCTGGACAGCGACAGATATAAAATGAAACTGCGTTGGTTCGACCTAATGGTTTCTAAAAGGGATATTGCAATTAATTGAAAAACCTACACCCCCCCCCCCCCCCTCCCATTCTGTATGACAATCTATCTAGGATATGACCGGTATCCGTAGGAGGAAACCCCCAAATCCTTTCTAATCCTGGTATAGGAAGTTAACTGAAGAGCCACTGGGGAAATTCGGGGGTTGGAGGTGGTTGAGGTGAGGGGGGGAGGTATTATTTATGTATTGGTCCTGTTCTGGATAACTGAATCCGGGACTAACATCTGGTTGTATATCTGACAAGGGAGAAAATTCAATAAAATGTTTTTAAAAAATGTAAATGAATAGATGTGTAAGCAAGTCCTGAGGACTACAAATAAACCTATTGCACCCTGTACCCTCTTGTGGGTGATAAGCAGCACTGTACAAATCTACTGATTGATTGAAACAAGTAGCAAACAATATCCTGGACTGTTGGATTTAGTGGATCAATATGCTTGGGTAGGCAGTAGTGAATACACCTTCAATTCTGATGCATAGCTGGCTGGAGTAGTGGGACGACGAGTCTCTGAGGATGGACATACATTCAGAGGGCAATCTCTAGGACCTCAGTAGTTAAACTGCAAGGTTGAGCTGCTTGGTTTTGGGGGTGTCTGACTGTGCCCTGGTGTTCAGTGAGACGATATGACAAGTTAGGGAGCTTTTGTGAAGGGCTACAGGCAAATCTAGAATGGTTGTGAACCACAGTGGTCTGGCCCATGTGGGAGTCAAGAGGATGAGGGAGGTTTGCTGTAGCCTCCAGACCAGGTACAAAGCATTGGGAGAGGTGGAAAAGCATAGGCAAATATCCCTGACCAGTTAATCTGTAGAACATTGACAATGTACTGTGGGTGCAGAAACCTAGAGGCATTTTTGGCGGTTGCAAACAGATGTCAGGGAACACTCCCAAGTATGGGAGTAGGAGTTGGGGGTGGAGTTCCCACTCATGGACTTGTTGCCACATCTTGCTGAGCAGGTATGCAAAGTCTTTGTCCACTCCCTGTAGGTACTACGGTAAGAGATGTGCTCGATGGTGGATCAACCAACACCAAATACTCTGTGGGAACGCCAAGAGCTGGGGAGAATGTGTGCCTCCTTGTTTCCGAATGTAGTACACAGCAGTCATGTTGTCTTATGCCCATGTCTGTTTTGTGATGTATGTGGCAGAAGAAAGCTTTCAGAGCAAATTGGACTGCCAGTAACACTAGATAACCGGAGTGGAAGCTCAGTTGAAAGGGTGCCCACAGATCCTGAATGGTCATAACATCTAAGTGCACCCACCAAGCATATGAGAGCTGCCTGTGGTAATGGTCACTTGGTGAATCCGTTCTACAAAAGGCCTGTCCAGCAACAGGTTGTTGCTGTTCCACCCCTGGAAAGAGCGCTGGCCCAAATCCACACTAGATATTCCCAAAGACCATCCACATGCGAACATTGCTCCAACAAGCACTCCTGAAGTGGGGGCATATGTAACAGAGCGTGGAGAACAATGGTGGTGCAGTAAGCCATCATGCCGAGGAGGAGCAGTACAGTCATGAGTGTTATTTGGTGATTTGGTTGAAAGAGGTAACAGAAGCTGTTCCCTCTATACGGTGCGCAGAAGTTTTACCAGTGACTGAATTGAGAATTGCTCGTAAGAGCTGTATCCGAAGGGGTTGGAGTTGGGACTTTCCCATAATGACAGTGAAACGGAAATTGTGAAAAATACCTAAGTTAATTTGGGCATGGACCAAGCACTGCTGTCTGCTTGCAATCTTTATGAGCCAGTTTCTGCTGCATGGGAAGACGTGGATGCCACTCCTCTGGAGATGAGCGGCTACCACTGTAGGGCATTTTATAAAGACTATGGTGGCAGTAGTTACCCTGAAATGCAAAAATTTTAAATAGAAGAGCTGTCCACTTACCATAAACCTGAGGTAGCGACAGTGTGCAGAGAGGATCGGAATGCAGAAACAGGTGTCTTGCAGATCTAGGACGATCATGACATCACCTTGCTTCAGCATAGGGATGACATCTGTAAGGAAATGCCTCCTTGGCATGGTTACCCCCTGACTTTTTGCCTTTGCGGATGCCAAGTTATGATTTGAAAGTGTGCTGAGGCCTGCTAACCAGGCCCCAGCACCAGTGTTCTTTCCCTAACCTGTACTTTTGTCTCCACAATTGGCACACCCTGGAATCCAGGTAAGTCCCTTGTAACTGGTACCCCTGGTACAAAGGGCCCTGATGCCAGGGAAGGTCTCTAAGGGCTGCAGCATGTCTTATGCCACCCTGGGGACCCCTCACTCAGCACAGACACACTGCTTGCCAGATTGTGTGTGCTGGTGGGGATAAAATGACTAAGTTGACATGGCACTCCCCTCAGGGTGCCATGCCAACCTCACACTGCCTATAGGTATAGATAAGTCACCCCTCTAGCAGGCCTTACAGCCCTAGAGCAGGGTGCACTATACCATAGGTGAGGGCATAAGTGCATGAGCACTATGCCCCTACAGTGTCTAAGCAAAACCTTAGACATTGTAAGTGCAGGGTAGCCATAAGAGTATATGGTCTGGGAGTCTGACATACACGAACTCCACAGCACCATAATGGCTACACTGAAAACTGGGAAGTTTGGTATCAAACTTCTCAGCACAATAAATGCACACTGATGCCAGTGTACATTTTATAGTAAAATACACCCCAGAGGGCATCTTAGAGATGCCCCCTGAAACCATACCCGACTTCCAGTGTGGGCTGACTAGTTTTAGCAGCCTGCCACACACCAGACATGTTGCTGGCCACATGGAGAGAGTGCCTTTGTCACTCTGTGGCTAGTAACAAAGCCTGTACTGGGTGGAGGTGCTTCTCACCTCCCCCTGCAGGAACTGTAACACCTGGCGGTGAGCCTCAAAGGCTCACCCCCTCTGTTACAGCACCCCAGGGCACTCCAGCTAGTGGAGTTGCCCGCCCCCTCCGGCCACGGCCCCACTTTTGGCAGCAAGGCCAGAGGAGATAATGAGAAAAACAAGGAGGAGTCACTGGCCAGTCAGGACAGCCCCTAAGGTGTCCTGAGCTGAGGTGACTGACTTTTAGAAATCCTCCATCTTGCAGATGGAGGATTCCCCCAATAGGATTAGGGATGTGCCCCCCTCCCCTCAGGGAGGAGGCACAAAGAGGGTGTAGCCACCCTCAGGGCTAGTAGCCATTTGCTACTAACCCCCCAGACCTAAACACACCCCTAAATCAAGTATTTAGGGGCTCCCAGACCCCAGCAAGATAGATTCCTGCAACCTAAGATGAAGAAGGACTGCTGAGCTGAAAAACCTGCAGAGAAGACGGAGACACCAACTGCTTTGGCCCCAGCTCTACCGGCCTGTCTCCCCACTTCAAAAGAACTGCTCCAGCGACGCGTTCCACAGGGTCCAGCGACCTCTGAAGCCTCAGAGGACTACCCTGCATCTAAAAGGACCAAGAACTCCCGAGGACAGCGGCTCTGCTCCAAGAAAGAAGCAACTTTGCAACAAAGAAGCAACTTTGAAAGAACACACGTTTCCCGCCGGAAGCGTGAGACTTTGCACTCTGCACCCGACGCCCCCGGCTCGACTTGTGGAGAACAAACACTACTGGGAGGACTCCCCGGCGACTGCGAGCCAGTGAGTAGCCAGAGTTGACCCCCCTGAGCCCCCACAGCGACGCCTGCAGAGGGAATCCAGAGGCTCCCCCTGACCGCGACTGCCTGCTTCAAAGACCCGACGCCTGGTAAGGACATTGCACCCGCAGCCCCCAGGACCTGAAGGATCCGACCTCCAGTGCAGGAGCGACCCCCAGGTGGCCCTCTCCCTTGCCCAGGTGGTGGCTACCCTGAGGAGCCCCCCCCCCCCCCCTTGCATCGCTGAAGAGACCCCTTGGTCTCCCATTGAACTCCATTACAAACCCGACGCCTGTTTGTACACTGCACCCAGCCGCCCCCGAGCCGCTGAGGGTGTACTTTTTGTGTTGACTTGTATCCCCCCCCGGTGCCCTACAAAACCCCTGTGGTCTGCCCTCCGAAGACGCGGGTACTTACCTGCTGGCAGACTGGAACCGGGGCACCCCCTTCTCCATTGAAGCCTATGCGTTTTGGGCACCACTTTGACCTCGGCACCTGACTGGCCCTGAGCTGCTGGTGTGGTAACTTTGGGGTTGCCCTGAACCCCCAACGGTGGGCTACCTTGGACCCAAGTTTGAACCCTGTAGGTGGTTCACTTACCTGCAAAACTAACAAACACTTACCTCCCCCAGGAACTGTTGAAAATCGCACTCAGTGCCCAGTTTTAAAATAGCTTATTGCCATTTGTGTGAAAACTGTATATGCTATTTTGCTAATTCAAAGTTCCTAAAGTTCCTAAGAGAAATACCTTTCATTTAAAGTATTGTGTGTAAATCTTGAACCTGTGGTTCTTAAAATAAACTAAGAAAATATATTTTTCTATATAAAAACCTATTGGCCTGGAATTGCTTGAGTGTGTGTTCCCCATTTATTGCCTGTGTGTATACAACAAATGCATAAGACTATCCTCTGATAAGCCTACTGCTCGACCACACTACCACAAAATAGAGCATTAGAATTCTCTCCTTTTGCCACTATCTTACCTCTAAGGGGAACCTTTGGACTCTGTGCATGCTATTTCTTACTTTGAAATAGTACATACGGAGCCAACTTCCTACATTGGTGGATCAGCGGTGGGGTACAAGACTTTGCATTTGCTGGACTACTCAGCCAATACCCGATCACATGACTAAATTCAAAAAATTGTCATTAGAAACTGATTTTTGAAATTTGAGCCATTTTTCTAAAAAAAAATTAAAAGTCCTGCTAGGGTCTTGTGTTAGTCCCTGTTAGCATTTCTTTTAGAGTTTAAATGTTTTGTAAAAGTCTGAATTAAGTTCTAGAAATAGTTTTAGATTCTTAAAAAGTATTCCAACTTTTAGAAACATAATGTCTAATGCAGAAGAGATAGTGATGGAACTCAACCTCACCCCTTACCTGCATCTTAGGATGTTAGAGTTAAGGTCTCTCTGCAAACTCAAAAAGATTAAAACTGATTCAAACCCTACCAAAATACAGCTCCAGGAGCTTTTGGCAGAGTTTGCTAAAAACAACCCCTCTGATGATACCTTCCCAGAGGGAGAAGCTAGTGATGTGGAGGAATTCCCACCTCCAATCCTAGTTAGGGAGAACAGGGTCCCTCAAACCGTGTCTCCACAAGTGATAGTCAGAGATGCTGCTTCTCTCACAGGCGAGTCCAGAAACTCGAAGCATTGAGGGCAGCCTCAATGAAGAGGACCTCCTGCTAGCCAGGATGGCCAAAAGATTGGCTTTGGAGAGACAGCTCCTAGCCATAGAAAGGGAAAGACAAGAGATGGGTTTTGGTCCCATCAATGGTGGCAGCAACATAAATAGGGTCAGAGATTCTCCTGACATGTTGAAAATCCCAAAAGGGATTGTAACTAAATATGAAGATGGTGATGACATCACCAAATGGTTCACAGCTTTTGAGAGGGCTTGTGCAACCAGAAAAGTAAACAGGTCTCACTGAGGTGCTCTCCTTTGGGAAATGTTCACTGGAAAGTGTAGGGATAGACTCCTCACACTCTCTGGAAAAGATGCAGAATCCTATGACCTCATGAAGGCTACCCTGATTGAGGGCTTTGGATTCTCAATTGAGGAGTATAGAATTAGGTTCAGGGGGGCTCAAAAATCCTCGAGCCAGACCTGGGTTGATTTTGTTGACTACTCAGTAAAAACAATGGATGGTTGGATTCAAGGCAGTGGTGTAAATGATTATGATGGGCTGTACAATTTATTTGTGAAAGAACACCTGTTAAGTAATTGTTTCAATGATAAACTGCATCAGCATCTAGTAGACCTAGGACCAATTTCTCCCCAAGAATTGGGAAAGAAGGCGGACCACTGGGTCAAGACTAGGGTGACCAAGACTTCCACAGGGGGTGACCAAAAGAAAGGGGTCACAAAGACTCCCCAGGAGAAGTGTGTTGAGACATCAAAAGGAAAAGGTAAAGAGTCTTCTATAGGGACCCAAAAACCTGCTCAGGAGGGAGGGTCCAGAGCCTCTTCACAATCCAATTTTGGGCACAAGGGTAAAAACTTTGATCCCAAAAAAGCCTGGTGTCGTAGCTGTAATCAGCAAGGACACCAAACTGGAGACAAGGCCGGTCCCAAGAAAGGATCCACTTCTAACTCTACTCCAGCTAACACTGGAATGGCCAGTCTCCAAGTGGGATCAACAGTGTGCCCAGAGCAAATCAGGGTTCACACTGAAGCTACATTAGTCTCTGAGGGTGGGGTGGATTTAGCCACACTGGCTGCCTGGCCCCCTAACATGCAAAAATACAGGCAGCAACTCTTAATTAATGGGACACGGGTAGAAGGCCTGAGGAATACAGGTGCCAGTGTCACCATGGTGACAGAGAATGAAAATGTCACTTACCCAGTGTACATCTGTTCGTGGCATTAGTCGCTGCAGATTCACATGTTTAGCACAGTCCGCTGCCTGGTGTTGGGCTCGGAGTATTCCAAGTTGTTTTTCTTCGAAGAAGTCTTTTTTGGTCACGGGACCGAAGGACTCCTCCCTCTTCGGCTCCATTGCGCATGGGCGTCGACTCCATCTTAGATTGTTTTCCCCGCAGAGGGTGAGGATGGAGTTGTTTGCTATAAATAGTGCCCATGCAATGGAGTGAATACGTATGTACATAAAAAGTTTATAATAATTATTTACAAATGTACAAATGTTTAAGATTTAAGATCTACTTCTAAACGGCTACAGGCTTCCCGGGGAGGCGGGAGGGCACATGTGAATCTGCAGCGACTAATGCCACGAACAGATGTACACTGGGTAAGTGACATTTTCAGTTCGATGGCATATGTTGCTGCAGATACACATGTTTAGCATAGACTATAAAGCAGTTACCTCCCCTAAAAGCGGTGGTTTAGCCTGCAGGAGTTGAAGTAGTTTGGAATAATGTTCTTAGTACAGCTTGGCCCACTGTAGCTTGTTGTGCATTTAGTACGTCTACACAGTAGTGTTTAGTACATGTATGCGGCGTAGACCAGGTTGCAGCCTTACATATTTCGCTCATAGGAATGTTTCCTAGAAAGGCCATTGTAGCACCTTTCTTTCTGGTTGAGTGTGCCTTTGGTGTAATAGGCAATTCTCTCTTGGCTTTAAGATAGCATGTTTGAATACATCTGACTATCCATCTAGCAATGCCTTGTTTAGAGATTGGATTTCCTATGTGTGGTTTTTGAAAAGCTATGAACAGTTGTTTTGTTTTCCTGATTAGCTTTGTTCTGTCAATGTAGTACATTAGTGCTCTTTTGATGTCTAATGTATGTAGTGCCCTTTCAGCCACGGAATCTGGTTGTGGGAAGAACACTGGCAATTCTACTGTTTGATTTAAATGGAATGGTGAGATTACTTTTGGTAGAAATTTTGGATTTGTTCTTAGAACTATTTTATTTTTGTGTATTTGAATAAATGGTTCTTGTATGGTAAATGCCTGTATTTCACTTACTCTTCTGAGGGATGTGATTGCAATGAGAAATGCGATTTTCCACGTTAGATATTGCATTTCACAGGAATGCATGGGTTCGAAAGGTGGACCCATGAGTCTTGTTAAGACGATGTTAAGGTTCCATGAAGGAACTGGTGGTGTTCTTGGTGGTATAATTCTTTTTAGCCCTTCCATGAATGCTTTAATAACTGGTATTCTAAATAGAGACGATGAATGAGTAGTTTGTAGGTAAGCAGATATTGCTGCGAGGTGTATTTTTATAGATGAAAAAGCGAGATTCGCTTTTTGCAAATGTAGTAAGTATCCCACTATGTCCTTTGTAGAGGCATGCAATGGTTGGATTTGATTGGTATGGCAGTAGCAAACAAATCTTTTCCACTTAGATGCATAGCAGTGTCTAGTGGAAGCTTTTCTAGCTTGTTTTATGACCTCCATACATTCTTGTGTGAGGTCTAAGTGTCCGAATTCTAGGATTTCAGGAGCCAAATTGCTAGATTCAATGATGCTGGGTTTGGATGCCTGATCTGTTGTTTGTGTTGTGTTAACAGATCTGGTCTGTTGGGTAGTTTGACATGCGGTACTAGTGAAAGGTCTAGTAGAGTTGTATACCAAGGTTGTCTTGCCCATGTGGGTGCTATCAGTATGAGTTTGAGTTGGTTTTGACTCAATTTGTTTACTAGATATGGAAGGAGAGGGAGAGGGGGAAAGCGTATGCAAATATCCCTGACCAACTCATCCATAGAGCATTGCCTTGTGATTCGCGGTGTGGGTACCTGGATGCGAAGTTTTGGCATTTTGCGTTTTCTTTTGTTGCGAACAAATCTATCTGGGGTGTTCCCCAAATTTGAAAGTACTTGTTCAGAACTTGGGGGTGAATTTCCCATTCGTGGACTTGTTGGTGGTCTCGCGAAAGGTTGTCTGCTAGTTGGTTTTGGATCCCTGGAATAAATTGTGCTATTAGGCGAATGTGGTTGTGAATCGCCCACTGCCATATTTTTTGTGTTAGGAGACACAATTGTGTTGAGTGTGTTCCTCCTTGTTTGTTTAAATAATACATTGTTGTCATGTTGTCTGTTTTGACAAGAATGTATTTGTGTGTTGTTATGGGTTGAAAGGCTTTTAACGCTAGAAATACTGCTAACAGTTCTAGGTAATTTATATGAAATTTTGTTTGGTGTACATCCCATTGTCCTTGAATGCTGTGGTGATTGAGGTGTGCTCCCCACCCGGTCATGGAAGCATCTGTTGTTATAACGTATTGAGGCACTGGGTCCTGAAATGTCCGCCCTTTGTTTAAATTGTTGCTGTTCCACCATAGAAGCGAGAGGTATGTTTGGCGGTCTACCAACACCAGATCTTGAAGTTGACCCTGTGCCTGTGACCATTGTGATGCTAGGCACTGTTGTAAGGGTCGCATGTGTAGTCTTGCGTTTGGGACAATGGCTATGCATGATGACATCATGCCTAGAAGTTTTAGCACAAATTTTGCTTGTATCTTTTGGTTTGGAAACATAGCACTTATTACCTTGTGGAATGCTTGCACTCTTTGTGGACTTGGAGTGGCAATTCCTTTTGATGTGTTGATGGTTGCCCCTAGATATTGTTGTGTCTGACACGGTTCGAGGTGTGATTTTGTATAGTTGATGGAGAAACCCAGTTTGTGAAGGGTTTGTATGACATATGTGGTGTCGTTTGTGCACTTTTTTACTGTGTTGGTCTTGATTAGCCAATCGTCTAGGTAAGGAAACACATGTATCTGTTGTCTCCTGATATGTGCTGCTACTACTGCTAGACATTTTGTGAATACTCTTGGTGCAGTTGTTATTCCGAATGGCAACACCTTGAATTGGTAATGTATTCCTTTGAATACGAACCTTAGGTACTTTCTGTGAGAAGGGTGTATCGGTATATGAAAGTACGCATCTTTTAGGTCTAATGTGGTCATGTAATCTTGCTGTTTGAGCAGTGGAATGATGTCTTGTAGTGTGACCATGTGAAAGTGGTCCGATATGATGTAGGTATTTAGTGTCCTGAGATCTAATATTGGTCTTAATGTTTTGTCTTTTTTTGGAATTAGAAAGTACAGGGAGTAAACTCCTGTGTTTTTTTTGTTGTACTGGTACTAACTCTATTGCATCCTTTTGCAGTAGTGCTTGAACTTCTAGTCCTAAAAGTTCTAAATGTTGTGGTGACATTTTGCGTGTTTTTGGAGGGATGTTTGGTGGGAATTTGTGGAATTCTATGCAATAGCCATGTTGGATTATTGCTAATACTCAATTGTCTGTTGTAATCTGCTGCCAAGATTGGTAGAATTGGCTTAGTCTTCCCCCCACTGGTGTTGAGTGAAGGGGTTGTGTGACTTGAAAGTCACTGTTTAGGTGGAGGTGTTTTTGGAGTCTGGAATCTTCCCCTACTCCTTGGGAATTGACCCCCTCTATATCCCCTGAAACCTCCCCTTTGTAAATGTAAATTAGCACTTGTATAGCGCACTACTCACCCGTTAGGGTCTCAAGGCGCTGTACTCATACCGCTATGGAACCCCTCCTGGCTTTTCCCTGTGAGGCGCCCACTCCTGAGCACCCCCAGGGTGAAGCCAGGCATCCAAGCGCTGTTGGGGCCGTTGTGGAGATTAAGCAAGCTATTGCCCAGAGTTGCAGAGTGGGACCCAGGAATTAGATTAGGCACCGAGGCGAGAATTATCTGGTCAAGGGGAATTGAGCCCAAGACCTGCCGAAGCGGGACTTGAACCCTGGTCTTGAGCCAGATCTCTGCTTCAGGGTCTGCCGCTCTAACCATTGAGCCACACTTCTTTGGAATGAACCCTGATATGGTGTGGTTCTTGTTTGTTGGCTGGTGGTGTCTGTGGGTTGTCCACGAAACCCCCCCTCTAAATGGAGTTTTTCTAAAAGAGCCTCTGCTCTGCGGGGAGTAGAGTGCGCCCATGGCTTTGGCCGTGTCTGTGTCCTTTTTAAGTTTTTCAATGGCTGTGTCCACTTCAGGGCCAAAAAGTTGTTTCTCGTTGAAGGGCATATTAAGGACAGCCTGCTGGATTTCAGGTTTGAAGCCTGAAGTGCGGAGCCAAGCGTGTCTCCTTATGGTGACAGCAGTGTTGACTGTTCTCGCTGCAGTATCGGCTGCGTCCATTGAAGAGCGGATTTGATTGTTTGAGATCGTTTGTCCCTCTTCAACTATTTGCTGCGCCCTATTTTGGTATTCCTGGGGAAGATGGTCTATGAGAAGTTGCATCTCATCCCAGTGTGCGCGGTCATATCGGGCCAGCAGCGCTTGAGAATTTGCGATGCGCCACTGGTTGGCTGCCTGTGATGCTACTCTTTTTCCTGCAGCATCAAATTTTCGGCTTTCTTTGTCCGGAGGTGGGGCGTCGCCAGATGTATGGGAATTTGCTCTTTTGCGAGCTGCCCCTACTACTACGGAGTCAGGTGGTAACTGCGAAGTAATAAACACTGGGTCTGTGGGTGGTGGTTTGTATTTCTTATCCACCCTTGGGGTGATGGCTCTTGATTTTACGGGCTCTTCAAAAATTTGTTTTGCGTGCCGTAACATCCCTGGTAGCATTGGGAGACATTGATATTGGCTATGTGTAGCCGAGAGGGTGTTAAATAAAAAATCATCCTCTATAGGATCGGAATGCAGTTGGACATTGTGGAATTCTGCTGCCCTAGCCACCAGTTGCGAGTATGAGGTACTGTCCTCTGGCGGTGACGGCTTTGTGGGGTATGAATCGGGATCATTGTCCGGCACTGGGGTGTCATATAGGTCCCAAGCGTCTTGATCCTGATTATCTTGATTTATGGTAGTTTGCGCTGGTGAGTGCATTTGTGGCGGTGTTTGTGCCGGCGATGCCTGTTGTGGTGGAGAGGGCGGAGGCGTGACTTTTTTAACCACTTTGGCTTGTGGTTGTGCGTCATCCTTGAGAAATCCTATCCTTTTTCTCATTATTGGGGGAAGGGTTGATATCTTCCCTGTGTCTTGCTGGATGTAGTCTCTTTTGTGTGTAGTCTGATTCTACACTTTGGAGCTCTTGTCCAAATCTGTGCATCTGGCCACTTATTCCTTGTTCCTCTGTGTAGGATGGAGGTGTGGAACTTTTCGGCGCCGAGAGAGAATCTTTTTTCGGCTTCGGCACCGACAGAATTTTTGTGGCTTTCGGCAAATGTTTTTCGGTGCCGGCATCTTGTTTTTGTCTCTCGGAGCCGCTTCCTCGGCTCCGAGGTTGCTCCATGGCGGTCCCTCGACCGGAGTCGGGTGTCTTCGCTATGGGCGTGCCCTTTTTCGGCGCCTTCGACGGCTCGCCGGTTTTATGGGTCGAGCCATGGCCTGTTGGCAGTGGCGTCCCCTGGGCTTTTGTCTTCTCGATGGTTTTTATTTTTGACGTCTTACTCACTGTTTGTTGTTGTTGTTCGACGTCGGAGTCTCCGGATTCTGATTCCGGAACCGAGAATGTTTCCTCTTCGTCGTCGAAACGTTGTTTTGTCGGCGTGGACGCCATTTGTAGACGCCTGGCTCTTCGGTCCCGGAGTGTTTTTCTGGACCGGAAGGCTCGACAGGCCTCACAGGTATCCTCCTTGTGCTCGGGGGACAAGCACAAGTTACAGACCAAGTGCTGATCTGTATAAGGATACTTACTGTGAAATTTTGGGCAGAAACGGAACGGGGTCCGTTCCATCGGCTTCGATGTCGCACGCGGTCGGGCCGACCAGGCCCCGATGGGGGATCGAAGCTACCCCAAAGTCTTCCGATGATCGGTGTCGATGTACCCAACTATCCCGATACCGAACGGAACAATACCGACGCTTTCTTCCGAGATTCTGACTAACTTTCCGAACCGAAACACGGAGCGAAAAGGAATACGTCCGAACCCGACAGCGGAAAAAAACAATCTAAGATGGAGTCGACGCCCATGCGCAATGGAGCCGAAGAGGGAGGAGTCCTTCGGTCCTGTGACCAAAAAAGACTTCTTCGAAGAAAAACAACTTGTAATACTCCGAGCCCAACACCAGGCAGCGGACTGTGCTAAACATGTGTATCTGCAGCAACATATGCCATCGAACACTGGTTTCCCCTGGTCAATACCTGGCTGGACAAACTTATCCAGTCACCAACGCTGACAATTAGACTAAAGTACATCCCATGGCTATGGTAACTTTAGAGTGGGGAGGGGTCAATGGCCTGAAACAGGTGGTGGTCTCCTCAAATATCCCTGTAGACTGTTTGCTTGGAAATGACCTGGAGTCCTCAGCATGGGCTGAGGTAGAACTCAAAACCCATGCAGCCATGGTGGGTATCCCTGAACTGGTGTGTGTCAAGACAAGGGTACAGTGAAAGGCTCAGGGTGAAAAAGTGGTGTTGGAGCCTGGAAAAAGGGCCCAACCCTCCAAGAGAAAAGGAAAGAAAACTGGGTAACCAGTTTCAACACAACAAGAAAAAGAGAACCTCTCTTCCCAGGAAGAAGTTCTGCCCTCTGAGGGTACTGAGCCCATGGAGTTAGAACCTTATCAGGTTGAGCTCCTAGGCCCAGAGGGACCCTCAAGGGAGCAGTTGTGTAAGGGGCAAGAAACCTGTCCCTCTCTTGAAGGCCTTAGGCAGCAAGCTGCTGAAGAGTCCCAAGGACAAATAGCAGGAACACAGAGTCTATTGGGAAGATGGACTCCTTTACACTGAGGCAAGAGATCCCAAACCTGGTGCCACTAGGAGAGTGATAGTGCCTCAGGAGTTTAGGGAGTTCATTCTGACCTTAGCTCATGATATTCCTTTTGCTGGGCATTTGGGACAAACCAAGACTTGGGAAAGGTTAATTAACCATTTCTATTGGCCCAACATATCCCAGAAGGTCAAGGAGTTTTGTGTCTCCTGTGCCACCTGTCAAGCCAGTGGTAAGACATGTGGACACCCAAAGGCCACCCTCATTCCACTTCCAGTGGTGGGGGTCCCCTTTGAAAGGGTGGGTGTGGACATAGTGGGTCCACTTGAACCTCCCACAGCCTCAGGGAACCAATACATACTAGTAGTAGTGGATCATGCTACTAGATACCCTGAAGCAATTCCCCTAAGGTCGACTACTGCCCCTGCAGTAGCCAAAGCACTCATTGGTATTTTTACCAGAGTGGGATTTCCTAAGGAGGTGGTGTCTGACAGAGGTACCAACTTCATGTCAGCATACCTGAAACATATGTGGAATGAGTGTGGGGTGTCTTACAAATTCACCACACCATACCATCCACAAACCAATGGTCTTGTAGAAAGATTTAACAAGACATTGAAAGGCATGATCATGGGGCTCCCTGAAAAACTCAAAAGGAGATGGGATGTCCTCTTGCCATGTCTGCTTTTCGCCTACAGAGAGGTGCCTCAGAAGGGAGTAGGGTTTTCCCCCCTTTGAACTTCTGTTTGGCCATCCTGTAAGGGGACCACTAGCTCTTGTAAAAGAAGGCTGGGAGAGACCTCTTCATGAGCCTAAACAAGATATAGTGGACTATGTACTAGGCTTACGTTCAAGGATGGCAGAGTACATGGAAAAGGCAAGCAAAAAACTTGAGACCAGCCAACAACTCCAGAAGTTTTGGTATGACCAAAAGGCTGCAATGGTTGAATTTCAACCAGGGCAGAAAGTCTGGGTTTTGGAGCCTGTGGCTCCCAGGGCACTTCAGGACAGATGGAGTGGCCCTTACCCAGTGCTAGAGAGGAAGAGTCAGGTCACCTACCTGGTAGACCTAGGCACTAGCAGAACCCCCAAAAGGGTGATCCATGTGAACCGCCTCAAACTCTTCCATGACAGGGCAGACGTGAATCTGTTGATGGTAACAGATGAGGACCAGGAAGCTGAGAGTGAACCTCTCCCTGATCTCCTCTCCACAGACCCAAAAGATGGCTGTTGATGGAGTGATCTATTCAGACACCATCTCTGGCCAACAGCAATCTGACTGTAGGAAGGTCCTGCAACAGTTTGCTGAGCTCTTTTCCCTAACCCCTGGTCAGACACACCTGTGTACCCATGATGTGGACACAGGAGACAGCATGCCTGTCAAAAACAAAATGTTCAGACAGTCTGATCAAGTTAAAGAAAGCATCAAGGTGAAAGTCCACAAGATGCTGGAATTGGGAGTCATTGAGCACCCTGACAGCCCCTGGGCTAGCCCAGTGGTCTTAGTCCCCAAACCTCACACTAAAGATGGAAAGAGAGAGATGAGGTTCTGTGTGAACTACAGAGGACTTAATTTGTTCACCAAGGACTTGACAGCAGGGTACTGGCAAATCAAAATGGCACCAGGAGCAAATGAAAAGACAGCATTCTCCACACCTGATGGGCATTATCAGTTAACTGTTATGCCCTTTGGTTTAAAGAATGCCCCTGCCACCTTCCAAAGGTTGGTGAATCAAGTCCTTGCTGGCTTGGAGTCCTTTAGTGCAGCTTATCTTGACGATATTGCTGTCTTTAGCTCCAGCTGTCAGGATCACCTGGTCCACCTGAAGGTTTTGAAGGCCCTGCAAGCAGCAGGCCTCTCTATCAAGGCATCCAAATGCCAGATAGGGCAGGGAACTGTGGTTTACTTGGGACACCTTGTAGGTGGAGGCCATGTTGAGCCACTCCAGCCCAAGATCCAGACTATTCTGGACTGGGCAGCTCCAAAAACCCCGACTCAAGTCAGGGCATTCCTTGGCTTGACTGGGTACTACAGGAGGTTTGTGAAGGGATATGGATCCATAGTGACACCCCTCACAGAACTTACCTACAAGAAAATGGCCAAGAAGGTAAACTGGACTGTAGAATGCCAACAGGCCTTTGACACCCTGAAACAAGCAATGTGCACAGCACCAGTTCTCAAAGCTCCAGATTACTCCAAGCAATTCATTGTGCAGACTGATGCCTCTGAACATGGGACAGGGGCAGGGGCAGTTTTGTCCCAAACAAATGATGACGATGGCCTTGACCAGCCTGTTGCTTTCATTAGCAGGAGGTTACTCCCCAGGGAGCAGCGTTGGAGTGCCATTGAGAGGGAGGCCTTTGCTGTGGTTTGGTCCCTGAAGAAGCTGAGACCGTACCTCTTTGGTACTCACTTTGTAGTTCAGACTGACCACAGACCTCTCAGATGGCTAATGCAAATGAAAGGTGAAAATCCAAAACTGTTGAGGTGGTCCATCTCCCTACAGGGAATGGACTTCATAGTGGAACACAGACCTGGGACTGCCCATGCCAATGCAGATGGCCTTTCCAGGTTCTTCCACTTCGAAAATGAACACTCTCTTAGGAAAGGTTAGTCTCATCCTCTTTCGTTTTGGGAGGGGGGGGGGGGGGGGGGGGGGGGTTGTGTAAGGAAATGCCTCCTTGGCATGGTTACCCCCTGACTTTTTGCCTTTGCTGATGCCAAGTTATGATTTGAAAGTGTGCTGAGGCCTGCTAACCAGGCCCCAGCATCAGTGTTCTTTCCCTAACCTGTACTTTTGTTTCCACAATTGGCACACCCTGGCATCCAGGTAAGTCCCTTGTAACTGGTGCCCCTGGTACCAAGGGCCCTGATGCCAGGGAAGGTCTCTAAGGGCTGCAGCATGTCTTATGCCACCCAGGGGACCCCTCACTCAGCACAGACTCACTGCTTGCCAGATTGTGTGTGCTGGTGGGGATAAAATGACTAAGTCGACATGGCATTCCCCTCAGGGTGCCATGCCAACCTCACACTCCCTACAGGTATAGATAAGTCACCCCTCTGGCAGGCCTTACAGCCCTAAGGCAGGGTACACTATACCATAGGTGAGGGCATAAGTGCATGAGCACTATGCCCCTACAGTGTCTAAGCAAAACTTTAGACATTGTAAGTGCAGTGTAGCCATAAGAGTATATGGTCTGGGAGTCTGTCATACACGAACTCCACAGCACCATAATGGCTACACTGAAAACTGGGAAGTTTGGTATCAAACTTCTCAGCACAATAAATGCACACTGATGCCAGTGTACATTTTATTGTAAAATACACCCCAGAGGGCACCTTAGAGATGCCCCCTGAAACCATACCCGACTTCCAGTGTGGGCTGACTAGTTTTAGAAGCCTGCCACACACCAGACATGTTGCTGGCCACATGGGGAGAGTGCCTTTGTCACTCTGTGGCTAGTAACAAAGCCTGTACTGGGTGGAGGTGCTTCTCACCTCCCCCTGCAGGAACTGTAACATCTGGCGGTGAGCCTCAAAGGTTCACCCCCTTTGTTACAGCACCCCAGGGCACTCCAGCTAGTGGAGTTGCCCGGCCCCGGCCCCACTTTTGGCGGCAAGGCCGGAGGAGATAATGAGAAAAACAAGGAGTCGTCACTGGCCAGTCATGACAGCCCCTAAGGTGTCCTGAGCTGAGGTGACTCTTGCAGATGGAGGATTCCCCCAATAGGATTAGGGATGAGGCACAAAGAGGGTGTAGCCACCCTCAGGGCTAGTAGCCATTGGCTACTAACCCCCCAGACCTAAACACACCCCTAAATCGAGTATTTAGGGGCTCCCAGAACCCAGCAAGATAGATTCCTGCAACCTAAGACGAAGAAGGACTGCTGAGTTGAAAAACCTGCAGAGAGGACGGAGATACCAACTGCTTTGGCCCCAGCTCTACCGGCCGGTCTCCCCACTTCAAAAGAACTGCTCCAGCGACGCGTTCTACAGGGTCCAGCGACCTCTGAAGCCTCAGAGGACTACCCTGCATCTAAAAGGACCAAGAACTCCCGAGAACAGCGGCTCTGCTCTAAAGAAGAAACATCTTTGCAACAAAGAAGCAACTTTTAAAGAACACGTTTCCCGCCGGAAGCGTGAGACTTTGCACTCTGCAGCCGACGCCCCCGGCTCGACTTGTGGAGAAACAACACTACAGGGAGGACTCCCCGGCGACTGCGAGCCCGTGAGTAGCCAGAGTTGACCCCCCTGAACCCCCACAGCGACGCCTGCAGAGGGAATCCAGAGGCTCCCCCTGACCGCGACTGCCTGCTTCAAAGAACCCGACGCCTGGCAAGGACACTGCACCTGCAGCCCCCAGGACCTGAAGGATCCGACCTCCAGTGCAGGAGCGACCCCCAGGTGGCCCTCTCCCTTGCCCAGGTGGTGGCTACCCCGAGGAGCCCCCCCCCTGCCTGCATCGCTGAAGAGACCCTTGGTCTCCCATTGAACTCCATTACAAACCCGATGCCTGTTTGTACACTGCACCCAGCCGCCCCCGAGCCGCTGAGGGTGTACTTTTTGTGTTGACTTGTATCCCCCCCCGGTGCCCTACAAAACCCCCGTGGTCTGCCCTCCGAAGACGTGGGTACTTACCTGCTGGCAGACTGGAACCGGGGCACCCCTTCTCCATTGAAGCCTATGTGTTTTGGGCACCACTTTGACCTCTGCACCTGACCGGCCCTGAGCTGCTGGTGTGGTAACTTTGGGGTTGCCCTGAACCCCTAACAGTGGGCTACCTTGGACCCAACTTTGAACCCTGTAGGTGGTTTACTTACCTGCAAAACTAACAAACACTTACCTCCCCCAGGAACTGTTGAAAATTGCACTGTGTCCAGTTTTAAAATAGCTTATTGCCATTTGTGTGAAAACTGTATATGCTATTTTGCTAATTCAAAGTTCCTAGGTGAAATACCTTTCATTTAAAGTATTGTTTGTAAATCTTGAACCTGTGGTTCTTAAAATAAACTAAGAAAATATATTTTTCTATATAAAAACCTATTGGCCTGGAATTGTCTGAGTGTGTGTTCCCCATTTATTGCCTCTGTGTGTACAACAAATGCTTAACACTACCCTCTGATAAGCCTACTGCTCGACCACACTACCACAAAATAGAGCATTAGAATTATCTCTTTTTGCCACTATCTTACCTCTAAGGGGAACCCTTGGACTCTGTGCATGCTATTTCTTACTTTGAAATAGTGCATACAGAGCCAACTTCCTACAACATCCTAGAGCATGACCATGTGAAAATGCTCCAATTGGATATACCTGCTGAGGGGCCTGTCTCTGTTGGGAATCAGAGAAAAGAGGAAGTACACCCCTTTGCCGTGTTGGAATGGCAGCACAGGCTCCATGGCCCCTTTGAGTAGGTCTGCATGTACTTCCTCTTGGAGGAGGCGCTGATGTTTTGTGGCGAGGGAGTGCTTGCAGGGGAAAGCATATATGGTGGTGGAGCAGAGAATTCTAAGCAGTAACCCTGGGCTACGAAGGAAAGGACCTATTGGGCGGAGATGATGTTCTGGCAGCATGTGCGGAACACCTGAAGTTTTCTCTCAACAGGCCGGGGGAAGTTGGTGTGTGGTTGTGTGTGTGTGTGTGTGTGTATGTGTTTGTTTAGGGGGGTGCGGGAGAGAGAGCCAGGCATGAAAGGGAATGAGAATGCTTGAGTTAATACCTCTGGCAGCAATGTTGGATCCATCCAGAGCATAGCTGATGATGGTGCTGGAAATAGTCTGACCCTACTAAGTTACTAATTCTTGTGCCTGCTGTCTTAACTAATCCGAAAGTTGTTTGTTCAGGTCCCCTATCTCATTCCACTGGGCCCTGCCATACTTGGAGAGTAAACCAACTGAGTTGGTGGTGCGCCAGTGGGTAGTAGATTGAATGGCCACTCTTTCCTGCTGCATTTATCTTTTTACTCTCCTTATCTGGTGGAGGAGTATAGGAGGATGGCTCAGTTTATGGTGTACATCCATGGTGTAGCATCCTATACAGAGTCCAGGCAACACTTAGTCATAGTCTTTAGGTGTCCAGACAGCAAAAGCTCTCTAAGGGTAGCTGTGGTGAGCAGCTGAAGCTTATCTAGAAGGAATGTAAAGCACTTACTATACCACAATAGTCAGTCAGTAACTGTACACAAGAAAGAACCACACAAGGTGTTGCAAAATGAAAATGTCACTTACCCAGTGTACATCTGGTGTTGGGTCGGAGTGTTACAAGTTGTTTTTCTTCGAAGAAGTCTTTTGAGTCACGAGACCGAGGGACTCCTCCTCTTTGCTTCCATTGCGCATGGGCGTCGGCTCCATCTTAGATTGTTTCCCCCGCAGAGGGTGAGGTAGGAGTTGTGTGTGTTAGTAATAGTGCCCATGCAATGGAATGAATAAGTATGTACAAGTTAAGGTTAAGTAATATATATATATATACAAATGTACAAATGTTGAAGATAACTTCCAACGGCTACAGGCTCCCGGGGAGGCGGGTGGGCACATGTGAATCTGCAGCGACCAATGCCACGAACAGATGTAGACTGGGTAAGTGACATTTTCAGTTCGATGGCATCTGTTGCTGCAGATACACATGTTGTGCATAGACTAGTAAGCAGTTATCTCCCCAAAAGCGGTGGCTCAGCCTGTAGGAGTGGAAGTAGTCTGAAACAAAGTTCTTAGTACGGCTTGACCTACTGTGGCTTGTTGTGCGGATAGCACGTCTACACAGTAGTGTTTAGTAAATGTGTGAGGCGTGGACCATGTGGCTGCCTTACATATTTCGTGCATTGGAATATTTCCTAGGAATGCCATGGTAGCGCCTTTTTTCTGGTTGAGTGTGCCCTTGGTGTAATGGGCAGTTGTCTCTTTGCTTTAAGATAGCAGGTTTGGATGCACTTAACTATCCATCTGGCTATACCTTGTTTTGATATTGGGTTTCCTGTATGAGGTTTTTGAAATGCAATGAACAGTTGTTTTGTTTTCCTAACCTCCTTTGTTCTGTCGATGTAGTACATTAGTGCTCTTTTGACATCTAATGTATGTAGTGCCCTTTCAGCTACTGAGTCTGGCTGTGGGAAGATCACTGGTAACTCTACCGTTTGATTTAAGTGGAACGGTGAAATAACCTTTGGAAGGAATTTAGGATTGGTTCTTAGTACAACCTTATTTTTGTGTATTTGGATAAAAGGTTCTTGTATTGTAAACGCCTGAATTTCACTTACTCTTCTTAGAGATGTGATGGCAATGAGAAATGCAACTTTCCAGGTTAAGAATTGTATTTCGCAAGAATGCATGGGTTCAAAAGGTGGTCCCATGAGTCTTGTCAAGACGATGTTAAGGTTCCATGAAGGAACAGGTGGTGTTCTTGGTGGTATTATTCTTCTTAGGCCCTCCATAAATGCTTTAATGACGGGTATCCTAAACAATGAAGTTGAATGGGTAATCTGCAGGTATGCAGATATTGCTGCAAGGTGTATTTTAATGGAAGAGAAGGCTAGATTTGACTTTTGTAAGTGTAGTAAGTATCCCACTACATCTTTTGGGGATGCGTGTAATGGATGAACTTGATTATTATGGCAGTAGCAAACAAACCTTTTCCATTTGCTTGCATAGCAGTGTCTAGTGGATGGTCTTCTAGCTTGTTTTATGACTTCCATACATTCTTGAGTGAGGTTTAAATGTCCGATTTCTAGGATTTCAGGAGCCAGATTGCTAGATTGAGCGATGCTGGGTTTGGATGCCTGATCTGTTTGTGTTGTGTTAACAGATCTGGCCTGTTGGGTAACTTGACGTGTGGTACTACTGACAGGTCTAGTAGTGTTGTGTACCAAGGTTGTCTTGCCCATGTTAGTGCTATTAATATGAGTTTGAGTTTGTTTTGACTCAATTTGTTTACTAGATATGGAAGGAGAGGGAGATGGGGAAAAGCGTATGCAAATTTCCCTGACCAGTTCATCCATAGGGCATTGCCTTGAGACTGTCTGTGTGGGTACCTGGATGCGAAGTTTTGGCATTTTGCGTTCTCTTTTGTTGCAAATAGGTCTATTTGCGGTGTACCCCAAAGTTTGAAGTAAGTGTTTAGGATTTGGGGGTGAATCTCCCATTCGTGGACCTGTTGGTGATCTCGAGAGAGATTGTCTGCTAGTTGATTTTGTATCCCTGGAATAAACTGTGCTATTAGGCGAATGTGGTTGTGAATTGCCCATTGCCATATCTTTTGTGCTAGGAGACATAGCTGTGTCGAGTGTGTTCCCCCTTGCTTGTTTAGGTAATACATTGTTGTCATGTTGTCTGTTTTGACAAGAACGTATTTGTGGGTTATGATGGGTTGAAATGCTTTTAGCGCCAGGAATACTGCTAGTAATTCGAGATGATTTATATGCAGTTTTGTTTGATGTACGTCCCATTGTCCTTGGATGCTGTGGTGATCGAGGTGTGCTCCCCACCCTGTCATGGAAGCATCTGTTGTTATTACGTATTGTGGCACTGGGTCTTGGAACGGCCGCCCTTTGTTTAAATTTGTACTGTTCCACCATAGAAGCGAGATGTATGTTTGGCGGTCTATCAACACCAGATCTAGAAGGTGACCCTGTGCATGTGACCATTGTGATGCTAGGCACTGTTGTAAGGGCCTCATGTGCAGTCTTGCGTTTGGGAAAATGGCTATGCATGAGGACATCATGCCTAGGAGTTTTAAAACCACTTTTGCCTGTATTTTTAGTGTTGGATACATGGCCTGTATGACCTTGTGAAAATTTTGAACCCTTTGTGGACTCTGAGTGGCTAATCCTTTTGTTGTGTTGATTACCGCTCCTAAGTAGTGCTGTATTTTGCACGGCACAATGTGTGATTTTTTGTAGTTGAGGGAGAACCCAAGTTTGTAGAGGGTTTGTATGACATACTCTGTGTGTTGTGAACACTTTGCTAGCGAGTTGGTCTTGATTAGCCAATCGTCTAGATACGGGAATACGTGTATTTGCTGCCTTCTGATGTGTGCGGCTACTACTGCTAGGCATTTGGTAAATACTCTTGGTGCGGTCGTTATACCGAACGGTAAGACTTTGAATTGATAGTGTATTCCCTTGAATACAAACCTTAGGTATTTCCTGTGCGAAGGGTGTATCGGTATGTGGAAATACGCGTCTGAGATCTAAGGTTGTCATGTAATCTTGTTGCTTTAGCAGTGGTAACACCTCCTGTAGCGTGATCATGTGAAAGTGGTCTGATTTGATGTAGGTGTTTAGTATTCTGAGATCTAAGATTGGCCTCAGTGTTTTGTCCTTTTTGGGTATTAGAAAGTACAGTGAATAGACTCCTGTGTTTATTTCTGTACATGGTACCAGTTCTATTGCTTCTTTTTGCAGTAGTGCTTGAACTTCTATTTCTAGGAGGTCTAAATGCTGTTTTGACATTTTTTGTGTTTTTGGTGGGATATTTGGAGGTATCTGTAGAAATTCTATGCAATAACCATGTTGGATAATTGCTAAGACCCAAGTGTCTGTTGTTATATCCACCCACGATTGATAAAACTGACTTAGTCTTCCCCCCACTGGTGTTATGTGGAGGGGTTGAGTGACTTGTAAGTCACTGTTTGGTTGTTGGGGTTTTTGGGCTTTGAAATTTTCCCCGGTTTCTCTGGAATTGTCCCCCTCTGTACTGGCCCCGAAAACCTCCCCTTTGGTACTGTCCCTGGTAGGTAGACGGTGTTGATTGTGAGGTGCTGGCTTGTGTGGCCTGACCCCGAAACCCCCCTCTGAAGGTTGTTTTACGGAAGGTGCCGAAAGTGCCTCTGCTTTGCGGGGAGTAGAGCGCGCCCATGGCCTTGGCTGTGTCAGTGTCCTTTTTCAGCTTCTCAATCGCCGTGTCAACCTCTGGTCCGAACAATTGTTGTTCGTTGAACGGCATATTGAGTACTGCTTGCTGTATTTCTGGTTTAAAGCCAGACGTGCGTAACTATGCGTGCCTTCTGATGGTTACTGCAGTGTTTATTGTCCTTGCAGCTGTGTCCGCTGCATCCATAGAGGAGCGTATTTGGTTATTGGAGATGTTTTGTCCCTCCTCAACCACCTGTTTTGCCCGCTTTTGAAATTCTTTGGGTAGATGCTCGATGAGATGCTGCATCTCGTCCCAATGGGCTCTGTCATAAAGCGCTAGGAGCGCCTGAGAGTTTGCGATGCGCCACTGGCTTGCAGCTTGTACAGCGACTCTTTTCCCAGCTGCGTCGAATTTTCGGCTTTCCTTATCCGGGGGTGGTGCATCGCCCGATGTGTGGGAATTGGCTCTTTTGCGAGCTGCTCCTACCACGACTGAGTCTGGTGGCAGTTGAGAGGTGATAAAAGCAGGGTCTGTGGGAGGTGCTTTATATTTTTTCTCTACCCTCGGAGTGATCGCTCTACTCTTGACAGGGTCTTTGAAGATTTGCTTCGCGTGCCTTAGCATTCCTGGAAGCATAGGCAGGCTTTGGTAGTTGCTATGGGTGGAGGAGAGGGTGTTAAAAAGGAAGTCATCCTCGACAGGTTCTGTGTGTAACGACACGTTGTGGAATTCTGCTGCCCTAGCTACCACCTGCGCATACGCTGTGCTGTCCTCAGGTGGTGAGGGCTTGGTAGGGTATGACTCTGGACTATTGTCTGACACTGGGGCGTCGTATAGGTCCCAAGCATCTTGGTCATCTTGGCTCATGGTGGTGTGAGCCGGTGAATGCGATGGAGTTTGTGCCGGTGATATCGGAGTTACAGGTGGAGGAGAGGGTGGCGGAGTTGCTTTCTTTGCCACCTTTGCTTGTGGTGTTAGTTGTTCAGTTTGGAACTCTAGTCTCCTTTTTCTCCTGATTGGTGGAAGAGTGCTAATCTTCCCTGTTCCACTCTGGATGAAGATCCTCTTTTGTGTATGGTCTACATCAGTAGTCTGTAACTCCTCTTCAAACCTGTGTTTACGCATTTGAGAGGACAATGATTGTTCCTCTGAATATGAGCCGGTAGTGGGTTCGGTTGCTGGTTGTTTTGGCACCGAAACTGTGTCTTTTTTTGTTTTCGGCTCCGAGGCGAATCTCTTCTTTTTCGGAGTCGAGCCTTCTCGGCGTTGATCATCCTCGGTGCCGCTGTCTCTGCGTCGAGCAGCGTCGGCTTCCGCCTTCTCGGCAACACTTTCTCGGTCCCGAGAATGTTGCGTGCCTGTGTCTCGACCAGAGTCGGACGTTCTGGGCACCAGTTCGGCCTTTTTCGGTGCCGATGGACGGTCACCTTTATGGGTTGAGCCATGGCCAGTTAGCAGTGGCGTCCCCTGGGCCTTGTCTGTTTTCTTGTGCTGTGTGCTTTTCGACGTCTTACTCACAGTTTCGTCGACGTTGAATTCACCCGAGTCCGATTCATGGATGGAGAAGGCTTCCTCCTCTTCTCCTTGTTCCTCGAACTCTCGGCGTTCTGTCGGCATGGACGCCATCTGTAATCTTCTGGCTCGACGGTCACGGAGCGTTTTTCGGGACCGGAACGCACGACAGGCCTCACAAGTTTCTTCTTTGTGCTCGGGTGAGAGGCACAAGTTACAGACCAAATGTTGGTCCGTATATGGAAATTTATTGTGGCATTTAGGACAGAATCGGAACGGGGTCCGTTCCATCGGTGTCGATGTTACACGCGGTCGGGCCGACCAGGCCCCGACGGGGGATCGAAATTACCCCGAAGGGCTACCGGAGCTCTTCACGATTCGGTGTCGATTCTAACTATCCCGAGCGAAACAATACCGACGTTGTTTTTCGAAGTTTTGACTATCTTTCCGTCCCGAAACCCGGAGCGAAAATGAAGACGTCCGAGCCCGAGGGCGGAAAAAAAACAATCTAAGATGGAGCCGACGCCCATGCGCAATGGAAGCAAAGAGGAGGAGTACCTCGGTCTCGTGACTCGAAAGACTTCTTCGAAGAAAAACAACTTGTAACACGCCGACCCAACACCAGATGGCGGACTGTGCACAACATGTGTATCTGCAGCAACAGATGCCATTGAACATAAAGGTTTCTTTATTACAACATTAAAGACTATACTAACGTTAGTATGTCTCCACTTAGATGTATCTACACTCAAAATATACACTTAGTGTAAAATATACACTTGGAAACAATCAGTAATAGCGTGGAAATACATGGGTTCCTACGGGGGGACCAAACCATATACTAAGAAAGTAGTATAAGAATGGAGGTGTCCAACCAAGGTAAGTGTGTTAGGATCCCTGGTGCTGGAGGAGTAAGAAAATACCAGAGGTACAGAACAGTTATCTCACAGGCGCCTGGGTGCAGTTATCGAACCGGGTGTCCTATAGGCTAACACAGGACCGTTGCAGCTGGATTCTTATGGATTCAGGACCCTTCCCAGTGGACCACAAGGAACCCATTTAGTACAAAGAAGGTATAGAGTGCCCCCACCCGTGGATACCCAGAAGACAGAGTACCTACACCAGGGAGCCCAGGTGCATAGGGTTGAAGTGATGTCGGAAACACTCGAGTTAATAGAAGCCTCGGTTGTCCAGCTACTGTCGTGACCTGTGGACCAGGTCACTGGTGGATACCGGACGAGAGGAACCTGAAAAAGGACAGCGTCCAGACCACTCTGGTGGTGCAGATAGACAATGCCCACCCTTCTTGGAGGTGAAGTTCCTGCAGGATGGTGAAGAAAAAAGTCCAGCTGCGGAGATCAGGAGGATCCCATGTCAGTCGCTAGAGTGCAGGAGGGACAGCGACAAGCAGGCAAATAGTAGTTGCAAGGTAAGTTGCAGGATTTTGAGGACCAGCAAAGGTCCTATTAACCTTGGAAGAGAGTCAGGACAGGTCTTCAGCAGGAAGGAAAGCCAGCAGAGTCGATGAAGCTCCCACGAGTGACCCACTGGGAGCAGGAATAGGGAGTTGCAGGGAGGTCTCAACAGCACAACAAAACAGGAGTCCCACGTCGCAGGAGCTGCAGAGTGCTGAAGGCTGGGGCTTCTTGGAGGAACAGCAAACAAGCCTTTCCAAGGGAAACAGCCGCGGTGCACAGGGGTTCCGTACCAGTGGCTGCAGCAGGGGCCTACAGTCTCCTAGGTGGATTCGAACACAAGGGGGACCCGAAGAGGACCACAGAACCACCACATGTGTTGCAGAGCCTTTCGATGTCTGTGGGACAGCAGGCTTCACCAGCTGGTCATCACTGTCTTGAGGTGCCTGCAGATGCAGGGGATTGACTCCTTCACTCCAAGGGAGATTCCTTCTTGGATGCAGGCAGAGTCCTTGTGACCCTGGAGGGTGCACAGCCACGGATGTTGCAGAAATCTTGCAGGAGCTGGAGAAACAATGTTGCAGTGGGAGCCTTCCCAACTGGATACAGTCTTGTTTCAGTTCCAAAGCAGACCGGCTACGGTTCCGGAGGCCAGGAGCAGAAGAGTCTTGCAGAGAGTTCCTAGTGTAGAGTCTTGCTTGATGAATCTGGGGACCCACCCTCGGTGGCGCCCTTAAGTAACCCAAAAACCGGGTTGGTCACTATGTACTGACCCCACCTATCAGATGTGATCAAGGACGTCATATGTCTGGCCTTACCAGTCAGATGCTCTCAGGGTCCTTTGCCCATCTTGGTTCCAAGATGGCAGAATCCACCGGCAACCTGGCAGAGCTCTGTATACCCCCTGCCACTGACCCCCCCTCCACCCCTCCCCAGGGGAGGTGCTGGACAGGGGTGTGTGATCACTCCCTTATCCTTTTTGGGGTTTCTCACAGGAGCAGGATCCAGGGGTTCCTGAACTGGTGCAAACCAAATAATGCAGGGGTGGCCCCAAATGTGCCCTTCAAAGCAGTCTGGTGGCGCTCAGAGGCCAACCTAGTCTAGCCCATTGACACACCGATTTCAATGGGAATTGTGGTCACACCTTTCCCTTGCAGGAAATACTTTGTTCTACCTTCTCCTGCCTGAGTTAGGCTCACCAGCAGGAGGACAGAACAGTGTCTGGGATCTGCAGTGGCATGGGCTAGCAGCCAGATCCCGTAATGCTGCACATACAGAACTGGGGGATCCTCTAAGGAACCCCCAGAGTACATGGGATCATGCAAGTAGCACTGGAATTGGTGTAGTTGCGGCATTTCAATGTGTTTGATACCAAACATGCCTAGGTTCGGAGAAGCCATTTTTTAGTTGGACCACTTGTGTTGACCAGTGTCCACTACATATCTTAAGATGGCTTCCCCGGACTTACAAACCCCAGAGAATGGAGTCTGAGGTTTGTAGGGGCACCCAGCTCATACGGGGTACCCTCACACTTAAGGACACACACCCTGCCCTTCCAATTGAGAGAGCAAAAGTTTACCAACAACCAACTTTAGAGGCGAGAGCACAGGCACCGGGGTCCTGGTTAGAAGATCCCAGTTTACTAGAGTCAAAACATACTTACACCTGGCAAAAAGTGGGGGTAACTGTCAGAAAGATGCTACTTTCCTACAAGGAGCCCACCTGGTTTCTTGGGCATTAGCTTTTTTAGGTGCAGTATGCACAACCAACAAGTCTGGTGGGAAGCTGACAAAGTATGTAAGGTGGGTTCAAGGGTGTGACCACTCTGGCTTTCACACGGTCCTTTAAAGGTGTCCTAAGAGGTCTTTAACATGCCCTTGCGGTGACATTGAATAGAACGCTGGATGTTGGAAAGGGCTTTGATAAGGAAGGCATCCTCCTTAGGAGCAGTGTGGTGCTCTACCCAGAGAAAGGTGACTTAACCTCATGATAAGAAGTTTCGTTGGGGGAGGGGGGAAATACATGCTTTGCTGGGTACAAGTCTGAAACCATGTCCCCTTGGGGAACAATGTCATAATCGTCTCGGGTATCATCTCAGGGTTCAGAGTCCTATTGAGTGTCCTATATGTCCAGATGATGTAGCGTACTACTCTCCCTGTAGAACGAGTGTGTGGAATCTTCTGGCAAAGATGGCCTATGTGATGGTGGAGGACGTAGAGAAAGGCAGGAAGGTAGAGGATTGGTGTATCTATTGTAATGTTTCTTCAGCTTGGGAGGCAGTGTGGGCTCCAGAGCAAACTGCTCCACAAAAGTAAGCTTGCTTTTGCTAGGAAGTCTCCTGCTCCTTGGGTAATACCTTACCTGCTGAGTGGATGAAAGAGTTTTCTGCCTAGTGTCCAACTCCTCCTGGAGGTGCTGCATAATTAGAAGGTCCTGCTCTTCGGAGACTGCTGAGGTAAGAGCTGTGGACAGTTAACTGAATGGCAAAGGCTGTTTGGGCATCGAGGCAGGTTTCGATGCAGAGTGGTGTTTCGGCTTCAAAGAGCCCTTCGGTGCTGGCACCAAGCAATCTGAAGGCTTCAATCCAGCTTCTGGCACCAAAAAAGGCAGGGGCTTGGGTGGCTGTTGTGGCACCAGAGATGGAGTCTGAATCTGTGCTGAAGCCTTACGACCGTGCCGGCCGTTGGCGGACTGGAAGGATGTCAGATGGGTTGTGATCTGGACACCTTACCTTATGTTGGGAACAATGTGAAACTGTACTAATTGTCAACGTCGGCACAGTGGGGTTGTGTGTTCTTCGGTCTCTGAGCCAGAGGGAGAACTCTACTCAGGAGTGAAAGAAGCTGGTTGGTCAGCAGAAGGGGCAACGTGTGTTTCCACTTTGACATCCTCTCGGAAGATGTCAGTGGTATCCTTATCTTGTTGCTGCGTTATTGTGCATCAAAGCAAGTCAATGCTTATGTTAGTACATGAGGGTCTTTTTGGACCAGAAGGCAAGACAGGAAGTCTCGTCATGCTCAGGCAGCAAGCAGAAGTTGCAGAAGAAGTGGTGATCTGTCCACGGGTGCTTCAAGTTGCACTACGGACAGTACTGAAAGGGGGACTTTTTCATCATGGTTTGTGCATCCTAGATGACGAAGGCTGATGAGAAGGGCCTTAGAGAAGTGAGGAACCAAACACGTTGTCAAGATCCCAGACATGAAATCATGAAGATGAGACAACTGCAAAAAAATAAGATTGTCTGTTGCCAACGGGAGTGGAAGAGCCGAAAAGCCCCAACGATAAGCACCAAACAACTCTGAGCTTTAGTGATGCACCTTTGAACTTGATGGAGGAAAAAATAATCTAACAATGGAGCCAATGCCCAGATGGTTTACCAGTCAATGGAGTCACTATACTTCAGGACTTGAAATGCTTCTTAGAGGAAAAACAAGTTGTGGTAGTGCTCACGTTTTCAGTGCCAAGGTATGCTTATGTTAATTTCAGATATAACTGAACAGGCTTGAGTCTGAGAGCTGAAAGCTGAAAACTGAATATTGCTGCATAGGCTGAATAAAGCCCTTTGCTGTAACGTATCCATGATAAAAGAAGCATTAGATTGTGGAGACTTTAAGAAATACTTTGCTTTTGCTCCCTGAATCAATGTCATAGAACATGCTATTTCCCATAGGCAAAACCCTGCAGGTAGAGACTGGTAAAGACAGGGGAGAAGTACATTAGGACAATGTGTCAATATCGGAAAGGAAGGACACTGGTAGAGATTGTGCTAGAGCACTTCTATGCATACACTGAGGCAAAGGTTGTTCAAATTCTAAGGCCCGGATGACTAAGCAGGGACATGAGCAGGTTCTACTACAAAAAAATACCTATGAATCACTGGTCTCTTCCTTCTAGTGGACATGAAAGTATGCCTTTTTGCTTGCACAGGCTTCAGGGAAGGAGACAAAGTAAGACGTTGTAAGATGTGCTTGCAAAAGGGATCCCAACTGAATGATAAAACATGGATACCTTATCAGACCCAGAGTCTTAACAGGCGATTGTGAAAGTCTGAAATTCTTGTTAGGAGTCTGGTGAGGTGACTGGCTGGATATGGAAAAAAATGCCACGTCGAGGTGTGCTTGTTCAATATATCTTTCTGTATTAACTTACGTAAAGCGTGTGGTGTCTCAGCATCAAATGGCATGCTGATGGCAGCAACGCTGTGAAGGCAAACTGCAAATGCAACATACAAGACAGTATAGAAGGACTTCACATCAGACTTGCATATGGCGACTGTAGCAATGTGCCATTGTGATATCGTCCACAATGGCCCAAAAGTTGACTTGCCGCCTTCGCCAATGACTTATGTCAATGACGCTGTTTTTTGCCACCTTTTTGCAATTTTCTTTTTCTCAGGATCTCCCTCTGTGGGAGGCCTTAGTAGAGGAAGGTACAACAGCAACAGTGGAAATAAGAGGCATCCCTGCAGGTGTTGCCACTTTTTCTTCTCATCTTTTAACAAACTTTTGACCTTTTTTTGTTAAATGCATACTCCTTGAGAGACTGAAGCTAGAAGACAGACCAGACTTTGTGAAGGCTGCAGCTTTTTTTCCTTCCGCAAAGGCTTCTCACTAAAAGTGGGGGCATAGTGCTAGGAAACAGGTGGAAACATGAGAAAAAGAACACGCTTCAGTGCTTTACAGCATTAAAAGATACTGACTTAAGTCACAAACTTTGAAGTTTTGAAAGGGATTTTTGATAAAAGAAAATAGGGGTAAAGCCACCCAAAGTGTTCTATGAACCCAATCAAACAAGCCATAAAACAGAACCGACTAAAAAGCTACCACCAGTACAAGGTATTGTGCCAATCCCTGGACTCAAAGGGGCAAGGTGTTTTAACTTTTCACGCAATTCTATCAGAATGCTTCTTTCTTCTTTATTTAAACCTGTTAGGCAGAAGGCTGTATTTGTAGGGAGTGGAATGAAGTTTTAGAAATACATTATTAACTAATTTATATGGTCAAACAGTACAGATATTTCAGAAACAATTACCTGCATAGGCTTTTGGTGAGGATTTGGTATTTTGTCATGCTGAACTTTAGACCCTCTCGAAATTTACATATTGGATGCTAGCGTTTGAGAGTGCTCTACTTAGTGTTTTTTTTTTTTTTTTAAATCAATGAAAAATCTACGAGACAGAAGTGTTAGTTACCAGGGACGTAAGAGATTCCTACCTCTGGGAGCCTGTAGTCCTCTAATCCACCTTCAAGTTTCTCTTTCAGAGCACTGTTTGTTTGCTTGATATTCTGAATCTAAAGAATAGACAATGTTGCACGCATTATATACTGAAACACCTACTATATGATCTGATTACATGTTGTTAGTCTTATGAATCAGCATTATGGATTGCACTGGTCATGTTCTTATTAAAGGAGTATTGAAAACCATAAAAATATAGATAGTTCACCAAATTAAAATGTAACTAGTTACTCAAGTTTCATTACTAAGAAATTACCCCCACTTTCACATCACCTTCTTACCTAACATCACCAAAATATTACATGCAGCAGGGCTATTAGTTAAAAAGCACTCCACAACAAAGATTTATAAACAAATGACAGCAAAACTAGTTGTTAAGCTGTAGCAACAGTTTTGAAGCTTGAAATTCTTCTGGAGCCATACACTTTCCATTATTCTGTCATCCAGTGGCGGGGGAGGGGGGTGTGTGTGTGTGTGTGTGTAGAATTGGTCAACTATAGGAACAGTGACCCTGACGTGTCTATCTAGCTATATATATATAATGTCACTTACCCAGCGTACATCTGTTCGTGGCATGAGGCGCTGCAGATTCACATGCTGTGCATTATCCTGCCATGTGTTGGGCTTGGAGTGTTACAAGTTGTTTTTCTTCGAAGAAGTCTTTTCGAATCACGAGACCGAGGGACTCCTACCTTTCGGCTCCATTGCGCATGGGCATCGACTCCATCTTAGATTGTTTTCCCCGCAGAGGGTGAGGTAGGAGTTGTGTATATAGTTAAGTGCCCATGCAATGGAGTATGTATGTACATAATGTGCATAAAAATAGTATATATATTTGCAAATGTACAAGTTTCATCAACTTATAACGGCTACAGGCTCCCGGGGAGGCGGCATGTGAATCTGCAGCGTCTCATGCCATGAACAGATGTACACTGGGTAAGTGACATTTTCCGTTCGATGGCATGTGTAGCTGCAGATACACATGCTGTGCATAGACTAGTAAGCAGTTATCTCCCCAAAAGCGGTGGCTTAGCCTGTAGGAGTTGAAGTTGTCTGAAATAATGTTCGTAATACTGCCTGTCCTACTGTTGCTTGTGTTGTTAACAAATCTACCCAGTAATGTTTTGTGAATTTATGAGGCGTAGACCATGTGGCTGCCTTACAGATTTCTGTCATAGGTATATTTCCTAGAAAGGCCATTGTGGCGCCTTTCTTCCTAGTGGAGTGCGCCTTTGGCGTAATAGGCAGATCTCTTTTTGCTTTAATATAGCAGGTCTGAATACATTTCACAATCCATCTGGCAATGCCTTGTTTGGATATTGGATTTCCTGCATGAGGTTTTTGGAAGGCTACAAACAATTGTTTTGTCTTGCGAAATTGTTTTGTTCTATCAATGTAATACATTAGTGCTCTTTTGATGTCTAACGTATGTAAGGCTCTTTCGGCTACTGAGTCTGGTTGTGGAAAAAAGACTGGGAGTTCCACTGTTTGGTTTAGGTGGAACGGTGATATAACTTTTGGTAAGAATTTTGGATTTGTACGGAGAACCACTTTATGTTTATGTATTTGTATAAAGGGTTCTTGTATAGTGAATGCTTGTATTTCACTTACTCTTCTAAGAGATGTGATAGCTATTAGGAAGGTTACTTTCCAGGGTAAGTATTGCATCTCACAAGGGTGCATGGGTTCAAATGGTGGACCCATGAGTCTTGTTAATACAATATTGAGGTTCCACGGGGGAACTGGTGGTGTTCTCGGGTATGATTCTTTTTAAACCCTCCATAAATGCTTTGATGACTGGGATTCTAAAGAGTGATGTTGAATGTGTAATCTGCAGATAGGCAGATATAGCTGTGAGATGTATTTTGATAGAAGAAAATGCTAGTTTTGAATTTTGTTAGTGTAATAAATAGCTTACAATGTTTTTTGAAGAAGCATGTAGTGGTTGAATTTGATTATTAAGACAGTAATAAACAAATCTTTTCCATTTGTTTGCGTAACAATGTCT
Source organism: Pleurodeles waltl (assembly GCF_031143425.1). Taxonomy (NCBI): domain Eukaryota; kingdom Metazoa; phylum Chordata; class Amphibia; order Caudata; family Salamandridae; genus Pleurodeles; species Pleurodeles waltl. Next base: position 473,076,694 of record NC_090448.1, read on the forward strand.
TGTAGTAGGTTTCCTAACTTGCTTAATGACCTCCATACATTCTTGTGTAAGGTCTAAATGCCCAAACTTGGAGACTTCAGGAGCCAGATTGCTAGATTGAGCGATGCTGGATTCGGGTGTCTGATCTGCTGTTTGTGTTGAGTTAACAGATCTGGTGTGTTTGGTAGTTTGATATGAGGTACTACTGACAGGTATAGGAGTGTTGTATACCATGGTTGGCGAGCCCAGGTTGGTGCTATTAGTATTAGTTTGAGTTTGTTTGACTCAATTTGTTTACCAGATAAGGAAGGAGTGGGAGAGGGGGAAAAGCATAGGCAAATATCCCTGACCAACTCATCCATAACGCATTGCCTTTGGACTGAGGGTGTGGATACCTGGACGCGAAGTTTTGGCATTTTGCGTTTTCTTTTGTTGCGAATAGGTCTATTTCTGGTGTCCCCCAGCGTAGAAAGTAAGTTTGTAGTATCTGGGGATGAATTTCCCATTCGTGTGTCTGTTGGTGAGCTCGACTGAGATTGTCACCCAACTGGTTTTGAATCCCTGGGATGTATTGTGCGATTAGGCGAATGTGATTGTGAATCGCCCAATGCCAAATCTTTTGTGCTAAGAGACACAGTTGTGATGAGTGTGTCCCTTCTTGTTTGTTTATGTAATACATTGTTGTCATGTTGTCTGTTTTGACAAGAATGTGTTTGTGGACTATTAGCGGTTGAAATGCTTTCAATGCTAGAAACACTGCTAACAGCTCTAAATGATTTATATGCAGTTGCCTTTGTTGAACGTCCCATTGTCCCTGTATACTGTGCTGGTTGAGGTGTGCTCCCCACCCCATCATGGAAGCATCTGTTGTGATCATGTATTGAGGCACTGGGTCTTGGAATGGCCGCCCTTGGTTTAAATTTATAGGGTTCCACCATTGAAGCGAGAAGTGTGTTTGGCGGTCTTTCAACACTAGATCTTGAAGTTGACCCTGTGCTTGTGTCCATTGTGTTGCTAGGCACTGTTATAAGGGCCGCATGTGTAGTCTTGCGTTTGGGACAATGGCTACGGATGAAGACATCATGCCTAGGAGTTTCATTACAAACCTCACTTGATAGTGTTGGTTTGGGTACATGTTTAGTAGTACATTTTGGAAGGCTTGTACCCTTTGTGGACTTGTGGCAATCCCCTTTTGTGTGTTGATTGTTGCTGTTAAGTATTGTTTTATTTGACACGGTTGTAGATGTGATTTTTGGTAGTTTATAGAGAACCCTAGTTTGTGAAGGGTTTCTATGACGTATTTTGTGTGTAGAAGACACTGTTGCTGAGTGCTGGTTTTTATTAACCAATCGTCTAAGTAAGGAAATACGTGCATGTGCTGTCTCCCGATGTGAGCGGCTACTACTGCAAGGCATTTTGTGAATACCCTTGGGGCTGTTATGCCGAATGGTAACACTTTGAATTGGTAATGCACGCCCTGGATTACAGACCTCAAGTATTTCCTGTGGGAAGGATGTATGGGTATGTGGAAATAAGCATCCTTGAGATCTAATGTTGACATGTAATCCTGTTGTTTGAGCAAGGGAATCACGTCTTGAAGTGTCACCATGTGAAAGTGATCTGATTTGATGTAAAGATTCAGTGTTTTGAGGTCTAATATGGTTCTCAGTGTTTTGTCCTTTTTTGGAATTAGGAAATACAGGGAGTAAACACCTGTTCCTTTTTGATGGTTGGGTACTAGTTCTATTGCTTCTTTTTGTAACAATGCTTGGACTTCTAGTTGTAACAGGTCTAAGTGTTGTTTGGACATATTGTGTGCTCTTGGAGGCACATCTGGTGGCAAATGTAGAATTCTATGCAATAACCATGTTGGATAATGGCTAGGACCCACGCGTCCGTAGTTATGTGTTCCCAGTTGTGGTAATACGCGGTAAGTCTCCCCCCCACTGGTGTTGTGTGGTGGGGGTTTGTGACATTGAAGTCACTGTTTGGTTTGTGGGGTTTTTGGGCTCTGGAATTTCCCTCTTGTTTTAGGGAACTGTCCACCCCTATATTGTCCTCGAAAACCTCCTCTCTGATACTGGCCCTGATATGTGGGTCTGACTTGTGAGGTGGAAGGCTCTGTGATTTGGACCCAAAACCCCCCTCTAAAGTGCGGCTTCCTAAAAGTGCCTCTGCTCTGTGGGGAGTAGAGCGCACCCATGGCTTTGGCCGTGTCCGTGTCTTTTTTCAGTTTTTCTATCGCTGTATCCACCTCCGGCCCAAACAATTGTTGTTCGTTGAAAGGCATATTCAGCACAGCCTGCTCGATTTCTGGCTTAAATCCGGAGGTTCGTAACCATGCGTGTCTACGAATGGTTACTGCCGTGTTCACTGTCCTTGCCGCCGTGTCTGCTGAGTCCATAGCTGACCTTATTTGGTTGTTCGAGATAGCTTGGCCCTCCTCAAAAACCTGTTGGGCACATTTGTGGAACTCTTTGGGAAGGTGCTGAATGAGATGTTGCATTTCATCCCAATGTGCCCTATCGTATCTAGCCAGTAGAGCTTGGGAATTGGCAATCTGCCATTGATTGGCTGCCTGTGCTGCCACCCTCTTGCTTGCTGCATCGAATTTCCGACTTTCCTTGTTGGGCGGTGGTGTGTCCCCTGAGGTTTGCGAATTTGCCCTTTTCCGGGCTGCTCCCACTACCACCGAATCAGGAGTTCATTGTTGTGTGATATAAACAGGGTCAGTAGGGGGAGGTTTATATTTCTTCTCCAACCTAGGCGTGATGGCTCTGCCTTTAACTGGGTCCTGAAACACTTGTTTGGCGTGTTTTAACATGCCTGGCAGCATTGGCAAGCTTTGGTATTGGCTGTGTGTAGATGACAGGGTGTTGAACAAAAAGTCCTCCTCTATGGGCTCTGCATGCAATGCTACATTATGGAATGTAGCTGCCCTTGCAACCACCTGCATGTATGCAGTGCTGTCCCCAGGTGGTGACGGCCTTGCTGGGTAGCAATCAGGACTATTGTCTGAGACCGGTGCATCATACAAATCCCATGCATCCGGGTCATCTTGGGACATCCCCGTGTGTGTCGGTGACTGCATCATTGGGGATGTTGCTACCGGGGACAGATGTGGCGAATGTGCTGGCGATTGCTGTGGCGGGAATTGTGGTGGTGTCTTTTCTTTAGCCACTTTAGCTTTTGGCTGAATTTCCTCTTCTTGGAATGCGAGCTTGCGCTTCATCTTTATTGGAGGAAGAGTTTGTATTTTCCCTCTGTCCTTTTGTATATGCAACCTCCTTTGGGTATGGTCTGGCTCTCCCATGCCCAGTACTTGTTCGAATCTGTGACCTTGTAATCGAGTTGAAAGGCCTTGTTCTTCTGTATAGGAGCCTGGTTTCGGCTCCGAGGCTGCATGTTTCGGCACCAAAGTCTTTGACAGTCTTTTTCGGCTCTGAGGAAACCTTTTTGACTTTCGGGGTGCCAAACTCTCGGTGTCGAATTTGGTCGGAGCCGGTATCTCGACCGGAGTCTGATGTCTTCGGCTGCTGGGAGGCCTTTTTCAGTGCCGATGTTTGGTCACCGTGTTTTCGGGTTAAGCCATGGCCTGTTGGCGGTGGCGTCCCCTTGCCTTCATTATTTTGGAGTGAGTTTTTGCCGGGCAGGTTTACTCACAGTTTGCTGCGTCTTCGGCTGCTCACTCTCGGACTCGTCCGAGTCCGAATCTCAAATGGAGAATCTCTCCTCTTCTTCGACGTAGATGTGCCCGGCCGGTGTCGACGCCATGTGGAGTCTTCGAGCTCTTCGATCTTGCAGTGTTTTCTTGGATCGAAATGCCCGACAGGCCTCGTAAGTATCCTCTTTGTGTTCGGGGGACAAACACAGATTACAGACCAAGTGTTGGTCTGTATAAGGATACTTTGCGTGGCAGTTGGGGCAGAAGCGGAAGCGGGTCCGGTCCATGAGGTTTGAAGATGGAAACGGTCGGGCCGAACAGCCCCCGCCGAGGAGTGGAAGCCCCGAAGGACCTCCGGAGCTCTTCTTTCTTCGGTGTTGATGTGCTAACACTAACACTAACCCGGTACCGAGCGCAAGCAATACCGTTGAATTTTCCGATGGATAACTATCTTTTCCGAACCGAAATACGGAGCGAAGAGGAACATGTCCGAACCCGATGGCGGAAAGAAAACAATCTAAGATGGAGTCGATGCCCATACACAATGGAGCCGAAAGGGAGGAGTCCCTCGGTCTCGTGACTTGAAAAGACTTCTTCAAAGAAAAACAACTTTTAACACTCCGAGCCCAACACTAGATGGCAGGATAATGCACAGCATGTGTATCTGCAGCTACACATGCCATCGAACATATACATATATATATATATATATATTCACTGAAAAATACAAAGGTTAAAGGGACTTTATCGTTAGGTTCTGAATTTACACACAAAATCATAGAAATCTAGCTGTTGTAGTTAGAGTTATTTCAAGTAACTATACTTCGTGCCCTAAGGTAACTATAATTTTAGCCCCTGCCATGCAGTTTTCGCATCAATAATTTTATTTCAAATGGTTCAGTGATAATCTCAATGATTTCATAGAGGATGTCATGCATGATGTAATATGTGGGTTAATTAGCTGTGCATGGCAGGGAACGGAAACAGCCTGAGAGGGGGAGGCTGCGTGGACACCCTACCACTTAAGTTTCAGTCATTGTCCCCCCTTACTAGTTAAGTGCCCCAGGGAGGTGGAGGTCCCAGGGAAAATCTTAAACTTTGGGGGGTGGGGGGGAGAATGGAGAAGGGGGGGGAGGGGGGTTGGAGAAAGGGGGGGGTGTTCTGCCGAAAAATTGAAAAAAAAATGTTTTTTCGCCCTGGCGAGATCCCTGGGGGACCCAGCACTGAGGGGGGGGGGGGGGGGGGGGGGGGGGAGACGACATGGTATTTCTACCCTGCATCTTTTTTTTTTGTAGTTATCTTTACGTTATTTTTTGGGACAAAGACTCAGCAGAGTCCCCAAAAAAAAAGATAAAAAGGAAAAGAAAAGGGGGTACCCTGACCTCCCTAGCCTTGGTGTTGGGAGTCCCCTGGGCGCCGACACACCAAGGCAAAAAAGCATTAAAGAATATTTTTTGCCGCAAATGAGCAGCAAAAAAACTTTTTTTTTTTAAAAACAAGCGGGGCTCCCGTGCTCGTTTTTAACAAGGCTGTAGGAAAGTCACTTTTTTAGCATGGTTACCCCCACTTTTTGCCTGCTATCAGTATGCTTGGACTGTTTTCACTGGGATCCTGCTAACCAGGACTCCATTGATTGTGCTCTCACTCTATAAATTTGGTTGCTTACGACTTTGCACACCCCACAATTGGCATACCCCACAATTGGCATACCGGTGCCCCATATATGTCCTAAGAATATGGTACATAGCTACCCAGGGCACTATGGCAACAGGGGTTCCCCCATGGGCTGAACCATGTACTGTGCCACCCAGGGGAGCCCATGCGAAATGTGTCTGCAGGCCTCCATTGCAGCCTGTGTGGAAATGTGAATGCACCCTTTCACCGCAGGTCACTGTAGTAAGCCCTCCTAGCCCAGAAGGCAGGGTGCAGGTACCTGTGTGTGAGGGCAACCCTCCATGAGCAGAGGTGCCCCTACAAACTCCAGCTCCATTACACTGGACTTCGTAAGTGCGGGGAAGCCATTTTGCCTGTGTACTGGACACACGTCACTACCTGTGTACAGCTACATAATGGTAACTCCGAACCTGGGTATGTTTGGTATCAAACATGTCGAAATCATACCCCAATACTGTTGCCATTCTTGGTTGTATGATTCCATGCACTCTGGGGGCTCCTTAGAGGACACCCAGCATGGCTCCTACCAGTCTTCTGGGGTTCTATGAGCAGCCCACGCTGCTGCCACCTCTCAGACAGGTTTCTGCACTCCTGCAACTTAAACACCCCCCCCCCCCCAACCCCATTACTGCTCTGGAATGAAACTGGACACAGGAAAGGTGAGTGACTACTCCCCTGTCTATCACCACCCCAGGGGCGGTGCCCAGAGCTCCCCAGGTGGCCACTTGATTCTGACATCTTGAATGTAAGGTGGGCAGACAGCCCCTCTTCCATTTAAAAAAGTTTATTTGGACCTGAGAAGGTGGTGGTCCATGGGGTTCTGCATGGCTCCCCACATTAGTTGATTAGCCCTGGGGAAATAGTGGTCCCTGGGACATCTTTAAACCCTGGGGGGAGGGGGGGGGGGGGGTGCATGTGGCCCCTATCCTTTTCTATAGCCCCCAGCCATATACAGCCCCAGAAAGAAGATGCTTAGTACAGATGTTATAGTTAAGTTTGGATGCCTAGCAGAACGGAGTCCCTTGTGGCCTACTGGTGAAGCCCTTGGACTGGAACTGCTCAAGTCCTGGTGTTTCAATATCAGTGTGTCTGTTTATTTACAAGTGGTTATTTTTTTAAATTTCTTTTTAATGCTGCTGTGGATTTGCTTATCTGACAATTTCATGGCAAATTTTCTTCTTTTTTTTTTTTTTAAACTACTTTTTTGATCTGGTGTGATCCCAGGGAGACCGAAGCACCAAGGCTAGAGGGTTAGGGTATTTCTACACTGCCTCTTTTTCTTTTGTTTCCCAAGGTTCTGGCTGACTGCTTGTTGGACCTGGCCCTTTTACAGGGTCATTCCCCAGACTTTTTGCCTCCTCATTTTTCTGACCTTTGTTGGCTGACGTTTTGACTCTGAGCACTTTTTCACTGCTAACCAGTGCTAAAGTGCATGTGCTCTCCCTTACGAAATTGGTATGATTGGATTATACCTAACTGGCATATTTAATTTACCTATAAGTCCCTTTACCCAGGGCCTGTAAATTAAATGCTACTAGTGGGCCTGCAGCGCTGCTTGCGCCACCCACTAAAGTAGCCTGTCAAACCTATCTAAGGCCTGCTAGCGCAGACCCTGTGTGTGCAGTTCCCTGCCACAGGGACCTGGCATCTAAATTTACCCGCCAGGCCCAGAACTCCCCTTTTACTACATGTAAGTCACCCCTAAGGTACGTCCTAGCTAGCCCTTTGGGCAGGGTGCCATGTATGTAGAAGGAAGGACATGAGCCATGTTGCGTAGCCTGCCCTGGTAGTGACAAACAGCCTAACTTGGTGTCTGTAGGAAGTTGGCTCCGTATATACTATTTCAAAGTAACAAATAGTGTGGACAGAGTCCAAGGGTTCCCCTTAGAGGTAAGATACTGGCAAAAAGAGATCATTCTAATGCTCTATTTTGTGGTAGTGTGGTCGAGCAGTAGGCTTATCAGAGGGTAGTGTTAAGCATTTGTTGTACACACACAGGCAATAAATGAGGAACACACACTCAATGACAATTCCAGGCCAATAGGTTTTTATATAGAAAATATCTTTTCTTAGTTTATGATAAGAACCACAGGTTCAAGATTTACAAACAATACTTTAAATGAAAGGTATTTCACTTAGGAACTTTAGGAACTTTGAATTAGCAAAATAGCATATACAGTTTTCACACAAATGGCAATAAGCTATTTTAAAATTGGACACCGTGCAATTTTAAACAGTTCCTGGAGGAGGTAAGTGTTTGTTAGTTTTGCAGATAAGTAAACCACCTACAGGGTTCAGAGTTGGGTCCAAGGTAGCCCACCGTTAGGGGTTCAGAGCAACCCCAAAGTTACCACACCAGCAGCTCAGGGCCGGTCAGGTGCAGAGGTCAAAGTGGTGCCCAAAACACACAGGCTTCAATGGAGAAGGGGGTGCCCCGGTTCTAGTCTGCCAGCAGGTAAGTACCCGCGTCTTTGGAAGGCAGACCAGGGGTGTTTTGTAGGGCACTGGGGGGGAACACAAGTCAGCAGAAAAAGTACCCCCTCAGCGGCACAGGGGCGGCCGGGTGCAGAGTGCAAACAGGCGTCGGGTTTGCAATGGAGTTCAATGGGAGACTCAGGGGGCTCCTCGGGGTAGCCACCACCTGGGCAAGGGAGAGGGCCACCTGGGGGTCGCTTCTGCACTGGAGGTCGGATCCTTCAGGTCCTGGGGGCTGCGGATGCAGTGTTCTTACCAGGCGTCTGGTTCTTTGAAGCAGGCAGTCGCAGTCGGGGGGAGCCTCTGGATTCCCTCTGCAGGCGTCGCTGTGGGGGCTCAGGAGGGTCAACTCTGGCTACTCACGGGCTCGCAGTCGCCGTGGAGTCCTCCCTGTAGTGTTTCTCCACAAGTCGAGCCGGGGGCGTCGGGTCCAGAGTGCAAAGTCTCACGCTTCCGTCGGGAAACGTGTGTTCTTTAAAAGTTGCTTCTTTGTTGCAAAGATGTTTCTTCTTTGGAGCAGAGCCGCTGTCCTCGGGAGTTCTTGGTCCTTTTAGATGCAGGGTAGTCCTCTGAGGCTTCAGAGGTCGCTGGACCCTGTAGAATGCGTCGCTGTTGCAGTTTTTCTTGAAGTGGGGAGACAGGCCGGTAGAGCTGGGCAAAAGCAGTTGGTGACTCCGTCTTCTCTGCAGGGCTTTCAGGTCAGCAGTCCTTCTTCGTCTTAGGTTGCAGGAATCTAGTTTCCTAGGTTCTGGGGAGCCCCTAAATACTGAATTTAGGGGTGTGTTTAGGTCTGGGAGGGCAGTAGCCAATGGCTACTGTCCTTGAGGGTGGTTACACCCTCTTTGTGCCTCCTCCCTGAGGGGAGGGGGGCACATCCCTATTCCTATTGGGGGAATCCTCCAAAATCAAGATGGAGGATTTCTAAAGGCAGGGGTCACCTCAGCTCAGGACACCGTAGGGGCTGTCCTGAGTGGTGGGTGACTCCTCCTTGTTTTTCTCATTATCTCTACTGGACTTGCCGACAAAAGTGGGGGCTGTGTCCAGGGGGCGGGCATCTCCACTAGCTGGAGTGCCCTGGGGCATTGTAACACGAAGCCTGAGCCTTTGAGGCTCACTGCTAGGTGTTACAGTTCCTGCAGGGGGAGGTGTGAAGCACCTCCACCCAGAGCAGGCTTTTTTTCTGTCCTCAGAGAGCACAAAGGCTCTCACCACATGGGGTCAGAAACTCGTCTCTCAGCAGCAGGCTGGCACAGACCAATCAGTCCTGCACTGAACAATTGGGTAAAATACAGTACAGGGGGCATCTCTAAGATGCCCTCTGTGTGCATTTTTTAATAATTCTAACACTGTCATCAGTGTGGGTTTATTATTCTGAGAAGTTTGATACCAAACTTCCCAGTATTCAGTGTAGCCATTATGGAGCTGTGGAGTTCGTTTTTGACAGACTCCCAGACCATATACTCTTATTGCTACCCTGCACTTACAATGTCTAAGGTTTTGCTTAGAGACTGTAGGGGCATAGTGCTCATGCGCCTATGCCCTCACCTGTGGTATAGTGCACCCTGCCTTAGGGCTGTAAGGCCAGCTAGAGGGGTGACTTACCTATGCCACAGGCAGTGTGAGGTTGGCATGATACCCTGAGTGGAGTGCCATGTCGACTTAGTCATTTTCTCCCCACCAGCACACACAAGCTGGCAAGCAGTGTGTCTGTGCTGAGTGAGGGGTCCCCTAGGGCGGCATAAGACATGCTGCAGCCCTTAGAGACCTTCCCTGGCATCAGGGCCCTTGGGACCAGGGGTACCAGCTACAAGGGACTTACCTGGGTGCCAGGGTTGTGCCAATTGTGGAGACAATGGTACATTTTAGGTGAAAGAACACTGGTGCTGGGGCCTGGTTAGCAGGGTCCCATCACACTTCTCAGTCAAGTCAGCATCAGTATCAGGCAAAAAGTGGGGGGTAATTGCAACAGGGAGCCATTTCCTTACAGTGTCTCACTGCTGTGAGTGCTGCCTCCTCATAGGATTGCATTGGAAATGCCCTGCCTTATGTCTAAGGGGTATTGTCTGATTTATGAGGGGTAGCGTAGGCATGTTCGGTATGGTTGTGATAGTGGTGAGAAATGCTGCTTACTGGTGTAGGTGTATTTGTTATTACTATCACAGAAATGCCACTTCTAGAAAGTGCACATTTATCTGTGCTTATGACTTTGGTGTTTTTCAGCTTGCCTCCAATCCACGTCTGGGCAGACTGACAGTTGGGGCTTTGTGCATACTTCTCAGACGGCCTGAACACAGGGAGGGTGGTGGTGTCACGGAGGTGCATCTACATGTTGTAAAGCCTTCCTGGGCTGAGAGAAGGGAGAGGCGGGGCACACCTGCATTTTGTAGAGACTGTGCCGTGGCCTCACACAATAGGGTCGTTTACCCCCCCACTGATGTTTGGAGCCTGTGCTGGAGGATAGAAAGGGCACACCCAGAACCAGTTGTGACTGGTTGGAACCCCCTCTCCTGGCCATTGTAAAACACACTGTAAGCCCAGATAAGTACAGGGGAATTTTCCCCACAATTTGAACATTCTTGGGACTTGAAACTGGACACCGAATGCTGATGAATAGACTCACCAGGAAACCACCTTGGACTGCTGCTGCTGTGCTGTGACCTGCCTGATCACTAGAAGGAGCTGCCACCATCTGCACCCCTTGTGCTGGCCTGTAGCTGGGCCCACCAGCCCTATGCTTCTTGTTTTTGTTGGTTCCCAGGGGCAGGGTGCTGTGGCCCCTGACCCCTGCAGATTGGACTAAAAGTGATGCGAGAAGCGCTTTGTTGGGTGTCCTTGCGCTTTGTTAAAGCGCCCCTCTGTTGATGAGAAATCACTGCCGCAGCCTGGGCTTATAGAGGTGCCCTTGAGCTTTGAGAAGCGCTCCTCTGCTGTTTAAATCACCGCCGCGACCCGGGCGCCGCATTTGCATCTAGTGCGAGGATCGCGCTGTTTCTAGTGCCCCCGGGGCACTTTCCGGAGCAAAGAAAGGAGCTAGCACGCTCCTATTATGTCCCCGGGTGAAGCGCGCTTTACGGAGTGCCCCCGGGGCACACGTCGGCACCAAACTCCTGAACTGCCTCCCTCGCAGACGAGGGAAGGGAAGGCAGCAGAGTGGCTTGCGCACCGGACCGGGTGCGGCCGCATTAGGAAGCAGGTGAGGAGCCTAAACGGAGGCCCCTGCTTCCTTTACTTCCTTTTGGCAGCCGCACCACGGACAAGGGCCGCTGCCTCCTTCTAAGCAGGACACAGGGAGGAAAGGGAGTTCCCTTTCCCCCGGTCACTGCTTGATTCTTTGTGGCCTTTCGGAGAGGGCCATTAGAGGCCAGGGGGGCCCCATAAGGATCACAGGTCCCCAGAGGGGCCCGTCCCTCACATCACCAAGATCGCGGGTCCCTGGAGGGGCCCGTTTTTCACAGTAGAGAGGGTGCAGACCGCCCCTCTCCCTCAGGAGACCTGCGAGGCCCCTGTTTTCGCGCACAGGAGCGCCGGGGGCCCCCATACTCCTCCTTCTAGGCCCTGGGAAGATCAGGTACTTTTTAGGGAATATGGGCTCCAGGAGCCTAGTATAGACCTCTTGATGTTTATAAATTTCCTACCTGCTTTCTGTCACTACATATATGTGCTAATGTTCCTTTTATGGGCATGTCTAGCAGATATGTATTTGCATGACTTGTGAGATGTTCTCTAATGTTCCTTTTATGGGTATTTAGGAATTATTCATGACAAGCGCATATAACTCTTAATGTAATTCCTGACTACTGCTTATGTTGCAGAATCCTGAGTACTTACGTGTTCTAATGTGACAACTGCGTATTCTTGCAGAGTATTAGTAACTTGTGTAACGATCTGACAACTGCTAAGGTAGCAGGGTATTACTTACGTGTAATGTTGGTCTAATTATGTTCTGTGCAATACAGTTTATTTTTACATAGCTCCGTGTTGTGTTTACTTTGTGGTGTACATTTTGCTTCACGTGTGTTGTGCAAACGCTTTACACATTGCCTCTGATTGCTCGTGCCAAGCTACCAAGGGGGTGAGCAGGTATTATCTTACTTGTATAGCGCACTTTTACCCTGTAAGTCAGGTTTCTTGGCGCTGTACGCATACCGCTGTGGAACCCTTCCTAGCTTTCCCTGTGAAGTGCCCACTCCTGGGCACCCCCAAGGTGAAGCCAGGCATCCCAGCGTTGTTGGGGCCGTTGTGGAGATTAGGCAAGCTACTGCCCCAGAGTTACAGAGTGGGACCCATGATTAGATTGGCACCGAGGCAACAATTATAAGGTCTGAGGAAATTGAGCCCAAGACCCACCAAGGCGGGAATTGAACCCTGGTCCCGGGGCCAGACCTCTGCATCAGGGTCTGCCGCTCTAACCATTGAGCCACACTTCTCCACATATGAATGAAAGAGATGCATGAGGGCATCTTCCCCAGAATTCTCCCTACAGTCCTTTCACTGTCAGACTGTCCCCTCTGGCAAAGGTGGCTTTTGTCAAGTATTGACGCTACCCTCTTTTCGCATGGATATCCCCTTGCCTCTATTAAGTTGATTCTCCCCCAGAGAAAGACCTTTTCTTTCTCTCACTCGGTTGCTGATTTTTCTGTATTTAATGAAAAACCTAGACTGAACAGTGTTATCACTTTTTGTATGTCTGTTCAGCATTTGTAAATTCCCCTGGGTGCGGACTATTCAGAAAGCTAGCACTTTGAACTAGTAGCAAGTCTAGTTGACAACAAACCACAGGATTTTTTTGTAATTGTAATTTATTGGGATGTGCAAATAAACATCTTTCAGGTATATGGTTGCCATGTATTTGCCTTTTCCAATCTATGGAATACCCTCCTGCAGTGGTGTCAACTTGAATTTTTGTGCCTTTATGAACTTGTTTATAAACCATAGGTCCAGTATAGGTTGTAGTGTCCAGCCCTGTTTAGGTATAAGGAAATATGTTGAGTAGTTTCACTGACTGATTTCTTTCCTGGGCACCTTTTTTATTGCTCACTTTCGTTGAGAAAATGGGATGTTTCTTTCTTTGAGTTGGTTGTTTTCCTTGGCCCTTTTGCTGGAGGTGTTCTGATCAGTTTATTGGAATATCCATACTTTATATTTAAGATAAAATTGCCTGTTATCTTCCTCCGTTCCTGAAGGAAGGTTTGTATAATTCCTCCCACTGACGAAGTGTGCGAGAGGTCTTGATGTAGTGCTGAGTCACTTACTCGCAGGGCTGCCACTCATGAGGCTGCACTCTTCCTTGTGCACATCCCCAAAAGGACTGCTCTTGCATCTGAAAAAGCCAGTGTTGATGTTTTGGCTCGGATTATATTGTTCCTTGAAATCCCTGACGTGAGGGGGTACTAGAGAAGCTTCCTCTTCCTGCTGGTCTTCTGACAGGATTTGTTCCTCTTGTTAAGTTCCCTCTGAATTGCTGAGCTCTCATTGATTCAGATGTGTCGTTTTCTTTCTTCAGCTGTGGAACCTTTCATCTACTCAACATCCAAACAGCTGTTCTCTATTGAACGAGATGTTAATGATATTGCCCTGAAGTTTTGGTTTAAATCCAGACACCCTCACCCATGCATGACACCCCAGTATTGTTTCCGCCATAATTTGTTGGCTACCCAGGTCAGCTGCATCTAATGATGATTTGAGGCAAGTATTGGCTATGTTTTTACCTTCCTCACTCAATGCAACCACCCTTTTACAGTACTGTTTAGTTAAGTGTGTTTTAAGTTCTGCCATTTCATTCCATCAATGGTATGCACACCTATTTAGCAGTGTGTTGGAGTTTGATTCTCCACTGATCTGATGCTCCTCTTTCAAATTTTCTGCCAACCAAATCCATCCTCTTACTTTTCTTATCTGGAGGACGACCAGATGTTTGCCCTTTTTCTTGCTGTAGCTGCTATGATAGAGTCAGCCGGAACTCTTCCTCTTGTGTATAGAGGATCTTGAGACTAACATCTATTTTTTTTTCTCTGTTCTTTGTGTCACCACTCAGCAAGTCACAGGCTCCTTGAAAGCCTCTCTCCCCGATCCAAAATGCTTGGAAGCATTGGCAAAAGCTGATTTGTTGTCTACGAGTGCAGAAATGTCTCTAGAAGGAAAAGGATTGGGCTTTTTCCTTCCTCTAATTGTACCTTATATTCCTCAGCTGCTTCTTTAATAAGCTGTCCGTACATCGCAATATCAGGGGAGATAGTCTCAAGGGGTACCAACTCCCTCTATGGGCAAATCTGTTTCGAGGTTTTGCCACTGGCTCTTGGTAAATTCTAATCCTTCCTGCAGCATTTCCATGGCCAAATTGTCAGGATCCTCTTCCTCAAAAAATAAATAAATAAATCCTGTTCTTCCTGTGGTTCAGTGTCTTTGGGGGTTGAAGTTCTGTGACATCCCCATTCCCACTTTTCAGGTCTCAAAGACTTCTGTAGTTTTTGAAATTTCTAAAGGGAACTGTTTAAGCCTCCTTTTTTTTTTTTTTTCTTTTTTCAGGATTGCTGCCATTTCTGCCTCTAGCCGCCTCCTTCACCTTTGAACTTCCCGCAGCCATTTCTTCAGCATTGAACGCCGATGTCTATTTTCATTCCAACATCAAACTTTCCTTTGATGGAGTACCTATCATCATCTTTTTTGTCGTTTCTCCCCTTCGTTTGTCCCGCAACATCAAAGCTTCTCGGCTTCGATCTGTCTTCTCATCTCCTCGACCTTGATCGTCTTTTGATGTCTTTTCTGGAGTTCAACCAACTGGGGCTTCCATGCCCTGATGCCGGAGGGGTTCTTTTGATTTTATCTTGCCTTTGATAGCTGATTATTTTTGACGCAGAGGTCACTTTTTGACTTCTTGAGTCAAAAATCCTAGAGCCTCCCCTTGAGAATATTTCTGAAGTTACCTTCAACTCAAGTTGTTTCCTTTCGAAGTAGTCAACTTGATGTTTGAGCCTTTGCCATATGTCCTTTCAGTGACGTTTTCTTCATCGTCACTAGACAACCCCAAACCCTTCAGGGATGGAGTTAGCTTCTGGCCCTGCATGGCGTAGTGTGTCTGCCTCTGCTTGTCCCTCATTCCAGGGTCTTGGATCTAAAATCTGCACAGGCCTAGCAGAAATCGCTGTTGTGGTCGAGCAGCAGGCATAGGTTACACACCTCAGGTTTGTCCGTTTGGGCAAATCTGTGGTGGCACTTTGGTCAAAATTGAAACAGCGTCTTCTCCATATTACTTGGAACAGGAAGCCCCCTGTCAAGGCATTCTCCAATACGATTTTGACATACTCATATCACACTACTACTCCTCGGGTACCTTCATGTATGTAGATTCTTCAATCATCAATGCGCATGACAGGACGTTTTTATATACAGAGTAGAGATTACTGCACTATGTAGGCAGGGACCAAGATGGTGCCCCCACTTACCACAGAAAGCGCACTTGTGTGAAATTTGGAGGTCCAGTCCATTTGATTTTAATTAACTATGGTGAGAGTAGCATTTTTAAGAGTGACTCCTGCATATGTTGGTTAGCCTTGCTACAAATAAATTGTGGCCATGCAGGAAGTTATCAAAAAAGGCTGTTTAGCGGGTAAGAAGAATTTTATAAACATGGAGCCAGAGTTTTAGGACAGATGTCTAAGTATGAGGAGATAGAAGTGTGAGATGGGAACCGTTTCCAGCAATGTATAGATATGCTGGAGATAAATTAGTTTGTGATTTGACATATTAACAATATCCGGAGAAGTAGTAGTGAAGGATGCTTAGCTTGTGACAATTATAGTTTGTTGAGCATTACGATATTCAACACAATGCACTTTACCTCTGCAATATTGTGGCATCTATGCTTTTAGTTCAGGCATATTGAAGCTTTTACAGAGTGATTATCTGATTAAAGATCCTTTATGAGATTGTGGTTAGTTCAAGATATCTTTCAAGTGAAGGTAAATATACATGCCTATTCATACTTAGCTGTCATATTTATTGGCTTTTTAGAAATGATTCACTACTTTGAGGAATAGTATTCATGATGGAATTATCCTCTCATACCTTGGAATGATGTATGCTGTGAATGTTCATAGAGCACTCTAAATCCAATCATTTATGTATTAAGGTAAAGGGATGCATAGGGCAAAAGGTTATGCATCTCATAGCTGTCTCCAATGTCATCATGACCTATTATCTTTATAGGATTATATTTGGGTTCCTGAATTTATACACTACAATAATCATGTAGGACACAGTATGAAGTGTGATGTTGTGGTATAAGCACGTAAGAATGGTACTTTGAAAGGCATGTCTGGGGAAAATAAGGGTGATGGAGCACAGAGGTAATAGGCAGTGTCCCTTATGTGTGCTGTGTGAAGACACTGACTGGTGGTCTTGATGCCTACCTGTTCCCCTTTTCAGCACGAGACAACAGGAAGGAGGGACTGTTCAGTCACTGTAAATAGATACGTGATTGGAGGTTCAGGTATGTATTGAGTGTTATCATTACAACTTAGGAAGTTATTTGTTGTTCAGCTTCTTGCCCTTATTTAATATAGGACTTACTCCTTATTTTTTTCCAATGGATTGTACCCCAGTTCACTCTGAAGAAGAATGTTACTTACCCTGTAAGCATCTATTTGTAGCATGTAGTGCTGTACATTCACATGCTGTGCATACTCCTGCCATCTAGTGTTGGGCTTGAATGCGTGCAAGTTGTTTTTCTTCGAAGAAGTCCTTCAAATAACTACGTACAGTGACTCCTCTTGTTGGTAAGGTGCATGGTCATGGACTTCGTTAACAGTTTTCCTGCATCACGGGTGAGGACGGAAAATGAAGTGAAGCGATGTACAGAGTATGTTCATGCAAAAGAGGAAAGAATGATAGCAGAGGACATTGCAACAGCTACAGGTGTCTAGGGAGGTGTTTAGGTACATGTGAATCTACAACACTACATGCCACAAACAGAAACGTAGAGTGAGGGACGTTTTCTGTTCGAGGCATGTATAGCTGTAGATACTCATCTTGTGCACAGAGTGTAAAGTGGCGCTCCCAAAAGCAGTGGATAGCCTGTGGGTGTTGCAGTACATTGAAAAAGTGAACATAGTAGTGCTTTGCCAAAATTGGCTTGTTGGAAGGCTAGCACATCCACACAGTCCTATTTTGTAAAAATGTGTGGCGAGGACCAGGTAGCTGCTTTGTATATGTCAGTTACTGGAATGATCCACAGGAAGCCCACAGAGACTCTTTTTTCCTGAGTGCAGTGGGCTTGGGTGGAATGAGCAAAGTCCCTTTAGCTTTAGAATAGCATGCTGGGATGCATCTCACAATCCATCTAGCAATGTTTGATTTGGAGAGGGCCTCCCTTTATGGGGTTTGAGAAAGAAAGCAACAAAGAGTTACCCAATACCCAAAGTATGTTACGCAACTAAGTCAGGTGGTGGGAAGAAGACGGGGAATTCATTGGGTTAAAGTTGAACTTGGAGACCCCCTTAGAGGGGAATTTGGTGTTAGTGTAAAGGACAACCTATTCCTTTGTACTTGGAAGAAAGGTTCTTTTTAAGGTTAGCGCCTGTAGCTCACTTATATGCCTAAGTGATGTGATGGCGACCAAACAGGACATCTTCTAGGAAAGGAATTGAAAGGGCAGGAGTGGAGGGGCTCAAACAGTGGACCCATGAGTTTTGTCAGTACAATACTGAGGATCCATGTTGGTGCCAGTGGGAATTACTCTTGAGACACTCCATGAACGCTTTAATGACTGGAACTCTGAGAGATGTGTTGTCTGTTCTGAAAATAGAAGGCCACAGCTGCCAGGGGTAGCCATACTGAGGGGAAGGCCAATCCACAAACCTGCAAGCAAAGCAGGTATTGGACAATGCCCTAAACTGTGGCCATTAAAGGGTCAATGTGTTTTGAGTGACAGTGGTACACAAACCTCTCCCACTTGGGCGCATAGCAGGCATGCATGGTAGGTCTGCATAATTCCTTGAGAACGCTGATGCAGTAGAGTGGAAAATTAATATATAAAAATTCTAGGACCTCAGGAGTCAAATTGCAAGGTCGAGAGATCTGGGGTTTAGGTGCCGGATTTCTTCATGTTACTGCATGAGAAGGTCTGGTCTGCCGGGGGACACTCTGGCGGAACCAGATAGAGCTCAAGCAGTCTTGTGGACCAGGGCTGATACGACAATGTACAAGCCATCTGGATCAGGGTGAGAGACATCTGCTGAAGCCTCTGAACCACAATAGAAGTACTGGGAGAAGCGGAAAAGCAAAGGCAAATATCCCTGACCATCTCATCCATATTGCATTGTGGTTAGACTGTAAGAACCTGGAGATAAAGTTTAGGCATTTGGCATTTTCTGCTGAGGCCAAAAGGTCCATCTCTGGGAAGCATATTACCTAAAGTACTGTAGGAGGAAGGACCTGCAGGTGGAGTTCTCACTCATGGACTTGTTGCATCCTAAAGAGGTCGGCAAAGTATTTGTCCATTCCCAGAAGGTACTCTGCCAGTAGATTTTGTGGCAGAGCGCCCAGCACCAAATACTCTAGGCTAGCTGCAAGAGCTGGGGATATTGGATGCCACCCCATTTCTGCAAGTAATAAATGGTTGTTTTTTTCGAGAACAACCTTCCCTATAACCTGTGGTAAGAAAGCCTTTAATGCTAGGTTAGTGGGTAGGAGTTCCAGGTAATTGATGCAGAGGCCCTGGATTTGGGGCTCCCATTGGTCCTGGACAGTCAGGTCCTGGAAGTGCAATCCTGCGAGAGAGGTGTCCATTGTACAGGTCCATTGCAGAACTGAATCTAGGAAAGAACACCCTTGCAACAGTTTGTTGGTGTTCCACCACTGCAGAGAGCGACAGGTGAAGCAGACAATCAACACTAGATTTCTCCCCCCCCCCCTCCTCCCCCCCCCATGACCCTCAGAGCTTGAGACCCTTACTGTGCTACCCATTCCTGCAACAGACGCACGTGTAACCTGTCATGGGTCACTATGACAATCATGATGAAGCGGAACATGACTGACCTGACAGTGACCTGGCTGGAAAAGCGGGATCAGGCTTGGTAGTGGAGTCCATTCCTCCTCTGCCAGGAACTAAATAAGGCAATTACTGTTCATCTTCAGAGTGGTTGGTGTTCTCTCCTCCCTTGTCCCACCTCTTTAGTTAGTTCAAGTATCTGGAGCCATGCTTTCCAGTTTTCCATGTGTTAAGTGTGTCACCGTTGACACAGCCCTTTTGATACCACTTGCATTAGTGTCATGCTTGTCTCCTTTTGGTGCAGATTAGTGCTATCAGTTGTACTGGTAGAAAAATCGGAAGAAAAACCTGAGCCCCAATCTATCAACAGGGCACACTGGCACATGGTGTGCAGTACTTGGATGTTAATCTTAGCATTTTGAGTTTTGTATTTCAAAAAATTTAAGTATAGTGCCAGGCATGCCTCTTCTGGGTAGTAGAAAGACTGTCCTGTCCCGAGGGATGCAACGCAGGGCCAAGGAAGGGACGCCCTGCACCCAATCTGATAATCACTTTTTTACGTGATGATCTTGTGAGTTTTCTGATGGAAGGATGGGCAGATAGGTGGTAAACACCTCAAGGTACACAACACGGGTGCTTGGTCACCTTGGCAGTAGGCCCCACCTCTGGGTGCCTGAGAAATTCTGCTCCTATGGGAGCAGAAGGGGGTTTTACCCCTCTCTCAGCCCAATCCCATACATCAAAGCTGCACCCAAATACATCCATATTGCTTTCACTTGCCATGGTCAATGCAGTATTTGGGCAGATAATTATCATTAAGCCATCCCAAGTACGGGTATTTATTAAACCTAAAGACCCAGGGCAATCCAGGTTGGTATAGTCTGGGCAGATGCTAACATGTTTTCATACCCAGAACACTCTGCAAATGGGTCAGTATGGGTCAAAAATCAGATGCACTTCAAGCCAGTGGCTGAATTCTTACCATACTGCTTCCCCACATTTGCCCCAATTGAAGTGCTGCCTCCCATGCATGGGTGGACCTAATGCATATCATAGAAACAGACCCAAACTAATGAAGTGAAGACCTCATCGACACCACATTGACTTAACATGGCTCAGGTTTTGACAGATTTGTGTTGATGGCGATGCAATACCATTTTTCATGCAAAACTGAATATGGAAATCTGAGTTAACAAACTTGTAATTATAAAGACTTCCGTGGGGACCCCAAAACATTAGCTACGTATAGAGGACTGGAAGGTTTTGACATAAAATCCGAGAAAAAAAAAAAAAAAAAACGCTTCAAAAACGAAAAAAAATTAAAAAAAATACTAAGGTTTGGCATGTCAGTGGATGCACACTGGAGCAGTACCAGCTAGCATATGACCTAGTATCTACTGATCTTCGAGCAGACATTGACAAATCTAAATTACACAACTGCACATACCAATACGTGCTTGGCCCAAAAAGAGAAAAAAAACACTTATCTGGGTGGGCAGCTGTAAGCTGGAGATAATACCAAGTATAGATGTGAAGTACCATCCTGCCTAACGGGATAAGAAGCAGATTCTGATCTTACTAACAGGAGCCAGTTAATTGGCAATAATAGATCTACATAGGAAAGTTGCATAAAGAATAAACAAAGTACCCTTCTGTGACATTCTTCCTGATGAATACTGGTTTCTTAGATGACACTCTGCATCAGGTGATAGATAGGATCTGCAAAATGTTGACGCTAGCCCTCGTCACCAGTTCCAGGTTGAGCCCTCCAATGTCCCGAGTCACAAGAGTGCACCTGAAGTGATGTGTGTAGTCCATATATAACACATGAGATCCAGTGATATCAATTTCGATCCAATTTTCAGAGGCGTCAGTTATTGGACAACAGAGTGAAAATAAAGCCAGATACAAGAGCCCTTGATAAGTGGAGGCAGGTGGGTGGTAAGGAACCTGCAGGAACTCCTGTATCCATTAGCAAGAACGTCATCAATCAGATGCCCCTTCTATCAGTGGAAAGTAATGTAAAACTGTTCTAGTAAAGTGGGAAAGTTAAAATACCATAAAGTAATGTTCAGCAAATGAAGGAGCAGACAACTGTTGCTGCATTACATTTGTCTTGGACTGGAACTACCTGCAAGAGATAACTACATACCCTTTCTGGAATTGGCTCTGAAAAGTTCAGTGCTGGTATACCAGTAAACTCAAAACAAGCAATCATCCATTAACTCCATTGAGATTTTGGCGGTCATTATGAACATAGGCCATCCGGACTGCAACCGGCATGGCAGTCCGGACCGCCAAATTATGTTCATTGTG
Organism: Pleurodeles waltl; assembly: GCF_031143425.1. Classification (NCBI taxonomy): domain Eukaryota; kingdom Metazoa; phylum Chordata; class Amphibia; order Caudata; family Salamandridae; genus Pleurodeles; species Pleurodeles waltl. The sequence continues at coordinate 473,097,789 of NC_090448.1, forward strand.
GGACCACCACAGGGGGAACTCCGCCACCACCAGGCTACCGCCGCCAGGCAGCCCGACGATGGCGGAGTTCCTTATTCGACAGGGCAGCGCTGCAAGCAGCACTACCCGCCAGATAAAGAACCTGTGTCCACCAGCCTTTCCCTGGTGGTTTCCCCTGCCAGGAAAAGGCTGGCAGAATAGGGGCCCCGTGTACAGCCCCGCCGCGTATGTCACTGCCCGATTTATGGGCAGTGATATGTGCAACGGGTGCTGCTGCACCCACCGCACTTCTACATTGACGAATGTCCAGGCCTAGCATTCCGCTGGGCCGGCTGCCGGAATGAAAATGTCACTTACCCAGTGTACATCTGTTCGTGGCATTAGTCGCTGCAGATTCACATGCTGTGCATAGTCCGCCGTCTGGTGTTGGGTCGGAGTGTTACAAGTTGTTTTTCTTCGAAGAAGTCTTTTCGAGTCACGAGACCGAGGGACTCCTCCTCCTTTGTTTCCATTGCGCATGGGCGTCGACTCCATCTTCGATTGTTTTCCCCGCAGAGGGTGAGGTAGGAGTTGTGTATGATAGTAATAGTGCCCATGCAATGGAATGAATAAGTATGTACAAAATAAAGTTTAAGTAATATATTTACAAATGTACAAATGTTGAAGATTATTTCCATACGGCTACAGGCTCCCGGGGAGGCGGGTGGGCGCATGTGAATCTGCAGCGACTAATGCCACGAACAGATGTACACTGGGTAAGTGACATTTTCAGTTCGGTGGCATGTGTAGCTGCAGATACACATGCTGTGCATAGACTAGTAAGCAGTTATCTCCCCAAAAGCGGTGGCTCAGCCTGTAGGAGTGGAAGTAGTTTGAAATAAAGTTCTTAGTACGGCTTGACCTACTGTGGCTTGTTGTGCGGATAGCACGTCTACACAGTAGTGCTTAGTAAATGTGTGAGGCGTAGACCATGTGGCCGCCTTACATATTTCGTTCATTGGAATATTTCCTAGGAAGGCCATGGTAGCGCCTTTCTTTCTGGTTGAGTGTGCCTTTGGTGTAATGGGCAGCTCTCTCTTTGCTTTAAGGTAGCAGGTTTGGATACACTTAACTATCCATCTGGCTATACCCTGTTTTGATATTGGGTTTCCTGTATGAGGTTTTTGAAATGCAATAAACAGTTGTTTTGTTTTTCTAATTAGTTTTGTTCTGTCAATGTAGTACATTAGTGCTCTTCTGATGTCTAATGTATGTAGTGCCCTTTCAGCTACTGAGTCTGGCTGTGGAAAGAACACTGGTAGTTCTACTGTTTGATTTAAGTGGAACGGTGAAATAACTTTTGGTAAAAATTTAGGATTGGTTCTTAGAACTACCTTATTTTTGTGTATTTGAATAAAAGGTTCCTGTATAGTAAACGCTTGAATTTCGCTTACTCTTCTTAGAGATGTAATGGCAATGAGAAATGCAACCTTCCACGTTAAGAATTGCATTTCGCAAGAATGCATGGGTTCGAAAGGTGGACCCATGAGTCTTGTTAAGACGATGTTGAGGTTCCATGAAGGAACAGGTGGTGTTCTTGGTGGTATAATTCTTTTGAGGCCTTCCATAAACGCTTTAATGACAGGTATCCTAAATAGTGAAGTTGAATGGGTGATCTGCAGGTATGCAGAAATTGCTGCGAGGTGTATCTTTATGGAAGAGAAGGACAGATTTGATTTCTGCAAATGTAGTAAGTATCCTACTACATCCTTTGGAGATGCATGTAATGGTTGAACTTGATTACTATGGCAGTAGCAAACAAATCTTTTCCATTTACTTGCATAGCAGTGTCTAGTGGATGGCCTTCTAGCCTGTTTTATGACCTCCATACATTCTTGGGTGAGGTTTAAATGTCCGAATTCTAGGATTTCAGGAGCCAGATTGCTAGATTCAGCGATGCTGGGTTTGGATGCCTGATCTGTTGTTTGTGTTGTGTTAGCAGATCTGGCCTGTTGGGTAGCTTGACATGGGGTACTACTGACAGGTCTAGTAGTGTTGTGTACCAGGGTTGTCTTGCCCATGTTGGTGCTATTAGTATGAGTTTGAGTTTGTTTTGACTCAATTTGTTTACTAGATATGGAATGAGAGGGAGAGGGGGAAAAGCGTATGAAAATATCCCTGACCAATTCATCCATAGAGCATTGCCTTGAGACTGCCTGTGTGGGTACCTGGATGCGAAGTTTTGGCATTTTGCGTTCTCCTTTGTTGCAAATAGGTCTATTTGAGGTGTTCCCCAAAGGTGGAAGTAAGTGTTTAGAATTTGGGGGTGAATCTCCCATTCGTGGACTTGTTGGTGATCTCGAGAGAGGTTGTCTGCTAGTTGATTCTGGATCCCTGGAATAAACTGTGCTATTAGGCGAATGTGGTTGTGAATTGCCCAATGCCATATCTTTTGTGCCAGGAGGCACAGCTGTGTCGAGTGTGTTCCCCCCTGTTTGTTTAGATAATACATTGTTGTCATGTTGTCTGTTTTGACAAGAACGTATTTGTGGGTTATGATGGGTTGAAATGCTTTCAACCCTAGGAACACTGCTAACAATTCGAGGTGATTTATATGCAATTTTGTTTGATGTACGTCCCATTGTCCTTGGATGCTGTGTTGATTGAGGTGTGCTCCCCACCCTGTCATGGAAGCATCTGTTGTTATCACGTATTGTGGCACTGGGTCTTGGAAAGGCCGCCCTTTGTTTAAATTTATACTGTTCCACCATAGAAGCGAGATGTAAGTTTGGCGGTCTATCAACACCAGATCTAGAAGGTGACCCTGTGCCTGTGACCATTGCGATGCTAGGCACTGTTGTAAGGGCCTCATGTGCAGTCTTGCGTTTGGGACAATGGCTATGCATGAAGACATCATGCCTAGGAGTTTTAATACCATCTTTGCATGTATTTTTTGTGTCGGATACATGGCTTGTATAACCTTGTAAAAATGTTGAACCCTTTGTGGACTTGGAGAGGCTATCCCATTTGTGTCGATTGTCGCTCCTAAGTATTGTTGTGTTTTGCACGGCAGAATGTGTGATTTTGCATAGTTGATGGAGAAACCGAGTTTGTAGAGGGTTTGTATGACATACTCTGTGTGGTGTGAACACTTTGTTAGGGAGTTGGTTTTGATTAGCCAATCGTCTAGGTAGGGGAACACGTGTATTTGCTGCCTTCTGATATGTGCAGCTACTACTGCTAGGCATTTCGTAAATACTCTTGGTGCGGTTGTTATACCGAACGGCAACACTTTGAATTGGTAATGTATTCCCTTGAATACGAACCTTAGGTATTTCCTGTGCGAGGCATGTATCGGTATGTGGAAATACGCGTCTTTTAGATCTAAGGTTGTCATATAGTCTTGTTGTTTTAGCAGTGGTAATACGTCTTGTAGCGTGACCATGTGAAAGTGTTCCGATTTGATGTAGATGCTTAGTGTTCTGAGATCTAAGATTGGTCTCAGTGTTTTATCTTTTTTTGGTATTAGAAAGTACAGTGAGTAAACTCCTGTGTTCCTTTGTGTACGTGGTACAAGTTCTATTGCGTCCTTTTGCAGTAATGCCTGAACTTCTAACTCCAGAAGGTCTAAATGCGGTTTTGACATGTTTTGTGTTTTTGGTGGGGCATTTGGAGGGATTTGGAGAAATTCTATGCAATAACCATGCTGGATAATTGCTAAGACCCAAGTGTCTGTTGTTATCTCCTCCCAAGCTTTGTAAAATTGGCTTAGTCTCCCCCCCCACTGGTGTTGTGTGAAGGGGTTGAGTGACTTGTGAGTCACTGTTTGGTTGTAGGGGTTTTGGGACCTTGAAATTTTCCCCGGTTTCTAGGGAATTGTCCCCCTCTGTACTGGCCCCGAAAGCCTCCCCTTTGGTACTGTCCCTGGTAGGTAGACGGTGTTGATTGTGAGGTGCTGGCTTGTGTGGCTTGACCCCGAAACCCCCCTCTGAAGGGTGTTCTGCGAAATGTGCCAAAAGTGCCTCTGCCCTGCGGGGAATAGAGTGCGCCCATGGCCTTGGCTGTGTCAGTGTCCTTTTTCAATTTCTCAATTGCCGTCTCCACATCAGGTCCAAACAATTGTTGTTCGTTGAACGGCATATTGAGCACTGCTTGTTGTATCTCGGGTTTAAACCCGGATGTGCGCAACCATGCGTGCCTTCTTATGGTTACTGCGGTATTTATTGTTCTTGCAGCTGTATCCGCTGCATCCATAGAGGAGCGTATTTGGTTATTCGAGATATTTTGTCCCTCCTCGACTACTTGTTTTGCCCGTTTCTGTAATTCTTTGGGTAGATGCTCGATGAGATGCTGCATCTCATCCCAATGGGCTCGGTCATATCGCGCTAGGAGCGCCTGAGAGTTCGCGATGCGCCACTGGTTTGCAGCTTGTACAGCAACCCTTTTTCTAGCTGCGTCGAACTTGCGGCTCTTTGTCCGGAGGTGGGGCGTCGCCTGATGTGTGCGAGTTGGCTCTCTTGCGAGCTGCCCCTACTACAACTGAATCTGGTGGCAGTTGTGATGTGATAAAAGCAGGGTCTGTGGGCGGTGCTTTATATTTTTTCTCCACCCGTGGAGTTATCGCTCTGCTTTTGACAGGGTCTTTAAAGATCTGTTTTGCGTGCCTTAGCATTCCCGGGAGCATAGGCAGGCATTGATAGGTGCTATGGGTGGAGGAGAGGGTGTTGAAAAGGAAGTCATCCTCGACAGGTTCTGAGTGTAACGACACGTTATGGAACTCTGCTGCCCTAGCTACCACCTGTGCATACGCTGTGCTGTCCTCAGGGGGTGAGGGCTTGGTAGGGTACGACTCAGGACTATTGTCTGATACTGGGGCGTCATATAGGTCCCAAGCGTCCTGGTCATCTTGGCTCATGGTGGTATGAGCTGGTGAATGTGACTGAGTTTGTGCCGGTGATGTATGAGTCACAGGTGGAGGAGAGGGTGGTGGAGTTACTTTCTTCACCACTTTTGCTGGTGGTGTTTGTTCTTGAGTTTGGAACTCGAGTCTCCTTTTCCTCCTGATTGGGGGAAGAGTGCTGATCTTCCCTGTCCCACTCTGTATGAAGATCCGCTTTTGGGTGTGGTCTACGTTAGTGGTTTGTAACTCTTCTTCAAATCTGTGTTTGCGCATTTGAGAGGACAGTGATTGTTCCTCTGAATACGAGCTGGCAGTCGGTTCGGTTGCAGGGCGTTTTGGCACCGAAACTGTGTCTTTGCTTGCTTTCGGCTCCGAGGGGAATTTTCTCTTTTTTGTAGTCTAGCTTTCTCGGCGTCGATCATCCTCGGTGCCGCTGTCTCTGCGTCGAGCAGCTTCGGTTCCGCTGTCTCTGCGTCGACCCTTTTCAGCAGCACTTTCTCGGTCCCGAGATTGCTGCGTGCCTGTGTCTCGACCCGAGTCGGACGATCTCGGCACCAGTTCGCCCTTTTTCGGTGCCGATGGACGGTCACCTATTTTATGGTTGAGCCATGGCCTGTTGGCAGTGGCGTCCCCTGGGCCTTGTCTGTTTTCCCGTGTGGTGTTTGTTTCGACGTCTTACTCACGGTTTCGTCGACGTCGAACTCCTCCGAGTCCGATTCATGGATGGAGAAGGCTTCCTCTTCTTCTCCTTGTTCCTCGAACTCTCGTTGTCCTGTCGGCGTGGACGCCATTTGCAATCTTCTGGCTCTTCGGTCACGGAGCGTCTTTCGGGACCGAAACGCACAACAGGCCTCACACGTTTCTTCCTTGTGCTCGGGCAACAGGCACAAGTTACAGACCAAATGTTGGTCTGTATATGGATATTTGCTGTGGCATTTAGGACAGAATCGGAACGGGGTCCGTTCTATCGGTGTCGATGTTACACGCGGTCGGGCCGACCAGGCCCCGACGGGGGGTCGAAGTTACCCCGAAGGGCTACCGGAGCTCTTCACGATTCGGTGTCGATTCTATCTAACCCGATACCGAACGAAACAATACCGACGTAGTTTTCCGAAGTTTTGACCATCTTTCCGTCCCGAAACCCGGAGCGAAAAGGAACACGTCCGAACCCGATGGCGGAAAAAAAACAATCGAAGATGGAGTCGACGCCCATGCGCAATGGAAACAAAGGAGGAGGAGTCCCTCGGTCTCGTGACTCGAAAAGACTTCTTCGAAGAAAAACAACTTGTAACACTCCGACCCAACACCAGACGGCGGACTATGCACAGCATGTGTATCTGCAGCTACACATGCCACCGAACACACTGTTTCCGCCCACCAGCCCAGCAAAATGTTGATTATTCGGTCGGCGGGGTCCTCTACGGGCTGGTGGTCTGTGTTTAGACTGCCAGCCTGAACACAGCGGGAAATCCCGCTGTGTTCATAATGAGGCCCTGAGTCTCTGTGCAATAGAAAAGCCTACATATTAACATTCTCTTTAAAATGGTAGCCCTGTGAATGTAATGACTTAAGGCTCTAATGCATCCCTTCTTTTACGAGAGGAGAAAAAGAAAATAAAGAGAACCAAGTACATATGAAATTCGGATATTAGTACCTTGGGCAAGAAGTAAGGCTTCACCCACAGATTTACACTTTCCTTCAAAACCATGCTAAAAAGGGGGAAGATGATTCACGTTGAGCCGAGTTACTAGCAATAAAAAAGAAACAGTCATTTAAGAGAGAAATTTGAGTTCCTATAATTGCACATTGGATGACAGTTTAAAAAATGTCAATACTAGATATGCGATCCAGCTAAAGAAGGAAACAGGTTCTTAAAAGTTTGAAAGTGCCCGAGTACCAGTGGCATATCAAAAAGAAAACCTTGATCTGGGGTGAATGAACAGGCAGCAACTGCTGACAGGTATCCTTTGCTAAGACTCTTGCCAGATAAACAAAACAACGAACAACAATCATATTGCACCAAACGTATCGAGTGATTTGTCCTAGCACTATGACAAAAAACGCTGGCAAAGCCAATAGGTATCTACTAGCTTTGCCAATTTGTTTTAGCCGTGTTGTACAGAAGCAAGACTGCTGTGAACCATGGTTGTAAGTAAATGGAAAAAAAGCATTATGCCGCTGGCATTTACATAGCGCTTTATTTTTTTGCCCCTCAAACATGCTTTCCAGTAGCCACATTGCTGTAAAACATGACTGGGGAAAAAAACACTGACAAAGGCAACAGGTCTGGCATAGTCTGGCAATGCTTGCTGCTCTTGTTCCCTCCTCGCAGTCCCATAGCAGTAAATTGGAAGGTTATTTCTGGCCCAGCCCCGCGTTGATCCTTTTACATCTCATTTTCTCCCCCACTCTCACAGACTTTACTGTGAATGGGGCAGTCTTGTACGCAGTATGGTGCAATAGCTGCCTGCTAATCCAGATCTGTGACAGAGGTGCCGTCGTTTAGCAGACATGCACCTGAGCTGGTGCTGTGTACCCCTTCATGAACGCCCCTTTCCCATTGCCCTACTTTGTCCTCGCTGATGCACACTGATGTGGCACTTCAGCAGCAGCAGCACCAGGACAATGCATCAGTGTTGCATGTGCTTGCCCAGTTTCATCACTGTTGCCGTCGGTAAGGTTACATATTAAAGCAAATCTGTGATTACAAATGCAAGCAATGTCAGCAGTGCCTGTCATAAAGTAACTTAGAAATACTTGTCAAAGCTCCTCTAACTAGACACAGGCCTGACTTATTTAAAATTTTTAGGACTTAGCTGTTGTGCAGTTAATTGGCAGGAAAGTATATATGACAGACTGACGTGTTCTTTGATTTGTTCAGCCTACCCCATATGTTTTAAACACTATCTTAACCCCTTCCCCCTCACGTGCGAAGACTTTGTTTGGCTATTTGGAGCAGTTCGCGCTTAGGCCCTCATAACTTTTTGTCGACATAAGCTACCCACACCAAATTTGCGTCCTTTTTTCCAACATCCTTGGGCTTCTAGAGGTACCCAGACTTTGTCGGTTCTCCTGAAGGAAACCAAGAAATTAGCCAAAATATAGCGAATATTTCGTTTTTTAAATAAAAATGGAAAAAAGGGCTGCAGAAGGCGGCTTGTGGGTTTTTCCCTGAAAATGGCATGAACAAAGGGTTTGGGGTGCTAAAATCACCATCTTTCCAGCTTTCAGGAACAGGCAGACTTGAATCAGAAATGAAAATGTCACTTACCCAGTGTACATCTGTTCGTGGCATCAGTCGCAGTAGATTCGCATGTTCTGCAATAGCTCGCCATCTGGTGTTGGGCCGGAGTGTTACAAGTTGTTTTTCTTCGAAGAAGTCTTTCGAGTCACGGGACCGAGTGACTCCTCCTTTTGTCTCCATTGCGCATGGGCGTCGACTCCATCTTCGATTGTTTTTCCCCGCAGAGGGTGAGGTAGGAGTTGAATTGTAGTAATAGTGCCCATGCAATGGAGTGACTAAGTATGCACCTATTTAAGGTTGAGATGATACATATATAAATAATTGAAGGTAACTTCCAAACTGCTACAGGCTCCCGGGGAGGCGGGTGGGCACATGCGAATCTACTGCGACTGATGCCACGAACAGATGTACACTGGGTAAGTGACATTTTCAGTTCGATGGCATCTGTCGCTGTAGATACGCATGTTCTGCATAGACTAGTAAGCAGTTATTTCCCCAAAAGCGGTGGATTAGCCTGTAGGAGTGGAAGTAGTTTGAAATAATGTCCTTAATACGGCTTGACCTACTGTGGCTTGTTGTGCGGATAACACGTCTACACAGTAGTGCTTGGTGAATGTGTGAGGCGTAGACCATGTGGCTGCCTTACATATTTCTTGCATTGGGATGTTTCCTAGAAAGGCCATGGTAGCACCTTTCTTTCTGGTTGAGTGTGCCCTTGGTGTAATGGGCAGCTGTCGTTTAGCTTTAAGGTAGCAGATTTGGATGCATTTAACTATCCATCTGGCTATACCTTGTTTTGAAATTGGGTTTCCTGCATGAGGTTTTTGAAATGCAATAAAGAGTTGTTTAGTCTTTCTGATGTTCTTTGTTCTGTCAATGTAATACATCAATGCTCTTTTGACATCTAATGTATGTAGTGCCCTTTCAGCTACGGTATCTGGCTGTGGAAAGAACACTGGAAGTTCCACTGTTTGATTTAGATGGAACGGTGAAATAACCTTTGGCAAAAATTTAGGATTGGTCCTTAGGACGACTTTATTTTTGTGTAGTTGTATAAAAGGTTCCTGTATAGTGAACGCCTGAATCTCGCTTACTCTTCTCAGGGAAGTAATGGCGATGAGAAATGCCACCTTCCAGGTTAGGAACTGTATGTCGCAGGAGTGCATGGGTTCAAAAGGTGGACCCATAAGTCTAGTTAGGACAACATTTAGGTTCCATGAAGGAACAGGTAGTGTTCTTGGTGGTATAATTCTCCTAAGGCCCTCCATGAATGCTTTAATGACTGGTATTCTATATAGGGAAGTTGAATAGGTAGTCTGCAGGTATGCAGATATTGCTGCAAGGTGAATCTTAATGGAAGAGAAAGCTAGGTTAGATTTTTGTAAGTGAAGCAAGTAACCCACTACATGTTCTGGAGTTGTGTGTAATGGTTGTATTTGATTAATATGGCAGTAGCAAACAAACCTCTTCCATTTACTTGCATAGCAGTGCCTGGTGGATGGCCTTCTTGCTTGTTTTATGACTTCCATACATTCTTGGGTAAGTTGTAAGTGCCCGAATTCTAGGATTTCAGGAGCCAGATTGCTAGATTCAGCGATGCTGGATCTGGGTGTCTGATCTTTTGGTTGTGCTGTGTCAACAGATCTGGCCTGTTGGGCAATTTGATGCAGGGTACCACTGATAGGTCTAGCAGCGTTGTGTACCAGGGTTGCCTTGCCCAAGTTGGTGCTATCAATATGAGTTTGAGTTTGCTTTGACTGAGTTTGTTTACCAGGTAAGGAAGGAGAGGGAGAGGAGGAAAAGCGTAAGCAAATATCCCTGACCAGTTCATCCATAGGGCATTGCCTTGGGATTGTTTGTGTGGGTACCTGGATGCGAAGTTTTGGCATTTTGCGTTCTCCCTTGTCGCAAACAAGTCTATCTGAGGTGTTCCCCAGAGTTTGAAATAAGTGTTCAGAATTTGGGGGTGAATTTCCCATTCGTGGACTTGTTGGTGATCTCGAGAGAGATTGTCTGCGAGTTGATTTTGTATCCCTGGTATAAACTGTGCAATTAGGCGAATTTGGTTGTGAATTGCCCAATGCCAAATTTTTTGTGCTAGCAGGCTTAACTGCGTGGAGTGCGTCCCTCCCTGCTTGTTTAGATAATACATTGTTGTCATGTTGTCTGTTTTGACGAGAATGTATTTGTGAACTATTATTGGTTGGAAAGCTTTTAGTGCTTGAAAAACTGCTAGAAGTTCTAGGTGATTGATATGCAGTTTTGTTTGATGTACGTTCCATTGTCCTTGTATGCTGTGTTGATCGAGGTGTGCTCCCCACCCTGTCATGGAAGCATCTGTTGTTATTACGTATTGTGGCACTGGGTCTTGGAAAGGCCGCCCCTTGTTTAAATTTATGTTGTTCCACCACAGAAGCGAGAGGTAAGTTTGGCGGTCTATTAACACCAGATCTAGAAGGTGACCCTGTGCTTGAGACCACTGTGATGCTAGGCATTGTTGTAATGGCCTCATGTGCAGTCTTGCGTTTGGGACAATGGCTATGCATGATGACATCATGCCTAGGAGTTGTAATACCATCTTTGCCTGTATCTTTTGTGTTGGATACATGCGTTGTATGATGGTGTTGAAATTTTGAATTCTTTGTGGACTTGGAGTGGCTACTCCCTTTGATGTGTCTATTATGGCTCCCAGGTATTGTTGTACCTTGCGTGGCAGAATTTTGGATTTTGTGAAATTGACGGTGAACCCGAGTTTGAAGAGGGTTTGTATGATCTGATTTGTGTGATTTGAGCACTGTATGAACGAATGGGCCTTGATTAGCCAGTCGTCTAGATATGGGAACACATGTATTTGCTGCCTTCTTATGTGTGCTGCGACTACTGCTAGACATTTGGTAAAGACTCTTGGTGCGGTTGTTAATCCGAAAGGCAGTACCTTGAATTGGTAATGTATTCCTTTGAATACAAACCTTAGGTATTTCCTGTGCGATGGGTGTATTGGTATATGGAAATAAGCATCCTTGAGGTCTAAAGTTGCCATGTAGTCGTGCAGTTTTAGCAATGGCAATACTTCTTGTAGTGTGACCATGTGGAAGTGGTCTGATTTGATGAAAGTGTTCACTACTCTGAGGTCTAGGATTGGTCTCAGCGTTTTGTCCTTCTTTGGTATCAGAAAGTACAGTGAGTAAACTCCTGTGTTTATTTGTGTGTTTGGCACTATTTCGATTGCATTCTTTTGCAATAGTGCCTGCACTTCTATCTCCAGGAGATTGGAATGGTGTGTTGTTAAATTTTGTGCTTTTGGTGGTATGTTTGGAGGGAATTGTAGAAATTCTATGCAATAACCATGTTGGATAATTGCTAGAACCCAAGTGTCTGTAGTGATTTCCTCCCATGCTTTGTAATAATGACCTATTCTTCCCCCCACTGGTGTTGTGTGGAGGGGGTGAGTGACATGTGAGTCATTGTTTAGTAGTAGGGGTTTTGGGGCTTTGAAATCTCCCTCTATTTCTAGGGAATTGCCCTCCTCTATATTGTCCCCGAAAACCTCCTCTATACTGTCCCTGGTAAGTGGACGGTGTCGCTTGTGAGGTGCTGGCTTGTGTGCTTTGACCCCGAAACCCCCCTCGAAAGGGCGTTTTACGGAATGTGCTGTAATTCCCTCTGCTCTGCGGGGAGTAGAGTGCGCCCATGGCTTTGGCAGTGTCCGTATCTTTTTTGAGTTTCTCAATCGCTGTGTCCACTTCTGGACCGAACAGTTCTTTTTGATTAAAAGGCATATTGAGAACTGCTTGTTGAATCTCTGGTTTAAATCCAGACGTTCGGAGCCATGCATGCCTTCTGATAGTTACAGATGTATTAATTGTCCGTGCAGCTGTATCTGCAGCGTCCATGGAGGAACGTATCTGGTTGTTGGAGATGGCCTGTCCCTCCTCAACCACTTGTTTTGCCCTATTTTGGAAGTCTTTGGGCAGATGTTCGATGAGATGTTGCATCTCGTCCCAGTGGGCTCTGTCATAGCGCGCAAGTAGTGCCTGGGAGTTCGCGATGCGCCACTGGTTTGCAGCTTGTGCTGCGACTCTCTTACCAGCTGCATCGAACTTGCGGCTTTCTTTATCTGGGGGTGGTGCATCTCCAGATGTGTGAGAGTTGGCCCTTTTCCTAGCTGCTCCTACAACAACAGAGTCTGGTGGCAGCTGTGTTGTGATGAAAACCGGGTCCGTAGGAGGCGGCTTATACTTTTTTTCCACCCTTGGTGTGATTGCCCTACTTTTGACTGGGTCCTTAAATATGTCTTTTGCGTGCCGGAGCATACCAGGGAGCATAGGCAGGCTTTGGTATGAGCTGTGGGTGGAGGAGAGTGTGTTGAACAAGAAATCATCCTCGACCTGTTCTGAGTGGAGGCTTACGTTGTGAAATTGTGCTGCTCTAGCCACCACCTGAGAGTACGCGGTGCTGTCTTCTGGTGGAGATGGTTTTGTAGGGTATGCCTCCGGGCTGTTATCTGACACTGGGGCGTCGTATAGGTCCCATGCGTCCTGATCTTGGTCACCCTGGCTCATGGTGGTGTGAGCTGGGGAGTGTGATGGCGTTTGTGCTGGTGAAACGTTAATTACGGGCGGAGGAGAGGGTGGTGGTGTAACTCTTTTCACCACTTTTGGTTGTGGTGCTTGTTCCGTCTGGAACTCCAACCTTCTCTTTCTCCTAATGGGGGGAAGGGTGCTTATTTTTCCTGTCCCCTGCTGAATGAAGATACGCTTTTGCGTATGGTCCACATCAGTTGCTTGTAGCTCTTCCTCAAACCTATGCTTTTGCATTTGGGAGGTTAGCGAGTGCTCTTCTGTATAAGAGCCTGAAGCTGGGTCGCTTGCAGTTTGTTTCGGCATCGAAACTTTGTCTGTGTGTTTTTTCGGCTCCGAGGTGACTTTTTTCCTTTTCGGGGCCGAAACCTCTCGGCGTCGATCTGTTTCGGTGCCGCTGTCTCGGCGTCGAGCCGTGTCGACACCGGCATCTCGGTGTCGAGGCTTGTCTCCAGCACTTTCTCGGTCCCGAGAAGGCTGCGTGCCTGTGTCTCGACCGGAGTCGGACGATCTCGGCACTGTTTGGGCCTTTTTCGGTGCCGAAGGTCGGTCACCGAATTTATGGGTCGAGCCATGGCCTGGTGGCAGTGGCGTCCCCTGGGCCTTGTAAATGTTTCTTTGTGTGGTTTTCGACGTCTTACTCACGGTTTGTGTATCGTCGAATCCTTCGGAGTCTGAGTCTTGGATCGAGAAGGAACCTTCCTCTTCTTGTTCCTCGAACTCCCGTTGGGCTGTCGGTGCGGACGCCATTTGAAGTCTTCTGGCTCGACGGTCTCGGAGTGTTTTTCGGGACCGGAACGCACGACAGGCCTCGCAGGTGTCTTCGCTGTGCTCAGGTGACAGGCACAGGTTGCAGACCAAGTGTTGGTCTGTGTAGGGGTATTTATTGTGGCATTTGGGGCAGAAACGGAACGGGGTCCGTTCCATCGGCGTTCTTCAGCACGCGGTCGGGCCGACCAGGCCCCGACGGAGGATCGAAAAACTACCCCGAAGGGCACCGGAGCTCTTCGATCTTCGATGCGGTGTGGAATCTAAGTACGCCGATCCCGAACGCAACAATACCGACGAAAATCTTCCGAAATTAACTAATTTTTTCCGTTCCGAAACTCGGAGCGACAGGAACACGTCCGAACCCGATGGCGGAAAAAAAACAATCGAAGATGGAGTCGACGCCCATGCGCAATGGAGACAAAAGGAGGAGTCACTCGGTCCCGTGACTCGAAAGACTTCTTCGAAGAAAAACAACTTGTAACACTCCGGCCCAACACCAGATGGCGAGCTATTGCAGAACATGCGTATCTACAGCGACAGATGCCATCGAACACCCAATTTTTTAACACAATTTTGGCATTTTACTGGGACATACCCCATCTTTACTATTTTTTTGCACTTTCAGCCTCCTTCCAGTTAGTGACAGAAATGGTTGTGAATCCAATGCTGGATCCCAGACAGCTAAACATTTCTGAAAAGTAGACAACATTCTGAATTCAGCAAGAGGTCATTTGTGTAGATCATTCAAGGGTTTCCTACAGAAAATAACAGCTAAAATAAAACAAAAATGAAATTGAGGTAAAAAAAAAAAAAAACAGCCATTTTTCTCCATGTTTTACTCTAACCTTTTCCTGTGATGTCAGAATTTTAAAAGCAATATACTGTTACGTCTGCTGGACTCTGCTGGTTGCAGGGATATATAGGGCTTGTAGGTTCATAAAGATCTCTAGGTACACAGAGCCAATAAATGAGCAGCACCTTGCAATGGGTTTTCATTCTATACCAGGTATACAGCAATTCATTTGCTGAAATATAAAGAGTGGAAATGAAAATGTCACTTACCCAGTGTACATCTGTTCGTGGCATCAGTCGCTGGAGATTCACATGTTCTGCATAGCTCGCCATCTGGTGTTGGGTCGGAGTGTTACAAGTTGTTTTTCTTCGAAGAAGTCTTTCGAGTCACGGGACCGAGTGACTCCTCCTTTTGTCTCCATTGCGCATGGGCGTCGACTCCATCTTCGATTGTTTTCCCAGCAGAGGGTGAGGTAGGAGTTGTGTTGTAGTAATAGTGCCCATGCAATGGAGTGACTAAGTATGTACCTATTTAAGGTTAAAATAATATATATACACAAATGTACAAAGTTGAAGCTAACTTCCAAACTGCTACAGGCTCCCGGGGAGGTGGGTGGGCACATGTGAATCTCCAGCGACTGATGCCACGAACAGATGTACACTGGGTAAGTGACATTTTCAGTTCGATGGCATTGGTCGCTGTAGATACACATGTTCTGCATAGACTAGTAAGCAGTTATCTCCCCAAAAGCGGTGGCTCAGCCTGTAGGAATGGAAGTGGTTTGAAATAATGTTCTTAACACGGCTTGACCTACTGTGGCTTGCTGTGCGGATAACACGTCTACACAGTAGTGCTTAGTGAACGTGTGTGGCGTAGACCATGTGGCTGCCTTACATATTTCTTGCATTGGGATGTTTCCTAGAAAGGCCATGGTAGCACCTTTTTTTCTGGTTGAGTGTGCCCTTGGTGTAATGGGCAGTTGTCGTTTTGCTTTAAGGTAGCAGATTTGGATGCATTTAACTATCCATCTGGCTATACCTTGTTTTGATATTGGGTTTCCTGCATGAGGTTTTTGAAATGCAAAAAATATTTGTTTAGTCTTTCTGATGTTTTTCGTTCTGTCAATGTAGTACATTAATGCTCTTTTGACATCTAATGTATGTAGTGCCCTCTCAGCTACGGAATCTGGCTGTGGGAAGAACACTGGTAGTTCCACTGTTTGGTTTAGGTGGAACGGTGAAACAACCTTTGGTAAAAAATTTGGATTAGTCCTTAGGACAACTTTATTTTTGTGTAGTTGTATAAAAGGTTCTTGTATTGTAAACGCCTGAATTTCGCTTACTCTTCTTAGAGATGTAATGGCGATGAGAAATGCAACCTTCCAGGTTAGGAACTGTATTTCGCAAGAGTGCATGGGTTCAAAAGGTGGACCCATGAGTCTTGTTAAGACAACATTCAAGTTCCATGAAGGAACAGGTGGTGTTCTTGGTGGTATTATTCTTTTAAGGCCTTCCATGAATGCTTTAATGACTGGTATCCTATATAGGGAAGTTGAATAGGTAGTCTGCAGGTATGCAGATATTGCCGCAAGGTGTATTTTAATGGAAGAGAAGGCTAGGTTAGATTTTTGTAAGTGAAGCAAGTAACCCACTACGTCCTTTGGAGTTGCGTGTAAAGGTTGGATCTGATTATGATGGCAGTAGCAGACAAACCTCTTCCATTTACTTGCATAGCAGTGCCTAGTGGACGGCCTTCTGGCTTGCTTTATGACGTCCATACATTCTTGAGTAAGTTGTAAGTGTCCGAATTCTAGGATTTCAGGAGCCAGATTGCTAGATTCAGCGATGCTGGATCTGGATGTCTGATCTGTTGGTTGTGTTGTGTTAACAGATCCGGCCTGTTGGGCAATTTGATGTGGGGTACTACTGATAGGTCTAGCAGTGTTGTGTACCAGGGTTGCCTTGCCCAAGTTGGTGCTATTAAAATGAGTTTGAGTTTGTTTTGACTCAATTTGTTTACCAGATAAGGAAGGAGAGGGAGAGGAGGAAAAGCGTAGGCAAATATCCCTGACCAGTTCATCCATAGGGCATTGCCTTGGGACTGCCTGTGTGGGTATCTGGATGCGAAGTTTTGGCATTTTGCGTTCTCTCTTGTTGCAAACAAGTCTATTTGAGGTGTTCCCCAGAGTCTGAAGTAAGTGTTTAGAATTTGGGGGTGAATTTCCCATTCGTGGACCTGTTGGTGATCTCGAGAGAGATTGTCTGCAAGTTGATTCTGGATCCCTGGAATAAACTGCGCTATTAGGCGAATGTGGTTGTGAATTGCCCATCGCCATATCTTCTGTGCTAGAAGGCTCAACTGCGTTGAGTGTGTCCCCCCCTGTTTGTTTAGATAATACATTGTTGTCATGTTGTCTGTTTTGACAAGAATGTATTTGTGAGTTATAATTGGTTGGAAAGCCCTTAATGCTTGAAAAACTGCTAGCATTTCTAGGTGATTTATATGCAGTTTTGTTTGATGTACTTTCCATTGTCCTTGTATGCTGTGTTGATCGAGGTGTGCTCCCCACCCTGTCATGGAAGCATCTGTTATTACGCATTGTGGCACTGGGTCTTGGAATGGCCGCCCTTTGTTTAAATTTATACTGTTCCACCATAGAAGCGAGAGGTAAGTTTGGAGGTCTATTAACACCAGATTTAGAAGGTGACCCTGTGCTTGTGACCATTGTGATGCTAGGCACTGTTGTAAGGGCCTCATGTGTAGTCTTGCGTTCGGGACAATGGCTATGCATGAAGACATCATGCCTAGGAGTTGTAATATCATCTTTGCTTGTATTGTTTGTGTTGGATACATGCGTTGTACGATCTTGTTGAAATTTTGAATTCTTTGTGGACTTGGAGTGGCTACTCCTTTTGTTGTGTCTATTATGGCTCCCAGGTATTGTTGTACTTTGCAAGGCAAAATGTTGGATTTTGCAAAGTTGACGGTGAACCCTAGTTTGTAAAGGGTTTGTATGATTTGATTTGTGTGTTGTAAGCACTTTGTTAGTGAATTGGTTTTGATTAGCCAGTCGTCTAGATACGGGAATACATGTATTTGCTGCCTTCTGATGTGTGCAGCCACTACTGCTAGACATTTTGTAAAGACTCTTGGTGCGGTTGTTAAACCAAAAGGCAATACTTTGAATTGGTAAATGTATTCCTTTGAATACGAACCGTAGGTATTTCCTGTGCGACGGATGTATTGGTATATGGAAATACACGTCTTTGAGGTCTAAGGTTGTCATGTAGTCCTGTAGTTTTAGCAATGGTAACACTTCTTGTAGCGTGACCATGTGAAAGTGGTCTGATTTGATGTAGGTGTTTAGTATTCTGAGGTCTAGGATTGGTCTCAGTGTTTTGTCCTTTTTTGGTATTAAGAAGTACAGTGAATAGACTCCTGTGTTTGTTTGTGTGTTTGGTACTAATTCAATTGCATTCTTTTGCAATAGTGCTTGAACTTCTATTTCCAGGAGTTTGGAATGTTGTTTTGATAAATTCTGTGCTTTTGGTGGTATGTTTGGAGGGAATTGTAGGAATTCTATGCAATAACCATGTTGGATAATTGCTAAGACCCAAGTGTCTGTAGTTATTTCCTCCCATGCTTTGTAATAATGACCTATTCTTCCCCCCACTGGTGTTGTGTGGAGGGGGTGAGTGACATCTGAGTCACTGCTTGGTTGTAGGGGTTTTTGGGCTTTGAAATTTTCCTCTATTCCTAGGGAATTGCCCTCCTCTGTATTGGCCCCGAAAGCCTCCCCTGTACTGTCCCTGGTAGCTGGACGGTGTTGCCTGCGAGGTGCTGGCTTGTGTGGCCTGACCCCGAAACCCCCCTCTAAAGGGTGTCTTGCGGAAGGTGCTGTAGGTTCCTCTGCTCTGCGGGGAGTAGAGCGCGCCCATGGCTTTAGCAGTGTCAGTGTCTTTTTTAAGTTTTTCGATTGCCGTGTCCACTTCTGGTCCGAACAGTTGTTTTTCGTTGAATGGCATATTGAGCACTGCCTGCTGGAACTCTGGTTTGAACCCAGACGTTCTTAGCCATGCGTGCCTTCTAATGGTCACAGATGTATTAATTGTTCTTGCAGCTGTGTCTGCTGCGTCCATAGAAGAACGTATCTGGTTATTTGATATGTTCTGCCCTTCCTCAACCACCTGCTTTGCCCTCTTTTGTAGTTCCTTGGGAAGATGCTCGATGAGGTGTTGCATCTCATCCCAATGGGCTCTGTCATAGCGCGCAAGTAGTGCTTGAGAGTTAGCGATGCGCCACTGGTTTGCAGCTTGTACTGCGACTTTTCCCAGCTGCATCGAACTTGCGGCTCTCTTTATCTGGGGGTGGTGCATCCCCAGATGTGTGGGAGTTGGCTCTTTTCCGAGCTGCTCCTACTACGACGGAATCTGGTGGCAGCTGTGTGGTGATGAAAACAGGGTCCGTAGGAGGTGCCTTATACTTCTTTTCCACCCTTGGCGGTATTGCCCTACTTTTGACCGGCTCCTTGAATATTTCCTTTGCGTGCCGAAGCATACCTGGCAGCATAGGCAGGCTTTGGTAGGAGCTGTGGGTGGAGGAGAGGGTGTTGAATAAAAAGTCATCCTCGACTTGTTCTGAGTGGAGGTTTACGTTGTGGAATTGTGCTGCTCTAGCCACCACTTGAGAGTATGCTGAGCTGTCTTCTGGTGGTGAGGGCTTTGTTGGATATGCCTCCGGACTGTTGTCTGACACCGGGGCGTCATAAGTCCCAAGCGTCTTGATCCTGGTCACCTTGGCTCATGGTGGTGTGAGCCGGGGAATGTGACGGAGTTTGCGCTGGTGAGACGTTAATTACAGGTGGAGGAGAGGGTGGCGGAGTCACCTTTTTCACCATTTTGGTTTGTGGCGCCTGGTCTGTTTGAAACTCCAGTCTCCTTTTTCTCCTAATAGGGGGAAGGGTGCTTATTCTTCCCGTTCCCTGCTGTATGAAAATACGTTTTTGCGTATGGTCCACTTCGGTGGACTGCAGCTCTTCCTCAAACCTATGCTTTCGCATCTGAGAGGACAGTGATTGTTCCTCTGTATAAGAGCCTGGACCTGGGTCGGTTACGGGTTGTTTCGGCACCGAAACCCTGCCTGTATCTCTTTTCGGCTCCGAGGTGGCTTTTTTCTTTTTTGGCCTCGAAACCTCTCGGCGTCGATCTTCGTCAGTGCCGCTGTCTCGGCGTCGAGCCGCTTCTACACCGCTATCTCGGTGTCGTTGCTTTTCTCCAGCACTTTCTCGATCCCGAGAAGGCTGCGTGCCGGTGTCTCGACCGGAGTCGGACGATCTCGGCACTGTTTTGGCCTTTTTCGGTGCCGATGGTCGGTCACCGAATTGATGGGTGGAGCCATGGCCTGGTGGCAGTGGCGTCCCCTGGGCCTTGTCACTTTTCTTCTGTGTTGTTTTCGACGTCTTACTCACGGTTCTTTGATCGTCGAATTCCTCGGAGTCCGATTCGTGGATCGAAAAGGTTTCTTCTTCCTCTTGTTCCTCGAACTCTCGGTGCGCTGTCGGCGTGGACGCCATCTGAAGTCTCCTGGCTTGACGGTCACGGAGTGTCTTTCGGGACCGGAACGCACGACAGGCCTCGCAAGTCTCTTCACTGTGCTCAGGCGACAGGCACAGGTTACAGACCAAATGTTGGTCTGTATACGGGTATTTGTTGTGGCATTTGGGACAAAAACGGAACGGGGTCCGTTCCATCGACGTTGTTCGACACGCGGTCGGGCCAGCCAGGCCCCGACGGGGGATCAAAACTACCCCGAAGGGCACCGGAGCGCGTCGATCTTCGATGCGGTGTTGACTCTAACTACGCCGATCCCGAACGCAACAATACCGACAAAAATCTTCCGATACTAACTAACTTTCCGTTCCGAAACTCGGAGCGACAGGAACACGTCCGAACCCGATGGCGGAAAGAAAACAATCGAAGATGGAGTCGACACCCATGCGCAATGGAGACAAAAGGAGGAGTCACTCGGTCCCGTGACTCGAAAGACTTCTTCGAAGAAAAACAACTTGTAACACTCCGACCCAACACCAGATGGCGAGCTATGCAGAACATGTGTATCTACAGCGACAGATGCCATCGAACATAGGCATCAAGGAAACCTTTGTATTTCCAAAATGGGCACAAGATAAGGTGTTGAGAAGCGGTGGTTATTTGCACATCTCTGAATTCCGGGGGTGCCCATTCTAGCATGTGAATTACAGGGCATTTCTTAAACAGACGTCTTTTTTACACACTTTTACATTGGGAAGACAAAAATGTAGAGAAAGACAAGGGGTAATAATACTTGTTTTGCTATTCTGTGTTCCCCCAAGCCTCCTGATAAAAATGGTACCTCACTTGCATGGGTGGGCCTAATGCTCGCGACAGGAAACGCAACATGGACACATCACATTTTTACATTGAAATCTGATGTATTTTTTGCAAAGTGCATAGCTGTGGATTTTGGCCTCTAGCTCAGCCGGCACCTAGGGAAGCCTAGCAAACCTGCGCATTTTCAAAACTATACACCTAGGGGAATCCAAGATGGGGTGACTTGTGGGGCTCTCACCCGGATCTGTTACCCAGAATCCTTTGCAAACCTCAAAATGTGGCCAAACCCCTCTCCCCCCCCCCCATTTTCCTCACATTTCGGTGACAGAAAGTTCTGGAGTCTGAGAGGAGCCACAAATTTCCTTCCACCCAGATTTCCCCAAAGTCTACTGATAAAAATGGTTCCTCACTTCTGTGGGTAGGCCTAGTGGCCGCAAAAGGAAATGGCCCAAACCACTATCTGGACACATCAAAATGATCAAATACAAAACTGCCTGGTTTATTGGGGAAGGGGGGGAGGAGGAGATGGGGGTTCGCACCTGCGTTTTTGGTCCTGGGCTCAGCAGCCATCTAGGGAAACCTACCAAACCCAGACATTTCTGAAAACTAGACACCCGAGGGAGTCCAGGGAGGTGTGACCTGCGTGGATCCCCCAGTGTTTTCTTACCCAGAAACCTCAGCAAACCTCAAGTTTATCATAAAAAAATGTGTATATATAAAAAAAAAAAATAATTCCCACATTTCTGTGAGGGATCACTGCACCGGGACAAATTTCCTACATCCCAATGTTCCCCTCAGTCTCCTGGTAAAAATTATACCTCACTTGTGTAGGTGGGCCAAGTGCCTGTGACATGGAAGAGCCAAAAACATGTCAAAATTGAGGGGGAACCAAAGCAGGTCCAAAAGTGCAGTTTGAAAAAAATTGATATTTTAGGCTGACAAGTGCAGCAGAATTTTTATCGGTATAGATGACAATACTGAGTGGTAGGAATTTTGTGGATTCCTGCAGATTCCGGAAGGTTCCCTCAGACAAATGTGGGGAAAATGTGTGATTTCCAGCAACGTTGGAGGTTTGCAGGACATTGGGGGTAAGAAAATCGTGCGGGTGCATGTGAAGCACACCACCCTGGACTCACCCAGATGTTTGGTTTTCAGATGTGTCTAGGTCTTGTGGATTTTTCTACATGGTAGTGTCCCAAAGTAATACAAAGTGCAGCCCTCACCATTCCAAGTGGGACGATTTTGAGAGTTAGCTAAGCTGTCATGGCCCAAATGTAAAACCAAAACCCAAAATAATAAAATGTCCTCTTGCTTGCCATGGGATAAGATGTTTTAGTGTGCACG
Source organism: Pleurodeles waltl (assembly GCF_031143425.1). Taxonomy (NCBI): domain Eukaryota; kingdom Metazoa; phylum Chordata; class Amphibia; order Caudata; family Salamandridae; genus Pleurodeles; species Pleurodeles waltl. Next base: position 473,119,747 of record NC_090448.1, read on the forward strand.
GGGAGAGCTGAAAGACTGATACCCCCTTCAGTTGGGGTGGGGCCATAACCATGCCCATACTGGTTGGTATCCACCACCCCACTGTATTTTTTTTTTTTTTTAATTCTCTGGCATCTAGTACACTTCTGCCTCCCCCGGGGTGTGGATTGGGGGTAATTGCCCCATCTGCCCACTGGTGGGCAGAACAACTTTGGCCCCATTTATTTGGGGTGGGGGTATGGCCATACCCCCACCCTCTTATTTGGAGAAAAAAAATCTTCCCTGGTCGGCTTTCTGCCCCACTTGGGAGCAGATGGGCCTTCCAAAAATAGGCCGATCAGCCCCCAAGGGGGGCCGATATGGCCAACTGTAATGTGTCCCCATGGGGAGCAACCCTGGCCCGAGGGGCTGCCCCCGCCCCCCAAAAAACAAAACACACACATACACCAATCCATTAACTTAAACTTAAAAGTTGACAAAATACAACCCACTATTTGGTAAAACTCATCAACTTTAGTCTACATTTTTTTTCCATCAATTCCTGCCAATAACAATAATGCGGTAAATAAGATGGTTAAAGCCTGAAACTAAATTAACAAAACTGACTTGACAAATTCTAGAGAGGTCTCACCCTCAATCATGAAAGATCCTATATAAACAGTAGGCAAATACTGATTGGTTAAGAGCTGCAGTTAATGAGTTGGCTCCATCTAAAACTATTAAAAAATACAGAAGTAGGTAGTCAGCTCCTTGGTTTTCTCCTCAGCTTAAGGAATCAAAACAGAATGCAAGAAAAAAATACGGAGAAGGAAATAACTCGAAGAAAAGGCTAGATACAATCATCTTATTCAAGAATATAAGAAACTATCATTGAGAAAACTAAATATTTCTCGGACAAACTTACAGAGCAAAGAACTCCAACATGAGAACTTTTTAAAACAGTCCAGGTCCTGTGCTGCTCATCATTAGCCGCACAAGCCCCCCTTGTCAACGTTTCTGTGATAATCTATCGGAATGTTTTAAAAATAAAGCAGAGGAAATATATGTCAAACTAAACTTTAGTGGTAGGGCCATATTTTTAGCATCTGGTGCCACCAATGTAGCCCCCAGAAAAAAAAACTAATTTCCTCCTCTTACAGAGGAAAAAGTAATCAAACTTTTAGGCCAAACATAGTCAGGAGCGCCACACAACCAGTGTCCTCAAAAGATTGCTCACAACATAGCAGGAACAGCTGCTCCTTCCCTCACTATGCTCCTAAAAACTATCAACTCAAACGTTTCCTAGCGAGTTGAAAACAGCCTCTATCCTTCCATTGTTGAAAAAGCCTTCGCTAGATCCAAAAGCGGTAAAGAACTACCACCCTATAACCCGTCTACCCTGTCCAGGAAAGATTCTGGTGAAACATATAAATACTGCACTCAATTTTTTATTTTTGTTTAAGAAGAGAATGAAATTCTATACTCCGCACAATATGGGTTTAGACCAAATCATACTACAGTGTCAGCCCTGGTAGTAAAGACAAAGCAGCTGCTAAGTATATTGGGTTGAAAGGCAGCGATGATTCTGTTGGATCTATCAGCTGCCTTTGATAATGTGAACCATGTGTTCATGCTGGAATGCTTGGTGGATATTGGAATCAAAGGCTTGGCCCTTGAACAGTTTTGCCCGTTTCTTTCAGACAGCAAGCAATCAGTTGCCCTGCAGGACTTTGCATCTAAGTCCTTCTCATCGCCTTGTGGTGTTCCCGAGGGCTCATCACTGAGCTCTACACTCTTGAATAATTACGTGCCTCTTTTGACAAGACTGATATGTTCTTCTGGTCCTGCCCATGTGGCCTATGCTGATGATACACAAATTGTGTCCATCTCAAATGATGTTGGTGAGACTGCAAACTGCATTAACAACTATGTGGGTGCAATTGTACAATGGATGATCAAAAATAGTCTTATGTTGAACTCTGACAAAACAGAGGTTCTCATGTTTGGCAAAGACACAACTTTTAGGAACCAATCCTGGTGGCCTCAGATGCTTGGTCCTCTTCCCATCCAGGTATCTTTGGTCAGGAATCTGGGAATCATTTTTGATCCCAGTCGCTTTCAATACACAAATTAACAAACATACTTCTTAATATTTACTGTTGCGCATCTTAAAGAAAGTTCTCCCTTCTATTCCATACTAACTGTAGAAATCAGTGGTCACTGCCTTAATTCTGTCTAGGCTGGACTATTGTAATGCAGCTCCACTGCTACTGAAATTTCCTAAGTTTAAGCCAGTCTCGAAAGCATTACTTGAGCTCCATTGGCTCCCTTTGAGGAAAAAAAAAGTGATATTCAAGGCCTTGTGTGGCACATAAGACTTTGTATGGCGAAGGCCCAGGCTAATTGAAAATAAATCTCTCCTGTTATACTCCCAGAAGAACCTTAAGCTCGGCAAATTCTAGGATAGTCAATATCATCAAAATCAGAAGACAGAGCTGGGAAGGAAGGAGCTTCATCCATATCACATATCCACTGTGGAATAACTTGCCTTACTAACGCTCATCCTAACCTTTCCAGTTTCAGAGGTTCAGGAAACATCTTAAAACATGGTTATTCTCCTATGTGGTGTGATTAGCCATAGACCCTTCTTTGTGGTAAATTATTTGCTTATGTTTGTTCACTTCCTAATGTAGTCGAATTCGGCTTTCACGCTATATAAAATAATTAAACATTTCTGTGGAGCAGGGACCAAGCACTGACTGATTCAACATAATCACTGCCCGTCCACTGCTCCAGGCATGATTGAGAGTGCCAGGCAAACAGAAGGCAGCAGACTTGAGAGTGTAACCCCATGTGTAATGCAGATAAGGGGAACAGAACTGTACTTAATCTAGGGTTCAGGAAACGTGAACTCACTTTTCGCAGCATGCCAGCGCTACTGGTAAGTCACGGAGCTGAATTGGCATTTTCAAGCTCAACCTGCAAACTATTTATGAAGATCAGTGTGAATGGTGAATACGTTTCCAGCAGGACAAAAACATGCAAAGTTTTATTTTCTATAGTTAACTTTCTTTCATTTTGGCAAGTTTTTTTTTCACACTTTGCAGACTCATGTTTTATTTTCAATGATCTTGTTCTAATTATTGCCAAGCAACATTGTTTTGTTCTTATGTGTAATTTCTGAAATGATAGCCTAACACAATCATGAAGTACATCCCAATTCACCGCACTTCAATCCACACCGCCACATTCTATGCCACTGAAACTCTGTCATTGAATGAGTGAACTCTACCTCCCCACAATACTCGAACCCTCACCCGATATTCGACCCCCCCATTCACCAACATTCGACCCCCCCATTCACCAACATTCGACCCCCCCATTCACCAACATTCGACCCCCCCATTCACCAACACTCGACCCCCCCTTAACACTCGACCCCCCCTTCACCAACACTCTACCCCCCCCTTCACCAACACTCTACCCCCCCCTTCACCAACACTCTACCCCCCCCTCACCAACACTCTACCCCCCCCTTCACCAACACTCTACCCCCCCCTTCACCAACACTCTACCCCCCCCTTCACCAACACTCTACCCCCCCCTTCACCAACACTCTACCCCCCCCTTCACCAACACTCTACCCCCCCCTTCACCAACACTCTACCCCCCCCTTCACCAACACTCTACCCCCCCCTTCACCAACACTCTACCCCCCCCCCTTCACTCACCTTTACCATGCTGAACAGAAGCCACACTGGTATACAATAGGACTAAAACACACTGCCAAAGCCAATTGCTCTCGCATGAGCCAGGCCTACTGGCTTTGCCAATGATCGTATTTCGAAAGTAACTGCTGCACTTTTCTAAACTGGGTCTTCTTCTGCCACCTGCGAAAATTGAACTTTTAGCAGCTCAAGAGAAAAGCTCCAAAGACGTGCTGGGGTGGCAGGGAGAGGGGTGAACAGTGATGGAGAGCGGGAGAGAAATAAGACAAGGGCAGCAGAGCTACACAGAGTTCAAAGTGGAAGAAAGACAGTGATTGGTAATTAATGTCATGAGACAATAAAAGGGGTAGAAGTGAGGAACGTAGCAGAAACACTTCCTCCAAACTTGCAGGATCAGTGATTTTTCAAAGGCTTTCTGGAGAACAGATAATCCAACAATAAAAAAAATGAATGGTAAAAATTGTCTCACACTTAAAGCTGCTTGCGAAGCTCCTGAGAAAAACAATCTTGATGGAGGCAAAATAATCAAGGGGAAGGAAGCTGTAGAGAAAATGCAGCTGGTTTTTCTGCAGTGCTTTGGTGTATCTGTAGAATCTAAAGAAGGTAAAACCAAAATATTCCAAAACAGTCTGCAGTAAGATCAGCCAAATATAACCAGCAGTAGCTGATCAAAAAAAAAAAAAAAAAAAAATGAGTTAGATTGTAGGAAGTTGGCTCTGTATGCACTATTTCAAAGTAAGGAATAGTATGCACAGAGTCCAAGGGTTCCCCTTAGAGGTAAGATGGTGGCAAAAATAGATAATTCCAATGCTCTATTTTGTGGCAGTGTGGTCGAGCAGTAGGCTTATCAAAGGAGTAGTGTTAAGCATTTGTTGTACACAATCAATCAATCAATCAATAGTTTATTCGGTCCAAATTTGGGCCATTTAAAAGATTTAAAAAATATATACATACGTACAGTAAGATAAAAACCATAAACCAGTACACAATAAAAGGAACAATAGTAAAAAAAAGTAGGGGTCCAGTAGCTGCCTGAGAAAGATTACATAAATAGGAGGGGTGAAAGAGGTGCTCGGAATAGTCTCTGGATCTTACCCTGTACATAACCCTGAACAGTAGAATAATGATAACGTAAAAGCTGTGGTGTGGCACATCTCTATATAAAATCAGGCATTGAAACTCCAGACAGTAAAACTGGTTAAAAAATTTAAGAAGTCAGTCAGTGGTGGCTGATGCTCTAGGTTAATTAGTTTTTTGAGTTAATTAATCCAATAAATTGCATCTTGACAATTATAAAATTAAGTATAATTTTAAATTTATAAAACACTTTAGTTAAAATAACTCAATATAGCACTTATTCAGAGATACGTTTTTTTTGTGCTCAATAAGTCGCGGTTTACAATTAGAGCCCAAGGCTGATATGACAGGATGCTGATTTACTGTTTTCAAGACAGCTCTTCAAACAGTGAGTTAAAATCTAGAATAGTCCTATTACGAATTTTCCATGCTGCTGCCAGATATTTAGAAACAGCGCTGATTATCAGTATGGAAGTGTCGTATTTACATATTCTGAATAGACTGTTGCGGGATAGTGGTTGGAGTGTTCTGCACAAGGGAATAATCCACTTCCCTCGGGGACCTTTGTACAGAGGGCAGAAAAATAGGATGTGTTCAGCTGTTTCCTTGCATAAATGACAATTTATGCATTTGTCCGATGGGGAACTGTTAGTCGACCAACCAGCCGTGTAGCTATTAACCGCCAATGTCCCGTACCTGAGCTGGAGTAGTAGCGAGCGAGCACGGGCTGGTATGGGTAGATCCAGGGAGCTTTCAGGGAAGGGAACGTGTTTGACCAGCAGGAATTCAGCTGTCAGCCGACCTGACACATGTGAACCGAGAGATTCCTCGTTGATTTTTGCCCAATAATGTTCTTTGATCAGGCGTTTAGCACTGCCAGGAATCATCTCGGGGTTCTCCCAGTACTGGGATAGTCTCAGTTTGGTCCATGCCACTTTCATCTCCCTGAGCCACCGTACCTTTTCCCATCCGTGATGAGGTGGTAATAGTTCTTTAACTGCTGCCCTGTAGGGTTCAAGTTCGTCTGTTTTCCATAGTCTGACCCAATACAGGAGTGGTCTTAGATAGGCTATATCTTTGATACTATTTAAGCCCAGGTCCAGTCTGAGGGGGAGCATTGGCGTGCCCCTCCCCAGTCTAGATATGTGTCTGAGGAAGTTGTTTTCTTTGGTTTGGAGAGTATCCATCTGTCTATGTAATCCCCAAAGTTCTGCTCCATATAGGGCCGCAGCACGGATTTGTGCTTTATATATTTCAGAGATAAGGATCAGAGGGGGGCTTGTGGCAGTGCTAGCTTTGCGTCCTATTACTCCACATCTTTGGCTAATTGTTAGTGCCCCTTTCCTTATGGCTGGCTCCCAGCTGCCCTTGTCGGATAGTCTAATGCCCAAGTAGTCATATTCCATTACTCTCTCCAGGGGAGTTAAATCCATCTTTATGTTTGCGCTGAGCTTCTTGTTCGGGGCGCTGTATATCATAAGTTTGGTTTTCTTATGGTTTATGTCTAATCCATAATTTCTGCAGTAAACACCAAACTGATTTACCAAGTTTTGAATTCCCATGGGTGATTTAGACAAAAGAATAGTGTCATCTGCGTAGAGTAGGCAGGGGACTTTGGTTCCAGCCTGCTTGGGAGAATCATTTGTGCAGTTTGCTAAGTACTTGATGCAGTTGTTTATGTATAATAGGAAGAGAGTTGGGGCCAGGACGCACCCCTGTCTAACTCCCCTCTCAATAGCCACTGGTTCTGTGAGATCACCCTTCTTGCCGTTCCTGATTTGGGCGTAGGTATTTTCATGTAGGCGGATAATAAGTTTCAGAAGGCCATGCGGGACACCCATATTGGCTAGCGTCAGCCATAACTGGTTTCTGGGGACCAGGTCGAACGCGGCTCTGAGATCAATAAAAACTACGTAAAGGTTACCCCTTCCTATTTCTACAGTTTTCCATTTTATTGTTAAAAATCTTAGTACCTGATCTATAGTACTGACTGCTGGTCTGAACCCTGCTTGTAGATCAGAGATGGCGTTTGTTTCTAAAATCCAGTCTTCTAGACAGGACAAAATTTGCTTTGCAAAGATTTTTTGGAAGTTGTCGAGTAAGGAGATTGGGCGATAGTTGGCAGGGTTAGAGGGGTCGCCTTTCTTAAAAATGGGGACTATCTCTGCTCCCAACCAGGAGCTCGGAACAGGTGCTCCAGCAGCTATCTCATTTGAGATGAGGTTTAGGTATGGGGCCCAAACATCTGGATTTGTCTTGTAAAGGTCTCCTGGTATTTTATCAAGGCCGGGGGCCTTTCCCCATTTCATTGAGGCAATCGCAGCCTTGGTATCTGCCAAAGTGAATTCAATTTTGGGGGTCTCGGGGGTCATGATATGGATCAGATCCCGGGAAGCAGCATCAGTGGTCCCCAGGTATAATTGGGAAAAATGGTCGGACCATTCTGCAGGGAGTATTGAGGCACCAGGCGAACGGTGTGGTTCATTGCTGGCATCAGCTACCAATTTCCAAAATTTCGTGGTGTCGTTTGTTTTAGCGGATTCCAGGAGGAGGACCCATCTTGATTCATCCCATTCCCTACGGGCTCTACCTTGTTCCTTTTTGTAGTCTTTTCTAGCTTCCCTTATATAATCCATCTGGCCACCTCTTAGGGCTCTCAGCAACTTATGCTGTGCTTCTCTGCATGCAGTGTTGAACCATCTTGCGTTAGAATTCTGTTTAGGCTCTGTTGCCGACTCTTTAGTAAGTAGAGTTTTTAAAGAGTTAAAAAACAGTGTATGGGCTGCTATAAGCCCACCACTATCTTTCGTGGGTTGAAGTATATATTCCATGTGATCCGCCAGCTGCCAGTACACTTTTGCCAAAGTGGTTATGTCAGTGTTCAGGGATTTCCATCTAACATTTCGCCTGTTGTTGGTCAGTGCGAGCTGCTGACTATAGGACTTGGGGCAGGAGGCCTCAAGTAGGGGTAGTAGGTTCCTGAGTGATAAAGTCAATGGTTCATGGTCGCTTTCCTCATGTTCTGTGATGTTCATATCGACCATGTGACCCCAAAGGCGGATGTCGAGCAAGATGTAATCAATCTGGCTCTTCTGCAACCCACGTTTAAATGTGGGGTGAAGGTTAAGATCCGAACGGGAACGGCCATTGCAAGCCCGGAGACCGTGTGCCAATGTAATGTCCATGAGCTGGTATGATAGTCTGTTGATTTTAGGTCTTTTGCTTGACACCAGCTGGGGGATGCCCCAATGAGCATCTTCATCTTTATATAGTTCCTGGGCCAGTGAGTAGGGTTCAAAAGTGGTGTTAAAATCTCCGGCAATGAGAATAAAATGAGAGGGAGATTTATCGGTGAGAAAATTGTCTAAAATAGTCAGTGCGTTGGACTCATACTTATTGCCCAGGCTCCTATTATAGATGTTAATTATTAAAAGTGGTTTCTCTATAAGGGATGGTATTGATAGACCCATTAGATCAGGGCAGCCCAAGTCAATCGGTTCAATTTGGCATTTGAGAGAACAGCTGAGCCATATTAGCAGGCCACCTGAGGGTCTCCCTGAATTCACCTTATTTGCTGGAACCCAGTAGCTTTTGTAACCGATTCTATATTTAGGCTCCAGCGCCCATGTTTCTTGGAAGAGACATACTTTATGTTTGTCTATGAATTTTCCCCATTCAGGGTTGTTCATTTTACTCTCCAACCCGGCAATGTTCCAACTGAGGATGGTATCTAAGCCATCTGGTTTGTTATGGGGAGCTTCAGCCACGGGATTCTCTCTCGGGGCTAGTGTACCGTGTGGAAGCAATATGCCCTTCTCGGTCGTGTCTAGGGTGCTTCCAGCCCCATCTAGGACAGGGGGTGGTCTAAGCCAATCAGATACCTGGAGTAGAGGTGGGTTTGCGGATTTGCTGTGATCTAGTGGGTCTGTAGCTAAATTAATCTCAATCACCCAGCGCTCCTTATCTGTTCCCCCGATATGGATTTCAGAGCTTTTAAGATAGTCTGACTGGGCGAGAGCGGGGGTTAGAGTAGACTCACTAGTGTTGCTAATGGGAGTATATTCGGCCCCACAATTGATTTGCCCTGTTTTATGAGTTTCATTTTTCCCAGCTATTGGGTAGTTTTTGTTCCAGTTGCTTGAACCTCGGGAATTAAGAAAAGTCATGTGTGATAGTCAATCGTTTTCGGAGAGTGTGGGCGAGGCAGGATTGCAACTTGGCTGGAAATCAGTTGGCATCTGAGCCCTAGGAAAATCTCTGGATGTCATTGTCACCCCCTTGAAGCCTGGTGCAGCTTTATGGGGGTAAAAGGCCTGAAGCCTGCAAAGTGAAGTGGCCCCCCCTAGGGGGTTGAGATGGCATGCATTTAGGGAAAGCTGATCGACGAGGGAGGGCGCATTAAAATTAATAACAATACAGTCCCCAGTGCCAGGATTTTTGAGTGGGCCCACCCAACCCACCCTCCTCACCATTAATATTGAGGGTATCATATGGAATGCGAATCTAGCATGTTTATGCAACCAGTGAATAACCTTGTTTTTCAGTTCTGTGAATGATTCAGGGATGATGGACTTGAGCTTAGGGACATTCGTAATAACAAGCACGTAGGGGCAGGCTTCTGGAGGTAGATGTAAAGTTCCCATGTTGATTCCTGAGTCCCTGCGCATCCGATCTACTTGGATATTTGGGTGGGTTCTATGGGGTTTGGCGCCCGTGTTTGTGGAAGGGGCAATTTCACCAGTCCGCCTTAAGTAAGAGGAATCGCTCTTTGTGTACCACGTTTTAGGGAGATTAGCCAGACTAGGTGTAGAAAGCTTCGCTAGTTGATGTAGTGTGTCAGAGCAAGGTGGTTTTGACTTGTGGACCGTAGGTGGTGGGAGAAGGGGACTACTGGCATCATTGACAGGGGGGCCAAGGATAGGGTGTTGTCGCAAGCAGTGCAAGCCCGATGGGGAAAGGGGGATTGGCTGGCTGGGTTTAATGAGGGCATCGAGTTTCTCCTCGATGGCTAATAGACGGATTGTTATAGGATGTAGTTGTTTTAGAAGCTCATCTTTAATAAAGTCTGTGATAGAAGTAATATCCAGTTTGCCATAGTTGGTAGTTTGGGCAGGTATATGATCCTTAGGTCTGGTAGATACGGTATGGACAGAGGGGTCCAGGACACGGGCCCGTTTGTTCTTTAGATTCGTCTCCCCCCGTTTCCTTTTGCCCTTTGTGCCATGATTTGGGGAGGGTGTGGGCCTGATTGGCATAGGCTGGGTAGATCCCGAAGAATGTATGGTTCTGTCCAAGGGTTCTGCGTTGAGCGTTTGAATTGTGAGGGTGGTTGGTGCTGGTGGTTCTGCAGAGGGGGGCTGTGAAGCTGGTGAAAAGAAGGATGGGGGAGCAGTTAGACGGCGCTCGACCAGTTCAATTTCTTTTTCTAGTGCCCCTACCGCTTTTTGGAGGAAGCCGTCTAAGGTCTTATTATTGCCTGCCTCTTCCAAAGGTATCCCTCCCTTCCGTCTACCCATCTTGTTTTAGTAGGACACTCAGATCCTGCTCAAAAGTTTTGCAATCTTTTCCCTGTGAGCACTCTCCCTCTCTTTTCCTCACCCTGTTTAGCTCTGCTGAGGTTTGTGTTAGGGAGTGCTGAGATATCTAAGGGGCACGAAGGGCTGATCACCTCTGTTTGAGAAGGTGTCCGGGTGGGTAGATAGTTGTCAGCCACTGCCCAAGTCCTGCATCTGTGGAACCTGTTTAGGGCGTTAGAGTTCCGAACTGATGAAGATTTTTCTGGGAGCCTCGCTCCACCCACAGCACCATATGGTGCTTCCTTCAGGCAGCCTTTACCTATTACAAAATGTCAGGGGGGTGGCCCTGCCCTGGCTCTTCCTGGCAATGACGGGCAAGGACGGGCCCGCCCTTGGCCCGGGCTTTGCCCGGGCGCCGCCCGCGCGCGTCCCGCGCGGCGGGAGCGCGATGAGAATTTAAAGGGCTCCTGCCCTTCCAATTGGACGCTGGGTTTTGGGCTCCTGCCCCCTCCGGATTGCCTTGTTTGTTCGCGTTTTCCCGCGACGGCGGGAGCGCGATGAGAATTTAAAGGGCTCCTGCCCTTCCAATTGGACGCTGGGTTTTGGGCTCCTGCCCCCTCCGGATTGCCTTGTTTGTTCGCGCTTTCCCGCGACGGCGGGAGCGCGATGAGAATTTAAAGGGCTCCTGCCCTTCCAATTGGACGCTGGGTTTTGGGCTCCTGCCCCCTCCGGATTGCCTTGTTTGTTCGCGCTTTCCCGCGACGGCGGGAGCGCGATGAGAATTTAAAGGGCTCCTGCCCTTCCAATTGGACGCTGGGTTTTGGGCTCCTGCCCCCTCCGGATTGCCTTGTTTGTTCGCGCTTTCCCGCGACGGCGGGAGCGCGATGAGAATTTAAAGGGCTCCTGCCCTTCCAATTGGACGCTGGGTTTTGGGCTCCTGCCCCCTCCGGATTGCCTTGTTTGTTCGCGCTTTCCCGCGACGGCGGGAGCGCGATGAGAATTTAAAGGGCTCCTGCCCTTCCAATTGGACGCTGGGTTTTGGGCTCCTGCCCCCTCCGGATTGCCTTGTTTGTTCGCGCTTTCCCGCGACGGCGGGAGCGCGATGAGAATTTAAAGGGCTCCTGCCCTTCCAATTGGACGCTGGGTTTTGGGCTCCTGCCCCCTCCGGATTGCCTTGTTTGTTCGCGCTTTCCCCTGCACTGTAGATTTTGGCCTCTAGCTCAGCCGTTGTACACATACAGGCAATAAATGAGGAACACACACTCAATGACAATTCCAGGCCAATAGGTTTTTATATAGAAAATATCTTTTCTTAGTTTATGATAAGAACCACAGGTTCAAGATTTACAAACAATACTTTAAATGAAAGGTATTTCACTTAGGAACTTTAGGAACTTTGAATTAGCAAAATAGCACATACAGTTTTCACACAAATGGCAATAAGCTATTTTAAAACTGGACACAGTGCAATTTTAAACAGTTCCTGGGGGAGGTAAGTGTTTGTTAGTTTTGCAGATAAGTAAACCCCCTACAGGGTTCAAAGTTGGGTCCAAGGTAGCCCACCTTTGGGGGTTCGGAGCAACCCCCAAAGTTACCACACCAGCAGCTCAGGGCCGGTCAGGTGCAGAGGTCAAAGTGGTGCCCAAAACGCATAGGCTTCTATGGAGAAGGGGGTGCCCCGGTTCCAGTCTGCCAGCAGGTAAGTACCCGCGTCTTCGGAGGGCAGACCAGGGGGGTTTTGTAGGGCACCGGGGGGGGGGACAAGTCCACACAGAAAGTACACCCTCAGCAGCACGGGGGCGGCCGGGTGCAATGTGCAAACAAGCGTCGGGTTTTCAATGGAAAGCAATGGGAGACCAAGGGGTCTCTTCAGCGATGCAGGCAGGCAAGGGGGGGGGGGGGGGGGGGGGGGGCTGTGGGGGGGGGGCTCCTCGGGGTAGCCACCACCTGGGCAAGGGAGAGGGCCACCTGGGGGTCGCTCCTGCACTGAAGGTCGGATCCTTCAGGTCCTGGGGGCTGCGGATGCAGTGCCTTTACCAGGTGTCGGGTCTTTGAAGCAGGCAGTCGCGGTCAGGGGGAGCCTCGTGATTCCCTCTGCAGGCGTTGCTGTGAGGGCTCAGGGAGGTCAACTCTGGCTACTCACGGTCTCGCAGTCGCCGGGGAGTCCTCCCTGAAGTGATTGTTCTCCACAAGTCGAGCCGGGGGCGTCGGGTGCAGAGTGCCAAGTCTCACGCTTCCGGCGGGAAACACGTGTCATTTCAAAGTTGCTTCTTTGTTGCAAAGTTGCAGTCTTTGGTGATCAGAGCCACTGTCCTCTGGAGTTCTTGGTCCTTCTAGATGCAGGGCAGTCCTCTGAGGCTTCAGAGGTCGCTGGTCCCTGTGGAAAGCGTCGCTGGAGCAGTGTCTTTAGAAGTGGGGAGACAGACCGGTAGAGCTGGGGCCAAAGCAGTTGGTGTCTCCGTCTTCTCTGCAGGTTTTCAGTTCAGCAGTCCTCTTCTTCTTAGGTTGCAGGAATCTGAGTTCCTAGGTTCTGGGGAGCCCTTAAATACTAAATTTAAGGGCGTGTTTAGGTCTGGGGGTTAGTAGCCAATGGCTACTAGCCCTGAGGGTGGGTACACCCTCTTTGTGCCTCCTCCTGAGGGGAGGGGGGCACATCCCTAATCCTATTGGGGGAATCCTCCATCTGCAAGATGGAGGATTTCTAAAAGTTAGTCACCTCAGCTCAGGACACCTTAGGGGCTGTCCTGACTGGCCAGTGACGACTCCTTGTTTTTCTCATTATCTCCTCCGGCCTTGCCGCCAAAAGTGGGGCCGTGGCCGGAGGGGGCGGGCAACTCCACTAGCTGGAGTGCCCTGGGGTGCTGTAACAAAGGGGGTGAGCCTTTGAGGCTCACCGCCAGGTGTTACAGTTCCTGCAGGGGGAGGTGTGAAGCACCTCCACCCAGTACAGGCTTTGTTACTAGCCACAGAGTGACAAAGGCACTCTCCCCATGTGGCCAGCAACATGTCTGGTGTGTGGCAGGCTGCTAAAACTAGTCAGCCTACACGGATAGTCGGTTAAGGTTTCAGGGGGCACCTCTAAGGTGCCCTCTGGGGTGTATGTTACAATAAAATTTACACCGGCATCAGTGTGCATTTATTGTGCTGAGAAGTTTGATATCAAACTTCCCAGTTTTCAGTGTAGCCATTATGGTGCTGTGGAGTTCGTGCATGACAGACTCCCAGACCATATACTCTTATGGCTACCCTGCACTTACAATGTCTAAGGTTTTGCTTAGACACTGTAGGGGCATAGTGCTCATGCACTTATGCCCTAACCTATGGTATAGTGCACCCTGCCTTAGGGCTGTAAGGTCTGCTAGAGGGGTGACTTATCTATACTGCATAGGCAGTGTGAGGTTGGCATGGCACCCTGAGGGGAGTGCCATGTCGACTTAGTTTTTTTATCCCCACTAGCACACACAAGCTGGCAAGCAGTGTGTCTGTGCTGAGTGAGGGGTCCCCAGGGTGGCATAAGATATGCTGCAGCCCTTAGAGACCTTCCCTGGCATCAGGGCCCTTGGTACCAGGGGTACCAGTTACAAGGGACTTACCTGGATGCCAGGGTGTGCCAATTGTGGAAACAAAAGTACAGGTTAGGGAAAGAACACTGGTGCTGGGGCCTGGTTAGCAGGCCTCAGCACACTTTCAAATCAAAACTTAGCATCAGCAAAGGCAAAAAGTCAGGGGGTAACCATGCCAAGGAGGCATTTCCTTACAGAGATTAAAAGATCTCAGCAATAAACAGTGCATGCACCGTCTTGGGCAAGAAATAAAAGTCAATCATCATCTAGAATAAGCTGCCTTTGATGAAGGGTGTTTGACAGCAAGTAAAGTATTAATTCTCCATCTAAATGTGGCGAAGACTAACCACTGAAGAGCCATACACGTAAATCATGTGATTGTATATTTGGATTTATAGATGACTGCCCTGGGAAAGCATACTCTCCGTGAATGAAGACACCAAGGAGCCTCCACTTCAAATGAAATAGATCATGTTACCAAGGTCAGCTGGCCTAACCACAGTCACTAAGATGATCTTGGACGTCTGAATGCTGATCTTCTGAAAAGACAGACTTATTTATATTGGTGGAAATGTTTAAGACTGTACTTCCACAATATTAGGAAAGCATCCTGTAGGGGCCCTTGACTAGAGAATGGTCTTTTACCATATGAGGTGGTACGCACTCTTGGTTACAGGGGTGACCAGTTCCACCAGAGGTACTGCCAAACATGTGAAAATCTTATCTACATCCTATTGGTGAAGCCCCTATTCATGACTTGTTGACAAAGTACACTTCAGAAGATCCACTATATGATTCTCCTCCTCCCCAGACAAACTGCTGACAACACAATCTGCCTTATCTGTGGCCCAGTGCCAAAGAGCTACAGCTCCATCCCAAAGAAAGAGCCCACTCTCACAGGTAAAATATTGCACAGGTAACGCAAGTCAAAATCTCTATTAACTCACCTTGGACACTAGAACGGAACACCTTGAGAGACAACTGTACAGCTACAAAAGTTAGCAAATTTACATGCAGTCCGGTCTACCTCCGAGACTACAAAGCATTGAAGTTCAGACTGTTCAGGTGCGCACCACCACGAGGGAAGAGTGTCACTATTGTCAATGGGGGTTAAGGTGAGTGAACAGACTGCTCCTGGTAAAGGCTTTTGGGCCAATGCTCCAATGGAAAGAGGTTGTTGTGAAACTCAAAATGTTTTTTTAAAAATCTGATCCCGAGGTTTGCTATAAATCAGACTCCATTGATTGTGTGATGTCAAATGAACCAGAGATGCATGTCGGCAGAAGGGACCAGGAAAACACATGAAACTATCAGATAGAATAATGGGAGTATCATTCTAGCCTCTTGAATGGGACACAGAAAACTGAGTCACTTTCATCTCCTGAATCTGTGAGCAGATGGGAAGCTTTCATCTGGCAAGTGTCTCATACGGTGCTGATTTAACCCAATCAATTCACTTGGTGCCAAGTGCGAATTTTCCCCACTATCAAAAAGTCCAGGTTGTGGAAAGTTCTGAATGTATTTTCTAAAGTTTTCTACTGTGTGTGCGAGGAATTCCCCTTCAGAAGTCAATCACCCAAGTACGGATAACATGGATTGTCTTGTGGAAATGGACTGCCACCAAGGCTAGCGTTTTTGTGAATGTCATTGATGCGAAGTGAAGCCAAGTAGCAGGACCTCTTACCACAAAAGAAGATCTCCTACCATTTATAGCAGACACTATATGCAGTTTTAGTACTGGAAAAGAAAGTGTCCTGAAAATCCCACAGCACCAACCAGTCTTGCGACTAAAGTACAGTAAAAATATGAGTGAGCACCACTCTTCTGAACTTCTTGAGAAACCCATTTAGGAGATGAGATCCAGTAAACAAGTCCCCCCCACTTTTGGGGATGACAAAATACCTAGTCACATCTCTCACCACTCTGAATTAAAGAAAATCTGCCATCACACCCTTGGCTAACAAGGAGAGCGCCTCCTTCAAGTTGTTTTTGTTGGGGTGAGGGGAAAAGAATAGGAACGGAGGGAGGCATCCCTGTAGAAGGCAGAGAATAAGCATGCTGGATCACCCGAAGACCCTACTGATCCATTTCTAGTATAAAGGGCATGAGTTAAGCCAGTCTGCTTAGTAGTACTTCGAGCAGGAGTGAAAGATGAGGTAATCAGACTTTATTCTTTGCAACCTCTCCACTGTCTATAGGATCTTTGTGGTAATGATGTTTGCATTTGCGGTCTGCCAGTATGGTGGTTAAAGCCTCTAAACCTTCTGTACTGTTGATGGAATCATCTGGTAGGTAAAGCTATCAAGGATGAGCAGCAGCTTCACTCTCTAACTCTTTCAAGGAAAGTATCAACCTTCTGACAATCTTGGTTTGTCAAGTGGCACAGAAACTGGGACTAGACATGCTCATACAAACCTGTTGGCTTCATCCATAAATGTCTCCTAATGATCAATGAACCCATAGTGAATTTAAAACAGACTGCCTAGCATGCTTGAGATCATCCATTCCTGACAATACTATAAATGATTTCCTCCTGCCATCAGGCAGATGACCGGTAAACAAAGATGCCAGATTGATTAATATAATAGGCTAAAAAACAAGTTATTTACCTTTGGCAGTACTTTTTCAAGTATAGACTCAATATAACTGCAGATTCCTCACCTTAGATTAGAATATTCCCCAGGTTGAAGACTGGATTTAGAAAACCTTGAGCACTACCTCTGCACTGGTAGGGGGGGCATTGATCGGCTCCATGTCAGGAGTGACATGTTGTGGTGCCCACCCCAGCATCAGTTTCTTTCATGATTATTTCTGCACCAAAAATGTATAGTCACGTCTGAATGATAGTTTGACCAGTGTGCAGAATCTATAGGATGTTGGGGTGAAGAAAACCAGTAGAATGGGGGAGGGTGGAAGGTCAGAGGAATCTGCAGTTAGTTGGAGTCTCAACCAGGAAAAAGCTTTACCGAAGGTAACTTGTTCTTCTGATAGAGACTTCTAACTACAGGTTCCCTACCTTAGAACAGATTCCCAAGCAATGCCACCCCTGTCCCTCCCAGAGGTGGGTCTGCAAACTGGCTCAAACCACAAAATCCTGGGGGACCAAATGCCCATCTCAATGGACCAAACTGTCCAAGTAGTAGTGCCTTGTGAACGTGTGGAAAGATGCCCATGTAGCTGCTTGGCAGACATCCAGAAGAGGTACCCTGCATGCTAACGCAGTAGCAGCAGCCTTGGACCTGGTGGAACTGGTGGTATGGGCTTGCACACCCTTAGAAAGCTGCTAGTGTGTATATATAAATGCACAGTACAAACCATGGGGAGATGGTTATCTTCTGCACTGCCTTTGCCTCTTTTCGCTCCTGTGAATCTGATAAAGTATTGATTGTCCACTCAGTCATTTTTTGTATAATCGATGTAAAAGGACAGAGCCCTTTAAGGATCCAGATGATAGCGCCTTAGAAGGTGAAGTGAAAAAGGTAAACAACAAGATGCTTTGGCTGACCTGGAAAGGGGTCACCACCTTCAGTGGGAGGGAGGCTAAATTCTGAAAAAACAGTTTGTCCAGGTAGAAGCTGGTGTGCAGAGGGCTAAACTGAAAGTGCTTGAAGCTCACTGACCCTCTTAGCCGATATAATGACCACCAAGACCACAGTCTTAAGAGTCAGAAGTTTTTGCGGGCAGCTATGTAGGGGTTCGAATGTGGAGCCCATGAGAAACATTGGCATAAAAAAAACTGTGGCATGATGGAAGAGAAGGTAACAAACACTCAGGAAACCATGTCGCAAAAGGGGAGTTAAACACAGATTGCTGCAACAGCAACCAAAAGAAAGCGTTTATGGCCAAAAGATAACCTGTAACAGGCGCAAGGCCTTGTCAGACTAATGACAGCACTAGAAATAACATATCCACTAAGGGGGCAGAAAGTGGGTCCAAATTACGAGAGGAGTACAATGTCAAAAATGTGTCCCAACAGCATACGTATACGGTGTTTGGGATGCCTGGCTACCAAAATGGCTTCAAAATGTTATCAACTGTCACCATTCAATCCCCAATGCTGAAGGTGTATTATGCGCAGATTCAGGGGCAGGATGCTGCTCTGTTGTTGTGCCAGGAGATCCTCCTAAAGGGGCAGCTTGATCAAAGGACAGATGCTCAGGAATTCAGGATACCAAGCTCTCCTTGCCCAATCAGAAGCCACTAAGATGACTTGGGCTCGGTCAATCCTAATTTTTTTTCCAAGAACTCCAGCAGGAGCAGTGTTGACCACTCTTCTGGTTAGTTGTTTTCGACACTCCAGCAGGCAGAAGTGCCGACATTGTGCATTCTCTGAGGTAGGAAACAGATTGAGCCAAGGTTCTCCCCATTCTCTTAAGAGACCATGAGCCACCTCTTGAAGTAGACACCATTTGTGATCGACAAAGCATTGACTGCTGAGTTTGTCTGCCCTGGCATTCAGAGATCCCAAGACGTGCTGTATGACTAAGAAGATGTTCTGTTGAATGGTGCAGGACCTCTTGGCACGGAGTTCACAACCCCACTTCACCCTGCCTGCTGCAATACCACATGATACCACATGAAGGGGGTGTTGTCCACGAACACCTGAACCGACTTTTCTTTGATGGACGGGGGGGCGGGAGGCTATCATTGCCAACCAAATTGCCCTTATCTCCAAAAGATTTATCCCTAGTGGGATCTCAACTCCATATCAGAGTCCTCTGCTGCCACTGCTCCCAACTGGTTACCCCAACCCGGAAGTGATGTGTCTGTCACAACTGTCAGCTCTGGGTGAGGAAGGCAGAGGAGTCTGCCACTAGTCCAATTGCGGTTTAACAACCACCACTGCAGATCTTTCACAATTTCCTCTGAAATTTCATACCAGGCTGGCAAGATTTCCCTTGTGTTGTGCCCACTGTGACTTCAGATCCGATTGCAGAACCAGTATATGCCACAGAGCGTTCATCAGTAGGTTGAAGGAGGCATCAGTCCCAGCAGCTTCAGTCAGTCTCACTGTGATCAAAGACTGAGGTTGAAACACTGAGATCATAGTCCGAATGTCCTAGACTCTCCACGCCTGAGGTAGACACGTAACAATACCTTGCCCGGAATGGCTTTGATGCAAAGGAGAGTCTGAAAGGCAGTCAGATGGGATTTCGGCACATTGACAGTAAACCCCATCAAGTGCAAGAGGCTTACCAAAGCCTGTATCTTTGTGAACCTTGCTTGGAGTGAGCTTGCCTTCGTCAGACAGTTGTCAAGGTAGAGGAACCCTGCGACCCCTGAATTATGCAGGTATGCTACAACCACCGCCATCACTTTGGTGAACACCCGAGGGGCACTGGTGAGGCCAAAGGGGAGCATAGTAAACTGGTAATGCTCTGGGCCTACCGTGAACCGTAGGTAACTCCTACGGGCTTGCAGGATGGTAATGTGGAAATATGTATCCTGGAGATCCAACGCTACCATCCAGTCTCTAGGATCCAGGGAAGACAGAACCTTAGCCAAAGCAAGCATCCTGGATGTCTCTTTCCGTAAAAAAAAAAAGCATTGAGAGGGTGAAGACTATGATAGGACAAAGGCCTTCATCCTTCTTAGGCACCTGAAAGTAGCAGTAACAGAAACCACATCCCTACTTCTAATTCTGGTACTCTCTCAATGGTGCCTTTGGCCAACAGAGCCTTCACTTTCTGAGTAAAAAGGGATGGTCCTCCATCAACCATGCTGAGGATGGGGCCAAGGGCGGTGGACTCTCCAGGAAGGGTAGAGCATAACCCTTCTGAACTATCTGTAGCACCTGCCTTTCCGACTTGTCAGAAGTTATAATTGACATTGGAACAAATAGTGCCTGATCCTGCTACCAATGGGATGGGTGTGCTGCATGGAGAACCCCCCCCTAAAGGGGTTCGGAGACTGAGGCAGCCAGAGATGCAGGGGGACTGGACCGTATGCTCGGTGTGGGTCCCGTTTCGTCTTTAGGATCCATGTCCTGGGCCTTGAAAGGACTGGGAAGCTTGCTGGCCTAGGGGATGAGATGGGCACTGTGGACACCCATGGGAGCCTCAACCATGGCCATGGAAGGGACGAAAGGATTGTTGCTGGTGGTAGGAGCCCAGGGAGAGGTCTAACGATCTGGCGCAGACTCAACTTGGCTTGGCTTGAGCATCATGTTAGCCTTGTTGCCAAAGAGGCAGGAGCCGTCAAAGGGCATGTCTACCAAAGATGATTGGATATCCCCTGAAATCCCAAAGGACCACAATGAGGCATGGAGGCGTTGTGCCACTGTAAAGACCATGGCCCTGCCTAGTGAATCAGTAGCGTCCAGTCCACAACGAAAGAAGAACTTCACTGCATCCCTACCATCAGCCAATGAATGGTTCAGGCTGGCCCAGCTCTCCTCGGGAACCATGGGCACAAGAGTATTGGCCCAAGAGATATGAAGTGTTCATATACAGAAAAAGTCAACAGTGGTATAGGTGTGGCACATATCCCTACCCTTGAGCAACACTCAAATTAAAAATTGGAGTTCAAACACTTACACATCCATTGCCACAATGTGCCTAAGCGTGATCCCAGATGTCCGGTGATCATTGTGCAAAACATATAGAAACAAAAAATAGAGGAGCACTAGCTATACTTATAAGTAAATAAACTTGGGAAACAGCACTCTAAATAATTAAAGAGCAGCCACTTAGTAACATTTGTGGTCCTTGCTCATTCATCTTGAAATCAAAGTCCAAAATTCATATGAAGTAGTAAAGTTTTTTTACTCCACCTTGACACAATCAAAAATGAATTAAAGTTGGTCCAGGGATGACGAATTATAGATGATTCAGCAGACACAGGTTTCATCCAACTTGGACTTTTTCCAAGAAAAGATATTTCCTAAAGTGTAATAACGCATCAGAGAAAGCATACCATTCCAGACAGGAAGCCTCAATTGAGAAAAGATCAACATTGGACCTTGATAAGTCCTGGGCACATCGTGCAGGCGCTGTGAGTATTGGAGTCAGAGGTTCACGTAAAGAAAATCTGCAGCAGCACATATCCATTACAAGAGCATGTTCAAGTGCAGCATAAAATAAGGAAAATGTTACTTACCCTGTAAACATCTGTTCGTGGCAGGTAGTGCTGTAGATTCACATGCTGTGCATACTCCTGCTGTCTAGTGTTTGGATTGGAGGTGTATAACTGTTTTTGTTCGAATAAGTCTTTCGAGTCATGAGTTATATGAGCTCCTCCCTAGTAGGTATTGTGCATTGACTCCACAGTTAGACTGTTTTCCCACACGGCAGGTGAGGATGGAGACAGAGCATAAGAAAGCATACAGATGTCCATGCAATAGAAGGGAATAGTGGAAATAGGAATGCAATCTGCAACAACCAACAGCTTCCAGAGTGGAGGGTGGCACATGGAAATCTACAGCATTACATGCCACGAACAGATGCTTCCAGGATAACATTTTCTTTCTGTGGCACACGTAGCTGTAGATACACATGCTGTGAATAGACTGTAAAGCAGTGTCTTCTCCTAAGGCAATGGCTAGCTGGAGGATGTTGTAGAGCATTGGAAAAGTGCATGCAGGACAGCTTGGTGCACTTGGTCTTGCTAGGATATCCACACAAATGTGTTTGTTGAACGTGCGGTGAGGACCAGGAAGCAGCTTTACTAATGTCAGCTATTGAAATGTTGCCTAAAGAGTAACTTTGACATTTTGACACAGATTAAACACTGCTTGGGTAAGGTTATACACCTACATAGGTACTGCGGTACCTATATAGGTGACCCCCAGACGTGCAGAAGTCAGTTTCTTTTCATGACTTTCCACACCAGAAGTGCAGAGCCATGAAGAACACTGACCACTGGTGTGAATAACTAGGGCCCTGAAAGGGGCCAGCCTGTCCCTAGATAGCCATCCACAGAAGGAGAAAGAGTAGGTCGGTAAGGAACCTGCAGCTAGATATAGTCTCAACCATATAAGGCGTTACAGAAGGAGCATCTGATAGAGACTTCTAGCTGCAGATTCCTTACTTTTGAATAGATACCTAAGCAATACCTCCCCGGAGGTGGGTCTGCAGACCAATTTAAAACAAGAAAGTTCTGTCAGACGAAACAGGCAAAGTACCCGCCCCTACCGATCCAACTGTCCAGGCAGCATTGCTTGGTAAACGTGGGCAAGGATGCCCACGTTGCTGGCTGACAGATATCAAGGACTGGAACTCCACATGCTTATGCAGTGGTTGCAGTTTTAGCTCTGATGGAATGGGCTCTTAAGTCTTCGGGAGGCTGCTTCTTGGCCAATGCGTAGCAGAGTTTTATGCTGAGCACAACGCATCTAGAGATGGTCTGCTTCTGTACAGCCTGATGTTTCTTTGCAGCAACATACCCTATGAAGAGTTGGTCGTCCACCTGTAACTTTTGTGTGTGGTCAAGGCAGAACGACAATGCTCTTATTCTTCAGAGGGATGTGGTGGAGTGAAAAAGGTAGGCAGAGTGGTTGACTGGCCCACATGAAACGGAGTCAGTAGAAAGGAGACCCTTGTGCGATGCACAAGGGTGTCAGGTTAGATAGAGAGAAAAGGCAGAAATATATGGTAACGTATGCAAGTATTTAAGCAAATCTCAGCCTGTTTTTAAATCCCCGATGTGCATCTGCTTAGCAGTTGGTCTGGATCTCATGAAGGACAATAAGGAATGTCACTCATAAGCACAATTTTATGCATTTTTCCGCTTTTAAAAGTAAATAAAGGAAGTAGATTGTATTTAACTGTAAAATTCAGTAAAAACAGAAAACTGGAAGCCTTAATGATAATGCCTGCAGCCCTGTGCAGTTCGGTCCAAGATCAAGACCATGTCAGAGAGATTCCTCAAAAGCCATACCAACTGGAACTTCAGGTCCTACTGCAGAGCCCACGTATGTCAGTGGGTATATGTCACTAGCAGGATGCAGGAGGCCATGAAGCCCAGCAGCCTCAGAGGCAGTGTAGGAAGCTGGCTCTCTATATGGTACACTAAAAAGAAGTACACCATGCAGAAAGTCCAGTGAATCAATAAATGAGATACACTCAAGGAATAAATCATAGACCAAATTAGAAAAATACTTCTTTTTATAGAAGTGACAAACCCAAGAACTTTGTAATCAGGTACGTACGGTTTCAAGCATAAATACATTTTATATGAAAAAAATCAACACTTAATGCAGTTCTCAGAGTTCCTCAATGTTAACCTATCGAGGAAAACAATGTTTAGCAAACACACAGTTAACGACTTACAAGGCCAATCTCACAGTAAAGATAAGTACTGGGTACTGATCAGAACCACACCAGCAGGTCACTCCGGGTGGCACTGGGGCAGCTGGGTGCAGGGGTGCATTAAGGTGTCGGGTGCCCAATGGTTTTTTATGGGAATTGGTCCTCGTGACTAACACGCTGCAGGCTCTGGTGTGGAAGCCAGTCTGGGACAACACGCAGGTAAGTTGTAGACATGGGATGCTCGGGGACGTGGGTGCAACTTTTGTTCTTTTCTCCTTGACCCAGGGTCTATGAATGCAGGGGTGTCCTTGGACATCTTGTTTTTCAGTCCAGGAAGACTCGCGGTTAGGGGATCCTGTGTGTTGAGACTGGAGGTGTCATCAGGGAGTACGGCAGGGGTGGACTCTAGATCAGAGAGGGTGGGGAGCCATCGTTCGCACCAGTGACCCGCCTCAGATTGGGTCAGGGGTGGCGGGTGCAGTGGACGCTGGAGGTGTTGGGTTTTCTCTCACCACAAGGCCATAGGAGAGGAGGCATGCGTGCAGAGGCTGCAGGTGACTTGGGGGGAGTCCAAGATGGGTGAGACCACAAAGGACTTAGACTCTGAGGAACCTTGCTGGCACTGTTGGTCGGCTTCATCTCGGTTGCTGACGTCGGACACAGTGGTCACTTCGGGTGTTGGGTCTCCGCTGTTCTGTTGCAGAGTCCTTTCTTGAGACTTTGTTGCTTAGCAGATTCCCTGCAATCTTTATGGAAAGCAGTCAGTCCTCCCTGGTTTCTGGAGGCTCAGCTGCACGAGTCTTCTTTTTGGGCAGAGTCCGTTGAAGTCAGCAGGCAGGTCGACGGGGTTGGTTCCTGGTCGGCTGCTGCTTCTTTTCCTCTTCTGCTGGTGCGACTGCTTTGTCTTTTGCTTCCTAGTTCGTCAGGATCCGAGTTCTACGGTTCAGGGCTGCCACCTAAATACTCAATTTAGGGGCGTGACCGGGAATGCCAGATGGTAGCCAATGGCCACTTCTGCCGGGAAGTGAGCATAACCCTAACCCTAGTGGCCTACTTCCTTCCAAACAAGATGGAGGAATTTGAAAAGTGGTGTCCACTTCAGCTCGTCCACCTTAAAGATAAGACTGACATGAAGTGGGCACACCTCTAATCTAATTTTCCTGCCTGTGCTGTCGCCAAAAGTGGGGTCAAGATAGGGAGGGGGGGGCTGGGGGCTTTTGTCTCTGGCCCTCGGGAGTGTTAGCTCTCACTTTGGGGGGCCAGAAACGTGTCTACGGTGGCTTAACTTGTCAAGACCAGTCAGTCAACACACTAGTAGCTAGTAGGTTTTCAGGTGGCACCTCTAAGTTGCCTTCTTGGTGTAGTTATTAATAAATTCCTAACTAAATCCCTAACTGGAATCAGTGAGGATTCATCAATCTGAGATGTTTGATACCAAACACCCCTAGGTTTAGAGAAGCCATCATGTAGCTGGGAAAATTGTAGTGACACATGCATTTCAAATAGATTCCCTGTTCATTTAGTAGTTCTGAGAATTGACAAAGACATAGCAGGGGCATATATGCTCATGCACCTATGCCCTCATGTGTCAGGATGCACCCTGCCTTAGAGGTAACTTCCACCTGGCACATACAGTGGTAGGGGACTTGGCACAGATGTGTGTGACAGGTTGTGTTTTCAATTTTGATCTGCACCAACACACGCAGTCTGTAAAGGCAGCACTGTGTGGGTTTGGTGAGGAGTCCCTGGGGCAAGCAAAACTGATGTTGCAGCCCTTGAAGAACTTCCTTAGTATCCCAGGCCCTATGTACCAGGGGTACCATTTACTAGGGAATTACAGTGGGTGCTAAAGATTGAGCCAATTGTGCAAAACAATTGTGCAAAACAACTGTGCAGTTTTGGGAAAGAGCTCTGGCACTGGGGACGTGCACCAACAGTCAAGCTTACTTCAGGTACCAAGCCAAAAGTGGAGGGCAAACCAATCAGAAAAGGGTGCTTTCCTAGAGTTAGTCGCACCAAAACCCAGGATCGCGCATGAAACATCAGTATCAAACTAAATATCCTGGACTCTCCGTTCTGGAGGATATGCTTGAAACTGTACTGTGTCCAGAAGAGCTCAGATGAAAGGGAGTGTGTGACGGAGTCAGATGTGACTTCGGCACGTTGCTAATGAACTCCAGCAAACGCAGAAGGTTCTCCGTAGTCTGGGAACGACAGCCTGGGGCGAGCCCACTTTCAACAGCCAGTCCTCAAGATGGGGGAGGACTGGCACCCTTGATTGCCGCACACGATCAGCAACCAATGCCAACACCTTGGTAAACACTGAGCAGTGCTGGTAAGGCCAAAGGGGAGCATGGTGAACTGAAAGTCCTTGTGGCCTACCGTAAACAGCAGGGCGGGAATGTGGAAACCGGTGCCCTGCAAGTCCAATGCTACCATTCAGTCTCCTGGGTCTGGGGCAGACAAGACCTTAATCAACATTAGCATTCTGAATTTTGTCCTTCTTGAGGAAGTAGTTGAGGGCTCAGAGATCTAGAATATGTGGGAATAGCAGCCACAGCCTACTTCTGGCAGGCAAGCTTGAACTTACTCGTGGAGATGGGATATACGATCCGCTGTCAGCTGGTCATAAGATGGTGGCATGGTGGAAGGGGCAGTCTCGAAAGGGAGGAAGTAGCCCCTTCAGACAATCTGCAAGACCCACCTGTCCTGTTATGTACTGCTAGCAGGGCAGGTGATGGAGAATCCTTCTGCCAGCTAGACTACCCATGGCGGTAAACTGGCAGATTTGGAAGGCTTGGAGGCTACAGCTGCTGGGAGTGGGGTGGGCTGATCAGACCGTAGGCTACCTGACCCATGAGGCTTCTGGGTATTGCGCCCTCAGCCACACAGAGGTAGGGAAGCATGCAGGGCGTGGTGACTGGGATCGAACTGGTGCAGCTGGAAGCCCATTCTGGAACCAGGAAAGGAGCACAAACAGATTGTGGGGATGCAGAGAAGCCCAAGGATCAGGCCACAGCATGAGAGTCCTTGAAGCGCTCTAGTGCAGAATCTGCCTCGTCTCCAAAGAGATGGGTGCCATCCAAGGGCATGTCCATAAGGGATGCTTGAATATCTCCCCAAATAAAAACACAATGTCTTCAACAAGAAGCGGCACCTCAGGGCCACAGTCGAAACTGCTCTGCCTAGAGAGTCGGGCAAGTACACAATGCATTGTGAACTTTGCTGTGTCTCTCCCATCAACAACAGCCTGAGAGCATGGCCAGGGCTGCCTCTGGGACCTGTGGCAGCACTTGCACTACCATGTCCCACAAAGCAAGGGAGTAATGACCCAAAAGGCATGTGGTGTTCACAGACCACAATGCAAGGCTGGTAGAAGAAGAAAACTTCTTACCCAGAGTCCAGCCTCTTGGATTTCCTATTTGAGCTTTGGGTGCCGGTAGGGAATGGGCCTTGGGATATCGAGGCTTGGACCTCCAAGCTTCCTGGGGTAGGGTGTTGGGAAAGGAAATTTGGGTCCCCTGGGACAGGGTGGTGGCGGGCGATCGTCCTATTCACAGGAGTCCCTGTGTTGGGTTTTGACCAGGTACCTAAAAAAACATCAGTAAGGGCTTCATTGAATGGGAGTAGGGGTTTGGATGAGGAAATTCCTGGATGTTAGTCTTAACTGCCACCAAGGGCAGCTGAAGGTCAAGGACCCCAGACCCCCCTCCCCCCACCATACGAAGCTCCCTCCTCCGTAGCAACAGTAGGGGGAGAATGCAAACCAGTAACTGGAGTGATATCCAGTCCAATGGCTTCACCCAGTTTGTCACACCAGTCCATACTGAGTTATTTTTCATTTGGCTGGTATTCTACAGGGTCCAGCGACCTCCTCCCATTCCACCTAGAGGCCTAACCCAATGGAATGGGGCTCAGGCTCTGATTCAGAAGGTAAAGTTCCTCCCGGTGTCAGATGTGGTGTTGGTCGACGCCCTTCCGGCTCCGTGTCAGAGTCCGGAATCACAACGGGGATGGCGCCGCTGAGTGTCTGCATCAGGGCTGGTGCTGGGGAAGGTTGAGATGACAACCGTGCGCCAGTCTGGATCCAGGTATGGATCCCTGGAGGTGGGCTGGAGTCGCTGGCACAGAACCAGATGGGGCCCTCCCCAGACCCATCGGAGGGGGTGGGAGACCCAAATATAACATGCAATGCCTCATAGAACTCCAAGTTATCCAGGTCCCCATTGCCTAATCTCTTTACCTAAAACTGTTCAACCGTTCCCAAAATTGGCAATATCTTTGCCCCCTATAGGTGCCTAGTAAATGGTACCCCCGGTACTTAGGGCATGCATACCAAAGAGGGTTCCCCCAAGGGCTGCAGCATGTATTGTGCCACCCTCAGGGACCCCCTCACCTAGCACATGTAGACTGCCATTGCAGGCTGTGTGTACTGGTGCAGCTAAAAGTGAAAAAACAACATGGCACACAGCCTGTGTGCCATGTCCCCTAACACTGCATGTAATATATGTAAGTCACCCCTATAGTGGGCAATACAGCCCTAGGGCAGGGTGCATTATTATATTATATTATATGTGAGGACATATCTGCAAGAGCAGATATGCCCGCCTGCTATGTCACTGTTGATTCTTAGACATAGTGAGTGAACAGGGAAGCCATTTGAAGTACATGTGTTGGTCAGTACGAGTTCTGACTTCTCTGGCTTCTCTGAGAATAAGGATGTTTTGTATCAAACATCTCATATTAATAAACCCTCATTGATGCCAGTAATGGATATATTAATAAATGCACTCTGAGGGCCTACCAACTACCTGTGTGTTGACTGACCAGTTTTAGCCAGCCTGCCACCACGCAATTCTGACCCCCAAGGGCGAGAGCCTTTGCTCTGGGAGAGATGTTTACACACCCCACCCAACAGGATTCCCTGCAAAGAAGCATGTCACCCTTGGTATGCAGATCTGGCTTCACTCAAAAGAAAGATGCTGAACACCCCCATCCTGCCCCAGGACCCATTTGGCACCTGGACAGGTGGGAAATCTAGCATTCGGAGAGGTGTGTCCACCCAGCAGGTCAGTCAAACCCCTAAGGTGCGCTGTCCGGTGTGGAATGTTGGAAGCTCGCTCTTTATATGATATACCAAAGTAAGGTACAGTGTTCACAGAGTCCAGTGGATCCCCAGAGGCTTTACAGAGGTTAAAGCAGATAATACTAATGCTCTTTTAGGGTAGTGTGGTTGAGTAGTTTGGCTTATCAGAGGGTAGTGATAAGCATTTATTGCGCACACAGTCAAGAAATGAGGCACACACTCAATGACTAACTCCAGGCCAATGTTATGGGTATAAAAAAAATATACTTTGTTACTTTATTTCCAGAATCAAAAGAATCTTTGCTGCAGTTAAGTAAAGTTTCAAATATGCATCACTTTTAAAGTATCAAATGCACTTTGTTTAGAATTCACAGGTAAGTAATACTTTTCAAATTCAAAAGTGTAATTTCTCATAAAAAGCAATGCAGTTCCAGGGGAGGAAAAGTAACAACACAATTTGCTGGTAAGTACTCTACTTACAATCCCAGGCTTCGGGGGTTAAGGGAACGACAGGGTAAAGTTTGGGAAGACACCAAGAGTGCACCACCAGCAACACTGGGCCGGCTGACTGCAGAGGTCAAAGTTGGTGTTGGGTGTCCAATGGAATCCAATGGAGACTGGAGACACTTAGAAAGCAACAGCTTGCAGGTAAGTACCTGTGATTTCAGGGCGCAGACCTGGGGGCTTAGAGCAGCACTGGGGGGCCCACAGGTCATCAACTAACACACCCTCAGAGGCACAGGGACTACAGGGTGCAAAAACAGCATTGGGAGGCCACTGCTTTTTAATGAGGCGATCCCAGGGTTCACAAGGATGCTGCAGGCTTGGTCCAGGGAGTCAGCTGAAGAAAACCGACCACTGGACAGGTAAGTAGAGAGCCCACTGAACATTGCTGGATCAGTGGTTGAGTTCTCCAAGGCCAGGGGGGTGCAGGGGTCCCTTTAGGCGTCAGGAAATCTTCACCAGAGCTGGTCGCGGTCAGGGGGTCCTCTGGATTTAGGCTGCTGGCATTGTTGCGTTGGTCAGAAGGGGTCAACCCAAGGTGGACACAAGGTCAGAATCTCCCAAGACCTTTTCTGGACTGGTGGGTCGCATGGGCGGTGGGCGCAGCGTGGGCAGAACTCACGGATAGGGGGTGGTTCTGGAGTCCTTCCTGTATGTTCCTTTGGGGACACTACCACTGTCCTTTGGAGATCTTTATCTTTGGGATAGCAGGCAGTCCTTCAGGGGTTTGTTGAGGTCGCTGGTCCTGCAGGACGAGTTGTCTTCTTGTAGCAGGATTCTTGAAACTGCAGGCAGGTAGGGCTAGGGCCAAGTCAGTTATTGTCAGGAGTCTTCTCGGCTGGTGCGGCTCTTCAGTCCTTTTCATGTCACCAGGAATCTGAAGAGCAAAGTTAAGGGGTGCCCCCAAATACTAGATTTAGGGGCGTTACAGGAATCAGAGGGCAGTAGCCAATGGCTCCTACCAGTGAGGGTGGCTACACCCATCCTGTGCCCACTCCCTTAGGGGAGAGGGGCACATTCTTAACCCTATTAGCTGATATCCTCCATGGAGGGTTCTGCCAGGAGGGGTTCACCTCACCTCTGGGCACCCTATGGGGTGGTTCCAGCTGGAGTGGGCATACCTCCTGGTGTTCACTATTTTTTCCTCCAAGACCTGCTGCCAAAAGTGAGGCTTGGTCTGAGGGCGGCCACCTCCACTAGCTGGAGTGCCCTGGGGCAGTATAACAAGGCAGGAGGCTTTGAGGCTCACTGTCAAGTGCTGCAGTTCCTGTAGGGGGTGGCTTGAAGCACCTACAACCGTAGCAGGCTTTCTCCCAGATCCTATAGAGTACAGAGGGTCTCAAACCCATGGGGTGAGAAACTTGTCTGTTTGTAGCAGGCTGACACAGACCAGTCACCCTTACACTAGAGGGTTGGGTGAAATACAAGGGACATCTCTAAGATGCTCTCTGTGTGCATTTTTCAATTAATCAAACACTGGCATTAGTGTGGGTTTATTGAGCCGAGAAGTTTGATACCAAACTTTCCAGTCTTCTGTGAAGCCATCATGTAGCTGTGGGGTTCGTAATGACAAACTCCCAGCCCATGTACTCAATAATGGCCATACTGCACTTACAATGTCTAAGAATGGACTTAGACACTTTAGGGGCACATTGCTCATGCAGCTATGCCCACACACGCCCTGCCTTAGGGCTGTAAGGCCTGCTAGAGGGGTGACTCACCTATGACACGGGCAGTGGTTTGTGGGCCTGGCACCTAAAGAAGGATGCCATGTTGACTTTACCTTTTTTCACCCCATCAACACCCACAATCTACAACAGTCCTTAGAGACCTTCCCTGGCTACAGGGACCTTGGTACCACTGGCACCTTTCTTTGCTGTGTGCCACGGGTGTGCCAATTGTGGGAGCAATGGTACAGTTAAGGGAAAGAACACAGGTGCTGGGTCCTGGTTAGCAGGATCCCAACACACACTCAGTCAAGTTAGCATTGTGTGTCTTTGGGGACGGATGGACAGGGGGGGACCATGTCAAAAGGGGCACTTTCCTACACAACCCCCTCCCATACGAGAGAGGATGAGATTAACCTTTCCCAACAGTCTTCATTGTCTAAGCTGAAAAACCTGGAAGTTTCATCTGCATTGGCATGGGCAGTCCTAAGTCTGTTTACACCTGTAAAATCCATTCCCTGAAGGGAGATTGACTCCCTCAAAAGTTTAGGGTTCTCACCTGTCATCTGCATAAGCCATCTGACAGGTCTGTGGTCAGTTTGAACAATGAAGTGAGTACCAAACAAGTATGGTCTCAACTTCTTCAGGGACCAAACCACAGCAAAGGCCTCTCTCTCTCTCTCAGTGGCACTCCCACGTTGTTCCCTAGGGAGCAACCTCCTACTAATGAAAGCAACAGGCTGGTCATGACCATCATCTGTTTGGGATAGGACTGCTCCTATCCCATCTTCAGAGGTATCAGTCTGCACAATGAACTGCTTAGAGTAGTCTGGGGCTTTGCGAACAGGTGCTGAGCACACTGCCTCCTTCAAGGTGTCAAAGGCCTTTTGACAACTAACCGTCCAGTGAACTTTCTTGGGCATCTTTTTAGACTTAGGTTCTGTGAGGGGGTTCACAATCGACCCATACCCCTTCACAAACCTCCTCTAAGAACCAGTCAAGACAATGAATGCCCGGACTTGAGCCTGGAAGGGAGGAGCTTCCCAGTCCAGAATTGTCTGCATCTTGGGCTGTAAGGGTTGCACTTGGCCTTCACCTACCAGGTGGCCCAAGTATACAACAGTGTCCTGATCCATCTGGAATTTGGATGCTGTAGGACGCTGGCTCTGTACATACTATCTCAAGGTGAGAGATAGTGTGCACAGAGTCCAGGGGTTCCCCAAGAGGCTTGACCGAGGCAATAATAGATAATACTAATACACTATTTGTGGCAGTATGGTCGAGCAGTTAGGCTTATCAGAGGGTAGTGTTAAGCATTTGTTGTACACACACAGGCAATAAATGAGGAACACACACTGAATGCCTTAACTCCAGGCCAATAGGTTTTTATACAGAAAAATATTATTTTCTTAATTTATTTTAAAACCACAAGATTCAAATTGCAGGTAAGTACATTAAAAGTAAGCTACTTTGCATAGGTATAGATAGGACTTTGAATTAGAACAGTAACGTACACAGTTTGGCATAAAATGGCAATAAGCTATTTTAAAAGTGCACACAGTGCAAAATTCAACAGTTCTTGGGGAGGTAAGTACAGGTTAGTTTTTGAGGCAAGTAAAGCACTTACAAGTTCAGTCTCTGGGGCATACACTGTTGGGGGGATCAAGTCAACCCCAAACACCCAGCATCAGCAACACAGGGCCGGTCTGGTGCAGAGGTCAAAGAGGCCCAAATAACATAGGCGCCTATGGAGACGAGATGTGCTCCGGTTCCAGACTGCTAGCAGGCAAGTACTTGCGTCCTTGAGGAACAGACCGGGGGTTTTGTAGAGCACACAAAATACACCCTCAGCGGCACCGGGGCGGCCGGGTGTAGTGGGCAAACAAGGTGTAGGAAGTTGGCTCTGTATGTGCTATTTCAAAGTAAGGAATAGCATGCACAGAGTCCAAGGGTTCCCCTTAGAGGTAAAATAGTGGTAAAAATAGATAATACTAATGCTCTATTTTGTGGTAGTGTGGTCGAGCAGTAGGCTTATCCAAGGAGTAGTGTTAAGCATTTGTTGTACATACACATAGACAATAAATGAGGTACACACACTCAGAGACAAATCCAGCCAATAGGTTTTTATATAGAAAAATATCTTTTCTTAGTTTATTTTAAGAACCACAGGTTCAAATTCTACATGTAATATCTCATTCGAAAGGTATTGCAGGTAAGTACTTTAGGAACTTCAAATCATCAAAATTGCATGTATACTTTTCAAGTTGTTGACAAATAGCTGTTTTAAAAGTGGACACTTAGTGCAATTTTCACAGTTCCTAGGGGAGGTAAGTTTTGGTTAGTTTTACCAGGTAAGTAGGACACTTACAGGGTTCAGTTCTTGGTCCAAGGTAGCCCACCGTTGGGGGTTCAGAGCAACCCCAAAGTCACCACACCAGCAGCTCAGGGCCGGTCAGGTGCAGAGTTCAAAGTGGTGCCCAAAACACATAGGCTAGAATGGAGAGAAGGGGGTGCCCCGGTTCCGGTCTGCTTGCAGGTAAGTACCCGCGTCTTCGGAGGGCAGACCAGGGGGGTTTTGTAGGGCACCGGGGGGGACACCAGTCCACACAGAAATTTCACCCTCAGCGGCGCGGGGGCGGCCGGGTGCAGTGTAGAAACAAGCGTCGGGTTCGCAATGTTAGTCTATGAGAGATCTCGGGATCTCTTCAGCGCTGCAGGCAGGCAAGGGGGGGATTCCTCGGGGAAACCTCCACTTGGGCAAGGGAGAGGGACTCCTGGGGGTCACTTCTCCAGTGAAAGTCCGGTCCTTCAGGTCCTGGGGGCTGCGGGTGCAGGGTCTCTCCCAGGCGTCGGGACTTTAGGTTCAAAGAGTCGCGGTCAGGGGAAGCCTCGGGATTCCCTCTGCAGGCGGCGCTGTGGGGGCTCAGGGGGGACAGGTTTTGGTACTCACAGTATCAGAGTAGTCCTGGGGTCCCTCCTGAGGTGTTGGATCGCCACCAGCCGAGTCGGGGTCGCCGGGTGCAGTGTTGCAAGTCTCACGCTTCTTGCGGGGAGCTTGCAGGGTTCTTTAAAGCTGCTGGAAACAAAGTTGCAGCTTTTCTTGGAGCAGGTCCGCTGTCCTCGGGAGTTTCTTGTCTTTTCGAAGCAGGGGCAGTCCTCAGAGGATGTCGAGGTCGCTGGTCCCTTTGGAAGGCGTCGCTGGAGCAGGATCTTTGGAAGGCAGGAGACAGGCCGGTGAGTTTCTGGAGCCAAGGCAGTAGTTGTCTTCTGGTCTTCCTCTGCAGGGGTTTTCAGCTAGGCAGTCCTTCTTCTTGTTGTTGCAGGAATCTAATTTTCTAGGGTTCAGGGTAGCCCTTAAATACTAAATTTAAGGGCGTGTTTAGGTCTGGGGGGTTAGTAGCCAATGGCTACTAGCCCTGAGGGTGGGTACACCCTCTTTGTGCCTCCTCCCAAGGGGAGGGGGTCACAATCCTAACCCTATTGGGGGAATCCTCCATCTGCAAGATGGAGGATTTCTAAAAGTTAGAGTCACTTCAGCTCAGGACACCTTAGGGGCTGTCCTGACTGGCCAGTGACTCCTCCTTGTTTTTCTCATTATTTTCTCCGGCCTTGCCGCCAAAAGTGGGGCCTGGCCGGAGGGGGCGGGCAACTCCACTAGCTGGAGTGTCCTGCTGGGTTGGCACAAAGGAGGTGAGCCTTTGAGGCTCACCGCCAGGTGTGACAATTCCTGCCTGGGAGAGGTGTTAGCATCTCCACCCAGTGCAGGCTTTGTTACTGGCCTCAGAGTGACAAAGGCACTCTCCCCATGGGGCCAGCAACATGTCTCGGTTTGTGGCAGGCTGCTAAAACTAGTCAGCCTACACAGATAGTCGGTTAAGTTTCAGGGGGCACCTCTAAGGTGCCCTCTGTGGTGTATTTTTCAATAACATGTACACTGGCATCAGTGTGCATTTATTGTGCTGAGAAGTTTGATACCAAACTTCCCAGTTTTCAGTGTAGCCATTATGGTGCTGTGGAGTTCGTGTTTGACAGACTCCCAGACCATATACTCTTATGGCTACCCTGCACTTACAATGTCTAAGGTTTTGTTTAGACACTGTAGGGGTACCATGCTCATGCACTGGTACCCTCACCCATGGTATAGTGCACCCTGCCTTAGGGCTGTAAGGCCTGCTAGAGGGGTGTCTTACCTATACTGCATAGGCAGTGAGAGGCTGGCATGGCACCCTGAGGGGAGTGCCATGTCGACTTACTCGTTTTGTCCTCACTAGCACACACAAGCTGGCAAGCAGGGTGTCTGTGCTGAGTGAGAGGTCTCCAGGGTGGCATAAGACATGCTGCAGCCCTTAGAGACCTTCCTTGGCATCAGGGCCCTTGGTACTAGAAGTACCAGTTACAAGGGACTTATCTGGATGCCAGGGTCTGCCAATTGTGGATACAAAAGTACAGGTTAGGGAAAGAACACTGGTGCTGGGGCCTGGTTAGCAGGCCTCAGCACACTTTCAATTGTAAACATAGCATCAGCAAAGGCAAAAAGTCAGGGGGCAACCATGCCAAGGAGGCATTTCCTTACACAACCCCCCCCCAAACGAAAGAGGATGAGACTAACCTTTCCCAAGAGAGTCTTCATTTTCTAAGTGGAAGAACCTGGAAAGGCCATCTGCATTGGCATGGGCAGTCCCAGGTCTGTGTTCCACTATAAAGTCCATTCCCTGTAGGGAGATGGACCACCTCAACAGTTTAGGATTTTCACCTTTCATTTGCATCAGCCATTTGAGAGGTCTGTGGTCAGTTTGAACTAGGAAGCGAGTCCCAAAGAGGTATGGTCTCAGCTTCTTCAGGGACCAAACCACAGCAAAGGCCTCCCTCTCAATGGCACTCCAACGCTGCTCCCTGGGGAGTAACCTCCTGCTAATGAAAGCAACAGGCTGGTCAAGGCCATCATCATTTGTTTGGGACAAAACTGCCCCTATCCCATGTTCAGAGGCATCAGTCTGCACAATGAACTGCTTAGAATAATCTGGAGCTTTGAGAACTGGTGCTGAGCACATTGCCTGTTTCAGGGTGTCAAAGGCCTGTTGGCATTCCACAGTCCAGTTCACTTTCTTGGGCATTTTCTTGGAGGTGAGTTCAGTGAGGGCTGTCACAATGGATCCATATCCCTTCACAAACCTCCTGTAATACCCAGTCAAGCCAAGGAATGCCCTGACTTGAGTCTGGGTTTTTGGAGCTACCCAGTCCAGAATAGTCTGGATCTTGGGTTGGAGTGGCTGAACTTGGCCTCCACCTACAAGGTGGCCCAAGTAAACCACAGTTCCCTGCCCTATCTGGCATTTGGATGCCTTGATAGAGAGGCCTGCAGATTGCAGAGCCTTCAAAACCTTCCTCAGGTGGACCAGGTGATCCTGCCAGGTGGAGCTAAAGACAGCAATATCATCAAGATAAGCTGTGCTAAAGGACTCCAAGCCAGCAAGGACTTGATTCACCAACCTTTGGAAGGTGGCAGGGGCATTCTTTAAACCAAAGGGCATAACAGTAAACTGATAATGCCCATCAGGTGTGGAGAATGCTGTCTTTTCTTTTGCTCCAGGTGCCATTTTTATTTGCCAGTACCCTGCTGTCAAGTCAAAGGTACTTAGAAATTTGGCAGCACCTAATTTATCAATGAGCTCATCAGCTCTTGGAATTGGATGGGCATCTGTCTTGGTGACAGAATTGAGCCCTCTGTAGTCCACACAAAACCTCATCTCTTTCTTTCCATCTTTGGTGTGAGGCTTGGGGACTAAGACCACTGGGCTAGCCCAGGGGCTGTCAGAGCGCTCAATTACTCCCAATTCCAGCATCTTGTGGACTTCCACCTTGATGCTTTCCTTAACATGGTCAGACTGTCTAAAGATTTTGTTTTTGACAGGCATGCTGTCTCCTGTGTCCACATCATGGGTACACAGGTGTGTCTGACCAGGGGTTAAGGAGAAGAGTTCAGGAAACTGTTGTAGGACTCTCCTACAATCAGCTTGCTGTTGGCCAGAGAGGGTGTCTGAGTAGATCACTCCATCTACTGTGCCATCTTTTGGGTCTGATGACAGAAGATCAGGGAGAGGTTCACTCTCTGCTTCCTGATCCTCATCTGTTACCATCAACAGATTCACATCAGCCCTGTCATGGAAGAGCTTAAGGCGGTTCACATGGATCACCCTCTTGGGGCTCCTGCTTGTGCCCAGGTCCACCAAGTAGGTGACCTGACTCTTCCTCTCTAGCACTGGGTAAGGGCCACTCCATTTGTCCTGGAGTGCCCTGGGAGCCACAGGCTCCAGAACCCAGACTTTCTGCCCTGGTTGGAACTCAACCAGTGCAGCCTTTTGGTCATACCAAAACTTCTGGAGCTGTTGGCTGGCCTCAAGGTTTTTGGTTGCCTTTTCCATGTACTCTGCCATTCTAGAGCGAAGGCCAAGTACATAGTCCACTATGTCCTGTTTAGGCTCATGGAGAGGTCTCTCCCAGCCTTCTTTAACAAGGGCAAGTGGTCCCCTTACAGGATGACCAAACAGAAGTTCAAAGGGTGAGAATCCTACTCCCTTCTGTGGCACCTCTCTGTAAGCGAAAAGCAGGCATGGCAAGAGGACATCCCATCTCCTTTTGAGTTTTTCTGGGAGCCCCATGATCATGCCTTTTAATGTCTTGTTGAATCTCTCAACCAAGCCATTAGTTTGTGGATGGTATGGTGTAGTGAATTTATAAGTCACTCCACACTCATTCCACATGTGCTTTAGGTATGCTGACATGAAGTTGGTACCTCTGTCAGACACCACCTCCTTAGGGAAACCCACTCTGGTAAAGATACCAATGAGGGCCTTGGCTACTGCAGGGGCAGTAGTCGACCTAAGGGGAATAGCTTCAGGATACCTGGTAGCATGATCCACTACTACCAGGATATACATATTTCCTGAGGCTGTGGGAGGTTCTAGTGGACCAACTATGTCCACACCCACTCTTTCAAAGGGCACCCCCACCACTGGAAGTGGAATGAGGGGGGCCTTTGGATGCCCACCTGTCTTACCACTGGCTTGACAGGTGGGGCAGGAGAGGCAAAACTCCTTAACCATGTTGGACATATTGGGCCAGTAGAAGTGGTTGACTAACCTCTCCCACGTCTTGGTTTGTCCCAAATGTCCAGCAAGGGGAATGTCATGGGCCAATGTTAGGATGAACTCTCTGAACAGCTGAGGCACTACCACTCTCCTAGTGGCACCAGGTTTGGGGTCTCTGGCCTCAGTGTACAGGAGTCCATCTTCCCAATAGACCCTATGGGTTCCATTTTTCTTGCCTTTGGACTCTTCAGCAGCTTGCTGCCTAAGGCCTTCAAGAGAGGGACAGGTTTCTTGTCCCTTACACAGCTCCTCCCTTGAGGGTCCCCCTGGGCCTAAGAGCTCAACCTGATAAGGTTCAAGCTCCAAAGGCTCAGTTCCCTCAGAGGGCAGAACTTCTTCCTGAGAAGAGAGGTTCCCTTTCTTTTGCTGTGTTGCAGTTGGTTTCCCAACTGACTTTCCTTTCCTCTTGGTAGGCTGGGCCATTCTTCCAGACTCCAGCTCTACTTGTTCACCCTGTGCCTTGCATTGTGCTCTGGTTTTCACACACACCAGTTCAGGGATACCCAGCATTGCTGCATGGGTTTTTAGTTCTACCTCAGCCCATGCTGAGGACTCCAGGTCATTTCCAAGCAGACAGTCCACTGGGATATTTGAGGAGACCACCACCTGTTTCAGGCCATTGACCCCTCCCCATTCTAAAGTAACCATTGCCATGGGATGTACTTTTCTCTGATTGTCAGCGTTGGTGACTGTGTAAGTTTTTCCAGTCAGGTATTGGCCAGGGGAAACCAGTTTCTCTGTCACCATGGTGACACTGGCACCTGTATCCCTCAGGCCCTCTATTCTAGTCCCATTAATTAAGAGTTGCTGTCTGTATTTTTGCATGTTAGGCGGCCAGACAGCTAGTGTGGCTAAATCCACCCCACCCTCAGAAACTAGAGTAGCTTCAGTGTGGACCCTGATTTGCTCTGGGCACACTGTTGATCCCACTTGGAGACTAGCCATACCAGTGTTACCTGGATGGGAGTTTGGAGTGGAACCTTTCTTGGGACAGGCCTTGTCTCCAGTTTGGTGTCCATGCTGTTTACAGCTATGACACCAGGCCTTTTTGGGATCAAAGTTTTTACCCTTGTACCCATTGTTTTGTGAAGAGGCTCTGGGCCCACCCTCCTGTGCAGGTTTTTGGGGGCCTGTAGAAGACTCTTTACTATTTTTAGTTTTGGTTGTCTCATCACCCTTCCCCTGGGGAGTCTTTGTGACCCCTTTCTTTTGGTCACCCCCTGTTGAAGTCTTGGACACCCTTGTCTTGACCCAATGGTCCGCCTTCTTTCCCAATTCTTGGGGAGAAATTGGTCCTAGGTCTACCAGATGCTGATGCAGTTTATCATTGAAACAATTACTTAACAGGTGTTCTTTCACAAATAAATTGTACAGCCCATCATAATTACTTACACCACTGCCTTGAATCCAACCATCTAGTGTTTTCACTGAGTAGTCTACAAAGTCAACCCAGGTCTGGCTCGAGGATTTTTGAGCCCCCCTGAATCTAATCCTATACTCCTCAGTGGAGAATCCAAAGCCCTCAATCAGGGTACCCTTCATGAGGTCATAAGATTCTGCATCTTGTCCAGAGAGTGTGAGGAGTCTATCCCTACACTTTCCTGTGAACATTTCCCAAAGGAGAGCACCCCAGTGAGATCTGTTCACTTTTCTGGTTACACAAGCCCTCTCAAAAGCTGTGAACCATTTGGTGATGTCATCACCATCTTCATATTTAGTTACAATCCCTTTAGGGATTTTCAACATGTCAGGAGAATCTCTGACCCTATTTATGTTGCTGCCACCATTGATGGGTCCTAGGCCCATCTCTTGTCTTTCCCTCTCTATGGCTAGGATCTGTCTTTCCAAAGCCAATCTTTTGGCCATCCTGGCTAACTGGATGTCCTCTTCACTGGGGCTATCCTCAGTGATTTCAGAGGTGTTGGTCTCTCCTGTGAGGGAACCAGCATCTCTGACTATTATTTTAGGAGTCAGGGTTTGAGGGACCCTGTTCTCCCTAGATAGGACTGGTAGGGGGGAATTTTCCTCCAAGTCACTATCCTCTTCCTCTGAGTTGCCACCCTCAGAGGGGTTGGCCTTTTCAAACTCTGCCAAAAGCTCCTGGAGCTGTATTTTGGTAGGTTTGGGGCCCATTGTTATTTTCTTTATTTTACAGAGTGACCTTAGCTCCCTCATCTTAAGATGGAGGTAAGGTGTGGTGTCGAGTTCCACCACAGTCACATCTGTGCTAGACATTTTGCTTCTAAAAGTTGGAATACTTTTTAAGAATCTACAACTGGTTCTAGAATCTAATTCAAACTTTTACAAACTTTTAAACTCTAAAAGAAATGCTAAACAGGATCTAACACAAGGCCCTAGCAGGTCTTTTAAGAATTTAGAAAACTTTTCAAATTGCAAAAATCAATTTCTAATGACAATTTTGGAATTTGTCGTGTGATCAGGTATTGGCTGAGTAGTCCAGCAAATGCAAAGTCTTGTATCCCACCGCTGATCCACCAATGTAGGAAGTTGGCTCTGTATGTGCTATTTCAAAGTAAGGAATAGCATGCACAGAGTCCAAGGGTTCCCCTTAGAGGTAAAATAGTGGTAAAAATAGATAATACTAATGCTCTATTTTGTGGTAGTGTGGTCGAGCAGTAGGCTTATCCAAGGAGTAGTGTTAAGCATTTGTTGTACATACACATAGACAATAAATGAGGTACACACACTCAGAGACAAATCCAGCCAATAGGTTTTTATATAGAAAAATATCTTTTCTTAGTTTATTTTAAGAACCACAGGTTCAAATTCTACATGTAATATCTCATTCGAAAGGTATTGCAGGTAAGTACTTTAGGAACTTCAAATCATCAAAATTGCATGTATACTTTTCAAGTTGTTGACAAATAGCTGTTTTAAAAGTGGACACTTAGTGCAATTTTCACAGTTCCTAGGGGAGGTAAGTTTTGGTTAGTTTTACCAGGTAAGTAGGACACTTACAGGGTTCAGTTCTTGGTCCAAGGTAGCCCACCGTTGGGGGTTCAGAGCAACCCCAAAGTCACCACACCAGCAGCTCAGGGCCGGTCAGGTGCAGAGTTCAAAGTGGTGCCCAAAACACATAGGCTAGAATGGAGAGAAGGGGGTGCCCCGGTTCCGGTCTGCTTGCAGGTAAGTACCCGCGTCTTCGGAGGGCAGACCAGGGGGGTTTTGTAGGGCACCGGGGGGGACACCAGTCCACACAGAAATTTCACCCTCAGCGGCGCGGGGGCGGCCGGGTGCAGTGTAGAAACAAGCGTCGGGTTCGCAATGTTAGTCTATGAGAGATCTCGGGATCTCTTCAGCGCTGCAGGCAGGCAAGGGGGGGATTCCTCGGGGAAACCTCCACTTGGGCAAGGGAGAGGGACTCCTGGGGGTCACTTCTCCAGTGAAAGTCCGGTCCTTCAGGTCCTGGGGGCTGCGGGTGCAGGGTCTCTCCCAGGCGTCGGGACTTTAGGTTCAAAGAGTCGCGGTCAGGGGAAGCCTCGGGATTCCCTCTGCAGGCGGCGCTGTGGGGGCTCAGGGGGGACAGGTTTTGGTACTCACAGTATCAGAGTAGTCCTGGGGTCCCTCCTGAGGTGTTGGATCGCCACCAGCCGAGTCGGGGTCGCCGGGTGCAGTGTTGCAAGTCTCACGCTTCTTGCGGGGAGCTTGCAGGGTTCTTTAAAGCTGCTGGAAACAAAGTTGCAGCTTTTCTTGGAGCAGGTCCGCTGTCCTCGGGAGTTTCTTGTCTTTTCGAAGCAGGGGCAGTCCTCAGAGGATGTCGAGGTCGCTGGTCCCTTTGGAAGGCGTCGCTGGAGCAGGATCTTTGGAAGGCAGGAGACAGGCCGGTGAGTTTCTGGAGCCAAGGCAGTAGTTGTCTTCTGGTCTTCCTCTGCAGGGGTTTTCAGCTAGGCAGTCCTTCTTCTTGTTGTTGCAGGAATCTAATTTTCTAGGGTTCAGGGTAGCCCTTAAATACTAAATTTAAGGGCGTGTTTAGGTCTGGGGGGTTAGTAGCCAATGGCTACTAGCCCTGAGGGTGGGTACACCCTCTTTGTGCCTCCTCCCAAGGGGAGGGGGTCACAATCCTAACCCTATTGGGGGAATCCTCCATCTGCAAGATGGAGGATTTCTAAAAGTTAGAGTCACTTCAGCTCAGGACACCTTAGGGGCTGTCCTGACTGGCCAGTGACTCCTCCTTGTTTTTCTCATTATTTTCTCCGGCCTTGCCGCCAAAAGTGGGGCCTGGCCGGAGGGGGCGGGCAACTCCACTAGCTGGAGTGTCCTGCTGGGTTGGCACAAAGGAGGTGAGCCTTTGAGGCTCACCGCCAGGTGTGACAATTCCTGCCTGGGAGAGGTGTTAGCATCTCCACCCAGTGCAGGCTTTGTTACTGGCCTCAGAGTGACAAAGGCACTCTCCCCATGGGGCCAGCAACATGTCTCGGTTTGTGGCAGGCTGCTAAAACTAGTCAGCCTACACAGATAGTCGGTTAAGTTTCAGGGGGCACCTCTAAGGTGCCCTCTGTGGTGTATTTTTCAATAACATGTACACTGGCATCAGTGTGCATTTATTGTGCTGAGAAGTTTGATACCAAACTTCCCAGTTTTCAGTGTAGCCATTATGGTGCTGTGGAGTTCGTGTTTGACAGACTCCCAGACCATATACTCTTATGGCTACCCTGCACTTACAATGTCTAAGGTTTTGTTTAGACACTGTAGGGGTACCATGCTCATGCACTGGTACCCTCACCCATGGTATAGTGCACCCTGCCTTAGGGCTGTAAGGCCTGCTAGAGGGGTGTCTTACCTATACTGCATAGGCAGTGAGAGGCTGGCATGGCACCCTGAGGGGAGTGCCATGTCGACTTACTCGTTTTGTCCTCACTAGCACACACAAGCTGGCAAGCAGGGTGTCTGTGCTGAGTGAGAGGTCTCCAGGGTGGCATAAGACATGCTGCAGCCCTTAGAGACCTTCCTTGGCATCAGGGCCCTTGGTACTAGAAGTACCAGTTACAAGGGACTTATCTGGATGCCAGGGTCTGCCAATTGTGGATACAAAAGTACAGGTTAGGGAAAGAACACTGGTGCTGGGGCCTGGTTAGCAGGCCTCAGCACACTTTCAATTGTAAACATAGCATCAGCAAAGGCAAAAAGTCAGGGGGCAACCATGCCAAGGAGGCATTTCCTTACACAAGGCGTCAGGTTTGTAATAGGAATCCATGGAAGGACCCGGGGATCACTCAGACT
Organism: Pleurodeles waltl; assembly: GCF_031143425.1. Lineage (NCBI taxonomy): Eukaryota > Metazoa > Chordata > Amphibia > Caudata > Salamandridae > Pleurodeles > Pleurodeles waltl. Next base: position 473,162,483 of record NC_090448.1, read on the forward strand.
TTGCTGGCAGGGCACAGGGGGGCGCTTCTCGGGCCAGCCTGCTGGTCACTTCTGCACCAGTGGTTGGTTCCTCACAGGCCTGGGGGCTGCAGGTGCACTGCTTCTTCTAGGCATCGGATTTCTTTTCTCCAGGCAGTCACAGTCAGGGGGCTCCTCGGGATTCCCTCTGCAGGTGTCATCGTGGGGGTGCACAGAGGTTGGCTCATGTCATCGGAGTCGCCTGGGGGTCCTATCTCTGGCGTTGGTTTCTCTGGACACGGGCCAGGGGCGTTGGGTGCAGAGTGGTGGGGACTCACGCTTCTGGAGTGAAGGGAGAGTCCCTTTAAAGATGGTTTCTTCTTGTTGCTTTAGACAGGGCCGCTGTACACAGGAGTTTCTTGGTCCTATGGAGTTGCAGGGCAGTCCTCTGAGCCATCAGAGGTTGCTGGGCCCGCAGGATGCGTTGCTGTTGCAGGTTCTTTGAATCAGGAGACAGGCTGGTAGGGCTGGGGCCAAAGCAGTTGTCTTCCTTCTTCTCTGAGGGGGTTTCAGGTCAGCAGTCCTTATTAGGTCGTCGGGAATCTGAAATCCTGGGTTCAGGGTCGCCCCTAAATACTGAATTTAGGGGTGTGTTAGGGTCACAGGGCAATGGCTACTGTCCTTGAGGGTGGCTACACCCTCCTTGTACTCCCTCCCTTTGGGGAGGGGAGCACATCCCTATCCCTATTGGGCTAAATCCTCCCAAACAAGATGGCGGATTTTCCAAGGAGGGGGTCACTTCAACCCTGGTCACCTTAGGGGTGGACCTGGCTGAGGGGGCGACGACTCCTTGTTTTTCTCATTATCTCCTCCAGACTTGCCACAAAAAGTAGGGGCTGTGTCCGGGGGGCGGCCATCTCCACTAGCTGGAGTGCCCTGGGGTGTTTTAACACCAGGCTTGAGCCTTTGAGGCTCACCGCCAGGTGTTACAGTCCCTGCAAAGGGAGGTGAGAAGCACCTCCACCCCATGACAGGCTTTGTTCCTGGTCACAGAGTGCACAAAGGCACTCACCCCCATGTGGCCAGAAGCTAGTCTGGAAGTGCCAGGCTGGCAGAGACTGGTCAGCCTAGCACTAGCAGTTGGGCTGGCATGCAGGGGGCATCTCTAAGATGCCCTCTGTGTGCATTTCTCAATAAATCCCACACGGACATCAATGTGGATTTATTGTGCTGAGAAGTTTGATACCAAACTTCCCAGTATTCAGTGTAGCCATTATGGAACTGTGGAGTTCGTGAATGACAAACTCCCAGACCATATACTCTTTATGGCTACCCTTCATTTACAATGTCTAAGAATTGGCTCAGACACTGTAGGGGCATAGGGCTCATGCAGCTATGCCCTCACCTGTGGTATAGTGCACCCTGCCTTAGGGCTGTAAGGCCTGCTAGAGGGGTGACTTACCTATGCCACAGGCAGTGGGTCGTGGGCACGGCACTCTGAGGGGAGTGCCATGCAGACTTAGTCTTTTCCTCCCCACCATCACACACAAGCTGTGAAGCAGTGTGCATGTGCCAAGTGAGGGTCCCCAGGGTGGCATAATACATGCTGCAGCCCTTAGAGGCCTTCCCTGGCCACAGGGCCCTTGGTACCAGGGGGAACTTTTACAAGGGACTTATCTGTGTGCCAGGGCTGTTCCAATTGTGGAGACAAAGGTACAGTTTTAGGGAAAGAACACTGGTGCTGGGGCCTGGTTAGCAGGGTCCGGGTTAGCAGGGTCCCAGCACACTTTCAGTCAAAGCTGGCATCAACAAAAGGCAAAAGGTTAGGGGGTAACCATGCCAGTAGTGGCATTTTCCTACAGGTGCCTTAATAGTGAGGCCTGCAGATTGCAAGGCCTGCAAAACCTTCCCCAGGTAGACAAAGTGATCCTGCCAGGAGGAGCTAAAGACAGTAATATAATCTATGCTGCACTAAAGGACTCAAATCCAGCACAGACTCGATTCCCCAATCTTTGGAAGGTGGCAGGGGCATTCTTCAAACCGAAGGGGAGAACAGTGAACTGATAACGCCCATCAGGTGTGGAGAATACTGTCTTTTCTTTTGCTCCTGGTGCCATGCAAATTTTTCAGTACCCTGCAGTTAAGTCAAAGTTACTGTGGAAATCTGATACACTTAATTGGTCTATCAGCTCATCAGCCCTGGGTATGGAGTGAACATCTGTCTTGGTGACTGAGTTGAGACCTCTGTTGTCCACACAAAACCTAATTTCTTTCTTTCTACCCTGGGGAGGAGGTTTAAGGACTAAGACCACTGGGCTAGCCCAGGGGCTGTGTGAGGGTTTAATAACCCCTAAATCCAGGATCTTGTTGACTCCTGATGCTCTCCTGAACTTGATTAGACTGCAGATAGATCTTGGATTTGACAGGCAAGCTGTTCCCCGTGTCCACATCATGGGCACACCAGTGGGTCTGTCCAGGGGTTAAGTAGAAGAGCTCTGCATACTGCTGTAGGACTTTCCTGCAGTCAGCCTGCTGTTGGGCAGAGAGGGTATCTGAGTAGACAACTCCATCAACTGACTCATTGTAAAGGTTATGTGAGGAGGTCAGAGAGAGGATCACTCTGCTTCCTGATCCTCATCAGTAATCATCAACTCTGTCACAGAAATCTTCAGGTGGTTCACATGGATCATCCTTTTGGGTGTCCTGCTATTGCCCAGGTTTACCACGTAGGTGCCCTTACTCCTCTTTTCTAGGAAAGGGTGAGGGCCACTCCATCTGTCCTGTAGCTCCGTTGGAGCGACGGGCTCCATTAGCCACAGTTTCTGCCCTGGTTTAAACGCCACCACTGCCACCTTTTGGTAAAACCACTGCTTCTGGAGCTGTTGGCTGGCCTCAAGCTTTTTGGATGCTTTCTCCATGTACTCTGGCATCCTACAACGTAGGCCTAGTACACAGTCCACCAAATGCTGCTTAGGTTTGTGGAGAGGTCTCTCCAAACCCTCTTTCACAAGAGCAAGTGGTCCCCTAACAGGATGGCCAAATAGGGGTTCAAAGGGGTAAAACCCTACTCCCTTCAGAGACACCTCTCTGTAGGCGAAAAGCAGGCAAGGCAATAGGACATCCCAATTCCTTTTGAGTTTTTCAGGGAGTCCCATGATCATGCCCTACAATGTATTGTTGAACCTCTCAACAAGTTCATAGGTTTGTGGATGGCATGGTGTGGTGAAGCTGTAGGTCACCCCACACATTCCACATTTCAGGTAAGCGGACATGAAGTTGGCAACTGTCAGAATCCACCTCCTTAGGAAACCCTACTCTGGTAAAGATACCAATGAGGGTTTTGGCTACTGCAGGGGTTGTAGTAGACCCAAGGGGGATTGCTTCAGGATACCTAGCAGTATGATCCACTACTACAGTATATATTGGTTTCTGGAGGCTATGGGTGGCTCATGTGGACCCACTATGTCCATACCAACCCTTTAAAAGAGCACACCAACCACTGGGAGTGGAATTTAGGGGGCCTCTGCATGGCCACCTACCTTACCACTGGCTTGGCAGGTGACACGTGAACTGCAAACTCCTTCACCTTTTGTGACATGTTGGGCCAGTAAAAATAGCTAACAAGCCTATTCCAAGTTTTAGTTAGGCCCAGCTAGGGGGATGTCATGGGGTAGTGTGAGGATTAATTCCCTGAACTGCGGAGGCACTACCACTCTCCTAGTGGCACCATGTTTGGGGTCCCTGGCCTCTGAACAGGAGACCCTCCATCCAATAGACCCTGTGGGAGCCACTGACATCTCCCTTTTCCTGTGCAGCAGCTTGCTGTCGCAGGCCTTCAAGAGTGGGACAGGTTCTCTGTCCCTGGCACAGCTGGTCCCTAGAGGGTCCCCCGGGCCCAAGAGTGCAACCTGGTAAGGTTCAAGTTCCATGGGCTGAGTTCCCTCTGGAGTTGGTAAGACGTCTTCCTGAGAAGGGGAGTCGTGCACTTTTTGCTATGCAGAAGGTGGTCACCCAGTCTTCTTGCATTTCCTCTTGGAAGGTTGGGCCTTTATTCCAGGTTTCAACACTTCATTTACATCCTGTGCTCTGGTCTCTACACACAGCATCTCAGGGATTCCCAGCATGGCTGTATGGGTTTGGGTTCTACCTAAGCCCAGTCTGAGGACTCCATATCATTCCCTGGCAGACATTCAACTGGGGTTGCCAGGGAGAGCACTACCTGTTTCAGGCCAGTAACCCCTCCCCATTCTAAGGTCACCATAGCCATGTGACAGACCTTAGTTACATCATCAGCATTGGTAACTAGATATGTTTGTCCAGCCAAGCACTGTCCTGGAGAAACCAGTTTTTCTGTCACCTGTATCCCCTCAGGGCTTCTACTCTAGTCCCATTAATAAAGGGATACTATATTTATTCATATTAGGGGGCCAGACAGCAAGAGTGGAAACATTTACCCACCCTCAGAGACTATAATAGCATCATTGTGAATCCCAGTTTGCTCTGTGCACATTGTAGATCCCATCTGGAGACTGGCTATACTAGTGCTAGCGGGTGCAGTACTAGAGGGATTGTTTTTGGGACAAGTGAAGTCTCTCGTTCAGAGTCCAATCTGTCTACAGTTGAAACATCAGGCATTTTTGGGATCAAAGTTTTTACCTTTGTACCCATGAGTGGATAGTGAAGAGGTTTGGGCCCACCTTCCTGAGAAGGTTTTTGGGGGCCTTTAGAAGACTTTTTACTTTTATCCTTAGGTGTCTCACACCACCCTTTCCCTGGGGAGGCTTAGTATCCCCTTTCTTTTGGTCACCCCCAGCCTTGGTCATACTAGTCATTACCCAATGGTCTGCCTTCTTTCCCAATTCTTGGGTAGAAATTGGACCTAGGTCTACCAGATACTGATGTAACATTTCATAAAAGCATTTCCTTAAGATGTGTTCTTTCATAAACAAATTATAGAGTGCATCATAGTCATGCACTTCACTTCCAGTTAACCGACCATCTAGTGTTTTCACTGAGTAGTCTATGAAATCAACCCAGGTCTGGCTTGAGGTTTTGTGAGCCCCCATGAACCTAATTCTATACTCTTCAGTGGTGAGTTGAGTCCAAAGCCCTCAATCAGGATAGCCTTCATAAGTTCATACGACCCAGCATCTGCTCCAGTGTGAGGAGTCTATCCCTACACTTTCATGTGAACAGTTCCCAAAGGAGAGTTCCCCAGTGAGACATTTTCACTTCTCATTCCACAGGCCGTTTCAAAGGCTGTGAACCAGTTGGTGAATTCATCACCATCCTCATACTTGGAACAATCCCTTTGGGGATTTTAGCACCTTAAGATTGTTTTCTGTCCCTAGGTATTATGTTGCTCTCACCATTAATGGGTACTAAGCCCATTTCTGCTTTCTCACTCTATATAGCTAAGAGCTGTCTCTCCAAAGCTAGTCTTTTGGCCATCTTTGCTAAAAGGAGGTCCTCTTCACTGAGGCTGCCCTCAAGTGTCCCCAGAGGAACCAGTCGCCCATATGGGGACACACATTTACTGTGAGTACTGTCCTTGGAGTCAGGGGCACTAGTTAGGTAAGGAGTGGGAGGTCATCCTCCTGATCCGTAACTTCTTCCTCATCTGAGGGTAGGTCTTCCTCCTCAGCAGCGTGTTCCTTTGCATAATCTGCCAAGAGCCGCTGGAGCTGGATATTAGTACGGTTGGAACCAGTTTTAATATTTTTTGGAGACTGCAGAGACACCTTAACTCTCTTATCTTGAGATGAAGGTAAGGGGTCAGGCCTAGTTTCTCAACCATGTCCTCTGAGCTGCTCATTATGTTACTATGGTTGGGGATTTCTTTTAGGAACTGAAACTACTTCTAGTTGCTCACCCTTGAGTATAGTAACTTTTTGAATTTTAAAAGAAATGCTAAAGGGGACATAACCAAGGCCCTAGCAGGATTTTGAAATTTGGAAACATTGTCAATTCACAAATCAACTGAATCGAAAGGCAATTTAGGAACTTAGTCGTGTGATCAGATGTTGGCTGAGTAGACCAGCAAACGCAACGTCATAGATCCCACCAAAGATCCCCCAATGTAGGAAGCTGGCTCTGGAAATATTATACCAAAGTAAGGTATAGTGTGCACAGAGTCCAGTGATTCCCCGGAGGCTTTACAGAGGGTAAAGTTGATAACACTAATGCACTCTTTTGTGGTAGAGTGGTTAAGCAGTTAGGCTTGTCAGACGGTAGTTCTAAGCGCTTATCACAGTCAAGAAATGAGGCACACACTCAACGACTAACTCCACACCAATGTTTTATGTATCAAAAAATAGACTTTATTACTTTATTTCTAGAACCAAAATAATCGTCATTGAAGGTATGTACAGTTTCAAGTACACATCCCTTTCAAGTATCACATGCACTCTTTAGAATTCACAGGTCAAACAGTTTACAGGTAAATAATACTTTTCAATTTAAAAAGTAGACAGTGCAATTTCTCATAGAAAGCGAAGCAGTCCTAGGTAAGGAAAGTAAACACCACAATTTGTACTTACGTACTCTATTTACAGCCATAGACTTCGGGGGTTAAAATGTCCACAGGGCAAAGTTTAGGGAGGCATCAAGAGGGCACAACTAGCAACATGGGGCCGGCCAAGTGCAGAGGTCCAAGAGGTTGTTGGGAGCCCAGTGGAGACTGGGGCTCTTAGAAAGAAATGGCTTGCAGGTAAGTACCTGCAACTTCATGGCACAGACCTTGGGGGTTTAGAGCGGCAACGGGGGGCCACAGGTGAGCACCAAACACACACCCTCTGTGGCACAGTGGTGGCTGGGTGAAGTGTGCAAACAGCGTCAGGAGCCCAATGCTTTTCAATGAGGGAACCCCATGGGTTACAAAGGTGCTGCAGACTTGGTCCAGAGAGTCTACTGAAGTAAACCAATGGCTGGACAGGTAAGCAGAGAGCCCACTGGATGTTGCTGGACTGTTGGTTGAGTTCCCCAAGGCCAGGGGGCTGTGGGTGAAGGGTACTGTAGGAAGCTGGCTCTGTATATACTATATCAAAATGAGATATAGTGTGCACAGAGTCTAGAGGTTCCCCAAGAGGCTTGACAGAGGCAGTAACAGATAATACTAATGCTCTATTTGAGTAGGCACACAAAACACACCCTCACCGGCACAGGGGCTGCTGGGTGCAGTGGGCAAACAGGGTGTTGGTTTTTCAATAGGATTCAATGGAGGGGACCAGGGGGTCACTCAGATGTTGCAGGCAGGGCACAGGGGGCCTTCCCGGGCCAGCCACCGACTGGGCAAGGGTGAGGGCTGTCTGCTGGCCACTGGTGGTCTGTTTCTCACGGGCTTGGGGGCTGCGGGTGCAGTGCTTCTCCAGGCGTTGGATATCTTCATCCCGGGCAGTCGCAGTCAGGGGGCTCCTCGGGATTCCCTCTGCAGGTGTCGTCGTGGGGTGCAGAGAGGTCGGTCCAGGTTGGACACGTCGCCGGAGTTGCCTGGGGATCCTCTCTGGGTTGTTGGTTTCTCTAAACGTGGGCCAGGGGCATCGGGTGCAGAGTGATGAGGACTCACGCTTCTGGAGTGAGGTGAGAGTCCCTTTAAAGATGGTTTCTTCTTTCCTTTGGTTGGACAGGTCCGCTGTCCACGGGAGTTCTTGATCCTCTGAGTCAGCAGATGTTGCTGGGCCCGCAGGATGCGTCGCTGGGGTGCAGGTTCTCTGAAATAGGAGACAGGCCGGTAGGTCTGGGGCCAAAGCAGTTGTCAACTTCCTTCTTCTCTGTGGGGTTTTTCAGCTAAGCAGTCCTCCATCTTTGGAGGTCGTCAGGAATCTAAAGTCCTGGGTTCAGGGTCACCCCTAAATACTGAATTTAGGGGTGTGTTAGGGTCACAGGGCAGTAGCCAATGGCTATTGTCCTTTAGGGTGGCTACACCCTCCTTGTGCTCCTTCCCTTTGGGGAGAGAAGCACATCCCTATTGGCTAAATCCTCCCAAACAGGATGGAGGATTTTCCAAGGAGGGGGGTCACTTCAGCTCTGGTCACCTTAGGGGGGAATCTGGCTGAGGTGGTGACTCCATGTTTTCCTCATTATCCCTCTGGACTTGCCGGCAAAAGTGGAGGCTCGTCCAGGGGGCGGGCATCCCCACTGGCTGGAGTGCCCTGGGAGCATTGTAACACCAGGCCTGAGCCTTTGAGGCTCACCACCAGGTGTTACAGTTCCTGCAGGGGGAGGTGTGAAGCATCTCCACCCAGTGCAGGCTTTGTTCTGGCCCCAGAGAGCACAAAGGCTCTCACGCCATGGGTCAGAAACTCGTGTCTCAGTGCCAAGCTGGCACAGACCAGCCAGTCCTGCACTGAAGGACTGGGTAAAATACAGGGGGCATTTCTAAGATGCCCTCTGTGTGCATTTTTTAATAAATCCCACACTAGCATCAGTGTGGGTTTATTATTCTGAGAAGTTTGATAACAAACTTCCCAGTGTTCAGTGAAGCCATTAGGGAACTGTGGAGTTCGTTTTGACAAACTCCCAGACGATATACTTAATATGGCTACAGTGTAGTTACAATGTCTAAGAATAAGAACTTAGACGCTGTAGGGGCATATTGCTCATGCAGCTTTGCCCTCACCTAGGGTATAGTGCACCCTGCATTAGGACTTTAAGGTTTTGTGTGCATGACACTCTGAGGGGGAAGCCATGTGGACTTTGCCTTTTTCTCCCCACCAACACACACAATCTGCAATGGCAGTGTGCATGTGTTAAGTGAGGGGTCCCTCAGGGAGGCACAACACAAGCTGCAGCCCTTAGGGACCTTCCCTGGTCACAGGGCCCTTGGTACCACTAGTACCTTTTACAAGGGACTTATCTGTGTGCCAGGGGTGTGCCAATGGTAGAAACAATTGTACATTTTTAGTGAAAAAACACTGGTGCTATGGCCTGGTTAGCAGAGTCCCAGCACACTCTCAGTCAAGTGTGCATCAATATCCGGCAAAAAGTGTTTGGGGGGGGGGGGAGCCATTTTCCTACAGGTATCTTTAGGAGGATTCGGGAAATCATCACTGGGGCCAGTAACAGTGAGGGGGGGTCCTCTGGATTTAGGCTGCAGGCGTTGTCCTGTTGGTCAGGAGGGGTCAAACCCAGGGTGAGGTCGGAATAACCTGAGGATCTTCTCTGGACCAGTGGGCCAGCTGGACATGGGCTGAGGGTGTCGGGTGCAGAGTGGGTAGGACTCACAGATCTGGGGCGGTTCTGGAGTCCTTTTTGGAGCTTTCTTTGTGGACAGGGCCACAGTCCACTGGAGATCTTGGTCCCTGGGTAGGCAGGCAGTCCTCTGGGGCTTTGTAGAGGTCGTTGGTTCTGCAGGACCAGTCATCGTCTTGTAGAAAGATTCTTGGGGCTGCAGCCAGGGCGGTAGGGCTGGGGCGAAGTCAATTTTTGTCTAGAGGCTTCTCTGCTGGTGCGGCTCTTCAGTCCTTTTTTTCAGGTCGCCAGGAATCTGAACAGCAAGGTGCAGTGGTGCCCCTAAATACTAGATTTAAGGGTGTTACAGGGGTCGGAGGGCAGTAACCAATGACTACTGTCCCTGAGGGCTACACCCTTCCTTTGCCCACTCCCATTGGGGAGAGGTGCACAGCCCTAACACTATAGGCTAATATACTCCAAAGCAAGATGGAGGATTCTGCCAGAAGTAGTTCACCTCAGCTGCGGTGGCACACCTCCTAGTGTTTACTAATTTTGCCGCCGGACCTGCAGCCAAAAGAGGGGCTTGGTCCAGGGGGCGAACATATCCACTAGCTGGAGTGCCCTGGGGCAGTGTAACACGAGGCAGGAGCCTTTGAGACTCACCGCCAAGTGTTGCAGCTCCTGCAGGGGAGGAGGTATGAAGTACATCCACCCAGAGCAGGCTTTGTCCCTGAGCCCAGACAACACAAAGGCTCTCACCCCAAGGGGTCAGAAACTTGTCTGTTAGTGGCAGGCTGGCACAAACTGGTCAGCCTTACACTAGAGGGTTGCATGAAATACAGGGGGCATCTTTAAGATATCCTGTGTGTGCATTTTTCTATAAATCCAACACTGGCATCAGTGTGGGTTTACTGAGCTGAAAAGTTTGATACCGAACTTCCTAGTCTTCAGTAAGCCATCATGGAAATGTGGGGTTCTTAATGACAAACTCCCAGCCCATGTACTCAATACGGCCACACTGCACTTACAATGTCTAAGAATGGACTTAGACAATATAGGGGAATATTGTTCATGCAGCTATGCCCTCACCTGTGGTACAGTGCACCCTGCCTTAGGGCTGTAAGGCCTGCTAGACGGGTGACTCATCTATGTCACAGGCAGTGGTTTGTGGACATGGCACCCAAAGAGGGATGTTATGTCGACTTTACCTTTTGTCTCCCCATCAACACACACAATCTGCAAATGGCAGTGTGCAGGTTTTTGGTAAAGGCTCCCTGGGGGTGGCATAATACATGCTGCAGCCCTTAGAGACCCTCCCTGGCCTCAGGGCTCTTGGTACCACTGGTACCTTTTACAAGGGGATTAACTGTTCCAGGGGTTGCCAATTGTGGGAGAAACAGTACAGTTCAGAGGGAGAAGTGTGTGTGTGTGTGTGTGGTTGAGAGGGGATAACCTTGTCCGATGAGGACTAACCAACAGCGCCGGCAGCATCTGCCCCCAGGCCCACTCAACCACAAGTGTCGGCGCTGGAGACAACCCAAAGCCTCAGGACACCTCTGCACCCACTGCCCCTGGCTAAGAGGACCTAAGGTGTTCCCACCACCCTGAGCATCTCAAGATTTGAACCCACCTGTTGGTTCTCCTCGACTGGACTCCCTGTTCAAACCTGCAGCCTCTTTTTAACCAGACTGATCCCCATTGACTAACATTGACACCCAACGCGGTGCAAACACCTCTGCACCCAGCTGCCCGGTGTGACCTGTTGGCGTGGTCCTGACCCTTGACCCATACTTGCCTTCTGTCCAGGAAACTAGTCCCATCATTTGCTGTACTATACCTGTTAGCTGTATTTGTGTTTCCTGCATAGGACAACATTGTAGCTTCCACAAATTGCACACAGGGTCTACTTTTCAAAATTGTAAAGATTGTTTTTCTTACAAAACCTACTTACCTGATTGTATGGATTCTGGTCCTAAAATTATATAAAGATTGTTATTTTTGTAAATTGGTGTGGATCTGCTTCTTTAGTTGTGTGCCTCATTTATTGGCTGTGTATTTGCAGATGTCTAACACTCCTCTCTGATAAGCCTAAGGCTATTCGACCACACTACCCCCCCTACAAGAGCATCTTGGGATTGCAAGAGCAAGCCCTTGTCCACTGGTAAGGGAACCCCTGGACTCTTTGCATGATCTCTAATTTTTATATCAAAAAGAGCCAGCTTTCTAGAAACACGTTGAAAAAGGCCAGTCAAAAGTGACTGAGGAGTAGCTCTTTTCTAGATCAGCGCTGGCTGGCGCAGAGAGAAAAGAAATGACATAGGTACCCCTGGGTGGCACTTATATAGGTACTGCGATGTCACTTCTGGAGAGGACGCTGCTGCCTACGCAAGTGGAGCAGATCAATTTGTTACTTCCCGGCAGTCAGCGATACTGCTCACAAAAAAAATCTTCTGGATCTGGTGTGATGCCTGAGTAATTCAAACACAAGGAATCTGCAAGTCTCTATCATATAGGACTATATTACGGTTCTAGGCTGGGGCTATATCGGGAGGGATAACCCTTTTGAGCCCTTCCAGGAAAGCTTTAATGAAAGAGACTCTGAACAAAGAGGAGTGTTCTCTGTTCTGCGAGTATGCTGCCAATACAGTTGAATGTAGGTGAACAGATGTGTAACCTTGATCTGAGCATTGTAGATACAACAGGTGGCAGACAATGTCTTACACTTTTGGTTTTACAGGATCAATGTGTCTGGGTAGACAATAGTGGACAAACCACTCACACTTTGTAACAAAGCAATCCCCTAGAAGGGGGAGTCCAGCTTTTGAGGATAACCATGCACTCAGGGGGCAAATTTAGCTAACCAATCTTTAGGAACTCAGGAGCCTGATCATTAGGTTGAGGCCTTTGGGGTTGGGTTGTCTCAAGGTCCCCCCTGGTGCTGTATGAGAAGGTCCGGCACGCAGGGGAGCTTCTCGCACGGAACTAGAGAGTTCAAGGATGCTTGTGAACCAAGGTTGCTGACCCAGGTGAGAGCAACCAGAATTAGGGTGAGGAAAGTCTGGAAAAGCTTTCGAACCATGTATGGAAGGAGTAGGAGAGGCAGAAAAGAGTAGACAAATATCCCTGACCAATTCATCCACAGTGCAGCTCCCATGGACTCTAGGAGAGGGTACCTGGAGGTGACATTTGGGCATTTGGTGTTTTCGGCAGTTGCAAACAGATCTATGCCGGGAACCAACCCCCCCCCCTTTTGAAAACATCGAAAGTAGTGGAGAGCAGGACTTCTCCCTCTCGTGGACTACTTGTTGCATCCTGCTGAGCAGATCTGCAAAGTAGTTGTCCACCCCTGTCAGGTACTCCACTAGGAGGCGTACCATGTGACGAATCACCCATCATCAAATGCCCTGCGATAACCTTGACAGCTGGGAGGAGTGATTGGCTCCCTGTTTACATGGCAGTCATGTTGACTGCCTTGACAAGTACTATTTTGTGGTGAATGTGGCAGAAGAATGCTTTTAGCTCCAATTGTGCTGCCAACAACTCCAGGTAGTTCATGTGATAGGTCTGTTGAAGGGGAGTCCACAAGCCCTGAACAGTGCCTGTAAATGCGCCCTCCACCCCAGGCTGCTAGAGAGGCAACTCTGGTAATGGTCACGTGAGGAATAGGGTCCAGGAAAGGCCCACATTAAAATAAATTGTTATGCTTCCATCACTCCAGAGAGTGATGGGTTCTGGCTTTCATCAACCCTAGAGACACTGCTTGTGACCACTGTTACTGCTAGGCACTCAAAGTGGACGCGTGTGTAACCCAGCATGAGGAACTTTGGTGATGTAAGAAGCCATCACGTCAAGCTGAAGCATGATTGTACGTTAGCTGCGCTTTGGATGGAAAAGGCAGCAGGGACTGAAAGGCTTGACTGTGAGCAAGACTGGGATAAACCTTTTCAGTCACTGAGTTTAAGACAGCCCCCACAAAGGGTTGTATCTGTAGTGGCTGTTGATGGGATTTTCCCACGCCGATAGTTAATTCCAAATTGTAAAGGAGATCTAAAGTGATCTTCATATGGGTGAGGCAGTTGTGTTGGCTTAAGCTCTTTATAAGCCAGTTGTCAAGATAAGGGAAGACATGGACGCTGCTCCTCCAGGCATGAGACGTAACCACAGCCAGATATTTGGTAAAAACCCTGGGTGAAGTGGTAGTACCAGAGGGTGGAACCTTGAATTGGTAGTGTTGGCCACTTAGCACAAATCTGAAGTAGCACCAGTGCACTAGAGGGACTGGGATGTAGAAATAGGAGTCCTTCAATTTGAGGGCAGTCAGTCGCCTTGAATCCTGTTCCATGGCCATGTAGAAATGTTCCAACGGGATATATATATATTGAGGGGCTGTAGATCTGGAATGGGCCAGAGGGACCCGATCTTTTTGAGGATTAGAGAATACAGGGAGTACACCCCTGTGCGCATTGGTGGGGTAGCACTGGCTCGATGGCCCCTTTGTTCAAAAGGGCATCTACTTCCTCCTGGGGAGGTGTAGGTGTTAGAAAAAGGGAGTGTTTGCATGATTGGATGTCTGATGGTGTGGCAGAGAGCTCTAGACAGTAACTGTGTTCCACAATAGCCAAGACACCCTGGTATGTACTGAAGTTTTGCATTGTGGCAGGAACCTACAAACATCCCCCTGACAAGCCTTGAGTGGCCAGATGGAGGTAAAAGAAGTCACTACTTGGGAGGGCCAGCTGTCTTAGTTGCCCAACTGCTACCCCTGCCTTTAGCATAATTTCCCTGAAAGAACCCTAGAGCATCCCCGGGCAGCTCGGGTTGCTGTTGCCGGCTCTGATAGGAGGAAGTCGACTTGGAGGTGGTTCTGTTATTGCCACAAAATTGTGTACAGCGAAATTGAGAATGAGGGGATGGCAACTAAGGTTCCCATCACTTTGGCTGCAACTGTATCCTTTTTGATCTTTTCCAGCATCTTATCAGCTTATGGGTCAAATAGGTGTTCCCCATCGTACAGCATGTTGATCAGATGCTGCTTATTTTCTGGTTTAAAGCCAGAAACAAAAAGCCAAGCATGTCTACGAATAAGGATACTGGAGCAGCAGTGTGTGCTGCTTCAAGAGCACTCTAATGGAAGTACTGGAGATGACCTGTCCTTTCAACGCAATCTTCTGAGCCTGCTTATAGTGCCTTGGTAGGTTTTGTATATGCTTCCCAATTTCATCCCACTGGGCGCACTCATATCTTGGCAATAGCCCCACAGATTTGGCAATGCCACAAAGGATCACCACCTGGGCCGCAACTCTTCACTGCCACATCCAGTTTTTTACTTTCTGTATTCGGAGGTGGGGCACGTCCCTGGTGCACTAGGCATTTTTCTTTTGCAGGCAGTATGTACCACCACTGAGTCCGGAGGAAGATGGCCTGTAATGTATGGTAGGTCAGAGTGTGAGGGGTTTTTGCTTCTTGTCAGCCCTTGGGGTGACAATTCTGGCCTTCACCTGGTTTGAAACACTTCCTGCGTTGGCTGAGGCCTGCCTTTAAGCACTTGCAGGAATTGGGTGGCCCGCTGCCTATGAGTGTTTACACTAGGAAATCCTCCTCCTCGGGTACAGAATGCAAATCCACCTTGTGAAAGGTAGCTTCTCTCTGAATAACCTCATGATACAAGGGCGTGTCTTCAGTAGGGGAAGAATTAGCAGGGTACAGGTCAGGGTTGTTGGGCCCTACAGGTACCACTTTGATCATCCCATGGATCATCCGGTGGGGCTTCTGTATATGGGACCTCATAAATCAAGTGGTGTAGGACTTCCCTCTCTCGGAAAATGAATGGGTAAACTAGTGAGGCAATGCTGGCTGTTGCTGAGCTGCTGACAGTGGTGGGGAAGGAGGAAGATGAAGTCTAGAAGGAAGAGAAGGATGCGGAGGTCTTAGAAGTAGTAGACTGATACCCCTATCATATCTTCAGCTTCGGAGGCAGTGGGAGACTCCAGCATTAACTGCTCCTCAAATATGAGCTGCCTCTTACGAGAGTGACAGCTGCACTTGAGGTGGAGGCTTTGCAATAATCTTGTCTGTGTGTGGGTGAATAAACTGCTGTTGATGCAAAGAGTCCAGTTCCTCCAGAAGACGCTGAAGGATTGGGAGCTCCTGGCTATAGGAGTCTGTTGTGGAGGGCAGACTGGGCCTCTGTGCCTGAGATGAAGCTTAACTCTGCTCCTAAGCTTTCTGTCAGTGCTGGCCACGGCTGGAAGGCAGTGGTGGCCAGAGGGGCTGTGACCCTGCGTGACGGCTTAAAGTCCTGCCCCTGGAAAAAGTTGTGAGTGTCTTATAGTGATGTGGTACTCACTATGTGCATGCTCTGGCGTTGAGCCAGGATGGCTGCGGGTCTGGCTCCTCTAAGACAGACAGTGATCAGGCTCCAGGCTGAAAGCTGTCATGTGCCTGCCATCAGCACCCTCATCGCTGTCCACCCAGTCGATCTCCTCCCTAAAGATGTTGGAAGTCTTGTTTCACAGCTGTTCCATAGCACGCTTTGGGAGTCGATGGTCTTCACGATTATGTATGATGGTCTTTGTCTGAAAAGCAAGGCAGGTGGAGCAGGAGGCCCCAGTGTGGTCAGAGAACAGCCGCAGAGTGCAAGACAGCGTGGTGGTCTGTCCACGAATACTCTGAATGACACTGTGCACAGTATCTGAAAGGTGTTTTTTCCTTCACACAGACCATTCTGGAATACGAGACTCATGGAAAAGGACCGAGGCCCCCATGAGAGGATCACCCTCGACATAAAGCACAGCAGTCGACCAAAAACAGGTGCACTGAAGAGCTTGTTCGAAGACTATCGGAAATGGAGAGCTCAAGAGGCCCTGATTAAGGTCGCCATATGGTGTGGACTTAGAACCTCAACAAAGTACGTCCAAGTTACTTAAGTAAAAGATTTACTTACATCTATCAAATTTAATTTCTTTGCATGATACCATGACTTCTTCAGTATAGCACCACAGAAGCATCATCTACAAAGAAGCATCATTTACATTGTTTAGGGAAAAAGAGCAATCACCATAATCTAACAACAATTATAGTAAAATTGGCCTGACCCACTTTTCTGATGTCCTTTGTCACACACAGTTTTGGATCAAAATATAAGGCAGCTATTTTGTCTTTCATATGAAGACTAATATTTGTACATACAGGGAGTGCAGAATTATTAGGCAAGTTGTATTTTTGAGGATTAATTTTATTATTGAACAACAACCATGTTCTCAATGAACCCAAAAAACTCATTAATATCAAAACTGAATATTTGTGGAAGTAGTTTTTAGTTTGTTTTTAGTTTTAGCTATGTTAGGGGGATATCTGTGTGTGCAGGTGACTATCACTGTGCATAATTATTAGGCAACTTAACAAAAAAATATATATACCCATTTCAATTATTTTTCATTACCAGTGAAACCAATATAACATCTCAACATTCACAAATATACATTTCTGACATTCAAAAACAAAACAAAAACAAATCAGTGACCAATACAGCCACCTTTCTTTGCAAGGACACTCAAAAGCCTGCCATCCATGGATTCTGTCAGTGTTTTGATCTGTTCACCATCAACATTGCGTGCAGCAGCAACCACAGCCTCCCAGACACTGTTCAGAGAGGTGTACTGTTTTCCCTCCTTGTAAATCTCACATTTGATGATGGACCACAGGTTCTCAATGGGGTTCAGATCAGGTGAACAAGGAGGCCATGTCATTAGATTTCCTTCTTTTATACCCTTTCTTGCCAGCCACGCTGTGGAGTACTTGGACGCGTGTGATGGAGCATTGTCCTGCATGAAAACCATGTTTTTCTTGAAGGATGCAGACTTCTTCCTGTACCACTGCTTGAAGAAGGTGTCTTCCAGGAACTGGCAGTAGGACTGGGAGTTGAGCTTGACTCCATCCTCAACCCGAAAAGGCCCCACAAGCTCATCTTTGATGATACCAGCCCAAACCAGTACTCCACCTCCACCTTGCTGGCGTCTGAGTCGGACTGGAGCTCTCTGCCCTTTACCAATACAGCCTCGGGCCCATCCATCTGGCCCATCAAGACTCACTCTAATTTCATCAGTCCATAAAACCTTAGAAAAATCAGTCTTGAGATATTTCTTGGCCCAGTCTTGACGTTTCAGCTTGTGTGTCTTGTTCAGTGGTGGTCGTCTTTCAGCCTTTCTTACCTTGGCCATGTCTCTGAGTATTGCACACCTTGTGCTTTTGGGCACTCCAGTGATGTTGCAGCTCTGAAATATGGCCAAACTGGTGGCAAGTGGCATCGTGGCAGCTGCACGCTTGACTTTTCTCAGTTCATGGGCAGTTATTTTGCGCCTTGGTTTTTCCACACGCTTCTTGCGACCCTGTTGACTATTTAGAATGAAACGCTTGATTGTTCGATGATCACGCTTCAGAAGCTTTGCAATTTTAAGAGTGCTGCATCCCTCTGCAAGATATCTCACTATTTTTTACTTTTCTGAGCCTGTCAAGTCCTTCTTTTGACCCATTTTGCCAAAGGAAAGGAAGTTGCCTAATAATTATGCACACCTGATATAGGGTGTTGATGTCATTAGACCACACCCCTTCTCATTACAGAGATGCACATCACCTAATATGCTTAATTGGTAGTAGGCTTTCGAGCCTATACAGCTTGGAGTAAGACAACATGCATAAAGAGGATGATGTGGTCAAAATACTCATTTGCCTAATAATTCTGCACTCCCTGTATATAAGTATTTATCTTGCAATGCATTAAATCAATTTTCAGAAGGAAATTTCAAGGAAAAGTGTTAAATCAATTTCAAAACAATATCCATGCAGGTGGCATACCTGTCGTTTGATGGAAACCAATTCCATGTCCAGTTGTCTTAAGACAGTAGTGGCAGCAGTCGCATTTGCAGAAACTGCTGCGACATCCTCTTGGGTAAGAAACATTCCTTTTGGTGGTTTTCTTTTAGCTCTGTTTTTAGCTTGAGATGGATACTTCTCTTTCTTCACATGAGGAATTGTGTCATTTTTTGGCATCTATAAATACAAAACAAAAAAAGAAATCGGTCAAATTAATAAATCAAATTAACTGTCAATGTCAATGAGAACAAAAAGGAAGAGGAAAAAAATTATAGGCATGTTTTTTCTGAACACAAGACTCGACAACTAAGGCATGCTTCAAGGCATACACATGCAACTCTAGGGAAATAAATGTATGCCAGAGAACTCTGACTCGGATATTAGTGATGGGCTATCCACAGCAACGAAAACCTATTTGTGAGGAATACTTGTGGTAACTGTGCGCCACAAAAAAAAAATCTTAATTGTTAATTAGACCTGGACTTTGCAGCAGGTGGGCGGGCCTCTCCTCCAACTGGCAGCTGAAAACCAATAAAATGTGCTTGGCCAGGGTGGGAGCAGCAAAGATGTGTCGTGCCTGAGCCCTGTGAACTGTGCTCACGCAGATGCAGATACTAGCTTACAGAACTGCACGTAATGGGACTGGGGCTCGGAAGGTGGTGGGAACACAAACACAGGGGGATACTAGAATTCCAAGTCTAAATGCTCAAAGACTGGAGAAAAGCTGAGATGCGGTTGGCTCCATCCAAGTTGGCCACCAGGCAAATATCATCAGATTAAATGGAGATTGTACTGTTAGAAAAGGTCAAAGCCAAGATAAACAATGGGAGCTGAGTAGCTAAGAGCTCAATCACACAAGCCTGGGCTGGCTGATTCCAGGGTG
Source organism: Pleurodeles waltl (assembly GCF_031143425.1). NCBI lineage: Eukaryota > Metazoa > Chordata > Amphibia > Caudata > Salamandridae > Pleurodeles > Pleurodeles waltl. The sequence goes on from NC_090448.1 coordinate 473,181,366, forward strand.
TGGATTTCCTATAGCCCAACACCCTGGATATATAATTTTGGGGTCAAGGACAAGTTATCATGTTTATTTTGTCCTTGGGAGTCTGTACTATTTTTCTGAAGCATCATTTAGTAAAATGTGATGATGCATGCTAGTATTTAAAAAAATTATTCATTATGGAAAACAGTGTAGCCACTTTTAACAAGACTAGGGGAAACACGAAAATTAACAAGCACTGGCAAAGCCAACCAATCCAAAAGGTTGTCAAGTCTTTTGGTTTTGTCCGGGTGTCTTGTTTTGACTTGGCTTTTGTGTTGTGAGAGCTGCCAGGCCCTTAACATTGCAAAACATTGGCAAAAAGCTAGAAAAGTTTTTTGGTCTCAGAAAGCACACATTGCCACAGTAGTTCCTGGTACTGAACAAAACTACTTTGTATGCCAATATGCTCCTTGTGGAAGAGAAGAAAGCTACAACTCACAAGTAAAGCTAGCCAATAAGAGAGAAAAACAGAATTTGAATAAAAGCAAAATGCCTTGTTTTTGAATTAGTGGCTTTCATGAATTCACAAATATTTACAGCAGTAGACTAGGAAATAGTACTCCTCTAACATATTTGTGAAATGTATTTCATGAGCAAATATGCATGTGTAGACTTGCTCATGCAAAAATGTATTGAGTGTTTACAAGGTCACCTTCCCTCCAACCACTCCCCCCCCCCCCCCGACACGGAAAGAACATCTACTTCTACCCTTGTCAGGAGTAAATTCCCAGCCTTTCTCAGTATGGTAAAAGATTAGAGAAGAGCTGGTGAAAATCCTTAAAACATGCAAGTGAGTAGGATTGCACAGACTCAAAGGCATTCCAATCCTGGAACTATTGCTTACTGCTTCCTCAAGCCCCAGCATGTAGATTTGCAGAAAAGTGGCAAATTAAAATGTCACTTACCCAGTGTACATCTGTTCGTGGCATTAGTCGCTGCAGATTCACATGTTTGGCACAGTCCGCTGCCTGGTGTTGGGCTCGGAGTATTACAAGTTGTTTTTCTTCGAAGAAGTCTTTTTTGGTCACGGGACCGAAGGACTCCTCCCTCTTCGGCTCCATTGCGCATGGGCGTCGACTCCATCTTAGATTGTTTTCCCCGCAGAGGGTGAGGATGGAGTTGTTTGCTATAAATAGTGCCCATGCAATGGAGTGAATATGTATGTACGTTAAGAGTTTATAATAATTATTTACAAATGTACAGATGTTTAAGATTTATGATCTACTTCTAAACGGCTACAGGCTTCCCGGGGAGGTGGGAGGGTACATGTGAATCTGCAGCGACTAATGCCACGAACAGATGTACACTGGGTAAGTGACATTTTCAGTTCGATGGCATATGTTGCTGCAGATACACATGTTTGGCATAGACTATAAAGCAGTTACCTCCCCTAAAAGCGGTGGTTTAGCCTGTAGGAGTTGAAGTAGTTTGGAATAATGTTCTTAGTACAGCTTGGCCCACTGTAGCTTGTTGTGCATTTAGTACGTCTACACAGTAGTGTTTAGTAAACGTATGAGGCGTAGACCAGGTTGCAGCCTTACATATTTCGCTCATAGGAATGTTTCCTAGAAAGGCCATTGTAGCACCTTTCTTTCTGGTTGAGTGTGCCTTTGGTGTAATAGGCAATTCTCTTTTGGCTTTAAGATAGCATGTTTGAATACATCTGACTATCCATCTAGCAATGCCTTGTTTAGAGATTGGATTTCCTATGTGTGGTTTTTGAAAAGCTATGAACAGTTGTTTTGTTTTCCTGATTAGCTTTGTTCTGTCAATGTAGTACATTAGTGCTCTTTTGATGTCTAATGTATGTACAATTCTACTGTTTGATTTAAATGGAATGGTGAGATTACTTTTGGCAGAAATTTTGGATTTGTTCTTAGAACTATTTTATTGTTGTGTATTTGAATAAATGGTTCTTGTATGGTAAATGCCTGTATTTCACTTACTCTTCTGAGGGATGTGATTGCAATGAGAAATGCGACTTTCCAGGTTAGATATTGCATTTCACAGGAATGCATGGGTTCGAAAGGTGGACCCATGAGTCTTGTTAAGACGATGTTAAGGTTCCATGAAGGAACTGGTGGTGTTCTTGGTGGTATAATTCTTTTTAGCCCTTCCATGAATGCTTTAATAACTGGTATTCTAAATAGAGACGATGAATGAGTAGTTTGTAGGTAAGCAGATATTGCTGCGAGGTGTATTTTTATAGATGAAAAAGCGAGATTTGCTTTTTGCAAATGTAGTAAGTATCCTACTATGTCTTTCGTAGAGGCATGTAATGGTTGTATTTGATTGGCATGGCAGTAGTAAACAAATCTTTTCCACTTAGATGCATAGCAGTGTCTAGTGGAAGATTTTCTAGCTTGTTTTATGACCTCCATGCATTCTTGTGTGAGGTCTAAGTGTCCGAATTCTAGGATTTCAGGAGCCAAATTGCCAGATTCAATGATGCTGGGTTTGGATGCCTGATCTGTTGTTTGTGTTGTGTTAACAGATCTGGTCTGTTGGGTAGTTTGACATGCGGTACTAGTGAAAGGTCTAGTAGAGTTGTATACCAAGGTTGTCTTGCCCATGTGGGTGCTATCAGTATGAGTTTGAGTTGGTTTTGACTCAACTTGTTTACTAGATATGGAAGGAGAGGGAGAGGGGGAAAAGCGTATGCAAATATCCCTGACCAACTCATCCATAGAGCATTGCCTTGTGATTCGCGGTGTGGGTACCCGGATGCGAAGTTTTGGCATTTTGAGTTTTCTTTTGTTGCGAACAAATCTATCTGGGGTGTTCCCCAAATTTGAAAGTACTTGTTCAGAACTTGGGGGTGAATTTCCCATTCGTGGACTTGTTGGTGGTCTCGCGAAAGGTTGTCTGCTAGTTGGTTTTGTATTCCTGGAATAAATTGTGCTATTAGGCGAATGTTGTTGTGAATCGCCCACTGCCAAATTTTTTGTGTTAGGAGGCACAATTGTGTTGAGTGTGTTCCTCCTTGTTTGTTTAAATAATACATTGTTGTCATGTTGTCTGTTTTGACAAGAATGTATTTGTGTGTTATTATGGGTTGGAAGGCTTTTAACGCTAGAAATACTGCTAACAGTTCTAGGTAATTGATATGAAATTTTGTTTGGTGTATATCCCATTGTCCTTGAATGCTGTGGTGATTGAGGTGTGCTCCCCACCCTGTCATGGAAGCATCTGTTGTTATAACGTATTGAGGCACTGGGTCCTGAAATGTCCGCCCTTTGTTTAAATTTTTGCTGTTCCACCATAGAAGCGAGAGGTATGTTTGGCGGTCTACCAACACCAGATCTTGAAGTTGACCCTGTGCCTGTGACCATTGTGATGCTAGACACTGTTGTAAGGGTCGCATGTGTAGTCTTGCGTTTGGGACAATGGCTATGCATGATGACATCATGCCTAGAAGTTTTAGCACAAATTTTGCTTGTATCTTTTGGTTTGGAAACATAGCACTTATTACCTTGTGGAATGCCTGCACTCTTTGTGGACTTGGAGTGGCAATTCCTTTTGATGTGTTGATGGTTGCTGTTAGATATTGTTGTGTCTGACACGGTTCTAGGTGTGATTTTGTATAGTTGATGGAAAACCCCAGTTTGTGAAGGGTTTGTATGACACATGTGGTGTCGTTTGCGCATTTTTTTACTGTGTTGGTCTTGATTAGCCAATCGTCTAGGTAAGGGAACACATGTATCTGTTGTCTCCTGATGTGTGCTGCTACTACTGCTAGACATTTTGTGAACACTCTTGGTGCAGTTGTTATTCCGAATGGCAACACTGAATTGGTAATGTATTCCTTTGAATACGAACCGTAGGTACTTTCTGTGAGAAGGGTGTATTGGTATATGAAAGTACGCATCCTTTAGGTCTAATGTGGTCATGTAATCTTGCTGTTTGAGCAGTGGAATGATGTCTTGTAGTGTGACCATGTGAAAATGGTCCGATATGATGTAGGTATTTAGTGTCCTGAGATCTAATATTGGTCTTAATGTTTTGTCTTTTTTTGGAATTAGAAAGTACAGGGAGTAAACTCCTGTGTTTTTTTTGTTGTACTGGTACTAACTCTATTGCATCCTTTTGCAGTAGTGCTTGAACTTCTAGTCCTAAAAGTTCTAAATGTTGTGGTGACATTTTGCGTGTTTTGGGAGGGATGTTTGGTGGGAATTTGTGGAATTCTATGCAATAGCCATGTTGGATTATTGCTAATACCCAATTGTCTGTTGTAATCTGTTGCCAAGATTGGTAGAATTGGCTTAGTCTTCCCCCCACTGGTGTTGAGTGAAGGGGTTGCGTGACTTGAAAGTCACTGTTTAGGTGGAGGTGTTTGTGGAGGTGTTTTTGGAGTCTGGAATCTTCCCCTACTCCTTGGGAATTGACCCCCTCTATATCCCCTGAAACCTCCCCTTTGGAAGGAACCTTGATATGGTGTGGTTCTTGTTTGTTGGCTGGTGGTGTCTGTGGGTTGGCCACGAAACCCCCCTCTAAATGGAGTTTTTCTAAAAGAGCCTCTGCTCTGCGGGGAGTAGAGTGCGCCCATGGCTTTGGCCGTGTCTGTGTCCTTTTTAAGTTTTTCAATGGCTGTGTCCACTTCAGGGCCAAAAAGTTGTTTTTCGTTGAAGGGCATATTAAGGACAGCCTGCTGGATTTCAGGTTTGAAGCCTGAAGTGCGGAGCCAAGCGTGTCTCCTTATGGTGACAGCAGTGTTGACTGTTCTCGCTGCAGTATCGGCTGCGTCCAGTGAAGAGCGGATTTGATTGTTTGAGATCGTTTGTCCCTCTTCAACTATTTGCTGTGCCCTTTTTTGGTATTCTTGGGGAAGATGGTCTACGAGAAGTTGCATCTCATCCCAGTGAGCGCGGTCATATCTGGCCAGCAGCGCTTGAGAATTTGCGATGCGCCACTGGTTGGCTGCCTGTGATGCTACTCTTTTTCCTGCCGCATCAAATTTTCTGCTTTCTTTGTCCGGAGGTGGGGCGTCGCCAGATGTATGGGAATTTGCTCTTTTGCGAGCTGCCCCTACTACTACGGAGACAGGTGGTAACTGCGAAGTAATAAACACTGGATCTGTGGGTGGTGGTTTGTATTTTTTATCCACCCTTGGGGTGATGGCTCTTGATTTTACGGGCTCTTCAAAAATTTGTTTTGCGTGCCGTAACATCCCCGGTAGCATTGGGAGACATTGATATTGGCTATGTGTAGCCGAGAGGGTGTTAAATAAAAAATCATCCTCTATAGGATCGGAATGCAGTTGGACATTGTGGAATTCTGCAGCCCTAGCCACCAGTTGTGAGTATGAGGTACTGTCCTCTGGCGGTGACGGCTTTGTGGGGTATGAATCTGGATCATTGTCCGGCACTGGGGTGTCGTATAGGTCCCAAGCGTCTTGATCCTGATTATCTTGACTTATGGTAGTTTGCGCTGGTGAGTGCATTTGTGGCGGTGTTTGTGCCGGCGATGCCTGTTGTAGTGGAGAGGGCGGAGGCGTGACTTTAACCACTTTGGCTTGTGGTTGTGCGTCATCCTTGAGGAGACTGATCCTTCTTTTCCTCATTATTGGGGGAAGGGTTGATATCTTCCCTGTGTCTTGCTGGATGTACAGTCTCTTTTGTGTGTAGTCTGATTCTACACTTTGGAGCTCTTGTCCAAATCTGTGCATCTGGCCACTTATTCCTTGTTCCTCTAAGTAGGATGAAGGTGTGGTATTTTTCGGCGCCGAGAGAGAATCTTTTTTCGGTTTCGGCACCGACAGAATTTTTGTTCCTTTCGGCATGGATTCTCGGTGCCGATGTTTTTCGGTGCCGGTATCTTGTTTTTGTCTCTCGGAGCCGCTTCCTCGGCTCCGAGGTTGCTCCATGGCGGTCCCTCGACCGGAGTCGGGTGTCTTCGCTATGGGCGTGCCCTTTTTCGCCGCCTTCGACGGGTCGCCTGTTTTATGGGTCGAGCCATGGCCTGTTGGCAGTGGCGTCCCCTGGGCTTTCGTTTTGTCGATGGTTTTACTTTTCGACGTCTTACTCACAGTTTGTTGCTGTTGTTTGACGTCTGAGTCTCCGGATTCTGAGTCCAGAACCGAGAATGTTTCCTCTTCGTCGTCGAAACGTTGTTTTGTCGGCGTGGACGCCATTTGTAGACGCCTGGCTCTTCGGTCCCGGAGTGTTTTTCTGGACCGGAAGGCTCGACAGGCCTCACAGGTATCCTCCTTGTGCTCGGGGGACAAGCACAAGTTACAGACCAAGTGCTGATCTGTATAAGGATACTTACTGTGACATTTTGGGCAGAAACGGAACGGGGTCCGTTCCATCGGCTTCGATGTCGCACGCGGTCGGGCCGACCAGGCCCCGATGGGGGAATCGAAGCTACCCCAAAGTCTTCCGATGATCGGTGTCGATGTACCTAACTATCCCGATACCGAACGGAACAATACCGACGCTTTCTTCCGAGATTCTGACTAACTTTCCGAACCGAAACACAGAGCGAAAAGGAATACGTCCGAACCCGACAGCGGAAAAAAACAATCTAAGATGGAGTCTACGCCCATGCACAATGGAGCCGAAGAGGGAGGAGTCCTTCGGTCCTGTGACCAAAAAAGACTTCTTCGAAGAAAAACAACTTGTAATACTCCGAGCCCAACACCAGGCAGCGGACTGTGTCAAACATGTGTATCTGCAGCAACATATGCCATCGAACATAAGTATACTATAGTATTTGCCCTGGCATAATCAGAGAGGCTATTATCAGAGTTTTTACATAATGAGATTGTGGTCAATTTGTCGTTGCACTACATGGCACCAGAGGGACAAGTCGATTTTTTTTTTATATAAGGCAAGCAGATTTAAGAAACAAACTGGCTCATGGACAAGTAGATATTTAATTAAATGCCACACACCCCTGCCGATTGTAGGGAGAGTCATGAGGAGGGACTCACAAGGACCTGTGATTCAAAGGCGAGAATGCAGGGATAAAGAAGGGAGAGGATACACCTCACGCACACTGATGGATTTGATTTCAGTAGCGAGGGCAACAGTAAACAAAAGGTGCACTGAGGGACCCAGTGGCCATGCTGATGAGCAAACCAGAAAGCAAGCAAGTTGTTCAAGGAACACTTTACTTATTAGTTGACATGTACGAACTAGAACCACTTTGGGCAAGGGGTGTGGGAAAAAAGCCTTCAGTGCTAGGAAGACTGTTTGAAGTTCCAGGTAATTGACATGTAAAGATTAGTGACTGGGATCCCACAGACCTTATATTGTCAGTTTGTGGAGGTGAGCTCCCTAACCTGTCTGTGATGTGTCTGTAGTTAGAAGGATTTGAAGCACATGGTCTAAAAAGGGCCGCCCTTTGGAGAGGTTGGTGGAATTCCACCACTGCAGAGAGTGGTGAGTCTGGCGGTCCAGCAACACTAGATCTTCCAGGTGACCCTGTGACTGAGACCACTGACAAGACAGACACTGCTTTAAGGGATGTATGTGTAGTCTGGCAGGAGGTACGATGGAAGTGCAAGACGCCATCATTCTTAATAGTCGCATCACAGTTTTCACAGTATAAGTGTGGTCTTCCTGTAACTGAGAAATCAAGGTTTGAAAACTTTGAATCCAAGCTGGACTTGGATTTGCTAACCCTAACTCCACATTGAACACTGCTCCCAGATAAGGGTGCATCTTCAAAGGTTGGAGATGAGATTTTTGAAAGGTGATTGTGAAACCCAGAGTGTAAATGCGAACCACTATTAGCTGAGTGTGCAGCTGACAGTGTTGTAAGGTATTGGCTTTGATGAGCCAATCCTCCAAGTAAGAAAAGATATGAATGTGTTGACGTCAGATACGCAGCACCTACTGCCAAGCACCTTGTGAATAGCCTGGGAGCGGTTGTGACCCCGCAAGGTAAAACCTTGAACTGGTATTGCTTTCCCGCAATTACGAATCTGAGATATTTGCGGTGTGCTGGGAAATGGAAATATGAAAGTAAGCATACTTTAGACCAAATGCCATCAGGGTTGCCTTGCAGTAACAGTGGAATTACATTTTGGAGGGTGACCATATGGAAATGCTCTGAAAGAATGTAGAGATGTAATGATCTGAGATCTAGGATTGCCTGAGCGGTACGTCCTTCTTTGGTATAAAGAAGTATGGGGAGTATACTCCTGACCTTTGATGTGATAAGGGGGACAAGTTCTATAGCCCCGTTGAGAAAGAGATTGAACCTCTTCTTTGAGTAGTGCAGTCTGTTCTTGTGAGAATTTGTGAGTGTGAGGGGGAATGTTTGGTGGATTGGAAGTGAATTCCAGACAATACCCATGCTGGATAATTGAAAGGACCCACAGGTCTGTGGTGATATCAGACCATTGTGGGTAAACGTCTTTTAGTGTTCCCCCCTACTGGAGAGGTGTGAGGTGGTGGAAGATGTAGGTGGTCACTCGCTATTATTAGAGGCAGATCCTCTGAAGGTGGATCCCTTAACTCTGCCTTTGTTATTTCTGCCTTTGTATGATCCCCTAAAAGGACCTCTGGTATAAAAGTGGAAGACTTGTTTGGTGGTTTTGGAAGTGGTAGACTCTACAGACAATGAATTGAAGCTTCACCTGAATGGGGGCAGAATGAAGATTACCATGTGGTGTAGTGTTTAATAGTGCCTCCATTGCTTCAGCGGTCTTAGTCTTTTTTAAGTTTTTCAAGTGTGATATCTACTTGTTGTCCGAATAAGTTCTCTATCAAATGGCATGTGTGGTACTGCCTGCTGTACTTCCGGCTTGAATCCTGAACACCTAAGCCAAGCAAACCTGCAGATGATGGTGCTTGTGTTAATACCACGTGCTGCTGTATCTGCAGCATCTACTGTACAACAAATGGAATTGTTGGTGATGGCGTGACCTTCTGACACTATTTCTTGTGCCCTTTTTTGATGTTCCTCTGGGAGGTACTGAAGGAGATCCTCCATTTCGTCCCAGTGGGCCGTATCGTACCATGCTAACAGTGCTTGAAAAATGGCAATACGCCAATGATTGGCAGTTTGTGCTGCTACTCTTTTTCCTGCTGCATCTATTTTCTTACTTTCATTGTCAGGAGGAGGTGAATTTCCCGTAGACTGGCTATTATCACTTTTACGTTCAGTGCTGACCACAATAGAATCAGGAGGGATTTGAGCATGTATAAATAGAGGGTCAGTAGGTGCTGCTTTGTATTTCTTAACAATCATAGGGGTGGTAACTCTGGACCTTACGGGTTCTTTAAAAATGTCATCAGCATGTCAAGTAGCATGGGGAGGAATTGACTTTCTTTGTGTGTAGCTTTAAGAGTGTCAAAGAAAAAATCCTGTTCAATAGGGTCAGTGTGTAACTGGACATTGAGGAATGCCATTACCCTTGCTATCCCCTGCTGATATGATGTAGCATCTTCAGGTGGTGATGGACATGCAGGGTATAGCGCTCGATCATTTGGTAATATGGGATCTGGATCAAATGAATCCCATGGATCTAGGTCATGAGGTGAGTCACAGCTAAGTCGTCATCTTGAGGTGAGGGTGAACCTTGTGGTGAAAACTGTGGTATATGAGGAGATGTAGAAGAATGTGGAGGTGGAGTGGTGGAAAGAGGAATTGGAAAATGAGTAGGAAAAGGCCTTTTTTGGGGGTGGAGAAATGTCCAAGACCTCTTTAAAGGTTAATTACCTATTTAATGGAATAATTCTTCCTGTTCCTTTTCTAATGTGGAGCTGGCGCCGCAGAGCGTCCATGACCTCTAAAACTGGTTTCACTGGTGAAGTAGTGTTGGAAGTTTGACTGGAGTCCTTATGAGGCACAGTCTTGTGTCCTGAAAATTTCAGTACCGTTTGGTCGATGTGAAGGAGTCGGCTCCTAAGCTGATTGAGGCTTTATTGGTCGATGCCGAAGCGCTCGGTTCAATGGTTTGGCCCGATCCCAAAGCTATATATGAACCGGTCCAGCTAGAGGTCGATGTCAAATACATTTTGGTCTTGGCTGTTTTCAGTGCCTGGACAGTAGGCGGGCCATCCGAAGGACATTTTCAGATTCCACCATAGCACGAAGGCAATGGTGGTCCGGCAACCTCTCTGTGGGGCTTTTTCAAAATCTCTGCTTGGGAGTAGGGGATATTCCACCCAGAGGTCGTGCCAAAGTCACTGGCTGATTCTCGATATCGGATTGCACATCTGACAGTCCTCGATGGAGATGGCCTTTTCGTGATCTGGCTCCTTCTGCGTGTGTTGTTCCCCGAAGAAATTAGGCGTGTCCTCTGGAGTTTTGGCTGCCATTTCCAGCCGATGAGCTCTTCTGTCCCGGAGTGTCTTTTTTGATCGAAAGAAACGGCAGGAGTTGCAATTCTGTTTCTTGCAGTTAGGGGACAAGCACAGGTTACACACCAGATGTTGATCAGTGTGAAATTTAGAGTGACAGAGGACAAAACTGAAATGGAGTACGTTCCATTAGCCCTGCATAGTCTGACGACCCGTGAAGTAGGCTCGAGAAGGGCAAGTACGCCCCAAAGGGAGGTGAGTCGGTTCCCCAAGCTGGAATTCGGACAGACTAAGAAATAGACTGAAAACGTGATTGTAGCACAGAACGGTTCTATGTGTACTGAGTCGAGAGAAACCAGAGCGAGAGAACATGTCCAAACCCAAAGGCAGAGAGAAAAGAATCTAACAAGGGACTCTATGTCCATTTGCAGTATCACCAAGAGGAGTCGTCACTGGATCTTGTAACACGAAAAGATTCTTCCAACAAAAACAGCTTGTAACACTCCAGACCTAACACTGGATGGCGGACGTATGCAAAGCATGTGTATCTACAGCCACACATGCCATCTAACACCAAGTTCAGCCAAATGAAAAGGTAGGCAGAATGCAGCTATAAAACAACTTGCTTCATCCCCAGACACAAAAAAAAAGAACCCTCATGCTTCACAAGGCATTAACCCCTTTGTTGCCAGGCCTTTTCCCCCTCAGGTGCTAAGTCTTTTTTTGCTACTTGGGGTAGTTCATGCTTAGGCCCTCATAACTTTTTGTCCACATAAGCTATCCACTCCAAATTTGTGCCCTTTTTCCCCCAACATCATAGGGATTCTAAAGGCACCCTGAATTTGTGGGTTTCCCTGGAGGAGACCAAGAAATCAGACAAAATACGGCTAAAATGTTGTTTTTTTCAGAAAAATGGGAAATAAGTGCTGCAGAAGAAAGCATGTGTTTTTCCCCCTGAAAAAGGCATCAACAAAGGGCTTGCGGTGCTAAAATCACCATCTTCCCAGCTTTCAGGAACAGGCAGACTTGAATCAGAAAACCACATTTTTCAACACAATTTTAGCATGTTACGGGACATACCCCATTTTTACTATTTTTTGTGCTTTCAGCCTCCTTCCAGTTAGTGACAGAAATAGGTGTGAAACCAATGGGGGGGTCCCGGATAGTTAGTCATTTCTGAAAATAGGACACAATTCAGAATTCAGCAAGGGGTCATTTGTGTAGATCCTTCAAGGTTTTCCTACAGAAAGTAACAACTGAAATAAAAGAATATAGAAATTGAGTTGATCTGCAACTTTTTCCAGCTATGGCAGATTTTTTTAAAGCAATATACCGTAACGTCTGCGGGGCCCTTCTGGGTCTGGGGATATATAGGGCTTGTAGGTTCATAAAGAACCCCAGGTACCCAGAGCCAATAAATAAGCTGCAACCTGCAATGGGTTGAAAGGCTGAGTGATACTGGGGACTTTAGTGTATTCTGGAAGGGGAAAGGAGAGGAGGTATGGACATGCACACCAGAGCAGTGGGAGGTGTAATCCACTCTGGAGCACTAGCCTGCAGTAACTTAAGAGACCCATCCACAGCCCACTCTACCAGCATGGCTACTCAGGGAACCAAGAGAGATGCGTCCCTGAAGGACTTCCTGAGTACACCCTCCACCAAAAAGGGCGATCGATCACAGGCGATACAGGGGCCAGCCCTACAAAACACAGAGACCACTGTGGAAGACCCTCTAGCCGAGGACCCAGTATCACGTACATTCTTACTCTTTAGGGTGCTCAGGGAAGACTTTGCAGCCTTGAGGAAGGATGTAGCCTCTGAGGTCAAGGTCATTAAGAAGGAGCTGGGAGAACAAGGTAAGCAGGAGGGCTCCCTTGAATGTGCTGGGGACTGGAAAGAAGAGGAACTCTGCTAATGGCAGAGAACTGTTGGAGTCGAGAGACAAAAATGAGGACCTGTTGCTCCGGCTTGAGGATCTTGAAAACTGCTCTAATATCCGTACTGGGGTGCACCACTACAAGCGGACACAGGTAAACTGGAGGCCTACGTGCTACAGCTTTTTCCACATATAGTGCCGGACTTGGAGGAGGAATCTATCATACTGGACCGCACACACAGAGCAGGGAGACCATCCAGAACACCCAGTATGTCTCAGGATATCCTCATGTCTTCACTCCTGTAGGCAAAAGGACCTCATCATGTCAACAGTCTGAGATAAAACCATTATCCCCTTTGAAGGCGCCAAACTGAGCATCTTCCAGGACCTGTCCCTGATTCCCCTGCAACAACGCCTCTTTCTCTGGCCGTCCACTGCTTTTCTGTGTGAGTTTTGAGTGCCGTACAAATTGGGCCATCCTTTTCGCCTCATTTTTGGTTGGCAGAATGAAACCCACGTGATTAGTACCCTACTGGAAGCGCAGGCCATCTTGGGCTTCGATATTTCATCAGTGGATGACAGTTGCTCCATCAGGACGCAGACTTCGGCAGCAGAAGCAAGAAATCAGAACCGGCACTGGTGCAACAGAAAGAAGCTCTCCATGAAGCTACCCGTGAGTGATAGTGTCAAAGAACGGACAGCCCTGCTGAACCAATTACAGCAGAAGGGCAGTGCCTCTGAAACAGAGAATGACTGATCCGCTCCCTAGAACTGCAGATGTCAGAGCCAGACAACACCTGCCATCACAATAGTTTCAGTGCCCCTGTGGTTAAAGGATTAAAAAACTTAGCCTCAGTTTTAGAGGCCTTAATTCTCCAGCCAAACGCTTAGCCTTGCAGTCCATGTTGTAGGAGTACAAATCTGATATGTCTCCTACAAGAGACGCACCTCCTTAAAAAGGACTGGCCTCCTATCGGGTCCTTCTGGTTTAATTGGCAATTCTTTACCTCGACCATCCAGAAGCGAGTCGGGGTCGCCTTACTCATGGCTACACACTTCCCAGGAAGGGTGGCCCAAACCCAAGCAGAAATCCCAGGAAGGACGTCATTCCGCATTGTCCTTCATACCTATACTTTCACAATAGCCACGATCTACAGCCCCAACGACCACCAGGAAACATTTCTCAGAGATGCGGTAGGCCAGGTAATGGCAACTACTGACCGAGATGTGCTAGTGAGGGGCAATTTCAATTTAGCACCTGACACAATCAAGGACCGTTCGGCCCAGTGGACAGGGCAGACCCAGGAATTTACAGTGGCAGGCCTACAGTAGTTAACAGACATAAGTTTAGTAGATATATGCCGTGCACAACACCCGAATGATGGAGGGTATACGTTCTATACAGCAGCACACCAAACATATGTGTAACTGTATTTATTCTACACCTTTGCGCGTCTAAAGGCTGCAACCACTGCAGTGGACATAACATTGTCAGCCCTCTCGGATCACTCTCCTATAACCATTACGCTGTGCCTTTGTTACTCACAACAAACAGCTGGCACCTCAATACTAAGCTCCTGCAACACGAAGCGGTGACCACAGAAATCACAGACTCTATTCATACCCATCTTGCTACTAATGACACGCCTGATAATCCTGTGGCCCTCCTCTGGGGCACCCTGAAAGCAGTGCTTCAAGGGGTGTTCATAGCAATCTCAGAACAGTACAACAAAGAAAGCAGGGATAAAAGATTACACTTAAAAGGCCAAGTGCAAGAACTGGAGGCACAGCACAGTCAATCTGGTGTGCACAGACTGCACCATCAAACTCATGGCAGCCCGAGCGGAACTAAGGGCCATAAAATGGGACAAGGCAGAGTACGCCCTATCACGTTTGAAACAAAAATTATACACAGGGGGGCAATAAGGCAGGTCGGATGCTAGCACACTGCCAACACACACAAGCGACCTGTCAGAATAGCAATAACTTAAGGGGAAACAAGGGAAGAGGTTACTAAGATGGTCACATTGCACAGGTATTCAGGCACTTTTACAGTAGGCTTTATGCAGCAGACGTCGCATGGCACAGATACGCCTCAAAAGCTAGACTCTATCCAGCTGGACTCCGTACCCGTTAATGATGCAACACAGAGACATACAGGAGAATGAAATTATGGAAGCTATAAAAAAACTAGCCCCACCAAAGCTCCAGGCCATCACAGCTTCCCCTCAGACTTTTATAAATGGTTTGTACCACTGCTTGCCCCTATATTGGTCTGCCTATAATTCATTTAGCAAAACCAGGACCCTTACAGAAACTATGCGCCATGCCACCATTACGGTGAACTAACTTGACAGTGGAACACATAGACATTTGGTTATCGACTGAAACTTTTAAGAGATTGAGACATGTTGGCAGAGACCTAGTAATTTACTCCAAGTTGTCACATGCAAAGAATGTGGTAGGCTGCAGTCATGTCAGTAGTATGGTTAAAAACACATGGAAGCGGCATTAGTCGTAATAGAGACAGCAATGGTTTACTGTTATTTTGGCTGAAATGTTTATTAGAACATTGGAATGTTGGGAGCTCCATTGAAGACAATGGAGTGCTCTGGGCTTCTGATGGCTGGTAGAAGCCCGGAGCTCCAACATTCCAATGTTGTTCAAACAACAACAGCTGTGAAAAAAGGTCTTAAGGAGCCTGAGGGGATTTCAGTCTCCTCCAGCTCTGTGAAGCCTTTTTTTTCTTTATTAAAACATTCTGCCCTCTAGTGGGAGAATGTTCTAGTAGCCTTATAGCCCTTTGAAGCTGGGCTATACCGGCCATTAAAGCTCCCTTCCCATTTCTCCCACTTTTATCGATGGAGCAGGCCTTTAATGTCTGGTATAGCCCACTATGGCGGGCTATAAGGCTCTAGTACAGTTTTACAGTGCAGGGAAATGAACCATGGAAAAGATAACACATGAAAAGGTTATGATGAGGAACATGCAAATATAGGGACTCACAAGGGGGGGTGGGGCGCTGAAACCCAAGGGAAAAAAAATGGACTTATCATGGGAGAAAAGCAAATAACACACTGGAGACTGAAAGTTCTGTAAATTCACTAGGGTGGGAAACATCGATCAATTACCATTTATATCCTAAAACACCCAGGCCTCAACTTCGCAATGAAAAAGAGAGCTTTGTTACAATGGTTGAAAACCAAAGCAATGGATGTGGCCTTTCTGCAAGAATCTCATTCGATCCCAGAGAACATACCACACCTGCATGCTGTAGGAAGTTGGCCTGGTGTTTGGTGGACACCTATGGTGTTTGCACCCTATAGCAGGTCCAGGCAACCCCTATTAGTGAATGAAGCCAGTGTCTAGGAAGCCGGGGCTCTTTAGTAGTAGCTGTGGTGAGCAGCCAAGATTTGTCTAGGAGGAGTGCAAAGCACTTGCAATACAACAGCATTCACACAGCAACTTATTACACCTGAAAGGAACCACACAGTGTTACAAAAATAAAAGTACATTATTACAGTAGCACTGAAATAGATTATTTCTCCAACTGGAAGTAAGTACCTAATATATACACACACACACACACCGTAATGGTCAGGAATTAACATAAGAAACAACAAGCATTGCCACGAAATAGCATAAAATAGCTAAGGCCCTATGGGGGGCCAAATCATATACTAAAATAGTGGAATGCGAACTGAGGTTCCCAACCAAAGGATGTGGAGTAGGTAGAAGGGAGCTGGGAGACCTCGGGACCCCAAGAGGTGAGTACCTAGGTGACCCCCAGAGACCAGGAGAGCAGAGTTAAGTTACCTGGTCTACCCAATGACTAACGAGGGGGCTTGGATCAGGAAGATTGCAAGACCAGCATCACTCTATTGGAACCAAACGGTTGATTGCCGAAGAAAAGGACCGGCAAAAGAAGGGGACAGAGTTCAGACCATGCAGGAGTGTCCAGGTGGGGCAGGAGCCACTTCCCACCCTTCTGTGGATGAAGAGCTGGGTCCATGAGGGAAGATGAAGATCAGCTGTGGAGCCCAGGAGTCGGGGGGGGGGGTGGCTGGGGGTCCTTGGAGTCACGCAGATGTCCCACGCCGGTGGCTGGGTCGCAGATGGTCAGTGGTTGGGAGGACCACCAACAAGTCTTGGCAAATGCAAGTTCGAGCAAAGGAGGATTTGCAGTGAAGAAGAGGACCAGCAAGGTCCAGGGGACTCGACCCTTGGAGGGGAGTAGAGTCTGGGCTGACCCGCATTAGTCGGGAGAGCCAGCAGAAGCAGTCGCAGCCCCCACAGGCAATGCACTGGCAGCAGGCACAGTAATTTGTAGTGAGGCCCAGTCAGCACACCTGGACAGAGGTCCCACATCGTTGAAGCAGCAGGGGACAGACTGTCCTTGCAAGGATGACGTGCTGGAGGCCAGGGCTAATTGGAGCCTGAAGATTACTTGGAGCATGAGTCAACAAGCCTTGGTTGCTGCAAGAGTCGCAGTGCACAGGTGTAGGAAGCTGGCTCTGTATATACTATATCAAAATGAGATATAGTGTGCACAGAGTCCAGGGGTTTGACAGAGGCAATAATAGATCATACTAATGCTCTTTTTATAGTAGTGTGGTCGAGCAGTTAGGCTTATCAGAGGGTAGTGTTAAGCATTTGTTGTACACACACAAGCAATAGGAGAAAAACACTCAATACCTTAACTCCAGGCCGATAGGTTTTCATATAGAAAAATATTATTTTCTTAATTTATTTTAGAAAGAACCACAAGATTTAGAATTCAAGTACATAAATTGTAAGGTACTTGGCATAGGTAAATATGGAACTTTGAATTTAAACAATAAAGTTTTTTTTTTTTTTTGGAGAGCACTGGGGGGGGGGGGGGGTCTCACAAGCAGGCACCCAAACCCTCAGCGGCACAGGGGCGGCCGGGTGCAGTGTGTGAAGTGGGTGTCGGGTTTTAGGTACAAATTGGAGACCCCGGGGGTCACTCTGGCAATTCAGGCAGGGAACATGGGGGCTTCTCGGCCCTGCCACAGACTGGGCTAGGATGAGGGCTCCCTGCTGGTCACTCCGACACCGGTGGTTGGTTCCTCTCGGTCCTGGGGGCTGCGGGTGCAGTGCTTCTTCCAGGCGTCTGGTTCCTTTGTTACCGGGCAGTCGCAGTCAGGGGGAGCCTTTGGATCCTCTCTTCAGGCATCGCTGTGGGGGTGCAGGGAGGTCGTCTCAGGGTGTCCACATCGTTGGGAGTCGCCTGGGGGTCCTCTCTGCAGTGTTGGTTCTTCTGGATACGAGCCGGGGGCATTGGGTGCAGAGTGTTTGGGACTCTCACTTCCAGAGTGAGGCTGGAGTCCCTTTAAAGAAGGTTTCTTTGTTGCTGTTTTGACAGAGCCGCTGTCCACAGGAGTTTCTTGGTCCTTTGGATGCAGGTCAGTCCTCAGAGGTCGCTGGTCCCGCTGGATACATTGCTGTGCAGGTTCTTTGAATCTGGAGACAGGCCGGTAGGGCCGGGGCCAAGTCAGTTGTCATCTCCGTCGTCTCTGCGGGGCTTTCAGGTCAGCAGTCCTTGTTGTAGGTTGTCAGGAATCTGAGTTCCTGGGTTCAGGGTCGCCCCTAATTACTCAATTTAAGGGTGTGTTTAGGCCTGGGGGGCAGTAGCCAACGGCTATTGTCCTGGAGGGTGGCTACACCCTCTTTGTGCCTCCTCCCTGGGGGAAGGGGGGCACATCCCTAATCCTATTGGGGGGAATCCTCCAAAGCAAGATGGAGGATTTCCTAAGGCGGGGTTCAACTCAGCTCAGGACACCTTAGGGGCTGTCCTGGCTGGAGGGTGACTCATCCTTGTTTTTCTCATTATCTCGTCCGGACTTGCCGCCAAAATTGGGGGCTGTGTCCAGGGGGTTCGGACATCTCCACTAGCTGGAGTGCCCTGGGGCACTGTAACACCGGGATTGAGCCTTTGAGGCTCACCCCCAGGTGTTACAGTTCCTGCAAGGGGAGATGAGAAGAACCTTTACCCAGTACAGGCTTTGTTCCTGGCCATAGAGTGACAATGTGGCCAGTAACCCGTCTGGATGTGGCAGGCTACTAGGAACTGGTCAGCTTAACACTAGGAATTGGACTGGTATACAGGGGGCATCTCTAAGATGCCCTCTGTGTGCATTTGTCAATACATTCCACACTGGCATCAGTGTGGATTTATTGTTCTGAGAAGTTTGATACCAAACTTCCCAGAATTCAGTGTAGCCATTATGGAACTGGGGAATTCGTATTTGGCAGACTCCCAGACCATATACTCTTTATGGCTACTCTGCACTTACAATGTCTAAGATTTGGCTTAGACACTGTAGGGGCATAGTGCTCATGCAACTATGCCCTCACCTGTGGTAAAGTGCACCCTGCATTAGAGCTGTAAGGCCTGCTAGAGGGGTGACTTACCTATGCCAAAGGCAGTGGGTTGTGGGCCTGGCACTCCAAGGGGAGTGCCATGTCAACGTAGTAATTTTCTCCCCACCAGCACACACAAGCTGTGAGGCATGTGCTGAGTGAGGGGTCCTCAGGGTGGCATAATACATGCTGCAGCCCTTAGAGACATTCCTTGGCCACAGGCCCTTGGTACCCATTTACAAGGGACTTATCTGTGTGCCGGGGCTGTGCCAATTGTGGAGACAAAGGTACAGTTTAGGGAAAGAACACTGGTGCTGGGGCTTGGTTTAAAGGACCCCAGCACGCTTTCAAGCTAAACTAGCAGCAACAAAAGGCAAAAAGCTAGGGGGTAATCATGCCATGAGAGGCATTTTCCTACAGCTTCTCAATCTCATCAGACATGCAAAACCAAAATAAAAGGGCTGGCTTTAACTCTTAAAAAGTGGCCTAAACTTTACCATGGAAACAATATACACAGACGGAGGGGAGATACAAAGTAATCAGATGCACAATAGTATAAATAACCATAATTGCAAATCACTATATGTACGCAATGTAGAGAAAGAAAAAATCTTCTCTAATTCCTTTCCCAAGGAGGCACATTTTACATAAGGCACATTAGTCATTGGGGAGACTTTAAATACTACACCATAAGGAAAAATACATCCACAGTGTGACTGACATACCCTGTAGCCTCACTGCCTCTATTACAGAGCATAACAGACATGAAACTCCTAGATATCTGGAGGCAGCAATATGAAACCAAAAGAGATGTCATTTTTTTCCTAACGTGCATTGATCATATACAAACATTCTAAGCCAGGGCCTGACCCCAGCAATAACAAATGGCGCCATAGGAATTAAAGCAGCCGTATAAGATCATGCAATGGCTTCAGATGGACAAAAGGTCTCATTAAGAATTTTGATACATATCTACCAGAGGAAATTTTTGATATATACCAAAGCAATACCCTGCAACTCCTTCAAGACTTGACAAAGGCCTTCACCAATGAGGAAAGCTAGACAGAACCTGGATGGATGGGTAGAGCTACAAGTGTAAAAATATATATATTTTTTAATTCTTTTTATTTAACAAGGAGGGTACAACATCATGGCAGGACAATCAATTGCATACAGTGTATTCCATGACCAAATCTCTTAGGCTAGTGACTCCGCTTCTATCCCATCAATCACATTGGTGCTTGTACAGACAAAACACTGTATTTTTGTCCTTAATGAGCCTGGCTTTCTTCCCCTCCCCCTCATGCCCTCTTGATGTTTTCACCAAGTCCGAGCCTCTATAGACCATCCATGCCCCCCAGATCTTCCCCCCTTTTTTTAGTGCAGCCCCTCTCTTTGTATATCAGCCATTCTGGCCCCAGCACCAATCTAAATCAAATTGCCGGTCGCTCCTAACCATACATACTATATTGGGGGTGAGCCTTCGCCTGCTCGAAACACAACAGATGTTAAAGCAAGTCATCTTCAAGTCTACTTCCCTTAGAAAGTTAGAATGTCCTTCCCTCCACCTTCAGTCACTGAACTCGTTTGTCAGTGGCCCATCCGCCTCCTCTGACTCTTGATCAGGCAGCAAATCCACAGTGTGCGCTCCCCCCCCCTACCCCAGGCTGCTGATAAGATGCCCCTCAGATATCCTTTGTGTTATGCTTCATCTGTCGCTTCCCCGGTTGGACCAGAGGGCCCTCAGTCCCCCTTTCACATTTCCTTTGACACTGCACTTGGAGGGTGAAGTTTGGATAAATACGGATCACTGCATTTTCCATTTGCAGGTCCCCATGTGACCTGGCTGCCTGTAGTATTGTGTCTCTGTCTCTATAGTTCAGGATTATGGCAATAATTGTTCGCAGTGGGAGTTCCCAGCTTGGGAGGCAAGACTGGCATCCTATGTGCCCTCTTAACTGTGAAAAAGTTAGACAGCCTCTT
The DNA here is from genome assembly GCF_031143425.1 of Pleurodeles waltl. NCBI lineage: Eukaryota > Metazoa > Chordata > Amphibia > Caudata > Salamandridae > Pleurodeles > Pleurodeles waltl. The sequence goes on from NC_090448.1 coordinate 473,201,880, forward strand.
TGTCTGCAGCTTGTTCAGTACCAAATCCTCCACAAAGAGATCCACACTGGGTCCCTCCATTTCCTCCGGTACTCCTACTATACGGATGTTATTGTGTCTGGCGCGGTCTTCCTGGTCTTCCAGCCGGGCCCCCATTGACAAACTTTGCTTTGAGAGGGACTGAATCTGCTCCTCCAACCTCTTTGTGGTCGAGAGCAGGCCCTCAATATGTATCTCTGCCACTATCACCTTTTCGGAGATATTCCCGAAATCTGTCTTCAAAAGGTTGACCTCCAGTGTCATTATGTCCAGTTTAGGCTCAATGGGTGAGATTGAGCCTCGGTGATCTTGAATGTCCGCCATGAGGGATTTGAGAGAGGGTTCACCACTCTGTGTTACGCCTACTTCCAGAGTCTCATCCCTCGGGTCCCTGAGCTGTCCCCCAGAGGCCATCTTCACTGCATACCTGTCCAGTTTGTTAGCTTGCAACGATTTGGCTGCCTGCCCTTGACCATGACCCAGTGGTACTGCCACTTATTGCACTGTTTGCCGGACTGTCCCAGGCCTGATGTCCACCTATACCATCACTGGGAGACCAATTCCTGTTCTCCCAAAGGTGTATGAAAAGTATTAGGCAGGGGAGGGGGGAAGGGGAGAAGTACTGTGCCTCCCAGCTGAGCCACTCTTCACTGGGACCCCTGAGGTGCCACCATACAGCTCCTACATTGTGGCTCCTTCACTCAATGTCCCAATCCAGGAAGGAGCAGGTGGCAGAGGGCCGCAAATCAACCAAACCCCCCCCATATACCCCTCCACCCGATTGGCGCAAATGTGGGAAACGTTTTACTCCAAGGCCGCCCCTCACTCTGTAGTCAGCCCTCTCAATCTGACGCTCCATGACCTCGCTTGGCCTCCAGGGTTGCGTTCCGTCCGGCCACTCCGATCCCCTGGGAGGGGTGGTGAGGGGGGGATTTCTCCACTCACCTGCACCACAACTACCTCATCTCCGTCACCCCCCCTTTGCCCCAAACCTGCTGAAGGCCCTCCAATGCCCACTCTGCTGCAATTGCGGCTCTGGGCACCTCCACCAGGCCGAGACCAGGCTACTCGCTCTCCTTCTCTGTGCGCACCACTGCAACTGCCCGCCACTCGCCTTCCGATCAGCTGCACTGTTCTACTCCAGCCGCCATCTTGACCGGGCATTGCGAGCAGCTGGATCTCTTCAACCCAGCGGTTGGCCGATTTCTGTCAGTCCAGCCCTATCACGGCGTGTCCATGCCATGCAGGATCCTGGTAGGGGTCCCTGGTGGTTGGTGAGGCAAGATAATTAAAGGATTTTAGAGGCTATGTCAGAGCTCGCTCAGCCCACTGCCATGTTTGCCTGTGGCTGGCCTGGTCCCGTGTAAAAATAAATGTACTCTACATTACCAGTAAAATTCCCTAATGCAATACTGAACGAAATCCTAAACGTGTGTTCTTTGCATTAAAGGATAGAGAGCTAAATCATTCAGAATACACTGTGTTGTAACGTGGGAAGGGGGAAGCTAGGATTCTCAAACATAAAAGCCAATAACAGCTTCAATCAGCCTGCCTCTCGACTGAAATAGATAAGGTACAAGTACAGGTGGAACAGAGCTACTCCAGATAAATCTGATTTACCTACGATGGCTCCCACTCAGGGCTAAGATGGAATAAATGTTCTGCAATAAAAACAAGAACACTTCTGGGATATTTGCAAAAGATACAGAGGGACAAAAAAGGGACCACAACTTTTCCTTTCTCAATGGCACCAATCAGTCATAAAGCAGACTTCAAATCTGGTACTTTAGACACAGGTTAAAAAAAAAATCGGAACCTATGTACCCCACATTTTGTGTGACATTTATGGGAGGGAAACGTAGCGCAAGAAACAAATTTAGTAATCACTTAGCACTAGCCTAAGATGTATTATGATTAACCTAACTACTACTACACTAGGCAAACACCAGTAAATTGAACAAATTAAGGTCTGAGTTAAAAATACAACTAGTGACAACAATCTTAAACAGAGAAAGATGAAAATGTATCACAAGGCTCTATGGCCATACATCAATTTTACAGCCACTACATAAACACAAATATATCTTTAAGTGACAAAGAAACTAAGGGACTGAGATACCAGAGGAAACATGTTTGACGAGTGCCTTAATCCCTATGTGATGGTCTTCCAATAATATACAAATTTAGCAGAAAGGAATATTATCCCAAATCAGAGTTATATAAGGGATCACCCTCTGTCTCTAATCCCTATTACAAGAACATATCCACCAACTACATCCGCAGGTAAATCATATCCCTCTTGATTCTGGCAGCCATACTAGCAACCACACACACATATATAGTCCCCAGAATATGCTGGCAACCTACATGCAGTGAGGAACAGTATGGAATATTTATTCAGTGGAGAAATTACTGGCCATTATACATGATGGCGTAAATAAGTTTGAGAATGACAGAATGGAAGATGGGCAGAACCACCATAAGCCTGAGAATGCCTGTTGACAACCAAAGAAATTGCATTCTTCAATTCTGTTTTAAAAGAACAGGCATCTGTTCGGGGCAAATCTGAAATAACTAAGTTATATTCAAAGATGTTTAAGCATTGTTTATTTCCTAGCTCCTTGTGAGAAGAAATAATGATAAAGTTGTTAAAAACACAACAAGCGTGCTTTGGATAGCAAGGCAATACAGAAACTAAGCAGAATTGCAGAGATTAAATCCATATATACAGGATTTGCAAAGAATGACTTCGAGAATGGTAAAAGTCACCATTGAACAATGTATAAATCCCTAAGCAGAGAAAGGTAAAGATAAAGTGAAACACTCTACAGAAGTATTTCCAATAAAATAAGAACCATATTCTGACATTTGGTTTACTGAGTACTGTTTAAGCCGCCACAACTGTCAATTTAGACAGACTGCAAATATCATACCTCAAGGGCTGTTGTAGCTATGCATAAGGAGGGCTACCTTGTTCTATTGTTCTTTATGAAATAGGGTACTTGTCTACTACATTGACTTCAGAATCACCTGCATGGCTGTATTAAAAATAAAAAAAAGGCAGTACCTAATAGTCTAATACACCCCTTTGAATGTAGAGGAAAAGTATATTTTCCCCATAATATACAACAATAAATACAAGCTACCACAAGGTTAAAAAAAAATATAAAATAGAAATAAAAAAAGCCCATACCCCACCCTTCCCCTTATCCTGACACTTTTTAGCACAACCTACTCCCTAGACCACAAAATAGACCCAAAAGCGATTTCACTAGTCTATTCCTGATGTGTGCCGCCCATCTTAATTCACTCATTGTAATTTCACTAGCAACATGACAGAGAAGGTCCTCTGACCATGTTTTTAATTCTTACTAATCCTCCTACAGTGGATGCTGCACGGGCCTCCACAGTTTTTGTGTAAGGCCCATTTTGATTTTTTTCTAAACCACTTTCCTAGATATTTATATGAGATTACCTCCTCCACCATCTTATTTCCCAATAGCCACTTGTACGCAGTACACATTAAAGTCACATGACCATGCACATTTGATTTATTAAATCACTTGTAAATGCACTGGCATTATTCACCGCCATATTATAGGGTCATTTATTCTAAGAATGTCTTCAAAGGACAATTCACTTACCCTGGGTAACTCTTTCTGGTAAAGACTCAGTCTAGCTGCAGATTCCAAACCTTACAATATTCCCCAGGCGTCAGACTGGATCCTGAAAATCTTCAGCACAATCACAGCATGCCAGCAGATGGCGTCAATCGGCTCCACATAGTCAATGATGGAAGTGACATTGCAGGGCCTATACAGATAACACCTTGGCGCTCAGACATCAATTTCTTTCTGGACTATTTACATGCCAAAAACGCTGAGCCACATCAGAATAATATTTGCACAGAATGCAAGATCTATTTGGATCTTTTTAGGTGAAGAGCCAGTGCGTAGAACGGAGAGGACGGGAGGGATGGTGAGGAACCTGCAGTTAGATAGACACTCTACTAGAAAGAAAAAAAAGGATTACTGGTAACTTGTTCTTCTAATGGAGACTTCTAACTGCAGTTTCCACACTTTAGAAGAGGAACCAAATCAATACCTTCCCAAAAGCGGGTCTGGGAATTAGCTCAAACCAAAAAGTCCTGGAGGACTGAAAGGGTGAAAAATCCCATCCCGACAGACCGGACTGTCCAGGCAGCAGGGCCTCGTGAACGTGTGGAGTGACTCGTGGTAGTTCGGCAGATATCCAGGACAGGTAACATATGCAGTCTGCCTTGTTTCTGGTGGAATGAGTCCACAAGTCCAAAGGAGGCTGCCTTGTAGCTAATGCACAGCAGATCTTGATGCACAATACAATCCACCGAGAGATGGTCAGTTTCTGCACTGCCTTGCTCTTTTTCACACCAGCGAACACAATGAAAAGCCCATCGTCCATCCGATGCTCTTTTGCGCTGTCAATGTAAAAAGAGAGCTCTTTTTGTGTCTAGGGGGAGGAGTCTTGCCTCCTTAGCGGGATGAGGTGGAGCAAACAATATTGGCAGCGTGATGATCTGGCCGACATGAAAAGGGGTGACCGCATTCTGCAGAAAAGAGGCATATGTCCAAAAAAACACTTTGTCCTGGTAAAAGCTGGCACACAGATGCTGTATTGGCAGTTTCAAGGTAGCTGACCCTCTTGGTTCATGAAAGGGTTATTAAAAAACTGTCTTGGGTGTCAACAACTCACAGGGCAGCTGTAAAGTGTTCAAATGAGGTATCTCAAAACAAAACTGAGATCCCACTGAGCCATAACAGGGATTGGAGGAGAACCATGATGCAGTCTTTTGAGATAACCTGTCACAACCGGTGGCTTGAACACGGAAGCTTGATCCAGCAACCACAAAAAAGCCAAAATAGCCGAAAGGTAAACCTTAACAATGCCAAGGGCATGGTCTTGGCAGGCTAACGGCAACACAAAGAGCAGCACCTTCAACAGAGATGCAGAAAGTGGGTGCACATGTTGTGAGGAGGACCAAGCCACAGGTTAGTTCCAACGGCAGGCCTATACAGTTATTGAGGGATGCTTGGCTTCCTGGATGACATGGCTGGAGGGAGTTCAAAAACACTCAACTGTCACCCCTGGAGAGCACGCAGGTCCAGGACCCTGCCCTGCTGCTGTGACAGAAGACTCTCCCAAAGGGGCAGCCAGATCAGAAGACGGATGCTCATGATAACACAATCTCCGTGCAAAATACCGAGTCACTAGGATGACCGGGGTGCGGTATATCTTCAGCGTCTAGAGAATCCTGGGCAGGAGTGGTATCTGAGGAAAGGCGTACATAGTCTCTGATTTCAGTCTCAGTGGACTGAGTCTCAGAGAGAGCCACTTTGGCAAGAAATGGTTACTTAAAAGTAAGTGTAGTTATGCAGCCTGAAGGGGTTTCTGGGTTCACATGCTCTGCATCTATTCAGGCACAGAGTGGTTGGTCCTGGAATTACGTCTTATCTTTTGTAAGTTTGGGAACCATCGACCACCATTTGGTGACAAGCTCGTAATGTCAGACGGTGCCCCAGAAGATCCGGTGCATGGTCACCATCTTCAGTTTCTCTTTTCTCCTGCACCTGTTTTAGTTTGAAATGTCTTTGCTTTGAATAGATGCTCATCTTGTGTGTTTATTTTACTTCCATTTCCGGGGAGGCAAGTCGGATGTAGGTGAATCCAGGAAGCTCTTCAGGCTGCAGAACTACTACTGCAGGTAAGTAACCATTTCATTTTTCAGCAGGAATTCTTTCCTGGATTCACATGCTGTGCATCTGATCATATAGCAGTATTTGGTTCATTGGGGAGAATGGGTTGAAATGTGGATGAATTAGCAAACAGGTGTTGTAGCCTTCTGCCGCACCTGTGCTTTGTTTCTCTGGAGGTCCATTCAGTAGTGTTTCATGGTGGTGTCTGTGGATGGACATGTCGGGCCATGCAAATGTCGCTTATGTGTACGTTTGATCGGAACGCTAGAACTTGCACCCTTCTTCCTGGCTGAGTGAGTCCCAGGGAATGTGCTGGTTGATTTTACCTGCCTTTGTGTAGCAGATTTCGATAGTTTCCACTATCCAGTGTGCAACTGTTTCTTTCATTAACAGTGTACCTTTGCTTGACCTGGCAAAAGAGACGGAGTTGGCTCTCTTTCCAAATTGCTTTTGTCTCCTGTAAGTAGTACATTAGGGCTCTTTGAAAGGGCACTACATCCCTTTGATATGCAGCCTGTGACTTTGGATCCTGAAAAAAGGCTAGTAGATGGATGCTTCGGCTGTCGTGCAATTGCAATACCACCTTTGATAGAAACTGGGGGATTGTTCATAGAAGGACCTTGTCCTTGTGGATTTGAAGGTATAGTTCCTGGATCGTGAGCGCCTGGAGCTTGCTGACTCTGCAAAGTGATGTGATCGCTATTAGGAACCCTGTCTTTAGTCTTAAGAAGGTCAACTAAGGCTTGTGCATTAGCTCAAGTGCTTCTGTCATCAGTTGTGTGAGTACTGTGTTTAGGATCCACATTGGAGTTGGTGGCGCCACTCTTTAATCTTTTCAGGAATCTTTTCTGTACCTGTAGTGTGAAGACAGTTTCCTGTTGTTTCTCTGGTGTATGAGACTATGGCGGCCAAGTGGACCATTTAGTGATGCGTAGGTCAGGTTGCTGCCCAGTGGGAGGTCGGTCCTCATTTTTACTTTTTCGTTGTCTCTGTACCAGTGAATGCATCTAAACCACTTGGTCGTATAGCACTGCATAGATCTTTGCTTTCTAGCCTCCTTTAGGATCTCCATTGACTTGGGAGGGCTGCTGCAGGTGTCCAACTTCTAGGAATTCAGGAGGCACTCTTAGGTTGAGGGTGGTTGGTTCTGGGTGAGGCACTATTCTATTTTACATTGTTAATAGGTCCTGTGTTGCTCTGATGGACAAGTTACTTACCTTCAGTAATGCCTTATCTGGTAGAGACAATAGCTAGTTGAAGATTTCGAACCTTAGAATTTCCCCAAGTATCAGCCTGGATCGAGATATTTTTCTCAAGCAGTACCCCTGCGAACTGTTAGGTGGCATAGATCGGCTCCGCATCCATCATCCACACTAGAAATCATGTTGCGGGTACTATATAGGTACCAACCCGGTGCGCTGCCAGTTTCTTTTCATAACTTTCCGCACCAGAACCACAGAGCCATGAAGAACACTGACCACTGCTGCGTCAAAACTAGGGCAATGAAAGGGGGAAACCTGCCCCTAGACATCAGTTTGCAGAACTGGGAGGATGGGTGGGTCGGTAAGAAATCTGCAACTGCATATTGTCTCTACCAGGTAAGGCATTACAGAATGAAAGCAACTTGTCCATCCGAAAGAGACATCTAGTTGAAGATTCCTTACCTTACAATAGATACCCAAACAATACCATCCCCGGAGGTGGATCTTCAAACTAAGATCATACCAGAAAGCCCTGCAGGACCGAACAGGCAAAATGACCATCCCTACTGACTCAACTGTCCAGGCAGGAGTGTTTGGTAAGAATGTGCAGAGATGCCCACGCTGCCGGCTGACAGATGTCCAGGACTGGAACTCCGTATGCTAATGCAGTGATTGTACTTTTAGCTCTGGCAGAATGAGCACGCAAACCTTCAGGAGGTTCGCAGAAGAACCTACTTCACCCCCCACCTCAGATCTACACTGGCTGCCAGTGCACAAGAGGTACAAATTCAAAATTCTTACCACCACTTACAAAGCTCTCCACAACATCGGACTCAAGACAATCTACCACAGACTCTCCATCCACCAGCCAACCAGGGAGCTCCGCTCAACAACCCTCACCCAAATCCGGAGAATCTGCCACAGCAGAGGGTGCTCCTTCTCATACCTAGCTGCCAAGAAATGGAACGACCTCACCCTCTCACCTTCGCACCTCGCACACCCTCCTCTACTTCAGAAACAACTCAAAACATGGCTCTGTGGAGTAGCTCGGAAACATCAACACCACTCTAGGTGATAAGCCACGCTTACAAATACTATGATTGATTGAGGTTGCTTTTTAGCCAGTGCGTAGCACATTTGAATGCAAAGACGGACATTTCTGGAGGAGGTTCTCTTCTGTACTGCCCAACCTTTCTTTGCACTAACATAACCAGCAAACAGTTAATCATCTACTCAGAACTCTTTGGTATGATCAAGTTAGAATGCCAATCCTCTTTCTGGGTCCAAGCGGCAGAATATCTCCCCTTCCTTAGAAGGATATGGGGGTGCATAAAAAGTAGGCAAGGTGATGGACTAGCCTACATGGAAGGCCATAGCCACTTTCTGAAGAAAAAAGGTCCATGTGGGAAGCACCGCTTTCTCAGGATAGATGGGCAGGTAGGGCAGCTTAGATGGCAATGCCTGCAGCTCACTCCTCCAGTAAGCAGATGTAATGGCCACAAGGAAGGCTGTTTTCAGAGTAGAAGCCTGAGAGGACAATTGTGGAGAGGCACGAAAGGAGCACACATCAGAAATGTCAAAACCAAATTCAAGTCCCATTGGGGTGTAATGAATGGGGATGGAGGAAACATGAGTAAGGCCTTTAAGGAACCTATTTACATTAGGAGATTTAAACAAAGAAGGTTGATCAGGCAACCTTAAAAAAGCAGACAAGTAACCTTTGAGAGTGCCCAAAGCAGAGCCCTTGTAGTGAGCTGGATTCTGGTTGCAGCACCCATTCCCCCCCTCTCCCCACCAGTCCTAAGGCAGGGTGCATAATATTACGTGTAAGGGCATATATGTATGAGCAGATATGCCCCTGCTATCTCTGTTGATTCTGAGACATAGTAAGTCAACAGGGAAGCCATTTTAAATGCATGTGCTGGGCACTGGTCATTACGAGTTCCCAGGATACATGATGGCTTCTCTGAATCCTTGGATGTTTGGTATCAAACATCTCAGAATAATAAACTTACACTGATTCCAGTGATGGATTTATGAATAAATGCACACTGAGGGCACCTTAGAGGTGTCCCCTGAACACCTACCAACTAATAGTGTGTTGACTGACTGGTCCTGACCAGTTCAGCCACGATTCTGACCCTCCCAGGTAGGAGCCAAAAGCCTGCACGGGGTGGTGTTCTCACCTCACCCAGACAGGATGGACATTCCTTGGGGTTGGGTAGCTTAAAAAGCCCAGCCACCTTTGTAATGCGACCCAGGTCTCTCTAGATGGGGGAGATGACAGCCCGCCTCTCCTGACCCCACTGTTAGAGGCAGCACAGTCAGATTAGGAGGTGTGCCCACTTCATGCCAGTCCCACTGCTAGGGTGGACGAGTTGAAGTGGACAGACACCACTTTTTAAATTCCTCCATCTTGTTTGTAAAGAATTAAGTTAGGGTTATACCCACCTCTCAGAGGAGTGGTCATAGAAGGGGTGTAGTCACCCTAAAGGCCGGCAGCCCATTGGCTACCCCAACACTCCATGTAACGCCCATAAACTGAGTATTTAGATGGCACCCCTGAACCACAGAACTCAGATTCCTACAACCTAAGAAGACCCAGCCAAAGAAGAGTTGCACCCACAGAAGAGAAAAATAAGAAGCAGCTGACTACGACCAGACTGCCTGCTGACCTCAAAGGACCCTGCACAAAAAGCCAACTCATTGAGCTTTCAATAAAGACTCAAGTCTCCTGTGGGCAACGGACCTGCCATGCAAGAAGAAACTCCAAGGAAAAGAGACTGCAGCTGCTGGAACCACAGAAACCAGACACCTGAAGTGACCACTCCACCAGACGTCCACAACCAGAGGTGAAGCCAACCAACGGTGCCAACTCGGTTCGCAGCTGTCCAGAGTCCGAGTCCAGTGTGGTGTTCCCTATCTTTGGCTCTCCCAAGAAGCCTGCATTCTCTTTACACAGGCCCACTTCTCCCACAGACTTGTGGTGAGAGAAAATTCAACATCTGCAGCAACCACTGCACCCGTGGCCCCGGACGTGACGCCAGCTGAGGTGGGTCAACAGTGCCAATGACATCCTCCAGCTCCTAAGAGCTTGAGTCCACCCTGGGTCCACCCCTGCCAGACTCCCTGCCAATGCCTGCAGCCTAAATACGCTTGACCCCCTGACCTTGAGTGCTACTGGTCGAGAAAACCTGACGCCTAAAGGCACAAGAGAAGAGTACCAAAGTAGCACCCACATTCCCAGGCACCCCAAGTCTACTACCTACCTGTTTGTTGTCCCTGACTGGCTTACTAGCCAGAGCCTGCAGCCTGTCTGGCACAAGGTCCAACTCCCATAGAGAACCATTGGGCACCCAAAGCCTTACTGCACCTTCGCACCCAGCCGCTCCAGTGCCACATGGTGTGACCTGTTGGTGTGGTTCTGATCAGTGCCCACTTACCTTTGCTCCCTGAGCCCAACCTCATAAGTCGTTAACCCTGTGTATGCTGAACACTGTTTTTTCTCCACAGGACAACACTAAGAGAACCCTGAAAATTACATTAAGTGTTGCTTTCTGAAACTACAAAGTATTTATGATCAAAAGTCTACTTATTGATTAAGAAAGTTCTTGGGTTTTAAACATACATAAAAAGAATTGTTATTTGTCTAAATTGGTCTTAGATTTATTCTTTGAGTGTGTGTCTCATTTATTGCCTTTGAGTACAACAAATGGTTAACACTACCTTCTGATCAGCCTAACTGCTCGCCTACACTACCAAAAAAATAGAGCATAAGTCTTACCTATTTTTGCCTCTGCAAAACCAATTGGGGATCCACTAGACTCTGCACTGTACTTCATTTTAGTGCATTATATAGAGAGCCAGCTTCCTAGAGCCTTGCTGGGCCAACAAAAGTATAAACAATAGAACCTAACAGAGAGGAGCAGAAAAGGGGGGTAGTTCAACAGACTTGTCTGTGCATCATGCCACAATTTCTTCCAACGACAGGTGTATACCATTTTGGTGGAGGAACGCCTGGCTGCCAAGATTATATTACAGACTTCGGGAGAAAGTCCAGAGCTGTCAACTGCTGCCGCTCAATCTCCACTCAAGAAGGCGGAGACTGGACAGATGTAGGTGAAGAACCCTCACCTGCTGCTGCAACAGAAGATCCTCCCGAAGGGGCAGTCTGATTAGAGGATTGATGGCCATGCTCAACAGCTCGGGGATACCAGATCCTTTGTGCCCAGTCCGGAGCCACAAGGATTACTTAGGTCCCGTCATTCTTGAGAACTCTGGGCAAAAGGGATATGGGCGGAAAGGAGTACAGGAGGCCCAAGTTCCACTCGAGACGAGAAATGTCACCCAGCAATAGCCACCTTGGAAACTCCAATGTGGCAAACTGCTGACATTGAGCGTTCTCCGTGGAGGTGAACAGATCTAACCAAGGCACTCCCCACTGCTGAGAGAGACCTTACGCCACCTCCAGATGGAGACTCCATTCGTGATTACTAAGCATTGTTGGCTTAGTTCATCCACTCGGATGTTCAGAGAGCCCGCCAAATGTTGAACCACTAGGGGAACGCCCTGTTGTTTAAGCCACGTCCGGCGGCACAGAGCCTCTTGACAGAGGGTTCACAACTCCATCCTGGCCTCCTTGTTGCACTATCACATGGCTATGGCATTGTCTCTGAATACCTGCACTATGCTCCCTTTGAGAGAGGGAAGAAATGCTTTCAATGCTAGTTTGACTGCCCAGAGTTCCAATAGGTTGATGTGGAGTCTGGACTCCACCGGAGGCCAGATGCCTCTGATCTCCGCCTCTACCAAATGTCTGCCCCATCCTAGGAGTGACACATCTGTTCCTACTGTCAGATCTGGGTGGGGAAGGGAGAGAGATCTGTCTCTGGGACTATTGTGGTTCATTAACTACCACTGCAGATCTCGTGCAGTTCCCTTTGAGATGGGGCCCATGTTGGAAAGATTCCCCTGATAATGCGCTCACTGAAACTGGTTCCAGAGCAGACAAAAATTAAGCCAGAGTGAGCATTTTGAACTTTTTATTTTTGAGGAAGAGATTGAGGGGCCGAAGGTGTAGGATAGGGCGAAGGGCCTTGTCCTATTTGGGTACCAGAAAGTAGCAAGACTAGCAACCACAACCTACTTCTGGCACAGGGATGCTCTCTATGGCTCCCTTGGCCAAGAGAGCCGTAACCTCCTCGCAGAGAAGTGCCAAGTGATCCACTGTCATTTGATCATAGGATGGTGGCATGGATAGAGGGGTAGTCTTGAAGGGGAGGGAGTAGCCCCTTTACACAATAGGCAAAACCCACCTGTCTGATGTGATGGATTGCCAGCAGAGCAGGTGATGGCAAATCCTGCCTCCAACTGGTCGCTGATAGGGAATTGTCAGACTAGGATGGTTTGGTAGTAGCTGCAGAAGGGGAGGAGTTGGTGGGTAGCAGGGGGCAGCAGACTTGCCAAACCACAGGCTCCCCAATCCACAAGGCCACGCAGAGGCTGAGCAGCACGTGCAGCACAGTGCCTGGAAGACAACAGACGTGGCTGGGCGCCCCTTCCATAGCCACGAACAGGGCAAAAAGCAGACAGTGAGGGATGAGGGGCAGCCACAAGGCCCAAGGAACTGGCTGTAGTCCGCTTTCTCTCCGTCAAAGGGCATGTCCATAAGGTTGGACTGTGCATCCCCCTCAAAAAGCCAGACATCCTCAACCAGGCGTGGCGCCTCAGGGCCACCGTGGGTGCAACTGCTTTCCCCTGTGAGTCGGTCATTTCCAGTCCACACTAGATCATGAACTTTGCTGCACCTCTCCCATCAGAAACCGCTTGAGAGGGTACAGGCTGGGATCTGTGGAAGCACTTGCCCAACCGTATCAAAGCGTGTGGAAAAGGCAAGACGTTTTGACAGACCACAATACCAGGCTTCCCAAAGTGGCCCAGCCTCTTGGATTCCCTATCCAGATGGTGCGGAAGGGAACGCGTCCTGTGATGTAGAGGGTTGGATAACCCAGCTCTTGTGGGTCTGGGTGTTGCATCAGGAACACTGGGCCAGTCTGAGCAGGGCGGTGGCGGCTGGCAAACGTCCTGTTCACAGGACCCTCAGGTGCTGGGTTTGGACCAAGTACCCAGCTGGACATCAGTAAGGGCTTCATTAAGGGCAATAGGGGTTCAAATGATGAAGCCCAAGGCTGAAACACCGCATTCAGGAGGCTAGTCCTGACTGCCACCGAAGGCACCTCGAGGCCCAGAACCTTGGCTGCTCTCTGCACCATCGAATAGGACGGTCCCCTCCTCCTTAGCCACAACAGGGGGAGAAAGCACACCAGTGTCTGGGGAAGTATCCAGACCACTGGCTTCACCCATGTCCGTATGCCAGTCCACAGGGTCTTGGAGCTGATATTCCAAAGGGTCCAGCAACCCGTCCCATTCCTCACCATACCCCAAACCCATAAGAGTCAGGATCTGACAGAGGGCAATGACCCTTTCGGCATCTGATTCAGCATCAAGCAATGCTGGTCCAACTCCGTGTCAGAGTCGGCAATGAGGATCGTGTTGACGCTTCCTGGGGGCCTGGAAAGCTGGACACAATGTCTTGGCATTTTGCATCTTCTTGACTTGCAAATAGGTTTATGCTTTATTCCTCCCTTCCTTTTTAACTCTTGCTGTGACAAACACTAAATCCTCCAAAGCGCCCCATGGCTTGTGACCATTTGTTCCATAACCATCCTGTAGAGGTCACATATGCAGTCTGGCATGTGGTATGAGGGGCAGCACTGGGACCGTCGAAGTCAGAACCCGCATAGGGGAAGATCGACTGACACTGGTTCAGAGCCATGAAACAGATTCATGGGTGCTCCCTCCCAGGCTAAAGGTGCTGGCGCCGAACCTGAGGGGGGGCCCCTCCTGACTCAGCGGGGCCTAAAGGTGCTCCAGCAGAGTCGAACAGTCCAAAAATGAGGCGCATGGCCACATAAAACTCTGACTTGGGCAGGGGTTGCTCCGGCACCCCAGAAACCTTCTCCCTCGTCTGGTCAGCTGGGGTGAAGTTGAAGAACATTTGTACTTCTTTATTTTCTTCTTGTGCCTTGACTTACCCAATTGCCTCGAGGACTCGGAGTGGGATGACAATGGAGGGGCACTCTGCGACCAATCTCTGGACCTTCCTCTGGACGAAGACCGGGACCTACGCAGAGCCAAGCACCAGGCTGCCATGAACTTTAAGGACCACTTCCTCAAAGCTTTCAGATTTATGGCCCAACACTCTGAGAATGACTTCGGATCATGGTCGGGATCCAAATATCAAAGACAGACGAGGTACGGATCCGTAACAGCTATCACCCGATGATAGGACCCGCCGGGCTTGAATACGGTCTTACGAGTAGACATCCTCAACGCACCAGGAGTGTAGACACTCAAAATTCTTTGACAAAAAGTGAAAAAAAGACCAGCTAAAAAGTGACTGAGGAGTAGCTCTTCCTTCAGATCAGCGCTGGCTGCAGAGGAAAGAAAAACTGACATCAGTGCGCTGGGGTGCCACCTACATAGGACCAGTGTGATGTCATTTCCTGCTGGATGACATCAATGACTGATGCAAAGCAGATGGACACCACCTAATGGGTCCCAGGGGTACCGCTTGAGAAAAATCCCTGGAACTAGACGGATGCCTGAGGAAATTGAGGTAAGGAATCTGTAACTAGATGTCTATCAGATTGTTAGGATTTGTCCTCTGGACATTTCTAGTAGGTCCGAGTACCATGTCTGTCTGGCTCATTGCAGAGCGATGTGTATGAGTAACGTCCCTGGCTGTCTGCCTTGTCTAGTACCCTTGGGATCAGCAGAATCAGTGGAAAGGCATATACACATCTCCCTGACCAGTCTATCAACAGGGTATTCCCCCTGAACTGGTGGCATGGAAACCTGGACACGATGTCTTGGCATTTCACATCTTCTGGACTGTTGAGGTATAACATCATTGTTGTGTTTGTTTAGTTAACCACTGTGTACGCTCAAATGCACTGGGAATGCTTTCAGCACCAGGAAAACAGTCATCAGTCCCAGGTAGTTTATGCGCTTCACAGCTCAGCTCCCGAGTCATCTGACCTTCAGATTGTAAGTGTGCTCCCCAGCCCTTGTGGGAAGTGTCCGTCGTTATGGTCACTGTGGGAGATGGTAATTTGAAAGGTTATCATATTTTCACATTTGTTGGGTTGCTGCATTTTATTTCCTTTTTAACCCTTGCTGTGACAATCACTAAATCGTCCAAAGCTCCCCATGGCTTGCAACCTTTTGTTCCAAACCCATCCAGTGGGGTCACATATGTAATCTGGCATGCAGTATGAGTGGGATGCATGATGCCAAGATGCCCATGAATTTCATGATAGGCTTCACTGTCAGAGACTGCCCCTTCTTGTAGTGGCCAGCTTGCTCTGCTTTTATTCTCGCCCGGATATGCACATACTGTTCTTGAGTCCAGTGTTACCACCAAGAACATCTTCACCTGCTCCACATGAGGTGCCGATTTCTCCGGTTTATTGTGAATCAAAGGCACTGTAGCGTGGTGATGACTGTTTACATGTCTTGGTGGCATTCTTGTTTTGAGTTTACCTTTACCAGTCAATCCTCAAACCCTTGTCCCGCCCCCAGACCAAACCCTCTGAGCTCCGCATGAAAGGGTTGACTCGCCAGATGTTGCCAATGTAGGATGGTGTGTGGGTTGTTGGCCAAAGCCTTGCTGTTGCTATGTGGCTGGCGAGAAAATTCCCCCACCTCTTCGGGACTCCTTTACTCCAGAAGAAATGTCTGAATTGCAAGGCCCCCAAGGCCTTTGCTGTTTCGTTATCCTCCTTTATCTGCTCGAGTGCCTCCTCTAACACAGTACTGAAAAAGGCTTCCCCTGTGAAAGGCAGGTTGATGATGGATGTGTGCACCACTGCTTTGAACCCTGACACTACGAGCCATGCATGACACCTGATGGTGGTGCTCGTGCACCTTTGCCTGCTGGTGGTATCCAATGCGTCCAGTGCTGATTGAGGACAGGAGTGGACAATGTTTTTGCCCTCTTGGTTCACTGCATTTGCCCTCATTTTAAGTTCCTCTGGAAAGTTCTGCACAAGCCTTTCAATTTCCTCCCACTGCTGGTGGTCGTACCTTTTGAGGTGTGCACTGGAATTCACAATTATCCATTGCGTCACCCCCTCCCTTTCTCTAACCACCAGGTACATTTTTTTGCTCTCCTCTGGTGATGGCCCGACCGGTGTGGGGGGTTTATTCCTCTTCCAGGCTGTTGACACTATGATAGAGTCTGCCGGTACATTCCATTTAATGTACTGGGGATCTTAGGTGGAATCCTTATATTTTTTTTCCACTTGAAGAGTAATAGCTCTGGCGGTGGATTGTTCTTTGAAAAATGTCTGTCTGGTCCAGTATGCTGGGAAGCATGGGTAGGTACAGGTTTGCTTTCTGTGATGGCATAAGGGTTGAGGAGGAAGCATGATTCCTCCCTCTCTTCTTTGAGCTGGACCTCATACGTGTCTGCCACCCTCTTGAACAGTCCATTGTACATGGACGGGTCTTCCGGGGGGAAGAGGGCCTTGAGGGGTTGCGGTCGATACCCTCCTGGGAGCATTCACTGTCGAGATCCTGCTATTAGTCAAACAGGCCCTGCTCCTCTAGTGGTGATTTTGTCTTCCCTTTTGTTGAAAAGGTCTTCCTTCTCCTCCTTGTGCTTCTCTGGGTCAAAGGAGCCTCGACGTCCAGTAGGTCGTCAACCAAACACCTCGACTCCAAGGGTTTTGTGGTGATGCGGAATTCCTTCAAAGAATCCAACTCCTCCTGCCATCTCAGCCTCAAGTCGGTGCTTTTTTCTCTTGACCTCAAGTGAGCATTTGGCGTCTGTTGAGGAGAGTTTCCTCTTCTGGGCAGCTTGTTCTTTGCTTCCTTGCCTGCACTCCCTCCTTTGCGCCTGCTGGCGTCAAGAATTGTCTCAAAGGTTTGCCCCCCATATTGGTGCCCTTTAGTGTGGGTCATATGCGTCTCTTATGTTTGTGCCAACCTCTGGTCAAAGTGTGTTGAAGCCAATGTGGCTTTTGGGGCTTTAGGTTTGTTTGTTACCTTCTGCCTTTTCAGATTCTCTCACTGCCACTGCTTATGCTTTCTCGAAGATGATGATGCTACCTTCGGCATTCGACTCCCCTCGTTGTGCTGGCTCAGCTTCCTAAACATTTTTCTTGTCATCACTGGAGAGGCCCAGGTCCTTCAGGGATTCCTGTGGACTATGGGTATCTGCCCTGAGGTGGTGTGCCAGTCTGTTTGTCTTGTCTTGAGACGTGGGTACAAATGTGGGGCAGGCTTAATCTTTGGCATTACTTCAGGAGGTACAGGTTACCTCATGTGCATCCCTCTGCGCAAACATTTGGTGGCCGTTGGGGCAGAATTTAAAGAGGGGTGTTCTCCATATCCTTTAGCTGCCCCTCTCTTCTGCCTTCTCCAGACATGTGCTCCTCAACGATAGGGCTCCCTGTCAGGGTTGAGAAGGTTCCCCTCAGTCCTAGGTGTTTTTTATGGACTCTGGTAATTCTCTGTGCTTTTCTGTCAAACTTCTCTCTTCTTTCCGCAATTCTTCCATGATTCTTCAGAGCTTCTCCTCGGTGCTTCCAGATGTAACAGTGGAAAAAAGAATCTAAAGATAGCGACACCATACAGGAACTTTAAACTCTAAACGTCACCCAGGAGATGGGAAGGGACTTCCCAACAAATGGTGGTCGACAATACCCCAAAAAAACAAAAAAGAAGACTGACAAGGGACGATTTCAGACCCAACCACTAGGTGGTGGAGTAGATGCACAGCAAGTGAATCCAAAAAATAATATTTGCTACAAAATCTCGAAGGCGCAGAAGTGCTGGTTCTGCATGTTTTCAGTGGTGGAGACCAGATTGAGCCAAGGATCTCCCCATTCTCAGAAGGGACCTTGCGTCACCTCCGGGTGTAATTCCCATTTGTGATCTGCAAGGCATAAACAGTTGAGTTTGTCTGCTCTGGAGTTCAGAGATTCCACTTGGTGCTGCGCAACCAAGAAGATGGCAGGAACGACAGGGCAAGTTTAGAAATGCAGAGCCTCCTGGCATTGGGTCCACAACCTCACCTTGTCCTGTCTGTTGCAATACCACACAGCGGTGGTTTTGTCAGAGAACACTTGCACCAGCCCTTCATTAATGGATAGGAGCAAAGCTTTCAATGCCAAGTTGAAAACCCTGAACACTAGCACACTGATGTGTAGCTGAGACTGGGTTGGAGACCAGCGTGCTCTGATCTCCACCTCTCCTCTCAGTCACCACTGTCAGCTTCAGGTTGCGAAAGGAGAGGAAATGACTACTGACCCAATCGTGATCTGTCAGCCGCCACTACAGATCTTTTGCATTCCCTGTCAAAATCTGGACCAGGGGGGACTTCAGGCCCCACTGCAGGGCCTGCATGAGCCTTTGGGCGTGCTTTAGCAGAGGGACGCCCATCAGACCCAGTTTTCTTAGAGATCAGTGTCACCAAAATCTAGGACAGAGTTTAAAACATCAGGATCATAGGCCAGATCCGGAGGGTAGGTGCAGAACTGCATCATTTCCCGACAGCTCAGATGAAAGGGTGCATCTGAGAAGGAGTCAGTTGTTATTTTGGCGTGTGGATAGTGAACCCCAGCGAGTGGAGGAGGTTTGTCTTAGTCTGGAGATGGAAGACAACTTGCTAGGCCAAGACCACCTCCAGCAGCCAGTCGTTAAGTTATGGGAGGACTAGGACCTTCGACCTCCAAACGTGTGCTGCAACCACTGCCATCACTTATGTGGACACCCTGGAGGCACTTGTACGGCCCACGGGGAGCACAGTCAAATAAAAAGGATTGTAGCCTACTCAGAACCGCAAGTAATGCCAGTGAGCTAAGAGGATGGGGATGTGGAATATGTATCCAGCAAGTCTAACACTACCATCCAAGTCTCCAGGGCAGACAGTCCCCGAGACAAGGTGAGCATCTTGAATTTCCCTATTCAGAGAGTCACTATGAGAGCTCAGATTTAGTATGGTGGAGGCCTTCTATCCTTTTTCAGCACCAGAAAGTAGAAGATATAACAACCACATCCTACTTCTGGCTAACAGAGCCATCAATTCCTGACACAGCAAGTAAATATTATCCTCCATCAGTTGTTATGGGGTTGGTGGCAAAGGTGAAAGGGTTGTCATAGACTCCCATTGTAGTAACAAAACTGCTGGATTTTGGGTGGCAGCACCACCGAGTATGGGGGACGGAGTCTGATCTTGCATCGTGTGACAGCTGTCTGCCTAGCGCTTCCGGCTAGCTACCAGCATCTCACCAATACCAAAAGTAAGAGTGATTTGTGGCAGCCTATCGCATGACACTTAAGACTCTTTAGGGAAGTCATTGTGGAGCAGATCGTACCCCTGTCTCTCAGTTACGCAAATCTAATACATACAAGGACAAACAGAAGCAGATCTTAGTTCAATACATATTTTATTAACGTAAAAAGGCATGAACTGTGATTATGAGGCAAATGAAACAGCATTATCACAGCAGTGACCAGGAAAGTGTCATAATAGTGTCCCTAATATCCCTACCTACACTACTAAGTTTCTACATGAGAGCAAATCGCAGTGGTAGCTCCAATCCACTCTTCTGGTCATGGAAGGAAGCCCAACCCCATACCTGGATTCAGAGATGAAGAAGAGGTCTATTAGTCTGCCTGGAGTCTTCCACGTAGAGGAAGAGGAACCAAAAGACTTCAGCAGAAACTGCAACAATGTGCATCATGAGATGGCAAGCTGGCTGGAATGTCCCCTCTTCCCCGGATTTGGGCAGTGTGATGTTTTATAATAACATATCAAATATTAAAAGAACTGCCCTGACAACATCTATGCAGGATAGACAATGTACTGTTTAGACTGGCAATAACCAGTGAATATCGTTTACAGCCTTGGGTTGAGCACAGGATGAGAATGTTGTGCAAAGAAATGAATAACAAATTCTATGTGGAAAGGCAACTGATAATAGAATTTAAAAATTCCACTAAAATGAAGCTTTGCTGAATAAAAATAAAATGTACCTAGGTAACTCCCCTCCGGCCACTGCCCCCACTTTTTGCATGCCACTGCCCCCACTTTTTGCGGCAAGGCTGGAGGAGATAATGAGAAAAACAAGGAGGAGTCACCCACCAGTCAGGACATCCGCTAAGGTGTCCTGAGCTGAGGTGACCACTGCCTTCAGAAATCCTCCATCTTGAGTTTGTAGGATTTCCCCAATAGGATTAGGGATGTGCCCCCCTCCCCACAGGGAGGAGGCACAAAGAGTGTAGCCACCCTCAAGGACAGTAGCCATTGGCTACTGCCCTACCAGACTTAAACACACCCCTAAATTCAGTATTTAGGGGCTCCCCAGATCCCTGGAAATCAGATTCCTGCAACCTGAAGAAAGAAGGACTGCAGACCTACAAGCCTGCAGAGAAGAAGGAAGACGGCAACTGATTTGGCCTCAGCCCTACCAGCCTGTCTCCAACTTCAAAAACCTGCTCCAGCGAAGCATCCGACAGGGACCACCCACCTCTGAAGCGTCAGAGGACTGCCCTGGACTACAGGACCAAGATACACCCGTGAACAGCGGCCCTGTTCAAAACCAGCTACTTGTTTGCAACAAAGAAGCAACTTCCAAGGACTTCATGTTTCCCGCCGGAAGTGTGAGACTCTACACTCGGCACCAGATGCCCCTGGCTCGACCTGCAGAAAACCAACACCTCAGGGAGGACTCCCCGGTGACTGCGAGCCCGTGAGTAACCAGAGGCTCCCCCTGACCGTGACTGCCTGTAACAAGGAACCCGACGCCTGGAACCAACAATGCACCCGCAGCCCCCAGGACCTGAAGGAACCGAACTTTGACGCAGGAGTGACCCCCAGGCGACCCTCTGCCTAGCCCAGGTGGTGGCTGTCCTGAGAAGCCCCCCCCCCCCCCGCCTGCACCGCTAGAGTGACCCCCGGGTCCCTCCATTGAAACCTGTACAAAACCCGACGCCTGATTTGCACACTACACCCGGCCGCCCCTGTGCCACTGAGGGTGTGTTTTGTGTGCCTACTTGTGTCCCACCCAGTGCTCTACAAAACTACACCTTGTCTGCCCCTCGAGTACACAGGTACTTACCTGCTGGCAGACTGGAACCGGAGCACCCCTGTTCTCCATAGGCGCCTATGTGTTTTGGGCACCTCTTTGACCTCTGCACCTGACCGGCTGTGAGCTGCTGGTGTGGTAACGTTGGGGTTGCCTTAAACCCTCAACGGTGGGCTGCCTATGCCCCAGGACTGAGACTTGTAAGTGTTTTACCTACCTCCTAATCTAACCTTTACTTACCTCCCCCAGGAACTGTTGATTTTTGCACTAAGTGTCCGCTTTGAAAATAGCTTATTGCCATTTTTACAAAGACTGTACATGATCCTGTTTTCATTCAAAGTTCCTAAAGTATCTAAGGGAAGTGCCTTACATTTAAAGTATTAACTGTAAATCTTGAACCTGTGGTTCTTAAAATAAACTAAGAAAAGATTTTTCAATATAAAAACCTATTGGCCTGGAGTAAGTCTTTGAGTGTGTGTTCCTCATTTATTGCCTGCGTGTGTACAACAAATGCTTAATGCTACCGTCTGATAAGCCTACTGCTCGACCACACTACCACAAAATAGAGCATTAGAATTATCTAATTTTGCCACTATCTTACCTCTAAGGGGAACCCTTGGACACTGCACACTATTTCTTACTTTTAAAAGAAAACAATCTAACATGGAGTCGATGCCCATGCGCAATGGAACCGAAGAGTCGATCCTGTTGCTCGGAAACACTTCTTCGAAGAAAAACAACTTGTAACACTCCGAGCCCAACACGAGATGGCAGAAGTATAATGCACAGCATCTGTATCTGCAGCTACACATGCCACCAAACATATATATATATATATACACACACACACACACACACACACACACACAAAGCCTAATGTATGACAAATTAAGAATTGCTGTTGGAACATCTGTCAGTGGTCTGCCTACGATCGGGTTAATTAAAATTCACACACACTTCCTAAAAAACGTTCACTTCTTGTACTGTTTCCACAAGTGCAGTGCTTTGATAACTTGAGTGGCATCTGATGACTCAAGAACAATTCTAAAGCATGTACTGCCAGATGAATGTGCTTTACCTGTGGTGGTGGAGAAGGAATTCTTGGCTGCAACAGTTTTTGTACCTAAAAGTGTGAGAAAAAAAAAAGAAAATCACAAAAAGAAAGTAGTGTACATTTGGTTAAGACAATATCACTGAAACATATTAGATGCCTACTGAAAGTATCTTTTCAGATTTACATTTTCTAGAACAACTGTTCTAAACAGTACAATATTAAAAGTTCAGCTGCTTAAGAACCAGTCTTGCGTCTGCAAACCCCAGGGCAAAATCAGACCTTAAAATGGACACCAGGAGAAAAGCTTATTCATCCAACGGTAACAGGGACGTCATAGTTAGGTTCACATTTTACACACACAAAACATTAGAAAATCAGTTATAGTTTCTTCAGATAAGGATAACTATAACTGTTGCCCTAAGGTAACTATAACTCATGCCCAACAGGCAGTTTACTCATCAATAATTTTATAACAAATGTTGTAATTAGGTTATCAATGATGGTATAGAAGATGTCATGAGTGATGCAACATGTGGGATAATTAACAGTGCATGGTGAGGGTTTGAGTTGTACTTACCTTAGGACAAAAGTTAGTTTCATCAGATAAGTATAATTATAACTGATGAATTTCTATGGTTTTGCGTGTAAAATGTGAACCTAATTAGAACGTCTTTGTAACCTTTATTTTTGTCAGTGAATGTTTACGGTTTTTAATGCAATTCCCTACCTATAACGTCCATGTAACCTTTTCAGAGTGTGTGTGTAGATGATATATATGGAAAATGTCACTTACCCGATGTACATCTGTTCGCGGCATGTTCCACTGCAGATTCACATGCTGTGCATATACTTCTGCCATCTAGTGTTGGGCTCTAGAGTATTACAAGTAATTTTTCTTCGAAGAAGTGTTTCCAAGTCACGGGATCAAGTGACGACTCCTCTTCGGTTCCATTGCACATGGGCATCGACTCCATGTTAGATTGTTTTCCCACAGAGGGTAAGGTAGGAGTGATAGAGTATAAAGAAAAGAGATGTCCATGCTAATGGAATGTTAAATATATATATAATATGTACAAATGTTGTTACCTTCAATGACTACAGGCAGCCAGGGAGGTGGGATGGTGCATGTGAATCTGCAGCAGAACATGCCATGAACAGATGTACAGTGGTTAAGTGACATTTTCCGTTCAATGGCATGTGTAGCTGCAGATACACATGCTGTGCATAGACTACAAAGCAGTTAGTTCTCCCGTAAAAGCTGTGGTTAGCCTGTAGGAGTTGAAGTTGTTTGAAATAATGTTCTGAGTACAGCTTGCCCTACTGTGGCTTGCTGTGTTGCTAAAACATCTACACAATAGTGTTTAGTGAATGTATATGGTGTTGACCAAGTAGCTGCTTTACATATTTCAGCCATTGGTATATGTCCTAAAAAAAACATTGTAGCACCTTTCTTCCTTGTGGAATGTGCTTTAGGAGCAACTAAGAGTTGCCTTTTGGCTTTAATATAGCATGTTTCGATGCATCTTACTGTCCATCTTGCTAATCTTGGTTTTGAAATGGGGTTACCTGTATGAGGGTTTTGAAAGGCTACAAACAGCTGTTTAGTTTTTCTGAATGGGTTTATTCTATCTATATAATACTTTAGTGCTCTTTTAATGTCTAATGTATGTAGAGCTATTTCTGCCACAGAATCTGGCTGTGGGAAGAAGACTGGTAGTTCCACTGATTGATTGATATGAAAAGGTGATACTACTTTTGGAAGAAATTTGAGGTTAGTTCGTAGTACAACTTTATGTTTGTGTACTTGTATGAACGGTTCTTCAATTGTGAAAGCTTGAATCTCACTGACTCTTCGCAACAATGTAACTGCGACTAGGAAAGCAACCTTCCATGTTAAGAATTGCATTTGACATGAGTGCATAGGTTCAAATGGTAGGCTCATAAGTTACGTAAGCACTATGTTTAAATTCCAAGAAGGAACTGGTGGTGTCCTGGGTGGAATGATGCATTTTAAGCCTTCCATCAAGGCTTTAATAATAGGAACTTTAAATAAAGAGCTGTGCTGTATATTTTGTAAATATGCTGAAGTTGCAGTAAGATGTATTTTTATGGAAGAGAATGCAAAATGTGATTTTTATAAATGAAGTAAATCGCATACAATAGCTTGTATTGATGCTGTAAGAGGGGCAATCTGTTTAGATTGACAGTAATATAGAAATATTTTCCATTTGTTAGCATAGCACTGTCTAGTAGTGGGTTTTCTTGCTTGCTTAATCACATCCATACATTCTGATGGTAGTTGTAAATACCCAAACTTTATGATCTCAGGAGCCAAATCGCCAGGTTGAGTGTGTTGGGATTTAGGTGTCTGATGTGCCCTTTGTTTTGTGTCAACAGGTCTGGTCTGTTTGAGAGTTTGGAGTGTGGTACTACTGATAAGTCTAATAATGTTGTGTACCACGGTTGACAGGCCCACGTTGGTGCTATGAGAATCATATTGAGTGAGTTTTGACGCAATTTGTTGACTACAAATGGAATGAGTGAGAGAGGAGGGAAAAGCATAAGCAAATATCCCTGACCAATTGATCCATATAGCATTGCCCTTGGATAGGGGATGCGGGTGTCTGGATGCAAAGCTTTGGCATTTTGCGTTTGTTTGTGGCGAACAGATCTATTTTTGGTGTTCCCCACTGTTGAAAGTATTTTTGAAGTACTCGAGGGTGAATCTCCCACTCGTGTGTTTGTTGATGATTTCTGCTGAGAACATCTGCGAGTTGGTTGTGTACCCCTGGAATGATTTGTGCAACCAGGTGAATTTGGCTGTGTATTGCCCATTTCCAAATTTTCTGAGCTAGGAGGGAGAGTTGGGATGAATGTGTTCCTCCTTGCTTGTTTAGGTAATACAAGGTGGTCATGTTGTCTGTTTGGTTGAGGACATTCTTCTGTGTTAGAAGAGGCTGAAAAGCTTTGAGTGCTAGTAAGACAGCTAACAATTCTTAGTGAGTTATGTGTCGCTGTTTGTGTTGGGCATCCCATTGTCCTTGGATGTTGTGATTTTTGATGTGAGCTCCCCAGTCAATCATTGATGCATCTGTTGTAATTATGGTCTGAGGCACAGGGTCTTGAAATGGCCACCCTTTGTTTAGATTTGTGGAATTCCACCACTGAAGGGACATGCTTGTTTGGCGGTCTATCAACACTAGATCTTGAAGTTGACCGTGCGCCTGTGACCATTGTTGGTCAAGGCATTGTTGTAAGGGCCGCATGTTTAGTCTTGCATGTGAAACAATCGCAATACATGATGCCATCATCCCTAACCTTTTCATGACAAATCTGACAGTGTAGTGTTGACCTGTTTGTATCTGTGCAAGTATATTTTGGAATGCTTGAATTCTTCGCATATTTGGGCTTGCTAGCGTTTTTCGAGTATTTAGTATTGCACCTAAATACTGTTGTATTTGCGCAGGTTGTAGTTGCGACTTTTGGTAATTTATTGAGAACCCTGCAGGGTTTGTATTACGTAATGTGCATGTTTTTGACACTGCGTATGACTGTTTGATTTTATTAGCCAATCGTCTCGATATGGAAAGACATGTACATGTTGTCTTCTTACGTAGGCTGCAACTACCACTAGGCACTTTGTGAATACCTTTGGAGCTGTTGTTATTCCGAAGGGTAACACTTTGAACTGATAGTGCTCTCCTTGAATGACAAACCTGAGATATTTTCTGTGCGCCGGATGGATGGGTATATGAAAATACACATCCGTGAGGTCTAATGTTGCCATGAAATTGTGTTTTTGAAGTAGTGGGATAACATCCTGGAGAGTTACCATGTGAAAGTGTTCTGAGAGGATGCAAAGGTTGAGGGTCCTGAGATCTAATATTGGTCTTAGGGTGCCATCCTTTTTGGGAATGAGGAAGTATAGTGAGTAAACTCCCGTCCATTTTTTATTTTGTGGCACGGGTTCTATTGCTTGTTTGAGTAATAGAGATTTTACTTCTTCCTGTGCTCTGTGGATAATTTGTATGGTTTTGGTGGAATGATTGGGGGAGTTTGCATCAATTCTAGGCACTAACCATTGCGTATAATCGACAGTACCCAATTGTCTGTGGTAATGTTTTGCCAATTGGGTCGGAACTTCTGTAGTCTTCCTCCCAAAGGGGAGGTGTGGAGTGGAAGGGGATGAAACAAGTCACTGTTTAGTGCGCTGTGAGGTTTGTTTAGAGGGTTGAAATTTCCCTCTACTCCTGGGATACTGTCCTCTATATGTTCCCTTAAAACCACCTTGTTGGTATTGAGGTTGGTAGGCTGGTTTTGCCTGCGATGTGGATGCCTCTGCTGTTTGAGCTCTAAATCCACTTCTAAACTGAGGTTTCCAAAAGGAACCCCTGTATGGTGTGGTGTATAGTGCACTGGTGTATAGTGCACACATAGCTTTTGCAGTGTCTGAATCCTTAAGCAATTTTTCCAATTGCAGTGTCCACTTCTGGGCCGAAAAGTTTTTTTTTTTTTATTGAACAGCATATTCAATACGAAAAGTTGTTTTTATTGAACGGCATATTCAATACCGCTTGTTGGATTTCGGGTTTCAAACCAGAGGACCTGAGCCATGCATGCCTCATTGTTACAGAAGTGTTGACACTCCTGGCCGCTGTGTCTGCTGCGTCTAGGGCAGACCTAATCTGGTTATTGGTGATGGCTTGCCCTTCCTCTACTATTTGCTGTGCCCTTTTTTTATGTTGCTTGGGGAGATGCTGAATTATGGCTTGCATCTCATCCCAAAGGGCCCTGTCGTATCTAGCCAATAACGCCTGTGAGTTGGCTATTCTCCATTGATTGGCTGCCTAGGATGTAACTCTCTTCCCTGCAGCATAAAATATCCTACTCTTTGTCTGGTGGGGGTGCATCACCGGATGACTGAATTTGCCCTCTTTCTGGCAGCACTTACTACTACTGAGTCTGGAGGGAGTTTTTGAGTTATGTAGACCGGATCAGAGGGAGGTGGCTTGTATTTCTTCTCTGTCCTGGGAGTAATTATTCTTGCTTTAACTGGCCTGCTAAATATTTGATCAGCATGTTTTAGCATGCCGGGGAGCATAGGGAGCGACTGGTATGTTGAATGTGTGGAGGAGAATGTATTAAACAAAAAAACGTCCTACAACGGCTCAGTGTGCATGGTGACACTATGGCAGAGGTCTTCAAACTGGGGGGCTCTTCTGTCTCAAAGTGTCTTTTTAGATTGGAAGGATCAGCAGGCCTCGCAATTTTCTTCCCGATGATCTGGGAAAAGGCAAAGATTACATATGAGGTGTTGGTCTGTGTAAGGGAATTTCGCGTGGCACTGAGGACAGAATCGGAATGGAGTCCGATCCATGAGGCTTCCACACGGTCAGCCCGACCAGGCCAGAGTTGGGCACGCGTGCCCCGAAAGTAGAGATGTCTTTTCCGACGGTACTGATGTGTCGATAGAAGATGTAAACCCTATCAATACGATACTAACGAAAATAAAGTGTTTTCAAAGTTTTCTGAATCGAACTATCGGAGTGAAAGGAAACACGTCCGAACCAGACGGCGGAAAGAAAACAATCTAACATGGGATGCCCGTGCGCAATGGAACTGAAGAGGAGGGGTCACTTGATCCCATGACTCAAAAACACTTCTTCAAAGAAAAACAATTTTAACACTCAGAGCCCAACACTAGATGGCAGAGGTATATGCACAGCATGTGTATCTGCAGCTACACATGCCATCGAACATATATACACACACACACACACACACACACACACACACACACACATTATGGAATCAAATCTAATTTTAGCTGGTCTGCGTTGCATATTGCTTATACCCAAGGACAGAAGCATACATATTCATTTGGAAAGATTTCTCTAAATCAAAACATTTATTGACTCAAGGCAAAGTTTTTAACATTCACACAAGAGAATTCTAATTGCCTAATTGAATTATTTTTTCCTCCAATTTATTGCACAGCCATAAGTTATCAAAATAAGTGATTAGCAACCTTGCCTTAATGCAGAGCAGAAAGTGAAGTGCCTGTTGCGCTCAATTTATTTGATATTACTGAAACAATTTCAGAACCTTAAGAATAGTTTTGTAGAGAAGGTTCAATTTAACTTGTTCAGACTGATTCCGCTGTAAGTGAATGAGAAACCTGGTCGAGGCAGTCTCTTTAAATCAGTTCTGCTGTGTTGATGAACCCTGTAGCAAGGGCGTCAGGAACTACTCTCAGAAGGCGGAAGTTTGCCACAGGGAGCTTCCCCACATAGACGTACGCATGCAATCAAAATGTTTCCCTTTTAATGTGCCCTGTAGCAGTCCTACTCATCGGCTACATCCAAGTACTGGGAAAAAAAGACAGCCTGTGTTGCTGGTGCAGGAGTTTAAAACATAATGAACGCCACCCAGTTGCGACTTGCATTTTAAATCCCTCTTTTTGTTTTGCGTGTTGTACAGCATTACTTGGGCTGCTGATGCTAGCCATGTGCCACTTCTTGTGCTGGCAGAGGCTCCATCCATGCAATCTGTTGACAACATTTGCTGGTGGCGTCCTATTGCCTTTCGGGATGGGAACTTATTTCCCTGCCCAGGGAAGAAACCAACCCTTGCAGATGTCAACTAATTGCAAGATACGGTCGCAGCAGTTGCATACACTGAAATAGGTAAGTGGCTGTTTAGAAGTTGCTTTATCAGCCTGAAAAGCTGCAGAGCAGCTCCGGTGCACGGTCAGCCTAGTGCCCTATCAGCCAGTGTAACGTAAATCTGGAACATGAATTATTGTCGCCTTTAGAGGACCTCCATGCGCAGAAAGTGCCCTTTTTCGTAGTGTCACCAGCTCTCTGATTTTGTGTGAGTACCTGTGAGTCAATTGCAGCAAGGGAGCTAGAGCAGAGCCCGTCCGGGATTAAAGTGTTGCTGGCCATTGTGTGCTGGTGAAATACTGCAGCTTTCTGAGGGAGAAAGTTACACCGATTTTGGCACCTTAATGTCCTTTTGCATGCAAGCTAGCGGGTTGATACAGTAGCTATTACAGCGCAATGTGCTAAGTGGTGTGTCTCTTGGCGCTAGAGGGCGGAAAGGTGGAGGGTAGATATCTGGAGAGATTGAATGGGAAATGGGTGAAAGGAATACGGGAAGTCGGAAAATGATTTAGCCAAGCAGTTGCACAGGTGGGGTGATGTTCCCCTCCATTTATTTGCTTCTTCCATCTGCAGGTGGGTACAGATGAGGAAAGGTCGCCCACCTTGTAACCAGAGGAGCATAGCGCACCGCCGAAGTCGCACACCCTATTGCAGCCTTTTAAAATGATGAAGTTTTAAACTGACACAGACACTGGCGTGGAAAAAAGTCACATTATTAGCTTAGCGCTATCTTTAACCTGTTCTGTGCCTTGGACGAGGTGACCTCGTCCAAGGCTACAGTTCCTGTGTGCCTTGGACGAGGTCACCTCGTCCAAGTCACAGGAACTTGGGGGAGCGCTAGTGTACCCCCCTGTGCACCCCACCCACCCCCCCAAGGCGGGGATGGAAGGGGAAGCCCTTCCCCTTCCACCCCCCCGTGACGTCAGCGCGCGAGCTGATTAGTCACAGGGTCTCCCCCATCACGCTGGATTGAAAGAGAAATGCTCAGCATTTCTCTTTTTCTCTTTCAATCACGTGGGGGAGGCCCGGAGAGGCTTCAAAGGGAAGGAAATGTATTTCCTTCCCTTTGAAGTCTCTCCCAGGGTTTCAAAAGCCGGATTGCTTTCAATCCGGTTTTTGAAACCCCACTAGACACCAGGGATTTTTTTTCTTCCTTCTGAAACTGACATAGGGTGGGGGGGGGCATTTTTTTGGGAAGGCCTTTTCTCAAATTTATTTTAGGCCATTTCTGCCCCCCTAGGTCTCTAGTTTCCAAAAATGCATAGGTTTGGTAGGTTTCCCTAGGTGCCGGCTGAGCTAGAGGCCAAAATCCACAGTTAGGCACTGTTTTCTATGAAAAAATTGGATGTGTCCACGTTGTGTTTTGGGCCATTTCCTTTCGTGGGCGCTCTAGTCCTACCCACACAAGTGAGGTATCATTTTTATCGGGAGACTTGAGGGAACGCTGGGTGGAAGGAAATTTGTGGCTCCTCTCTGATTCCAGAACTTTCTGTCACCAAAATGTGAGGAAAATGTGTTTTTTTAGCCAAATTGAGGTTTGCAAAGGATTCTGGTTAACAGAACCTGGTCAGAGCCCCACAAGTCACCCCATCTTGGATTCCCCTAGGTCTCTAGTTTTCAAAAATGCACAGGTTTGGTAGGTTTCCCTAGGTGCCGGCTGAGCTAGAGACCAAAATCTACAGGTAGGCACTTTGCAAAAAACACCTCTGTTTTCTTTAAAAAAATGTGATGTGTGCACGTTGCGTTTTGGGGCGTCTCCTGACGCGGGCGCTAGGCCTACCCACACAAGTGAGGTATAATTTTTATCGGGAGACTTGGGGGAACATAGATTAGCAAAACAAGTGTTATTGCCTCTGGTCTTTCTCTACATTTTTTCCTTCCAAATATAAGAGAGTGTGTAAAAAAAGACATCTATTTGAGAAATGCCCTGTAATTCACATGCTAGTATGGTCACCCCGGAATTCAGAGATGTGCAAATAACCACTGCTCCTCAACACCTTATCTTGTGCCCATTTTGGAAATACAAAGTTTTCTTGATAGCTATTTTTGACTCTTTATATTTCAGCAAATGAATTGCTGTATACCCGGTATAGAATGAAAACGCACTGCAGGGTGCAGTTCATTTTTGGCTCTGGGTACCTTGGGTTCTTGATGAACCTACAAGCCCTATATATCCCCGCAACCAGAGGAGTCCAGCAGAAGGAACGGTATATTGCTTTCGAAAATCTGACTTTGCAGGAAAAAGTTACAGAGTAAAACGTAGAGAAAAATTGCTGTTTTTTTCACCTCAATTTCAATATTTTTCTTTTTCAGTTGTTATTTTCTGTAGGAAACCCTTGTAGTATCTACACAAATGACCCCTTGCTGAATTCAGAATTTTGTCTACTTTTCAGAAATGTTTAGGTTTCTGGGATCCAGCATTGGTTTCACGCCCATTTCTGTCACTGACTGGAAGGAGGCTGAAAGCACAAAAAATTGTAAAAATGGGGTATGTCCCAGTAAAATGCCAAATTTGTGTTGAAAAATTGGGTTTTCTGATTCAAGTCTGCCTGTTCCTGAAATCTGGGAAGCTGGTGATTTTAGCACTGCAAACCCTTTGTTGATGCCATTTTCAGGGAACAAACCACAAGCCTTCTTCTGCAGCCACTTTCCCATTTTTTGGAAAAAAACGAAATTTTCACTGTATTTTGGCTAATTTCTTGGCCTCCTTCAGGGGAACCGACAAAGTCTGGGTACCTCTAGAATCCCTAGGATGTTGGAAAAAAAGGACGCAAATTTGGCTTGGCTAGCTTATGTGGACAAAAAGGTATGAGGGCCTAAGCGCAAACTGCCCCAAATAGCCAAAAAAGGCCTGGCACAGGAGGGGGAAAAGGCCTGGCAGCGAAGGGGTTAACCACCAGTCAATGCGCAAGTCAAAGTAACTTCGCAGGACTAATGGTGAGCACATGCATAATAATAATTTGAGACTGGGTGTGCTTGAGTCACATACTTGTGCGTGGGCATGCACATGTACATTATACAGCTCTGTTAAAAATATAAAACTGCATGTATATTGTTTGTAAGTGCATAGATTCTAAATGTGAAGTTCTCACCAACTTGGGGTGTATCTTTCATTCTGCCTCCACTGCATGCCATTATAACTTAGACAAGTGTACAATTCTGAACATGTAAACCTAGTTACCTTCCTATCCTGAAGGTTGGGGGCCAGCCTGCTTATACGTGTAATTAGACACTTCTGCACAACAAAATTCGAAACTGGCCCACCAAGGAGAGGGGATGATTTGGAGTTGGGGAAGGGGGGGGGTTAGGGGCGTCTTAAAAAAAAAAAAAAAAAAAAAAAAAAAAACAACAAGCAAAGGCTACCATGTTTTTTGATTTTGCCAAAGGATTCGCAGATCTGCTGTGGATTCTCTCTCTCCTTTTTTTTTTTTTTTTTACGTATTTGAACCCAGGGGGTGTCCGGACTACCAGGCCTAAGAGGTCAGGCTATTCCTACCCTTCCCGCTTGTATCTTTTTTTGCGTTTTTGTTAGGACTCAGCACCAAGTCTCAAGACGGCTTCCAACACTTACTGGTTGAAGTGTTGCCAGCCAATCAGATCTCAAAATGACAACTACTGGATTTGCAGATCCTCTGCGTCCCTAGATATCTAATGTTTTTCCTTTAATAACTCCAAAACTACTGAACGGATTTGCACCAACTTACAAAAAGTACTCTTTATAGAGCAAGATCTAGCTTTCTGCCAAATTTGTTGCAATTCTGCTTAGTGGTTCTGGCTGTAGTTCTGACCTAACTCCAAATGGGAAATTCCATGGGGAAAACATGTTTTAGGATCCCACACCCCTCAACATCACCCTTGTTTCGACCCGCTTGACTAATCACCCCAACACTTTCCACGCAGCAGCTAAAGTGAGTGGCGTACTAGTTTTTAAAAGTTTCTGAAGATTCAGATAGTGCCAAAGTTATGGGGAAACCACCTACCTAGTATATATATATATATATATATATATATATATATATATATATATATATATATATATATATATGGAAAATGTCACTTACCCAGTGTACATCTGTTCGTGGCATGAGACGCTGCAGATTCACATGCTGTGCATTATCCTGCCATCTAGTGTTGGGCTCGGAGTGTTACAAGTTGTTTTTCTTCGAAGAAGTCTTTTCGAGTCACGAGACAGAGGGACTCCTCCCTTTCGGCTCATTTGCGCATGGGCGTCGACTCCATCTTAGATTGTTTTTCCCCGCAGAGGGTGAGGTAGGAGTTGCGTATATAGTAAAAGTGCCCATGCAATGGAGTGAGTATGTATGTACATAATGTGTATAAAAATAGTATATATTTACAAATTTACAAATGTACAAGTTTCATCAACTTATAACGGCTACAGGCTCCCGGGAGGGCGCATGTGAATCTGCAGCGTCTCATGCCACGAACAGATGTACACTGGGTAAGTGACATTTTCTGTTCGATGGCATGTGTAGCTGCAGATACACATGCTGTGCATAGACTCCTTAGCAGTTATCTCCCCAAAAGCGGTGGCTTAGCCTGTAGGAGTTGAAGTTGTCTGAAATAATGTTCGTAATACAGCCTGTCCTACTGTGGCTTGTTGTGTTGTTAACACATATACACAGTAATGTTTTGTGAATGTATGAGGCGTAGACCATGTGGCTGCCTTACAGATTTCTGTCATAGGTATATTTCCTAAAAAGGCCATTGTGGCGCCTTTTTTCCTAGTGGAGTGCGCCTTTGGCGTAACAGGTAGATCTCTTTTTGCTTTAATATAGCAGGTCTGAATACATTTCACTATCCATCTGGCAATGCCTTGTTTGGATATTGGATTTCCTGCATGAGGTTTTTGGAAGGCTACAAACAATTGTTTTGTGAAACTGTTTTGTTCTATCAATATAATACATTAGTGCTCTTTTAAAGGCTCTTTCAGCTACTGAGTCTGGTTGTGGAAAACAAAACTGGGAGTTCCACTGTTTGGTTTAGGTGGAAGGGTGATATAACTTTTGGTAAGAACTTGGGATTTGTACGGAGAACCACTTTATGTTTATGTATTTGTATAAAGGGTTCTTGTATAGTAAATGCTTGTATTTCACTTACTCTTCTAAGAGATGTGATAGCTATTAGGAAGGCTACTTTCCAGGTTAAGTATTGCATCTCACAAGAATGCATGGGTTCAAATGGTGGACCCATGAGTCGTGTTAATACAATATTGAGGTTCCACGAGGGAACTGGTGGTGTTCTTGGGGGTATGATTCTTTTTAAACCCTCCATAAATGCTTTGATGACTGGGATTCTAAAGAGTGACGTTGAATGTGTAACCTGCAGATAGGCAGATATTGCTGTGAGATGTATTTTAATAGAAGAAAAAACTAGATTAGATTTTTGTAAGTGTAATAAGTAGCTTACTATGTTTTTTGTGGAAGCATGTAGTGGTTGAATTTTATTATTATGGCAGTAATAGACATATCTTTTCCATTTATTTGCGTAACAATGTCTTGTAGTTGGTTTTCTAGCTTGTTTAATGACCTCCATACATTCTTGTGTAAGGTCTAAATGCCCAAATTCTAAGACTTCAGGAGCCAGATTGCTAGATTGGGCGATGCTGGATTAGGGTGTCTGATCTGTTGTTTGTGTTGAGTTAACAGATCTGGTCTGTTTGGTAGTTGGATATGAGGAGCTAGTAGTGTTGTATACCATGGTTGGCGAGCCCAGGTTGGTGCTATTAGTATTAGTTTGAGTTTGTTTTGACTCAATTTTTTTTTACCAGATACGGAAGGAGTGGGAGAGGGGAAAAGCGTAAGCAAATATCCCTGACCAACTCATCCATAACGCATTGCCCTTGGAGTGAGGGTGTGGATACCTGGACGCGAAGTTTTGGCATTTTGCATTTTCGTTTCTTGCGAATAGATCTATTTGTGGTGTTCCCCAGCTTCGAAAGTAAGTTTGTAGTATCTGGGGATGAATTTCCCATTCGTGTGTTTGTTGGTGATCTCGACTGAGATTGTCGGCTAACTGGTTTTGAATTCCTGGGATGTACTGTGCTATTAGGCGAATGTGATTGTGACTCGCCCAATGCCAAATCTTTTGTGCTAAGAGACACAGTTGTGATGAGTGTGTCCCTCCCTGTTTGTTTAGGTAATACATTGTTGTCATGTCTGTTTTGACAAGAATGTGTTTGTGGGCTATTAGCGGTTGAAATGCTTTCAATGCTAGAAACACCGCTAACCGCTCTAAATGGTTTATATGCAATTGCCTTTGTTGAACGTCCCATTGTCCCTGTATGCTGTGCTGGTTGAGGTGTGCTCCCCACCCCATCATGGAAGCATCTGTTGTGATCACGTATTGAGGCACTGGGTCTTGGAATGGCCGCCCTTGGTTTAAATTTATAGGATTCCACCACTGAAGCGAGGAGTGCGTTTGGCGGTCTATTAACACTAGATCTTGAAGTTGACCCTGTGCTTGGGTCCATTGGGTTGCTAGGCACTGTTGTAAGGGCTGCATGTGTTGTCTTGCGTTTGGGACAATGGCTATGCATGAAGCCATCATGCCTAGGAGTTTCATTACAAACCTCACTTGATAGTGTTGGTTTGGGTGCATGTTTAGTATTACATTTTGGAAGGTTTGTACCCTTTGTGGACTTGAAGTGGCAATCCCTTTTTGTGTGTTGATTGTCGCTCCTAGGTATTGTTGTATTTGACATGGATGTAGATGTGAGTTTTGGTAGTTTATAGAG
Source organism: Pleurodeles waltl (assembly GCF_031143425.1). NCBI lineage: Eukaryota > Metazoa > Chordata > Amphibia > Caudata > Salamandridae > Pleurodeles > Pleurodeles waltl. Next base: position 473,237,461 of record NC_090448.1, read on the forward strand.
AACCCTAACTTGCGAAGGGTTTCTATGATGTAGTTTGTGTGTAGAAGACACTGTTGCTGAGTGCTGGTTTTTATTAACCAATCGTCCATGTAAGGGAATACATGCATGTGCTGTCTTATGATGTGAGCAGCTACTACTGCAAGACATTTTGTGAATACCCTTGGGGCTGTTGTGATGCCGAACGGTAGCACTTTGAATTGGTGATGCACGCCTTGGATTACGAACCTCAAGTATTTCCTGTGGGAAGGATGTATGGGTATGTGGAAATAAGCATCTTTGAGATCTAATGTTGACATGTAGTCCTGTTGTTTGAGCAAGGGAATCACGTCTTGGAGTGTCACCATGTGAAAATGATCTGATTTGATGTAATGATTTAGTGTTCTGAGGTCTAATATGGGTCTCAGTGTTTTGTCCTTTTTTGGAATTAGGAAATACAGGGAGTAAACACATGTTCCTTTTTGATGGTTGGGTACTAGTTCTATTGCTTCCTTTTGTAACAATGCTTGGACTTCTAGTTGTAACAGATCCAAGGGTTGTTTGGAGATGCTGTGTGCTCTTGGAGGCACATCTGGTGGCAAATGTAGGAATTCTATGCAATAACCATGTTGGATAATGGCTAGGACCCACGCGTCCGTAGTTATGTGTTCCCAGTTTTGGTAATAATCTGTGAGCCTCCTCCCCACTGGTGTTGTGTGGTGGGGGTTTGTGATGTTGGATTCACTGTTTAGTTTGTGGGGTTTTTGGGCTTTCGAATTTCCCTCTCGTTTTAGGGAACGGTCCACCCCTATATTTTCCCCGAAAACCTCCTCTCTGATATTGTCCCTGGTATGTGGGTCTGACTTGTGAGGTGGAAGGCTCTGTGGTCTGGGCCCGAAACCCCCCTCTAAAGTGCGGCTTCCTAAAAGTGCCTCTGCTCTGTGGGGAGTAGAGCGCGCCCATGGCTTTGGCCGTGTCAGTGTCTTTCTTCAGTTTGTCTATCGCTGTATCCACCTCCGGCTTAAACAATTGTTGTCCGTTGAAAGGCATATTCAGCACAGCCTGCTGGATTTCTGGCTTAAATCCGGAGGTACATAGCCACGCGTGTCTCCGAATGGTTACCGCCGTGTTTACTGTCCTGGCCGCCGTGTCTGCTGAGTACATAGCCGACCTTATTTGGTTGTTGGAGATAGTTTGGCCCTCCTCGAAAACCTGTTGGGCACGTTTCTGGAACTCTTTGGGAAGGTGTTGAATGAAATGTTGCATTTCGTCCCAATGAGCCCTGTCGTATCTTGCCAGTAGAGCTTGGGAATTGGCAATTCTCCATTGATTGGCTGCCTGTGCTACCACCCTTTTTCCTGCTGCATCGAATTTCCGACTTTCTTTGTCGGGTAGCGGTGCGTCTCCAGAAGTTTGTGAGTTTGCCCTTTTCCGGGCTGCTCCTACTACCACCGAATCAGGAGTCAACGGTTGTGTAATGTACACAGGGTCCGTAGGGGGAGGTTTATATTTCTTCTCCACCCTAGGTGTGATGGATCTGCTCTTGACGGGGTCTTGAAACACCTGTTTGGCATGTTTTAACATGCCTGGTAACATTGGAAAACTTTGGTACTGGCTGTGCGTAGATGACAGGGTACTGAACAAAAAGTCATCTTCTATGGGCTCTGAATGCAATGCTACGTTATGAAAAGTAGCTGCCCTGGAAACCACCTGCATATAAGCAGTACTGTCCTCCGGTGGTGATGGCCTTGCCAGGTAGCAATCCGGACTATTATCTGAGACCGGTGCATCATACAAATCCCATGCATCCGGGTCATCTTGGCTCATCCCTGTGTGCGTTGGTGACTGCATCATTGGGGGTGTTGCTAATGGGGACAGATGTGGCGAGTGCGGTGGCGATGGCTGTGGAGAAAACTGTGGTGGTGTTTTTTCTTCAGCCACTTTTGCTTTTGGCTGCATTTCCGCCTCATGGAATGAAAGCTTCCGCTTCATCTTTATTGGAGGAAGAGTTCTGATTTTCCCTGTGTCTTTTTGTATATGGAGCCTCCTCTGGGTATGGTCTGGCTCTCCCATGCCCAGTTCTTGTTCAAACCTGTGGCCTTGTAATTGTGAGGAAAGGCCGTGTTTGTCTGTATAGGAGCTGTGTTTCGGCTCCGAGGCTGCAAGTTTTGGTACCGAAACCTTTTCGGCAGTCTTTTTCGGTTCCGAGGAAACCTTTTTGGCTTTCGGGGTGCCAATCTCTCGGTGTCTAGTCTGGTCGGAGCCGGTATTTCAGTGCAGAGTCTGTTCGGAGCCTGTATCTCGACCGGAGTCGGATGTCTTTGGCTGCTGGGAGGCCTTTTTCGGTGCCGATGTTTGGTCACCGTGTTTTCGGGTAAAGCCATGGCCTGTTGGCGGTGGCGTCCCGGGCCTTCATGATTTTCGAGTGAGTTTTTGCCGGGGCTGGTTTACTCATGGTTTGTTGCCTCGTCGGCTGCTCACTCTCAGGCTCGTCCGAGTCCGAATCTGGAATGGAGAATGTCTCCTCTTCTTCAATGTCGCGGTGTCCGGCCGGTGTCGACGCCATTTGAAGTCTTTGAGCTCTACGATCCCGCAGTGTCTTCTTGGATCGAAATGCCCGACAGGCCTCGCACGTATCCTCTTTGTGTTCGGGGGACAAACACAGATTACAGACCAAGTGTTGGTCTGTATAAGGATACTTAGCGTGGCAGCTGGGGCAGAAGCGGAAGGGGATCCGTTCCATGAGCCTTGAAGATGGACACGGTCGGGCCGACCAGGCCCCGCCGAGGAGTGGAAGCCCCGAAGGGCTGCCGGAGCTCTTCTTTCTTCGGTGTCGATGTGCTAGCACTAACCCAGTACCGAGCGCAAACAATACCGTTGAATTTTCCGATTGATAACTATCTTTTCCGAACCGAAACACGGAGCGAAGAGGAACACGTCCGAACCCGATGGCGGAAAAAAACAATCTAAGATGGAGTCGACGCCCATGCGCAATGGAGCCGAAAGGGAGAAGTCCCTCGGTCTTGTGACTCGAAAAGACTTCTTCGAAGAAAAACAACTTGTAACACTCCGAGCCCAACACTAGATGGCAGGATAATGCACAGCATGTGTATCTGCAGCTACACATGCCATCAAACATATATATATATATATATATATATATATATATATATATATATATATATATATATATATATATATATATATATATATATATATATATATATATATATATATATATATATAAATAACTGTTTTGAGAGATATATATGTATATATATGTGCCAAATGGTCAAATGTCAGATGGTGCCAAAGTTATGGGGAAACAAAAAACGCTTCATCTATGGAAACTAGGTCTTAACTACACCTACCTAGGTTATATATATGTAACCTAGGTAGGTGTAGTTAAGACCTAGTTTCCATAGATGAAGCGTTTTTTGTTTCCCCATAACTTTGGCACCATCTGACATTTGGGATATATATTCCACCTACCCTCAATACTGCAAACATGCTTTCCCACCTAGAAAGAATAACTCAAATCTCCTGTAAGTGCAAAGACGATTTTAATTAAACCTCTCCTTTGAGTCAATGGATAATCCACTAATAGGCCAGATATCTTTGTCTTGACTGTGCAGCTCAGTTTGAGGCTTACTACAAGACCCACTTTTGTAAAACTAATTTCTTATAAACTACTTAACTGATTTACACAAAACCAAGCAAAGGCACTGCGAGGAGGAGGTAAGCTCTACTTCCATGCTAGATCTAGTGTAATTCGGTTCAGATATATTTTCCCTCAAGTGGTGTTCACCCCGCTCCTCACTGACCTGTACAAAACTTGCCATGTCGAACCTATATCGGAGGATTATTTTTTTGATAAGTTTGTGCAGATCCATAGAGGTCTAAAGATATTAAACAACAAACAAAGCATTTTTAATGGAATGTCAGCCTTAACCATAACTACAGAGGTACCATCACTGCGTCCATCACAGACACTATATATATAGGTTCGAATGGTGGACCCATGAGTCGTGTTAATACAATATTGAGGTTCCACAAAGGAACTGGTGGTGTTCTTGGTGGAATGATCCTTTTTAGACCCTCCATAAATGCTTTTATGACTGGGATTCTAAATAGTGAAGTTGAATGGGTAATTTGCAGATAGGCAGAAATTGCTGTGAGATGTATTTTAATGGAAGAAAAAGCTAACTTAGACTTTTGTAAGTGTAGTAAGTAGCTTACAATGTTTTTCGCAGACGCGTGTAATGGTTGAATTTGATTATTATGACAGTAATAAAAAATCGTTTCCATTTATTTGCATAGCAATGTCTTGTAGTAGGTTTTCTAGCCTGTTTGATGACCTCCATACATTCTTGTGTAAGGTCTAGGTGTCCGAATTCTAAGACTTCAGGAGCCAGATTGCTAGATTGAGCGATGCTGGATTTGGGTGTCTGATCTGTTGTTTGTGTTGAGTTAACAGATCTGGTCTGTTTGGTAGTTTGATATGAGGCACTACTGACAGGTCTAGTAGTGTTGTGTACTAAGGTTGTCGTGCCCAAGTTGGTGCTATTAGTATTAGTTTGAGTTTGTTTTGACTCAATTTGTTTACTAGATACGGAAGGAGTGGGAGAGGGGGAAAAGTGTAAGCAAATATCCCTGACCAACTCATCCATAACGCATTGCCCTTGGAGTGAGGCTGTGGGTACCTGGATGCGAAGTTTTGGCATTTTGCGTTTTCTTTTGTTGCGAATAGGTCTATTTGCGGTGTTCCCCAGTTTTGGAAGTAGGTCTGTAGTATCTGGGGATAAATTCCCATTCGTGGATTTGTTGGTGATCTCGACTGAGATTGTCTGCTAACTGGTTTTGAATTCCTGGGATGTATTGCGCTATTAGGCAAATGTGATTGTGAATCGCCCAATGCCAAATCTTCTGTGCTAAGAGACAGTTGTGATGAGTGTGTCCCTCCCTGTTTGTTTAAGTAATACATTGTTGTCATGTTGTCTGTTTTGACAAGAATCTGTTTGTGGGCTATTAGTGGTTGAAATGCTTTCAACGCTAGAAACACTGCTAGTAGTTCTAGTTGATTTATATGAAGTTGTTTCTGCTGAGTGTCGCATTGTCCCTGGATGCTGTGTTGGTTGAGGTGTGCTCCCCACCCTACCATGGAAGCATCTGTTGTGATCACAGTGAGGCACTGGGTCTTGGAAAGGCCGCCCTTGGTTTAAATTTACAGGATTCCACCATAGAAGCGAGGTGTGTGTTTGGCGGTCTATCAACACTAGATCTTGAAGTTGACCCTTTGCTTGTGTCCATTGTGTTGCTAGGCACTGTAAGGGCCACATGTGTAATCTCGCGTTTGGGACAATGGCTATGCATGAGGACATCATGCCTAGTAGTTTCATCACTAATTTTACCTGATACTCCTGGTTTGGGTGCATGCTTTGTGTTACGTTTTGGAATGCTTGTACCCTTTGTGGACTTGGAGTGGCAATCCCTTTTTTGGTGTTGATTGTTGCCCCTAAGTATTGTTGTATTTGACACAGCTGTAAGTGTGATTTTTGGTAGTTTAGTGAGAACCCTAGTTTGTGAAGGATTTCTATGACATATTTTGTGTGTTGAAGACACTGTTCCTGAGTGCTGGTTTTGCATAACCAATCGTCTAGATACAGGAATACGTGTATGTAATGTCTTCTGATATGTGCAGCTACTACTGCAAGGCATTTTGTAAATATCCTTGGTGCTGTTGTTATCCCGAATGGTAACACTTTGAATTGGTAATGTACCCCTTGGATTACAAACCTTAAGTATTTCCTATGGGAAGGATGTATAGGTATATGGAAGTAAGCATCCTTGAGGTCTAATGTTGACATGTAGTTTTGTTGTTTGAGCAATGGAATTACGTCGTGAAGTGTCACCATGTTTAAGTGATCTGATTTGATGTAAAGATTTAGGCCCTCATTCTGACCCTGGCGGTTTGAAACCGCCAGGGCAGAGGGTAGAGGGCAGAGGAAGCACCGCCAACAGGCTGGCGGTGCTTCCTGGCCAATTCTGACCGCGGCGGTAAAGCCGCGGTCAGAAAAGGGGAACCAGCGGCTTCCCACCGGTTTTCCCCTGGCCAAAGGAATCTCTTGCAGCGCCGCCATGGGGATTCCGACCCCCTTCCCGCCAGCCTGTTCCCGGCGGTTTACACCGCCAGGAAGAGGCTGGCGGGAACGGGTGTCGTGGGGCCCCCTAACAGGGCCCCATAAAGATTTTCAGTGTCTGCTTGGCAGACACTGAAAATCGCGACGGGTGCCACTGCACCCGTCGCACCGCAGCAAATCCGCCGGCTCCATTCGGAGCCGGCTTCATCTTTGCTGGGGCTTTCCTGCTGGGCCGGCGGGCGATCTTTTGCAGATCGCCCGCTGGCCCAGCGGGAAAGTCGGAATGTCCCCTGCGGTCATCTGACCAATGGGCGGGGTTTGGGCGGTTTCCGCCCGGCGGGCAGCGCCCGCCGGGGTCGGAATGACCCCCTTAGTGTTCTGAGATCTAATATGGGCCTCAGAGTTTTGTCCTTTTTTGGTATTAGAAAATACAGGGAGTAGACACCTGTTCATTTCTGATGTTTGTGTACTAGTTCTATAGCCTCTTTTTGTAATAACGCTTGGACTTCTAGTTGTAATAGATCCAAGTGTTGTTTGGACATGTGTGTCTTTGGAGGCACATTTGGTGGTAACTGTATGAATTCTATGCAATAACCATGTTGGATAATGGCTAGGACCCACGAGTCTGTTGTTATTGCCTCCCAATTTTTGTAATAATCTGTGAGTCTCCCCCCCACTGGTGTTGGGGATTTGGGACACTGAAGTCACTGTTTAGTTTGAGGGGTCTTTGGAACTTTCCTCTGGTTTTAGGGAACTGTCCACCTCTGTATTGTCCCGGAAAAGCCTCCTCTTTGATACTGGCCCTGGTATGTGGGTCTGGCTTGTGAGGTTGAGGGTTCTGTGCTTTGGGCCCGAAACCCCCCTCTAAACTGTGGCTTCCTAAATGTGCCTCTGCCCTGTGGGGAGTAGAGCACGCCCATGGCCTTGGCCGTATCATTGTCCTCCTTCAGCTTCTCTATAGCTGTATCCACCTCTGGCCCAAACAACTGCTGTCCATTAAAAGGCATATTAAGCACAGCCTGTTGGATCTCTGGCTTAAATCCTGAGGTGCGAAACCATGCGTGTCTACGAATAGTGACCGCTGTATTCACAGTTCTTGCGGCTGTGTCCGCTGCGTCCATTGCTGATCGTATCTGGTTGTTGGAGATACTTTGGCCCTCCTCCACCACTTGTTGTGCACGCTTTTGAAACTCCTCGGGAAGATGTTCTATAAAGTGCTGCATTTCATCCCAATGAGCTCTGTCATATCTTGACAATAAAGCCTGTGAATTGGCAATGCGCCATTGATTGGCTGCCTGTGCTGCAACTCTTTTCCCCGCTGCGTCAAACTTTCGACTTTTTGTCGGGTGGTGGTGCGTCTCCAGAGGTGTGTGAATTAGCCCTTTTACGTGCTGCACCTACTACTACTGAGTCAGGTGTTAGTTGTTGTGTGATGTACACAGGGTCCGTAGGGGGAGGCTTGGACTTTTTCTCCACCCTAGGCCTTGTAGTTGTGCTGAAAGGCCTTGTTCTTCGGAGTAAGAGCTTGTTTTCGGCTCTGATGCTGGGTGTTTCGGCACCAAAACTTTTTCCGCAGTCTTTTTCGGCTCTGAAGCCACTTTTTTCGGTTTCGGGGTGCCGATCTCTCGGTGCCGACTTTGCTCGGAGCTGGTAGCTCGATGTCAAGTTTGGTCGGAGCCACTTTTTCAGTGCCGAGTATACTCTGTGCCGGTATCTCGACCGGAGTCGGATGACTTCGACACGTGTGTGCCCTTTTTCGGTGCAGATGGTTGGTCACCGATTTTACAGGTTAAGCCATGGCCTGCTGGCGGTGGCGTCCCCTGGGCCTTCATGATTTTGGTGTGAGTTTTGGCCAGTGCTGGTTTACGCACGGTTTTCGCCGGCTGCTCCATTTCAGGCTCGTCAGAGTCGGCAATGGAGAAAGTCTCCTCTTCTTCGACGTCGTGGTGTCCTGACGGCGCCGATGCCATTTGAAACCTTCGTGCTCTCTGGTCCTGTAGCGTTTTTTTCGACAGAAATGCCCGACAGGCCTCGCACGTATCCTCTTTGTGTTCGGGGGTCAAACACAAATTACAGACCAGATGCTTATCTGTGTAAGGATACTTATTGTGGCATTCGGGGCAGAAGCGGAATGGGGTCCGTTCCATTAGCCTTGAAGACGCACGCGGTCGGGCCGACCAGGCCCCGCCGGGGGATAAAAGCCCCGAAGGGCTACCGGAGCTCTTCTTTAATTCGGTGTCGATCTGCGTTAACTAACCCGATACCGAATGCAAACAATACTGTCAAATTTTCCGAGATTTAACTAACTTTCCGAACCGAAACACGGAGCGAAGAGGAACACGTCCGAACCCGATGGCGGAAAGAAAACAATCTAAGATGGAGTCGACGCCCATGCGCAATGGAGCCGAAAGGGGAGGAGTCCCTCGATCTTGTGACTCGAAAGGACTTCTTCGAAGAAACTCCAAACCCAACACTGGGTGGCGGGATATGCACAGCATGTGTATCTGCAGCTACACATGCCATCGAATATTATATATATATATATATATATATATATATATATATATATATGGAAAATGTCACTTAACCAGTGTACATCTGTTTGTGGCATGAGACGCTGCAGATTCACATGCTGTGCATTATCCTGCCATCTAGTGTTGGGCTCGCAGTGTTACAAGTTGTTTTTCTTCGAAGAAGCCTTTTCGAGTCACAAGACCGAGGGACTCCTCCCTTTTCGGCTACATTGCGCATGGGCGTCGACTCCATCTGAGATTGTTTTCCCCGCAGAGGGTGAGGTAGGAGTTGTGAATATACTAGATGTGCCCATGCAATGGAGTAGGTATGTATGTACATAATGTGTATTAAAATAATATGGCTACAGGCTCCCGGGGAGGCGGGTGGGCGCATGTGAATCTGCAGCGACTAATGCCACAAACAGATGTACACTGGGTAAGTGACATTTTCCGTTCAATGGCATGTGTAGCTGCAGATACACATGCTGTGCATAGACTAGTAAGCAGTTATCTCCCCAAAAGCGGTGGTTCAGCCTGTAGGAGTTGAAGTAGTTTGAAATAATGTTCTTAGTACAGCTTGACCTACTGTTGCCTGTTGTGCAGTTAACACATCTACACAGTAGTGCTTGGTAAATGTATGAGGCGTAGACCATGTTGCTGCCTTACATATTTCGTTCATTGGAATATTTCCTAGAAAGGCCATGGTAGCACCTTTCTTTCTGGTTGAGTGTGCCTTTGGTGTAATAGGCAGTTCTCTTTTAGCTTTAAGATAGCAGGTTTGAATGCACTTAACTATCCATCTAGCAATGCCTCGTTTTGAAATTGGATTTCCTGTATGAGGTTTTTGAAAGGCGATAAATAGTTGTTTTGTCTTTCGAATTAGTTTTTTTCTGTCAATGTAGTACATTAGTGCTCTTATGATGTCTAATGTATGTAGTGCTCTTTCAGCTACAGAATCTGGCTGTGGGAAGAACACTGGTAATTCTACCGTTTGATTCAAGTGGAACGGTGAGATTACTTTTGGTAAAAATTTAGGATTGGTCCGTAGAACAACTTTATTTTTGTGTATTTGAATAAATGGTTCTTGAATGGTAAATGCTTGAATTTCACTCACTCTTCTTAGAGATGTGATGGCAATTAAAAATGCAACTTTCCACGTTAAGTATTGCATTTCACAAGAGTGCATGGGCTCAAAAGGTGGACCCATGAGTCGTGTTAAGACGTTGAGGTTCCATGAAGGAACTGGTGGTGTTCTTGGTGGTATAATTCTCTTTAGGACTTCCATAAACGCTTTTATGACTGGTATCCTAAATAATGAAGTTGAGTGCGTAATTTGCAGGTAAGCTGAAATTGCCGTAAGATGTATTTTAATGGAAGAGAAAGCTAGTTTAGATTTCTGCAAATGTAGTAAGTATCCTACTATCTCTTTTGCAGATGCGCGTAAAGGTTGAATTTGATTATTATGGCAGTAATAAACAAATCTTTTCCACTTATTTGCATAACAGTGTCTAGTGGTAGGTTTTCTAGCCTGTTTTATGACCTCCATACATTCCTGTGTGAGGTCTAAGTGCCCGAATTCTAGGATTTCAGGAGCGAAATTGCTAGATTCAGCGATGCTGGATTTGGATGTCTGATCTGTTTGTGTTGTGTTAACAGATCTGGTCTGTTTGGCAGTTTGATATGAGGTACTACTGAAAGGTCTAGTAGTGTTGTGTACCAAGGTTTCCTTGCCCATGTTGGTGCTATTAGTATGAGTTTGAGTTTGTTTTGACTCAATACATTGTTGTCATGTTGTCTGTTTTGACAAGAGTGTATTTGTGGGTTATTATGGGTTGAAATGCTTTCAGCGCTAGAAACACCGCTAACAGTTCTAAGTGGTTTATATGAAACTGTCTTTGCTGAATGTCCCATTGTCCTTGGATGCTGTGCTGATTGAGGTGTGCTCCCCACCCTGTCATGGATGCATCTGTCGTTATTACGTATTGTGGCACTGGGTCTTGAAAAGGCCGCCCTTGGTTTAAATTTATACTGTTCCACAATTGAAGCGAGATGTATGTTTGGCGGTCTATCAACACCAGATCTAGAAGTTTACCCTGTGCCTGTGACCACTGTGATGCTAGGCACTGTTGTAAGGGCCGCATGTGCAACCTTGCGTTTGGGACAATGGCTATGCATGAGGACATCATGCCTAGGAGTTTCATTACTAATTTGACCTGTATCTTTTGGTTTGGATACATGGCTTGTATTACATTGTGGAATGTTTGGACTCTTTGTGGACTTGGAGTGGCAATTCCTTTTACTGTGTTGATTGTTGCTCCTAGGTATTGCTGTGTTTGACACTGCAGAAGGTGTGACTGAGTAATTGACTGAGAAACCTAGTTTGTGTAGGGTTTCTATGACGTAATTTGTGTGTTGTGAACACTGTATTTGCGTGTTGGTTTTGATTAACCAATCGTCTATGTACGGGAACACATGTATTTGCTGCCTTCTGATATGAGCAGCTACTACTGCTAGACATTTTGTAAAAACTCTTGGCGCAGTTGTTATTCCGAATGGCAACACTTTGAATTGGTAATGTATCCCTTAGAATACAAACCTTAGGTACTTTCTGTGTGAAGGATGTATTGGTATATGGAAATATGCATCCTTTAGATCCAGTGTTGTCATGTAGTCTTGTTGTTTGAGCAGTGGGATTACTTCTTGTAATGTAACCATGTGAAAGTGGTCTGATTTGATGTATGTATTTAATATTCTGAGATCTAGTATAGGTCTTAGAGTTTTGTCTTTTTTGGGTATCAGAAAGTACAGTGAGTAAACTCCTGTGTTTAGTTCTTGTTTTGGTACTAATTCTATTGCCTCCTTTTGGAGCAATGCTTGAACTTCTAATCCTAGAAGATTTATATGTGTGTTTCCGGTGGGACTGTTGGAGGGAATTCGCGAAATTCTATGCAATAACCATGCTGGATAATTGCTAGTACCCAAGTATCTGTTGTTATCTCCTCCCAATGTTTGTAAAATTGGCTTAATCTTCCCCCCACAGGTGTTATGTGATGGGGATGTGTGACTTGTGAGTCACTGCTTATTTTGAGGACTTTTGGGGCTTTGGAATTTCTCTACTTTTGGGGAATTGTCCCCCTCTATATTGCCCCCGAAAACTTCCCCGCTGATATTGGCTTTGGTAAGTGGCCCTTGTTTGTGATGTTGTGGTTTCTGTAGGTTGTCCTCGAAACCCTCCCCTAAAAGGTGTTTTGCGAAATGTGCCTCTGCTCTGCGGGGAGTAGAGTGCGCCCATGGCTTTTGCCGTATCAGTGTCTTTCTTGAGTTTCTCAATAGCAGTGTCGACTTCCGGCCCAAACAACTGCTGTTCATTAAATGGCATATTTAGCACGGCTTGTTGAATTTCCGGCTTGAAACCTGACGTGCGCAGCCATGCGTGCCTTCTGATTGTTATTGCAGTATTTACTGTCCTTGCAGCCGTATCTGCTGCATCCATTGAAGACCGTATCTGATTATTAGAGATACTTTGTCCTTCTTCAACCACTTGTGCTCTTTTTTGGAACTCCTTGGGTAAGTGCTCTATCAAATGTTGCATCTCATCCCAGTGATCTCGGTCATATCTTGCCAAACGTGCTTGTGAATTGGCAATGCGCCATTGGTTTGCTGCTTGTGCTGCAACCCTTTTGCCCGCAGCATCAAATTTGCGACTCTCTTTGTCTGGAGGTGGTGCGTCCCCCGAGGTATGAGAGTTTGCTCTCTTACGAGCTGCCCCGACAACTACTGAGTCTGGAGTTAACTGCGTTGTAATATAAACAGGATCTGTTGGCGGTGGCTTGTACTTTTTCTCCACCCTTGGAGTTATGGCTCGGCCTTTAACAGGATCCTGAAAGATTTGTTTTGAATGTTTTAGCATTCCTGGGAGCATAGGTAGTCTTTGGTATTGGCTATGAGTGGAGGTTAGCGTGTTAAACAAAAAGTCATCCTCAATTGGTTCGGAATGCAAGCTGACGTTATGGAAAGCAGCTGCCCTTGCGATCACCTGTGTGTAAGATGTACTGTCCTCAGGAGGGGACGGCCTGGCAGGGTACGAGTCTGGGCTGTTGTCCGATACTAGAGCATCGTAAAGGTCCCATGCATCAGGATCATCTTGACTCATGGCAGTATGAGTCGGGGAGTGCATCAGTGGAGGAGTTGCTACTGGTGATGTGTGCACTGATGGTGGTGGAGAAGGTGGTGGAGTTGTTTTCTTTGCCACCTTTGCCTGTGGCTCCTTGTCCTTTTCTTGAAAGGCAAGTTTTCTTTTTATTTTAATTGGAGGAAGAGTGGTTATCTTCCCTGTGTCTTGATGAATGTGGAGCCTCCTTTGAGTATAGTCTGGCTCTACAGCTTGAAGTTCCTCTCCAAATCTATGTTTTTGCATTTGGGAGGCCAATCCTTGTTCCTCTGTATAGGAACCTGTTTTCGGCTCCGAGGCTGGATGTTTCGGAACCGAAACTTTTTCGGACGTCTTTTTAGGCTCCGAAGAAACCTTTGTAATTTTCGGCGTGGTGGTGTCTCGGTGCCGAAATTTCTCTGAGCCGATGTCTCGGGTCCGAGATTGCTGTGTGGCGGTATCTCGACCGGAGTCGGATGACTTCGACACCAGCGTGCCCTTTTTCGGTGCCTTGGCTTGGTCACCGCTTTTTTGGGTTAAGCCATGGCCTGTTGGCGGTGGCGTCCCCTGGGCTTTTGTTGACTTCTCGTGAGTCTTACGTTTCGACGTCTTACTCACGGTTTTCGGCGTTTCTTCGGCCTCGAGCTCTTCAGAGTCCGATTCGTGGATAGAGAAAGCTTCCTCTTCCTCCTCGAAACGCTCTTGTCTGGTCGGCGTCGACGCCATCTGCAGTCTTCTGGCTCTTCGGTCTCTTAACGTCTTTCTGGACCGAAACGCTCGACAGGCCTCACAAGTATCTTCCTTGTGCTCTGGGGACAAGCACAAGTTACAGACCAGATGCTGATCCGTATACGGATACTTGTTATGGCATTTTGGACAGAAGCGGAATGGGGTCCGTTCCATCAGCCTTTAATTCACACGTGGCCGGGCCGACCAGGCCCCGACGGGGGATCGAAAAAACCCCAAAGGGCCACCGGAGCTCTTCTAAATTCGGTGTCGATCTGTTGTAACTAACCCGATACCTAACGCAAAACAATACCAACGTTTTTTCCGAGATTCTAACTAACTTTCCGACCCGTAACACGGAGCGAAAAGGAACACGTCCGAACCCGATGGCGGAAAAAAAACAATCTAAGATGGAGTCGACGCCCATGCGCAATGGAGTCGAAATGGGAGGAGTCCCTCGGTCTTGTGACTCGAAAAGACTTCTTCGAAGAAAAACAACTTGTAACACTCCGAGCCCAACACCAGATGGCGGGATGTGCACAGCATGTGTATCTGCAGTTACACATGCCATCGAACACACACACATATATATATATATATATATATATATATATATATATATATATATATACACACACACACACACACACACACACACACACACACACACACACACACACAGTGGCAGTCACCATTGTGCAGTTATAGTTAGGATCTAGTTACCATAAGAAGAAAAATTTTTGATTTGCCAATAATGTTGGTGCCATTTGACAAATCTTCATGAACCTTTCCAAAATATTGTTTATCACCTACAGCTCCTTCCTGAAAAGTTTTGGGTTAACCCTGAAACACAGGTTAAGAATAAAAAGGGGGTCACAATACACAATTTTCCCATGTAATCTTACATACGAAAACTGAACAGTGATACTGCAAAAATCGCTGAACGAAATTACACCTAATTTGGCAGAAAGCTAACTTCATTAAGAAAGAGTGCATTTTGTGACTTGGTGTAAATTAGTTCAGTACTGTTTAAGTAACTAAGGTTCAAACACTTTGTATATTTACACAGCTGGGTTTGCAGGATGCTCACTAGAGTCCAGAGATTATGTAACTTCACATAGAGCAATCTGATGGCCCAAGGGGACTTTTTTCCCCCGCTGGCTGCTTCACTCTTGCTACAGTGAAAGGCTCCAGCAAACTACTGCGGAAGCTCGTGCTCCGATTGGCTGGCTGCAACATGAAGCAAAATAATGTGACTGTCATTTCAGGACCTGGGGAATTGGTCATTCGGTCCTGGATAATTTTTTTAAAGAATAAGTGGGGAGGGAGATATACTACAGCTTGCAACTCGGCGAGCATAGAAACAACAGTCAAAATTACTACTTACTGTTATCAAACTCCCTCCCGACTTCAATAATGCTAACCCACACGATTGGGCAACTGCTAGAGACAGTGTGGTATGCAGGGGACGCTACTCCACTTTCTGGGGGACTGGCCCAAGATCTCCTAGTTCTGGAACCAGATCCTGCAGGACACAGATACCCATCTACACAACCAACTACACAGGTTCCTGGCATATGCCATACTTGGCCTTCCTATTCGACTCACATTTCAACTGAAATCACGTAGGAGGGCATCACATTGGTCTAGCATTGGGAGTGGCCCACAAGACGATACTCACATTCTGGAGCATCACTATGGTTCCTACACATCGGGCCTGGTTACATAGACTCTGGCACATATTGGTAATTGAAAAAACTCCGACATTGGTGTCCCAAGAAGACTCCTATAGCGACCTCTGGAGTCTATTTATTTCGTTACTATCCCACAAATTTTGGGAATTGGCATGCTCTAGAGACCTAAAGCTGCTGTGACTCTTGGACCGTCTGTCGCTGGACTGATGTTTCAGAATATAATGCACATACAGCCGACTCGTCCTATTTTTGTTGCTCTGCACGAGTGTCCACCGGGTGGCGGGTTAGGGAGGGGAGAGGGGTTTAAAGTTCTTTGTACGTTAAAGGATATTTCCTTGTTTACTTTGCCTATTGCTCATGGTATTATGAGGCTGATACTTAACTACGGGTAACAATTAAAAAATGTAGATCATAAAAGAATAAGTGGTCAGGGTAGGGGTACACTCAGACACTCCTGAACCTTGTGGACGGGGCCAAATTTTAAATACATTTTAGGGGGCCTTCAGTGATTCAGCGTGTGTCCTGCAGGAGCCAGCATGGCCCCTGGACTACCGCAGGAGTCCCACATGAGTGCAGGGGCTTTATTGGCTCCTGCGAATGTGTCACGGGATCAGAATTTGCCAGCGGTGGGGGCTTAGGCCTTTTGGAGGGTGGCTGCCAGCAGGAAGGGTGGATGCAGGGCCTGGCCGAAGGCCTGGCCTTGTGGCCATCTCCCAAAACCTCCTTGTTATCCCCCACCCCTGCCATGCACAGCCTTTGGCTATGTGCAGGGGGGATGGCTGCACATGGGGGAGAGAGTGTTGGATGCAGGGACTGCCAATATGGGGCTAGATGCAGGGCCAAGCCTAAGGCCAGACCCACCAGTCAACTCCATGCCGCGCGTAGCTGTAGGCCATGTGTAGCAGGGGGTTGGCCTTATGTATGGGTAATACAATATTATTTTACATTTAAAAAATCCACATTATCCCTCATTATCCAGGAGCAACTATTAATGAAATTGACTCAGTAACATTTTATTTTATCAGGTAAGATAAGTATTGCACTCACTACCAGTCCACTCATAAGGGCCTGTGTAGAATTCGGCACAGGGGTAAAGGGAGATGGGGAGATATAACATGACACTGAAAGGAATACAGCCTGAAAACCTTCCAAGTGTACTATTGGGAAAAACAAGCAAACCTGCAACCCTGTGTAGTTGTGTTTTTATAGGTGCAGATTTACTACTGTCTCCTGAATTGGTTCAAAATTATTTTGCCTTTTTAGCCATGGTTTATAATGTGATTGCCATGCATTATGCAGAAAATAGGTGTAGCTTGCCTTAAATCATTGAGTGCATTATTTTGTGAATAAATATAGTTAGCCTCTTGTCTTTTAGGCCAGTATATGCATTTATTTGTATTTATATGCATTTTCTTTTAGAGAACGTGCATGGTTTAATTTTCATTAATGTTTCTTGCAGTTCCCTCACAAATGTGCACTCTATGTGCCTGTGAAAAGTATATAGTTTTCATGGGTATGTACTGACAACAGACTGAGGGGGAAAAAACATTTTGTAACAGTTTGTTGAAAATGTTTACATTCTGCATCTTATAGACATTTTGCAATGTGCAAGTTTTCTATGGAAAACAGGACTACATTTACATTACTGGAAGAAATACCTATTCAACGCCTGTTCATTTCATAGGCCCAAAGTATGTGTCTGCCACTTTGTGTAACAATTTTTTCCTAGTGCACTATTTCCCTTAAGCTTCCGAGTTACCATAGCATCCATCCTGCGAGTTTCCTTTTCAGAAGTCCTGTGGGTGGACAGTCGAGTCAAACTGCATCCACGGAGCTTCCTGTGCCACTCCTAAGGCCACTCCCTGAGCCTGAGCTGTGAATTAGCATTACAGAAAAGGACCGCAAGGCTTTATGTTGCACAGAGGCAAGTTTCAGTCATGCAGCAGTTTAAGAGAGAAAAGTAAACAACTAATCAAGTGTGCATTAAACCTCCTCTCAGAGACAGTTTAGTGTATTTTTAGTGACTAACGTGTATTATTGCAGGCTTCGAGCTAATTTGGCAATTTTGTGGTCAATTAGCAAATCGCTAAATCGTGAAATGCTGGAGACTGTGGGAGATGCAGTAATGCACAAATGTTTTCCATTTAAACGTGTAACAAACACGAGCAACACAATTTCAGGCCTCTCGCAGGACAACAATGCATTATTTTGGAATTTTGAGGAAGCCAAGCTCTAGAAACTCAGGGTTCAGCTGTTTGGGATCTTGGTGTCTAAGCTGACCCAGATGCTGAGAAAGAAGGTATGACCTGAGCAGAACCTTCTTGTGGAGATTGAAAGACATAATGAAAGATGTGTCTGTGGGGATGATCAACTGAGGTGGAGCGACTAAAAAGGGCCTGCCTAACAACATGCTGTTGCACCAAAGCAGAGTGACCTGAGCCTTTCCCATTACCACCACTAGGTCTCCCAATTCTCTTCTCTCTCTGGTCACTGCCCTGAGAGACACTCTTGGCAGCTGGTTGAGCTCTCATTGCTTAAGTTGAATTAAGAAAAGATTGAGGTTCTTCTGTTTAATCTTGATGTCTCTTCATGGAACTTAGACTGGTGGCCACAGTTCCTTGGACCACCGCCTACCCTGGTAGTTAAAATTAGGAATCTCGGTGTGGTTATGGACTCCAGACTTTTTTCTCAGACCACACAAATCAGTTTACATCTTCATGCTATTTCACCATGAAAACAGTCAAAAAGATTCTTCCCTTTTTACCAACAAGGTGCAAAAGACTGGTCACATTGCCAGTCCAGGCTAAACTTGATTACTGCAACACCATATTTGCTGGAGCCCAAACAGGTATTGTAAACAAACTGCCAAGAATTCAGAAAGCAGCTGTACGTTTTCTAAAAAAAAAAAAAAAAAAAAAAAAAAAAAATGATTCAGGGTCAAAAGCTAGAAAAGAACTTTATTGGCCTCCCATTAGCAAAAGAGTCACCTTTAAAGCACTCTGAAATGCCCATAAAACCCTCTTCCAGACTAGCTCATCACCCCTTAAAAACAGGATTGCTTGGTATACTCCATCTCGGAACCTTAGATCCTCCACTACTAGGGCGTTGATAAGCCCAAGAGTTTTTAAAGTGTCCTGGGGTGGTAGGAGTTTCTCCAAATATACTTCTCACCTCTGGCACCTACTATTCTCTCATCTAAGAGACCAGCCAAACCTGTTATCTTTTAGAAAACATCCTAAATCGTGGCTGTCTGGACAACCAATGCAGTACTCAGCTGCAGGTTTCACTAGAATAATCATCCAAATCGATTTGTCCCCTCAGTACTGCTTTTTTTCTTTTCTTTTAGTCTCCGTTCTTTCCTAGGCACATGAGGCAGTGCAGAGACGCCCTTGGGCATTTGTTTGCACGTTACAAATGGATAAACTCAAACTCTTGTGTGTGTGTGTAACCTGTTGAATGGTGCAATCACTAGGCAAGAAGCCCTCATCCACAACATTTTCATTACAGTTCAAAGAAAGAAAGAACGGTGTGTCTCAAAAAAGCATCAGCGGCTGGAGATGCAACTTTTTTTGCACTGATAGTGAAACCTAGGCTGTGATAGTAGGGACACTGCTGTTTGAGTGTGTGCTAGGCATTATGGTTTGCTGCCTCTCTTGATCAGCCAATCGCCTAAGTATGGAAAGAAGTGTATGATGTTTCTATCAGTTGCACTGCTACTACCGCTAGATCATTGTAAAAACTCAGGTAAGAGTAGTGACTCTGATCAGTAACACACTCACCTGGTAGTGTTCTCCACTTACCAAGAACCAAAAGTACAGGTGGTGGCCTGGATGGATCAGATAAGAAAGTACAAGTCTTTCAGTCCATGCACTGAGATGAAGCTGCCTTGGCGCAGCAGTGAGATGACGTCCTGTAAAGTGACCATGTGAAAATGTTCGGAAAAGAGGAACCTGCTTTTGATGAGCAGTCCTTTTTTCAGGATAAAAATGTACAAGTAGTACACCCTATCCTTCGTTGGTGTACAGATACTGGCTCTATTGCACCCATTGTTAAGAGCACCTGAACGTCTTTCTCTAGAATGTGAAGGTGGTCCGAGCTCAGTAACGAGGGAACAATCACTAATTACGGAGACTCAACTTTACCAGAAAGGGCAAGCTCCAACAGCGAGGTTAGCGGAATGAAGATAGCTTTAACAGCAATGGGAATGTGGCCAGGCAAGATGGTTGAATAGACGTTGCCTCGCAAACTTCCATAAATGAGCATTAAATCCTGCTACAATCCTTGTAGATTTCCAGCCATCCGGCATACTTACCTACACCCCTGCATGTCGACAAAGGGAGGAAATACCAAATACCCTGGAAAGAGCGGGGGAGCTTACGGGCCAAATCGGACATCCTGCCGCCAGAATGACTCGAATCGGAGGGCACTCGCAGCAGGAAGCAACAGCGGCAGAGGCCTCAATGCAAGTGGTGGAGAAGATATGTTGCTCTGTGCTGAGAGACGCAGTGCTGGAGCCACGGTCGTGCGTAGCGAGGCAGAGAGGCACTCTTGGACAACATGAGGGAGACTGCTATAAGAAAGGCCATAAAGTTGAACACGGACACCCTTGTACCACCACATGGGCGAGGAGAGCCCACTGGGGCCTCACTATGGATGAAAAATGAGGGCTCCATGGCCTCTATAGATTTTGTTTTGGGCCCCAATGCTCCAAAGTAGCAGGATAGCAAGTACTGGACCAAATGTTTATCAGACAGCCCTACTTGGACCCATAAACTTGGGCAGAGTATTGTGGTGCCTGACCTTTGGAGGTCTGCTCCCTACGGCTCCCTCGATCTCAGTTGAGGTATGGAGACTTGGGGGTCATTGCTGAATACTGGACTTTTGGAGAAAGGGTGTGCTGGGGGGACTGCGCCTGCGGGAGTTGTTGTGTAGGGTGCCCCATGCCCCTCCCCCCCCCTACCCGTGTCGCTCCCCAAGTTCCCCGTCCCCCAGGGAGCTGGGATTCCATGCTGGCTGTCACTGAGAGGCCGCAATGTCCCATGGAGCCTTAAATATCAGCCCCTCGCCAACTACATGTGCCCCTTATCTATCCAGCCGCAACTGGAGAACACACTGTGGCCACACTTGGAGGCCCCTGCTCGCAGTGTCTGGGGGGGATTGGGTGGTGTGTCTTGGGGGCCTTGAATGGTGGTCAACCCTCAGACCCACCCTTCTCCTGTGTTGCTACCATTGTACTGTGTGGGGATAGCCGGCGCCGGCGCCGCCCCCCCCCCACCCCCCCCGGGTTGAGGAGCCAGATCACAGAGCCCCCCCCCCCCCCCCCCTTGAAATGGGGTGCATGGGCCCGCCCCGCCAGCTGTGGTCTCCTGTGCATTTCTGGGCCTCACGGAAGGGGAACGCCTGGGCCCCCTGGGGACCTACTCAGGAGCAGGATCCTGGTCTGCACAGCTGAGACCCCCATCATGCTACACCTAACAAGGGAAAGGATAATAATTTAAAGTCAGCCCATGCAAACAAAAGAAGCAACTGCACCCACTTGGTGCATGCAAACAAAAGAAGCAACTGCACCCACTTGGTGCCTTCTTCCAACTGGGTGGAGGATTCGGGGGTATGGAGGGGGGCTCGGGGAGGTCGGGGCTCCTCCTGCAGACTTAGAGACCCATACCCCTTCACTGTCACCCTTAATGATGACGATCCAAAATTCCAACATTCCCAAACGGAAGTGGTCAACAAAACTGAAGACGTAGCGGTGGATGTGTCTCTACGTGCAGATCTCCACAACTTTTCAGACAGTGACCTCAACAGAACAAACTGTGGAAGAACTGCAGCAAGAAGCCCAGACCTTGCATTACACTGTGAAGTCACTCCAACAACTTATGACACGCCTTGATAAACACTCTGAGGATTCTGAGGCTAGATCCGATGGAACAATCTTCGTTTTGTAGGATTTCCCAAGAAAGCAGAGGGACCCTCGGCTGATGTGTTCCTGGAAGAATGGATCACAATGACCCTTAAGCAAAGACTACTTTTGGAATTCCTCACCACTGAATGAGGTAACAGGGCATTGGTGCTACCACCGAAACTGGGAGCGCCTCTTACGGCTATTCTAGCCAGACTATTTAACTTCCACGACCGAGATGCTATCTTGCAGAGTACCCAGACCTCTGCGCCCCTGACATATCAGGGCCAATCCATCTCCATATTTCCCAATTACATGCAACGGGTCCAGAACAATAGAAAATATTCATGTCCGTCAAGAAATGCCTGCAGGGGCTCAATTTGAAATATAGCCTCCTCTTCCCAGTGAAACTCCAGATTCAATACAAGGGCTCAGGGGTGTTTTTCTTCAGCCCATTGGAGGCAAGCGAGTGATTGGATGCGCTCCCTCAGAACTCTGAAGAGACCACGACCCATAAGTCTCCTTGGTGACACACTTGATCTATTCATCCGAAGCGTTTGGGGAAACGGCAGAAAAAAAGCTAGGACTGACGCTTCCGACGGGAAATATTATAGTCTGCCCAGATGGAACACTCCAAACAGACGACATAATCTTGGACTCGAGACTCTTACCTGGAAAGCTGTAACCTCTCGGTGACACCCAGTGGGGATTCTGGAACGGAGTGAATGCCGACTTCTGTCACTGTGCGGGGACCCCGGTTTCAGTGCAGATGAACATTGCTGGAGTACCCTGGGTGATCTCAGTCCCGCTGAACGTGACCCCGATTTCTTTTACGACCCTTAACAGCAAGGGTCATGTACTGATGGTATGTTTTACTGAGAGGATGGTTACAATATCATACACGCTTTTTAAAGTACTGTTTAACCTGCTTTAAAAAAATTCTCACAATGAGATGCGCTAGGAGAAAGTTGTGAAGGAGGGGGAAGCTTGAGAGCCTTACCCTCATTTCCTTGTCTCTTACCCACAATTCGGGCAAAGCAACTGATTATCTATATTGCAATTTTGTTCTATGTGTTAACCTGAAACATGTTATCCATTTGGGAAATGGGGCAGCTGTTCTCATCTCTCACACATGTAGGTTTTGGGTGGGAGGATGTAGAGCTACTGCCCATGGGGAGGGGGGGTGTTGGATGTTTTTATGAGATTTCTCAAAGTTACTGGTTTGCACTGTTATGCTCTGTTCTTGTGTATTGTTGCAGCGCTCCCCGTTATCGAAGTATCATTCCTGACCAAAATGGGAAGGACCTCAATTGTGTGTCCGGCTTAGGGTAATGAAGATGAAAGATTTGTTTCATAGTCTCACTGGTGGATCACATGACTAAATTAATGACATGGAATGTTCGTAGTATAGCCCAACTGGAAAAAAGAGGGAGGGTATATGCATGCTTGAAACGCTATAAAATCTCGGTGGCATTTGTACAGGCAACCCATCTTTGGGGTAATTGTATTCCCAATCTATGCAAACGTTGGTGAGGACAGTTCTATGCTAAGTCCTTCTCCGGCTATGCCCGTGGGGTCTTAATGTGGGTAGCCCCTGGTGTCCCGTTTCTGCATCGACATCACCTTCTGGACCCTGAGGGACAATGTCATTTTGTATGTTACACTGGATGGTAGAGAAGAAAATAAGTTACTTACCTGTAACTGTAGTTCTCCAGTATTGGAATCTTTCATAGATTCACATGCTTGAATCCTTGCCCGTCGTCGAGATGGGAGCCCAAGGTAGATCAAAACAGCTATCCATATAAGCTACTGCAATGAAAAAAGGCCTACAGGCTTTCACTTTAGTAGCCTACCCTTATTACTATGAGTAAAAGGACCAAAGAAAGACACAGCCAATCAGGCTTCCCCTCCCACTAGAACCCTCCTGAGAGGAGCTCCCTTCCCTCAGATGTTCTCAAGCACAAGTGTTCGAGTATCTGAAGAAGACAGGAAAAGGTGAGCTTCCCAGGGGAGGAAGGAGGATCGCATGTGAATTTATGAAAGATTCCAATACTGGAGAACTACAGTTAGAGGTAAGTAACTTATTTTCTTACTCCAGTATTGGAACTTTCATAGATTCACATGCTTGATTCAGACTAGCAAGCAGTAATAAAGCACATTGTATAGCATCAATCCATATGTATACCTGTTGTTATACACACACACACACACATATATATATATATATATATATATATATATAAATAAAATCCTGGAACATACATATATTAGCAGAATCCTTAAAGAAAAAGATTATGTAGGAAAAATACCATATTAGATAAGCAATAAATAAGACAAAAGAACTTTACCCTGAGTAGGTAAAACAAGAAATATCACAGCCGTAAAGGAAGAAACAAACCTATACAATGTGTGCAAATTAAACTGGGCTGGCAGAAAACAAGGAATAAAGAATTTACAACAGCTCACCGTTACTGGAAAAGATGTCGTAACACCGCTTGTCCTACCGCCATATCACCTTGCTGAGTTTCCTCCAAACAGTAATGCCTTGCGAAAGTATGTACAGACTTCCACATAGCTGCCCTGCAGATGTCCTGAATGGGCACTCCTGCAAAAAAGTGCCATTGATGCAGCCATTGTTTTTGTAGAATGTGCACGCACTGGATTCTACAAGGGTTTTCCTGCTGCTGTATGACAATAGTTAATAGCAGAGGCTATCCACCTCGCAATTCCCTGTTTAGATAATGCTCATCCCTTATGCGGAGCACTGAAAGCCACGAACAGTTGGTTAGATTTCCTAAACTGTTTAGTTCTGTCCAGATAAAACTTCAGGCCCCTCTGAACGTCCAAAGAATGTAGAGCTTGCTCCGCTGGCGCCGATGGATTAGGAAAGTATGTTTTCAGTATCACCGGTTGGTTTATATGAAAATCCGACAGGACCTTAGATATGAATTTTGGATTTGTTCGCAAAATTACCTTATCCCTTTTGAATTGTAAGAAAGGATCCTGGACAATGAATGCCTGTATCTCGCTCACGGCTCTTCTGGCTGAGGTGACAGCGAGAAGGAGAGAGACCTTCCAGGATAGGAACTTCAAATACGCTTTGTGGATTGGCTCAAACGGTGGTTTCCTTAATTGAGACAAGACCAAATTAAGGTGTCATGATGGACGTGGAGGCCGAACCGGGGGAAAGGACCTGAACAGACCCTTAAGAAACAGTTTTATGACCCTCGCCGACCACAGAGTAGGCCTGTTCTCTGTACGCCTATAATGGAAAATCGCTGCTAGGTGGACCTTAATCGAGGAACTAGCCAAACCCGATCTGGCCCGGAGTAGAAGATAAGGTAGTATCTCCTGCGGTGATGAAGAAAAGGAATGCACTTGAACCTGTGCACACCAAGAGCAAAATCTCCTCCACTTCAGACGATAACATTTGTTGGTACTCTCAGCTGCAGCTCTGGCGAGGACGGCTCTGCAATCCGAAGGTATATCTAGATGTGCAAACTCATGGTGTTCAGGAACAAGGCTGTCAAGTGAAGTGAAGCCGGATCCGGGTGGAGAACTTGGCCCTCGTTCATCATAAGCAAGGAGGGCATAACTGGTAGAGGGATGCTGCGGCGCTGCGAGAGGTGAAGGAGCTCCGTATACCAAAACTGATGAAGCCATGCCGGAGCGATCAGAAGGAGCTTGCAGAGCTCGATCTTCGCCAGAACTCTCGGAATTAGGGGAATGGGAGGAAAAGCGTAAGCATAAATTCCTCACCATGCAATGGAAAACGCATTCCCCCAAGAGCCCTGATGTTGATCCCGACATGCAAAGAAACTACATTTCGCATTCTGTGGGGGTGGCGAAGAGATCCAGGTTCGGTTCCCCCCATCGGGCAAAGACTTGATTCAAGACTCCTTGGTCCAATTCCCATTTGTGGTTGGATGACCATGATCTGCTCAGGGAATCCGCAATGATGTTCTGCACGCCTGGGACATGTTCCACTTGGAGGCTTACCTTGTGGCGGATAGACTATTCCCAAATGCACTGAGATTCTCTCGATAAGAGTAAAGACCTGGTTCCTCCCTGCTTGTTGATATTGCATTGCATAGTCGTCGTGTTGTCCGTCCGGATGAAAACTGAGGAACCTCTTATTTTGGGGAGAAAAGCACAAAGCGCCAGTCAAACAGCTTTCAATTTGAGGTAATTGATGTGAAAGACCTTCTGATGTGGGTTCCAATTGCCCCTGACTCGTAGGTGCTGGAGGAAGGCACCCCATCCCTCGAGAGAAGCGTCTGTAGTTATCACCCAAGATGCTCTTGGGGGGAAGAAAAGAAAGCCCCTTCGGTAAGTGAGACTCCTGAGTCCACCAAGCTAGAGATGGTATCATGGGCTTCGTTATCCTGATGATATCGTCGAAAGACCCCATGGATTGAGTCCACTGAAGATCTAACTGCTCCTGCAGGGGCCTCATTTTTAGACGACAAACGGGCACTAGAGGAATGCAGGAAGACATCATCCCTAACAGAGACTTGAAGAGGCAAACAAACGTACTTTCTTTTTTGCAAACGCCTCACAAGGGATATAAGTTTTCTCCTTCTGTCCTCTGTAGGGGCTGCATTGTTGGTGGAAGTGTCCAGTATTGCCCCTAAAAAAAGTTCTCCTATTTAAGGGTTGGAAAGCTGACTTTTCCCGATTGACTGTTAGGCCCAGGCTCGTGAACAGCTCAATAAAAGCGCTTGTGGACTTGCGCGCCTGAGACTTGGATCTGACTTTGACCAGCCAATCGTCCTAATTCGGGAAGACTTGATGGTTTTGCCTTCTGAGGAAAGCTGCCACTGGAGCCAAGCATTTGGTGAAGATCCTGGGGCCGATTTCAGGCCGAAGGGTAAGACTTTGAACTGGAAATGGTCTCCGGCTACTGCAAATCTGAGGTACTTTCTATGGGAAGGGTGAATAGGGATATGGAAGTACGCATCCTGCAAATCGAAGGTGGACATGTAATCCCCCGGGTTTAGAAGGGACAGAATGTCTGATAGGGTGATCATATGGAATGATTGTTTTTTGAGGTAAGTGTTGAGATCCTGGAGGTCTAAAATTGGACGCCAACTTTTCTGCTTCTTTCGAACTAGGAAGAATATGGAGTAGTAACCCTTTCCTCTGTCCTGATGTGGAACCCTTTCTATAGCTCTCTTGAGAAGCATGGACTCGACCTCTTGCTTGAACAGATGCAAGTGCTTCACCTTTCGAGGGAGGGGAGGTTTTGTAGGAGGGTAGTGCAGGAACTCCAGTGTATGGCCAAACTGAAAGAGATTTAGGACCCATTGGTCGGATGTTATCTTCTGCCAATTGTGAAAGTAGAGGGAAATCCTTCCCCCTAGTCTAGTGACCAAGGGAAGGTTTGTAGCCGGATACGATAGCAAGTCATTGTCTACGGCCTGTATCTTTCGGTTGTCTTCCGGCCTTTCCTCTCTGGGAAGCTCTCGAATAAGCTGCCTGTGGAGGCATTCTCTGTTGAAACTGAGGGCGAAAGGAATGGGATGCCGCAGAGACAGAGGGGCATCTATACTGCTGAAAACCTGGTCGATACGATGAGTAGCCTCAGCCTCTAGCTCCTCGTCTTTTAAACTGCAGGGTGCCAAGGGACCTGACCGTGTCAGTGTCTTGATTGACTGAAGCGCATCGTCAATGTGCTTCCCGAATAGGGCTTCACCATCAAAAGGGAGGTCTAGAATTTTGTTTTGGACTTCGGGTCTAAACGAAGTCGCCTGGAGCCAACCCTGCCTTCTGAGAACTGCAGCATCTGACGAAAAGCCGTGGTGGCGATATCCATAGCACAGTCTATGATTTCGGCAGAAGACCTCTCCCCTTCTTGCAAGACTTTTCTAGCTTCTAATTTAGAATCTTCTGGCAGTTGATCCAAATAGGACGCATTGTCAATCCATAGCTGTCTATCATGTCTGCCTATGATAGCCAAAGAGTTAGTAGCCCTTACAATAAGCGAAGCCATTAAAGAGAAGCGTTTTCTATATTATCTAGCCTCCTACCCTCCTTGTCAGATGGGGAAGAGATTGGTGCTAAAGGGTTCCTAGATCTGAGCTGTACCGCCTGGGCAATAACAGAGTCGGGTCTGGGATGGCCCGTGAGGCAGGCCGGAGAGTCTTCAGGTGCCTTATACTTTTTGTCAAGGCGAGGTAGAACCGGGGAGACCGTGGATGGGTTCGTCATTACTTTTATGCCCTCATTCCAGATATAGTCCACAATCGGCATGGATTTTACACTCTTTTGATATGGTTCCTTGAAATCATACAAAAAGCAGTCCATCTGCTTCGTGGACATGGGCAACTCAAACCTCTTCACAGCTCTTTCAAGCAAGTTGTGAAAACCGCCGATGTCACCAGGAGGGGAATCCACAGGAACCGGAGAGGGCGAGGAATTTGATAGTCCGACTGTTATTGCATCCGGTAATTCTCCCTTCTCTCGGTCATCATCATCAGAAGACAAATCCTGTGCAGGTATGGCAATAGGTGTCTGTGGTGGCACTTGAAATGGCTGGACCCTTGGATGAACCGGAGTAGAAGGCACAGAGGGTGCGACAGAAGGCTGCTGAACTTCCAAGCCAGCTGATGGAAACCACCTTCTGTAGTCATCCAACATGAGTTGCAGATCAGCTGTGAGCGATCCTGGCAAAGAAACCATCTGCTCCGGATAGGGATACTGGTGTGACTGCAGATAATATGAGTGCAGATCATGCTGGGTGTCTTCCTCTAGATCCTGGCACTTGACAGGCAGTTCTGATGGGCTATGAGCAACCCCAAAAGGCCCTTCATCATCTGAATCCTCTTGTTCTAGCAAATGTGTAGGTACTGAAACCCTACTTGGAGATGTCACCAATGACGAAAGGAAATCAGACTTCTTATGTGCTCTAACCGAAGCAGTCAACGGGAACGTAGCTGGCAACGTCGTCAGCATCACAGACTGCATTGCAGATGGTATCAGCATGGTCAACGGCATCGTAGACAATATCAGCATCGTCAACTGAGTCGTCAATGGAAATATCACTGGAGAAATTCTCGTCGAAGAGGAAGCCCACGAAGGTAGAATTAACGTAGACAGTCTCAACGGCGGCAGCATCGATGAAGGAGAGGCGATGGGCGAAGCAACCATAAACGCCGTTGACGAGGACGTCGTTGAGATGATCGTCGATGAGGAAGAAGCCGCCGTAGAGACTGTAGATATCGTCAACGGTGTTGTCGTCACAGATTTTTCGGATGGCCTCTTAAAGACATGTTTCACCAAAGGTGGTGGTGCTGGAGGCTCAGAAAAGGCTCTTTTGCTGCGCTCTGAGGAGACAGATATTTCTTTAGAGTGTCTTTTAGAAGAAACAGAACTCCTGTGAGGAGAACTTGAAGGACTTCCAGCATTAGAGGACACCAGTTTGGTCTTTTTATGAGCCTTTTTTGGAAGATCCGCTGAGTGGTGGGGTTGAGGAGATCTGCCTCTTTTCTGTGGTTTTCTGGAGGAAGTTGTAGATTCCTCACTGTCAGAACCAGACACTGGATTAGATCTGGACATCAACTTCTGGAGCCAAATTAGTAGCCTACCCTCCCTGTCTTTGAGGGTTTTGTTGGAAAAGGTCCTGCAAACCTTGCAGTCTTTGACCACATGGTCAGGGTAGAGGCAATAAATACAGTCCTTGTGTGGGTCCTCAAAGTGAAGTCTTTTCTTCCCACAGGTCTTACAGGCTCTGAAAAGGCTTTCCTTTTTTTGTTTTTTTTTTTTAATCAGACATGGCGAATTCTTCTCAAAATAGAGTTCCCTTAAGTAAAGTAAGAAGATGACACCTTACTTGTTGTAGGAAATCCTTTTTCTGAAGAAAAATAGTAGAAATGAACTTCTCTGAAGAGTTGACTGAGCAGAGCTCAATGGAGACTCCCTAGCACGACGTGCAGTAGAAAATCTGAGGGAAGGGAGCTCCTCTCAGGAGGGTTCTAGAGGGAGGGGAAGCCTGATTGGCTGGGCCTTTCTTTGGTCCTTTTACTCATAGTGACAAGGATAGCCTACTAAAGTGAAAGCCTGTAGGCCTTTTTTCATTGCAGTAGCTTACATTTATAGCTGTTTTGATGTACCGGGGACTCCCATCTCGACGACGGGGAAGGATTCAAGCATGTGAATCTATGAAAGTTCGAATACTGGAGTAAATGTATTTTATTAATATCTATGCTCCTACTACTGACTCCCCAGACTTTTACGCCAACGTGACCCGAGCTGCAGCGCCATACCTGGGGGCAGATGTGATCAAGGCAAGGGACTATGTTTTAGAGGGTAATATTGACCACCATACCCCAAGACAAAACACTAAGCCACACACAGAAGCACTCCATACTACACATGTGCGACCTATGGCGCGTCCAAAATCCTGACACTCAATAATTTTCCTGTTATACCCCAGCTACAGGTATGCATAGTAGACTGGACTATGGTCTGATATCTAACTCCTTCATACCTTAGGTTTTGCATATTTCTTATTTGCCTAGATATTTATCAGACCATTCTCCTGTCCTATTAGAGTTGGGCGATTTGAGAGCAGACCGAGGATACTGCTATGGAGGCTCTGTCCAGAGGCTCTCACAGAACCATCCTTTGCAACCACACTTGGAGACACCCTGGTCCATTATTTCTGGGAGAACTGGAGTACCTCATCCAGTAGGTCAACCAACTGGAATGCGATGAAAGTTGTGCTCAGGGGAATGTGTCTTAAAACAACTTACGGGGTTAAAAAACAACTTGAGGGGGACATCACATTCCACAATCAAACTTCGTGAAATCGAGTTAGAGTCCTCCCTCCTTGCCCGGAGCGTCTGGCAGACTGGCAAGATATATGTAAGACCATCTTGGATAACTGGCATAGCTTAGAAAAATACACCTTCACGGCACATCGCCAGAGAGGAGGCGGATAAAACTGGTGCAATGCTGACCCATGTGACTAAGCAGTAACATTATGGAGCTCCAATCCTAACTTTCTGCACTAGTACAGGTCATCCTGTATACACCCAAAGAGCAATCAATGATATCTTTTGCTCTCCCTTGAGTGAGGTATATGCCAGCCGTGAACAGCCTAAACCAGACGACATACTAGGATATCTCCTTGCCACTCCAATTCACAATCTCTCCTCGGAGAACATCAAGGCCCTGGATGGCCCACTCCCACGAGAGGAGCTCTTTGCGGTCCTTCGTGAGGTGAAAACCGTCATGACTTGCTGGAACAATGGACTCCCAGTGGGGTTATATACCAAATAGTCAGATACCCTAATCTACAGACTACTGTATGTCTTTGAGGACTCTCTCCAGAATGGGATCCTCGCTCCCACGCTCAGAGAAAACCGTGGTGGTGGTGATTCTAAAACCAGGAAAGGACTCTACCCTGCCCTCAGCATATAGACCCATCTCCCTCCTAAATCTTGATGTGAAGATAAACAGTAGTGTCCTGGCCAGACGCCTTCGTCCGCATCTCCTGTCTCTCATACACACAGACCAGTCTGGGTTTATCACTGGGAGGAGTGCATTACACAATTTAAGACCACTATCTCACGTTTATCATGCCTCACAACACCTGGATAACGAACAGGCACTGATATTACTAGATATTGAACAAGCCTTTGATTCGTTAAACCGGTCGCATTCATGACAAGTCCAGGGTAAAGTTGGATTGGCTCCTAAGTTTATTCGAGGGGTCCAAATATTATATGGGGGCCTATGTGCATACTGGAGCACTGGTCTCAGATTTATTCATTTTAAACAGAGGCACCCGGTAGGGATGCTCCCTGTCGCCAATCCTTAACCCCTAGCGACACAATTATGCCAAATGCTCCACCCATGGGGGATTCCAGTGAGATGGTGTAGGATGTTGGCTCTGTATATACTATCTCAAATTAAGAGATAGTGTGCACAGACTCCAAGGGTTCCCCTTAGAGGTAAGATAGTGGCAAAATTAGATAATTCTAATGCTCTATTTTGCTTGTCAGAGGGTAGTGTTAAGCATTTGTTGTACACACACAGGCAATAAATGGAGGAACACACACTCAAAGACTTACTCCAAACCAATAGGATTTAGTATAGAAAAATATATTTTCTTAATTTATTTTTAGAACCACAAGTTCAAGATTTGAAGTAAATACATAAATGCAAGGTACTCCACACAGGTAAGTTAGCAACTTTGAATTAGATCAATAACCTACAGTTTTTGTTAAAATGGCACGAAGCTATTTTAAAAGAAGACAGTGCAAAAATCAACAGTTTCTGGGGGAGGTAAGTATTGGTTAGTTTGTGAGGTAAGTAAGAAACTTACAAGTCTCAGTTCCTGGGCATAGGCTGCCCACCGTTGAGGGTTCAGGGTAACCCCTAAAGGGCAACCCCTAAGTTACCACACAAGCAGCTCAGGGCCTGTCAGGTGCAGAGGTCAAAGTGGTGCCCAAAACACGTAGAACTGGGATGCTCCGGTTCAGGTCTGCCAGCAGGTAAATACCTGTGTCCTTGGGGGCAGACCAGGGGGGTTCTGTAGAGCAGTGGGGGGGAGGGGACACAAGTAGGCACACAACACCCTCAAGCGGCACAGGGGCGGCCGGGTGCAGTGTGCAAAGCAGGCATTGGGTTTTGAATAGGAAACAATGGAGAGACCCGGGGATCACTGACGGTGCAGGCAGGGCACAGGATGGCTACTCAGGCCAGCCACCAACTGGGCTAGGCAAAGGGTCGCCTGGTGGTCACTCATCCACTGAGGTTCGGTTCCTTCTGGTTCTGGGGGCTGTGGGTGCAGTGCTTGGTCCAGGCGTCGGGTCCCTTGTTACAGGCAGTCGCGGGCAGGGGGAGCCTCTGGATTCTCTCTGCATGCATCGCTGTGGGAGTCCAGGGGTGGTCGTCTCCGGCTACTCACGAGGTCGCAGTCCCCTGGGAGTCCTCCCTGTGGTGTTTGTTCTTTGGATCTCGAACCGGGGGCGTCGGGTGCAGATGGTGAAGTCTCATGCTTCCGAAAGAAGAGTGAAGTTCTTTAAAGTTGCAAGAAAGTTGCGAAGTTGTTGTTGAAATTGAGCAGAGCCGCTGCTCACAGGAGTTTCTTGGTCCTTTGGTCCAGGGGAGTCCTCAGAGGTCGCTGGTCCCTGTCAGATGCGTCGCTGGTTGCAGGTTTTCGAGTCAGGAGACAGGCCGGTAGGGCTAGTGCCAAAGCAGTTGTTGTCTTCCATCTTCTCTGCAGGGCTTGTAAGTCAGCAGTCCTCCTCCTTTCTTCAGGTTGCGGGAATCTGATTTCCTGGGTTCTGGGTCGCCCCTAAATACTAAATTTAGGGGTGTGTTTAGGTCTGGGAGGCAGTAGCCAATGGCTACGGTCCTGGAGGGTGGCTACAACCTATTTGCGCCTCCTCCCTGAGGGGAGGGGGGCACATCCCAATTCCTATTGGGGGAATCATCCAAAATCAATATGGAGGATTTCTAAAGGCAGGGGTCACCTCAGCTCAGGACACCTTAGGGGCTGTCCTTACTGGTGGGTGACTCCTCCTTGTTTTTCTAATTATCCCCCCTGGACTTGCCGCCAAAAGTGAGGGCTGTGTCCAGGGGGCGGGCATCTCCACTACCTGGAGTGCCCTGGGGCATTGTAACACGAAGCCTGAGCCTTTGAGGATCACTGCCAGGTGTTATAGTTCCTGCAGGGGGAGGTGTGAAGCACCTCCACCCACAGCAGGCTGGTTCTGGCCTCAGAGGGCACAAAGGCCCTCACCCCATGGGGGTCAAAAACTCGTCTCTCAGCAGCAGGCTGGCACAGACCAGTCAGTCCTGCACTGAAGGATTGTATGAAAATACAGGGGGCATATCTAAGATGCCCTCTGTGTGCATTTTTTAATAAATCCAACACTGGCATTAGTGCCGGTATATTATTCTGGGAAGTTTGATACCAAACGTCCCAGTATTCAGTGTAGCCATTATGGAGTTGTGGAGTTCGTTTTTGACAAACTCCCAGACCATATACTTAATATGGCCACACTGTACTTACAATGTCTAGGAATAGACTTAGACACTGTAGGGGCATATTACTCATGCAGCTATGCCTTCCCTTGTGGTATAGTGCACCCTGCCTTAGGACTGTAAGGCCTGCTAGAGGGGTGACTTACCTATGCCACAGGCAGTGTTTTGTGTGCATGGCGTCCTGAGGGTGATGCCATGTCGACTTTGCCTTTTTCTCCCCACCAACACACACAATCTACAATGGCAGTGTGCATGTTTTAGGTGAGGGGTCCCTTAGGGTGGCACAACATGTGCTGCAGTCCTTAGGGACCTTCCTTGGTCACAGGGCCCTTGGTACCACTGGTACCTTTTACAAGGGACTTATCTGTGTGCCAGGGATGTGCCAATTGTGGAATGACAGTACATATTTAAGTGAAAGAACACTGGTGCTGGGGCCTGGTTAACAGAGTCCCAGCACACTTCTCAGTCAAGTCTGCATCAATATCAGGTCAAAAGTGGGGGGTCACTGCAACAGGGAGCCATTTTCCTACAGATGGACAACCCACCTGAAGTCTCTATGTGGATGATGCCTTGGTCTATCTCCAGCACCCGTCCCACCGCTCATATGGACGGTGCAGGAGTTTGGCGGGGTTCAGTGTTAACCATTTTAAGTCTATTTTATATCCTTTGAGTGCCTTATTGGGAGTGGATGTCATTGATCTGCCCCAGGTGGGGATATCCTGGAAAACCTGGGATGTCCAATACTTAGGGATATACCATGCCCCCACAGAGAGGGAGTTTGTAGAACTGAATATTGGCAGAGTTATCACAGGGCTTAAGTCATTCAGTTTCTGGAGAGACTTCTCACTTTTGGGAAAAATTGCAATAGCTAAAATGATCCGACTCCCTCGCTGTCTATATACCCCTCTAGGGTACTTTGTTTCAGATTCCCAGTTATTACTTCTGACAACTTGACAGTATACTGGCTGATTTTCAATGGGCTGAAACAAAAATGTGTCAGCCTTTGTATGTTAAAAAGACCTTGGTCTCACGGTGGGATTGATCTCCAACACCTAGAATTGTACTACCTGGCTGCACATTTACAGCATGCCATCCACTGGTTGGCTGATGAAAGCTCCCAGGAAACAAAGCTCTTAGAGGGTGGATACAGAAATACAACACTACCCACATTGCTGATGGTCGGTTCAAAGGTCCCCACCGACACACCCTATATAATACACCAAGTAGCTGAGATGTGGAAGGGGGCAGTCAAGAGGGCAATCCAAAAGGCCCCATTCACCCGCATCTCTCCATTTGAATACTACAACCCTTTCATAAAAGAGGAATCCATGTCGCTACTGGGTTGGAAGGCGGGGGGCTGTTTGACATTGGGGGCCCTATACCCAGGAGAACATTTCAGAACATATACTGATGTAATAAATACATTCACTTTGGGACCTGGCCAATTCTTACAATATCAGAAACTTTTGGCGATTGTCCGTGAGATATGGGATACATTTCCCAGATGTCCCACCTAGCTCCAACACTCTTCACTACACTACATGGTATGGCTGGGGGAAGACACTTAATCACGCATCTATATCTGGCATTACGAGGTGAACTCTGTGACCAGGAATAAGGCCTGTTCTGGGTGGAGGTGCTTCACACCTCCCCGTGCAGGAACTGTAACACCTGGCAGTGAGCCTCAAAGGCTCAAGCCTGGTGTTCCAACACCCCAGGGCACTCCAGCTAGTGGAGATGCACCCCCCCCCTTTCCGAACATAGCACCCCCCCCCCCCCAAAAAAAATCCCCAGGCACAGCCCGCACTTTTGGCGGCAAGTACGGGGAGACAATGAAAAAAACAAGGAGGAGTCACCCCTCAGCCAGGTCCACCCCTGAGGTGACCAGAGCTGATGTGACCATCTCCTTAGAAAATCCTCCATCTTCCTTTGGAGGATTTAGCCCAATAAGATTAGGGATTTGTCCCCCTTCCCAAAAGGATAAAGCACAAGGAGGGTGTAGCCACCCTCAGGGACAGTAGCCCTTGGCTACTGCTCTCCAGCCCTAAACACACCCATAGAATTAGTATTTAGGGCCAACCCTGAACCCAGGAAATCAGATTCAGAGGACTGCTGACCTGAAAACCCCGCAGAGAAGAAGGAAGACAACAATAGCGTTGGCTCCAGCCCTACCGGCCTGTCTCCTGATTCAAAGAACCTGCAACAGCAATGCATCCTGCGGGCCCAGTGACCTCGGATGACTGCCCTGCAACTCCATAGGACCAAGAAACTCCAGTGGACAGCGGACCTGTCTAAAGCAACAAGAAGAAACCATCTTTAAAGGGGCAGATGGGGCAATTAACCCCGATCCACACCTGGGGGAGGAGAGAAAGAAAGTCTACTAGATGCCAGGGAATTAAAAAAAGAAAAAGAAAAGAAAATAGTTTGGTGGTTGCAACCAACCAGTATAGGCATGGTTATGCCCCCACCCCAACTGAAGGGGTTAACAGTCTTTTTCAGCTCTCCCCCTGCACTAAAACATCTTATTCCATGGCAAGCAAGAGAACTTTTGATTATTTTGGGTTTTGGTTTTACATTTGGGCCATGAGAGCTTGGCTAACTCAAAATCATCCCACTTGGAACAGTGAGGGCTGCACTTTTTGGACTCTGGGACGCTGCCAGGTAGAAAAATCCACAAGACCTAGACACATCTGAAAACTAAACATCTGGGTGAGTCCAGTGTGGTGTGCTTCACATGCACCCTGCACCATTTTCTTACCCACAATGCCCTGCAAACCTCCAACTTTGCTTGAAATCACAATTTTTTTTCCACATTTTTGTGATTAAACCTTCCGGAATCTGCAGGAATCCACAATATTTCCACCACCCTGCATTGTCTCATCTATACAGAAAAATTCTGCTGCACAGGTCAGCCTAAAAATGTTTTTTCCCCCCCCCAAACTGCCCTTTTGGACCCGCTTTGGTGCCCCCTCAATTTTGACATGTTTTTGGCTCTTCCCTGTCACAGGCGCTTGGTCCACCTAGACAAGTGAGGTATCATTTTTACCAAGAGACTGAGGGAAACGTTGGGTGGTAGGAAATTTGTCCTGGTGTGGTGATCCCACACAGAAATGTGGGAAAATTTAGATTTTTCAGCTAAATTTGAGGTTTGTTGAGGATTCTGGGTAAGGAAACATTGGGGGATCCACGCAAGTCACACCTCCCTGGATTCCCTCGAGTGTCTAATTTTCAGAAATGTTTGGGCTTGGTAGGTTTCCCTATATGGTTGCTGAGCTCAGGGCCAAAGATGCAGACTTGGGGGAACGCTGGGTGGAAGGAAATTTGTGGCTCATCTCAGATGCCAGAACTTTCGGTCACTGAAATGTGAGGGAAAAAAAGTGTTTTTTTGGCCACCTTTTGAGGTTTGCAACGGATTCTGGGTAAAAACCTGGCGTGAGCCCCACAAGTCACCCCATCTTGGATTCTCCTAGGTGGATAGTTTTAAAAAATGCACAGGTTTGGTAGGCTTCCCTAGGTGCCGGCTGAGCTAGAGGCCAAAATCCACAGCTAGGCACTTTGCAAAAAAAAAAAAAAAAAAAACAGGTCTGTTTTCTTGGGAGAATGTGATGTGTCCAAGTTGTGTTTTGGGGCATTTCCCGTCACAGGCGCTAGGCCTACCCACACAAGTGAGGTACCATTTTTACCAGGAGACATGGGGGAACGCTAGGGGGAAGGAAATTTGAGGCTCCTCTCAGATTTCAGCACTCTGTCACCGAAATGTGAGGAAAGTGTTTTTTTGGCCACCTTTTGAGGTTTGCAACGGATTCTGGGTAAAAACCTGGCGTGAGCCCCACAAGTCACCCCATCTTGGATTCTCCTAGGTGGATAGTTTTAAAAAATGCACAGGTTTGGTAGGCTTCCCTAGGTGCCGGCTGAGCTAGAGGCCAAAATCCACAGCTAGGCACTTTGCAAAAAAAAAAAAAAAAAAAACAGGTCTGTTTTCTTGGGAGAATGTGATGTGTCCAAGTTGTGTTTTGGGGCATTTCCCGTCACAGGCGCTAGGCCTACCCACACAAGTGAGGTACCATTTTTACCAGGAGACATGGGGGAACGCTAGGGGGAAGGAAATTTGAGGCTCCTCTCAGATTTCAGCACTCTGTCACCGAAATGTGAGGAAAGTGTTTTTTTGGCCACCTTTTGAGGTTTGCAACGGATTCTGGGTAAAAACCTGGCGTGAGCCCCACAAGTCACCCCATCTTGGATTCTCCTAGGTGGATAGTTTTAAAAAATGCACAGGTTTGGTAGGCTTCCCTAGGTGCCGGCTGAGCTAGAGGCCAAAATCCACAGCTAGGCACTTTGCAAAAAAAAAAAAAAAAAACAGGTCTGTTTTCTTGGGAGAATGTGATGTGTCCAAGTTGTGTTTTGGGGCATTTCCCGTCACAGGCGCTAGGCCTACCCACACAAGTGAGGTACCATTTTTACCAGGAGACATGGGGGAACGCTAGGGGGAAGGAAATTTGAGGCTCCTCTCAGATTTCAGCACTCTGTCACCGAAATGTGAGGAAAGTGTTTTTTTGGCCAAATTTTGAGGTTTGCAAAGGATTATGGGTAACAGAACTTGGTGAGAGCCCCACAAGTAAGGCAAAACAAAGAATTTCCTGTGGAAGAGAGAGGTAACACCCTCTCTCTTGGAAATAGGCGGTCCATGGCTTTGGAGGGGTAGCCTCCCCAAGCCACTGGTATGCTTTGAAGTGCACATTTGGTGCCCTCCTTGCATTAACAGGTTTGCACCAGTCCAGGGACCCTCAGTTCCTGCTCTGGCACGAAAATTAACAATAGAAAGGGGAGTGACCACTCCCCTGTCCATCACCACCCAAGAGGTGGTGTCCAGAGCTCCTGAAGGTGGCCACTTGATTCTGCCATCTTGAATCCAAAGTGGGCAGAGGCCCCATCTGAGTGGCCACTCCTGATGGGTGGTTGTAAGGAAATGCCTCCTTGGCATGGTTACCCCCTGACTTTTTGCCTTTGCTGATGCTATGTTTACAATTGAAAGTGTGCTGAGGCCTGCTAACCAGGCCCCAGCACCAGTGTTCTTTCCCTAACCTGTACTTTTGATTCCACAATTGGCACACCCTGGCACCCAGATAAGTCCCTTGTAACTAGTACCTCTGGTACCAAGGGCCCTGATGCCAGGGAAGGTCTCTAAGGGCTGCAGCATGTATTATGCCACCCTAGAGACCCCTCACTCAGCACAGACACACTGCTTACCAGCTTGTGTGTGCTAGTGAGAACAAAATGAGTAAGTCGACATGGCACTCCCCTCAGGGTGCCATGCCAGCCTCTCACTGCCTATGCAGTATAGGTAAGACACCCCTCTAGCAGGCCTTACAGCCCTAACGCAGGGTGCACTATACCATGGGTGAGGGTACCAGTGCATGAGCACTGTGCCCCTACAGTGTCTAAGCAAAACCTTAGACATTGTAAGTGCAGGGTAGCCATAAGAGTATATGGTCTGGGAGTCTGTTTTACACGAACTCCACAGCACCATAATGGCTACACTGAAAACTGGGAAGTTTGGTATCAAACTTCTCAGCACAATAAATGCACACTGATGCCAGTGTACATTTTATTGCAAAATACACCCCAGAGGGCACCTTAGAGGTGCCCCCTGAAACTTAACCAACTGTCTGTGTAGGCTGACTAGTTCCAGCAGCCTGCCACACTAGAGACATGTTGCTGGCCCCATGGGGAGAGTGCCTTTGTCACTCTGAGGCCAGTAACAAAGCCTGCACTGGGTGGAGATGCTAACACCTCCCCCAGGCAGGAGCTGTAACACCTGGCGGTGAGCCTCAAAGGCTCACCCCTTTGTCACAGCACCGCAGGACACTCCAGCTAGTGGAGTTGCCCGCCCCCTCCGGCCCCGGCCCCCACTTTTGGCAGCAAGGCCGGAGAAAATAATGAGAACAACAAGGAGGAGTCACTGGCCAGTCAGGACAGCCCCTAAGGTGTCCTGAGCTGAGGTGACTAACTTTTAGAAATCCTCCATCTTGCAGATGGAGGATTCCCCCAATAGGGTTAGGATTGTGACCCCCTCCCCTTGGGAGGAGGCACAAACAGGGTGTACCCACCCTCAGGGCTAGTAGCTATTGGCTACTAACCCCCCAGACCTAAACACGCCCTTAAAGTTAGTATTTAAGGGCTACCCTGAACCCTAAAAAATTAGATTCCTGCAACAACAAGAAGAAGGACTGCCTAGCTGAAAACCCCTGCAGAGGAAGACCAGAAGACAACAACTGCCTTGGCTCCAGAAACTCACCGGCCTGTCTCCTGCCTTCCAAAGAACTCTGCTCCAGCGACGCCTTCCAAAGGGACCAGCGACCTCTGAATCCTCTGAGGACTGCCCTGCTTCGACGACGACAAGAAACTCCTGAGGACAGCGGACCTGCTCTAAAAAGACTGCAACTTTATCCAAAGGAGCAGCTTTAAAGAACCCTGCAATCTCCCCGCAAGAAGCGTGAGACTTGCAACACTGCACCCGGCGACCCCGACTCGGCTGGTGGAGAACCAACACCTCAGGGAGGACCCCCGGACTACTCTACGACTGTGAGTACCAAAACCTGTCCCCCCTGAGCCCTCACAGCGCCGCCTGCAGAGGGAATCCCGAGGCTTCCCCTGACCGCGACTCTCTGAAACCTAAGTCCCGACGCCTGGGAAAGACCCTGCACCCGCAGCCCCCAGGACCTGAAGGACCGGACTTTCACTGCAGAAGTGACCCCCAGGAGTCCCTCTCCCTTGCCCAAGTGGAGGTTTCCCTGAGGAAGCCCCCCCTTGCCTGCCTGCAGCGCTGAAGAGATCCCTTGATCTCTCATTGACTTCCATTGCGAACCCGACGCTTGTTCTAACACTGCACCCGGCCGCACCCGCGCCACTGAGGGTGAAATTTCTGTGTGGGCTTGTGTCCCCCCCGGTGCCCTAGAAAACCCCCCTGGTCTGCCCCCCCGAGGACGCGGGTACTTACCTGCTGGCAGACTGGAACCGGGGTACCCCCTTCTCTCCATTGAAGCCTATGCGTTTTGGGCACCACTTTGAACTCTGCACCTGACCGGCCCTGAGCTGCTGGTGTAGTAACTTTGGGGTTGCTCTGAACCCCCAACGGTGGGCTACCTTGGACCAAGAACTGAACCCTGTAAGTGTCTTACTTACCTGGTAAAACTAACAAAAACTTACCTCCCCCAGGAACTGTGAAAATTGCACTGTGTCCACTTTTAAAATAGCTATTTGTGAATAACTTGAAAAGTATACATGCAATTGAAATGATTCAAAGTTCCTAATGTACTTACCTGCAATACCTTTCAAACAAGATATTACATGTTAAATTTGAACCTGTGGTTCTTAAAATAAACTAAGAAAAGATATTTTTCTATAACAAAACCTATTGGCTGGATTTGTCTCTG
Source organism: Pleurodeles waltl (assembly GCF_031143425.1). Taxonomy (NCBI): domain Eukaryota; kingdom Metazoa; phylum Chordata; class Amphibia; order Caudata; family Salamandridae; genus Pleurodeles; species Pleurodeles waltl. The sequence goes on from NC_090448.1 coordinate 473,277,989, forward strand.
AGTGTGTGTACCTCATTTATGGTCTATGTGTATGTACAACAAATGCTTAACACTACTCCTTGGATAAGCCTACTGCTCGACCACACTACCACAAAATAGAGCATTAGTATTATCTCTGTTTACCACTATTTTACCTCTAAGGGGAACCCTTGGACTCTGTGCATGCTATTCCTTACTTTGAAATAGCACATACAGAGCCAACTTCCTACATTGGTGGATCAGCGGTGGGGTACAAGACTTTGCATTTGCTGGACTACTCAGCCAATACCTGATCACACGACAAATTCCAAAATTGTCATTAGAAATTGATTTTTGCAATTTGAAAAGTTTTCTAAATTCTTTAAAGTCCTGCTAGGGCCTTGTGTTAGTCCCTGTTAGCATTTCTTTTAGAGTTTAAAAGTTTGTTAAAAGTTTGAATTAGACTCTAGAACCAGTTTTAGTTTCTTAAAAAGTATTCCAACTTTTAGAAGCATAATGTCTAGTGCAGAGATGAATGTGGTGGAACTCGACACCACACCTTACCTCCATCTTAAGATGAGGGAGCTAAGGTCACTCTGTAAAATAAAGAAAATAGTAATGGGCCCCAGACCTTCCAAACTACAGCTCCAGGAGCTGTTGGCAGAGTTTGAAAAGGCCAACCCCTCTGAGGATGGCAACACAGAGGATGAAGATAGTGACTTGGAGGAAAATTCCCCCCTACCAGTCCTATTTAGGGAGAACAGGGCCTCTCAAGCCCTGACTCCACAAATAATAGTCAGAGATGCTGGTCCCCTCACAGGAGGGGCCAACAACTCTGAAATCACTGAGGAAAACTCCAGTGAAGAGGACATCCAGCTAGCCAGGATGGCCAAAAGATTGGCTTTGGAAAGACAGATCCTAGCCATAGAAAGGGAAAGGCAAGAGATGGGCCTAGGACCCGTCAATGGTGGCAGCAACATAAATAGGGTCAGAGATTCTCCTGACATGTTGAAAATCCCTAAAGGGATTGTAACTAAATATGAAGATGGTGATGACATCACCAAATGGTTCACAGCTTTTGAGAGGGCTTGTGTAACCAGAAAAGTGAACAGATCTCACTGGGGTGCTCTCCTTTGGGAAATGTTCACAGGAAAGTGTAGGGATAGACTCCTCACACTCTCTGGAAAAGATGCAGAATCTTATGACCTCATGAAGGGTACCCTGATTGAGGGCTTTGGATTCTTCACTGAGGAGTATAGGATTAGATTCAGGGGGGCTCAAAAATCCTCGAGCCAGACCTGGGTTGACTTTGTAGACTACTCAGTAAAAACACTAGATGGTTGGATTCAAGGCAGTGGTGTAAGTAATTAAAATGGGCTGTACAATTTATTTGTGAAAGAACACCTGTTAAGTAATTGTTTCAATGATAAACTGCATCAGCATCTGGTAGACCTAGGACCAATTTCTCCCCAAGAATTGGGAAAGAAGGCGGACCATTGGGTCAAGACAAGGGTGTCCAAAACTTCCACAGGGGGTGACCAAAAGAAAGGGGTCACAAAACCTCCCCAGGGGAAAGGTGGTGAGACAGCCAAAAATAAAAATAGTAAAGAGTCTTCTGCAGGCCCCCAAAAACCTGCACAGGAGGGTGGGCCCAGAGCCTCTTCACAAAACAATCCTGGGTACAAGGGTAAAAACTTGGATCCCAAAAAGGCCTGGTGTCGTAGCTGTAATCAGCCTGGACACCAAACTGGAGACAAGGCCTGTCCCAAGAAAGGTTCCACTCCAAACTCCATTCCAGGTAACACTGGAATGGCTAGTCTCCAAGTGGGATCAACAGTGTGCCCAGAGCAAATCAGGGTCCACACTGAAGCTACTCTAGTCTCTGAGGGTGGGGTGGATTTAGCCACACTAGCTGCCTGGCCGCCTAACATGCAAAAATACAGGCAGCAGCTCTTTATTAATGGGACAAGTGTAGAGGGCCTGAGGGATACAGGTGCCAGTGTCACCATGGTGACAGAGAAACTGGTTTCCCCTGGCCAATACCTGACTGGAAAAACCTATACAGTCACCAACGCTGACAATCAGACTAAAGCACATCCCATGGCAATGGTAACTTTAGAATGGGGAGGGGTCAATGGCCTGAAACAGGTGGTGGTCTCCTCAAACATCCCAGTAGACTGTCTGCTTGGAAATGACCTGGAGTCCTCAGCATGGGCTGAGGTAGAACTAAAAACCCATGCAGCCATGCTGGGTATCCCTGAACTGGTGTGTGTAAAAACAAGAGCACAGTGCAAGGCACAGGGTGAAAAAGTAGAGCTGGAGTCTGGAAGAAAGGCCCAGCCTAACAAGAGAAAAGGAAAGTCAGTTAGGAAACCAACTGCAACACAGTCAGAAAAAGAGAACCTCTCTTCTCAGGAAGAAGTTCTGCCCTCTGAGGGAACTGAGCCTTTGGAGCTTGAACCTTATCAGGTTGAGCTCTTAGGCCCAGGGGGACCCTCAAGGGAGGAGCAGTGTAAGGGACAAGAAACCTGTCCCTCTCTTGAAGGCCTTAGGCAGCAAGCTGCTGAAGAGTCCAAGGGCAAGAAAAATGGAACACATAGGGTCTATTGGGAAGATGGACTCCTGTACACTGAGGCCAGAGACCCCAAACCTGGTGCCACTAGGAGAGTGGTAGTGCCTCAGTCGTTCAGAGAGTTTATTCTGACCCTAGCCCATGATATTCACATTGCTGGGCATTTGGGACAAACCAAGACGTGGGAGAGGTTAGTCAACCACTTCTACTGGCCCAATATGTCCCACAAGGTTAAGGAGTTTTGCCTCTCCTGCCCCACCTGTCAAGCCAGTGGTAAGACAGGTGGGCATCCAAAGGCCCCCCTCATTCCACTTCCAGTGGTGGGGGTCCCCTTTGAAAGAGTGGGTGTGGACATAGTTGGTCCACTAGAACCTCCCACAGCCTCTGGAAATATGTATATCCTAGTAGTAGTGGATCATGCTACTAGGTATCCTGAAGCTATTCCCCTTAGGTCAACTACTGCCCCTGCAGTAGCCAAGGCCCTCATTGGTATCTTTACCAGAGTGGGTTTCCCTAAGGAGGTGGTGTCTGACAGAGGTACCAACTTCATGTCAGCATACCTAAAACACATGTGGAATGAGTGTGGGGTGACTTACAAATTCACTACACCATACCATCCACAAACTAATGGCTTAGTTGAGAGATTCAACAAGACATTAAAAGGCATGATCATGGGGCTCCCAGAAAAACTCAAAAGGAGATGGGATGTCCTCTTGCCATGTCTGCTTTTCGCTTACAGAGAGGTGCCACAGAAGGGAGTAGGATTCTCACCCTTTTAACTTCTGTTTGGTCACCCTGTAAGGGGACCACTTGCTCTTGTTAAAGAAGGCTGGGAGAGACCTCTTCATGAGCCTAAACAGGACATAGTGGACTATGTACTTGGCCTTCGCTCTAGAATGGCAGAGTACATGGAAAAGGCAAGCAAAAACCTTGAGGCCAGCCAACAGCTCCAGAAGTTTTGGTATGACCAAAAGGCTGCAATGGTTGGGTTCCAACCAGGGCAGAAAGTCTGGGTTCTGGAGCCTGTGGCTCCCAGGGCACTTCAGGACAAATGGAGTGGCCCTTACCCAGTGCTAGAAAGGAAGAGTCAGGTCACCTACCTGGTGGACCTGGGCACAAGCAGGAGCCCCAAGAGGGTGATCCATGTGAACCGCCTTAAGCTCTTCCATGACAGGGCTGATGTAAATCTGTTGATGGTAACAGATGAGGATCAGGAGGCAGAGAGTGAACCTCTCCCTGATCTTCTGTCATCAGACCCAAAAGATGGCTCAGTAGATGGAGTGATCTACTCAGACACCCTCTCTGGCCAACAAGCTGATTGTAGGAGAGTCCTACAACAGTTTCCTGAACTCTTCTCCCTAACCCCTGGTCAGACACACCTGTGTACCCATGATGTGGACACAGGAGACAGCATGCCTGTCAAAAACAAAATATTTAGACAGTCTGACCATGTTAAGGAAAGCATCAAGGTGGAAGTCCACAAGATGCTGGAATTGGGAGTAATTGAGCGCTCTGACAGCCCCTGGGCTAGCCCAGTGGTCTTAGTCCCCAAACCTCACACCAAAGATGGAAAGAAAGAGATGAGGTTTTGTGTGGACTACAGAGGGCTCAACTCTGTCACCAAGACAGACGCCCATCCAATTCCTAGAGCTGATGAGCTCATAGACAAATTAGGTGCTGCCAAATTCTTAAGTACCTTTGACTTGACAGCAGGGTACTGGCAAATAAAAATGGCACCTGGAGCAAAAGAGAAAACAGCATTCTCCACCCCTGATGGGCATTATCAGTTTACTGTTATGCCCTTTGGTTTAAAGAATGCCCCTGCCACCTTCCAAAGGTTGGTGAATCAAGTCCTTGCTGGTTTGGAGTCCTTTAGCACAGCTTATCTTGATTATATTGCTGTCTTTAGCTCCACCTGGCAGGATCACCTGGTCCACCTGAAGGTTTTGAAGGCTCTGCAATCTGCAGGCCTCTCTATCAAGGCATCCAAATGCCAGATAGGGCAGGGAACTGTGGTTTACTTGGGCCACCTTGTAGGTGGAGTCCAAGTTCAGCCACTCCAACCCAAGATCCAGACTATTCTGGACTGGGTAGCTCCAAAAACCCATACTCAAGTCAGGGCATTCCTTGGCTTGACTGGGTACTACAGGAGGTTTGTGAAGGGATATGGATCCATTGTGACAGCCCTCACTGAACTCACCTCCAAGAAAATGCCCAAGAAAGTGAACTGGACTGTAGAATGCCAACAGGCCTTTGACACCCTGAAACAAGCAATGTGCTCAGCACCAGTTCTAAAAGGTCCAGATTATTCTAAGCAGTTCATTGTGCAGACAGATGCCTCTGAACATGGGATAGGGGCAGTTTTGTCCCAAACAAATGATGATGGCCTTGACCAGCCTGTTGCTTTCATTAGCAGGAGGTTACTCCCCAGGGAGCAGCGTTGGAGTGCCATTGAGAGGGAGGCCTTTGCTGTGGTTTGGTCCCTGAAGAAGCTGAGACCATACCTCTTTGGGACTCACTTCCTAGTTCAAACTGACCACAGACCTCTCAAATGGCTGATGCAAATGAAAGGTGAAAATCCAAAACTGTTGAGGTGGTCCATCTCCCTACAGGGAATGGACTTTATAGTGGAACACAGACCTGGGACTGCCCATGCCAATGCAGATGGGCTTTCCAGGTTCTTCCACTTAGAAAATGAAAACTCTCTTGGGAAAGGTTAGTCTCATCCTCTTTCGTTTGGGGGGGGGGGGGGGGGGGGGTTGTGTAAGGAAATGCCTCCTTGGCATGGTTACCCCCTGACTTTTTGCCTTTGCTGATGCTATGTTTACAATTGAAAGTGTGCTGAGGCCTGCTAACCAGGCCCCAGCACCAGTGTTCTTTCCCTAACCTGTACTTTTGATTCCACAATTGGCACACCCTGGCACCCAGATAAGTCCCTTGTAACTGGTACCTCTGGTACCAAGGGCCCTGATGCCAGGGAAGGTCTCTAAGGGCTGCAGCATGTATTATGCCACCCTAGAGACCCCTCACTCAGCACAGACACACTGCTTACCAGCTTGTGTGTGCTAGTGAGAACAAAATGAGTAAGTCGACATGGCACTCCCCTCAGGGTGCCATGCCAGCCTCTCACTGCCTATGCAGTATAGGTAAGACACCCCTCTAGCAGGCCTTACAGCCCTAAGGCAGGGTGCACTATACCATGGGTGAGGGTACCAGTGCATGAGCACTGTGCCCCTACAGTGTCTAAGCAAAACCTTAGACATTGTAAGAGCAGGGTAGCCATAAGAGTATATGGTCTGGGAGTCTGTTTTACACGAACTCCACAGCACCATAATGGCTACACTGAAAACTGGGAAGTTTGGTATCAAACTTCTCAGCACAATAAATGCACACTGATGCCAGTGTACATTTTATTGCAAAATACACCCCAGAGGGCACCTTAGAGGTGCCCCCTGAAACTTAACCAACTGTCTGTGTAGGCTGACTAGTTCCAGCAGCCTGCCACACTAGAGACATGTTGCTGGCCCCATGGGGAGAGTGCCTTTGTCACTCTGAGGCCAGTAACAAAGCCTGCACTGGGTGGAGATGCTAACACCTCCCCCAGGCAGGAGCTGTAACACCTGGCGGTGAGCCTCAAAGGCTCACCCCTTTGTCACAGCACCGCAGGACACTCCAGCTAGTGGAGTTGCCCGCCCCCTCCGGCCCCGGCCCCCACTTTTGGCGGCAAGGCCGGAGAAAATAATGAGAATAACAAGGAGGAGTCACTGGCCAGTCAGGACAGCCCCTAAGGTGTCCTGAGGTGAGGTGACTAACTTTTAGAAATCCTCCATCTTGCAGATGGAGGATTCCCCCAATAGGGTTAGGATTGTGACCCCCTCCCCTTGGGAGGAGGCACAAAGAGGGTGTACCCACCCTCAGGGCTAGTAGCCATTGGCTACTAACCCCCCAGACCTAAACACGCCCTTAAAGTTAGTATTTAAGGGCTACCCTGAACCCTAGAAAATTAGATTCCTGCAACAACAAGAAGGACTGCCTAGCTGAAAACCCCTGCAGAGGAAGACCAGAAGACAACAACTGCCTTGGCTCCAGAAACTCACCGGCCTGTCTCCTGCCTTCCAAAGAACTCTGCTCCAGCGACGCCTTCCAAAGGGACCAGCGACCTCTGAATCCTCTGAGGACTGCCCTGCTTCGACGACGACAAGAAACTCCCGAGGACAGCGGACCTGCTCCAAAAAAACTGCAACTTTATCCAAAGGAGCAGCTTTAAAGAACCCTGCAATCTCCCCGCAAGAAGCGTGAGACTTGCAACACTGCACCCGGCGACCCCGACTCGGCTGGTGGAGAACCAACACCTCAGGGAGGACCCCCGGACTACTCTACGACTGTGAGTACCAAAACCTGTCCCCCCTGAGCCCCCACAGCGCCGCCTGCAGAGGGAATCCCGAGGCTTCCCCTGACCGCGACTCTCTGAAACCTAAGTCCCGACGCCTGGGAAAGACCCTGCACCCGCAGCCCCCAGGACCTGAAGGACCGGACTTTCACTGCAGAAGTGACCCCCAGGAGTCCCTCTCCCTTGCCCAAGTGGAGGTTTCCCCGAGGAAGCCCCCCCTTGCCTGCCTGCAGCGCTGAAGAGATCCCTTGATCTCTCATTGACTTCCATTGCGAACCCGACGCTTGTTCTAACACTGCACCCCGCCGCTGAGGGTGAAATTTCTGTGTGGGCTTGTGTCCCCCCCGGTGCCCTACAAAACCCCCCTGGTCTGCCCCCCGAGGACACGGGTACTTACCTGCTGGCAGACTGGAACCGGGGCACCCCCTTCTCTCCATTGAAGCCTATGCGTTTTGGGCACCACTTTGAACTCTGCACCTGACCGGCCCTGAGCTGCTGGTGTGGTAACTTTGGGGTTGCTCTGAACCCCCAACGGTGGGCTACCTTGGACCAAGAACTGAACCCTGTAAGTGTCTTACTTACCTGGTAAAACTAACAAAAACTTACCTCCCCCAGGAACTGTGAAAATTGCACTAAGTGTCCACTTTTAAAATAGCTATTTGTGAATAACTTGAAAAGTATACATGCAATTGAAATGATTCAAAGTTCCTAATGTACTTACCTGCAATACCTTTCAAACAAGATATTACATGTTAAATTTGAACCTGTGGTTCTTAAAATAAACTAAGAAAAGATATTTTTCTATAACAAAACCTATTGGCTGGATTTGTCTCTGAGTGTGTGTACCTCATTTATGGTCTATGTGTATGTACAACAAATGCTTAACACTACTCCTTGGATAAGCCTACTGCTCGACCACACTACCACAAAATAGAGCATTAGTATTATCTCTGTTTACCACTATTTTACCTCTAAGGGGAACCCTTGGACTCTGTGCATGCTATTCCTTACTTTGAAATAGCACATACAGAGCCAACTTCCTACAGTGGTCACCCTGCTAGGTGACCAATCCCCCTTCCTGGGCTATTTAGAATATCCCTCTTGGGTGGGTCCTCAGATTCGAAGTGCAAGATTACAGCAGGACTCCTCTGCATTGTCTACACTGCGACTGCAACTAGATCCTCCAGGAACCAACAATCTGCAACGCCAGCAACGACTCTGCTCTTCAACATTGTTTCTCTTGCTCTTTCCAGCAACTGCAATATTTCCCCTGCCGTGCATCCTCTGAGGGCGACAAGCCTTCAGCCTGCACAAGAAGGAATGTCCCTTGGAGTGAAAGTCACTCCCCTGCATCCGCAGGCACCAACAACAACTATGACAGGCTGCATGGATCTTCCTCCTCTGAAGCTGTGCGGATCCTGCATCATAGATGATGGCCCAATGTTCTATGCGCTCTCTCTACCGTCAGCAATGTGGACAGAGCTTCCCCAAAGAGCACATGCAGTATAGTCTCAACATAGTCTTCCATACGCTCCATCGCTGTAGATTCAGGAACCCCAACAATTCTCAAGTTATTCCACCTCGAGCGCTTCAAGATCTTTATTCTTGTTGCAGATGATCTCTATCACCTTTTCCATCTGCAGCAGCTTCCCGCTCATCATGGCTCCGTCTTCTTCAATTGTAGATGTGCAGCCTTATAGTTGTGCGCATCTACTCTGTCTGTTAGTAGGTCTATTTTGGAGTCAATATCTGTTAAGCTTTGTTTCAGGTCCAAGAACATTTCCCCTATGTTGGATTCCTGAGAGGCACTCGCCTTACCACCTTTGGCGTTCCTCCAGCATCAGTTCTATCGTACGCGACTGCTGGCATTGGCCAGAAGAAAGTGTGGGTTGCTTTGTGTCGGATTTCTCCATCTTGGTGGGCAGTCAGAATAACAGAGGGTGGGGGTCGAGCAGCCAAAATCCAAAGGCCAGCCAGGTCTCTCCAAAATCCCAAAAGGTCAGTTCTGGGGTGGGGGTGGGGGGTGAGAGAGATGGTTGGGGCTCGGGTTTCACAAGCAGACCTAGTCAATGGGGAGAATAAGCCACAGTAGCTGCGTGGGAGATCATCCACAGGGAAGACCCATCAGCGGCTAGGAGCAGTTCCAGAAACAATATCTTACGGGGGAGTGGGGGTCGGGGGTCTTTTCTTATTTGTCCTGTGAGGGGGCAGCATGCATATTAAGAAGCAAGTTTGCAGGTAATGTTGCAAACACGGATAGTGATGAAAAGAGATCTAAGGTGGCGGGCCAAAACAGACCTTAGGTCTGTGTTGGTGACCAAAACAGAGGATAATTGGGCCAGTTGATGATCGCACAAGTAACACAAGGGCAAGCCAGCGATCCACTATGTGACTGTCCATTTCTTTCACTTGTTTATGGACGATGTATTTTTGGAAGAGATTGTGGAGCAGACTAATCTGTATGCAGAGCAATATTTGAGGGACAACGCTGCCAGACTTAGGCCTCAGTCTAGAGCTACTCAGTGGTTTCCCACATATCTGGAAGAGATGAATACGTTTTTAGGTTTGACTTTTTTGATGGGGTTGATCAGGAAGCTGTCACTGGCTTCTTATTGGTCTACTAATCCCTTGATGGCAACGGCTATATTTCCTGCAACTATGACACGTAATCGCTATGTGCTTCTTCGTAAGCTGCATTTTGTAGACAATGCTTTAGCCTTGCCACAAGATCACCCTGATTGTGACAATCTTTTTAAGATTAGGCCTGTCCTTGATCATTGTGTAGATCGGTTTTCAAAGGTCTATGTTCCAGGCAAAGAGATAAGTGTGGACGAGTCTGTGGTCCTTTTCAAGGGGCTTTTAGTTTTTAAGCAGTACATTCCTAGTAAGAGGGCACGGTATGGGATTAAATTGTATATGCTGTCAGAAAGCAGTACAGGATATGTGTATAATTTCCGGGTCTACACTGGTAGGGATTCCAGTATTGACCCTCCTGGTTGTCCGGCCACTTTTGGAGTTAGCGAGAAAATTGTGTGGAAACTTGGTAGACGACTGTTTAACAAAGGTCACCATTTGTACGCAGATAATTTCTGCACTGGAGTGCAGTTGTTCAAGGAGTTCTTTAGAGTGGACACTGTTGCTTGGGGCACAATCCGTTCTAACCGGAAAGGCTATCCAAGGGAGCTTGTCTGTATATAAAAAAATAAAAAAAAAAAAAAATAAAACTTGAGCGGGGACAGTGCAGTGCCTTGCGGAATAATGAGCTGCTAGCTCTGAAATTTCCAGACAGGAGGGATGTGTACATGCTATCTACCATCCATGATGAGAGTACTTCCCCTGTGACTGTTTGGGGTCAAGTTGTGGAAGTGCTCAAACCTGCGTGCATTTTGGACTACAATAGGCACATGGGTGGTGTTGATAGAGTAGATCAGAGGTTGGAACCTTACACTGCTCTTCCTAAGTCTTACGTGTGGTATAAAAAGTTGGCCCTACATTTATTTCATTTGCAACTTTTAATGCTTTTATTGTGTTCAAGGATTGTTCACCTGAGTCAAGGATGACATTTGTTAAATTTCAGGAGTCAGTGATAGAAAGCCTTATTGTGGTGGAACAGGCAAGAGTTCCTACAGTAGAAGTGGTGGAGGTTGTGGCTAGATTGAAAGATCGGCACTTTCCAGATCACATTCCTCCCACTCCCAAAAAAGACTTGCCCACAAGAGAAATGTAGAGTATGTGCCCGGAGAGCAATCCGGATGGAGAGCCGGATGTACTGCCCCAATTGCCCTTCAAAGCCTGGGCTGTGTGTGCCCGGCTGTTTTAGAAGTTACCACACCAGGAAAAACTTTTGGGGAATACCGTGAGAGTAAACTGCCTATTTTATATATTCATATGTTCAGTTTCACGGTTGGCATTACTGTCATGTATTTAGTTAGAGCTTTTGTGTTTGTAGTTTTGTACTTATTTTATAATTAGTTAGTGGTTTCTTTGTTTATAAACAAAAAAAAAGTGAAGGCGGGGTGCGTGGGGTGCCGCATGGTTGGCGGTGTGCGTGGGATGGTGCTTGGCTGGCGGTGTGCGTGGGGTGGCGCTTGGCTAGTGGTGCCAGCCAAACGCCAGTCCACACACTCATCAGCTGGTGTGACTGCTGTATCAGGCATGTGAGCGCATGAAAGTGATGGGCCCTTGACTGGCGCTGTCTGTCGATGCGAGTGTTGTAATGTGCTGGGCCCGTGGCTGGCAGCGTGAATGGTCTTGTGCATGTCATGTATGAAAGGTGTGTGAATGGACTGTAAAGCGGTTGGTGCCTTGCCGTGGCTTTACAGCTCATGAGCTGTGAGTCATTGGTTCAGTTTTTTGGCCTTTCAGTTATTGACAGTACATTTCACTTTTGTGAAATCTCTTGTTAATAAAATTTGATCTACTGAACAATCACTCACCCTCGTGCCAAATCCAACCAGTATGTGTGGTAAAAATAAAAAAACCTGCTCCGCTGTAATCAGGCGTCGCAGCACACTTGTGACACGCTAGTTGGCTCAGGTGGGACCCCGATGATGAAGCATGCCACCAACTTGGTTGGTGGGTGGGTGAGGGGTCTTTTTCACATAACCTACGTGCGTTTCTTTTCACAATTTTAGTATTTGGCACATCACAGACGTATGTGGACACATCAAAATTATATATTACAAAACTACCTGTGTTTGGGGAGTAGGAGGCACCTGTGTTTTTGGTCCTGGGTGCGGCCTTCATCTAGGGAAACCTACCAAACCCAGACATGTTTTTAAAACTAGACACCCCAAGGAGTCCAGGGAGGTGTGCCCTGCGTGGATCCCCCAACATATTCTTAACCAGACTCCTCTGCAAACCTCAAAATTTGCTTAAAAAAAGCATATTTTCCTGACTTTTGTTTGTACGATCAAAGCTCCAGCACCGACATTCCTACTCCCCAGCGTTCCCCTCGGTGTCCCAAGTAAAATGACACCTCACTTGTGTGGGTCCCCAAAGCAGAGTCAGCCTAAAGATGTATAAAAGAAGAATATGTGCTTATCAACTCGTTGAGCTGTCCCCATAATCTCTACAAGTTTGTGGCCTTTTTTCTGTTGCAGGCACCTGGCCCACCCACACAAGTGAGGTATCATTTTTATCGGGAGACTTGGGGGAAGGCTGGGTGGAAGGAAATTTGTGTCTCCTCTCAGATTCCAGAACTTTGTCACCGATATGTGAGGAAAACTTGTTTTTTTTTTTTAACCAAATTTTAAGGTTTGCAAAGGATTCTGGGTAACAGAACCTGGTGAGAGCCCCACAAGTCACACCATCTTGGATTCCCCTAGGTCACTAGTTTTCCAAAATTCACAGGTTTGGTAGGTTTCCCTAGGTGCCTGCTGATCTAGATGCCAAAATCTACAGGTAGGCACTTTGCAAAAAACACCTCTGTTTTCTATAGAAAAATGTGATGTGTCCACGTTGTGTTTTGGGAGCATTTCCTGTCGCGGGCACTAGGCCCACCCACACAAGTGAGGTACCATTTTTTAATCGGGAGACTTGGGGGAACATAGAATAGCAAAACAAGTGTTATTGCCCCTTGTTTTCTCTACATTTTTTCCTTCCAAATATAAGAGAGTGTGTAAAAAAGACGTATATTTGAGAAATGCCCTGTAATTCACATGCTAGTATGCGCACCCCGGAATTCAGAGATGTGCAAATAACCACTGCTCTTCAACACCTTATCTTGTGCCCATTTTGGAAATACAAAGGTTTTCTTGATAGCTATTTTTCACTCTTTATATTTCAGCAAATGAATTGCTGTATACCCGGTATAGATTAAAAACCCACTGCAGGGTGCAGCTCATTTATTGGCTCTAGGTACCTAGGGTTCTTGATGAACCTACAAGCTCTATATATATATCCCACCAACCAGAAGAGTCCAGCAGACATAACGGTATATTGCTTTCAAAATCTGACATTGCAGGAAAAAGTTACAGAGTAAAATGTAGAGAAAAATTGCTGTTTTTTTTTTTAACCTCAATTTCAATATTTTTTTCTTTCAGTTGTCATTTTCTGTAGGAAACCCTTGTAGGATCTACACAAATTACCCCTTGCTGAATTCAGAATTTTGGCTACTTTTCAGAAATGTTTAGGTGTCTGGGATCCAGCATTGGTTTCACGCCCATTTCTGTCACTGACTGGAAGGAGGCTCAAAGCACAAAAAATCGTAAAAATGGGGTATGTCCCAGTAAAATGCCAAAATTGTGTTGACAAGTTGGGTTTTCTGATTCAAGTCTGCCTGTTCCTGAAAGCTGGGAAGCTGGTGATTTTAGCACCGTAAACCCTTTGTTGATGCCATTTTCAGGGGAAAAAACACAAGCCTTCTTCTGCAGCCCCTTTTCCCCATTTTTTTTGTTTTTAAAAACAAACTTTTCACTGTGTTTTGGCTACTTTCTTGGCCTCCTTCAGGGGAACCCACAAAGTCTGGGTATCTCTAGAATCCCTAGGATGTTGGAAAAAAAAGGACGCAAATTTGGCGTGGGTAGCTTATGTGGACAAAAAGTTATGAGGGCCTAAGCGAGAACTATTCCAAATAGGCAAAAAAGAACGAGTTACTTACCTTCGGTAACGACTTTTCTGGTGGATACATTAGCTACCTGTGGATTCCTCACCTCATGAATACTCCCATGGCGCCAGCATTCGACGGAAATCTTCTTACTAGTCTCTGCACGTCGACGAGGACGTCACTGTCTCGCACGCGACGCCGTCTGACGTCATACAGGCAATAAGAGGTCCTCGACGACGTGCAGACGTCAGTACCAATCATTTTTTACGTGCATGAGAACAACCAGGCAATGCAATGAAAGAGCAAGGCAACATCCATTATATTGTAAAATACACCACATTGTATGAATAACTGTAAATCTTTTTATGTACATATATATATATATATATATATATATATAAAACTCTCTTTTAAAATATATACACACACCAAGTATATACATAAAGATATATACACATATACATATATAAATATATTATATATATACATCTATTGCACCCTCAAGGACCAAGAGGAGCGCACTCAAGGATTACTTGGCAAGACCATAAAGGCAACGGGGAGGCGGGTGGGACCGTGAGGAATCCACAGGTAGCTAATGTATCCACCAGAAAAGTCGTTACCGAAGGTAAGTAACTCGTTCTTCTGATGGATACAACTACCTGTGGATTCCTCACCTCATGAATAGAGTCCCAAAGCAGTACCACGCCCGGCGGTGGGTGCCTAAATGGTCAAACCAAGAAATCCTGCAGCACTGACCGTGCAAAATGGCCGTCCCTTCTAACCTCAGAATCTAAACAGTAATGTTTTGCAAAAGTGTGAAGGGACGACCAAGTTGCGGCCTTGCAGATGTCGACCACAGGAACACCTCTGGCTAAGGCCGAAGTGGCCGACTTAGCTCTGGTGGAATGAGCTCTAATGCCCTCAGGAGGATCCTTCTTTGCCAAAGAGTAACATATTTTAATGCAAAGAACAACCCACCTGGATAGTGTTCTCTTGTGGACTGCCTTTCCTCTCCTCTTGCCCACGTATCCAATAAACAGCTGATCCTCCAGCCTGAAATCCCTTGTTCTATCGATAAAGAAGCTCAACGCTCTCTTTGGGTCCAGACGGTGCAGTCTTTCTTCCTCTTTGGAAGGATGAGGCGGAGGATAGAACGTGGACAAAGTAATTGCCTGAGCCAAATGGAAGGGTGAAACAACCTTCGGGAGGAAAGCAGCCTTGGTCCTCAACACCACCTTATCCCCATAAAAAGTTGTATAAGGGGGTTTTACTGATAAGGCCTGCAACTCACTCACTCTCCTTGCTGATGTTATAGCTATCAGGAAGACTGTTTTTAAAACCAAATACCTCAAGGGGCAAGAATGCATAGGTTCAAAAGGGGACCCCATAAGGAAAGTCAGGACTAAGGACAAATCCCATTGCGGCATAACGAATGGCTTTGGAGGATATTGATTTAGAAGACCTTTCAAGAATCTGATAACAATAGGGGATTTAAATAAAGATGGTTGGTCTGGAAGACATATGAAGGCTGACAAGGCCGATAAATAACCTTTAATGGTAGCCACTGCACAACCTTTTTGCGCCAGAGATAGAGCAAAAGACAAAATGTCCGATAGATGAGCATGTAAGGGATCAATCTGCCTCTCTCCACACCACGCAACAAATTTAGACCACCTATTAGCGTAGATAGATTTAGTGGAGTGTCGCCTGGCCGCTAATATAACATCCACTACCTCAGGCGGGAGAGAGAAGGAACTCAGGTTGCCCCGTTCAATCTCCAGGCATGTAGGTGCAGACTCTGGAGGTTGGGGTGTAGAACCTGCCCCTGCGACTGTGAGAGGAGGTCTGCCCTGAAAGGGAGACGGAGCGGCGGGCACGTTGAGAGTTGGAGAAGGTCGGAGTACCACACCCTCCTTGGCCAATCCGGAGCTATTAAGATTACTAGAGCCCGGTCTTGGCGAATCTTCCTCAATACTCGAGGAATCAAGGGTATGGGAGGAAACGCGTAAAGCAACTGGCCGCACCAGGTAATTTGAAACGCGTCCCCCAACGCTTCCTGCATCGGATACTGAAGGCTGCAGAACAACGGACAATGCGCGTTCTCTCGAGTGGCGAACAGATCTACCCGAGGAAACCCCCACTTCTGGAAGATTAAACGGACTTGATCTGGATGGAGACGCCACTCGTGGTCTGCCGAGAAGTGGCGACTGAGACTGTCCGCACGCACGTTCAAAACTCCGGCCAGATGGTTTGCTATCAAGCAAATCCGATGGTCCTTTGCCCAGGACCATAGTCGAAGAGCTTCTCTGCAGAGAAGGTACGACCCCACTCCTCCCTGCTTGTTTATGTACCACATCGTGGTAGTATTGTCCGTTAGGACCTGTACCGACTGACCACGAAGGGGAGGAAGGCCTTGAGAGCCAGACGTACAGCCCGTAACTCTAACAGATTGATGTGAAAAATCTGTTCCTCTGGAGACCAAAGACCTTTGATCTCCAGATCCCCCAGATGAGCTCCCCACCCTAGAGTGGAAGCATCCGTTATGACTGTTGTCACTGGTGGCGACTGCTGGAACGGCTTTCCTTGTGAAAGATTGTTGCTTGCAATCCACCACTTCAAATCCACAGCAGCATCTCTGGAGATCTTGACAGTACCCTCTAGATCCCCTCTGTGTTGAGACCACTGCCTTCGGAGGCACCACTGAAGAGCCCTCATGTGCCAGCGAGCATGCGTGACCAACAGAATGCAGGAGGCAAAAAGACCGAGCAGACGAAGGACCTTGAGGACTGGAACTACCGCTCCATTTCGAAACATTGGAACCAAATCCTGAATATCTTGAATCCGCTGAGGCGGAGGAAAGGCCCGACCCAATGTTGTATCCAGTACTGCCCCTATGAACAGGAGGCGCTGAGAGGGCTCTAGGTGAGATTTGGGCTCGTTCACCGAAAAGCCCAGGTCGAACAACAACTGGGTTGTTGACTGCAGATGACGCAACACAAGCTCCGGGGACTTGGCTTTGATTAACCAATTGTCCAAGTAAGGGAATACTGCTATCCCCTTCCTTCTGAGCTCTGCCGCAACCACCGACATCACCTTCGTGAAGACTCGAGGTGCTGAAGTAAGACCAAACGGAAGGACCGCAAACTGGTAGTGTTGCGATCCCACCACAAACCGGAGATACTTCCTGTGTGACTTGAGTATCGGGATATGAAAGTAAGCATCCTGCAAGTCGACAGACACCATCCAGTCTTCCATGTTCAACGCCAAAAGCACCTGTGCTAGGGTCAGCATCTTGAACTTTTCCTGCTTGAGGAACCAATTCAAGATCCTCAGGTCCAGAATTGGTCTCAAACGACCATCCTTCTTGGGAATCAGGAAATACCTTGAGTAAACTCCTTGACCCCTTTCCTGCTCCGGGACCAACTCCACCGCGCCCTTTAAAAGGAGGACTTCTACCTCCTGTTCTAGCAACAGGAGGTGTTCTTGTGAACAATACGAAGGGCGGGGCGGGATGAGGGGCGGAAACTCCCGAAAGGGAAGGGTGTAGCCTTTTCCCACAACACTGAGAACCCAAGTGTCCGACGTAACAGTCTCCCATTTGGTGAGAAAATGCTGTAATCTTCCCCCTACAGGAGAGGAGTGAGTGGGAAATGGTGGAAGCCTAAGGCTGCTTCCCCTGCTGCACCCCGCCAGAGGATGAGGAAGAGGCAGAGTGCTGCTGAGAAGCTCCCCTGGTGCGGACCCTACCCCTCCCCCTAAAAGATCTATAGGGATGGGAAGAGGCAGGTTGCTGATATCTTCCCCGAAAGGAAGAGGAGGAAGAGCCACGCCCAAATCCACGAAACCTCTTGAAGAATCTGGAAGAGGCCGTGGAAGAAGGAGCTTGGAGTCCCAGCGACTTAGCCGTGGCCCTGCTCTCCTTAAACCGTTCCAAGGTCGAATCAGCCTTAGCCCCAAACAGTTTGTCCCCATCAAACGGGAGATCCAACAATGTGGACTGTACATCTGCCGAAAAGCCCGAGTTACGGAGCCAGGCCTGTCTCCTTTCCACCACAGTTGTGCCCATTGCTCTGGCTACCGAGTCGGTGGTATCCAGTCCCGTCTGGATAATTTGGGTCGCAGCAGCCTGGGCATCAGAGACAAGATCCAAAAGACCCTGGGGAAGCTCTGTAAACGAAGAGGAGATGTCATCCATCAGAGCATGAATATACCTCCCCAGGATACAGGTTGCATTGGTGGCTTTTAAAGCCAGACTGCAGGACGAAAAAATCTTCTTCGACTGCGCCGCCAGCTTTTTTGAATCTCTGTCCCCCGGCACCGTCGGAAAAGAACCAGGCGCTGACTTGGACGAACAGGAGGCCTGCACAACCAAGCTCTCCGGCGTAGGGTGCCTAGATAGGAAACCAGGATCAGTTGGAGCCGTCCGATACCTCCTGGCCACGGCTCTGTGAACTGCTGGGGAAGATGCCGGCTTCTTCCACACCTCTAAAACCGGATCCAGCAGAGCGTCATTAAAAGGTAATAGAGGCTCCGCCGCGGCTGAGGCCGGATGCAACACCTCTGTCAAAAGGTTTTGTTTCGCCGGCAAAGGCAGGTCCAAAAAACTAGCTGCCTTCCGTACCACTGTATGAAAGGAAGCAGCTTCCTCGGTATATTCCCCCGGGGACGAAAGGTCCCACTCAGGGGAAGTGTCCAGCCCACTGGCCGACTCCAGTCCACGCAGCCCATCACCCGAGTCCTCTAGCTCTCCTTCCTCTAGGGCTCGTTGGTACTCCTGCTCTTCTAGTACCCGGAGAGCACGCCTCCTTGAATGCAGTCGTTGCTCAATCCGCGGAGTCGACAATACCTCCGCCGAAGTCGGAGATCGGCGCCGATCTTCCGAAGCCACCGACGCCGCATCCGGCGCCACAGGTAACTTCGGCGCCGACTGAAGAGCAGTTGAAACGGATGGACCCACCGGAGTCACAGGCCGAAATCTCGACGTCGACGGGATGGAAATCCCTGGGGCCAATCCCTCCGAAGCCATCGGAGCGGCCACCGGCGCCGACACTGGCGCCGAGCCCACGTTCCCAAACGGGAGAAAGGGCATAAAGGGTGCCGGCCGAAGAGGCGCAGGATCACCCAAAGAAAAGGCCAAAGGCCCAGCCGGAGCACCCCCTGGAGCCATCTGTTGGAAGATGGCATACATCGCATTCAAGAATGCGGAACTATCGGCTCCAGGGGTGGGAAAAGCCGGATACTGGGGTGCCTGACTCGGAGGCGACCCCGACGCCGGCCTCGGCGTCTGCGCCGGAGAAAACACTTGAGGCTCCAATACCTCAATCACCGACGCCTGTCCAGGCGAAGTTGGAGACGCCGGAGAGAGCAACGGCGTCGAAGGATGCGGCGTCACCGTGGGGCTGACCTCCCATGTCCTCCGGCGCCGATCCGGAGACCTGGAACGAGCCTCCCTTGAATGACGCCGAGATTCTCTACGGCGCCGGGAGTCTCGATGACGCCGATGTCTTGGAGAAGACTTTTTCTTGTGATGCTTCTCCTTTGACTTGGCCATAAACAGCTTCGCCTCGCGTTCTTTAAGGGCCTTCGGATTCATGTGCTGACACGAATCACAAGTCGAGACGTCGTGGTCGGAGCTCAAACACCAAAGGCAATCAGAATGAGGATCCGTCACCGACATCTTGCCTCCACACTCACGACAAGGCTTAAATCCAGACTTTCTCTGCGACATTATTTCCACAGAGAAAGAGTACGCAGCAAGATATACACTGTAACCGCAAGAGTAACAGTTGCTCCCTCGAAGATAACCGTTTCGAATGCACGGAAAAAAGGGAACTGACGTCTGCACGTCGTCGAGGACCTCTTATTGCCTGTATGACGTCAGACGGCGTCGCGTGCGAGACAGTGACGTCCTCGTCGACGTGCAGAGACTAGTAAGAAGATTTCCGTCGAATGCTGGCGCCATGGGAGTATTCATGAGGTGAGGAATCCACAGGTAGTTGTATCCATCAGAAAGGCCTGGTACAGGAGGGGGAAAAGGCCTGGCAGCAAAGGGGTTAAAAACGCACCAGGCCACAACTTATCACAACTGTGGGTGTATACAAATTTGTTTGAGGGACTCCTGGTCCCAAAGATGACGTCAACCACTTCTGGAGAAAGGTCGAAAGCATTCAACTGTTGCTGTTCAATCTCAAAGCATGGAGCTTTCACAGGCCCTGGTTCAGGACACTGCCCTGCTGCTGTGACAGGAGATCCCCCTTGAAGGGGAAGCCTCATCGAAGGACAAGATACTCATGCTCAGCAGGTCAGGATACCATACTCTCTATGCCCAGTCGGGAGCAACGAGGTTGAATTTGGCTCAGTGGGTCCTGATTGTCAGAACTTGGGGCAGGAGAGGTATCAACGTAAAGGAGCCCAGGATTCTAATTTATGCGGAAAGCACCGCTAAGCAAGTGAGGTCTTGGAAACTTCAATGTGACAAGAAAAATCTCTTGGCAGTCCAGACACGTCCAGATACACAAAGCTTCCTGGTCCCACCCTGCCCTGCTTGTTACAATACTACTTGGCGGACAAGTGCATGAGCACTTGCATCAGCTGCTCTTTGATGAAGTACACAAAAAGTGAACAGAATGCTTGAATTAATCTCAATCACTGATTAAAACTTAGGCTGCATCCCAGTCCAACGTTATTTTGCACATCATGCCACCTCAGTTATACCCAGTCATATGCATATCAGTCTTGACCCTGCTCCAATGGGAACAGTCCAGCCCGAACTGCCAGGGCAGGTCCCCCTACACCGCAGCACACCATACCTAGGACTGATTTTGCCCCGATTATGGCTCATCAGCCACTTATACCTTGATTTCAGTGACAGAGTACTCAGAACCCACAACTGGTCGTACTCCTACCAAAAACAGGTGGCACGGTCTGCAAAATAACAATGAACTGAGATAATTACCAGCGACAAAGATAACAATAAATACCAAAGTTTTTCTCCTGGACTTGTTGATAAAATCCAATCTTTTGCTATGTGGATGCTTACTTATCAACCTAAAAACAACAGATATAACTTGGATATCAAAAGTAGCCTGTTGTGATCCAAGCACAAAGTTTAGAATGTCAATTATTTAATAAAATACACAAAATACTATTGACATTTTTAAATATAATTCATCATCGATTTGAATAGATTCATCATCCAAAACCTCTAGTCCAAAAATAAAATAAAATAACAAATGTATACAATCAAAGTTCTAAAAAAAGGTTATTGTGTTGATGCAGCGTTTTGGTGGCTTCTTCACAAACAACGGTTTGTGTTCCTGTTGGACCCTGACTTCGATGAGAAACACTGGACAACATATTGTCAGCATGCAGCACGTTTGTCGGTTTGTAAACCAGCAGATATAAGCTGTGTGAACCGCGCCAAATAGAAAAATAATTGAAAATGCCGCTTTCAGGAGAAATGTATTTCCTGCTAGTGGCTTCATTGCTCAGGGCAGCAAAGGACCGGTAGACTTGCTGAAGTTGGTTTACCCACGTGAAACTTAAGCTGCGTGTTTTAAAATTACAAAGCCTTAAACACAAGTTTTGTTCTCTCATTGAGAAAGAAACAGACTGTTCGTATTATTGTGGGTGAAGGACAATAAAAGCACGGCACCATCAATATGCATGATATCAAATCCTCAAACGTATTAATGGTTTTAGTTTAGTTACTGGTCCTGAAGAAGATGGGATAAAGGTCAAGAAGTCACAGACATGCAGAGTCAACACAACCTTTTTTGTACTTTGTATACTGTTTGTCAGTTTTGGGCTAAACATTTTGGGAGATGTATCTAGTCCAAAGGATGGTGAATTATATTAACAAATATCAATAGTATGTTATGTGTGTTCTATTAAATATTTCTAATATTGTGGTTGGAGCATAACTGGTTTACTTTTGATAGCAAAGTTAAATCTGTTGTTCTTAGGTTGATAATTAAGCAGCCACAAAGCAAAAGATTGGATTTTAACACGTCCAGGAGAGAAACTTTAGTATTGGTTTGGCTGAACCCTATCCCTTGTGCCTTTGCAAAAGGAAGTCATTCTCTAAATTGTGGATGAGATTTAAATCAAGCATTCCAGCCATCACGTTTTTGTATACTTTGGGTCTTCCTTTGATGGAGGACAGGAAGGCTTTCAACACCAAACAGACGGCCATCAGCTCCATAAGGTTGACATGGAGTCAGGCCTCAGCTGAAGACCAGGGTCCTGCTGCTCCACCTCTACCATCCAGTCACCAGGGTAGAAGCAGGTAAGACCTCAGCCTGGGTGAGCATCTTGAACTTGACCTTTTTTAGAAAGGCACTGAAAGGGCAAAGGTTTAATATGGGAAGGAAGCTCCTGAATTTTTCGGCACAAGGAAGTAGCGAGACCAACAAACAAACAACTTCTGGTGCCGGAACCCTTGCTCTCGTTCCTTTGGCCAAAAGGACCTGCACTTCCTGCTGTAAGAGGGACAGATGGCCCTCAGTTGGTCATTCTGAGGATGGTGGCAAGTGTGGCGGGGTTTTGACAAATAGTAAAACGTAACCCTTCTGTATAATTTGCAGGGCCAACCTTCCAAAGTTATCTTCTACCACACTGCCAGAAAGTGTCTGATCCTCCCGCCAACAGGGTGGCTTTGCACAGACAAGGGCAAGCTAAGGAGGCTGTTGTGGTTGGCATGAGGGAGCAGAAATGCCAAAGCAGTGCACTATGGCCCTGCTATGTTTAAAGCGCTCCAGGGGCCAGTCAGCTTTATCTCCCAAAAAAATCAGGAACCATATGGCATGTCCATAAGACTGGCCTGAACGTCATGTGAAAAACCGGCTGAACAAATCCACACGTTTGAATGACCACACTAGTGTCAACAGCTCTTCCAATGGAGTCACAGTGTCCATTCCACTGCGGATAGTTAAGTTTGATGCAGCACAAATATCTTAACAGGCCTGAAAAACAATGGCCTGGGCTCCTTCCCGAATCATGGGCAAAACTTGGGACATGAAGTACCACAAGCCAGGAGATTAACAGGCTAGTATGTAGCTGGTGTTCACGGAACAACGAGCCAAACTTGTATAGAGAAAATGCCCATACCTAAGGTTTCTATCCTTTTCGATTCTCTGTCAGTGGTAGTACAGTTTGGGTTTAGTGTGCTGGTTGAAGCTTTCACCACAACCCTTTCCGGAGTGGTGTTGAGTGAGGAGTACAGGGTCACCTGTTGCAGGCTGATGGCATCTGAGATGCACAGCTGGGCTCGAACACAGTTTGGTCCAGGTGGGTGGGATGGGGAGTAAACTAGGTCAGTGTCTGAAGAGGAGGCCAAACCACTGGCACTCCGGAGATCCTCATATCAGTTTTCCTCAGAGTACAGCTGGGCAACCTAATCTCCAGCGTAACAGTCCTTATGGTCTGAATCTGTGCCAAAGAGGTTATGAAGAACTTGTGATCTAAAGGTAGGGAGAGGCACTGTGTCGAGTCAGAGGGTTGGTAAAAGGGTTGTGGCTCAGAAAGAGGAGCACGCGGCCTAAACCAAGGTTAGTGTGGCACCATCTGACAGCACTGGGGGTTGGCTGTCCTTGTTTCAAGTCAACGCCGCCAGCCTCAGAGGATCAAATTTCACACTGGGTTGTGATACCAGGGATGGAAGCAGTACCAAAGCAGGTTCAAAGTCCTGAGCAGATCCAGAGGTCCCAACTGGTACCAAGGGTGAACCTTCCGGTAGAAGTACAATTTAGTGTCAATGAGATAAGGAACAGCTCCGGATCAGTGTCTGCTGATGTGGAAAGAAAGGAACTGTTTGAGACCAACTCACATGGTTGGCACCTACACAAGCCTGCATGCGTCACATCTGGTGCAGATGAAGTCAACATGAAGCCACCGGCACCACCTCCTCGAACACATGTGTACTGTTGAGAAGAATTCCAGACCCAGTCTGATGCCTGGTGAAGTATTCAAAAGGTGAGGGATCTGCAGTTAGAAGTCTATAAGGTACAAGTCGTATCAGAATATACTTTCCATTCTTATCTTGCAGAACATTGGTTTTAAGTTAAGTGACAAGAAGACTACAAGTCTGATCTGGATTGCTAAATAGATGGCAAAGACTGGACCAACGTGTGCATCAAGTTCAATATTCATCCAAGTGTAATCAGGTAAAGAAATAAACGTATACAATCTTATGTAGATATTATGTCCCTAATATGATGAACTGGAAGAGGCTGCAGAGGGAAGAAGATTATTATGCATGCATGCTGTAGCTGGAGAAAAAAAGCTTTACTGTGGGTTGATTATTTGTAAACATTGTTCTTTTGAGAGACCCTGAACCATTTTTGTTGCTGTGGTTACTATCACAAAGGTCTTACCCTATAGGCTTTGTCACTTGGGTGGTCATTTTTTAGTTCCTCCTAGCGTTTAAACCTAGCATATAAGCCATTATAAGCAGCTTGCAAAATAAATTTAAAAAAACAAACAAATAAATAATAATTTGTTAGTTGGTTAGACAACACCTTGAAAGATTTATTAAAACATGGACTGCAACTAATTCAAAGCATTTGGCTGGGATCAGAAACCCCAGTGCCCAAAGAAACTAATTTTTCCCTCTCACTGACTATACAAATGTACTTAACTCTGCTCGGGGCTGCACACTTGAGGGCAGACTGGTAACTATCAAAGGAAAGGGTGGGATGTTAGGGACGGGACTGGTTTTAGGAATTATGTTCATTGTAAACCATAAATTAATAATCACAAAAAACTAAAATCAACACAAGTACAAAGTGTTCTAAAGCCAAAGAGGTAAGCCTCAAATCTCATGAAAGGACTGGTTTTCACTGAATTATTTTACCAATAGCGTCATTACCTACACAACATGGAAACTGTTACTGAGAAAGAGAAAAAAGCAAGCCTCCATCCTGACAAATAAAAAAAAAGTTTTTAATGATGAGCAGGCCTCTGTTTTCAATATTATACAAGAAAACATGTACACGAACCCCAGGGAAGTTACGGGGGATGGTACGTGAAACCAAAATACCTAAAAGGGAATAGAGCAAAGTTACACTCTGACTTAACAGGTGGGTGGCATTTTCAATACAGCACTAAAAGAAATACCAAGATAGGAGCAAAGGGTTTCAAAGATCTTGCGTGCTGCACCTGGAATTTTAGCTAACTGGCTCACTATACAATAGTCAACTTTATAATCAACACAGAAGATTTCATCTTAGGAAGACATTTACGGAGTGTGTAAAAATACTATTTTAAAAGAGAAATATAAACATGTTTATTTAGGAAGTTCATGAAAAAATATCAGATTTGCTACAATACAAATGCATCAGCAATAACTGAGAAAAGAGTAGTAAAATACCTCCTTTTTAGACTCCTTGTTTTGTTCAATCTCATTATCTACAGCATTAGTTCCATTAGCTTCGTCCATTTCTTCATCACTGGAAAGCAAAAACAAGTTTTAAAACAGTGATTTTACAATACTACATTCAAAGCAGAGGTAGTTTTAGTCAAAGCGTTTAAAATCGTTTGGCTCACTTGGACCTCTTTTTTGGACTGAATACCAATTTCAATATGTTAGGTAAATAAATGAGTAGATGACTAAGTAGCAGCTTTACAAATATCCCCAAATGGGATATTACCAGGAATGACAATAGCAGTGCCTATTTTATGAGTAGACTGGGCTTGTGCAGTGCCTGTGAGCTGCCTATGCACACCAGTATAGTGCACATTTAAATGTGTTTTACTATCCATTTAGCTATGCCATCTTTGGCAATGAACCGTCCAGAATGTGCAGGTCCAAAGGATATAAATGGTTGCATTGTCTTTGACAGGGGCCTAATTCTGTAAGCGTCGTCAACCCCGCATAATGCTTGAACTTTGATGGCTGGTTAATGTGAAAAGGAGATACCACACCTTTGGTAGATAGCGTGAATGTGTTAGTAGGATTAACTTATCTATGTGCATGCAGTTACTTACACTCTGCAAAAATATGTGACTAACTAGAACGGCTTCCTTCCAAGTTAGTACTTCAAGTGAGTACGAGTGGCTCAAACTGTGAACCAACAATTCTAAAAAAAAAAAAACAGAGATCCCAAGATGGTACTGTGAGAACTCCAGTTGAAATTACCCTTCCGAACCCCTCCCCGAAGGTTTGACTAGATGAATTTTCCAAAATTAGGTAACTGAATCTCTTGCAAGTTAGTGTCTGCAGCCGACAAACGAAAATTAATGGAGGTGTATGCTAAGCTGGCATCTTTAATGAAATAAAGACAGATGACCATGTCTGATGGGTCAGCATTGTGTGGAAGAATGCCGACAGTGATGTCCAAAACATTTTAATTTAGCTGTATAGCAGTATTAGTTGTACTGTTGTGAGTTTCATTAAGAATATTTTTAGACTGTTGGTAAAATAAGGAGCCAAACCACTAGCTTTCCAAAATCACTAGCATGCCAAAATGTGCTACCAATGCAGCAAGGGAAAATTTAGCATAGATTTATTATCCAGACATACAATCCCTCCAACTGTGAGCTTAAATTGCAGCTATTTGGACCTTTTACACTGTGGTGCACCATATTTGCCTGGTTCATGTTGGTGGATACTCTGTCCCATCCTATTATCCTGACTACTTAGGAGACGGCTGCACACAGTGGAAAAGAATAAGCATGGCCAGAAAATGATGTTCCATCCATTTCCTGTTTTTCTTTCTCCTCCTCTCTCCTCCTCTTTTTCCTAATTCCTCACACTGTCTGCTGCAATAAAATAACACTAAGCATAGGCGTAGGCATTTTTTTGGACTGCTGTGAACAAGTCAATATCTGGGGGTTGATTTCCCATCCATTTTTGAATGCTGAGCAGGTTGACAAAGTGGTCGTCAGTGCCTAGAAGGTGATAGGCCCAGAGATGAATATGGAGTTTGTTATCCCAGGGTCGCATCCGCTGAGCAATCGGAGACCAGGCTAGAGAGTATTCCTCCCTGCTTGCAAACACAGTACTTAGTTGTCATGTTGTCTATTTTAACAACTATGTTTTCTCTTGCAAGTGTGCTTGGAAAAACAAGCAAAAGAAACGCTGCTGAGATTCAACACACTGATATGAAGATATTCAGCTGAGCTCCACGTCCCCTAAAATGTGAGGTGGGCTGAGCTCCACATCCCCTAAAATGTGAGGTGAGCAAGATGTGCATTACCTGAAGTGAGGAATCTACTGTCCGAGTTATGACAGGTTTGGGCCTCCACAAAGTGCCCCCTTACCATTGTGTATGTTCTACCACAGGAGACTGTGCTTAACCTGAACTAACACTAGATCTTCCCAATCCCTAGATGCCTATGCATTTAGTAATGCAATACACTCCTGTAACAGCTGCATTTGTAGGCACGCACTGAAACCACTTTATAAGACAGCCTTTGCAAAAGACCAGGGACAATGGAAAAACATCTTGCACCACACCTTCGTACTGCACTTTAGTCTCCAAAAAATGGATTGGTGTTTTTAAGATCAAGTGGAGAGTCTTCATAAAACAATTCGATTCCAGTCTATAGTGAGCTCACAGAGATTATTATTCCTTGGTTTATCGGGTATTCACCTCTTTAGGTGATATTTACTTTCTTGAAGCCATCATGTCAACAATGTCATTACCATTTTCACTGTGTGAGAATGTAACGTCTGGAAAACTGGAATCAGTCTGTGAAATATCTCTACGCTCCTCCTTTTGCAGGGGAGTCTAGAGCCAACAAAGTGTTGAGCACTACTTCCTAACAGTTTTAGATTTGCACAAGTTGCTGATAGGATTTTTGTTTTTGGAACAGATGTGATCCGAAGCCAGTGAAGTCCTTGAATAGTATGTATGGGCAGTACATTGCTGAGATAAGTCCCCCTTTACCAGTCAGTTTTCTAAATAATGGTAGACCTCTTCTAGCAAGAGAGTGTTATATTCTCTGTAGACTGTGTGCTTTTGTGGGGGTACTTTTGAGGGCAAGTGCATGAACTCAATTGAGTAGGCCTGCAGTACTACAAACGACACATCTGTCAATCATCAATGCACTTCAGTCTTGAGAGTAATCCTCCTCCACCTCCACCCCGAGCAGATGACCTGGGAGAATGAGTAATGAGTCACTGTTTGGAGGCTGCAGAAGATCCACGTATGCAGAAGCCTCTGACAATACCCTTGCTCTTTCCATAAAAATCTCCTCTATGAAATGCTCGGTGCAGATTGGCTTGAGATTGCTTGCTTTGTGCTGTGGAGGACTGCTTACACTGCTTTCTGTTTTTGGGCATGCCATGAGATGTAGGATGTCTGCGCTGAACGGAGTGAGGTTGTTGCAGTACACCAATGGATTTAGCAGTGACTACCTTTATTTTATCTAGTGCGTAATCTACATTACAGACAAACAGGTGAGACCATTGAAAGTCAAGTCCAACAAGCACTATTTGGGGAAATATAGATAGCCATGCATGATGGCACAGAAAGAAGCTGGTACTATTTGGTGGGCACACTGTCAGCTGCGTCTAACACGCAGCAGATGCCAGCATTGGAAATGTTCTTTCAGTTACAATCTTGTCTCTCTTTTTGTACTTTTCTGGGAGGTGGTGAAGTTGTTCAAACTCTTCCCTACTAGAGGAGGCAATGCACCAGGTGAAACCACTCGCTGTCACACTCTTACCTGCTCTGTGTAGCAGTTTACACTCCTTATCTAGACGAGGAAATTGTGTGGCACCCTGGTTAACCATCCTCTTGAGCTAAATGGATGACCATGGAATTTGGCATGACATGACCCCCAATATAAAAGATAGTTTGGAGATGCAGGTTTTATTTTCTTTCAACTCTAGAAGTTACAAAGCATGCTTGAGCAGGGCTTTTAAAACAATCTGTTGCAATTGTAAGACTGTTTTAAGCATGGGTGAATGCTGAACAGGTCTTTGTGTTTTATGGTAAAACCACGTTGTGTAGCTGACCTCTAGATTATGACACAGGAGTATGTTTCTTCCGCGGGAGACGACCTAATACTGTTGTAATGTCTCCCTGTTGTGGGACTCTAGTAAAATATTTTAAAGTAGCTTTCGTTTTGAGGATATGAGGAAACAGCACCTGAGTGAGCCTCTCCATGCACCTCCGGACCATCACCCCACTTCAGGAATTCCGAATGGCCCTCAAGACCTGGCTTATCAAATAAGCCTATAGGACCTGCAAGCACCTGGATACCCTATTGGGTGATTACCTGCACTTTATAAATCCTGATTGATTGAGAGTGAGCCTTTGGTGAAGGCATTTTGAGGCTTTCAATGTCCTGAAGTATTTTTTGTGTTTGAACCTTCTCGTGGGTCGAAGTATCCTTTCATGGACATTCAAGTGACGAAGTAAAGGCTTACAGCAAGTCTGACTGGACCAGGTTGTATGTGGTGCTTCTTTGGAGCACTCTCCTTGGGTGGTGTTGAACAAGTTACTTACTTTTGGGATTGTCTTTTCGATAGCTACTCTCACTGCAGATTCCTCAACTTTAGATCTGGAAGATTTAAAACCGCATTGTTAATACGTGCCAGTAGGTGCTCTATTTTGACTGAGTGACATACAAGTATCAACCCTGCTCACTGAGAAGCGTTTCATTTTGAATTCTGTCTGCACCCTTGGAGCCCAACAATAATAAGAGGTACCAGTGAGCAGATCTCTTATTTGGGACCTTTTCAGATGGGAAAGAAACCATTTCCCAGAATGGGGAGAGGGTAGTTAATAATCTGCAGTTAGCTACAGTGTTCAGCAGAAAGAGCGTAACTAAAGGTAAGTAACTAGTTCTTCTGATGGATACTTCTAACTGCAGATTCCTCACCTTTAGAGTAGATACCAAAGCAGTACCTCCCATGAAGGTGGGTCTGTGGAATGCTCACACCAAAAGGTCCTGCAGAACAGAATGAGCAAAATGCCCTGTTCTTCCCTTCAGGCCTAGTTGTCAAGGCAGCAGTGCTTTATGAATAAGATCTAATGCCAGATGTCGACGGCAGCACAGTGGTAGCAGCACTGGCCCAGGTGGAATGGGCCCTCAACCCCTTGGGAAGCTGTTTCTTGGCAAGTGCATTTCTGATCTTGTTGCAGAGGACTACCAACCTTGCCAAAGTCCTTCTCAGCACCTACTTGCCTTTCTTTACCCCCACAGAACCCAGCAAAGCACTGAGCAAACAGATGGTCTTGGTGCTTAAAGCTCTTTTAGGGTCCATCGGTTGTAGTCCCTCCTCTTTCAAGTAGTGAGGCAGAGCAAAGAATGTGTAAGTGATGGATTGCCCAAAGCGAAAAGCAGAGACAGCTTTAAGCAAAAGGACTATCTTAGTCCTCAGCACCACTTTGTCTAGCAAAAAGGCTGTGTAAGGTGGATGCACAGAGAGCTGAAGACATAGTGGACACCTGTGAATTGGTTTGAATTGCACACACGGGAAAGTGACAATCAAATTTGAAATCTCACTGTGGCATCACAACTGGTTTGGTGTGTGTGTGTGTGTGTGTGGGGGGGGGGGGGGGGGGTAGAGGAGGGGGCGGAGGCTTCAATAAATGAGTCCACTTAGAACCCTCCTCACGACCAGTGATTTGAACAAGGACGGCTGGTCCGGTAAATGCAAGAAGGCCAAAAGGGCTGCTAAATCTTCAACGGTGCCCCCTGCAAGTTCTTGCAGGACTACAGCTAAAATAAATAAGACATCTGGCAGGTTTACCTGTAGTAGGTCAATAATTTTAGTGCCACACAAGGCTACCAACTTGTCCCAGAGCTCAACATAAACAGAGTTTGTAGAGGGAGGCCTGGCAGCAAGACTGAGTGGAAGATCAAATTCAATCAACTTCTGTCACTGAAGACTCACTTGGAAGTATACATTCTGCAGGTTTGGGTACAGGACCCAGTCAACAGTAATTTGTGATCCTCCAGACACCACTGTCTGAGTTTATTCGCTAGGAGGTTTATGACCGGGGAAATGCCCTGGTGCTCCAGCCATGGAGTGTCTCCTGCTCACTGGTGGGCAGAAAGAGAGCTTAGACCAGGTGCCCATAAGAATGTCAGTCAGGGCTTCTTCAAGTGGAACGAGGATTCTGATGAAGCCTGTCCCAGTTGCAAAACCTCTGTTAAGACATTGGTTTTGACTTTCACTGTAGACACTTGTAAACCTAATAACTGTTTTGCATGTCTTGTTGCTATGACAAAGGAGGTTGGGGTCCAGAGAGAGAGAGACTACCCAGTGTCTGTGGAAGTGGCCAACCTACTGGCCTCCAGTAAGTCCATGAACAAATGAATGGTCATCATAGTGTTTGGGAAAATACAACCCTTCATCTCCACAGCCATCCCCAAAGGCTGGTCGTCTCTGATCAGAGCCTGAAAAGAAAAGCTGGAGCGTTGGTGTGTAACTCAGAGACAAACGCATGGGTTTGTTGGAGTAGGATTCAACTGGGACATTGTGCGTTGGTACGGATTAGGGACGAGACATCAGTTGGGGCTCAGGTGGATTCAGCTCAAACTCGGCTCAGGCTATAGGAACAGTCTCATTCTCCAGTGCCACTGGTGTTGGCATCAATGTCACAGGTGTTGCCATGGATTCTGGTGCCAGAAAAGAAGTCCAGTCTGGCATTAGAGCAGAACCTGAGGTAAGTTCTAAATTCACAGAAGACAGCACCCCCCCAACCCCCCTCCCCCATGTATAACCCAACTGGAGGCCTCTGCAGATCCTTGGGGCCCAAAGGCATGCCAGAAGAGTCTCTCTAAAGGCTTCAAACTGTTGCAACATCATCGATGTACCTGAAAACTCTTGGTGCATCTGGATCAGCTACTTGGCGGGGAGGGGTGAGACCACAAGGCACCCCTACGTCTTTGCGACTTCTCAAGCTGAGAGTGGCTGGACAGGGGCGAAACAAGCATGGCATCGTGTGCTTTCCGCTTCAACTTACTGGATGAATTTGTCTGCAAAGAAAACTAGTCACTGTTATGGCCTCCACGCCCATGAAGAGGGACTTCTGAGGCTTCTTTCGGTGTTCGGCGAGATAGCCATGCTTTACGTTCCCAAATCATTTTCAGGTTCACAAGGGTGCATTCCTCACAGGACTTAACGAGCCGCGTACCGACCACCAAACACCAATGCACACCTCGTGATGTTTTGTCAGACATTTGTTTGCGATATTCTAAAGGTGATGAATCTAGAATCAAAAGTATCCATCAAAACGTATAACCTGAGGTAGAGTCTCAGAGCCTCTGTGTTTGTTTTAGGGACAGCACATTAACATGATC
The DNA here is from genome assembly GCF_031143425.1 of Pleurodeles waltl. Taxonomy (NCBI): domain Eukaryota; kingdom Metazoa; phylum Chordata; class Amphibia; order Caudata; family Salamandridae; genus Pleurodeles; species Pleurodeles waltl. The sequence goes on from NC_090448.1 coordinate 473,309,717, forward strand.
AGACCAACTTTTGTCCCAGAATTGTGCTTCTTCCCGGTTTATTAACCCAGAAGTACTTTAAATATCCCTGTTGGCATGAATATATTTCAGGGCACCTGCAACTATCTTTCCTCAACTTTCAACACCCTGACTGTAAGCTGACCTACAACGATAATGAATTGTCTGTTTACATTTAAAATGCATACAACTTGTGTCATCTTTATCTTCATGAAGGTATGGATTGAGACACTATACCTATCAGCTTATGCCAACTTTGAGTGAAGTTGAATACAAAATTGAAATGGCTCATTTCCGTTCCTAAACCCCTGAGGAATCATTCTCATAAGACTTGAAAGGCAACAAACAAGAATGGACTGTCAACAGGTCATTGAACATTGGTTCAAAACTTCTTTGCATCTGGTGTGTTACCAAAGTCATGGACATTTTTCAGTACCGTCCTGTACTGATAACAGTACATAAAATTCAAAGTTTTCAACTGCAACACAGTTTTCAAGAGGGAGAGCACAGAACTTTAGCTACAAATCTAATGGCAGAAATAAATCTAAGCAGGAGTCTAGAGTACTCCCGGTGTTTCGGCTACATGATCATAAGTCACTCACCTAGGCACCAATAGATATGACAGTCATCACTATAACCATATAGCACCAATCCTGGTGCACCGATACCAGTCTATTTTTCCATAATCGTAGAAGCAAAGAGGAAGCAAAATATCAATTTTGAGGCAGTGCAGGACAGCAAACTAAACTTGAAACCTTACTGCTGTTGACCCGTCACTATCCTTCAGAAGGAGTCGCCGGGAAAAGGGAGAAATCTGCAGGTCGATAGAGTATCCGGCACAAAGATAATTATTAAAGGTACATAACTGTCACTTTGGACATATATTTCTGCCTGTAGATTCCTTACCTGCTGAATAGATTTTCAAAGTAGTGCCTCCTCCAAGGCAATGGATCTGAAGGGATGGTCATTCATGGAAACGCTAGCACACCAAGTACGGTTAAAAAGCCATTTCTCCTCACCTCTGAATTTAAGCAATAATGCTTTGGGAAAATGTGGCGAGATGCCCATGTCTTCGTATGGTAGATTTTAGTCACAAGGTCACCTCTGCAAGTGCAGAGGTTGAAGACTTTGTTCTCATGAAATATGCACCGATTCCAACCGGTTGTTCCTTTTTTGGCAAAGGGTTAGCAAAGTTTGATGCACAAGATGATCCAGATCAAGAAAGATCACTCCTGGACTGCCTTACACTTCTTGCATCCCATTCAAAGTGCTACACGTCAGACAGGATTTCCTTTGTGTCCTCCAAGGGTCCTGCTGGGGTAATCTTGCCTTGTGCTTGGTAGGATGGGCTGGAGAGTAAACAGTAAGAAAGATGACATATTGCCCCACATCGAAAGGAAAGTCACCTTGCTTTGAAAGACCAGCTGCCCAGAAAGAAACGTGCAGGATAAATGTTCAGTGGCTGCAACCCAATGAAGTGCATCGCCAAGGTGACGGGCATAAGAAAAACAGTCTTGAAGATAAACAGTCGTAACTCTAAGAATGAGGGGGCTCAAAAGCAGCATTTGAGGACAAAACAAGATATCACATTTGGGCATCACAACAAGTGTCCCTGGATATATCCTGGTGGCAACTGGAAGCTCAGTCATCAAGCATGTGGGCTAGAGGTCCTGAAGGATGAAATGCAGCATCTATCCCTGTTAAAAGCAGAAGAGATCTGGCTTGTGAGCTCAAATGAATGGTGGTGGTGGGAGGGAGGCGGGGGGATTGGAACACACACACACACACAGGGGTCACAGGAAACCAGCATATCTAACCCTTCTCAATCAGTCTGATTTGCCCCACAGGCAAAGATGGTCGTAACCACGGGCAGTCAACAAAGTGATGCTGACTGAGACAGTCAGCCACGGTGTTTAGCGCTGGCCCAATGAGGTTCGCAAGGGATTCTGGGTAAAACAACCTGGTGAGAGCCAAACTAGTCGCCCCACCCTGGATTCCCCATGATATCTAGTTTTCAAAATGTACAGGTTTGCTAGGTTTCCCTAGGTGCCAGCTGAGGTAGGGCCCAAAAACCACAACTACCCAACTTTGCAAAAAATGGGTCAGTTTTGCAAGGAAAAATTTGATGGATCCATGTTGTGTTTTGGGTTGTTTCCTGTCGCGGGCACTAGGCCTACCCACACAAGGGAAGTACCATTTTCATCAGGAGACTTACCGGAACACGGAATAGTAGAGCAAGTGTCATTACCAATTGTGTTTCTCTTCATCTGCGCCTTCCAAATGTAAGCCAGTGTGTAGGAAAGAAGTCATTTTGAGAAATGCCATCTTATTCACATGCTAGTATGGGTAACCCCAAATTCAGAGATGTGCAAATAACCACTGCTTCTAAACTCCATATCTTGTACCCATTTTGGAAATACATAGGTTTCTTTGATGACCTATTTTTCACTCTCTATATTTAACCAAATGAATTACTGAATACCCGATACACCAAACATTTGCAAGATGGAGCTCAGTTATTGGCTCTGGGCAATTAGGGTTCTTAGTGAACCAACAAGCCCTATATATTCCGGAACTAGAAGGGTCCAGCAGATGTAAAAGTAGATTGCTTCTGGAAATCTGCCATAGTTAGAAGAAGCTACAGATGAAAACAGACAAAAACGGCTGTTTTTTTTTTTCAACTCAATTTCAATATTTCTTTTTTTATTTCAACTGCTACTTTCTTTGGAAAAACACAAATGACCACTTTCTGAATTTAGAATGTTGTCTTCTTTTCAGACATGTATAGCTTTCTGGGATCCACCATTGGTTTAACACTCATTTCTACCACTAACTGGAAGGAGGTTGAAAGTACAAAAATAGGAAAGATCGGCTATGTCCCAGTAAAATGCCAAACATGTGCTGGCAAATTTGGCCATGAAGCTGGAGGCTCTAAGGAACAGCTGCAGAACCTGTTCCTCCCACTGTGAGAGGAGGTCTCCCTTGAGAGGAAGAGGAGGGAACAGGCAGAGCAGATCAGGCTACCACAACCTCCGCAGCCAGTTTGCCGCAATCAGATCATTTGTGCAGTGTACTGTAGCAGCTTCCTCAGAACCAGAGGAATCAGAGTGATGGGAGGAACATCTTAGTGGAGATTGAGACTTAGATCATATGCAAAGCATCTCCCGCAGCATCTTGCATCTAAAACTGCAGGGCATAGAACTGCAGGCAGTGCTTGTTCTCATGAGTTGCAAGGAGATCCACCAGAGGAATGCCCAGGGGGCTAAAATGGGTTGGATCACATCTGGTTGAAGATGTCTATTGGGGTCAGCAAGATGGCTAAGAATGTGATAGTCAGCTGACACATTCAGGGAGCACATCAAATGGCTCACAACCAATCAGATACCATGAGCCTGATTCCCAAGAACATAATCTCAGAGTCTTCCAACACAGGGGACACAAGCCCAAGCCACCACGGTTGAAAGTCTACCACATATTGGTTGTGCTTTCACTTGGAAATAAAATGACAACAGGAGGAGGCGAGGGAATGCCTTAAGGGTCATGTAGATCGCACACAGCTTGAGACAAAAAAAAAAAACAAAAAAAAAACAAAAAAAACTTTTGATCGCCAGAGCTACAGTGTATGAGACATCAACAAGATGCACGAGGACAGAAGCATAATCAATTTCTCAAAACCTACTGGGAAGGCCTTCAAGGAGAAAGTGTCTAGAGCTCTACTGAAGGACGGCAGGATGTGTGTTTTGGGATGGTTAATGAAAAATCCCAGGTCAAAGAGTAAAGGGATCTTGGCTTCCAGGTGTTCCAATACAAGCCTGTCTTCAGAAGCCAATTGTCGAGGTACACAGATCTCAGACCTACAAAGATGCTCCGCAGCCACCAACCTCACACCTATGTGAAGACTTGACACAAAGATGCTAACTCAAATGGTAGGACTTCAAACTATTAGAAGGTGGAACTCGCAATAAAGGGCAGGTATCTCCTGTATGACTGCAGTCTTGTTATGTGAAAATATCCATCCTGCAAATTGAGCAACACCATTCAGTCTTCCAGCTCCAGAGTCAAGACAACCTGCTGTAGAGGTAGAATTTTGATGCGACCAAGAAACTATTTATTTAAACAAGCATTTGCAATGCAACGGGTCTTGCATCATGACGAGTTAGAGCTATTAAAGTTGTAATCTCCTAACCTGACTTTTCTCGCCACATTAGATGAAAAAAGAAAAGAAAAAAACTAGCACGATCGCACTGCAAAATAAAGAGAAAAAGTAGTCCAGAAACCATACAGAAAACATGGAGCGTATGTTTCCAGTAGTTTTCCGGTGCTCTCAAGGAGGGCTTGACACCAGAAAAGGCATGCCGTATGCATGCCTTTCATGAATGAAAACAAGCAGATTTGATAAGGCAAGCCCACAAACCAATGAAAGTGACTGACGTAACATTGGAGTGGTTAAAATCCCCCTAAAGGGAGATTAGAAGGACGGAGCGCTTAGCACTCGCCCCTAAAAAGTATTAGGAGCTACAAACATTCAAGAAATAGTAGCAGCCAAAACTCTGGAACCAAAATCTAACAATTCCACAATTTCTGCACCTCATCTATAATGAAAGGCAAATGTAGACAGTCTAGCCTTATTGGATGCCTTACAAATGCCAAAAACAGAAGCCCCACCAGTTTCAGCCCATGAAGCTCCCATTCCCTGAGCAGAACTTCCCTGAACTCCACCTGGCAAACATACTTTTCTTTGAATCATATACAATGGAGATCAGTGACCTAATTCATCAACTCAAATTTGGAGTTGCTTTTTTGAATCAAAAAAAGATTACATTGACAAATACATTTTCACTTTGTCTAAAAGTCTTGTGACCTGGACTAATTCAAATGATCATGCATAATTAATGAAAACCATTACATGTCCGTTAAAATGTACCATACCAAATAAGTCATTTTAAACTGAACCGAACAATAATAACGACACACTATCAGGATCAGTCAGGGTTAGCTAAACACAGCAATAAAAGTATTCAAAATAAATATTAAAAGTCCAGAGGAGCCAGCTTTGATAAATTTAGCTTGAGAAGGACATGAATCTTTATACCCGTTAAGGCAGTAAAGTGCTTATTGCACTTGCAATCTTCGTGCATTAATGTGCCTGCTGTGCTGCTGTCATAATACATACAAATAAGCATGTGCTCTTTTATACGGACACTAGGCTAAAGTGGAGTTATTCACTGCCTTGCCCATTAAAATTCTATTTCCCAGTAGCCTCTCCCAACATGCTAAAAAAGCATCATACATACTCAAACCGCAGATGGCTTATCCTTACAAGGAATAACATCTTAGTCAATGTTTCTGAGGTAGAAGTTTGCTGTGTGGGTACATCAGAATGCAGAGCGCTTAAAACACTATGCCAAAAAAGTTATGATGTGTGTGGGACAAAAAAGAAAAATTTGTGCAAAAGTCTTATAAAACGTAAGGTCCTATGCCAGGAGCAGATCGTAAGTGCAATGTGTAATTTATAAACTAATGTACATTCTTTATTGCAAATCGTCACAAATATTTACCACAAAAGATCAAATTTATGTCACTAGTTAAAGCAAAAACACTTAGTTCGTTAAAATAAACGTACTGCATAGAACCATTGTAAATTAAAAACCTATGCTAAAATTAAGAGACTTCTAGGTAACAGCAGCAATGCCCGAATCAATAAAATGCAATGTAGTACAGAACAATCATACGCCTCGAAGATTCACAATTAACCCTTCAATTAAGAGACCCATACTAGGATTAGCTGCTTTTGCAGCAGTGACCACAAGGGACATTCTCCAAGGTGCAACGTGGAGCAGAGCACAATGTAGTACAAAAGAGTAATTTCACGAAAATTCACAATTCACCCCTTAAGGGCCCTGTGCTAAAATTGATTGCTTTTGGGACGAAAACAGCCAGGCACAATCTCTAAAGTGTAACCTGGAGCAAATCACAATTTGCAGTAGTAACAGCAATGGCCGAACACTAAGGTGCAATGTGTGAAAAAAACAATTTTCACACTTCTTCACAATTCGCCTTAAAGTTTAAAAAGTCCCAATACTAACAACGGCTGCTTCTGGGACAATGACGACAAAGATTTGTCTCTAAAGAGCAATATCAGACCATGGATTATGTTACACAGGAGATCACAGTTTGCAGTAGGAGCAACCATTTGACTTGCAGTAGCCCTGCAGGTGGGCTGGGTGTTGCGCCCATTTAGGAGGCCATCACTGCGAGTGGCAAGATCCAATCTGAAGAGACCTCAGAGCAGGACATATAAGTTTCTGTCTAAGGTGGGTAACTGCCAGGTAGATGTACAAGAAATCACCTTTTTTGGCATGGCTAGCCCCTACTCTGCCAGGTATCTGACCTAATTTTGACTGAAAGTGCACTAGGTTCCTGCTAACAAGGTCCTGAGTGCCAGATCTCTTTTCGACAAACTGCAGTCTTTCTCCAATTGGCAAAATCTTTAGCACCCCCTTTATGTACCTAGTAAATGGTGCGTCTGGTACCTACAGGCTGGGGTACTAAAGATGGTCTCCAAGGGCTGCAGCACGAATTGTGCCACCCTAAGGTACCACTCACCAAGCATAACAGACTGCCATTGCAGGCTGCGTGTCTGTGTAGACAAAAGTGAAAACACAACATGGCACACAGCCTGTGTGCCATGTCCCCTAACACTGCATGTAATATCTGTAAGTCAACCCTCTAACAGGCTTTACACCCCCAAGGCAGGTTGCATTACATTACATGTGAGGGCATATCTGCACGAACAGATGTCACTGCTATGTCTGTCAATTCCCAGACATAGCAAGTGACCAGGGAAGCCATTTAAAATCCATGTGATGGACACTGGTCACAGTTCCCCAGCTACATGATGGCATCACTGATGATAGGGATGTTCGGTATCAAACACCTCGTATTGGTCAACCCTCAGTGATGCCCGTGTCAGATTTACCAATACATGCACCCAGAGGGTATCTTAGAGGTGCCCCCTGAAAACCTACCAACTACTAGCGTGTTGAATGACTGGTCCTGACCAGTTCAGCCACCTTAGCCACGTTTCTGACCCCCTGAGGTGAGAACTAGTGCTCTTGGAGGCCAGAGATAAAAGCCTGCATTGGGCGGGGGTGTTGACACCTCTTCCAGGCAGGATGGACATTTCAGGGCTGGAAACTTCAAAGACCTAGCCACCTTTGTAATGCGACCCAGGTCTCTCCAGATGGAGGAGATCACCAACCCCCCTGTCCTGACCCCACTTCTTGGAGGCAAGACAGGTGGAAAATTAGTCTGATTGTGAGGCCTGCCCACTTAATGCCAGTCCCACTGCTAAGGTGGACGAGAAGAAGTGGGCACCACTTTTTAAATTCCTCCATCTGGTTTTGGGTGTAATTAGACCTCTAGGGTGAGGGTTTTGCTCACTTCCCAACAGAAGTGGTCATAAAGAGGCTGTAGTCACCCTAAAGGTGGGCAACCCATTGGCTGCCACCTGGCACTCCCGGTAACATCCCTAAATTGAGTATTTAGGTGGCACACCTGAACCTAAGAACTGAGATCTAGATGACCTAAGACACTTAAGGACAAAGAAGAGACACCTACGGGAGAAGCAGCTGACCTGGTACCCACCCTGCCGACCTGTCTGTAACCCTCAACAGACTCTACCCCAAAAGACGCCTCATCCTTCAGCTGACCCTACAGAAACCTGAGAGGACTGCCTTCCTTCAACAAAGACTCAAGTCTCCCATGAGCAGCGGACCTGCTCACCACCAACTCTAAAGAAAAGACTCTGCAGCCTCTGGAACTGCAAAGACCAGACAGCTGAAGTCACCACTGCACCAGTCATCGCTGAGTGGAAGTGGAGCTCTGGTGCCAACAAGGTTCCCCAGCTCCCCAGGGTCCAAGTCCACAGTGGTCTCACCTCTCCTGGACTCCCGAAAGTCGCCTGCAACCTCTGCCCCCTGTCCCGCAGCCACTGTGGTGAGAGAAAACCAACACCTAAACCAACCCCTGCACCAATCACCTACGGCCTGACCTGAAGTGAGTCCCTGGTGTCAACAATGTCTCCCAGCTCTCCTGAACATAGAGTCCACTGTGGTTTCATCCCTCCCGGACTGCACGACGATGCCTGCAGACTCAGACCACAGGACATCCTCAACCACGTGTGCTCCCTAAAACTAACCCCAAAGGACATCCATCGCCCCTGTGCCTTGGAGAAGAGGATCAAAGGATAAATTACTTACCTGTAAATCCTAGTTCTCTTCCAGGGGTATCCTCATCAAAGTCATAAACATTGAATATTTTCGCCTTTGTGCGGGGACCCCGGAGCATATATAAAATACACACATATAAAGTATGAAATATGCACAAAAAATATATATAGCATTTTTAGTAGACAAATATTCATACTAAACTCATATAAACATGTGTAAAACAGCAATGCAGGCTATAATCATAAACAGGCTAAAATGCTTTATTTCTATGGAGTTTTTTAAAAAAAAAATGTTTTTTTAATTCTTTACAAAATTACAATAAGAGAAAAAATATATCAACCAAAGCCCCAAAACTGGGCCTAGGGAAATAAGCAGTAGTAATCATCAGAGAAAAAGAGAAAAAACTACATTGAAAAACAATGGAGCATTCTTAGCCAATAGGCTGCATGCAGGTTAACACAGGAGAACCATAAAAACTTTGGCACCGTGTCTTTAAGACCCTGAGCACCTCCAGTATCCCACCATGCCTCAGGGGTGAAGGAGAGGTGACAGTTGGTTCACAGTTAGGTCAGTACTTTTTTTACGGTGACAATCTGTGTAGCCGATTCAAAAGATAGTCTGTCCTGCACTTCTAGGAGACGTGCGTCCGGGGAGGAGGGTGGGTTGTTTATGACTTTCATGAGGATAACCCTGGAAGAACTAGGATTTACAGGTAAGTAACTTATCCTTCTCTTCCAGGGGATCCTCATCAATAGTCATAAACATTGAATAGATTAGCAAGCCCATCCCTTGACTCTGCGGACTGTCTAATAGAAGTGCAGGAATAGATATACATCATGCAAACAAATTTCTCAGAGAGGCCTGCCCAACTTGGGCGTCTGCTCTTGCATCTGAGTCCAAACAGTAATGTCTAGTAAATGTATGTACAGACTTCCATGTAGCAGCCTTACAGATTTCAGAGATTGGAACATTATTAAGGAGGGCAGCAGTAGCCGCCTTTCCTCTAGTGGAATGCGCTTTAGGTCTAGCAAGTAGTTGTTAGCCAACTGGTATGCATTAACAATACAAGAAACTATCCATCTTGATATGGTTCGTTTAGATGCTGCCTCTCCTGTTCTCAAATGACCATAATTTACAAACAAGTGGTTGGAATGTCTAATCAGCTTAGTTTTATCCAAATAAAATTTAAGCACTCTTTTCAGATCTATGGAGTGCAACGCTTTCTCCGCCGGAGTCTCCGGATTGGGGAAAAAAGTTGGTAGAGAAATAGTCTGATTGATGTGGAATTCTGACACCACCTTCGGAAGGAATGATGGGTGAGTTTGCAGAACTACTCTATTGTCGTGGAAGACTGTGTACGGTTCTTTGGAGGACAAAGCCTGAATTTCACTGACCCTCCTTACAGAAGTAATGGCTACCAAAAAAGCAGTCTTCCACATAAGGTGTTGCAAAGAGGCTTTGTGTATAGGTTCGAAAGGAGGGCCCATAAGTTTTGATAGTACTATGTTCAGCTCCCATGGAGGGGAGGGCTTCCGAATGGGCGTAAAAACTTTTTTCAAACCTTCTAAGAAATCCTTGACTACTGGTTTCGTAAAGAAGGATTCCTGAGAAGGTGATTTACGATAAGCTGTAATGGCAGATAAATGTACCTTAATAGATGATACCTGTAGACCGGATTTTGCTAAATGGAGTAAGTACGACAGTATGACCTCCTCCTGAGCCCGTATCGGATTCTGACCTTGCTGACAGCACCATATGTAGAACCTCTTCCACTTGAACGCGTAAGAACGCTGCGTGGAAGGTCGTCAAGACTCCTTTAAGATGTTCATGCACTCCTGCGAGAGCCCTAAGTGCCCATACTGCAAGAATTCAGGAGCCATGCTGTCAAGCTCAGAGAGGGTAGGTTGGGGTGCAGTACCCTGCCCTCCATCCTACTCAGAAGATCCGGTCTGCACGGCAGCCTCCTGTGAGGTTGTTCCGATAGGTTGAGGAGATCTGTGTACCAGAACTGACGGGGCCATTGCGGATCTATGAGAATCATTCTGGTGCTGGATCTGTAAAGTTTGTTGATCACTGCCGGTATGAGGGGGATCGGTGGAAAAGCGTAGAGAAATATCCCTGACCAGTCGAACAGGGCATTCCCTCCAGATCCCGGACGGTAGAACCTGGACACGAAGTCTGGGCATTTTCTGTTTACCTCGTCTGCGAAGAGATCCAATTGAGGCCGACCCCATTGAGCCCCATTGAGCGAAGATGTCTTCGACGACTTCGTCATTCAGGACCCAATCGTGGGCGTCCTCTAGGTGTCTGCTCAGGAAATCTGCTTCCACGTTTTGTTGACCCGGTAGGTGAACCGCTGTAAGTGACATTTCTCTCGCTAGGAGCCAATGCCAGATTGTTTGGGACTCCCGAGATAGGGGTAGGGATCTCATTCCCCCTTGTCTGTTCAAATAATACATTGTGGTTGTATTGTCCGTTTGTATTAGGAGAGATTTCCCCTGAATCGATGGAGCAAAAGTCTTGAGAGCCAGGTGGACCGCTCTGAGCTCCAGCAGATTGATGTGGTACTTCCTTTCGTTGTCGGACCAGAGGCCCTGAGCTTGAAAAGGACCTAGATGAGCCCCCCATCCCTGAAGAGACGCATCCGTTACCAGAGTGTCAGATGGAATTACCTGGTGAAATGGAGCTCCTACTTCTGTGCATCCACCATTGTAATGACTGACGTGCTGCTATCGGCAGCCGCACTCTGTCCTCCCAGCGACCTGTCCTTTGGTTCCAGTTGTTTTCCAACGCCTCTTGGAGGGGCCTCATATGTAGCCTGGCATTCGGGACAATGAAAATGCATGATGCCATGGATCCCAGCAGAGATGTCACCTGACGGGCCGTAGGTGCGTCGGAGTTTAACAGGTCTTGACACTTTATTGATAATAGTCGTTCCGCCGAACGATACTCTTTGGAGCTCTGTGTCTAGTATTGCTCCCAGGTAGTGGAGGTTCTGCGTTGGAATCAAGGTGGACTTTTGGTAGTTGACTTGAAGACCTAGAGACTCGAAAACCTTGAGCACAATGTCCTGATGGGTTCTCGCCTGCTCCGGAGAGGAGGCTTTCAGTAGCCAGTCGTCTAGCTATGGGTAAATGAACATTTATTTTTTTCGTAGATGTGCTGCTACCACTGCCACGCATTTCGAGAAAACGCGGGGGGCAGATTTCAGGCCGAATCGTAGCACCCTGAAATGATAGTGCTGTGAGGCTATCTGGAAGCGTAGGAATTTCCGATGCTTGGGAACTATTGGGATGTAGCGGAGGGAAAATCTGGTGAAGAGCTAGCATCCTGAACTTTTGCTTTTTTATGTACTTGTTCAGTAGCCGTAAGTCCAGAATTGGTCTGGAAACACCCTCTCAGCCTTTTTTCGCTACCAGAAAATAATGGGAGTAAACCCCCTTCCCTCTGTGCGCGAGTGGAACCTTTTCTATTGCCTTCTTTCGTAAAAGGGCGAGAGCCTCTTTGCGCAATAGGCTGACATGAGACGCATTGCATTTGGCTGGTGGCAAGTGCAGTGGAGGTTGCCGGAAAAGAAGAGAGTAGCCATTCTCGACAATGTTGAGCACCCATTTGTCTTTTGTTATAGCCCGCCACTCGTGAATAAAGTCTGTGATACTTCCCCCCACCGGAGTGGTGCACAGCGTTAAGGGAAGCGAGTTCTCATTGTTTGGCCGGTGCTTTGGGTGTGGACTGTTGTGGTCTACTTGACCCTCGTTCCCTCGTGGCCTTGCGAGACTGAAAAAGCGGGCGTCCTTGCCTCTGCTGTGGCCTCTGGGACCAGTGAGGGGTTTGAACCCTCTGCTGGAAAGGGCGCCTGTCATAAGGCCTATACCTTCGCCTGAAGTCCTTCTTCCTCTCCAGGCCTACTGCCCTCATGGTGTCCACTTCTGTCTTCATGCGCGCCATTTCTTCGTCCGTATGGGTACCAAACAGCGAGTTCCCATTGAACGGAAGATTTAGGATCCGCTGTTGTGCTTCCTGTTTTAGTCCAGTCAGTCTCAACCAGGAAGACCTTCTTGCACAAATCCCATGTGCGTACCCATGTGCAGCTAAGTCGGCCCCATCTCCCGCTGCGCTGATGACCTGGTTGGAGACCAGACATCCCTCTTGAAGGATCTCTTGGAAGTCCTGCCTGTCCTCTCTAGGTAATTTTTCTGTGAACCTGTTCAGAGAGTCCCACAGTGAACGGTCATATCTGCCTAGGAGTGCAGACGCGCTGGAGACCTTCATCAAAGATGCCGCCGTGCCGCACATTTTTCTCCCCAGAGAGTCTAGATGTCTGCTCTCCTTGTACGGTGGAACCGTGGAGGATGATGCCACTGAGTGAGTTTTTCGGGCTGCGGCCAATATGAATGAGTCAGGCGGCAGATCCGTTCTGAGGAATAAAGGATCTTGTTCAGGCGCTTTATATTTTTTCAAAATCCTAGCAGGAGCCGATTTGAGGGTGGCTGGCGCTAAAAAGGTGTCCATGGTTGGTTGCAACATACCAGGCACCAGCGGCAATAGCTTTTTCGAAACCGCTTTATGCTGTAGAGTCTCAAAAATGACAGATGAGGAGGTTGATGGTTCTGGAACCTCTATGTTTAGTTTCTGTGCGCCCCTGATAAGCACCTCATTAAAAGTAGTGATGTCGTCCACCGGTGAAACCCTAGCTGGTGGAGAATCTGTTAAGGTGGGGGAGTATCGTCTGACGGATGACCCTGACGATGACCAAGAGGGCGACCTTCTGTGTCTTGATCGTGACCTACATCGTCGCTGGGAACGTGACCTGCTGCGAGATGCTGTAGCAGAGCGCCCAGGCCTCGTGGTCGGCTGGCGAGAAGCAGAATGAGCCCGTCCTGCCCGCGCTGTCGGTGATGGTGTTCTCGGGAGAGAGGCAGTAGGAGAGTACATCCTCGAATACTGCGAATCGGGGGAGGCCGTTGGTCTATTGAGGCTCTCCAACCATCTTGGTGACAGATTGATGGGTGAGACATGCCCCGACGATGCCGCTCTCGACAGAGATGAACCACTTCTTATGGAGACCACTGGAGATGGAGTGGTCTTATCTGCTGGCGGAAGTCGATGCTCTGCTCCCTGCAAGACAGGTAAAACCTGTGCCGACGTCGACAGCTGTAATGACGTCGAAGGGAGCGCCGCCGGTTGTTCCTGTCTCGACGTTGAGTGTCTCGACGTCGAACGGCGATCTCTGGACCGCGACCTGCTCACCGTCGTATGCCTCGACGTCGAGCGGTGGGCAGCCGATGGCGGATGTCCTTGCTCTCGCCGTTGGGGCGATTTCGATGTCGTCTTTCTTGACGTCGCAGGGTGCGAGGCCTTCGGCGGCGAATGGGCACGCCGGTGATGGCTCTACGTCGATCAGCGGGTTGCCGTCGACAGAGATCTACCCCTGCGGTGGCCATGTTCCCTTGACGCCGTATCCCTCGACTTCGGTCGGGTCGCCGTCGACCTATGGCGGTGAGATGGTGGCAGCTACGACGTCGACCTGGAACAAACAGGTATCTTCCTACCTGCTGACGTCGATCTAGCCTGTCTCTCCTGAGAGTGGTTTGTGGGCTGCCTGGGAAGCGAAGAGGATGATGTTTTCTGCCTCTCGTGAAGCCCATGAAGCCTGACCTTCTCCCTGTCCTTCAGAGTCCTCTTTGACATGTTCTTGCAGTGTTTGCAATTGCCAGGGCAGTGACTCTGAGGCAAGCACACAATGCAGAGAGTGTGTGGATCTGACTGGGCCTTCTTCCCACAGGAAGGGCATTTCACAAAAAGTGAAGGCATTTTTCAGTCAGGAAAAAACTTCCAGACTCAGTCAATGATGTTAGATGTCGAGTAAAGTAGGAAAAAACGCTTTTGTAAAGTATTTTTCTAAGAAAAACTCAGAAAAACAGAGCTCAATGCTCCAGGATCCTCTCAGAAGAAGCCGGAAAAAAGAACTGACCTAACTGTGAACCAACTGTCACCTCTCCTTCACCCCTGAGGCATGGTGGGATACTGGAGGTGCTCAGGGTCTTAAAGGCACGGTGCCAAAGTTTTTAAGGTTCTCCTGTGTTAACCTGCATGCAGCCTATTGGCTAAGAATGCTCCATTGTTTTTCAATGTCGTTTTTTCTCTTTTTCTCTGATGATTACTACTGCTTATTTCCCTAGGCCCAGTTTTGGGGCTTTGGTTGATATATTTTTTCTCTTATTGTAATTTTGTAAAGAATTTTAAAAAAAAAAACTCCATAGAAATAAATCATTTTAGCCTGTTTATGATTATAGCCTGCATTGCTGTTTTACACATGTATATATGAGTTTAGTATGAAAATTTGTCTACTAAAAATGCTATATATATTTTTCGTGCATATTTCATACTTTATGTGTGTGTATTTTATATATGCTCTGGGGTCCCCGCACAAAGGCGGGAATATTCAATGTTTATGACTATTGATGAGGATCCCCTGGAAGAGAAGGTGCACAAACGTCCCTGAGCACCCCACATTTGTTACCTTCCAGTTGGTTTTCCCCCACTGGCTTCCTGGGAGAACCTGCAGCCTATTTCCACAAAGACCAATCCCCATTGAAATACACTGGGCACCCAACACCGTACTACACCTCTCCACCCAACCGCCCAAGTGCTGCCTGGAGTGACCTGTTGGTGTGGTTGTGACCCTTGCTCAATAATTACCAGAAGTCTGAGATTGGTCTCGTAAGTCATGGCGAAGTACCTGTTTGCTGACTTTGTCTTCCTCCCATAGGTTAACACTGAGGAACTCAAAAATTGTCCCTTTTTGCAAGTGAAATGTATTTATGCTTAAAAACGTGCTTACCTTGTAATGAAGTTCTTCGTTTCAAAATAAATATAAAAAGAAGAGTTACTTTTCTAAATTGGTCTCGGAGTTTTCTTTGTGTGTGTGTCTCATTCACTGCCTCTGTGAGCACAAGTGCTTAACACTACCCTCTGATAAGTCTAACTGCTCACCCACACTACCATAAAATAGAGCGTTAGTTATATATACTTTTGCCTCTGCAGTTCCAATTGGGGATTGACTGGACTCTCTGCACGGTGTACTTCTTTTTGTAATGCACTTTCCTATTGCCACTTATGCAGCCTTTTAGAAGGGTTTGGCCAGGTTTGCTTACAGGCTGGAACCTGATCTTTTGATGAAAAGGCACCTATAAGAATAAAAGAAGAGAAAGTTGAATGGGTGCTGAAATGTGATTTAGGAGATATGGTTGTGGACTCCAGGTGGTGTAAGATTGGCCAGCCGTGCCTCTTTCAGGCCATCTCTGCTTTGTCTAGGATTCAAGTTTGAGTGCCTTGTTAGTGAATTTATTTAAGGTGGTTAAGTCCCTTACTTTAGCCAAGTTTAGATTGTTTAATGCTTGCTGAACTACAGTTGGGCAGTAATTTGTATGTTTGGGCTGAGTCTCCATTTCCTACCAGCACAGAGCAGCCAATGACTGATGGTGCGAATCTAAGCTTCTATCACAGTTTGATCATTCCTCCCATCCTGATCGGAGCTTGGTAAAATAAACCAAACTCCAGTCTCACCTCTGGTTGTGAGATGTGTTGCGCGAGGCGAAAGATGCATTTTAACAAAGCAGTTTGAAGCTGGTTTAGGGTGGTTGCATTACATACCTTTAATAGTTCAGAGCCATAGGTGAGTGAAGGGAGGAATTTGCCTCATAATCTGAACTAAGTAGTGCTGTGATGAGCTTCCGATCTTTTTGTTTTTTTGCATTAAGTTAAAAGCAAATCGTAGTTTTTTGGCCAGAGATCTCCTTTGAAGTAGATACTCCTTGAATGATAGTCTGTCATTCAGTGCAACACAGGTATGTGTAAGATTTGGCCAGATCTAGGTTATTGCCGGCTGCTTTCCACTTAAGCGCTTGGATTTGCTGAGAAATAGATCACTTTTGTTATGTCATAATTAAGTTCCAGTCCCAGTGTTTCGATGTGTTCAACCAATTTGGTGATTATGTGCTGGAGACTGATCAGGGTCTGGCAGAGTAAAACAATGTCATCTGAATATTGTAAACATCACATTGGTTCGCTCGCTAGTTGGCGGGGGGGACACCTTAACCTGACTCCAGTAGCTTCGATGATAGTCCCCAGCTGGCCATCTTTGTCCAGAGGTGACATCTCGGAACACTGCTGAATGCTGCTTTCAGGTCAACAATGCAGCCATAGATATTTGTGCGTTTGCTTTTGACTCTTTTGGTGAGGAGGGTGACTGCACGAAGGTTGGTCACTGTATTCATGCCAGCCCTGAAGCCTATCTGCATTTACGGGATTATCTTTGCTGATGAGGCCCAGGCTTCCAGGTTTGATAATAGGTTGGAGGCAAAGATATTGGATTTGACATCTGTAGGAGCAAATACCTGTAGTTCGCTGGGTCGGTCCGTGAGCCAGATTTGAAGATAGTGTGCAGGACTACCTCTCCAGGATGTCGAGATGGAGGTCGTGAAAAAGGCCTGGTTGAACAGCAGGGTTAGACAGGAGGGCCAGAAGTGTTGATCATGTTTAACCAGGGTATTCGGAAGGCCATTCAGGCCAGAAGCCCGGTCTGATTTCAGTTTCTTAAGGATGATCCACACTTGTGAGTCACTCAGCCATGAGCCTTGTAAAAGTGTTGATGGCAAAGTTTCTGCGCAAATACTTTTAGCATTTAGAGTGGCGGTCCCCGCTGCATTTTCTGAATGATGACTTGTGTGCCCCTGTTAAGTGGGCTATCCATTCCGCTTCTGAGATGCCGAAAAATACTTGCTGTTTTTCATGTTACTTGAATGAATGAGCTTCAACCATACATTTGTCCCATGTGTTTTTTAGGCTGTCCAGATGGCCTTTCTATAGGTTAGCCTTAGAGTTGCTCCTTGCTTCCTTGTAACTTGACTAATCGTTCAGTCTAATTTCCAGAGATTTCAGATCTGGTTTATTTCCTTTTTTTTATTTGTAGGAGTGATGTAGTGAACCAGGCTGCCTCTTTCCTGGTAGTATTGAGACATTGAGTGGAATCAGATGAAGTTTGCAGTGAGTGCCGCTATGGAATGTGACCGTGATAAACACCACGTGGGGGCTAGGTTGGGCTACAGATGTAGATATGAAGTCCAAGACTGACTTCACCACAGTTCCAATCTAAACTAGGTGCTTCAGATTATAGGAGCTGAATGTCAGAAGCAGGTTATTTGCTTGAGGGGCTCTGAGTGGGCAAGGCAGTAGCTCCACATGCTGGGGGAGATGATCACTCTACTCTGACTGTTAGAACTATTCCCTATGATCACCCATTACAGTATAGGTCTACGAATATATAGACCTGGATTGAGTTGGTTTAATTCAATATCCTGGTAAAAGCTGCTGGTTGATCTTGGGAAGGCGGCCGTTAATGAGAAAAGGCTGATGTTGTCAAGGACCATGGCACACGCTTTGCCAGGGTGACTGGCATAGTGAAGTCGCCTGATAAGACCAGCAGGTTTGGGGGGGAAGTGTATTGTAGGGATTTGAGTACTGCCGTTAATGATTCTGACTTTTCTGCTTTACTCTTCTGATTTGGGTGAATATATAAGTTACAGATTAAAAGGCTGAAACAGCCAAACCTGGGCGTGGCTTATCTGTCTCTCCGCCACCCGCTGTACACAGCAGCCACAGTGCCCTTCCTGCCGCAGCTGTTGCCCCATACAGCTCTCCCCTCACTGCCGGGAGGTTGCTGGTGCCTAACGGACCCCTTAGCACTCTGCCCCTGCCACCAAAGAAGGTGCATTGAGCAGATGGCTTCCGGAGAGGTACGTCAAGTTGGTGTAGTTGGGCCACGCTGACTAGAGCGCACAGAGAGACACCAGCAGACGGAGGGGTCGGGAGTCCCACACAAAGCCAGGCCTGCTGTGAGTGATACTCCCAACATCTCTCCGCGACAATCTGACATGTCCCCGCTGTGGCTCCGACTCATCGGTCCAGCTGAACTCCTCATGGTGGCTACCTGGCATGAAAAGAGGCAGAGGGCACCAGCCCCCTAAAACACTACAAGGGGCCTATCTCCATCCTAGTGGATGCTAATAAGCCCTTAGGCCCCAAAGATTTGCAAGATGCGGGGCCCGACTACCAAGTTAAAGCAGCCTCTTGACATCCGCCCAGAACCTGATGGCCTAACACTACATGCCAGCACACACACACAGCCGACATAATTCACTTAGTGCATGCCTGAACTCATCACCAGCCTGTAATCAGAGAAAGAAGGCCAACGCGATCCCTGCTGACTTTAAGAGATGTTTACGAGACCCACTGGGGGCCAAATAGGGGATGGCTTCTCCACCAGAGAATCTGACTGTACCCAATATGGACAGCCTGATGACTCAGGCCTTCTCGGAGTCCCTGTTCTGCTCCTTCCGCGACGATCTACAAGCGTCAAGAAAGACCTCTCAGCTGACATGCAGGACATACGTCAAGAGTTGGACAACATCGGTGAGAGGGTCTCGCACTAGAAGACAAGGACGACACCTGCAGTGAGGAAATAGAAAGGGTCCAGCAAGAAATACTTCAGCTCCAGGACCAACAACTGGATTTACAAGCTCATACAGAGAACTTGGAGAACTGCTCTAAAAGGAATAATATCCATATCAGGGGCATCCCCACCGACGCTGAGGGGTCTGACCTCCATGAATACATCATACCCCTCTTCCAGCAAGTACTAAGTGACAGACCTGATACAGGAATAAAACTAAATAGGCCTCCCAGGGTTGGCTCTCCGCGACCGGCAAGAACCCCTCCTCTGTGGACATCCTGGTGTGCCTGCATGATTTTCAGCAGAAGGAAGGCATCCTGCTAAGGCATGAGCCTTACACCCACTCCAATTCAGAGGCCACATTCCACAGCTTTTCCAAGATCTTGCCGCATCACACTGCAGAAGTGACATGCTTTCTGTCCAATCAGGTCTCATCTTCGGAACCTGGGTGCCTCCCACTCCGGGGGCCACCCCTTTTAAATTGTCTTTTGACTCAACGAAAAACTACATCAGATCCGCTCCATCCAAGAGGCTTGTCTTATACTGGACATCCAAGAGGCTCTCACAGATGACCGCTCAAACAGCCCAAGGAGCCAGCTGTCGTAAAATCGGCACCAGAGACACCACCTTAATCGAACTGCTAGGGTGGTTCCTCCAGATCCAACAACGCAGTTAGGGAGTCCAGAACAGCCTGTCTTTCTAACAAGGGACACAGACAAAGTAGACGCCACCTAAAATTAGGCCCTTGTCTTCTCTTTTGCCTCGTGGGGGAAGGGCACAATGGGGCGGGTGGGCTAGGGGACTCTTCCCTTTGATACCGTCGGACCAACGGCACACTTGGGATGGACACTTCTTTGCCTACAATCACCCTCCTCGGTTACGCATTACTCAACGTTTCCATAGCTACTGGATTTTTATGTGTTTAATGATCAAACATTTTTTCTATTGTTTGGGGAGGGTTTTTTTTTTTTTTTGTTAACCCTGGTGCCTCCACCGGCTACAGTTCTTCCCCACGTCTTACTTGTTCAGACACTACACACAGGGTGGACGTCCAACAAATTCCTGGGGCAGACCCCGAGGCACCGTAGGGGGCTCCCTCAATGCTTGCACTATCCACTAAGGTGCAAAGGATCTTAAAATCCTTAGTCTTAATGCCCGGGCCTCAATAATCCTTTAAAGAGGTTAACTGTTCTATCCCTCCTTGAGCAATCAGAGTGCAATATCGGTCTCCTACAAGAAATACACTTACTTACTAAAGATATCCATAAAATGCACTCCTGCCGGTCCCCACGACAGTATTGGTCCTACAATCCTGCTAATATAGGAGGGGTGACCTTACTTTTTTCCTGCAGATTCCAGGGAGCCGTCCTCTCCTCAATAGCTGAAGTGAAGGGGCAGCTGTTGCCACTCAGGTTTACGATAGGCCCTTTCTACTTCACAATAGCGAACATTTATGCCCCCAGCATGCATCAAGAGACCTTCATACTGAATTCTCTAGCCGCAGTGCTTTAAACGCCAGACACAGCTATACTAGTCAGTGGGGACCTAAACCTGGTAATGAACTCCGACATGGACAGATCCAGCCAATGATCAGACCAAGCAGGGGTCTTCTCAGAGGCAGGGGAATCGACTAGAGAACTGTGGCCTTCAAGACACCTGGCGGCACTGTCACCCTACTTCAAGGGATTACATATACTAAGCGCCCTTGCACACCACCTTAACCCTTTAATGCTCAAATCAATTGATCTGGATTCATCCCCTCCCATCAATGCAGTGACAATACCAAGCGTCTTCTGCATCCTATCGATAACACTCATCAGTCACATAGGGAAGCACTCCTTCTGTCTTGATGCGAAGAAGGCGTTTGATCGTGTACACTGGTCCTACCTCTTCGAAACACTATGCAGCTTCGGGATCAAAAAACGCTTTTGAAGATAGGTCTAAAGCATGTAACGCGCCCCAAAAGCCTCCGCCAGAGTCAATGGTGTCTCCTCCTCGCCCTTTCCTATTCAAAGAGGGACGCGTCAGGGCTGCCCCTTGTCCCTGCCCGTTTGCGCTGTACATGGAGCCCTATGACCAGAGAATATGATAGAATCCAGAAATCGCCAGGATCCCTTTGGGGAAGGCAGCATCTCATTAGCCTATTCGCGGACAATGTCATCCTTTCATCTCAAATTTCATGACCTTCCTTCCCACACTAATGGTTAAGCTCCAACAATTCGGCCAGGTTTCGAGCTTCAAGGTCAATCTTCAGAAATCCCAGATCCGGAACCTTGTGGTCGATCCTGACCACGAACATATTTTGTATCACTTTGGCCCATTCCATTCCTGATACTGTGACGGCCAACTACTCTTGCTTACAGGCACATATTCTAAAAGATCTGGACACGTGTTCACGCCTCCACCTTTCCTGGATGGGTAGGACATAGGGGGTCAAAAGGGCTATACTAAAGCACATCCTTTTCCTCTTTCAAGCACTACCCTTGACCCCCACTTCTGGGAACAATTCGGTCCCTCCAACTTGAGATCAATAGGTTTGTTAAGACACCCCGTGTGCAACAACACTTGCTAGCCCATCCCAAAACGTCATGCAGACTCGCAGTCCCACAGCTGCTTCGCTATTACCAGGCAACCCAGCTTTGGTACATGATAGAATGGAACCTCTCATTGACGGAGAAGCATTGGACCTTTGTGGACTAATCTATTGCCGGCTCCTATATTTGGAAAGAAATGTGGATCCCACGCAAGCATAGGGTTTTTCCTTCCCCCATGACACACATCCTAGCTAATCCTGACTTTATCCCTGGGATGCAACCCAAACAATTCAGCCTCCGACGGGAGGGTGGCTGTGAGCGGATCGGCAGCTTCTTTGGTACCCAAGGGCTCATCCCCTCTGACCAACTGAAGATTGACTATTGCTGACTACGTACACTACCTCAAAGTCTGCTACTGGTGACATCGTCAGGGACTCGCTCTGGAGCAAGTAGGCTGCTATCCTACTTCAAAAAGTGTCTCCTACTCAAACAAGATGACAAACACCCTGTCTCCAAACTATATACGTTCCTAACACGAGGACAGCCCACCCAAGACGAAGGGACCGCTCCGATGGGAGGCAGAACTGGGTAGAACACTGACAACCCGGGAATGGAGGGGCAATTTCTACAGGATCCATCACACTACATACAATATAGAGCTGGCACCGAATCCGAGTACAAAATTGTTACTTATTGATACTTCACCCCCACCTTGCTTCCGCAGTTGGAATGCATCAGGCTCCCTGGAATGCTGGCAGGACTGTCCTGCCACTGGAACCCTAGTACACCTCCTATGGCACTATCTGAAGCCAACATGACACTGCGAGCAGAGGTCCTAGACAATACTGACACAGCCTTTAATACATCCATCCTTCGCTTCCCCACCTTTACGCTCCTTGGCCTCCCCAACCCCTTTACATATGCCCTACGCTCTATTCAAGGGAGACGTATGGCCCTGGCCTTAGCAGTGGCTCAGCAGGTCATCCTCTCTCTCTGGGGCATTGTAAGATACCGACCCACACTTCCTGGCTACATAAACTCTGGTTTATACTAGGGATGGAGAAGTTAGCTATGTCTACTGAAACAAATGGCGTTACGTATGCTGAATTATAGGCCCCCTTCATAAACATCTTCTTTTCTGAGTTATGCAAACACTTGCCCTACCTATTTGAAACTTCTGCAGATGATTCCTGACCGGACCGCTGACTGAATCATCACCTCACTAGCGCACCACACGGTATAGGCCACTCGACATATTGCCACCAGGGTATGAGGCTGGCTGGATAGGGATTATTATGTTCTTTCCCTTTTTCTTCCCTCTCCTTACACAACTTCAGACTTTCGACGGCACATGTGGCTATTTGGCCTCCAATATATCCTTAATTGTAAGACATTTTACTTGCTCATTTGCGGTCTGCCCGTGGGTTGTACGTTAATCGCTAAGTAACTTTGACATATTTTAAAAATAGAGAGAGAATTGTCCCATAAGAGGCTGAAATCACTGTGTGAAGTTAATGTTGGCGGGGTGGAGGACCTGGTCTGGTAGTTCAGGCCGGACTGTTCCCAAGGAGAACAGGGTCAAGACTGATTTTCATACATCTGGGTCCAAAGTGGGGTGGCATGGTGAGTAAAAGAAAGATGGAGTATTATCAGATCTGTGACCGGGGGTGAGTGTTTCAAAAGTTTCAGCAGCCCATACATCATCATTTTGTGTTGCTAAAGTCGCCCTCAGTGGCCAGGGTACACCAAGACGTGGGTCCATTGCTCACTGTCCCACTGGATTCTAGGTAGCCTGGCAGATGAGGTGACACCCCGAAACCAGTCTCAGGATGCTAGTTTCCGGTTCAAGGAGGACCTGGTCTGGCAGTTCGGACTGGACTGTTTCCACGGGGAACAGGGTCAAGACTGATTTGCACATGCCTGGGTCCAAACTGGGGTGGCATGGTGAGCAAAAGAACGACAGATTAAACCCAGATCTGTGACTGGGGGTGAGTGTTTGCATTTTTTTAGCACTCCATTCATCATCCTTTGGTTGGGTTGAGAGTTTAATATATTGTGACCATGTTAAACCCAGGATGATTTGTTCTTGGGGCCACTGAAGATGAATTCCAATGTATGTGCAAAGATCATGTGTAGCTCTACCTGCCTTAGATGTTTTTTTTCTCACTTCTAAGTGGAATTCCTTGAAGCCTGTTATTGTAGTCTGCTTTTCCACCCAAGTTTCCTGTAAAAGCAGACTATTAAAATTTTGAAGGTGGGTAGTGAAATCATTCTCACCCACCTTGCTACTGAGGCCATTCACGTTCCAGGAGCACAATGTTATGGGACGATAGCAGTTACTACTTTCTCTACAGTTTTGCATTCATGCTTCCCCTTTTGCCTCCTACAGCAGGGCCCTGCAATGGTCACAAGGAAACTTGACTCATAATTAGGGGCTCCTGGCAAGGCGGTTGCCTGAATGCTTAGATTCTGTGACATTTAGAATGATTGGTCTCTGGGGCCAATTGCCCCCCTGTGCACCCCATCAGTGGGTGTGCCACCCTTCTGTAATTGTCTCTGCTGTGGCAGAAAGAGGCTGGGATAGAGCTCCAAGTTAGGCCTTCTTCATTCAATGCCCCATTTAGAGAAGCTCTCCTCATGCTGCCGTACTTCTGTGGCTGCCCTCGAAATAATCCAAGTAACAACTGTGATTTCGCTAACAGCGATGGATGGCTTGGGCTTGAACTAAACTATACACCTTCAATATGATCAGTCTGTAAATGTCTGAGGTTGCCTAGAGCCCAAGTCAGTTTTAAAATGGCATTCTTATTTAAAATGTCATACCATCCCCTGGTCCTATAACGTGGAATAGCATTCTGAACTTCTGATTGAGAAGGCATGATAGTGGATAAGAAGGGGGCAAGTATTGGAAGGGACATACATAGCCCTGCCAGACAGGTTCTGCTGGTGTGGCTGAGGAGGAGGGGTACTCTTGCTGCCATCCACGATGGCTCCTCCGCAAAGAGATGATCACCTACCTGGCCTCAACTTCATTTATCTCCCTGCCTTTGGTGATGGGGAAGGGGGTGGGGGGTGTGGGTATGGGGGGAAATCAGGGTTCTCTGCTTGGACGAAGAGGTCAACCACCAGGCTCTCTGGGGAGGAGGGGGGGGGGGGATGTGTCAAAACCTTTGGGACCCCAGGCACCAAGCAATGGCATTGGGAAACCTTGAGGATCCCAAATGGGCAGAAGGTAACCTGCCCCATACCACCAAGGTGTGGTCCAGCAAGGTTTAATTGGAGGAGTGCAAAGGTTCCAAGATCACTGTGAATAAGTTGGACGTGTTATATTCCAAAGGTAATGGTGTTCTATTCCAAAGGCAATGGTAGCCACATACTTGCGGAGCCTTGAACATGGATATCATGAATGGGGCAACTTCCTAAGTGGAAGGCTCTGATGGGTGAGGGGGATGGGTTGGCTTGTCTCAATGTGATGGACCAAGTCTGCCATCTGAAAAAGGTCAGACTGTGCCAAACAGCTCCTAAAGCATGCCAAAATAATTGCTGTCTGTAAGGAGTGTTGTCTAGTATTTGCTGTGCTCTGCGCCTGTACATGAATGGTCTTAGTATTTATACAGTCAGTCAAGGCATGCAACAAATCCAAAGACTGCACCGGTGGTAATGGCATGAAAATTGGCAAGGCCTTTAGTGGGGTGGGGCCAGAGGAGTTTAGATAGTTTTAGGTGAACAGCATCATGAGGAGTCCAATTGGGAGTCGACCAGCACAGAGGTTGGAGTTGCCATCTGGTGCCCTGAAATGCACTTGAGGTGCTGGGTGGAGTTCCTTTGAAAGAGGACCAGCATCATCTAGGTGAAGACCCGGATGTTCATGGAGCAGCGCCATTGGCTGTAAAAGTTAGAATAAGATTAGAAAGTTCCATGAGCAGACTGTATGAGTAGTCAAAATTTTAGCTCTAAAGTAAAGATCTGACTGGTATCAGGGACGGAAGCCCGCCCCCACCCCCAACCCCCCCCCACTATGAAATCTACACCAAGAGAGACCTCGGGAACACAAAGGAACCTTCCTGTGCGTCCTTCTGAAGACCCTCCTACCCAAGGAAGGAGGATTTACATAACAAAGGGGAGTAATAGGGGAACCAGGTATGACAACTGGAACAACATCACTTATCCCAGACCTCACACCCGTCCTGCCTTAGAATCCTGCTCTTTGATAGGTTGGTCTGCATGCAGCTGAATTTCACGTGTTACACTGACAAGGAGACATTATTCTGACTCAGTCTGTCAAATGACTGGCCTCACTGAAAGCCTCAACTCAGCTGCAGCATGGGTTGTGCCAACCTAAGGGACCCCTCACCTAACATGCACACTGCCATGGCAGATTGTGTGTGCTGGTGGGGAGAAAAAGGTGAAGTCGACATGTCATCCACCCTCAGGGTGCCATGCACACAAAACACTGCCTGTGGCACAGGTAAGTCACCGCTCTAGCAGGCCTTAACGCCCTAAGGTAGGGTGCACTATACCACAGGTGAGGGCATAGCTGCATGAGCAATATGCCCCTACAGTGTCTAAGCCCATTCTTAGACATAAGTACAGTGTGGCCGTATTAAGTATATGGTCTGGGAGTGTGTCAAAACGAACTCCACAGTTCCATAATGGCTACACTGAATACTGGGAAATTTGGTATCAAACTTCTCAGAATAATAAACCCACATTGATGCCAGTGTGGGATTTATGAAAACTGCACACATATTAGAGATGCCCTCTGTATTTTACCCAATCCTTCTTAGAGATGCCCTCTGTATTTTAACCAATCCTTCAGTGTAGGACTGACTGGTCTGTGCCAGCCTGCTACTGTGAGAAGGGTTTCTGACCCCTTGGGGTGAGAGCCTTTCTGCTCTCTGGGGCCAGAAACAAAGCTAGCGCTGGGTGGAGGTGCTTCACACCTCCCCCCTGCAGGAACTCTAACACCTAGCAGTGAGCCTCAAAGGCTCAGGCTTCGTGTTACAATGCC
Organism: Pleurodeles waltl; assembly: GCF_031143425.1. Classification (NCBI taxonomy): domain Eukaryota; kingdom Metazoa; phylum Chordata; class Amphibia; order Caudata; family Salamandridae; genus Pleurodeles; species Pleurodeles waltl. The sequence goes on from NC_090448.1 coordinate 473,336,003, forward strand.
CCAGGGCACTCCAGCTAGTGGAGATGCCCAGACAAAGCCCCACTTTTGGCAGCAAGTCCAGAGGAGATAGCGAGAAAAACAAGGAGGAGTCACCCCCTCAGTCAAGACCACCCCTAAGGTGTCCAGAGCTGAAGGGACCCCCTCCTTGAGAAACCCTCCATCTTGCTTTGGAGAATTAGGGCCAATAGGGATGTGCCCCTCTCCCCAGAGGGAGTGGGCACAAGGAGGGTGTGGCCACCCTCAGGGACAGTAGCCATCGGCCACTGTTCTCTAACCCTAACACACCCCTAAATTTAGAATTTAGGGGCGACCCTGAACCCAGGACTTCGGATTCTTGACGACCTACAAAGAAGGACTGCCTAGCTGAAAAACCCAGCAGAGAAGAAGGAAGATGACAACTGCTTTGGCCCCAGCCCTACCGGCCGTTCTCTAAATTCAAAGAACCTGCACCAGCGACACATCCTGCTTTCCCAGCAACCTCTGCCGACTCAGAGGACTGCCCTGCAACTACAAAGGATCAAGACCTCCCGTGGACAGCGGACCTGTCCAACCAAAGAAAGAAGAAACCATCTTTAAAGGGACTCTCACCTCACTGAAGAAGCGTGAGTCCTCACCACTCTGCACTCGACGCTCCTGGCCCGAGTCCAGAGAAACCAACGACCCAGAGAGGACCCCCAGGTGACTCAGACGACACTGTGTCCACCCAGGGCTGACCTCTCTGCACCCCTACGATGACGCCTGCAGAGGGAATCTGGAGGGACCGTCTCTCCCCCCCCAACTGACTGCCCGGGACGAAGATATCCGACGCCTGGAGAAGCACTGCACCTGCAGCCCCCAGGCCCATGAGAATCCAACCACCAGTGCAGCAGTGACCAGCAGACAGCCCTCACCCTTGCCTAGTCGGTGGCTGGCCCGAGAAGTCCCCCTGTGCCCTGCCTGAACGTCTGAGTGACCCCCCCGGGTCCCTCCATAGAATCCTATTGCAAACCAGACACCCTGTTTGCTACTGCGCCTGGCCGCCCCTGTGTCGCTGAGGGTGTGTTTTGTGTGCCTACTGGGGGCCCACCCAGTGCTCTACTAAACTCCTCTGGTCTGCCCCCTGAGGACTTGGGTACTTACCTGCCAGCAGACCGGAACCGGAGCACCCCCTGTCTCCATAGGCACCATGTTATTTTGGCTCCTCTTTGACCTCTGCACCTTACCAGCCCTGTGTTGTTGGTGCTGGGTGTTTGGGGTTGACTTCAACCCCCAACAGTGGGCTATCTATGCCCCGGAGACTGAACTTTTAAGTGCTTTGCTTACCGTATTAATCACACTGTAATTACCTCCCCCAGGAACTGTTGAGATTTGCACAGTGTCCACTCTTAACATATCTTATTGCCATTTTATGAAAAACTGTGTACATTACTGTTTTGGGTCAAAGTTCTAACCTTACATTTAATGTACTTACCTGCAATTTGAATTTTGTGGTTCTAAAATAAAGAAAATATTTTTCTATTTAAAAACCTATTGGTCTGGAGTTAAGTCTTTGAGTGTGTGTTGTCATTTATTGCCTGTGTGTGTACAACAAATGCTTAACACTACCCTCTGATAAGCCTAACTGCTCAACTAAACTACCACAAATAGAGCATTAGTATCATCTATTATTGCCTCCGTCAAGCCTCTCGGGGAACCCCTGCACTCTGTGCACACTATATCTAATTTTGATACAGTATACACAGAGCCAGCTTCCTACAGCATGGAAAAAAGTGCGATGGTGTGGCCCCTGGTACAACTAGGTGATTTCAAGGCCATGGTGGTTTCCGGAGCAAGGATGCCGTGGAACTGCCTGGCTGCACAGGAAAACTACTTAATGTTTCTGGTTCCAGTCTAGCACCTGTAGGGATTCAAGAAGTGAGGAGTTTTAAGGGGAATTAGCCATCAGAAGGTGAGATTCCTGGCATTAGCCAGTTCAAGATGGCACGAACGTTTTTAGAAAAGGCCTTTGCACTTACCCTTTCTCGTTTGTTCCAGTCGTATGTCATATACTCTGTCTGAAACAGAACTGGTCTTCAATTCTGCCAGGAAGGAGGTTAAGACTAGGTGCACCTGTCCCATTTTCAGTAGGCTGTTCAAATATCCCAGGACTGTATCTCCAGTATTTGAAGATCTCTGAAGTGAACTCCACATGCACAGAGGGAACTATTAAGTGGTTGAAGGAAAAAAGCTCCTTTTAGAACAATACTTCTTCAGGTAGCTTTCTCCTACAAGTGGCTACAAGAGCAAACAAGCAGTCAAATTGTCAACTTAGCACTGCTACAGAGGTTTTGAGTAATCCATCATTGTTAACTGCCAATAAACCCAAATGAAGAAATCGAAATCTAATGTCTCCTTACAGGATGTATGCACTCTTACCATGCATGCAACCAAGATGGTTCTGAAAATATATATTTTTTAAATTGTAATCAATGGTACTACCTAGTGCACAAGGACTAATGGGATTTCAACAAACATGAGCAAGATGGGGTTCAGTTTCTGCAAACTATCCGACAGAACAAGAATGGCTTTAATATTCAATGTTGCGAAACAAGCAACCTAAGTAGGACAAATAAAGAACAGGCAACGTTTGGTAAAATAGAAAAAGAATTGATGTTTCAAAAAAATATCTGGACTTAGGGTCCCATGTAGCCAATTAATGGACATGAGAGAAGCAGATTCCAATACACAGATCAGTGGAAAGAATTGTCAATGCACGTTTATATGCCGGGCATGGGGTGCAGGTACGACTTCAACATGTCTGGTACCAACATGTTAATCTTGAGAATTTTGGTGTGAAACAATTTTGCCTGCAACAAACCTGATGACAATTATTTAACCATAAAAGTTTATGACCAGAAGCCAAAAAGTTAAGGAAAATGTTACTTACCCAGTAGACATCTGTTCGTGGAATGCAGCGCTGTAGATGCACATTCTTTGCATAAGTCCGCCATCTAGTGTTGGGTCCTGAGTCTTGCAAGTTGTTTTTTTTCTAAGAATCTTCTTGAGTCACAAGAACGATTGACTCCTCCTCTCAGTAATAGTGCGCATAGGCATCTAGTCCTTTGTTAGAATTTTTTCACCGCAGGCGGGTGAGGTAAGGAGTATGTATAAAGAGTAAGAGATGTACATGCAATGTATTTACATATATACAAAATGTATACAAGAATGTTACTAAAAAGTCCACAGGATTCAGGGGAGGAGGGAGATCGCATTTTAATCAACAGCACTACATGCCAAGAACAGATGTCTACTGGGTGAGTAACATTTTCCGTTTGATGGCATGTGTGGCCATAGATAATTTGCATAGACTGTAAAGCAGCCCCCTCCAGTAAAGCGGTGGCTAGCCTGTAGGAGAGTTTGAGTGCCTTGATACAGTGTCCTAATCACAGCTTGACCAACATTAGCTTGTTGCTGTGCTAAAACATCTACACAACAGTGTTTAGTAAATGTATGTGGTGCAGACCAAGTAGCAACTTTGCAAATGTCGGCTATGGGAATGTTACCTAAATAAGCCGTAGAGGTACCCTTACTTTCTAGTGGAATGTGCCCTAGGAGTAATAGGCAACTGTCTTTTAGCTTTAAGATAACAAGTTTGAGTACACTTGACTATCCATCTGGCTATACCGTTTTTTGAAATGGGATTGCCTTTGTGAGGCATGGTGAACACTTCAAAAACCTGTATGGATTTACTAAACTGCTTAGTTCTATCAATATGATACATAAGAGCTCTTTTAACGTCAAGTGTGTGAAGAGTTCTCTCTGCAACTGAGGCTGGTGGTGTGAAAAAACAGGTAACTCAATTGAATGATTAATATGAAATGGTGAAACCACTTTTGGAAGGAATTTAGGATTTGTCCTAAGAACTACTTTATCCTAATGTAATCAAAAGAATGGTTCTTCTAAAGTTAGAGCCTGTATTTCACTCACATGCCTTAAAGAAGTGTAGCTACCAAGAAGATTACCTTCCAGGAAAGGTACTGCAAAGAACAAGAATGCATAGGTTCAAAAGGTGGACCCATGAGCCTAGTGAGGACAATATTTAAGTTCAATCTTGGGACTGGGGGAGTCCTGGGTGGGATGACACTTTTGAGATCTTTCTTAAAGGCTTTAAAAACAGGAATCCTGAACAACAAGGTATGCTGTCTGTTCTGAAGGTAAGCAACTATAGCTGTCACATGATGTTTAATAGATGAGTATGCTAAGTGTGCTTTTTGTAAAAGTAACAAGTAACAAACAATGTCTGGAACTTGAATGAGTCAATGAGTTTAGGTTGACAATAGCAAACAAAATGCTTCAATTTTGCAGCATATTGTCTAGTTGTAGGTTTATATGCTTCCCTAAGAATTCCCATACTTTCAGAGGGGAGATTCAAGTAACCAAATTCTATGACCTCAGGAGCCATATCACAAGATTGAGCGTCCTGGGATCTGGATGTCTGATTTGCCTGAGTTTGAGTGAGAAGGTCTGTCCCTTTGGGGAGTTCTCGTGAGGAACCACCAACAGATCCGGCAAGGTTGTGAACCAAGGATGACGTGCCCATGTGGGAGCTACAATGAACAAAGGTTATATATGCTTGTCTCATTTTATGAGCAAGAGACGGAATGAGTGGAAGAGGTGGAAAAGCATAAGCAAATATCCCTGACCAATTTATCCCACAGAGCATTGCCTTTGGACAGAGTGTGGGTATCTGGACGCAAAGTTTTGGTATTTTGCATTTTCTGCAGTGGCGAAGAGATCTATTTCTGGTGTTCCCCACCTTTGAAAGTACTGATTAAGTCCTTGGGGTTGAAGTTCCCATTCGTTGACTTGTTGCTGCATCCTCCTGAGGATGTCGGCAAACTGGTTGTCCATGCCAGGGAGATACTCTAAGGCCAGTAAGTGAATGTGGTGGTGAATTGCCCATTTCCACATTGTCTGAGCAAGTAGGGACAGCTGAGAAGACCATGCACCCCTGCTGTTTCTGCAGATACTACATAGCTGTCATGCTGTCTGTGTGGACTAGACCCACTTTGTGAGAGTTGAGGTAGAAAAGCTTTGAATGCTAGAAAGACTGCCTGTAACTCCGAATAGCTGATGTGAGAAGTTTGTTGAACTGAATCCCATAACTCTTGTATTGTGAGGTTGAGATGTGCTCCCCAACCTGTCTGTGAAGCATCCATATTCAGAATGATCTGAGATACAGGATCTTGACAGGGTCGTCCCTTAGGAAGGTTGGTGGGGTTCCACCATTGCAGAGATGGGTGAGTCTGGTGATCCAACACCACTAGATCCTGAAGATGACCCTGTGACTGACCACTGACGAGACCGACACTGCTGTAATGGACGCATGTGCAGTCTGGCATGGGGAACACCGGCAACACTGAACACCATCATCTCTAATAACTGCATCACCGTTCTTACTGTGCAAGATTGGTTTTGTTGTAGCTGTGGGAGGAAAGTCTGAAAAGCTTGAATTTGAGCAGGGTTTGGATTTACCAAAGCAGCTTGAGTATTGAGGACTGCTCCCAAATAGGGCTGTACATGTAGAGGTTGAAGGAGTGATTTTAGAAAGTTGATTGAGAACCCTAGAGTGTGGAGAAGTTCTACCGTGATTTGAGTATGACTTCTGACACTGGTTCATCAAAACCAGTTACATCCAGCAATCATCCAAGTAGGTGAATACATGTTTGTGTTGCCTTCTGGGAAATACTGAAGCCCCTGCAAGACACTTTTTGAAGACCCTGGGAGCAGTGGTCACCCCAAATGGTAAGACTTTGAACTGATAATGTTTCACCGCAATGAGAAATCTTACTTATTTGTGACATGCTGGGAGAATGGGAATGTGAAAGTATGTGTACTTTAGATCTAGAGCTGTCATGAAGTCACCTTGTTGTAATAGGGGAATGACATCTTTGAGTTACCATATCGAAATGGTCTGAAAGAATGTATAGATTGAGTGATCTGAGATCTAGAATTGGCCTTAGTGACCCATCCTTCTTTGGTACAAGAAAGTATAGGGAATATACTCCTAGAGCTTGTTGTGAGTGGGGAACTGGCTCTATAGACCCTTTGAGAATAAGGGAATGTACCTCTTCTTTTAGAAGAGCAAGATTGTCTTGTTAAAGCCTGTGAGCGTGAGGAGGGATATATGTAAGGGTAGGTAGGAATTCTAGGCAGTAACCAAGTCGGATAATTGATAGAACCCACTGTTCTGTGGTGATATTGGACCATTGTTGGTAAAACCGCCTTAATCTTCCCCTTACTGAAGAGATGTGAATCTGAGGAAGATGTAGAAAGTCACTCGTGTGTATTCAAGGCGGATCCTCTGGAGGTGGACGCCTTACTTCTGCCTTTTTTGTAAGCACCTCAATATGACTCTCTAAAAGGAACATATATGGTAAAAATGGGTGTCTTGTTTAGCTTGTGAAACCTCCTCTGAATATTTGGCGTTGAAAATTACCCCTTTGTGATGTAATGAGTAGGGCCCCCGTAGGCTTTCCTGATTCTGAATCCTTTTTTAGTTTTTCAATAATGGTGACCACCTCCTGGCCAAATAGATGTTCTTTGTCAAAAGGCATGTTTAGAACTGCCTGTTGGAGTTCAGGTTTAAAACCTGAACATCTGAGCTAAGCATGCCTTCCGATAAAGATGCTGGTATTAATACCATGTGCAGCAGTATCAGCTGCGTCGGTGGCACACCTAATTGCATTATTTGAAATAGTTTGGCCCTCAGAAACTATTTATTTTCCCCTTTTGTGGTGCTCCTCTGGGAGATACTGGAGGAGGTCTTCCATTTCATCCCAGTGAGCCCTATCATAGCATACTAGGAGTGCTTGTGAACTGGCAATACGCCAACGATTGGCTGCATTTTTCTGCGGCATCTAGTTTTTTTTTTTTTTACTTTGTCAGAGGGAGGTGCCTCACCTGTTGATTGGCTATTAGCATGTTTCCATTCCGACAATAGAGTGTGAGGAGATATATATATGTATGGGCCGCCTTATATTTCTTGTCAACCCTTGGAGTAATGACTCTAGATCTAACCAGCTCCTTGAAAATGTCTGAGCATGCCTAGTAACGTGGGCAGAAACTGACTTTATGGGTGGTAGTCGGTGTGTCCAAAAGAAAATCTTCCTCAATTAGGTCAGATTGCATTTATACATTATGATATGCAGTTGCCCGTGCTATGACCTGCTGATATGATGTTGCATCTTCAGGGGATGAAGGGCGTGCAGGGTATAAATCGGGGTCATTTGGAAGTATGGGATCTGGATCATATGAATCCCATGAGTCGATATCTTGTGGAATATCCCCCAAGTCATCTCCCTGAGGTGATGGAACGTTGGTATAAAAATTGTGGTAAATAATAGGTGGCGGAGATTGTGGAGGAGTAAGAGGAAGGACAGGAGATTATGGTGGAGAAGGCTGATGTTGAATTGGAGCCTTGTCCTGGTCTCTGGAGACCTTTTTAGGTGGAGGAGCAGTGTCGAAAGTCTCTTGTAGATGGCTTCTTGCTCGGAGCCGAGCACTCAGGTCGAGGGTCTGACTCGATCCCGGGGCTGCATGAGATGTTGTCGAGCCAGAGGTCAATTCCGAAGACGTTTTAGCCTGGCTATTTCGGTGTGGAGCCCAAAGGTGGGGCATCCGGATGTAATTTTCGGATCCTACCATGGCCCGAAGGCAGTGGTGTTCGGACAACCTGTTTTTGGGGCTTTTTTATAGTCTTTATGTCGGAGGCCAGGGATGAAGTACTGCACTGAGGTTAGAGGCTGGCTTTCGATGTCCGACTGAACATCCGACTCAGAATCTTCTATGGAGAAAGACTCTTCGTATGTGATCTGCTTCTGCACATGTTCTTCCTGGACAATATCAGGAGTGTTGTTTGCCGTCTTCGACGCCATCTCCAAACATCGTGATCTTTCATTTCTAGAGAGTCTTTTTGGATCGAAAAGACAGGCATCGCAAGTTTCTTCTCTGCGATCCGGGTACAAACACAGGTTAGACACCAGGTGTAGATCGGTGTGGGAATTTCGAAGGGCATCAAGAGCAAAACAGAAATAGAGTGCATTCCATCAGCACTGCATTTCTCAACGCCATGTGGAGTATTAGCCCCAAGGCAGGCTCTGGTGCCCTGTAGGGTGACTACCCAACCCAGACGAAGAAATTCAGGTTGAGTGTGTTAGAGAAAATGGGATCAAACAATACCAATGCTGAAAGGAAAACTGAAAAGAAGAGTTTGGAATAGACCGAGCCAAGGAATACTGGAGTGAGAGGAATACACGTCTAAACCAGACGGCAGAGAGAAAATAATCTAACAAAGGACTCAATGCCCATGCACACTATCACCAAGAGGAGTCGTCACTAGATCTTGAGATTAGAGAAGATTCTACTAACAAAAACAACTTGCAACACTCCGGACCAAACACTAGATGGCGGACTTATGCAAAGTATGTTTACCTACAGCCACACTGGCCATCGAATATAACTTTCAGAAACATACCAGGCCATGCTTTAAAAAAAAAGAAGAGTGGAGGAGTAATCGGGGTGATTTGGGAGGAATACACATTTCTAAGAACATATTTGCCACAGATGTGAGCAGATGCCAACACTCACCGGCAGAGGTTAGTCTTAAAAAAAAAAAAGAAAAAAAAAAAAGGTCAGGTGCAAAAATCATCTCAGATTGACAAGAAAGCATACCTTTCATCACGTTCCCGTTTTTGCTTTCGAGCATGGCGATCCATCACACTGGTTTTAGTTCTGGTCTTTTTCCAAGAATAGTAAAACTTGACTAAGCTTGCAATTGATTTGTCAGGAAGCTTAGAAAAAAAAAAAAAACACTTTAAACAGGAAAATCTTGAGAAATTAGGATTTCTGTACATTTCTTTAATACTTCATGATTACACCAACTAGTGGTTACACCCTGCCTCAGCCTAAAATAGTGCACCAAGGAACAATCTCAATCTAAGAATGCCTAAGAATGTATTAGCAAATCAAAGAACACACTTGTGTATGTTGTGCCCAGAATTGGCAGATTTTCCCAACGGTGTAACTTGACAGCAAATTAGGCTGATCCATTCACTAAGCCTGTATATTCTCCACTTCCATTTAATGTACGTTTCGAGCTTCTAAAGTAATCGTACAGTCCAAATGCAACATGTAAGCAAAAGTCAGGATAACTATAGCAAGCTACATGCAATTAATTTTCTTCAGTGATGCTCATCAAAATTAACTTCAGTATACAAAACAATCCTTTAAAATACAATTTATTGAAGGATGCCCACTATAATATGTCTCCTCCAGACGCATGAAAAATCCAAGCTATCCTCGGTATCAATAATATCTGACTTTTAACACAAACATAAAACTGAGTGGGCTGAAGCCGAACTGTGAAGTCTCAAAGTTAATAGTCAAACTCCATAGACCAACAATCCACCAATGAACAAAAAGGGGTCTGTAGGAATTTGGCTCTGTATATACTATCTCAAAAGTGAGAGATAGTGTGCACAGAGTCCAAGGGTTCCCCTTAGAGGTTGATAGTGGCGATAACACTAATGCTCTGTTTGTGGTAGTGTGGTCGAGCAGTAGGCTTATCAGAGGGTAGTGTTAAGCATTTGTTGTGTACACACAGGCAATAAATGAGAACACACTCAAAGACTTAACTCCAGGCCAATAGGTTTTTATATAGAAAAATATTTTCTTAATTTATTTTAGAACCACAAGATTCAGAATTCAAGTAAGTACATAAATTGTAAGGTACTTGGCATAGGTAAATATAGAACTTTGAAGTAAAACAGTAATGTACACAGTTTGGCATAAAATGGCAATAAGCTATTTTAAAAGTGGACACAGTGCAAAATTCAACAGTTCCTGGGGAGGGAGGTAAAGGTTAGTTTGTCAGGAAAGTAAAGCACTTATAAGTTCAGTCTCTGGGGCATAGGCAGCCCACTGTTGGGGGTTCAAGTCAACCCCAAACACCCAGCACCAGCAACACATGGCCGGTCAGGCACACAAATTACACCCTCAGCGCCGCAGGGGCGGCCGGGTGCAGTGTGCAAAGAAGGTGGAGGGACCCGGGGGTCACTCTGGTGATGCAGGCAGGGCACAGAGGGGCTTCTCGGGCCAGCCACGGACTGGGCAAAGATGAGGGCCGCTTGCTGGTCACTCCTGCACCAGTAGTAGTTGGTTCCTCTCCGACCTGGGGGGCTGCAGGTGCAGTGCTTCTTCCAGGCGTCTGATTCTTTGTTACCGGGCAATCGCGGTCAGGGGGAAACTCAGGATTCTCTCTGCGGTCGTCTCAGGGTGGACACGGCATGGGAGTAGCCTGGGGGTCTTCCCTGCAGTCTTTGTTTCTCTGGGCACAGGCTGGGGGCGACAGGTGTAGAGTGTTGGGGACTCACGCTTCAGGAGTGAGGTGGGAGTCCCTTTAAAGATGGTTTCTTCTTGGTTGTTTTGGACAGAGCCGCTGTCGACAGGAGTTTCTTGGTCCTTTGGGTTGCAGGGCAGTCCTCTGAGTTGGCAGAGGTCACTGGGCCCGCCGGATGAGTCGCTGTTGCAGGTTCTTTGAATCTGGAGACAGGCAGGTAGGGCTTGGGCAAAAGCAGTTGTCTCCTCCTCCTCTGCAGGATTTTTAGGTCAGCAGTCCTTCTTCTTAGGCTGTCAGGAATCTGATTTCCTGGGTTCAGGGTCACCCCTAAATACTAGTTTTAGGGGTGTGTTTAGGGCTGGAGGACAGTAGCCAATGGCTACTGTCCCGGAGGGTGGCTACACCCTCCTTGTGCCTCCTCCCTTTGGGGAGGGGGACACATACCTAATCCTATTGGGCTAAATCCAATCCTCCAAAGCAAGATGGAGGATTTTCTAAGGAAGGGGTCACCTGAGCTCTGGACACCTTAGGGGCTGTCCTGGCTGGAGGGTGACTCCTCCTTGTTTTTCTCATTGTTTCATATGGACTTGACGCCAAAAGTGGGGGCTGTGACGGGGGGCATCTCCACTAGCTGGAGTGCCCTGGGGCATCGTAACACCAGGCCTGAGCCTTTGATGCTCACCGCCAGGTGTTACAGTTCCTGCAGGGGGAGATGTGAGGCACCTCCACCCAGGACAGGCTTTGTTCCTGTCCACAGAATGCACAAAGGCACTCACCCCATGTGGCCAGAAACTAGTCTGGAAGTGGCAGGCTGGCACAGACCGGTCAGCCTAGCACTAGCAGTTGGGCTGCCATGCAGGGGGCCTCTCTAAGATGCCCTCTGTGTGCATTTCTCAATAAATCCCACACTGGCATCAGTGTGGATTTATTGTGCTGAGAAGTTTGATACCAAACTTCCCAGTATTCAATGTAGCCATTATGGAACTGTGGGGTTCGTGATTGACAAACTCCCAGACCATATACTATTTATGGCTACCCTTCATTTACGATGTCTAAGAATTGGCTCAGACACTGTAGGGACATAGGGCTCATGCAGCTATTCCCTCACCTGTGGTATAGTGCACCCTGCCTTAGGGCTGGAAGGCCAGCTAGAGGGGTGTCTTACCTATGCCACAGGCAGTGGGTCGTGGGCAGGGCACCCTGAGGGGAGTGCCATGTCAACTTAGTCTTTTTCACCCCACCAGCACACGCAAGCTGTGAGACAGTGTGCATGTGCTGAGTGAGGGGTCCCCAGGGTGGCATAATACATGCTGCAGCCCTTAGAGACCTGCCCTAGCCACAGGGCCCTTGGTAGCAGGGGTACCATTTACAAGAGACTTATCTGTGTTCCAGGGCTGTGCCAATTGAGGAGACAAAGGTACAGTTCTAGGAAAAGAACACTGGTGCTGGTTAGCAGGGTCACAGCACACTTTCAATCATAGTTAGCATCAACAAAAGGCAACCGGTTAGGGGGTAACCATGCCAACAGTGGCATTTTCCTACAGGGTCCCAAACCAAGTTAAGTTAAAGTTTAAATATGCAAACTGCTCATTTAAAGCAGTTCAAAGTAGCTAACAGAAATTGGTTAGTCTCTGTCTGATCTGGACATAGCACTGCTTCAGTCGGAGACCAGTTAAGAATCCAAATGACCCTGAGGTTTTGAATTGGAACAGTTGTAATTTTTCAGAGTTGACACATCTACTGGACTGGGGGCACCCGCTGGGATGGTAAAATTAATCACTTCCAACTGGGATCTGGTCTTCAAGTGAAGCAATCAGCCATGACTTTAAACCGCTTGAGAGATTGTTCAAACGTTTTCAGAATCAAGATGGCCAGAACCTGATCCCATGCCAAAGGTAGGAAGGCTCAAGACCTATGTGTTGTTCTGGAAAAGAGCATATGCAGGCAGGGGTACAGAAGATCAGGGATGACTCAGGCTTCCCCGTGATAAAAGCAGCAAAGTATCTACAGCTTCACAAAAAATGCAATTGTTTGGTGTAAGGAATTTTGTGTCTAAGGGGCATACTCACTGTTGAGGCACCCTGCCATGAATATTTGCGGGCAGCAGCACCTTTTGAACATCTTCCAGATGCTCAGATGACGGGTCCTCTTAAAGGACAGGAAAGCCCTTGCTCTCACTCTATGGTCGTAGTTAGGCATTAAAGGATTGATCCAACCTCAAAGGAAAATAGCCACCAAATTCTGGTACTTGGCATTGCATCCATTTAGTGCTGGTGTTAAGATATTCTGATGTACGAGTTAGTGGCTTAAGAGGACTAGTATTTATTCTACTTCAGAGTAAAAGCTAGAAGGCCTGAGCCAATCTAGGTTCTGCTTCTTTTAAATTTTAAAGCGTTCACCCAAATGGAATTTTTAGTTGTGAAAGATGGGAGTCCTTTGCAAATGATAAGTCCACAGTTAACTTTTTACTGGGAACCAAGTACCCCATTGTAGCACTTGACTGAGGCGAGCGAAGCAGAGCAGCTCAAGTACTACTGAGGGGGAAGTGGTGTGGGCTAGTATCCCCAGCACGCATGTACACAACATCACTCAGTAAATCATTTACAGGAAGTGTCTTTTCTTCTAAGATGCAAAAGTACTGTTCTTACACATGCACTATTAAATACTATGCATTAAGTAACACACATGTAGAATCAGACAGATGAAAATACTATTGGGGACACCCCCAAATCATATTACACCCACATGGGTTCTAAACCCTATAATGTCAATACCGCCACCTGTACCAGACGGGACATAACAATATAAGGGACTGCAATTATCATTAAGGCAAGCCTACTGGTTTAGTCAGGGTGTCACGAGATCAGTAAAAGAAGCCATGTTATTTTTCACCACTGCAAAACCAACGATTTCAGCAGGGAAAATCAATTACATTTAGTAATACACTATTTAAGTCAAATGGGTTAATAGCAATATTTCAACAGCTTCAATTACACTTTAAAACTATTCAGGATGAACTTTCAAAGTATTTAAAGAACAAACAATAACAAATGTGTCCGAGTCTTTCTTTTGTTTTGCTCAGGCCACAAATGCAGCCTTAGGACCTACCAATAGGAGTCCCTGTCCTTTAGAGCCCATGTGCGCCAGTATGGGCTCAGAGAGTTTAGATGTTAGGCAAACCCTCTACCGGGGCCTGGGATTCAATCACCTGGGAGTGGAAGGGATATTTTAACAGGCAATCTTGGTTTTTGCGGTGGGGGGGGTCGGGTCAGGGTCGCAGCTCATGGGGTGTTTGCAGCCCCTAATACGTAAAGCGCCCCACCCACCCCTGGATTTTAGCATCCCTGGGGTAATCTGCCAAACCCACTGCTAAGTGCCATATGTTTTGTTCTCTGCCTGCAGCCCAGTCCATATCACAGGCCCTCAAGGGCCAATGATGACTATTTTGGGCTCATTGCACTCCGGGTGGCCAGCCCTAGCCACCAGGAGCCTTTCTCCGGGCCGCCTAAGGGCATAGCTGGATTTTTACTGCTCAATGTGCCAGACCTGTCCACTACCTAGGTTTCTGGTGCTCTCTTATACTTGAGGCAGTTGGAGGGGAGGGGATGCATCTTACACAGCCAATCAACAGCCAGCTGAACTCTCTTCCTCCTACACTCCACGATCTCAGAGCTTCCTGGCTTCTTGAAAGGCATCTGTGTGTAGCAGAGTCAAGAGCCAGTTCATACAAGTGCCAGGAAAACTCTCAAGGATTCCCTAGCATTGCACTGATCCAACTGTTCCACAGGAGGTACAAGGTAAAAAGAGCCTGGCCCTGGCGAACCACATCCTAGTTCTGAAGTGAGCTGAAGTCCATCGCTACAAGGCACCTTCTGGCTTCCCCTTCCAATAAGGCATTCTTTTCTTGTCATTGTTCCCCCCAGATCCAGTGACTTATCTCGCTTCCCGCCCTTGTGCAGGGGTTTTTATGTGGGGGTGAGAAGTTCTAGAATACAGATGCCCCGGCCAATCCTGGGGGAGTCACACCATCACTCCACCCCTGTCCCAACTCTCCTGTACAACACTGTGGGACAATCTTATATGGCAATTTAAAGTAGCCTGTGTAAAGAGCTTCCCTGAGACCCTCTGCTCTGTGTCTAGCAGATACATACCAGATCCCTTCCCACCAAAGTTCAAATGCGAGCCACTACTGTCTCTCTTGTCTGGCACTTTTGTTTCTGTGGGCCTGAGGAGTCCCAGCCTAGACGCAGTGTGTCAAGTTAATTAACAGATGCAGATTTCCTTTGGACCCCTTCCTTTACCACGAACTGGGTCAAGCACTATTATTAATAAATATATAGAGGCACTGTTACCTGGCACGCATCCTGGCGCTAGTGGTAAGGTCATGGAGTCACCCAGGGCTTATATCTTGATATTAGATAACCTGGAGATTAAGATATTATGATGGTGTGGAAGGCGGCAGAAAGATCTAATACTACTAAGACCACAAGGTGACCTTTGTCTGCCACAATTCACAAGTCATTCAGAACTGACACAAGGGCAGTTTTAGTGCCATGAGCAGGGCGGAACACTGACAGAACTACTTCTAGCCTTAGGTGAGATTCCTGAAAAGTGGAGTTTTTTTTTAATCTCATTGTGCCAGGATTTTATTTGGAAATGGCAAGAGATACAGGCCTAAAGTTGGATAGGATAGCAGGATCCACCAGTGACTTTTTTAGCAATGGATCCACCATGGCGGCCTTCCACTCCAGCGGGACTTCACCTGAAGTAAGAGGTTGCATATTGTGTGTAGAGGGCCACCTAGTCCCAAAGAGACTGCCCAAATCCTGGAAGTGTGTGTCAAGGGGAGATCCCGAAGAGATAGAAAAGGCAATTTATAAGAATTTATCAGAGTCCAGCTTCTTGAAGTCTTCCGTATAGGAACATCAGATTTATTATCCAGGTGCATACAGGTAAACAGAGGGAGAGTTCCCGTTATGCTCCCCACTGAAGAAGCTACAGAGTTCGATTCAAGGCTGTCAATGATAGTCTTAATTATATCCTCAAAGAAGTTGGCAAGACTTTGCAGCATGCCTTGGAATGTGTGATTATTTGGGATGTGCTACTAGGGTTACAGAGAAATCGGGCAATAGAATAAGAGGAAAAGATGTATTTTCTATTTCTCTGTTATCAGTTAAAGGCTTTATTGTATGTGGAGGCTTTGATCATCCTGCTGGAGACTATCAGCAGGGAGAACAAAGGCTTGGAATCAGATAATGAGCTGAGAAAGGGAAATATGACAAATCTTAAAGCGCCATAAGACGTGTAGGTAGGATGTTAGAGACTGCAAATCTACACTTGGAGTGAATTTTACTCCCAGATGGGAACCTTGGGGGACCCTGTAGGCTTTTGTAGAGTGAAACTGTACTACAGAGAAGATTTACAGTGTAATACAGTGTATGCGCCACAGACCTTAAGTAAGCACTACAGACCTACACTGTTAATTCCCATTCACACTATAAGGCCTCGGCCAGATTAGTACTAATCCTTGACGAGTCCTTTAAGTGACAGGCTAACTGTGTACAGATATCATGCTGCCCTGCTCAGAAGTTCACATGTCACCAGCCCGGCACCTTTTACTCTATCAGCAACTGTATCTTAAAAGGGATACACTGATGGTTAGAACTCTCAATACATTTACAGTGCATTTGCTATGATATGAGCGAGATTCGCTAATGGTAGGAGTCCAAAAACCAGATTGTAAAATATGAAAAATGCAGGGACTTTTAATGGGCAGAACCCATTTGCTACAGTGTGGTTGTTTATTGGATCCAGATAAACAAGTAGAAGGCCAAAGTTACTATACAAACAGAGCAGGTGTTTCAAAGAAATATGGAAAGCTACTCTGAACAAAGTTTGAACAGAGGTGAAACACCTTAGCACCGTTGATTGAGAATACGGCCAACCCAACATAAATGTAGACTGTCATGACTACCAAAAGGGGCAGTGTTGAAAAGAGACCAGAGGTGGACTGCACAATTGTAGAAGTTTTCGTCCCAGCAAGTATCAATACACTCCAGCACCCAGCAGCTCCCACAACCCATTCCTTTTCACTCAGTGAACTTCATAAGAGCGAGAATAGTGTCCATTTTTGTGTGAAGTTCATCTGGAAGAAGATACTGTAATAGTCAAACAATCCTACTAACCCCTCGGATGCCCGGGAAGAGGAGGTTATGTCCGCTGCCGTGGCGCTCAGGTGCCAGAGACTTAACCACCTCGTCCTGGCATGGGCCGTCGGGGGGCTGGGCCTGGCAAACCACTCACCTCGACAGGGATGGAAGGGGAATCACTTCCCCTTCCACCCTCGCCCCCCCAGAGCCATCTGATGACGACAGCGCACAATCACGCACTGACCTCATCAGAGGCTTCCCCCTCCCCACTGGAAGCACAGCTTGCAGCGCAGATCAGAGGAGAAATGCAAAAGCATTTCTACTCTAATCACCTGGAGGGGGCGAGAGAGGCATGAAAGGAGAGGAAAGGCTTTTCCTCTCCTTTCATGTCTCTCTCTGTGCATTTAATGGGCACTAGACACCAGGGAATATTTTTCATTAAATTAAAAATTTACTCATAAGGGGAGCGCCCCCTTGGACGACGGTTGCTCCCCAGGGGGGCAAATTAATGTGAGGCCATGACTGATCCCCCCCCCTCCCCATTACCCCTCTCCCTGTGGACAGAAACCCCCTAGACACCAGGGATATTTATTTGTATTATTTTTTTATATGTGGGGAGCGACCCCTTAGGCAAGAGTCGCTCCCCTGGGGGCAAATTGTCTTTAGGCCATTTCTGCACCCCTTGTGGCCAGATCGGCCTGTTTCTATTAGGCCAATCTGTCCCCAAGGGGTGCAGAAACCACTAGACACCAGGGATTTTTATTTTTTTCCGTCAGTTTCACACAAGGGGAGCGACCCCTTAGGCAAAGGTCGTTCCACTGGGGGGGCAAAATTATTTTAGACCATTTCTGCCCCCCTTGGGTTCAGATCAGCATAGTTTTATTTGGCCGATCTGTCCCCCTTGGAGGCCGAAACCACTAGGTACCAGGGATTTGTTTTTTTTTTGCACCATTTTCACGCAAGGGGAGCAGCCCTTAGGCAAGGGTCACTCCCTTGCGGGGAAAATTTATTTTAGGACATTTCTGCTCCCCTTGGGGGCAGAGCGACTATTTCTATTAGGCCGATCTGCCGGGGGGGGTTGGGGGGATGCATAAACCACTTAGGCCCCAGGTATTGGTGTATGTGTGTGTTTTGTTAAGGGGGTAGTCCCTTGGGCAAGGGTTGCTTCCCAATGTGGGCATATTACTGCTGGCCATATCTGCCCCCCTTGGGGGCAGATCAGCCTATTTTTGGAAGGCCCATCTGCCCCCAAGTGGGGCAGAAAGCCCACTAGATACCAGGGAAGTTTTTTTTTCTCTAAAAAAATACAAATAAAAAAAAAGAAGAGGGTGGGGTTATGGCCATACCCCCACCCCAAATAAATGGGGCCAAAGGTTTTCTGCCCAGCAGTGGGACACTTACCCCTGATCCACTATCCAGTGGGGGCAGAAAGCCTAGTAGATGACAGGGAATTCCCCAAAAAGTAAAAAATAGTGGAGTGGTGGCTACCAGTATGGGCATGGTTATGCCCCCACCCCAACTGAAGGGAGTAACAGTCTTTCAGCTATCCCCAGAACACTAAAACATCTTATCCCACAACAAGCAGGAGGACATTTAATTATTTTGGGTTTTGGTTTTACATTTGGGCCACAAGAGCTTGTCTAACTCTCAAAATCGTCCCACTTGGAATGGTGAGGACTGCACTTTTTGGACATTGGGACGCTGCCAAGTAGAAAAATCCACAAGAACTAGACACATCTGAAAACTAAACATCTGGGTGAGTCCACCCGCACCATTTTCTTACCCACAATGCCTTGCAAACCTCCAACTTTGCTGGAAATCACAGCTCCTCCCCCCCCCCCCCCCCCCCACACACACATTTTTGTGATGGAACCTTCCGGATCCACAAAATTCCTACCACCCAGCATTGTCGCATCTATACCAATAAAAATTCTGCCCCTCTTATCAGCCTAAAATTTTTCCCCAAATTGCCTTTTTGGACCGGCTTTGGTTACCCCTCAATTTCAACATGTTTTTGGCTCTTCCCTGTCACAGGCACTTGGCCCACCTACACAAGTGAGGTATCATTTTTACCGGGAGACTGAGAGGAGCATTGGGTGGTAGGAAACTTGTCCCGGTGAAGTGATACCGCACAGAAATGTGGGAAAATAGATTTTTTGCTAAATTTGAGGTTTGCTGAGGATACTGGGTAAGAAAACACTGAGGGATCCACGCAAGTCACACCTTCCTGGACTCCCTCAGATGTCTAGTTTTCAGAAATGTTTGGGTTTGGTAGGTTTCCCTATATTTGATCATTTTGATGTGTCCACATAGTGTTTTGGGGCATTTCCTGTCGCGGGCACTAGATCTACCCTCACAAATAATAGCATTTTTTATCTGGAGACTTAGGAGAACGCTGGGTGGAAGGAAAGTTGTGGCTCCTCTCAGATTCCAGAACTTTCGGTCACCGAAATGTGAGGAATAAGTGTTTTTTTTGTTGTTTTTTTACCAAATTGAGGTTTGCAAAGGATTCTGGGTAACAGAACCTGGTGAGAGACCCACAAATCACCCCATCTTGGATTCCACTGGGTGTCTAGTTTTCAAAAAAGTATAGGTTTACTAGGTTTCCCCGGGTGCCAGTTGAGCTAAAGGCCAAATTCCACAGCTAGGCACTTTCCAAAAAACACGTCAGATTTCAATGTAAAAAAGGTGATGTGCCCATGTTGTCTTTCCTGTTGCGGGTATGAGGCCTACCCACGCAAGTGAGATTCCATTTTTATCGGGAGACTTAGGGAACACAATAGCAGAACAAGTGTTACTGCCCCTTGTCTTTCTCTAAATTGTTTCCTTCCAAATGTAAGACAGTGTGTAAAAAAGTCACTATTTGAGAAATCCCCTGTAATTCACATGCTAGTAATGTGGACCCCGGAATTCAGAGATGTGCAAATAACCACTGCTTCTCAACACCTTATGCGCCCATTTCGGAAATACAAAGGTTTCTTTGATACCTATTTTTCACTTTTTATATTTTAGCAAATTAACTGCTGTATACCAGGTATTCAAGGAAAACCCATTGCAAGGTGCAGCTCCTTAACTGGCTCTGGGAACCTAGGGTTCGTGATGAACCTACACACCCTATGTATCCCCACAACCAGAAGAGTCCAGCAGACGTAACGGTATATTGCTTTCAAAAATCTGAAATTGCAGGAAAAAGTAAAACGTGAAGAAAAATTGCAGTTTTTTCACCTCAATTTCAATATATTTTTATTCCAGTTATTTTATGTAGGAAAACCTTGTAGGATCTACACAAATGATCCCTTGCTAAATTCAGAATTTTGTCTACTTTTCAGAAATGTTTAGCTTTCCAGAATCGAGCATGGATATCACACCCATTTCTGTCACTACATGGAAGGAGAGTAAAAGCACAAACATTTTTAAAAATTGGGTATGTCCCAGTAAAATGCCAAAATTGTGTTGAAAAATGTGGTTTTCTAATTCAAGTCTGACTGTTCCTGAAAGCTGGGAACATGGTGATTTTAGCACCGCAAACCCTTTGTTGATGCTATTTTCAGGGAAAAAACCGCAAGCCTTCTTCTGCCGCCCCTCTAGCAGGCCTTACAGCCCTAAGGCAGGGTGCACTATACCACAGGTGAGGGCATAGCTGCATGAGCAATATGCCCCTACAGTGTCTAAGTCCATCCTTAGACATTGTAAGTACAGTGTGGCCATATTAAGTATATGGTCTGGATGTTTGTCAAAAACGAACTCCACAGCTCCATAATGGCTACACTGAATACTGGGAAGTTTGGTATCAAACTTCTCAAAATAATAAACCCACACTGATGCCAGTGTTGGATTTATTAAAAAATGCACACCGAGGGCATCATAGAGATGCCCCCTGTATTTTACCCAATCCTTCAGTGCAGGACTGACAGGTCTGTGCAAGCCTGCTGCTGAAAGACGAGTTTCTGACCCCCTGGGGTAAGAGCCTTTGTGCTCTCTGAGGCCAGAAACAAAGCCTGCACTGGGTAGGGATGCTTAACACCTCCCCCCTGCATGAACTGTTTTATCTAGCAGTGAGCCTCAAAGGCTCAAGCTTCGTGTTACAATGCCCTAGGGTACTCCAGCTAGTGGAGATGCACGCCCCCCTGGACAGAGCCCCCACTTTTGGCGGCAAGTCCAGGGGAGATAATGAGAAAAACAAGGAGGAGTCACCCACCTGTCGGGACAGCCCCTAAGGAGTCCTGACCTGAGGTGACCCCTGCCTTTAGAAATCCTCCATCTTGATTTTGGAGGATTCCCCCAGTAGGAATAGGGATGTGCCCCCCTCCGCACAGGGAGGAGGCACAAAGAGGGTGTAGCCACCTGCAAGGACAGTAGCCATTGGCTACTGCCCTCCCAGACCTAAACACACCCCTAAATTCCGTATTTAGGGGCTCCCCAGATCCCAGGAAATCAGATTCCTGCAACCTGAATAAAGAAGAAGGACTGCTGACCTACAAGCCTGCAGAGAAGGCGGAAGACAACTGCTTTGGCCCCAGCCCTACCGGCCTGCCTCCAACTTCGAAAACCTGCTCCAGCGACACATCCGACAGGGACCAGCCACCTCTGAAGCCTCAGAGGACTGCCCTGGACTACAGGACCAAGAAACTCCTGTGAACAGCGGCCCTGTTCAAAACCAGCTACTTCTTTGCAACAAAGAAGCCACTTCCAAGGACTTCACTTTTCCCACCAGAAGCATGAGACTCTACACACTGCACCCGACGCCCCCAGCTTGACCTGCAGAAAACCAACACCTCAGGGAGGACTCCCCGGCGACTGCGAGCCCGTGAGTAACCAGAGACGACCCCCCTGAGCCCCCACAGCGATGCCTGCAGAGAATCCAGAGGCTCCCCCTGACCATGACTGCCTGTAACAAGTGACCCGATGCCTGGAACCAACACTGCACCCGCAGCCCCCAGGTCCTGAAGGAACCAAACTTCGACGTAGGAGTGACCCCCAGGCGACCCAGGTGGTGGCTGTCCCGAGAAGCCCCCCATGCCTGCCTGCACCGTTAAAGTGACCCCCGGGTCCCTGCATTGAAACGTATACAAAACCCAACGCCTGCTTTGCACACTGCACCCGGCCTCCCCTGTGCCGCTGAGGGTGTGTTTTGTGTGCCTACTTGTGTCCCCCCAGTGCTCTACAGAACCCCCTGGTCTGCCCCCGAGGACGCTGGTACTTACCTGCTGGCAGACTGGAACCGGAGCACTACTGTTCTCCATAGGCACCTATGTGTTTTGGGCACCTCTTTGACTTCTGCACCTGACCGGCCCTGAGCTGCTGGTGTGGTAACTTTGGGGTTGCCTTGAACCCCCAATGGTGGGCTGCCTATGCCCCAGGACTGAGACTTGTAAGTGTTTTACTCACCACCTAATCTAACCTTTACTTACCTCCCCCAGGAACTGTTGATTTTTGCACTGTGTCCACTTTGAAAATATCTTATTGCCATTTTTACAAAGACTGTACATGATATTGGTTTCATTCAAAGTTCCTAAAGTATCTAAGCGAAGTACCTTACATTTAACGTATTAATTGTAAATCTTGAACCTGTGGTTCTTAAAATAAACTAAGAAAATATATTTTTCAATATAAAAACCTATTGGCATGGCGTAAGTCTTTGAGTGTGTGTTCCTCATTTATTGCCTGTGTGTGTACAACAACTGCCTAACACTACCCTCTGATAAGCCTACTGCTCGACCACACTACCACAAAATAGAGCATTAGAATTATCTAATTTTGCCACTATCTTCCCTCTAAGGGGAACCCTTGGACTTTGTGCACACTATTCCTTACTTTGAAATAGTATATACAGAGCCAACTTCCTTCATTGGTGGCAACAGTGGGATCTAAGACTTTGAATTTGCTGGACTACTCAGCCAATACCTGATCACATGACTAAATTCCAAAAAACTGTCATTAGAAACTGATTTTTGCAATTTGAGCGATTTTTCTAAAACTTTAAAAGTCCTGCTAAGGCCTTGTGCAAGTCCCTGTTAGCATTTCTTTTAGAGTTTAAAAGTTTGTAAAAGTTGGAATTAAGTTCTAGAAATAGTTTTAGATTCTTAAAAAAAGAATCCCAACTTTTAGAGAAATAATGTCTAGCACAGATGAGATGGTGGTGGAACTCAACCTCACCCCTTACCTGCATCTAAGGATGTCAGAGTTAAGGTCTCTCTGTAAGCTAAAAAAAGATAAAAACTGGGTCTAACCCTACCCAAAGTAAAGCTCCAGGAGCTTTTGGCAGAGTTCAAAAGGGACCACCCCCTCTGAGGATAATCCTTCAGATGGGGAAATTAGTGAAAAGGAGGATGAATTCCCCACTCCTGTCCTTAATAGGGAGAATAGGGTCCCTCAAACCCTGACTCATCAAATCATAGTCAGAGAGACTGGTTGTTCCACAGGGGAGACCAGTACCTCTGAAATCATTGAGGGCAGCCTCAATGAAGATGGCATCCTGTTAGCCAGGATGGCCAAATGATTGTCTTTGGAGAAGCAGCTCCTAGCCATAGAAAGGAAAAGAAAAGAGATGGGTTTAAGTCCCATCAATGGTGGCAGCAACACAAATAGGGTCAGAGAGAGTACTGACATCCTAGAAATCCCCAAAGGGATTGTAACAAAATATGAAGATGGTGACGGCATCACCAAATGGTTCACAGCTTTTGAGAGGGCTTGTGCAACCAGAAAAGTAAACAGATCTCACTGGGGAGCTCTCCTTTTGGAAATGTTCATTGGAAAGTGTAGGGATAGCCTCCTCACACTCTCTGGAAAAGATGCAGACTCCTATGACCTCATGAAGGCTACCCTGACTGAGGGCTTTGGATTCTCCACTGAGGAGTACAGGATTAGGTTCAGGGGCCCTCAGAAAACCTTGAGCCAGACTTGGGTTGATTTTGTAGACTACTCAGTGTCTATTTTGAAAATAGCTTATTGACATTTTTACAAAGACTATATGTGATATTGCTTTTATTCAAAGTTCCTAAATTATCTAGGTGAAGTACCTTATATTTAAAGTATTAACTGTAAATCTTGAACCTCTGGTTCTTAAAATAAACTAAGAAAATATATTTTTCAATATAAAAACCTATTGGCCTGGAGTAAGTGAGTGTGTGTTCCTCATTTATTGCCTGTGAGTGTACAACAAATGCTTAACACTACCCTCTGATAAGCCTACTGCTCGACCACACTACCACAAAATAGAGCATTAGAATTATCTAATTTTGCCACTATCTTCCCTCTAAGGGGAACCCTTGGACTTTGTGCACACTATTCCTTACTTTGAAATAGTATATACAGAGCCAACTTCCTTCATTGGTGGCAACAGTGGGATCTAAGACTTTGAATTTGCTGGACTACTCAGCCAATACCTGATCACATGACTAAATTCCAAAAAACTGTCATTAGAAACTGATTTTTGCAATTTGAGCGATTTTTCTAAAACTTTAAAAGTCCTGCTAAGGCCTTGTGCAAGTCCCTGTTAGCATTTCTTTTAGAGTTTAAAAGTTTGTAAAAGTTGGAATTAAGTTCTAGAAATAGTTTTAGATTCTTAAAAAAAGAATCCCAACTTTTAGAGAAATAATGTCTAGCACAGATGAGATGGTGGTGGAACTCAACCTCACCCCTTACCTGCATCTAAGGATGTCAGAGTTAAGGTCTCTCTGTAAGCTAAAAAAAGATAAAAACTGGGTCTAACCCTACCCAAAGTAAAGCTCCAGGAGCTTTTGGCAGAGTTCAAAAGGGACCACCCCCTCTGAGGATAATCCTTCAGATGGGGAAATTAGTGAAAAGGAGGATGAATTCCCCACTCCTGTCCTTAATAGGGAGAATAGGGTCCCTCAAACCCTGACTCATCAAATCATAGTCAGAGAGACTGGTTGTTCCACAGGGGAGACCAGTACCTCTGAAATCATTGAGGGCAGCCTCAATGAAGATGGCATCCTGTTAGCCAGGATGGCCAAATGATTGTCTTTGGAGAAGCAGCTCCTAGCCATAGAAAGGAAAAGAAAAGAGATGGGTTTAAGTCCCATCAATGGTGGCAGCAACACAAATAGGGTCAGAGAGAGTACTGACATCCTAGAAATCCCCAAAGGGATTGTAACAAAATATGAAGATGGTGACGGCATCACCAAATGGTTCACAGCTTTTGAGAGGGCTTGTGCAACCAGAAAAGTAAACAGATCTCACTGGGGAGCTCTCCTTTTGGAAATGTTCATTGGAAAGTGTAGGGATAGCCTCCTCACACTCTCTGGAAAAGATGCAGACTCCTATGACCTCATGAAGGCTACCCTGACTGAGGGCTTTGGATTCTCCACTGAGGAGTACAGGATTAGGTTCAGGGGCCCTCAGAAAACCTTGAGCCAGACTTGGGTTGATTTTGTAGACTACTCAGTGTCTATTTTGAAAATAGCTTATTGACATTTTTACAAAGACTATATGTGATATTGCTTTTATTCAAAGTTCCTAAATTATCTAGGTGAAGTACCTTATATTTAAAGTATTAACTGTAAATCTTGAACCTCTGGTTCTTAAAATAAACTAAGAAAATATATTTTTCAATATAAAAACCTATTGGCCTGGAGTAAGTCTGAGTGTGTGTTCCTCATTTATTGCCTGTGAGTGTACAACAAATGCTTAACACTACCCTCTGATAAGCCTACTGCTCGACCACACTACCACAAAATAGAGCATTAGAATTATCTAATTTTGCCACTATCTTACCACTAAGGGGAACCCTTGGACTCTGCGCACACTATTCCTTACTTTGAAATAGTATATACAGAGCCAACTTCCTACAGGAATGAACACTGGTGCTGCAGCCTGGTTAGCAGGGTCCCAGCACACTTTCAATCAAAGCTGGCATCAACAAAAGGCAAAAGGTTAGGGGTTAACCATGCCAACAGTGGCATTTTCCTACAAAGCCCTTTTGGATCCGCTTTGATTCCCCCTCAATTTCAACATGTTTTTGGCTCTTCCCTGTCACAGGCACGTGGCCCACCTACACAAGAGAGGTTTCATTTTTATCCGAAGACAGAGGAATGGTGGGTGTTAGGAAATTTGTGCCAGTGCAGTGATCCCACACAGAAATGTGGGGGAAATGTGAATTTTAAGCTAAATTTGAGGTTTGCTGAGATTCTGGGTAAGAAAACACTGGGGAATCCATGCAAGTCACACCTCCGTGGACTCCCTCGGGTGTCTAGTTTTCAGAAATGTCTGGGCTTGGTAGGTTTCCCTAGATGGCGGCAGAGCTAAGGACCTAAAACGCAGGTGTCCCCCTCTGCAAACACAGGTAGTTTAAGTGATAATTTTTATGTGTCCTAGTGCCTGAGACAGGAAATGCCCCAAAACACATTGTGGACACATCAAAATTATCAAATACAAAACTGCGTGTTTTTGGGAGGGGGAGGCAGGGGAAGGACACCTACTTTTTTCCTCCTGGGCTCAGCAGCCATCTACTGAAACCTACCAAACCCAGACATTTCTGAAAACTAGACAACCGAGGGAGTCAAGGGAGGTGTGACTTGCGTGGATCCTCCAGTGTTTTCTTACCCAGAATCCTCAGCAAACCTCAAATTTATCTTAAAAAAAAAAAAATAATCCCCCCACATTTGTGTGTGGGATCACCACACCTGGTAAAATTTCCTACCACCAAACATTGCCCTTAGTCTCCCGGTAAAAATGATACCTCACTTGTGTAGGTGGGCCAAGCGCCTGTGACAGGGAAGAGAAAAAAACGTGTCGAAATTGCGGGGGAACCAGAGTAGGTTCAAAAGGGCAGTTTGAAAAAAACATTTTTAGGCTGACAAGTGGGGTAGAATTTTTATCGGTATAGATGCGCCAATGCTGGGAGGTAGGAATTTTGTGGATTATTGCAGATTCCGGAAGGTTCCTTCACAACAGTGTGGGAAAAATGTGCGATTTGAAGCAAAGGTGGAGGTTTGCAGGGCATTGTGGGTAAGAAAATAGTTCAGGATACATGTGAGGCACATCACCCTTGACTCACCCTGATTTTTTTTCCCAGATGTTTCTAGGTCTCTTACATTTTTCTAGATGGCAGCGTCCCAAAGTCCAAAAAGTGCAGCCCTCACCATTCCAAGTGGGACGATTTTGGGAGTTAGACAAGCTCTCATGGCCCAAATGAAAAACCAAAACCCAAAATAATTAAATGTCCTCTGGCTTGCTGTGGGATAAGATGGATGGGGAGTAATTGCCCCATCTGCCCACCGGTGGTCAGAAAAACTTTGTCCCAAATTATTTGGGGGTGGGGGTATGACCCCCCCCCCTCTTTTTGAACAAAAAAAATCTTTTCTGGTCTCTCACACAGGTGGGTTTTCTGCAACCCATTGGTGTCAAATAGGACTTACAAAAATAGGTCCATGGTGGTGGGGGTGTCAGAAATGGCTTAGTGATCCCTGGTGCGTAGTGGCCATTTCACCAGCCCGATCGCTCCACGATTCCACTGGACCCGGGGGATGGGGTTGTAGGACGAGCTGGTCTTGTCCTAGCACACAGGAACCGTGGCCGAGGACGACACCAGCTCGTACCGGGCACCCAGGGGGTTAAACGGATTGATTTGTTTGTTTTGACAATAAATGACAAACCTTTTCCATTTAGTGGCATAGCGTGCTCAGGTTGTGGTTTTGCATGGTTCCCGAAGAATGGTCATACATTCAGGAGGTGAGCGTAAACATAAAAAACTGACCTCAGGAGCCAAATCGCAAAGTTACGTTCTTTGGGATTTGAGTGTGATATTTCTCCATGGTTCTGAGTGAGAAGGCGCGGGCGTAGGGGAGCTGCTTGTGTGGAACAACTGAGTAGTGTTGTGAACCATGGTTGACGTGCCCAAGTGGGAGCCACCAGAATGAGGGTGAGAGAGGAGTGTCTGAGCATTCTCACCACAAAGGGAAGGAGAGGGACAGGTGAAAAGCATACAACAAATATCCCTGACCAATTCAGCCATACAGCATTGCCCTTGGAGAGATGGTGTGAGAGCCTGGAGGTGAAGTTTGGGCATTTTGAGTTGTTTGCTGTTGCGAACAGATCTATGTGTGAAAATCCCCACTGATGGAAGTATTTTTGTTGGACTCAAGTTCTCACTCGTGAACTTGTTGCCGCGTCCCGCCAATTAGGTCAGCAAGATCGTTGTCTGTCCCTGGGAGGTGCTCGGCAGATGAATGGGTATCAAATTGCCCAATGCCAGACCATCTGAGCTAGTTGAGACAACTGTAAGGGAGGCGTTCAGTGTAAGAGTAAGCTGGGGAACAAGGTCTAGAAGTTGTTACCCTTTTGTCAGATTGGGTGTTTTCCACCATTGCAGATAAGAGTAACTGCGGCTGTCTACCAACACTAAATCGGGTAATTGACCCTATGCTTGAGACCACTGACTCACCAGACACTCCTGCAGTGGACGTATGTGTAGTTCTGCATATGGGACTAGTGGAATACAAGATGCCATCATCCCTAGAATTTTTTTGATTGTTCATACTGGAACATGTTGATTGGGGAATAGTTGACTAAATAGAGTTGTTATATTCGGAATCCTGATTGCATTGGGGTAGGCTAATTCCAAGTGTGTGTTAAGAACAGCTCCTAAGTAGGGCTGTATATGAGCTGGTTGTAGGTGTGATTTTTGTATGTTGATGGTAAACTCTAACTGATGCAGGAGATGAATGTTTGTGTGTGCTGCAGACAATGTTGAAGGGAACTGGACTTAAGCCAATCGTCCAGATATGGAAACACATTAATGTTTTGTCTGCGTAGATGTACTGCAAGGCATTTGGTGAATACACGAGGTGCAGTTGTTACCCCGAATGGGAGAACTTTAACTGGTAACCTTTGCTTTCTATGACAGATCTGAGGTATTTTCTGTGTGCTGGGTGTAGTGGGATATTGAAATAAGCATCCTTTAAGATCTAGGGCAGACATGAAGTCTCCTCGTTGTAATAGTGGTATTAAATCTTGTAGAGTGACCATATGAAACTGCTCTGATAGGATGTATTGATTCAGTGGTCTGAGATCTAAACTGGAAGAAGGGACCAATCTTTTTTGGGAATGAGAAAATAGAGAATAAACTAATTTTCCCTTTGGATGATTGGAAATTAAGTCTATTGCTCCTTTGGGAAGCAGAGCCTGTACCTCTTGATTTAACAATTGCAGATGTTCTAGAGAAAGTGTGTGCTTTTTTGGTGGTATATTTGGAGGTGTGGTTATAAGCTCTATGAAATAACCATGCTTATGCTCATGCCCACCATGAACTGCAGGTAACACCTGTCAGCCAGCAGGTCAAGGTTGTGGAAATTTAGTCATGCAGATTCAGCACTACAATCCAATCTCCAGGTCAGAGAGAACCTGAGTCAATGTGAGCATCTTGAATTTCTCTTTTCAGTAAGGTGTTGAGGGGTCTCCCCCCCACCTCCCTCACACACAGACACTCACCAAAATAACGTCAGGAGATCTCTCTTCAGAGGATCATTAAACTAGTGCAGTTCAAACAATCCAGGTGTAGCAATTCAGAATTAACTGTGGTAATGGATGGAAATCAATCTGGCAGTGAAATGTGTGTACATTCCTCCACTTAAACAAAATTATGTATGAATTCCACAAGGAAGATTGGTCCACATAGTCCCGATTAGAAAGACAAGACTAACTTGAACTGGTAGTGCACCACATCACACAAAATTGTTCTATTTTCAGAAATACTAAAGTAGGTAGACATCTTAACAGTTGCAGGTGGAGTGGGTGCATACCTGAACAAGGATGCCATTATTTGAGAGAAAAAAAAAAACCTTTAAATTAGCTGGTTTAAAAAAAATAAAAAATAAAGTATACTGTTACATCCAAATTTTTTGAAAGGTGACGCAACAGTTAAGGGATGGTAGGGAGTTTACTGTGGGGAAAAAAGAATGATCCTTTGGGGAAAGGGAAGGGAGCGATAAGGAGGGACCATGAAAGAAAGGGGAGTAAGAAGCTGCTCCTGGAGTAGGGACAATGCAGCTCCAAGAACAGGATGGTTAGGGTACCAGTACAGTTTTAAAGCTAAAGCATTCTTTGAGATGCTTTTCCTAATCCTGCTGGGGTGCAAGCAATTTGGAACAAAAGGGGCAAGAGAAGGAAAATAAATTACACATTCATCCAAGTCTAAAACTACAAAAACCTGTTTTAAACAAGGTCTCCAAAAATTTAGCACTTTGATAAAATTGTTTCGTTTCCAACGAGATTACCTTCAGAAAGGAAAAAATTAAAAACAGGGTAGACACAATAGTTTGGGTCCTGCTTTCACTAACTGAAATAAGAAAAGGCCAAAACAAATATGACGCCCCTTCCCTCTACAATATCTGTTCTACAATAAAAAGTTATGGGTGACCAAGGAAAATACTTACCATTTGTTGTATTCTATGAAATGTTTTGCCATGAAAACTAAATGCTTGCTCAAATAAAACCTTGTCTTCAACAGTCCACTCATCTGGAAACGGGGTAAAATTTGGCAGATCTGCCAAGGACTTCTCCATATTGTGTTTATGCCAAAAAAGCATGCCAAGTGCCTGAAAAAAAAAAAAAAAAAAACTGATTGTCTAATAATTCATGCCAAACTCACAGTACTCCAAACGAGTGGCTTGTAGTCTGACACCACTTGTTTTCACCCAGCGATCAAAATCTTAGGGTATGTATGCAGAATAAATCCCTTTACACAAACCTTAATGCAAAATCTACAAAAAAAAAAAAAATACCACGAGCAAGCATTAGAGTACCATTAGGTCTTTAGAGTCTACAAGATCTCCAGCAAACTATCATACAAGGCCCTGATGGCCTTATAAATAATTTTGAAAGATCCACTTCACTTCCTTCAGACCAAAGGTAGCAGCTGATGCACAAGCCAGGTAAAGCCAAGTACACAATCCATACATTTTTAGGACAGGAGGAGACAGAATAATGGCACCCTTCTGGAATTACGAAGTACAAAATTTGCATCTATTTATGAGATTTATATACGGAAGGAACCAGCTCTTTGAGGGTGCCAAGTGATACAAAAGTAAACACAGCAACAAGGCATACTTGTGTAGTATCTACAGATGTGGTTCTTAGCCATTCGACTTCTGAGGATTCCAAACGTAATCATTACTACAATCCAAAGAACTCAACTGAATCATAACTGGAATCGAGAGACCCCCCCACTGATTCATTACTAGAATCTGGGGAACCCTACTGAATCATTACTGGAATGCAGAAAACCTCACTGAATCATTACTGAAATTCAGAGACCCCTAACTGAATCATTACTGGAAGCCCAGGACCCCGTCTTAAGCAATTTTCAGTGATGTAACCACAAAACAATAGACAAATATACAGTCACAGGCATTCATCAAACATATACAGAAATTGTGGAATTTTATTTAATTCAAATGTGTAAAAAAAAAAAAATCTAAATTTTAATGGGAAGTTTGGAAAAACTAATTGTCCATATTGTATTCTATTTGATGCAACTGCAATGCTACCACAAACCAATCTGAAGATACCAACATAACTTTGAGCCTCCAATTGGGACATTGGAATCGAAAGTTGATTCAGTGGCCATGTAACTGGGCTTATTAGGAGATGGTCAGTGCAAGCTAAGAGAGAAAGTATCAGACAACAAAACAACTTTCAGAGCACAATGCTCCAAGCATTTGTGGTAGGAAAACAAAAAAGGATCACAAGCTAACAAACAATGTGCGTCTTAAAGGCTAACGCTAAAGGATGTAGAAGGTTGGGCCAGGAGGAGAAACATCCACATAATAGGGATCCAAAAGTAGGCTAGAGGAAGATGCATGTGCAATTTATGGAACACTTGCTTAAGATAAAATATAGCACCTAAAGACTTGACCCCGTTGCTTTACGCTTAAGAGGGCCTAAAGGGTCCTTGCATGAATGCCACAGAGGGTTTCAACATGGTCTGATGGTTGTGAAGCTCCTCCACTACAAGTATAGAGATCTAGTAATAAAAGGGTGCAAGACGTAAAGGTAATTACATATTAGACAACAGCAGGGAAATTATTTTTTTGACCATACGTAGTCAGCCCAACATCAAAAGACCTCTTTGATGAGGGTAGAAAAAAGGATATTCAAACTAAATCTGTAGTACATGCTTCTCTTGCCAGAAAAGCTGAAAATTATGACAGGTCAGTGTACGTATTATTTCACTGACACAAAGGAAGGTGGAATGGGGCTGAGAAAAATTCAAGACTCCAGCGGGTGCTAACTACAGAGTCAAATACACAATGACCACTCCAACAGCATAAGCAAACTACACACAGGAAGAGGAGATGTTAGATGACCACTTCTGTACCGCTCCCTCCCAAACAAATCAATGCAGATAAACTAGGAGTTTTAGCAATGGAAGGCACCCTTAATGAGCAGCTTGTGACCTCGGCCACTGGTGACTCAGAATCAGAGAGCTCAGACAACAATCCGTGTCACCCACACTGTGCAAAAACAAGGAACCACCAGTGGTAAATCCACAGACAAACAGGACTTCTTTGAGAGGACACCTGTACCAGGCCTCAGACTTTAACCGGTTCTGTGCCTTGGATGAGATGATCTCGTCCAAGGCTACAGTTCCCCTGTGCCTTGGACGAGACCATTGACTGATGGCCTCTGGAAGTGAGATTGGAAGTGGGCAAACGTACATGTAGTACAGTACACAGTTCAGACTCAAGTCACTTAGCTTCAGCTGGCATGCTGGGTCCTGCCAGCCACCCGACAACGAATCAATTATAACTAGAAGGTGGGAAGCCCAATAACAGACGAATATTCAATGCCCCAATCCTTCCCTTATAGACTAAGCGATATGTGCTCTGAGCTATACGGGGAGGAAGGAGCGAAGTAGCCACAACACCCTTGCAAACCAGGTATTAGAAATGTAGAGTGGGACATTTGGCATTATATAGAGAAAACGGCGCAGTATCTTCATTTTTCAGTGCTAACAGTGGGGAAAGGAGACAGCCCTGCCGGCTGCCCCGTTCAATGGGAAATTCGTTGAAGCGTCCTGTTGATTTGGACTAGAGCTGTCAGGTGTGAGTAAATAAGAGCCGCCCCCTCACTCCCTTATTGAGAGAAAGCATAACTGTACTTACATTCGGTAACATCTTATCTGATAGAGACAATATCTAGTTGCAGATACCTTACCTTAGAATTTCCCCAAGACCTCAGTCTGGATCTGGAGATTTGTCTCAAGCAGTACCCCTGAGCGCCATGAGGTGGCGTTGATTGGCACCGCATTCGTCAGCACTGGATATTACTTTGCAGGTCCTATAGGTGCCAACCCGATGCACTGACGTCTGTTTCTTTTCATGACTTTCCACGCCAGAATGGCAGAGCCATGAAGAACACTGGCCACTGGGTGGATGTCTGGCTGTCAAAATTTTAGAGCATATTTTAATGTCTACATTGATTAAAGAAATAGGGCGATAAGAACTGCAATCCAGTAAAGGCGGCGCGGTTTTGGGGATGACGAGAATGGTTGCCCTTTCTAGGCTTCTAGGAAATTATTCCTTTTCAATGGCTTCCTTATACGGCCAAAGGAGATGGAGAGCTACAGTATCACAGAATGTGGATTAATACTCAAGGGGAAAGCCATCTGGGCCAGGAGTTCTCTTAGACTTCAGGTCTCCGATAGCAATATATATTTCATCTTCCACAATCAGTTCCTCTAGGGCTTGTTGCTGGGTCAGTCAGGGAAGGAGTTGTAATATCATTAAGGAGCGGTCGAGCCTTCTCTGTGGGGGGCCATGGGCTACTGAAATAAAGCTGCTTGTCATAGGTGTAGGAGTCTGGCTCGGTATAGGGTGTACACCTATAACTGAGGCACCTTGTACTGAGTCCAGGCAACCCTTAGTGATAGTGTAGGTGGCTCTAGATAACCAGAGCTCTAGATAACCAGAGCTCTCACAGGGCTAGCTGTGGAGAGCTTATCCAGGAGGGTTTTGGGTCCATTCCGCAGAGGCCCCTGAGGAAACCCACTGGGACAAGGGAGGTTAGATCGTGCCCCCAGAACAGTGAAGTAACTACACCAGAGAGCCTAAGGGTGAAGTTGTGTCGGAGAAGTCGATGGCTACCTCGACTGTCCAGCTGCTGTTGTGACCCATGGACCAGCTCGGTGGAACCCCAGCGTGGATTCCAGAGGAAGAGGACCTAAGGAGAGAGGGAACAGAGTCCAAATCACCCAGTGGTGCCCAGGGAGTAGAGGAGGGCAATGCCGATTCTTCTTGGTGATGCTTCCTGAATGACGGTGGACAAAGAACTGCAGCTGTGGAGTCCAGGTGAAGCAGGAGGATCCCAGGAGTCGTCCATGAGCTGCCCAACCCCGGTCGGCAGATTGCAGAGGGGGGTAGTGGTCAGCAGGACCATCGACAAGCCTTAGCAAAGGCAAGAAGCATTGTGCGGAGCTTGAAGGAGTTTTGGGGGCCAGAAAGGTCCAGATGACCCAACCTTGGTGGGTAGGTCACGGCCAGCCCTCAGCAATTAGGAGAGCCAGGAGGATCCGTTGGGGCCCCTCAGCAGGACCCTCTGGCAGCAGGCACAGGGAATCACAGGGAGGCCTCAGCAACACAGCTAAGAGGGATGCCCTTGTTGCAGGAATTGCAGAGAGGACGTCGTTATTGGAAATGGAGAGTGCTGGAGGCCGGGGCTTCTAGGAACTAGGAGATCTTCGGAAGACAGGTCAGACCTCTGGAGGGCCACAGAACCACCACCTATGTTGCAGAGTCCTTGGGACAGCAGGATCCACAATCCAGTCGCTGAGGTGCCAGAGGATGCAGGGGAGTGACTCCTTCACTCCACGGGAGATTCCTTCTTGCCTTCCTGAGTGCAGGCAAAGTCCCAGTGACTCTGAAGGATGCACTATCACAGGGCTGCAGAAGACTTTGCAGAATGAAGAAACAGTTGCAGCAGGAGTTTTTTTTACTGGATACACGTTTGCTCTCAGTTCTTTAAGTGACGCAGTAGTTCCGGTGTCCAGGTTGCATAAGTGTCTTGCAGAGGAGACTTGCAGACTGTTCCTGAATTCTAGCAGATGAATCTAAGCACGCACCCACCAGAAAACCCTTAAGTAACCCTAAAAGTGGGTTAGACACTATCTGCAGTGACCCACCTTTCAGAGGGGGTAAAGGACATCACCCACCTGGACTAACCAAGCAGATGCTCCCAGGGGCCTCTGCACATCTTATTTTCAAAATAGCAGGATCAAGCAGCCACCTGGCAAAACTCGGTACCATCCTAGGGGAGGGGCTGTACAGGGGGTGGTCACTCCCTTGTCCTTTGTGTGGTTTTGCGCCAGAGCGGGAACCGGGGGTTCTTGCACTGGTGCAAACGGGTGTATGCAAGGAGGGCACCAAATGTGCCCTTCAAAGCAGTTTAATAGCGCTCAAAGGCACCCCCACCCCAGCAACACCTATTTCTAAAGAAGAAGTGGTCACACCTATGTCTTACAGGAAAAACATTGTTCTGCCTTCTCCTGCCAGAGTTAGGCTTAGCAGCAGGAGGGCAGAACAGTGTTTGGGGATGGCAGCAGCATGGGCTGGCATGCAGACCCTGTAAGGGTGTACAGGCAGACGTGGAATCCCCTAGAAAACCTCCAGAGTACATGGTGGCATGCAACTAATGCTGGAATCGGTGTAGTTGCATGATTCTAACATGTTTGATACCAAACATGCCTAGGTTCGGTGAAGCTATTATGTAATTGGACTATTGACCACTAGATACATTAAAATGGCTTCCTCGCACTTACAAAGCGCGGGGAATGGAGCCTGGGGTTTGTAATGGTACCTCTGCTCGTGCAGGGGTGCTCTCATTCTTAGAACCACGCTCCTCCTGCCCTTGTGCTAATAAGTCTTCCTCAGGGGTGACTTACAGGGTCAAAGTGCAGCGACCATGATATAGGGCAATTCTTATATCTGAAGTGAAAGATGCATGCACCATTTAAGGCAGGCTGCAATGGCAGGCCTGCAGTCAGTTTGTATGGACCCCAATGGGTGGGGCTATACATGCTGCAGCCCATGGGGGACCAGTGTCCTGGGTACCCAAGTACCATATACTAGGGATTTACATGGGTGCACCAGTATGCCAATTGTGGGGTATGAAAGTTACAAAATTTAGCGGCGAGAGCACTGACACTGGGGTCCTGGTTAGCAGGATCCCAGTGTACTAAAGTCTAAACACACTGACACCAGGCAAAATGTGGGGATAACTACGCCAGAAAGATTATACTTGCCTACAACAGGCAGCAAACGCTGCAGCAATTTCAGAGACTGTAGTGACCGTGGATCCCATGCCACCTATTATTGCGGACATAAAGCGTGAGCCAATGTCGCAGGTCGCCAGTCAATACAAGAGCGCACCATTTTTGTCACAATTCGTAAACATGCTGGGTGGTCGACCTCCAACAAAGGCGGGCTTCACAAGTAGTTGTCGTAGCGTGGTCCAGCTGGCGAGTGAGCGCCTCGGTGTAGACATGAGTCAACTTAGACTTGTTGCCAAGTTTTCCGTTCTCCAAGTCTTGTCTGCTCTCGGATCGTTGGTTTTCTGGCCACCCAGAATACCAGGGCTTTGCAAAGATCCAATGATGGTGTCAAAGTAGGTGGTGAGCTTGTCAGTTAGGTGCTCTACAAAGCCTCTCATCCACCAAGAATCAGGCATTCAGGTGCCACATATGACAAGTGTAGGAGGCGGGGCAATCCAGTTGAAGGATTTGTGGGGAGTGGTCAGGGATGCCACAGGGGAGCATCATCGATAATCCAGTGGTGACGAAAACATCCATCATGAACAGGAAGATATATTGGATTCAGGACAGCGACTTAGAGTCCGACAAGTGGGAGTAGGCCCTCTCACGTGAGTTTCAAACCCTCCAGCTGTCACACTGTCCTAGGGCAGTCAACCAGTTGTTTAAGAATGCAGGACAAAGCCTGTCAATCCCAAGAGACTGGGCCGGACACATCAAGGAGTGGATCGACTACTGCACTGAAGTCACCTTCAATGATCAACGAGCCACTTGGTAATTTGAACATAAGCTGGGTCAGGTCGTGGGGAGTTCATGTTTTGCATGTGTAGAGGAACTTAGATGCTACAAATGGTAAAGTGTTTACCCTCAAGCCTCACATATCTGCCCAGGGGATCATGGAGTGTTTGGATAACCACAAGGGGAAAATTCATATGAGGAGAACTGCCGTATCTCTGGACCCTCTAGCAAAGCCAGCATGGTAGATTGTAGCCTAATCTACAGAGAAAGGGGCATTTAGTGCATATAAGATGCGTCTCATGTAATACTATTCCTGGTCGATGTCTGTGTATACACTTAAGGGCCATCGTAAGCTTAATGTGGTCTAGAAGGCCACTGACGTTCCAGGAAAGGAGACTATGGCTCATTGTGTAGTTGGTCGGATTGTGGGCAGAGTGGGTTTCAGAAGGAGGGCAGGTAGGGCCTGCGCAAAGAGTGTATGGTGGCAAGAAGCATAAAACTTGAAACAAAGCAGAAGGCAATGAACAATTGCAATACAGTCAACCAAAACAGGAACCCCCCCAACACCACCACCCCCCCCCCCCCACCCCACACCAGAAGTCTCCATCTCCCAGGGGGATCTAGCATGGCTTCTGGATTTGCAACAACAGTGAGAGGAAGCAGCACATGAGGGTGAGGACTCCAAGGCAACCCACCTGGTGTCTCCTGGGGATCATAACTGCAGAGGGACCTCTCCTCAGTGGCCCACTCCCATGCCCCTATGGGGTGTAAAGAAGTAAGTAAGGGAGCCATGCATCACTTGCAGGTTGGCGGGGAAGAGCAAAGCGCATGGAACGGACATGGCTCTGAGCTTTTGCTTTATTGCATCAAAGGATTTGCGCTGAAGCTGGGACACCCTTGTGTAGTCAGGAATGATCATTATACATTACAATTGATACAGAAGAGCTTCCTGGGTGCATGTCTCAGGCAAAATTATATTGCGGTCCCAGTAGTTAAGGAGCCGTATGATCATCAGAGGGGGGCCCTCGGAGGGCTTTCTGGGTCAGCGATCTGTGTTCCTGTTCCACCACGAACCACAGTGACAGGGCACACACAGGGAGGGATTGAAGCCAGGTCACAATGAACGTCATTGCTTGCTGTGTGTGTGTGAGGGGGGGGGGGGGGGGGGGGGAGGGGTTTGGCGGGGGGCTTACACTCCCTTGGGGAATCCCACCAGGTAAAGATTGTTACAGTGGGACTCAATTTTGGTGTTCTCTGCCCGCGCCTCAAAGGTCCGAACTGACTGGTGGGTGGCTATTTTCGCTTTCATATCTGAAGAGTCGCCTTTGTGAGTAGACAGTTGACTTTCGGCTTCTGTTACACTGCCTGCTACCTTACAGAGATCTTGACGCAACAAGGCCACATCAGTCCCAAGCTCTCCTGTCGGCTATTAAAGTATCCCCACCCGCAGGTTTCTTCTGAAGGTTGGGTGTCAGGGTAACAAACTGGTCATTCTTATATTGGGACTCAAAGCAGATGGCTTGTCTTTCCCCCATATTCCCTGGCTCAAAAAAGATGGAGGCAGTCCTATGAGAGACACCAAGTCACAGAGGAGTGAAACAATTCCAGGCCGCCAAGGGAGGCAAGTTCCCGTCCTCCGCATCTCCTTTCGGTGTACAAAATCGGTGGTCCTTCCCAGCCTGCTTAACCCAACCCCGGGGCAGCACAAGCAGCTAGGCCAAGGCACTGAAATGCGATGGGCAATCAATGAGGGATCCCTGTCGGGGAAAGAGTGCTGCTGCAGTGGGGCCTCCTCACCACCAGACATGTCACTGAAGTCGGAAGAGTCCCCAACACCCCACGTTTAAAGGGAAAATAACTCACTGCTGTAAGGTCAGGGAAAAGTTCCCTCAAAACACAACTGCAAGCGGTGGGGCAGTGGTGAAGGGCCTCATCACCCAGCATCACATTGTCTGAAAGGGAGAGACCAATCCCTGTGACTGTAGCAACGACAGGGCCATCACGGCCCCAGCCCCCACCCCCCCCAAACTACTTCAGGCTCACCTGCTCATCCAGGTCAGTCGCTACATTCTTTACTCCTGCAAGTTGTCATGGGCCCCCAGGAGATTCATCTGGGGTGATGGGAAGCAGGGCCCTCGATCCAACCACACCCCGAGAGGCCCGCAGTCCCTTCAGCGACACCACACCTTAGTCAGGATGTTCGGTAGGCTGGAGTCACCTCTCCCACCACCCTGCCAGCACCACTGAATGACCTGCGAATTCCTAAGCGCTGCACCAGCCATGACAAGAGAGTAGGATGAGGTGGGGGGTGCACAAACTTCACCACACGGCCCTGGCATGCACCACCACATAGTCCTGCAACTGTCAGGTGAGCAGAATTGGCTTTGCTCCAGGTGCCAACAAGCGAGTGTCTCGCAGGAGCAGCCGCAGCAGAGGTAACTCTGATGGGGAGCGACGGGGCAATGCGGTCACCCTACCGGGGCAATGTCACTCCCCATGTCACAGTGTGTGGGCCGCCGCCATTTTACTGACACTCAGGGGCCGCATGACTGGGACTGCACACATAGCCCTTTGCTCCAGAAAGAAACAGGGGGAAGGGTTGGGGGGTCAATTAGAGGTGCCCCTCCGGGCAGTGTTATCAGGGAGGCAGTTTCAGGACTTTAAGAGGACCCAGGGTGCCAGGATTCAAAAGGAGGAGGCTGCAGGTGCATTCACAAGACATGTCCTCCATTTTGGCTGCTTCAGCCATGCCCCTGAGGTTTAGCACATTGATATGTTGTACTTCCTTGTAGGTTTCACAGACCCCAGATCTTTAGTCTCCCCCTGTGTGCAACCAACCTGTGTGACACATCTGATGCAACAGTCACCGGGAGGGGCTCCTTGACAGGTCTGTCTAAAGTGATGTTTTACACTTTAGATCATCGCCTCTGAACCTTCTTTGTAACAATTATGAGATTCTCCCACTCCATTGTTCATTGTGAATATTTTTTCTGTAGCCGTGCTTGAACTGTTTCATAAGTAAACTAGCTAAGGGGATGAGCAGAATGAGGACATCATACTTATTTTCATCAGTTTCCACAATCATCAGCGACTGTCCCTACAGAAAGAGGCAAAATTGCTCTGTCAATACCATAACTTTTTCCAGAGTGGTCATCCTGAACTTCTGAGTCTTGACAAGCTTGTTCAAGAATCTGAGATGTATGGTGATCTCATTGTCAAATCCTGTTTTGGGATGGGAAAGAATAAAAAGTACACTTCCTTGTTTTGTTCTCCTTTTGGGATCTGTTCTATCGCTCCTGCTTGTAGGTCTTTTATATCTTGTCACAGTAATCATAACTCTTCTATAGGTCTTGCACCAGTAATCCTAACTCCTTTGTTTTGCAAGCCCTTTTCTTTGGCTTGACATTCTGTTGAATGTGTTCTAGCTTTATTCAGTATCCATTCCTTATGAGGTTGAACACCATTTGCCATCTCCACTCACAGAGGAATCCTTCAGTCTGCTCCTATGGGTGTTTGATGCTGAGGGACTACTTCTGCGAGCCTCCTGAAGGTTGAGGCTGACCCTCCCTAATGCATGGTTGGGAATTTATTTTGGCTGGGTGTACGCTCAGTTTGGAGAGTGCTGGCCGGGATACCTTCTCTGCCCATAGGCTTCCTGGTTGCGGGCAGCTGCTCTTCGCAAGGATCTTCTAAACGGTCATCATTGAAAGGATTTTTCCATCATCATTAAAAGGATTTTGCACAGTGAAGGACACACTTTTAACGGATGCTTGTACCACCGGCTTGAACCACTTTGACCCTTAGCAAGACATGCCTCCTTAAGAGTATCCAGAAATGGTTTCAGGCAGGTGTTAGCTGTCATCTTCTCTTCTTGGATGACCACTTTTGCACTCTTTTTGTACTGGTTTTGGAGGTGTTGCATAAAAGTATCTCTCACACTGTCCATCTCCATAAAGGCTCAGGAGGGCAATGTAGTTTGCTCTGCTTCATTGTGTGAAGGCAGGCCTCTCCATTTTCGTTCACATTTTCTATCCTTCTCTCTGTCTGGTGGTGGACCAACAGATGTCTAGGATTTTGCTTCGAGCAGTGAAGACAAGGATTGAGTCTGCTGTTACACTACCTCGATGTTGTACAAGATCCAATGTCATGTTTGCCATTTCAGTTGAGTCCATGTTTTTCCTTTTCAGCATTGACTGTAAGCTCATTAGTTTCAAGCATTGGGCGTGGATGGGGTCAGGTAGCAGAGGAGGTTTCCTATTAATTGTTTAATAACTCTTTACTTGTAGACTTTTGCCTTCCTCCAATCTTCATCCCATTTCGAAGTCAAGTCACAACTGAAAGTTTATTGGCAGCAGGGATGTCTTAGTCTCCATTTTCTCTTTGAAAGCCTCAGCTTAGGCATCAAGGTTGTTTGAGGACATAAAGCCCCAGGTTTTTGGCTCATGTAGGCATGCATTTTTGTTTAGCTGCTCTGTGCACTTCAGCACTACTTCTTTAGCAAGCCTAATGTAGTTCTCCTCATGGTTAAACTCCCCCTCTCTAGAACTTTAAGAGTTCTAGGAAGGTAATTCTTGTAGGCCTTACTCCCCTCAAACTTGTGTTCCATTGGTAGTAAAAACGTAAAACAAGTTGGACAAGTTTAATGTGGAAAAATCTAAATGGAGTATTTTCTATATTCAGGAGAAACTCCCAGCCCTTAACTGACACTCTCCTTCCACATGGTTTAATACCAAATCAAAAACCAGCATTTTCAGTGTCTGTCAATTTTCTTTGATGTCACAAGGTCACTGACTATTTTTGGTTCTTTTTTTTGTGCTTTTCTACTCTTTAGGCTGCGCACTTTTTATTTCAGCAAAGCATGACCCGGAACTGTGGGCTCTGCTTCTGAACACAATGGTGGGAAAAAACTAATCTGAAGATGGTGAACATGTCAACATGCACTGGAGCACTGGGGGGCGTATATCGGATGTCAGGGAGGGTTGATTGGGGAGCTAACTGAAAAGACTGGGTATCTTGCAAATATGGATATCCTTAGTAATTGGAAATTATGGAAAAGTAATTCACAGCATCATTTGCATGCATTGTTATTGTCCCATTAGTAAATACAATTACAGAAAGTTAAAAGCTGCTTAAACTATTCCTTTTGAGAGTACAGTTTGCAAAGGAGCACTTATCATGCTAGTTGTTCTAGTCCTAACTTTGGTTACAGAAGTGGAATACTGGGTATTTTTCATTACTTCTTTCAATTTGAGGGAGAGGGCAGTAAATCTACAAATTGCTAATTGCCAATCTTTAATTTGAATGTTTCTTGCATTTCCTGGGAGTATGGGGGGAGGTGGGGTCTTTGAAATGTGAAATGACTAGAAGTTTTAGAAGTTCCAATCAAAATGTTCTGAAATCAGTAGAGAGCAATTTGTTTGTCGAGAGCACTGCCAGGTTAACATGAGAAGGGTGTGGAGGTGGTGATTGGGCCTGGTGAGGCATATGGTGATCAAATGAGAAGGTCAAGGCAGATCTTACAACACAATATAAATAAAGTAAGTTTCAAATCTGGAAAGTTTTTGTCAATTCAAGACTTAACTGTTGATCAGATTTTTCTTGGATTATGTTGTCAGCAAATACCATGTCCAGTTTATCTGCCTATTGTTAACCCCTTTTAGTCCTGCTTCAAGATGGTGCTCATCTTGGTAGATATATTTATTATCTGTCAGAGGTTATTATAAACACCGATTGCATACCCTACACTCACATTTGTTTTGGAGGGAGTGGCCTGAGGCTCTATGTCCTTCATAAATAAAATTTGTTGAGCAGTGCAGCTTTTCAACATTATAGGTGGTATAGGAAAGGCATCTGGTATTTGTTCCTAAATTAACCTTTAATGACCTCTATTATTGGGTATATATAAATAGGAGACCAATGGATGCCATAAACTCATCCTTTTGCAACAAAGAGATGTGGATCTTGCACTGTCGTCTAGATTTAATTCCTTACTGAAAATAAATCCTATACCAGGCAATGTATTGTTGTCAATTATGTGAACTATACTCCTTACACTTACATTACCTGTTCTTGCTAATTTGCTGAGGAGTGCTTGCACCTCAACAGTAACTAAGATGACCTTGCTGTGTCTATGGTCGTGACTTGAGAGTGTACTTTTGAACTACATGTGGTAGACAGGGGTGGTGGTCAGATGTCCTCTTGTCCTACAGCAGCAGAAAAACTAACTTCAGTCTTGCTTGGTTAAAAATTACACCTGTGGGCATATGCCCTCTGCCACTCAATGTGGCATTATTTTGAAAGGGTATTTTATTGTTCGGTAAATAGGATTGATGGTATCAGAGATTCTGATAACCAAGAAGGGGAGGGCATAGTTCTGTGCAGTCGGGTTATTCTGGGTACTAGTTCACACAATTGTGCAATACCCGTCTAAAAAGAGTATACAGTTTTGTAAGGCCTCCAGGAACTTAGTAATTTCTTTATCCTTCTTTTCCAGTGACAAGCCTAAATATATTTTTCCATTTAACAGGCAAGTTTAGTGCTTCTGGCATTCATTTTGGCTCAAATCCAAAAACCTGGAGTCACAAGTGTAACCCAAATACTAACCTTGTTGTTATAGGCTGGCTGGCACTATCTAGAAAGGACTTGATGCAAGTCTTAGATGTAAGCAGAATTCTTGCACAACATCACCAGCCTTTATTTAGGTCTGCATTTTTACAGTATAAGGGTTGTGTTACTTACCTTGTAAGCATCTGTTTGTGGCATGTAGTGCTGCAGATTCACATGCTGTGCAAACTTCTGCCATCTAGTGTTGGGATCAGACGTAAACAAGCTGTTTTTCTTTGAGGAAGTAGTCAGTCACGATGTAAAGTGACCACTCCTTTCAGTGATACTGTGAATGGTCAATGACTCCACTGTTCGATTTTCCAGCAGTAGAGTGAGAATGGAGTATAAATATAGTGTTAGTAAGAGATGTCCATGTATGTGAAGTGTAAAAGAATACTGCAACAGCCACAGGTGTCCAGGGAGGTGGGCGGGCACATGTCAATCTACATCAGTACATGCCAAAAACAGATGCTTACAGGGTAAGTAACAATCCGTTCGATGGCATGTGTGTCTGTAGATACACATGTTGTGCATAGACTGTAAAAGCAGTGTCGTCTCCAAAAGTGGTGGCTAACCCATGGGTGTTGCAGTTGTTTGAAGAAGAGTAAGGAGCACAGCTTGTCCAACATTTGCTTGTAGCTGTGTGAAGACATCCACACAATGTTTGGTAAATGTGTATGGATTTGACCATGTATCTGCTTTGCAGATCTCACTAATTGGTATGTTTCTCAAGAATGCCATAGATGCACCTATTTTATGAGTTGAGGGTACTCTAGAAAGTATGGGTAAATGACTGGATACATCTGATTATCCATTTGCTATACCTGCTTTAGATATAGCGTTACTTTTATGTGGCGGTGAAAAAGCCACAAAAAGTTGTTCAGTATTACGAAAATCTTTAGTTCTATGGATATAGTATAATTATGCTTTTTTGACATCTAAGGAATGTAGAGCTCTTTCAGCAACTGAATCAGGATGAGGAAAAAAATACTGATAAGTCAACTGATTGATTTAAGTGAAAAGCGGAAATCACTTTTGGAATGAATTTTGGGTTAGTATATATCTGGAAGAAAGGTTCTTTTAAGGTTAATGCCTGAATTTCACTCAAAGGTCTTAGTGAAGTGATTGCCACCAAAAATGCTACTTCCCAAGGAAGAAACTGAATTGGACATTTATGTAAAGGTTCAAATGGAAGGCCCATATGCCTGGTTTGCACAATATTAAGATTCCATGTTGGTGTTGGAGGCACAGTGGGTGGAGTTACTCCCTCACTGACTCTAGTGATTGATTTATTGAAAATGCACACAGAGGGCACCTTAGAGTTGCCCCCTGAAAACCTACCCAGCTACTGCTTTG
The DNA here is from genome assembly GCF_031143425.1 of Pleurodeles waltl. Lineage (NCBI taxonomy): Eukaryota > Metazoa > Chordata > Amphibia > Caudata > Salamandridae > Pleurodeles > Pleurodeles waltl. The sequence continues at coordinate 473,380,470 of NC_090448.1, forward strand.
TTCACTGACTAGTCCAAACCAGTGCAGACTAAGTTCTGGGCCCCTGACATGGGAGCCAAAGAGCTCGGAGGCCCAGAACAAAGCACCTTGTCCAGAGCACGATGGGACATTCCAGGGCAGGGAACTTCAAAGGCTGTGACACCTTTGAAACGCAACCCAGGTCTTTCCAAATGGCGTAGACGACTAACACCTCTGTCCTGATCCTACTTTTGGCTGCAGCATAGGCGGGAAAGTCAGTTATACCAGGAGGAGTGCTTACTTCATGCCAGTCCTATCCCGAAGGCAGACGAGTTGAAGTGGACACTACTTTTTAAAATTCCTCCATTTTGTTTGGAAGAAAGTAGGCCACTAGGGTTAGGGTTATTCCTACTTTCCAGCGGAAATGGTCACAGAAAGGGTGTAGTCATCTTAAAGATGGTCAGCCCATTGGCTACCCCGACACTCCTGGTATCGCCCCTAAATTGAGTATTTTGGTGGCACCCCTGAAACCTAGAACTCAGACCCTGACTAACTATGAAGAACGACAAAGAAGAGTCGACCCCACAGGAGAAGAGGAAGAAGCAGCAGCTAACCCGGTACCATCTCTTCCTGCCTGCTTACCTCACTGGGCTCTGCACAAAAAGCCTCATCCTGCAGTTGCAGCTTCAAGAAACCCAGGAACCCTGCCTGCCTTCTAAAAAGATTAAGACTCTCAGAAGCAGCGGACCTGCTCACAACAAAGTATCAAACAAGGGCTCTGCAGCCTGGAAATCCGACACCCGAGCAGACCTCTGCATCAGACAACCTCGACCTAGTGAGATGCCCACTAATGAGTCCACCCGACAGTCACCCCTCCTGGATTCACCCAAGTTGCCTGCAGGCCTCTCCTCCCCCCGCCCCACCTACAGCAACCACTGCACCCGTGATCCATGTGATCCATGACCCCAGCTGAGGTGCGACATCTGTGCCAATGACGTCCCCTGGCTCCTGGGAATTCAAGTCCACCCTGGGTCCACAACCCTGCTGTACTCCCCACAACGCCTGCAGCTTCAACGCACAGGACCCCTCTGAATGCAAGTGCTACTGGACGTGAAGACACGATGCCTAAAGACACCCCTGCATCCATTGCCCCTGGACACAGCAGGAGAGGATCAAAGGTGCACCTAAACCCCCGAGCACCCAAAGACTACTACCTACCTGCTTGCTCTCCCGGACTGGCATTCCAGCCACAGCCTGCTTGTCACGGGGTCAAACTTCTATAGGAATCCATTGGGCATCCAACGCCTTACGCTCCTTTGTCCCGGCCTCCCCAGTGATGCCCGGTGTGACCTGCTGGTGTGGTTCTGAGCAGTGCCCAGTACTTACCTTAACTCACTCAGATTGGATTTGTAAATCGTCATTAACCCTGCACATTGCTTTTCCTCAATAGGACAACATTGAGAGAACTCTGAAAATTGAACAGTGCATTTTTGAAACTGCAAAGTATTTATGCTTAAAAGTCTATTTACCCAATTATGAAGTTCTTGGGTTTGAAACCTATATAAAAGGAATTGTAATTTTCTAAATTGATCTCAGATTTATTCATTTAGTGTGTGTCTCATTTATTGCCTCTGTCATTACAAATGCTTAGCACGAACATCTGATATGCCTAACTGCTCACCCACACTACCACAAGTAGGATATTAGTTCTATGTACTTTTGCCTCCACAATACCAATTGGGGATCCGCAGCACACACTGCATAGTGTACTTCATTTTAGTGCACTATTTAGAGAGCCAGCTTCCTACATTGGTGGAACAGCTGTGGGGTCTGCGACTTTATTTACTGTCCAAGTGGTATCAGTAAGTGGCTACATGAGTAAATCTAAAAATTGCTTTTAGATAAATTGAACTGAGTATCTTTCCAAATTAGGGCTCTGGTTAGGTCCCTGTAGCTTAACAGTAAAAATCTTTAAAAAAAATTAAAAAAAACGTACTTCAGTTAGGACTGCAAGAATTTATTAGGATTTTTTTCTCTACCTCAAAAAGGTCCCCACTTAAGTAAAATTAGGACCTCAGAGGACAGGGTGGTGGGGCTTAACGTGACCCCTTACCTTCAGCTTTCCCACAAGCAGTTAAGGCCCTATGTGGCCCTCTGTAAAGGGTACAATATTAAAAAAAGGCTCAAATCCTACCAGGGCAAAGCTTCAGGAGCTCTTGGCAGAGTATGACCAGGCCCAGCCTTCTGATGAGGCCACTGATCCTGTAAATCAGGATCAAGAAAACTCAAGTGAGGAGGAAGAAAGGGATCCTCCACCACTTGAGATGGATCTGTACCCCAAGTGTCTAGGACACCTCCCTCTAGTGAGTGGTTTAGTATCCTCAAGATCCAGAGAAACAATCTCTGAAGAGAAGTTTTTCATAGACAGATTAGCTAGGAGTCTTGCTCTGGAAGACCGAATTCTAGCAACAGAGGAAGAGAGAAGAGAAATTAGTTTTGCACCAATGGATGATGACAGCAATGTTATAATTAGGGACAGAGTAGAGCACTGCGACACTAAAATCCCCAAAGGGAGTGTTGCCAAATATGAGGAAGGTGAGGCTATCACCAAACGGTTCACAGCCTATGAGAGGGCCTGTGTAGCCATAAAACCTATTAAACAGCATTGGGGCTCTTCTCTGTGGGAACTGTTCTCAGGAAAGTGCAGGGCTACATCCCTGACACTGAATAAGGCAGATGTAAGGTCCTATGATCTCTTGAAGTATACCCCGATTGAGGGCTTTGGGTTTACTCCTGAGGAGTATAAAATCAAATTCAGGGAGACTCGAAAAACCCAGTCATTACTGGGTTCGATTTCGTGGACTTCTCAGTTAAGACACTAGGTGGCTGGTTAAAAGGTAACAATGTGCATGATTATGAAGGTCTTTACAATTTAGTAACAAAAGAGCATCTGTTGAGTAATTGTGCACATGAATAGTTACTTAAGTACCTGGTAGACCTAGGTCTACTTTCTCCTCAAGAGTTGGGGAATAAGGCAGACCACTAGGTGAAGACAAAGGTGGCCAAAACTTCTACTGGTGGGGGAAGACCACTGAAAGGAGGCCAAAAAGCCTCCTCCCCCCACCAAAACAAAAGGGGTCTTCTAAAGGCCCCCAAAAACCTGCTCAGGACTCATCCAAGCCCAAGGGTGAGTACAAGGGGAATAATTGGGATCCCAGAAATGCATGGTGCCATACTTGCAAAAACAACGGACACCAACTGGAGATCTTAACTGTCCTAACAAAGAGAATACTTGTAGTGCACCTCCAGTAAATGCAGTGGTAATTCTCCAGATGGAATTCTAAGTAGGCCCTGATCTTGTCTGTGAGCCTACTGAGGCAACTTTAGTCAGTCTCAGAGGGTGGGCTGGATGTAGCTGCCTGGCTGTCTGGCCCAATAATCTGGAGAGATACAGACAACATCCTCCTTCAAGTTGAAGCAATGAAAGACACTGATGTAATGTCACCTTGGTGACTGAACAACTACTGTCTTCAGAACAGCATCTGACAGGTGAGACATACACAGTATTCAATGTTGATTATCAGGCTAAGGTGCATCCCATGGTGAAGATATCCTTAGAATTGGGAGGGGTTACTGGCCAGAAGAAGGTGGTGGTGGTCGTATCTCCTGCAATCCATGTGCAATATCTGCTAGGAAATTATCTGGAGTCCTCAGCCTTGAGCTGAGGTAGAAAGAAAAACCCATGCAGCTATGCTGGGTATCCCTGAATGGGTCTGTGTAAAAACAACAGCACAAATGAAGGCCCAGGGTGTAAAAGTAGAGTTGGAGACTGGATTAATAGACCAACCTACCAAGGGGAAAGTCTGAGAAGGCAGATTCCAATCAGACACCAGACCAGGCCCCCTCTCCTCAGGGAGAAGACCTGACAGCCCAGGAGGGAACAGAGCCTTGGGGGCTTGGGCCTTACACAGAAGAACACCTAGGACCAGGGACCCCTCTAGGGAGGATCAGTGCCAGGGGACCTGTCCCACTCTTGAAGGCTTAAGACAGCAAGCTGCTGATCAGGAAAAGGGAGATTATCAGGGGCTCCCACAGGACCTATTGGGAGGAGGGACACCTTTACACTGAGGCCAGAGTCCCCAAACCTGGTGCTACTAGAAGAGAGCTAGTGCCTCAGCAGTTCAGAAATTTCTCCTCACTTTGGCCCATGATATCCCATTAGCTGGCATCTTGGCTGGTAAAAACATGGAGTAGGTTAGTAAACCACTTCTACTGTCCAGGTATGTCCCAGAAGGTGAAAGAGTTTTGCAACTTCTCTACGACCTGTCAAGCCAGCGGCAAGACAGGTGGCCCCCTAAAGGCCCCCCTTTATTCCACTTCCAGCGGTTGGTGTTCCCTTTGAAAGGAAAGGGGCTGATGTTGTCAGTCCCCTGGACCCTCTTTCAGCATCAGGCAACAGATTTATACTGGTTGTAGTGGATCATGTAACCAGGTACCCTGAAGCAATTCCCCTGGGGACTACTACTGCCCCTGCAGTAGATAGGACCCTCATTGGTGTATTCACCAGAGAGGGCTTTCCAAAGCAGGTGGTGTCAGGCAGAGGTGCTAACTTCATGTCTGGATACCTAAACTGCTTGTGGGCTGAGAGTTGTGTGACCTATAAGTTCATTACCCCTTATCACCCACAAACCAATGGCCTTGTTGAGATTCAACAAAACATTGACATGTATGATTGGTGGATTACCTGAGAAGCCCAGGAGATGGGATGTCTTACTTCCATGCCTTCTTTTTGCTAACCGAGAAGTGCCAAAGAAGGGAGTAGGTTTCCCTTCTGTTTGGGCATCCTGTAAGACACCTACAGCAACCACTGCACCGTGACCCCTGACCCCAGCTGAGGTTGGTCATCTGTGCCAACGAAGTCCTCCAGCTCCTGAGAGCTCAAGTCCACCCTGGGTTCACATCCCTCCCGGACCCCCACACAATGCCGCAGCTTCAACGCACAGGACGCCTCTGACTGCAAGTGAAACCCAAAGCCTTAAGACACCCCTGCATCCGTTGCCCCTGGGCACTGGAGAAGAGGATCAAAAGTGCCCCTATGTCACCGAGCACCCCAAGTCTACAACCTACCTGCTTATAGTCCCTCATTGGCTTTCAAGCCAGAGCATGCAGCCTGTCACAGGGTCAAACTCCCATCAGAAACCAGTAGGCATCCAACGCCTTACTGCACCCTCTGCACCTGGACACCTCAGTGCTTCCCAGTGTGACCTGTTGGTTTGATTCCGAAAAGGAACACGTCCGAACCCGATGGCGGAAAAAAAACAATCTAACATGGAGTCGACGCCCATGCGCAATGGAACAAAGGAGGAGGAGTCCCTCGGTCTCGTGACTCGAAAAGACTTCTTCGAAGAAAAACAACTTGTAACACTCCGACCCAACACCAGACGGCGGACTATGCACAACATGTGTATCTGCAGCTACACATGCCATCGAACACTTTGTTTTTCCTCCATAGGATAACATTGAGAGAACTCAAAAAATTGCAGTGTCTATTTATGAAACAGCAAAGTATGTATACTTAAAAGTCTACTTACCTGATTACGAAGTTCTTGGGTTTGAAACATATATAGAAAGAATTTCTATTTTTCTAATTTGGTCTCTGATTTATTCATTGAGTGTGTGTGTCATTTACTGCCTCTGTGAGAATAACAAATGCTCAGCACTACCCTCTGATAAGCCTAACTGCTCACCCACACTACCACAAATAGAGCATTAGTCCCATCTACTTTTGCCTCTGCAATACCAAGTGGGGATCCAAGTGTACTTCATTTTAGTGTGCTATATAGAGAGCCAGCTTCCTACAACCTCTGTCCGATCCTGGAGTTTAGCACCCTACCCTGTTTGTGATGCATCTGTTGTTCAGTATGGTCTGAGGAACTGTGACTGAGACCACTGATGTGCTAGACATTCCTGCAATGAACGCATGTGTAGATAGGCGTTTGGCACGATGGCAATGCATGAGGCCATCATGCCTAGTAGTCTTATGACATGTGACTAACTTGCAGGTTGGGGTGAAAACAGGATATTTGTGTTTGAAAGTTCTGTATTTGTGCTGCCTTGGGATAAGCTAATCCCAGCTTCTCAGCTATGTGTTTAGAAAAGCTCCAAGATAGGGCTGGATTTGAAGAGGCTGAAGATTAACTTTTTGGAAATATATGGAAGTCAAATTGAGGGAGCAAATCTATGGTAGTTTGGATGTGATGCAGACAAAGAGGGAGTGTGCTGGCTTTGAAGAGCCAGTCTAGATATGAGACCTTTTTTTTTGTCTGCGCAAGTCTGCTGCTAGTACCGCTAGACTTTCTGTGAATACCTGTGGTGCAGTAGTTACTCTGCATGGGAGGACTTTCAATTGGAAGTGGTTGCCTGCTATCACAAATCTGAGATATTTGTGATGTGCTGGGTGTATAGCGATGCGAAAATAAGTATCCTTCAAGTCTAATGCTGAAAGGAAATCGCCCTGTTGAAGAAGTGGGATCACTTCCTGGAGGGTAACCATGTGAAAGTGCTCTGACAGGATGTAATGATTTAACGGCCGCAGATTGAGAATCTGCCTTAATATGTCCTTTTTGGGATCAGAAAGTACAGGGAGTATACTCCTGTCCCTTGATGTGTGGGGACGGAATCTATGGCTCCCTTGAGTAGTAAGGCCTGAACTTCCTGCTTCAGCAAACAGATGTTCTGTGGAGAGTTTGTGAGAACTAGGGGGAATGTTTAGAGGTGTGGCAATGAGCTACAGACAGTAACCATGATGGATAATATCCAACAACCATTTGTCTGATCTTATATTTTGCCATGCAGGGAAGAACTGTTGTAAACATCCCCAGATAGCTGTTGAGTAGTCAGGGAGAAGGAGAAGGGAGTCACTGCCTTGTGGCAGAGGAGGTGCCATGTGGTGAAGTTGTTTTACCCCTTCCTTTTGTGTTATATCCTCTAAATGTGCCTCTGTGGAAACCTCTAGGGGAGGACTGCTGGCCTTGGCCTCAATGGTAAGACAAGGAGGTGTCTTTGGATGAAGTTTTAGAGCCCGTTGTGTATAAATGACGGCGGAAAGGCCCACATGCAGTAGGGGTTTGCAAGGCACCCATGGACATAGCCACATCTGTATAATTTTTCTAGTGCCTGACAGACCTGTGAGACAGAGGTGCTCTTTGTCAAAGGGAACATTCACCATGGTCTGTTGCACCTCTGGTTTAAAACCCGATATGCCTAACAAGATGCTAGTGTTGATCCCTCTGGCAGCTGTGTCTGCGGAATTTAAAGAGCACCGATAGAGTTGTTGGAGATAAATTGTCCATCAGTAACTATCTCCTGGCCTCTTTTCCTATGCTCCTCTGGGAGGTATTGGAGGAATTCCTCCATCTCACCCCAGTGGGCGCAGTCATACCTGACTTACAGACCCTGAAAGTTTGCTGTACGCCAGTGGTTGGCGGCTTGGCCTGCACCACATTTACCGAAACATCTATCAGCCTGCTCTCCTTTTCAGGTGGCAGAGAGTCACTGGCAGCTTGGGAGTTTGCTCTCTTTCGAGGATTAGAGACCACTAAGGAATCAGGCTGGATTTGCCTTCTGATAAAAATGTGATCAGAGGGTGACAGTTTATATTTTTTCTCCACCCATGTTGCAATGTTGCGTGCCCTATCTGGATCTTTAAAAATGTCATAAGGATGTGGAGTTCCTATTGCCTGATACATGGGACATATTGTTTGGGGTCAAAGCCAACAAGTTTTTATGTTTATTTTGTCCTTGGGACAAGTTGTCCCAACCCCCTGCAGCATAAACCCTTTGGCTGCCAGTTTACAGTGAAGGGAATTGTCTGCAGTTGAGATAATATGTGTGTCCATATGTTAATGCTGTTCAAACTTATGATTCATTAATCCAAAGCCTTCACTATTAGGATGAGCACTGTAAATAAACGTTTTAAGGACACACTACCCTACGGACAGTGGCTCCAGTGGGAAAAAAAAAAGATCTTTGATAAAAAGTGTACACATATTTGAAATGTTTAACAATATGAGGCTAAGTATAATGCTCCCAGCATGCTCTCTGATAAGATTCAAATGTGTGCAGAAGCTCGTAAGCAAGAGTGTTGATGCTTTGCTTCAAAATAAAATGTTCAGAAAAAAAATGCAAGTAGGAAAAAAAAGTTTTGCTACTATCAAATTTTAGGTGCTATTTCTTTAGAACATCATTTAGTAAAATGTGTTGCTGCACGCTAGTATTTCACAAAACATATCCCTAGTGGAAAATCAGTGTAACCATTTTCAACAAGATTATGGGAAGCATGAAAATAAACAAAACTGGTTAAGCCAACTGATCAGACATGTTTTGTGAGTCTTTTGGTTTCGTCAAAGCGTGTCTTGTTTTGGCATGGCTTTTGTAACACTTTACTGTTGTGGGAGAGGTCAGGCCCTGACCATTGTAACAAATACTGGCAAAAAGGGAAAAAAAGTTGTTAGTCTCAAAAAGCACACTGCCACCAATGACGTAACAAAGGCCCCTCAGCACAGCACCTGCCCTGAGTGAGTCTGGCGGGGTGGGCCCTCCATGTTCTTTGCAGGGAGGCCCCTCCACTTTGGTTATGCCACTGATTGCCACAGTAGTTTCTGGCACAGAATAAAACTACATTGTGTACCCATATGCTCCTTGTGGACGAGCAGAATGCGATCACTCAAAGTAAAGCCAGCCAACAGATAGAGAGAGGAACAGAAGTTTAATAAAAACAAAATGTCTGTTAGTGGCAGACCTAATTAGGGACCCAATTCTTAAAGTCTTTTCCAAAGAGTACCACCGCTGTCTTAGAGTTGAGCTTCAGGCAGTTGGACTTCATCCAGGGGGGGAACATCTGACATGAAGTCGATAAACTTTGCTTCAGTGCTTGGAGGGTCATCAGAGAAGGAGGAGGGAGCGAATGAGCTGTGTCTCTTCAGCATTCAAGTTGTCTGGGCAGTGGAAATGGACAATGTTGGCACGTGGGGCTATGTAGATATTTAAGAATGTGAGGCTGAGATATTGGGGATGTCATGAACTGGTCTAGGAAAGAACCCTTTTTGGCATAGTTAACCCCCACTTTTTGCCTGGTATCTGATGTGATTTCGACTGAAAGTGCACTGTGTCCCTGCTAACCAGGTCGAAAGTGCCAGAGCTATTTCCCAAAACTAAACATTCTCTACAATTGGCACACTCTTAGCCATCCTCTGTAACTCCCTAGTAAATGGTACCCATGGTGCCTAGGCTACTAAGGAAGGTCCCTGAGGTATGTAGCACCAGTTGTGCCAACCCCAAGGACCCCTCACCAAACCCACACAGGGCTGCAATTGCAGATTGCATGTGTTGGTGCAGGTAAAATTGAAAACACAACTGGTCACACACCACTGTGTGCCAGGTCCCCTACCACTGCATGTGCCAGGTGTAAGTCACCCCTAAGGCATGGTGAATTAGGACACATCTGAGGGCATATATGCATGAACAGATATGCACCTGCTATGGCTGTCAAGTCTTAGACATAGTAAGTGAACAGGGAAGCCATTTTAAATACATGTGCTGGACACTTGTCACTACGAGTTTCCCAGCTACATAATGGCTTATCTGAACCCATGGATGTTTGGTATCAAACATCTCAGAATAATAAACCCTCACTGATTCCAGAGGTGCCTGCTGAAAACCTACCAGCTACTAGTGTGTTATCAGACTGGTCCTGACCAGTTCAGCCACCTTAGCCACGTTACTAATTCCCTCCCTCTCCCCCCCCCCCCCCCCCCAAAAAAAACCCTACCCCACCTCACCCCTTCCCCACCACCAACAACTCCCCCAAGTGAGAACCCGCTCTCTTGAGGACCAGAGACAAAAGCCTGCACTGGGTGGGAGTGTTAGCACCTCACCCAGACAGGATGGACTTTTCAGAGCGGGAAGCTTCAAAGACCTAGCTGACTTTGTAATGTGACCCAGGTCTCTCCAGATGGTGGAGATGACCAACCTCCCCGCCCTGTACTGACCGCACTTTTGGCAGTAGAACAGGCAGGAAAATTAGGCCGATTAGGAGGTGTGCCCACTTCATGCCAGTCCCATCCCAAAGGTGGACAAGGTGAAGTGCACACCACTTTTTAAATTCCTCCATCTTTGTTTGGAAGGAATTGGGCCACTAAGGTAAGGATTACGCGCCATTCCCAGCGAAAATGGTCATTGTAAGGGTGTAGTCACCCTAAAGATGGTCAGCCCATTGGCTACAACCTGGCACTCTATGTAATACCCCTAAGTTGATTATTTAGGTGGCACCCCTGGACCCTAGAACTCAGATCCTGACGACCTAAGAAGAAAAGGACAAAGAAGAGACACACCCACAGAAGACTCTGCACCAAAAGACTCTTCGACCTGCAGCTGAACGTCCAGAAACCTAGGACGACTGCCTGCCTTCAACAAAGACTCAAGTATCCCGTGACCTGCACATCTGCTCTCCAACCAACTCCAAGAGAAGGACTCTGCAGCCTCCTGAACCACAAAGACCAGACGCCTTAAGTCACCACTGCACCAACTATCACCAACCAGAGTGGGAGCAGCAACGTCCCCCAGCTGTCCAGAATCCAAGTCCATTGTGGTTTCACCCCTCCTGGACGCCCCAAAGTCACCTGCAGCCTCTGCACGCAGGCCCCGAACCCCTCCTGCAAATACGACAGTTACGACAGTGAGAACCAGACACCTAAAGCAACCGCTGCATCTGTTGCTGCCAGCCCGAGTTGAAGTGGGCCCTCTGGTGTCAACGACGTCCCTGGCTTTCCTGAGCTCAAATCCACAGTGGTTTCAACCCTCCTGGACTCCACGATGACACCTGCAGCCTCAGACCACAGGCCCCAACCCCCTGCCCCATCAACAGAGTGCTCCAGGACAAGGAAACCCCACACCAAAATGACACCCCTGCATCCATCGCCCTTGGGCCCAGGTGAAGAGGAAGGTGCACTTACATTACAGAGCACTCTGCGTTTGTGATCTAGCTCTTGCTTGCCCCCTAATGGTTTTTTCAACACAGGAAGCCCTAGGATCAAACAATGGACAAAAAAAGACCATTTCTATATCCCCTCTCTCCACCCCCTTGCATGGAGCACACTGCAGTCTTGTGGGAGGAACAGGTCTCTTCCTGAGAGTGGGAGATTACCAAGCATTTTGTTAACTAAAGGCTGGTCTCACAGTAGCTTCACTAGTATGCAGATGGAATAAGGCAGAGGATCTTTCTAAATCCGCCATTATTTGTTCACATAAAATCCTGCAATGGTGTTGTCCACTAGCACTAGAACATCTACACTACAGGAGGTCAATTTAAGAACTTTAACAACAGCACCAAGCACTTGATGATGGCTGTGTACATCTGTCCTGCACAGCTGAGATGACATGATTCCAATGGTCCTTGCAACAAGCTTGCACATTATTATGAAGTTTGCAGCCAATATGCGATAGAGCTTCATATGGTCTCCCTCTAGGCTGCCAATGAGGAGGCTAACAAATTGCTAGGAACTACAGTAGGTAAAGAAACTAATCACAGTTCTTGTTAAAAAGGTCTGCAAAATTTGCATAGAAAGTGAATACACAGGAACATCTGAATAGAGGGCCCTCTTAGGCTTGCTGGTTTCAGGGACTCTGTCTACAAGTCACAGGGCGGCTGTAAAGTACAGGTTACTTACCTTCAGAACTGAAATATCTGGTAGCAAAATTTTTTCTTCGAGAAGTACCTCTGCGCGTCATCAGGTGACGTCAGTCGACTCAGCAGGCGCCGTTGGCGGTGTGTTCGCCATGATGATGTCGCAGTCAGATAAAGGCGCCACCACGGCGCGCTGACGTCATTGACTTTTCATGACTTTACTCGCCAGTAGCGCGGAGCCATGAAGAACACAGAGTGGTGCGCCAAAACAAGGGCCCTTAAGGGGAAGTTCCTGTCCCTAGCATATGTAAGATATATCGTTACCGAAGGTAGGTAACCTGTACATCTGATAGAGACTTCTAGTTGCAGATTCCTTACCTTTGAATAGATACCAGAGCAATACCATCCCCGGTGGTGGGCTGCGAACCAAGATCACACAAAGAAGTCCTGCAGGACCTAACGGCCAAAGTAGCCGTCCCTTCAGACCGGATTGTCCAGGCAGTAGTGTTTGGTACAAGTGTGCACAAATGCCCACATCGCTGTCTGACAGATGTCCAGGACTGGAACGCCCTGTGCTAGCACTGCAGCAGCAGCAATAGCTCTGGTGTAGTGGGCTCGCAAACCTTCAGGAGGTTGTTTTTTAGCCTGAGTGTAGTACATTTTGATGCATAAGAGCACCCATTGTGAAATGGTCCTTGTCTGCATCACCTTCCCCTTCTTTGCACCCACATATCTCACAAAGAGTTGATTGTCCACCCAGAAGTCTTTGGTACAATCAAGATAGAACGCCAATGCTCTTTTTGGGTCCAGACGGTGGAGTCTCTACTTATGAGGGATGTGGGGGTGCATAAAAGGTAGGCAAGGTGATGGACTGTCCGACATGGAAGGGTGTCACTACTTTAGGTAGAAAAAAAGAACCACTTTGTCAGGATGTATGGCCAGAAAAGGTGGCTTAGATCAGAGGTTCCCAACCTGTGGTCCGGGGACCCCTGGGGGTCTGCAAAGCCTCCTCAGGGGGTCCGCGACTGCTTAGAAAATGAAATAATATTAACAGATTAGCTCCCCAGCTTTCAGTACTGACTCAGTGGGGAGTCCCCGGCTTCCAATATTGATTCGGAAGGGTCCCCGAGTTCCAGAAGTCACAAGGTTGGGAACCACTGGCTTAGATGACAGAGCCTGGAGCTCACTTACTCTGCGGGCAGAAGAAATGGCAACTAAAAAGACAGTCTTGATATTTAAGAGCCATAAAGGACAGTTGTGAAGCGGCTCAAACGGGGTACACGTAAGGTATGTTAATACCATGTTTAGACCCCATTGGGGCATGATAAATGGGATAGGAGGAAAGATGTGTGAGGCCTTTAAGGAACCTCCCAACTGGAGGAGATTTAAATAAGGAAGACTGATCCGGTAACCTCAGGAAAGCGGAGATAGCAGAAAGATATCCCTTAAGAGTGCCCAATGTGGGACCCTGCTGGGCAAGGGAAAGAATAAAGAGAAGGACTTGAGAAAGAGGAGTAGATAGGGTATCGACAGATTTGTTGATACACCATGCCACAAATTTCTTCCAATGACAGGCGTATACAGTTTTGGTGGAGGGACACATGGCTGCCAAGATAACGTCACAGACTTCGGGTGGCAGGTCAAAAGACGTCAACTGTCGCCGCTCAATCTCCACGCATGAAGCCGCAGAGTTGACAGGTTCGGATGGAGGACCCTCCCCTGCAGCTGTGACACAAGATCCTCCCGAAGGAGCAGTCTGATCGGAGGAGCTATGGCCATGCTCAACAGCTCAGGATACCAGACTCTTTGTGACCAATCCGGAGCCACCAGTATTACTTGGGCCCGGTCTTGCCTGATCTTCTTCAGAACTCTGGGCAGACGTGGTATGGGCGGAAAGTCGTACAGGAGGCCTGAATTTCACTCATGATGAAAAGCGTCGCCGAGCGAGTGCCACGCGCAAAACAGCTGACATTGTGCATTCTCTACGGAGGCGAACAAGTCCAATCAAGGTTCTCCCCACTGCAGGAAGAGACCTTACGCCACCTCCGGATGGAGACACCATTTGTGATCGCTCACGCATTGTCGGCTGAGTTCGTCTACTCTGGCGTTGAAGGAGCATGCCAGGTGTTGAACCACCAGGGAAATGCCCTGATGTGCCAGCCAAGTCCAGAGGCAAAAGGCTTCTTGACAAAGGGTCCACGACCCCACTCCGCCTTGTTTGTTGCAATACCACATGGCAGTGGTGTTGTCTGAACAACTGCACTGCTTTCCCTTTGAGAGAGGGAAGGAAGGCTTTCAATACTAGTCGAATCGCTCGGAGCGCCAGATGATTGATATGGAGCACGGTTTCGGCCGGAGACAAGAGGCCTCTGATCTCCTCCTCTCCTATGTGGCCGCCCCATCCCAGGAGTGACGCATCTGTCACGACTGTAAAATATGGTTGGGGAAAGGAGTGTGATCTGCACTTAACCCAAACCTGATTCATTAACCACCACTGCAGGTCTCTCGCCGTTCCTTCCGAGATCTGGACCTTGTCGGAGATATTCCCCTGATGTTGCGCCCACTGGAACTTCAGGTCCCACTGCAGCGCCTGCATATGCCATCTGGTATTTTGAACCAGCAGGATGCAGGAGGCCGTGAGGCCCAGCAGCCTCACTCATTCTCACCGAAATCCAGGACAGAGGCTGAAACATCGGTATCATAGCCTGAATTTCCTTGACTTGCTTTTCAGGAGGATATGCCGGAAACTGCACTGTATCCAGAACAGCTTCGATAAAAGGAAGCGTCTGAGAAGGAGCCAGGTGTGACTTCGGCACCTTGATAGTGAACCCCAGCGAATGCAAAAGGTTTGCCGTAGTCTGCCTGGGGCGAGTTCGCCTTCAACAGCCTATCGTCGAGGAAGATTTGGACCCCTAACCTACACAGATGAGCTGCCACCACTATTATCACTTTCGTGAACACCCGAGGGGCACTGTTAAGGCCAAAGGGGAGCACGGTAAACAAAGTGCTCATGACCTACCACGAATTTTAGGGAACGTCTGTGGGCCCGCAAGACACGAATGTGGAAAGTATGCATCTTGCAAGTCCAACGCTACCATCCAGTCTCCGGGATCCAGAGCAGATAGGACCTGAGCCAACGTCAACATTTTGAGCTTCTCCTTTTTGAGGAAGAGGTTGAGGGACCGAAGATCTAATATAGGCTGAAGACCTTTGTCCTTTTTCGGCACCAGAAAGTAGCGGGAATAGCAACCACAACATTCTTCTGGCAACGGAACCCTCTCTATGGCTCCTTTGGCCAAAAGGGGTTGGACTTCCTCACGGAGAAGCCCCATATGATCCTCCGATATCCAATTGTATGAAGGTGGCAGGGCTGGAGGTAGTGTTTCAAAGGGGAGGGAGTAGCCCCTTTGGACAATTTGGAGGACACACCTGTCCGAGGTAATGGATTGCCATTGTGGCAGGTGATGGCGCATCCTGCCGTCAACTGGGTCCTGGTGTACCTGCGGACTAGGAAGGTTTGGAGGCTGACGAGGGGGCGGGTTGGACTGGGCGACCCGCTGGCTTCCTGATCCCCAGGGACATGGGATCCTGATCCTGGGGCCGCGCAGGAGCTGTACAGCATGCGCAGTTCGATGGCCGGGGAAAGGATGCGGTTGGGTGCCCCTTCTGTAGCCACGAAAGGCGGACTGCTGGGGTCTAGGAGCAGGCGCGAGGCAAAAGGACCGGGCCGTGGCTCAGGAATCCTTAAATCGCTCAAGCACCAAGTCCACCTTGTCTCCGAAGAAACGTGTGCCATCAAAGGGCATGTCCATCAAGGATTGCTGGACAACCCCTGAAAAGCCAGATGTTCTCAGCCAGGTGTGGCATCTCAATGCCACCATCGATGCAACCGATCTGCCCAGAGAGTCGGTCGTATCCAGCCCACAACGAATCACGAACTTCGCTGCATCCCTCCCATCTATTACGGCCTGGGAAAGGCTAGTCCAGGCCTCCTCCGGAACTCTAGGCAGCACTTGCACGACCGTATCCCAGAGAGCATGGGAATAGCAGCCCAAAGACATGAAGTGTTCACGGACCGCAGCGCTAGACTGTTGGAAGAAAACAACTTCCCCAAATTATCCAGTCTTTTTGATTCCCTATCCGGGGACGCAGCAGGGAATGCGCCACATGAAGAAGAAGCCTGGATGACAAGGCTCTCAGGCGTGGGATGTTGGGTGAGGAATTTTAGGTCCGACGGCGCAGGCCGATGGCCGCGGGAAATCGTCCTATTCACAGGAGCCCCTGTGCTGGGTCTGGACCAAGTACCCTAAAGGATGTCAGTCAGTGCTTCATTAAAGGAAAGAAGGGGCTCGGAAGAGGAAGACCCTGGCTGAAGCATGTTGGTTAGGATATTAGGCCTAACCTCCGCAGAAGGTAGCTCAAGGTCCAGGACCTCAGCCGCCCTTCTCACCACCACAGAATAAGAAGCACCCTCCTGCATAGCCACGGTAGGAGGAGAGAGCATACCAGTGTCAGGGGAGGTGTCTAGACCACTGGCATCACCCAAGTCCTGCACTCAGTCCATTTGGGGGTCAAGGTGGTATTCTAAATGGTCCAGCGTCCCCTCCATACTCTCCCCGTATCCATACCCACAAGAATAAGGGTCTGGATCAACCCTGAGCCTAGGAGAGCCCATAGAGAACGGAATCGGCATTGAGTGACGTCGTTACAGCTCTGTGTCGTCTGGTATGAAGATGAAATCTGTCAATTGTGGGCCCAACCAACGTCGGGAGCGTCGACGTCGGACCCAACGCCGGGGAAGGTTGCTGAGGCAAAACCAGCATCAGGACGGATCTGCGATTGGATCCAGAGGGGCCCTCCAGAGCCATGGCCCGAAGCAGACGACTGAACCAGAGGGGGCCCCCACAGACTCACCTGTGCCTGAGGGTGCCAAAGGTGGGTGGGACTGCTAAAAAATGAGGCACATTGCCTCATAAAATTCTTTAACCTGGGTAGGGGTGTCTCCGGTTCCGGGAAATAGCAGAACTGACTGAGAGGAAGGCTCCGATGACGGAGGCCTAGAGCGTCGACGTTCTTCCCGCGTCGCATCGTCCGAGCGACGGAGTGAAGTCAAAGAACGCTTGTCCTTCTTTGACTTCTTTTTGTGACCCGAATGTCCCGATGACTTGGAGGATGGGGAGTGGTGGTGACTCCGCGGCCGTTCGAGACCTTCCTCTCGAACGAGACCGTGAGCGCTGCGGAGTCGAGTGTCGGGCCGCCATGAACTTGGAGCACGACTTTGGGTCGTGATGGTGCTCCAGACACCAAAGACACACGAGGTGCGGATCCATCACCGACATAGTTCGGTGAGAGGAGTCGCAGGGCCTAAATCCGGTCTTGCGGGACATCCCTAGATGCAACCACGGATTCATCCAAAAACTTTGCCAAAAGTGTTGATGTAGTCAGAAAAATGACTGGAGGTATCTCTCTCCGGATCTGCGTGTAGGCTGGCGCGGAAAGAAAAGAACTGATGTCAGCACGCCTGGGTGGCGCCTATATACGACCACAACATCATCACATCGGACATGCCGCCAACGACGCCCACGGAGTCAACCAACGCCACCTGACGACGCGCAGAGGTACTGCTCGAAGAAAAATCTCCGGATCCAGTCTGACGCCTGGGGGAAAACAAAGGTAAGGAATATGCAGCTAGAAGTCTATCAGATATGTTCCTTTATCAGGTCTGCAAGGAGATAATCACTTCCAGGGATGAAAATTCTACACCTACAGGAGTATCACCAACCCTATCCCTCCAAGATGAGAACAGTTGAAACTTTGTATACAAGGAAAATTACAGATGGACGAGAATGCTGAAACCTAGTCAAAGATACTGATCTAACACATGGTGGGGAGGAAGAACACCATGGCACTTTGACATGCATTATGACAGGGGCTGATCTGAGACTCCTGACGTGGAACGTCAGAGGGCTAGGAGCATAAACTAAGTAACACAGGGTCCTCACCTTCCCAAGGTGATATAAAACCCATGTAGTCTGCCTATGGGAAACACCTCAACGATGCCAGTGCAGTGAGCCTTGCCAAAAAGTGGCATGGACAAGTATTTAATTCCTCCAACTCCACTTATGCCAGGGGCGCGTTATTCTGGAACGTGCCAGGGATCCCGTTCTCTCTCGCATATATGTAGGCCGATTAGGCAGGACAGTTTATCCTCCATTTTTCCACAACATCCAAGACTTATTAATGCAACAAGCAGATGCACCACTATTGTGGCTCGGAGACTAACTGTATACTAGATGCAGACCTGGAGAGGGCACCACCGAGGGCAGGCACTAAGCCCTGAACGACAGCATTGCGCAGAGTAATGTGAAACTTTGGCATCAAATATATCTGGCAGCTGAACCACCCAGCACAACAGGTTTACACCTGCTACTATACTACACACCACACCACACCTACAGTGAATTAGACGGGATACTGGTAGCAGGACTCCCTCGAGTGAAAGACAGAGGTGACACACCTGGCGTGCGTCCTGTCGGATCATTCCCCAGTTAGTCATGCTGTTCTATATCATTTTTATGAAGCGAAGAGGAATAGAAATTGAAACCTAAAATTGAAAAGTGAGTAATATTGTAGACATTTGTTTTAGATATCCATGAGGATAAATACATTAGGATAGAATGAATGCAAGCTATGAATGAAGTATGAATGTTTGAGGGTGAGGTTGTGGTAACGAATGTTGAGTGTAAGCGGATCAGGTTTTATTTTAAAGATGTCAATTGAATTACACATAAAAGATGGATTATATGAATAGAACGCAACCATTATCTTGTGTAAAAATAAAGTTATGTGATAAAAAGAAATATTTCTGCTTGAGCCATATTTTAATATAAAAGGGTATAAATTTCTATGGTTTCTGAAACACGCTGTCACTACCACTGATGGGTAAGCTGGCTGTAGCAGAAACTGTTTTGCTGCAAAGATGTCTGAATACATTACAGAACACGTTTTGCCCTATTCCTAAGAAGTTATTTAAACGGCTGAACTCCACGCATATTTCACTATTGTGGGTGGGTTTTCTCAGTATAAATGGCCTTGTCACTCTGATCAGGGAATACAAAGACAAATTTGGATGCACCAAGATTAGACCTGTATTATGCTGCACACTTACAAGACACGGCCAAATGCTTAGACTAGGGGGACAACTGGGAGAAGCGCCTCTTGGGAGATTTGGCTGCCGCGGACCGAATGCCAGCGATACTAATGGAAGGAGCAGATGTAGCTAGTGATCGGCCGTATGTTTTCCTTCAGATAGCTCAACTATGGCATGGCTTTGTCAAAGTGACTCTGAAGAGTCCTCCATTTCACAGAGAAGGCCCGATTTGGACACTGATGTCAGTGCGTAAAATGATGGAAAATATGTCCTTTCAGGCACGGAGGGAAGGCAGCTGTGCCCTATTGGGGGACTTATATCCTGGCAAGTATTTTATTACATACGAGCAAGCCTGTGAACTTTGTCCTAAGACAAGGGCACTTTTTGCACTACGCTGGGCTTACGGAGATGGCCAAACTGACATGGTCTACCTACCTAGACACACCACGAACCACGCACACCACGGACGTCTTACTGAGCTACAGTTTGGGTCGACACCTAATAATACTCCTGTACAGGGCAATGTGATAGCCTTCACGTTTGGTGTCTTGCTATGCAAGGTGCGGTGCTGGAGAGAATCCGTCAGTGTGTGATAGCTAAAACAAGTCCTCCTCAATACAAATTATTATGTTCTGTGCATAGTGTTTCTTTAACTGCTGTTTTCGGAAAATCAAAAATAAATGTTTTAATAACGGAAAAAAAAGATACTCCTCTGACAAGCCTAAAATTGGGTAGGAGTTGACCACTTAAACGCAAAGGATGGCAGCCACTGCAGACAGCCTTTGTGTACAGCCTACGAGAAGAGATCAGAAGTCTTACAAACAGACACTTATCTTCCTTGTAAGTACTCATCCAATCACCAATCACTCTGTCTTCAGTCCTGGAGAAGACGGGGCTCAGACGAAGGTTTCAGTCATTGAAAATGGGCTACGGTTGGAAAGAAGAACCAACCGGTCTACTTTGGGCACAATAAAGTATCTAAAGAGAAACCTCGATGCCTGTTTGTTCTGGTCTGATCAGTCCTAGAAGAGGATTTTGAATTTCCTCCTGGAGTTCTGTAATTACCTTTCTAGGAACGACTAAACAACGGTTTCATGGAAAACCCCTAGCAGGAGCATAACTTTCCCAATCACTGGAGCTCTGCAAGATGCTTTTTTTTATGAATGCTGCAGTGTCGGCTGCTGCAGGAGGATGACTAGCTTGATGGGATTAATCCTGCCCATCTGATGGACTAGCTCCTGTCGCAGCTTAGACATTGTCTGGGCTGCCCAAGAGAGATGTGGCTACCTTTCAAACTTCAGAGCCAACACTCACCACTGCAGTGAGGCTAGGGTGCAGGAACAATTGAACTGCCCTTCTCTGAAAAAGGTAAGGAGAGCCTGCAAGTTTAACAAAGCAGATGCATGGCTAGGGTGCATTCACAGAGTGAGGACCGCAAATTTAAAAAGTCTCACAGAAATAAATGCACTAAAAGAATAGAGAATGCAACGCTTTTGTCCACCCATGTAAACGGTCTTTGGCTTCTAGATCACAAATGAAGGAAAGGCTTGCCTTCTGTTATGCCATGGACCCTTCTTCTAAATTCGTGAAATAAGGCTCTGCCCTCAGAGGGCAAGCTCCCCTTAGCCAGATCTAAAAATGGAAACCATAAAAGAAAACAAATATCCTCAAACACCTCAATTGAGTAAAAGAATTAAACTGCTAGTAAACAATATTTTATAACGTGACAATAGGAAATAAGACAGCAACATCAGGTACTTTATAATGCACACTGGAACACAAAGAAAAATCCTGATTACTTTTACACAATCAGCACAGATTAAAGTTGAAAATTAGAAATTGACAAATTGTAACATTTTATATAGTTATGGCTAACTGAAATCCAACCCAGACTAAGCTGAGAATGCTCTACTTCTATCAAACATGCAAACCGTGTTATATAAACATATTAATGCAATTCTTAAGTATACAGGTGTGCTGTGTACAATGATACAGTTTTTACCAACACTACATTAAACTGTAAAATATTTTATAGCACTAGATAAAGCAGCTCATTACCTGCTCCATGTTGTATCCATGTTTCTCTTTAGCAATAGAAATGTATTCATCCACTGGGAGGAAACAAAGTTATATAGATGATGTATATTATTTATACATATGAAAAAGAGTGCACTTACTCGGTCTTTAAAAAAAAAAAAAAAGGATTATACTGAAGTCAGAAATATTAAGAAACAATTTGTAAATTTCACCTTTTCAGGAAATATTCTTGGGAAAATGTGCAGCTTTAGATCACTAGAAAAGAAGAGTGGGATGCAACTGCCAAATCTAGAAACATTTCAAGTCACTTTTAAGAGAATTTCGTTTGCAATATTAAGATACTTACTTTCAACACCAACTGCTTTTGTCAAAAATGATTAATCCAAATTTGTCTGCAAGAGTTTCTGGCAAGAATGATGGTGTAAAGGGGCTATCCATAAGAGACTCACTTTATCAGCCAATGCATTAGAACAGTGGCTGTCTTAATAATATGAATGGAGGTACCTTGCCACATGCAAAAATGTGCTGTGCCTTTAACTTTATATGAGGGGGGCAGGTGTTTGCATGAAACCTCTCATCTGATCCTAAGACTATTTCTTATAAACTAGGAGGACTCCAGTGTTAACAAATCCTCAAGGTCATTGTTACGGGTTGGACAAGCGTTTCCTACTCAGATTCTCCATACTTACCCTCCACTTTTAGAGATCTATAGAAATATGGCTATTAGAAGACACACGGCCCTTTTAGCTGCTAACAATCACTAACCTTTTATTTTTTGGGGAAGTCTTCATGGATAAGATTGTGCCCAAGACCCCCAACAGTAAACATTTATGAAATCAGAGGATGGCATGACCAACTCAGAAATAGATGTTACATAATTTGAGAAAGCAAGATTTTAAGTAAATCTGTCTCTTTCCCACCAAAAAACCAAAGATATTGTCTGTTGACCGTGTTGGTGTTTCTTAGATGTCAGGTGAGAATAGGCAAGCCAATTTTCCCCATTCAGGCTCCGATTATGTGCCCAATCGAGTTGAAATGGAGCTCACTGTATCTATGTAGTCCAGAACGAGGAAGTATATATGCTCTTCAGTAGACGCAGGGATCGGTCTGGTGAGTTCTTAACAGTAAGGGACTCACTGTGATTGTGAGTTTCGATGTATGTGGTATATGCATGTTTACGGAGGCTCCAAGACTGGTGACTTTGCTATGGAGAATTTTGTCAATGATGAAGGAAAATCCCAGAGAACTCTTGTTGTGTGACTGGTGAAAAGTCACAACATAGGTCTGCACCGAAATGAGCGTGCATTGATAATGAAGCCTGGGGACAACTGTCAGTCAAACATCTCAAAAAGTCAACTTGGGCCATCAAGTGAAAACTTAACAAAACAGTTTTGGCGTAAACGAATCCGCTATTTATCCGTAAGCTGTATTTTTTCCCCTTTATTTATGGCGTATTGCTATGAAAGGTGTCTAGGTAAGTACAGCAGTTGCATTCTGAAGCCATAGAAAGCTGCAAAGGGCAAGTAAGCTTACAAATGAGCCAAACATAGCACATTTTAAAATGATGTAAGGGGAAAAACCAACTTAGGATGTAAGGGTTTAGAAAGGAGAACAACCCAGACTACTTTTTTCTTAC
The DNA here is from genome assembly GCF_031143425.1 of Pleurodeles waltl. NCBI lineage: Eukaryota > Metazoa > Chordata > Amphibia > Caudata > Salamandridae > Pleurodeles > Pleurodeles waltl. Next base: position 473,402,934 of record NC_090448.1, read on the forward strand.
AGGGGATTACTGAGAGTAGTATCCCTGCCCTCTTTTCTGATGGCAGGGCAAACTCAACTCCTTCTAAAAGGATAAACTCCTTTAGCTAATGCAGACATTCTTGGCATGTTGACAGACTGAGAGGTTGACAGGATTGAGATGGGTCTGAGAGCTGTACAGTAGTTCTTCTGGGTACAGTGATGGTAATGAAGAGGTAGCCACAAGACGACGAGTTGAGCACAGATCAGTTAAGCAGCAGATTGGAACAGAGGAAAGTTAAGAACACAAATGCTTCCACATCTAATGAACCAACTGTATTTTACCCATTATTTGGTAAAAAAAGAGAAAAGACCTACAACTCTGGTATTTTCCCAACCTGGTAACGATAAACAAAAATAGTAGGAGCAAAAAAGGTAGGAAAAGGAAAAATATAAATAAAGTAAAGTGGAAAAAAAAAAAGGACTGAAAAAGAACTGTAGATTGTCCAAATAATGAATAATAAGACTCCAAAAGCAGGACACAAATTACTTACCTCAAGCCAATAGCAAATCGATTACAATTGAAAACGTATCTGATGATGATCGAGAATATACCCAAAACATAGTTCAGATTTAATCAAGGGAGTAAGTGGAAAGGAGCAGCCTGGAAGGCAGAGGATTAACACTGAATAAGCCAGCTCTCATATTTTAGTCGAGAAATTTACAGCAGAATAATTTGTGTAATGTTAATGAGAACTTCAACACTACAGTCTGGTCCTCTGATCCATCTACAAACACCTGTTCTAAAATGTAAGAACTGATAGATTTAGAACTTGTTGCCTCTTGTACTAATAACTGGTGTGGGTTCTCTTTTTTTCCAGGGGAAGCCAGTCTGCTAAACAGAAGTAGGATCTTAGATCTGTTACACTTATTTCCTCCAATAGAACACCTCTCTCAGGTAGAAATCAAAAGGATCTTTCCCCAACAAGGACGTCTCATACATCAAGGTCAACTGTAACCCCAGGAATTGTTTTAGCTAACGCAGGTTTCTTCTGGAAAATGGTTATGCTACAGCTCCAGTAACAGATTGCCAGAAAAACTAAAAACAGTGCAGTGAAATATTTGGCTAAGCCCTGCTATCCCAGAACAAATAATCTGATTTGAGTTTTATTTGACCAGCACATATGTTCCAGTCATGGCTAATATAGTTAGATAGAGATACAGCTCCTATATGCACCAGTACCCTCACCACAGGCTTTTGTGAGGGAAGACCTAGACATAACATTAACAGATTTTACGACCTACTCTAGAAATATTAAAAATCGCCCTGGAGTACTTTAATTATAATTTGGACCATATCAGACTATGGACCCCAGGGAAACCTTGATCTCCGATTGTTCTGCTAAGCTCTAACCAAGATATAGAACACAGCTAAGCTGAAATTATATTAGAAGCTAAGCACTTCACTTTCCTTCGGACAGGTCCAAATTTCTCATATAGCGAGGCGCTTAATCATAATTCTTTGCATCGGAATTCTTCTGTTTAATACCTTTGAATGGTACATGGAAGAATAATTCTACGGGTACCACTTGTTATCTATGTACTAAAGAACCAAGATACGTTTCATTTCCTGCAGTTTTATTCGGTGCTAAAGGAAGCCAGACTGATTTTTTAATCTCTAGGTCAAAAGAATTTTATACAAGTATGATGAATTAACAAAATTACTAATGAACCCTCCTAATGAAAGACTATGTTTTAAGATGTATACAATGTTACTTTTTTTAGAAGCATTTTTAAGGTTACTCAGAGTTAATATATTGAATATGAATTTTCTTAGTTCTGTCTTAAGTGTTTTAATGTATGTGCTAATGTTGCAAACTGATGATCTCAGATGAAGTCAACATCAATTTTGAGTAAATTTGAAACTTAGTGGAAATGAACATCTTTAAAAGCCTGGAAGGTCTTGATCGACTGGAACAGAGATGGATTTAATAGAACCACCTGGATCCTCCTTTGCTAAATATCACTGTCTGTGCCAGCTTTAACCCCTGGTATACTTCATGAAGCTGGCTTTGTCCAAAGAAGGGTGATTTATCTCCACTTAAACTCTCATGTTTCTCCCTGCATTCTATATCCAATGATACCTATAGCTCCATCCTCTAGGAAGACCATATTCGAGTGTATTAACGATGGCTTTGACCTTGCACTCAATATCTCATTTTATATAATTATTTTTCATTTTCCACATAAGTGAATAATAAGTAACCAGTAACTTGATGCCATCAGGCATTTCAGACATCTTTGTATTAGTTTCATCTAATATGTAACAGCTTTTACAAGAGATTACATCAATGATCAGCTTGAGCACTGTTACAAACAGTGCATCGTCTATGTTATATTGTCAGGGATGTGGAATTCCTATCGCCCGACGCCCAGGACATATTGTATAGGGTCAAGGGCAACAAGTTTTCATGTTTATTTTGTCCTTGGGACATGTCGGCCCAACCCCTGCAGCACAAACCCTTTGGCTGCCAGTTTGCAGTTTAGGTAATATGTATGTCCATTTGTTAATGCTGTTCAAACTTGTATTCATGGTTCATTAATGAAAAGCCTTCTTTATTAGGGTGAGCACTGTAAATAAACATTTTAAAGTCACACTGCACTACTGGCAGTGATTCCAGTAAAAAAAAAAAAAAAAAAAAAAAAAAAGTGTGCACACATTTGAAAAGTTTAACAATAGGAGGCTAAGTATAATGCTCCCAGAATGCTCTCCGGTTAGATGCAAGCAAGAGTTATGATTCTTTTCTTTCAAAATAAAGGTTCAGGAAAAAAAATGCAAGTAGGAAATTGTAGGTGCTATTTCTTTGAAGCGTCACTTAGTTAAATGTGTTGATGCACGCTAGTATTTCCAAAAAATATTCCTAATGGAAAAATCAGTGTAACCATTTTCAACAAGATTATGGGAAGCATGAAAATAAACAAGCACTGGCAAAGCCAAAATTTTTTTTGGCGAGTCTTTTTGTTTCGTCAATGCATTTCTTGTTTTGGCATGGCTTTTGTAACACTTCATTGTTGTGGTAGCTGTCGGGCCCTCACCATTGAAACGAACACTGGCAAAAAGAAAAAAAGTTTTTTATCTCAAAAAGAACACATTGCCACCAGTGGTGTAACAAAGGCTCCGCAGCCTCCCCCGAAGTGGCCCCCTCAGCAAAGCACCTGCCCTGAGTGAGGCTGGAGGGGGGCCCCCCTCTAGGTTCGTTATGCTGATTGCCACAGTAGTTCCTGGCACTGAACAAAACTACTTTGTGTGCCAATATGCTCCTTGTGAAAGAGCAAATGCGATCAATGACAGTGAAGCCAGACGATAGAGAAGCAGAATTTTTATAAAAACAAAATGTCTTTGTTAATGCCAGATGTAATTAGGGACTCTATTTTTAAAGAAAGTCACAAAAGTGCACCCATGGTAAATATCTTTGAATTCACAAGAACTTACAGAAGTATACCAGGAAATCGGACTCATAGAAAATATTTGTGAACTGTATTTTAGCACCAGCAAATATCCATGTGTAGATTTTCTCATGTTAAAATCTATTGAGCGTTTACAAGTTCAATTTCCCTCTATCCACTTTTTTCCCCAACCCTGAAAGAACTTCTACTTCTGCCATCGCCAGGATTAAATTTCAAACCTTTCTCATTATGGGAAAAGATTAGAGAAGAGCTGGTGAAAATCCTTAAAACATGCAAGTTAGTAAGTTTGCAGACTTAGGCATTCCAGCCCTGGAACTATTGCTTACTACTTCCTCCAGCTCCAGTATGTAGATCTGCGGAAAAGAGGTAAAATAAGAGAATTGCTATAGTAGGGATTGAAATTGCAAGTATTCAAGCCCTACTATAGTAGTAGCCCTGGCATAATCAGAGAGGCTATTATCAGAGCTCATACATAAAGAGAGTGCTGTCATAATTTGTTTCCGCACTACATGGCACCAAAGGGACAAGTAGATTTTTTTACAGGACAAGTAGATTTAAGAAGCAACCTCTCCCATGGACAAGTAGATTTTTAATTAAATTCCACACCCCTGTATGGTGCATAAGCATTTTTTCTAGCATTTCATACTTCTGTTAAAGTAGGCTTCAAGGATGATATGTATTTCAGTCCTCTTCTAGTGGTTTTATCATGAGGGTCTAGTCATTTATAAATTTGTTTAATTTGCCCATCTTGACAAATACATACTTAGCAGGCACCACAGGTCACTAGGTCTGGACATCACTAAAGTAAATAGTCTGAGTCATCATTGAACATTTTAAGATCTTTTAACCAGTCTTCCATTTTGGTACAAGGTCCACTACCCCATCCAATGGCTACTTCTCTTGGAATGCCTTGGCAGTAAATTTCCTATTTGTCTTCAGTATTGCACTCACATTTCTTAATAATGTCTGAACAGGCCAAGATGTATTTCTGAATCCATCATTTGTGTGAGTACTCGATGCACAGCAGCCAAATATTCATTTGCAAGCGAGATGCATAACGTCTTTGCTGAAGGATTTACATCTTATACTTTGTTTCTACATCTATATCAACTTCCCTAAGCCCTTGTGAAGCATACAAAGTAACTGCCATGGATGTAGTCATATCATTCTAGATATTCCATGTAGTGAGATTCATTTTGTTTTGAGACAGCAAAATGGCCATTGAGTATCAATAATCTAACGACCAGGTCTCTTTCCCAATCTCCCATACTTTCCTCTTATTTGTTGGCACTGAAACAAGTATTTGAGAACACTATCTGCGTCGCTAAAATTGATGGTGAAGACGCGTTAATCATCCTATCGTCCAGACATCTCAACTGGGTCCTGCTGGAAAAATTGATGCATTTTTGTAAAAGTGCCTTTCAGTCTAAAATATAGAAATATAGCTAGAGTAGTGTCATTGGCCTTATTCTTGTATGTTTGCTAAGCCACGACTGCAACTGCAGGATTCTCACAACAATTTAGTCCCTCTCATAAATTCAAACATCCTCTCGTTCTAGACAGTACAGTGAAGTGAAAATCCTAATCAATGGAAGCAAATACTTTAACAGAATTCAAGAAAACAGTTAACCACATTTCTCCAGATGTTTATCTGGTTTTGATACCATAATTACAATTGTGTATCTCAAAGAGGTTGAATACATTCCAATGATTGTTGTGTCTTCATAAAGTTGCAATTTGTGGACAGTTCATATATCAATGAACTCCTTGTAAAATTCTAAAGTTCTCCCCCACCCTTCCCCCGAGATACTGCACGGTCACAATTCCTTCCCTTGACTGCTCCCTTAATTTCAGCTATACTTATGGGAGCTCCTTGGTGGTTTTTTTTATCTATTCTTTAAAGCCATTTTAGTGTGTCCCTTTCTAAGTAGTCATTTGTAATCTCTACAGATGGTAATTGTGATAGGTATAGGGCTGCACAGAATGTCACAAATTCTTCCAGAATTTCATTGAAGGTGTATACGGTTTAGCCCTCTTTGTACCTATTTGTACTGTTAGCCACAGTTCTTGTTGGATGCTGAAGTTTAGCTCCCTTCTACGCATGTGCCCATAAAACTGATCTCCACATCTGCCTCCTCTCAGTACTCACTAGTTTATTCTGGGTTTTGTAACAGCAACAGCCTCCCAGTGTATTAGTGTCTCTGTTCATGTTCTCAAAGTCATGTTTCTAGTGCACCTAACCATGTGTGGCTCGACTTTCATACTACCACATATTTATATATGCAAATTAACTCTGATAACTACTATGAAGGCCACTTACAATGTGCAAGCTTAATTTTGGAAGAAGATGACTATTGCGAATTCAAATTCCTTCCTACAAACGTTTTAAAAAATGCCCCTGATTGAAGTCTTCAGCTTCCTGTTGTTTTTGTCTCTTCGAGAAGGGTCTCCTTTAGCATCACAGGAAAATGGTTAGTCATCTGTGGTTAAATGTTTAATGTTGACCAGGTAGATAAAAGCTCTAATATTATTGCGTGTCTGACACGCCTCCACAAACCTATTCTTATCAAGATGAAACAAGCTCAGGGAGAATCTCAGTGAGACGAGTAGCCAACATTTTCGTATAGAGCTTCACATCAATATTCAAAAGTGTTATGGGTGGTAGGAGGCACAGGGTATTCGTACCCGATTCGGGAAGGACCAAAATAATCTCCTCCCCTACTGAAGTTCTTACCTCAGCCCAGGTGAACAGAGGTATCAACTTGGGTGCTAGTTTGTTCGCAAACATTTTATAAAATTGGGCCCTGAAACAGTTTATGCCTGTTGAGTTTTAATGCTCTAATTGACCACCTTACCTCTTCCAACTGTAAGGTATTAGTTCTAAAGCCTTCTTTTAAATATAAGTAATTTAGGAAACCATATTTTCTAAATACTCTGTTACGTTTTAGAGCAAGCTTTATCTGAGTACAAGTTGGATAGGAAGAGGTGGAATTTGTCAACATGCTCTACATCTTCTACCAATTTCCGGTCAGTGGAGGTTGTGGTCTCTTATGTATTTCCTTTCCAGTTTGCCTGGCAGCATCCTGGCCAATTGAGCGCCCACCTTATGCCCAGTGATGTAAGCTCTTTTCTTCACGTGTAAGAGTTCTGCCTTTTTAGTGTAATGCATACCTAGCTGGCCTCTGGTCGCAATCAACTTGTGTGCGATCTGTAACATGGGGGCCTCGAGTCCTCTCTTGTGCCAATGTTCACATTTCCTGCTAGAGTTCCTGGACATCTTGTTTCCAGAGGCATTGCTGGCTGGCCATGGCTGTTATGAAGTAGCCTCTAATCACCACCCTAAAGGTGTCCTAGACTCCCCTCAATTAAATCTATCCACCTTCATTCAGAGTAAAGTATTTGTCCATAAGTTTGCCTATTTCATCACACTAATGGGTCCCTCAACAAGGATGGGTGAAGGAGCCAACCTAAACAGGGATCTCTAGCCCCTAAGTTGAAACGGATAGTGACTTGGGCATGATCAGAAACAGCATTCACACCAATATCTGCAGAGTGGACTCCGGCTAAAAGCTCAGTGCTAACCATTATGTATTCAATGTGGGTGCAGTCTGATGCACATCAGAATAGTATGTGTAGCATGAATTTATACTATCTATACCACACCACAAGTCTTGCAGACTCAACTAAGAGTTTTCTTTAACATCTTGGAGAATGCATTTCTATGTCCCAACTACCACCTCTGTGCTTCTAGGGGTCCCATACCTCAGTGAAGTCCCCAGTGAGGATAGTTTGCCCCACCCTCCCCATTGCTACTCTTTCCAAGTCTCACCGACATTGTACTAGATAAGTATCCTGAGATGTGTTAAGGGCTTAGACCATGGCTAAAATGGTTTGGTGGTCTTGCAATGCCCATTCAAAATTAGATACAGACTCTCCTTGTCCACCCTGGACTCAGCGACCACAAAGAGAAAGTTAATAAGCATGGCTACCCCCAGTTGATTAGTGAGTGCTGAAGTGTGAAAAGCTGTGGAGTATGCCCAATGTTGAAGTTTCCCCTAGATCCTGTTCAATAACTGGGTCACCTGTAAGCATACAGGCTTTGGAAGATTTTCTAAGCCTTTTTCACATTGCCCCTCTCTTATTTGAGGCTTAGTGCCCTTAATCAAAGTGGAAATAATAGTAATTTAGGGTTAATAAAAGAAAGGGTTTTAAGCTGTAGGTTGGAGTCATACTAACATTAAGTTCCCCGTCTGGCTCAGGTTAATGAGCACAATGCACTAGAGTGATGCACAAGGAGTACCAATAAACTGTTTGTCATCTATTTGGTGTTACTATTCCATTGCTTATGTAGTAACACTTAACAGTGCTCCATAGGTCCACAGACGCAAGGTGCACCTCCAGTCATACTAACATTAAGGTCCCTGCCTGGCTCAGGTTAATGACTAAAGGCTCACTTCACATCCATTGACCTATGGAGCACTATTCAGTGTTGTTACTACACAAGCAATGGAATATTAACACCAAGTAGGTGACAAACAGTTTATTGAGTGTATGGTGTGTGTGTGTGACTGGAGTGCACTGAGCAAAATTCATAGAACAAAAAAGGAGTGGGTCCAGGGGGTTAAACTTTTCAGTCCAGATGAAAGGACAGGGAAGAGGTATTTACATTCCTAAGAACTTCCAATTTTTATTCATACCGACTGGAGCATTTATTAAAACTGCAGTAGTTACCAGCCAGATACTCCTAAAGTTATTAACCCCACCCCCCACTCCTATTTTTTCAATTTCTCACTTAATACAGTGCTCCTGTGTAATTCACTGTTTGCGGCACGCCCTATTATCTAGTGGAACGTCACGAAACCCAAAGATAAAGCAAGCCACCAAGGGGTAACCCTGGTGAGTGAGGGTTCTACATGTACAAATAAGCATGTTTCACTTATTTGGGTGAAGTAGCACACGCAGCCCATATAGCAGAGTAGGGCTCTCTAATGTATATAGGATAATTCTACCTATAGATTCTTCACACTGGGAATTGATACCTCTCTAGGTGGTCGTGGTGTGAACTAGCTTATACGAAAATGTCCTGAAGGACCTAGTGGGGAACATGTCCCTGAGACCGGACTGTCAAGGCAGTAGTGTTTCTTGAACATGTGTACCAATGTCCACGTAGTTGCCTGACAAATGTCCAGGAAGGGAAATCTGTGTGTTAGCGGAGTAGTAGCAGCTGTAGAGCTAGTGGAAGGAGCTTGTTACCTACCAGAGGTTGCTTATTTACCATTTGCCAGTGCGTAGCAGATCTTGATGCAGACAGCAAACCATCTGGGGATAGTTTGTTTTTGCATTGCCTTTCACTTCAGAGAGTCTTACAAAAAACTGATCATCCACCCCACGTTCTTTGGTGCGATCTATTTAACATTTTAGTGTTCTTTTAGGGACCAAAAAAAGCAAAGAAGTCTCACTTCCTCCTTACAGGGTTGAGATGGGAGCAAAGAATGCCAAAAGGGTGATAGTTCGACATGAAATGGAATGACAGGTTTCAACAAACGAGGCCTTCAACACCTTCTTAACTGGGAAAATGTTGTATAAGGCGGGTTAACAGAGCCTGCAGCTTGGTTACACGCATAGCCATTGTTACAGCAATAAGAAAGGCACTTTTCAATGTCAAGTGTCCGGGGACAACTGGGCAATGGCTCAAAAGGGGTGCACACCAAAAATGTGATAAGTTCAAGTGTCGCTGTGGTATCACAAAGCATTTTAGTGGAAACAAAGGGCTCAAACTTTGTAAAAAATTCTCAACCAAATCTGAGTTTTAAATAAACAATGCTGATCCGGTGTCTGAAAAAAGCAGAAAGACCCTCACAAATAGCATTTAAGAGTGCTCAAGGCAAGTCCTTGCTGAGCCAGGGACAAAACAAAAACAAAATTCAAACAACTTGGCTTGTAGTGGTTGATGTGTTGAGTGCCATACCCACCAACAAATGTATCCCAATGCCTGGCATCCACAGATTTTGAAGGACACCTCACTGCTAAGATGAGGGGCTTCTCAGGAGGCAGGCTGAAGGAGGTCAACTGCTGCCGGTATATCTTCACTCATGAAGATGGAAAATGAATACTCCCAGCCGCTGCAGCAGAAGATCCTCCGACAGCAACAGCCGGGGGGGGGAGAAAGAGAGAGAAAGAGAGAGAAAGAGAGAGAAAGAGAGAGAAAGAGAGAGAAAGAGAGAGAAAGAGAGAGAAAGAGAGAGAAAGAGAGAGAAAGAGAGAGAAAGAGAGAAAGAGAGAAAGAGAGAAAGAGAAAGAGAGAGAGAAAGAGAGAGAGAAAGAGAAAGAGAGAGAGAGAGAAAGAGAGAGAGAGAGAGAAAGAGAGAGAGAGAGAAAAAGAAAGAGAGAGAGAGAGAGAGAGAGAGAGAGAGAGAGAGAGAGAGAGAGAGAGAAAGAGAAAGAGAAAGAGAAAGAGAAAGAGAAAGAGAAAGAGAAAGAGAAAGAGAAGAGAGAGAGAGAGAGAGAGAGAGAGAGAGAGACAGACAGACCTTGGAAACTCCAACATGCAAAAGTGCTGACGCTTGTGTGCCCTCAGTGGTGGTGAAAAGATCACCAGGTTTTTACCCACTGACAGAAGAACCTCTGTGCCACCTTTCCATTGAACTGCCATTTGTGATGCAGTAAGCGTCAACGGCTAAGTTTGTCCAGACTGACATTTAGAGACTGTCACCCGGTAGTTTAATACCAGAGAAATTCCTTGGTGGTACCACCACTTCCAAAGGCGAACAACTTCCAGACACAAGGCTCAAGGATCTCTCTCCCCTGCTTGTTGCAGTACCACTATCGATGTTGCCAGTGAGCTTTTGTTCCAGCCTTTCTCTGATGGTGGGCAGGAAGGCCTTCAAAGTCAAGTGAATCACCCTGAACTCCAACAATTTGTTCACCAGAAACCAGAGGGCTCAGAATCTCCACCTCACTCAGATTGCATCCATAACCCTAAGGTGATGCATCAGTGACCACAGTCAGCTCTTTGGGGCAGGGGGTTTAAGAAGCAGTGTCTGCCACCTACCCAATCGGGTTCCAGTAAACTCCAGTGCAGGTTTTTTTGCAGTCTCCTCTGAAATCTGCAATCAAATCTGACAGATTCCCCTGATGTTGTGTTCAGCGGGATTTGAGGTGCCACTGCAGAGCCTGCATGTGCCACCAGTTATGCTTGGCAGAAGGCCAACAATCCCAGGAGCCTTAGAGTCATCTGAACTGAGATAAAGGACTGAGCCTGAACAACCTGGACTCTGTTCCGTCGCACACGTACTGTATCAGTAATAGGCCTGATGAACTGGTTCATCTGCAAAGGAGTCGGTGTGACGTTGGCATGTTTATAGTGAACCTTAACGAATAGCATTTAAGAGAGCCCAAGGCAAGTCCTCAAAAAAATAATAAATAGTACCCTAAGGCGTCTTCGGCGTACACCGGATGACTGTGACCCTCAAGATGCCCTAAGACATCAAAAAAGGACACTGTTGAAGCTGAAGTGGTCAATTAACAGGTCATGCGAAGATGAGACGTGCCAAATTATTTGCAGATGGCAAAAATTGCAAAAGCGCGATTCTGTGGAACAATAAGCAAGCTTATACATCCAACGCACTGTGGCATCACATATCGGAAGATGTCTGGGAAAGACATCGGAGATCATTTTAACTATCCCCACCAGGTAAAAGCTGGTCAAGCATTATTAACCATAGGATTGATATGCTCTTGCACAACTGCCCCTTCCTTTGACAGCAATTACCAAGTTGAGCCCTAATAGGACAAATTTAATCATACGTGAGATTGCCAAAGGCAGAAGAGAAGGAGCCCAGGACCAAACTGCATATCTCTTTCTATCCTCAAACACAACATGGCCTTCTGGGATGAAGTAATGGAGCCCCTCTACATTGAAATTGGACTCTCTTGCATAATTCTTTCTTCCTGGAGGGGATCTATCATATCACCTATCTTGAAAAGCGGGGACATGTTGCTGCCAAAAAATTACAGCTTAATCACCCTCAGTAACAACAAGGCAAAGTACTTTGCAAGAATCCTGCTAGAACACCTGTTGGCATGGGCTGCAGAAAAGGGCAGGAGTTCCAGCAGAAGGCATTCTCCCCGCCAGAGTATACCTCATCAAGTCCATGACTGTGACAGGGCTTATCCAACTATAGGAGACTTTCACCAGCCACCTCCTCTTGAAAAAAGTGGTCCAGAAATACATCAAGCATCAATCTTTGGTAGAAGATAAGGCATCCTTTTCAGGGAGGGCCCATTCCTGGATGACATTAAACTCTTATTATGCTCTGGTGCCGCAGACCTACCTTGGCTTGGATCTCTCGAGATATAGCAAAGAGCAATTTTTGCTGTACCGAGTGGGGCTAATAACTTGTGCCTTCAACTTACCTTCCTGGCTGAGAGATCAGACCGTGTCACCTGTGCGGCAGGGGTATTGAAGATATACTGCATTTGCTTTGCACCTGTGAAAAGCATTCAATGGAAAGGAAATCACTTTTGAAAAACGTACTTAATGAAAGGGAAGCAGGTACAAGGAGACAAGCCGTGCTAGCTTACCTTGACCCCGGTGATCCACAGCTTAACTCGCAGCTGGTAATATTTCTTACTTTGGCTAACAGGAATCTACACAGGCCGCCATAACACTTTGGTTTAATCAGCCTGATCAAGGCAGTATGTATGCATGCACCCTTGGTCTGTTATTTTTAAACAATCTCAACTCTGGGCCGGTGAAGTAAGGACCACCATCCTGCTTAGAATGGGTATCCAATGTGACATGCTGAGCTTTAGGAACTACTAAATAGAAATAGAAAAAAAAGCCAAATGCTCGATATGTTTTTATATATTCACGTACTAATTAATAGGTGTTTTATATTTCAGTCTTAAATTCTGGTTGTTTTATTGCAATGGTTTTAATTAATTATGCAAATAAAGATGAACTTCAACTAACAATGTTAGGAAGTTCACCGTCATTTAGAGGTGGTTGACTACTGCCTAGGGAGAGCCTACCACCACCAGCTAGCTGTCGAGGTAGAGGAAGACTGGTACACCTGACCTTTATAGGTGTGCTGCAAAACCCCTTGCCATCACTTTAGTGAACAGAATGTCACTGGTAAAGCCAAAAGGGAGCACTTAACTAAAAGTGCCTATGACCCTTGTGAATCACAGGTAGCACCTGTAAACTAAGTGTCCAGCAGGTCCAATGCCACCATCCAGTCTGTGATTTGGGCAGACAGGACCAGGATAGCATGAGCATCTTAAATTTGTCCTTTCGCAGGAAGGCATTGAGAGAGTGAAGATCCAAAATAGAATAAAGGCCTCAGTCTTTCTTCAGCACAAGGAAGCACTAGGAGTAACAACCAGTTCCTATGTTCGAGGACAGAACTCCACCTCTATGGACCTCTTTTGCCAAAAGGGCCTACACTTGCTGCTGCAAGACAGACAGATAGTCGTCCGTCAACTGCCCTAATGGTGTTGTAAGGTGCGGCAGTGTATAAAGAGATGGAAGGACACAGCCTCAAATTACAATGTGGAGGAGACACTTGCCTGAAGTGATGACCTGCCATCCTTAGAGGGAATATCGGATTCTTCCTTAAATAGGGTGGCTGTATATCAACAAGGGAATATTAAGACAGTTTAGAAGCTGCTGATGCCAGAGAGGGTGGGGGAGGGGTACCAGGGTGGCTGAGATGCACGTTGTTCCTGCTGTCCTGGGTTTTGTCACTGAGAACCACGGCTTCAGCCATGAAATGGCTTAAAATCGGCTAAGCTGATGGAGGGATCTAATGCTGGTGAAACTAGAAACCCCAAACATAGCCACGGACAGGGAGAAATTTTTGGCATAATCTTTTGGTGAGGGGTGAAAGACCCAAGGAATGTGCTGTGACTAAAGTGCTACTCTGGAGCCAGTTGCTCGACCTAAGCAGTCAGTTGTGTCCAAGCAAGGAAGTAGTATGAATTTCACTGCATAACTACCTGGTATAGCTTGAGTAGAGGAATCTCAAATGTTGTCCAGAACAGCCAATAAAAATTGTGCCACGTGTCCCAAAGGGCATGACAGTAGCAGCCCAGAAGACAGCTGGTGTTCACTGATCTCATAATGAGGCTCATAGAGGAGAACATTCTTACCAAATGTCTCTATCTCCTTTTTACTCATGATCACGCTAAGAGGTATGACAGCATTAGGACGGACTTAACTGATGGACGTCTGTACCACCTAACTCTCTGGTGCTGGGTGTTGTTTATGGAGCGATGAACCCCTGGCGCAGGATGACAGCGACGAGCAACCTACTTACTCGAAAGTAGGACCCAAGTACCCAAAAGGATATAACAAGCATTTGCAATGCAACGGGTCTCGCGTTTGCTCATGTTAGAGCTGATAGGTGAAAAGTCGGGTTAGGAGTTTACAACGCTATAGGGCAAAAGTGCATTTATATAAGTAACCCGAAAAAGTGCAATTAACTATGTAAAGTGCTCGACTTCTGCCAAGCGAGATCGCGCTCGTAAATTAGAGAAAAAGAAGTCCACGAGCCCGATGGAAAACAGCGAGCCTCGCATGTTTTCTGTACTTAGTCGCTGCGCTCGAGGAGGGCTAGCCACCGGAAAAGGCATGACGTATGCGTGCCTTCGACTAATGAATGCAAGCAGGTTTTATTAGGCAAGCCCACGAACCAAATAAAAACACTGATGTGAAGTTGACAGGGCTCCGAGCCCTTTTCTGAACACTAAAGAGTCTTGCTGCGAAACGTATGCGCAAGCAACGCAGGCTCGACCCTAAAAAATGGTACTTATTAAACTGTGTTAGGACTCTGTGGGGGCCTGACCTGGTTAAAGTACCTCAGTCAAAATATTTGTTTTTACCTCCACAGTAGGGAGCTGTTGATCCACGACTTCTGCTGCCCTTCAAATAACTGCAAAGGAGGTGCTTTCCTATGTAGCAAGGTCAGGGGAAGACAAGATGACAGTATCTGTAGAAGTATCCAGACCACTGGCATCTTGGGAGTTCATCATACCAATTTTCCTAATCATATTACGGGATTATAATCATCCCTTTCATTCAAATTGATATTGTCCAAGTCAGTGCAGAAAACGCTAAAGTTTGGACCCTACTGCATGGAAAGAGCTAAGTGTACAAATTGTAAGGACTGTTTGTTAGTTGCATGCTGGTTGGAGCCAGGTGTGACCTCAGTCAACATGGATTCTGCTGGGACAGTCAGAGCATAACAGCCTGCAAATCCTGTGGCACTAGTGTGAATGCACAGAAAACAGAAACAAAAAAACAGACTAAGGGTCTGTCACAGAAATCGGTTCTCCCTACATGGTTTAAACCCTGTGATCTGGTGACAATTTCCCTTGCACACTGGTCGTTTCTTCTGAGGAAAAAATAGGTCCTGAACACCAAGGAGAAGCTCTGGGTTTGCTTCTGTAGGTGCCTAAAGAAAGGAACTAACATCAACCTGCATGGGTGGCAGTTGTATACAACTTGTATGTCTCTTCCGGAGCAGAATGAGGCTGGCAAAGAGCTGCACAGTGCCACCTACTAGAGGGGAGTACTGCTATAAAGTTTCCAGATCCAGTCTGACACCTGGGGGACTGAATAGTCACAAGGTGAGGAATCTGCAGTTAGAAGTAGCTATCAGAAACTGGGATAAAAAAATGCTACCCAGCAAATGCCCAGTTACCTGAATCTGGCCATGCGCTATTCAGCCGAACTACAGTTCTTTACGTCGCCTGGTGCCCGTTTTTGTCTCTCACACTTGAAGCCACTTCCTATTTCCACTTTATGCCTCCTGCAGGATGTGTGTGCTACAGGGTAACTACCATTGATTAGGTCCTAGTAGAAAGCGTATAGCTATCCCACACTAAGCATGTAGTTCCCTTTATGCTAACATTAATGTTCAGGGAACACATTTTGAGTTCATCAGCGTAGAGTGGCAGAGTTCATTGGTGTAGAATGCAGTGGCGTAGATTTCATCAGCCTACAGTGGTGTGGCATACAGTGACGCAAGGCTCATCGGCGTAGGGTGCCGTTGGGTTAATCAGCATGGAGTTCATCAGCATATAATTCATTGGCGTATGGTGGCAGAGTGGCGTAGAGTTCATCAGCGTACAGTGGCATACAGTTCATCGGCGTAGAGTGCAATGGCGTAGACTTCATATGCATAGTGGCATAGAGTTCATCAGCGTACAGTTCACTGGCGTAGAGTTCATAGGCTCAGAGTGCATCGGGGTGCAGTGGCGTAGAGTAGTGCAGAATAGAATAGAGTGGCATACAGTGAATTGGCATAGGGTAAAGCGGTGCAGAGTGGAGTGGTGTATTCATGGGTGTGGTAGCACACTGGCATTACAAACAATACATTTGCAATTGAAATGACCATTACAGCTGCACATACAGCTTTACCAATAAAACTATGCAGTGCATAGACTTAAATGTGTGAAAATTGCATCAGCTTGTTTAATGATTCGTTTTGATCATATTAAAGCATTTGGTTCCAATACACTTCAGAAATAACAAATGTGCTTCCTTTGTGTGTTTATAACGCTGACATATTCTGAAATACTTACACAGTTCATTTAAATTTTGTTGTGTGCTAGAAAAAAATAAAATAAAAAAAATAACTCTTCTTACCCTCAGTATGTAGTCAGTTTGTCACATAAATCCTCTCACTTTGGACTCCGCGAAAGAAAAGTAAACAAGTGCCCCTAGAAGACAGCGCCTTACATTTGACCATGATCTTTGAATGCACAGCAAATGTGAGGTGATAGCAAGATTTAAAGGCCTGTTAACGGAAAGCGAGTTTGTGGAATAATACAGAAAACATGGTTTAGGCTACGTGAGGGACATACTGAACCTGGAGTGCCTAATGCAAATAAAGACAGCAAATGAAAAGCCACAAAGTGTGAGTTACAAATCACAAAACCAATGGTAATCAAACGAGCTGAATGTATTTCTAGGTCAACTGTCTGAAAGTGCCTAAGAGATCTTTTGCAAGCAAGACAGCTATGCAGCCTTGAAGGCTGCAACCTAAAGAAGGACCTGATTGAGTTAACGGTCAGCATTGATCTCTCAACCTCCAATAAAGGAAGACTTGTCTACATGATTCTGTCCAGATTTACTCATCCAGTCTGAATCATTTCATCTGCAGCATGATTAGATCTGTAGAAAAGTGCTTAGATTTCTGGTTAAACTTACTTTTTCCCTAGCAGTTATGTTGGCTGGTAAGTTGTGCAAGCATCACTTACTGCTCTTTGAAATTCCATGTTCCAGTCCACAAACGTATAGTCGTTGGAATTTTTTTTGATGCCCTGAATGTCTACAGAATCATCCTAAATGTCTGCCTTACTGAATGTTCTCAAAACCTAATGGTTAGAATAGGCTTTCATTGTTTTATTTACAGACCTAAATGGTTTTGCATGTTTCAAGACATTTGCAAATTGCTTTTGTAAGAAATTAGAGATTTGATAGCATCTGTTCTTTCATTAGCCCTAAGGTATGTATGCCTCAGACTCCTCGGTTTATTCTGCTGAATTATGTTGGACAGCAGATTTATGTTGATTCGCCATCTATGTACACAGCACAGTGGATTGTGTTAATACTCCAGTTCTTGGACATGGGCCGATTCTCTCTGTGGAACTTATTGAGCTCTGCAGTTTAACTATTTTGTCTTTAGTGTGGTGTTTCATTTGACTTGCCTAGTTCGAGGGCTGAGATTGTTATGTTCAGTTTATGAAAATAACAGATCACAGATTTCTGTTATCCTAATTCTGTGATCCTGATTCTTCATCATGGATTAAATGAATACGCAGTAAGTCTTCCTTTTAGATCAGCCAGAGGTATATTGAAGTGGTGATTGAGAGCTTTTTTTTCCTTTCAAAGTGAAGTGTTATTACACTTCTTTCTCAGGTGCTCCAACAATCACTCTCAGTGAGTGTTTTTTTTTTTTTTTTATTAAGATATACTTAATCTTAACAGACTTTACAATCAGGTAAGTAGCCAGCCCTAGATAAAAAACTCAACTTTGAAGGTTTATGATCATATTGGTCTCTGTATTTAGTAGTCTAACAAATCCTACTGAAGGTGGTTGAGATGAGAGGAATCCACTCCGTTCCCCCAACCAACACCCAAACCGGGAGAGTGCCTCTAGCACCCATAATGAGATACTGCGTGAGGCTTCAGACCTTGTTTAGGGAGCGAAACGAAAGATGGGTTGAGGAAAATGGGCTCTTGTTATGAGAGGGTAGCCAGAAGATGGAGGGCAAAGTGGGAAGACCACTAGGCTGTCAGCCATATAATTGGCCAGTAGAGTCTGTAGTGTGAAGGAAAATGGAAGGTGAGAGGTTAAGTAGGGGTGTGGCCAAGAATCAGTGGGGAATCCTTTGGCAGCCACAGTCACCTGGGTCATGCAACAACCCATGCCTTTGGAGTTTTTGGGGGTAGGCACCCAGAGGTTGCAGATCCTGTTAGTTTTAATGGGTCCAAGGAGTTTAGCTTAGCAGTCTGGCTTGCAGGCCTGTTCTCCAGTCACCAAGTGACTTTTAACCTGCTTAGCCTGCTCTGTCTTAGCCTATTGTATTATTTCTTTTAAGATGGCTGCCTTTGTTTAGAGTTAGAACAATGTTTTGATTTAGTTATCAGTGCCACTGTGAAGGTGTCACTATCAGCACCAAAACTAAGTGATGTACATAGGTATTCACATCATGCCCCTTTCCCACTTACATGGGACAGGAACATAATGTACTTTTGATGGGAATTGTTTACATAAATGCCGCCGCAAGCCTGCCACTTATCTATTGCTTGTGAACCTACCTGCGTCAGGGGGTCCTACAAGATCTGTACAAATACATCTCACACAGACTGGATAATCAGAGGGATTCCTACCAGATGCTATCGACACCATCTATGCTGCATGGCCTCTTGATGCAGACCTAGCCTTCGTATTACCACTGAGTCGGACCTAGAACTCATTCCCAGGTAACAAGGTTTGGGGTGCGCTTCTCATGGACATGGTACTGGCAGATTAGGTTTATCACACCTAGCTCTTGTTAGGTTAGGGATTAGGTTCTCTATGCTAGATAGTTTATATTTCATGTTTATTGCAATATGGTGGAGGTCTTTGTATTCATGACTCATCTTTACAATCATGCTTCTTTTATTATGCATTATCCTAATCATTGCAGCTCATGCATTTTACCGTAGATTGCAGCCTTTTCAATAAGTATATTAAAAACTATCTTGCATCTTCTTTATTGCCTGTGTGTGGCTGAGAGTTATTATCTTGGAAAGTGGCAGGTGTAAAGTCTAAAGGGGAAAAAATCACTTTCTGAACTCCTTAAATCCTGGTATAACTTGCCTCCAAGACACCTGGTCTATCGGGGAGTTGCAGTTAAAAAATTATTACACTTTTTGCTGCAAGGCCTCCCCCTCAACAAGGGGTCAAGCCAAGGGAGGGGTTGCATGTTTGTTGTCGAATAGGCTGCATTGGCAGCATGAATGTTTTAGAGACCACAGTAACTTGTTTTTAGCTGTAACTTTGCACTGCATTGGAGTTGGAGACAAGGTAACCTCCCTTACATTGATTAACTCTTATGCCCCCTCCCCTCCCCCCACCCCCCCGTCCGGCGTCCCTTTTAATAATCTTTTAGTCAAGGTATTTTATTACATCAAGGAGCCTTGCGACAGGGATCCAGGAAACCAAATCATTACAGTAGGAGATCTAAATTGTAAGACTTCTAACCTAGGGCTTGCTTCCTTTTGCGATGAGGAAAAGGAGGAAGCATTTGGACGACCTTGTATTTTCCCTCACAAAATAAGGCCGGATAAGCGTGGGAAGCTCTTTCTCGAGTATCTGAAAGAGAATGATTGTATTGTTGCTAACGGTAGACTCCCATCTGACTCCCCAGCTCATTTTACACATAAATCACACAAGGGTGCTGCAATCCTGGACAATATGGTATCAAGCTATCAGTCTTTTTCTTTGTTAAAGGATATAATAGTATTACAGACTACCCTTTGTAAGAATCCATTTTGTATTGCTCCTTTTCCTTTAACACATGTAGTTTGAGTTCTCTCTCTCTGAACGCACTGCCTATCACATATGTTATTTTATGTATATTTGTTTAAGTAAAATAAGCCTGGCTCCACACCATGGGCTTGCAGCTTGTTTCTTTCCCTAGCTGGGGCACGTTACTCATTATAATCATGTGGTAAAAATAACTAACCGACCTCGGCTGTTGTATTTTGGGGAAGGAAAGGCTATTATCTATACCTTTGAACCATGCAATCCTTTGAAGGGTCTCAAGAATGTAGGAAGTCAGGCAGCTGCAGAAGGGAGTCGAGGACAAAGCAGGGAATGGAACCGGTGTGTGGAAACTGATTACCTCCTAAAAATATCTGCATGACGTGTATCATTATTTACGTATAAATATCAATGTTAAACGCTCCATGCTAGCACACTTTACTTCGGGCCAGGGATGCCAGTTGTAAATCTGTCCTCTTCGCTGCAGCAAAAATAAATAGACCTTTGGTCACTGATTTTTCACTCCGGCTCTCCGTGTCAAAACTCTTTAAAAAACGTGCTTTACACGTTAGTGATCATAATATTTTAGTTGTCTCTCTCGACTTAAAGGTGCAATCTGCTGATTCATGCCGTTTAGCAGGGCAAAACCCCCAGTTTAATGTCAAAACTGAAAGAACATATTGGTCCCCAGGTAGTTTCAAGGGGCTCAAAGGTATCCTAGAAAGTACCCTGAATGATCTTGGCAGCTAGGTAGGAAAAGTAATGGGGAGTTTCTGTTTTTATGCAACTAGTTGTTTCAATCCCCCACCAGAAGCCCCAGAATAATCGTAAAGCAAAATCCCGCTCCCTACTATTATTGAATAGAGAAATTAATGCTCTTATTCATAAACAGTATAGGGATCATACATCTGTGAGGCAATCCCAGCTAGACATCTTAAAAGGAAGGAGAAGGAGGTTAAGAGTGCGCCTAAAAAAGGATGCTACAAATAGATTCTGGGTTGCAGTAAGAGAAGCAGCCGCTTCCGGCCACACTAGGCGGTTTTGGTCTCGGATTGCAGAGGGGTGTGGTACAAGAACCAGGCCCCTCTCAATATCCATCAACTAATTAAGCTGGTCTGCTTTTCTATCTGACCTTTATGCTTCTTATGGGACCACAGTGGAACTCCCCCAAACCAGATTCAATTCCTCTTATTCAAATCCCACTCTAAAAGAAATTGGGGCAGCTATAAGAGGAATGCGTAGTTCAGCCACAATGGGCCCAGATGAAATCCCAATACAATAAATAAAACATGACATATCCTCCTGGTGTAGGATTTTATTCCCAGTGTATCAACATTGCTACAAAGCCAGGAATGTGCCTCAACCCTGGAAGGGTATCATCGTTGTCCCTTTGTTTCAAAAAAGGGGATCAAAGTTGCCGTAGGAATTACCGCCAGATTGCCCTTTTGGATGCGGTTGGAAAAATCTTTATCAACTTTTTGTTGTCACAGATTAATGACTGGGCAGAAATGTATAAAATTTTCCCCTTGGAGCAGTCAGAGTTCAGGAGAAATCATCGCACAATTGACAATATCTCTGTTCTGCAAGTAATTAACGAAAAATATGTCTCTCAGAGGGGGGAAGTGATCTACGCAGCCTTTGCAGACTTCTCCACAGCATTTGATAAGGTAGATTGTGTCTTGTTATGAGGAAGCTCCTAAGACCAGGCATGCCCGGTATTCTTTGACCTTGTGGTAGTCTTTCACTCCTCCACCTGGTGCAGAGTTTTGCTAGGGGGTGAATGAGGTCTATCTCATGCCATTCCAACCAAAAACGGCCTAAAACTCTGATGTATGTTGGCACCATTGTTATTTTCCCTGTATCTTTCGGACTTACCTGCGCATTTACACCAGTTTGAGGGTTTTGCCCCTAAATTAGGAGGTAGACCATTATGTTGTCAACTTCATGCAGATGACCATCATTTTAGATCGCACCCCAAAGGGGCTTAGTAATAGTCTTCAAGCCCTTGAACAATACACTGAAGCCCACTTTTTAAAGATAAATTGCTCTAAAAGCAAAGTGTTGTGCTTTCATAGGAATAAAAGACTTAAGTACAGCAATTTTTGCTGGACCTTGGGAGCTCAACACCTCAAAAGAGTAACATCTTAGGCCTTTTTGGGTAAAATCGTCTGTGGGAGCCTTAAAGACAGAGAGCACAATCAAAGGAAGGCCCCATCCCACGCTAACGGTCTGAATGCCTTATATAGGGCAACAGGCAGAAGGCACTTTAAACACCTCTTAAAGGTTTATCGGGTGAAGATACCTCCGTCTCTACTGTATGGTATAGAGTATATCGCGGTATCAAAATGGATCTTTCTCAATAAACTCGAGGGACATGTCTTAAGGAATATTTTAACTGTAAACTCCATCTTTTCGGCACCAATATTAAGACTTGAGTTGGGCTTGTGCAGTTCTTTTAGTCAAGGCCTGGCTGCGGTAATTTGCTGGATGTTTAACCTGATGACGTGCAGTGACACCTCTTTGCGGTCACTGCTAAAAAAAAGAAATATTAGCTGGTCATAGAGCAAAATATACCATCTGCAGGAATTTTCTATATCCCACGGATCATCTACAATTCGATCCTTCTGCAATTTTTACTCTCTCTCTAGCACTGCTCAAATCCACACTCAGGAAAGCAACCTGGGTGGCGAGTTTCTGCCAGGACAGCCAGGTCTGCGCACACAGGAAGAGTTCTCACATAATAACCGATTCCTTAAGGCCAAGGGTCACACAGCCCTACCTCATGTCTCATGAGGTGAGAAGATTCTGGCTCCTGCTGCGACAGGGGCAGCTTCCCCTTAATACATTACAAGCCAGATGGTTTGGTTCCTCTGCTATTTGTAATCTTTGCCATGTCCAAGATTTGAAACATCTTGTTTTAATCTGCCCTGCATTATTGCTCCATGGCTGCAGGTGGCTGTGCTCTATCTGTTTTACTTTTTCTTTTAGTACTGCTTCCAATTTATTACAAGCCCTCCTCATCCCGCCTAATGAAATGGTTTTGTGCTAGAGTTAACTATTTTTAGTGTTTTTAACATTGTACTAGTTTAATCAACTTGTTTACTAAAGTTTAATCCTTTTTCACTATGATTTTTTATAAACATGCATTATTTTTTTATGGGGACCTCCACCCGAGTTCTGTAACATAATAAATAAACTTGAAACTTATAGCTAACATGAGAAAAGAATACCTTCCGTTCCACCACGACTCCACTGAGATGTCACACTCTAGAGTCCATGCGTAAGGCTGCCAGAAATTACTTTTCGCTGTTTGGGTTTTTGGTGAGGAACTGCTTGTGAGCTGGAAAGGTTGGCAGACAGTTGCGACTTGTTGTAGGAGTGGCCTAGGCGCCTACCAACAAAAGTGCTGTCATCCCTAAACCAGCAGTCTCACCTAGGAGCGAGAGTCCAACTACGACAAGCTGGCATTATGCTAATCCACAGGGGACCTCCTGAGTTGCAGAACGCCAGTCACCCAGTCCCATTCTTGGAGCTTTTCTTGTTCCTGTCAGCCCCATAATGCCATTTGCCCCTGCTTTTCCAAATAGTCAGTGGTCAAATCGTGCTGTGATTTCAGCAGTGCATTCCAGTCTACTCTTCTCCACTCTGGGTCTCTTTCCCTCCAATGCCCATGAAAGGCCCTGAAAACATTTACATTTTGCAATCTTCAAGGAAGTGTCTATATGGTACTTTCCACGTGAAGCTCTCCAGTCTGTTATTCACCCTGCGTTGAATGCCTCTACTTTCAGGTCCCCGATCTGCCTGATACCGCCTTTCAAACCTGAGTGATCAGGCAGCCGCCCACTACGTGTCCTAACCATTAAATACATGTCTGCGCCTGCCGGACATGATGGGATGAAGTAGCTTCAGAAATTCTTAAAGGTCGACCTATTTTTCAAAACTTCAAACTCTACTTTTTAGTTTAAATAAGTTAAACTTCGTGGTGTTTTCAAGCAAATGTCCTTTCACTTATTTGGCTAATTATAATTCTTCTTTTAGGCGGAGTCTCTTTATTTCAAAGAGTTCGCTTGACCAAAAATCATTTAAATGCTTTAGGACCTCCCACGCCCACGGAGCTACGATATCACATGCAAACTACCCTATAAACCCAAAAAGTTCAATTACCTGTATATGGCTAAGACTGACCCATGGTATGGACCACTGTGTCGGCAAGACGTCAACGTGTAGAAGAAATCCCATTTATTTTAGAGAAAGCCATTTTCTACAGATTTGCAAAATCTTGCATTGCTATAGGCCTCCATGTGCTCCCGGTTGAAGTACGGGGAAAATGTATATATTTATATTCTTTTTTTTGTAAACGTGTTAATCTATTAAACTTGTGCCGGTCACTGTTTACATGTATTGTATGGCCCATTTCTTCTCGTTCGACCGTTGGCATTTAGAGTCATGCAGAAAATAAGGCTAAGGCGGGAACACATTGAGGCAAGGAAGCCGGGGGGGGGGGGGGGGGTTCATTGTGGTGAAATGGTAGCTCGGCAACTTGCGTGAACGTGCTAACAATGTGCCCTTTTTTATTAAGTCCGAAAAATGACACTTTTCACCTCATATTGTAATCCCGTAAGTATGAAGGAAGGGGTGAAATTCACTTCGGTGTTCCTCTGACTTGAATGAAGCAGTTATGATAAAGTGCCTGTTGTCCCCGTTGGTGGTCTGCCATCTAGCGGCCAACTCCGTTTCGACGTTTCGTGTTAGCTAAACAGAAGGCCATTATAATTCATCTTTTATTTTTTTACATGCATTTCTTTTCAGAAAGCGTATATGTCGGGTACACGAAAAACTCGTCAAAGGGATCGGACTTAACGGTAATCACTTAACCAATGTTGTGTTTAAGCTCATCTCGAATTGCGAAATGTGGAATGCATTGGTCACAGTCAGATCTGAGCAAAACAATGGTTCTGTATCCACTTGGAGAATACAGACTTAAGTGAGCCTCTCGCATGCTTTACGCACTAGCATCACTGGCTCTTGCAGCAGTTATGTCAGTTCATTAGCCATACAAACGGATCACTTCTTGTTCCGACACAGATTGCTGCTGCCCAAACTGGATTTTCATTCTGTTCGGTCACGTCAAACTAGAGTACCCAACACAAGGTCTGGGGAAAATATATTCCCTGAACATGCCACTACACTCTATGCCGATGAACTCTACGCCAATGACCTCCATACAACTCTATGCCGATGATCTCTATGCCACTCTACACCAATGATTTCTATGCCACTCCACTATATGCCAATCTCTATGCCACTCTTGCCGACGATCTCTATGCCACTCTACGCAGATGAAATCTACTCTATGCCACTGCAGTGTGTGCCACCCTACCCAACTCCAATACATGACACTCTTAGACATTCCACTGTACGACACTCCACTCCACTCTCCTCTATGCCACTAATATTCATACTGAACAGCAGCCACGCTGGTGAACAACATGGCTAAAACACATTGGCAAAGGCAATAGCTCTTGCATAGGGGAGACCTACTGGCTTTGCCAATTTGTGTCTTTGAAGGTTATTACTCTTGAATTGTACACCTTCCCTTGCTGGAACTATGTCAATTAAAGAAAAAGTGCAAGACAGGCTTTGGTAGGTAAAAGGTATTCTGATAGTGCTCTGCCTTCACAGAGTTTGCCCCATGGACATGTTTTCTGCGTAGCCATTCAACGCAAGAAGTTGAACTGCAAAATATATGAAGCTATGGTGGTACATCCAGAGTTCTCTCATTTTTATATCGAGCTGCAGTTGTCCAGATGGGTTGCTCAAAATCTCTTCATATTTTACACCAGTGGTGTTCAGTCAGACACTTTAAAACCTAGTAATCTGAGAATATACCCTTTTTTTAACCACATACCGAAGAATGGTGAACCCGCTCCTTCCTACACCCACATTTAGTCCCGGGTTTCATTTTCTAGGTCTCTCCAACTACGAGATTGTTGTTTTTTTGTAATCAACCAACGTACCTTGTACTAATATACACATTTATTTACTATTTTAACACACGGCTCTGTTGGTTTCCTATAGGCCTTCAGGGGGTTGAATGCATTGCATGTCGGAGTTGAATGCACTAAATGTCATAGTGATGTATCGCATCTCAAAGGGGATACATTTTCTCTCCTACAAATAAATTGTTAAAAAGAAAAAAATAAATCGATGAAGATGTATAATAGATCTGTAGCCACAAAACTGTTCATGTGGACTGGAGGTGGAAACTGACTTCCCTACTGCACAGTCACAGAAGCCACAGAAATAAACCTTAACAATGAGGCTCAAGTAAAGTGCTGTTCCATTTCCAGAAAGAAAATCAGGTTGTTGTGTGAACACGTGATAAGCTTTTTCTTCTAAGGAAAACAGCTCACTACAGGGGAGACCATCTCAACTGGACAACAAGTTTAGAGGCCAATGAAGCTTAGCTCGAGGACAAGACACATACTACAATAAATGCAGGAAAGAGGAACCTCCAAATCCCCTCCCCAAAAATTGAAAAAGCGGGTGCAGTAAAAGCTGTGAATTTTAGCATCATGTGACCATCTGTAGTCACATATAGGCTATCTGAGAAATAACTGATTAAATCTTTAAAAATAAAATCAGCTTTAACTGTATGCAAGAGCCAGATTGAAAAAAGAAACCCTTGGAAACACCCAACATCCATATTTTCCTATTTAGGTGAGAAAACGTGACTACATTTTTTATCTAAGACGTGGGAACAGATTTCTTACTTCAATGTGAAGATCATCAAGTGTCTCAATTCGATCTTGCTCATATGAAAAATCAAGTACACAAAAAGCAATCACTAAGTATGACTCCCTAGCCAGCACTGTCATTTTTCACTTTCAAATCTCCAACAGTTGATAGGGCAGTTTTGGTGAAGTGTTCTTTAATCTCTCATCAGTTGATACTACGACAATACTACACTATCTTAGTAGAGTAGTCAGTTTTTACAGGCCTAGTACTTAATACCTAAGGTCACAAGGCATGTCACAATATTTATACAGACGCTACAACTACAGTTTTGTCTAACATTAGCTCTCAGGACATTGAAATATAATAATGTTTCGATGTTTTCCCCTTTTCAATTTTTCTGCACTGCACTTTCCAAATATGCCAGGAATATTCAAATATACAGAACGACAGAGAAGAAATATGTTTATTTTTCAAATATATTGCCACTTACAGGGAAGAAATGCAAGACATAGCAGTTAAAAATAAAAAGATTGTCCTGCACCTGGCCAGACCTATTTCGAAGACAGGAAGTAGAGGCAAAGTGATACAAGACACAAAGAAAATGAAGGAAAAGAACAAACAATGGAGAAAATGAAAGTAAGATAAAGAGTGAAGAAAGAAGGATTGAGGACTGTATGAAGAAAAAATAAAATAAAAAGATAGTGTTAAAGCCTGAGTGTCTGCGGTTTACATGCTACACAGTCTGGGTTCTGTTTTTCTCCCCAAACTGTCAGGTTACAGCTAGTGGAAGTTCTTGGATTCACTAAATGCAAACAATTATGGCAGAACACACAACATTTAATAAGACTACCTGGTTGCCTAAAATTCAAGTGTTCAATAAAGGTTTGGACATAAAGATGTAAAGTGACATGTGACAAACTTGTTTTAAAACATCTATTACACATGATTAAGAGTTTGGTTAAAAAAAAAAAAAAAATACAACTTACGTTTTGCTTCAGACAAATTAGAATTAGGTGACCAGACCAGCATACCAAGGTTTTCTCTTTCCTGATATGACTTGGCAATTTCTGTCAAAGAAAAGGAAATAGTAAATAATATGTCAACATAGATGTTCCATCTATATTGATATATACGAAGAATCTTCCGTAGCAATAACACTACCAGAAAATATAATAGCATAAAGTAGTATGACAGTATGTGAATCTAAGACAAAACACAAACAGTGACTGAAAATAAATTAAAGAGCAGATCTGGAGATGGAAACTATTAAATGTTGATAGATGTAAAAATACTTTAGAATAAAGAGACTTAGTCACAAGATTTCATGTATTACCCCAAACACAAAATGAACTATCAGTTGAAGAAATGAACAAAGAATAACCCTTTGAGCAGCCCATCAAATGATGTGGGTAGGATCACCACTAATCAGACTGAGCAATCATTTGACCCGCCTAGAGTGGAATCTGAGTGTTTGGCTGGCAAGTCTAGTCCAGGGCTGTTAAGCGATAGTAGGCTAACAGCTATTGTTCACTATATTAGTGGATATTGTAAGTACAACCAGAAACAAGTAGTCTCTTTAAAAAAATGGCAAAACCCTCCTAGCAAATGGAATCAGCGCCTGGATACCCTTGGGGGAGATAGTGCGCTTTAAAAAACCCATATCACGCCAACCAATGTTGAGTCAGTTCTACCCTTCTACTTTAACTCAGGAATATGTGCAAGTACATGTCTGAAAACAAAAGGGTACAGATTAATTTATTTATCTGCAATAAAAAACATGAATGCTATAAAGCCAGATGATTGCAAACAGTTTACATTGAAGCATTGTGCGGTTCCTGATGCATATTTAATGTAGTTAAATCAATAATCTGACAAAGTGGAAGCTCAAAATTAAGTTCTCCATTCTTTAGCCGTATACTTGACAATAGAACAAGTACTAAAACAAGTACTGGAAAAAGTCTATAGAACAAGACCGGGTGAATAATCGCACTTGCAGTCCATTGACAAATTTAGCCATGGTTCTCGAAATTGTTAGAAGATGTTAATTATTGATTGCGATACTGTACTTACAGCTAAAACAACTGGTAATAAGAAGAATTTGAGTCAGGTTAACTTTAAGTGGGAAAGTTCAAAGCGATCTTGTGATCAATATTAAAGTGTCCTGAAGGATTGTACAAACAGCTTTAATATATTAAGCAATGACAGTAAACAAGATTGGTACTATGATGCAGCTATTAAAAATACCCTTTGAAATGGCCCTTGATCCCTAAAGAGAAGTTATAAATAGGAAAAGAATGAAAGTTGAGAAACAGAAATCGTATTTTGTCCAGTCTCTTGCAAGTACACGGATCAAGCAAAAAACAGAACACTCCTAAATAAATACTACCCATTTCAAATAAAGTTACAACGGATTTAGCAAAATAGCCACTGAATTATGCAGACAGGGTGTTGGTAACTTAGAAGTAGGAATGACAGCAATTCGGAATCAACAACCTGCTGATACTAAACTGGGTCCTGATCGTACTTATTTTGAGATGAATCAAGTTGTTGTCGTAGCTCCAATATTTACTATATGAAAAGTTAAGAAATAAGAGCATTAATATAACCAAGAACAAATGGGACTAATATCATGTATACAGGTAAATCAGAAAGGGAAATCCAGAACTGAAAATGTAGTGGCGGCAAGTGGCGTGGCGGCAAGTGGCAAAGCGGAGGGTGGCGCAGCAAAGTCGAGTGGCACAGAGTGAAGTGGAGTAGTGTATTGTAAAACAGAGTTGAGTAAAGTGGCATGGCATAGAGCGAGCTTTGCAGTGCATCAGAGTGGAGTAGTGTCAGAGAAGAGTACAGTTTAATGGAGCAGCGGCTCAGAGTGTGGTATCGTAGAGTGTAATGTTGTACAGTGTTGTTGCATGGCCCTGAGTGAAGTGTTTATAGTGGTTAAGGGTAGAGTGCAAAGGTGTAGAGGGCAGAGGACAATGGTGTAGAGTGTAGTGGTACAGAATACATGGAAGTGGTGCAGAGTGGTGCCAAGTAGAGTGCAGTGGCGCAAAGTGGGTCAGGGCGCGGTAATTCAAAGTAGAGTGGTGCAGAGTAGGGGAGTAGAGTAGTGGTGCAGAGTAGGGGAGTAGAGTAGAGGTGCAGAGTAGAATAGAGTGCAGTGACAGTGCAATGGAGGAGAGTGCAGTCTTGTAGAGTGTCAGTGAGTTCAGTAGCGAAGAGCGCAGTCTTGCAGAGTGGAGTGTCATAGTGTGCAGTGGAGGAGTGGCGAAGAGCGGACTGGTGTAGAATATTGTGTTGCAGAGTAAAACAGTGGCATAGAGTGCAGTGACAGTGTGCAATGGTGTAGAGTGACGTGGTGTAGAGTGGCACAGGTTAGAGCAGCACAGGGTGCAATGGCGTTGAGTTGTGAGGCCGAGAGTGCAGTCTTGCAGAGTAGAGTGGCATACAATGAAGTGGCGTAGAGTAGCTGCGGTGTTGCCTTCACTGGAGCAGCGTACCCTTTATGAAGTACTACTGGTGTTAGACTTAGACTTGTGCCATCCTTTATTTTTAAAATAGAGTTCCAAGCTTGGGGAAAAAAAATCGCTTCACCTTTGACGGTAAATTAGTAACATGTATTCTTGTAGATTAACATACCCCCGAAAAAGGGCTTCGGCCCGAAATCCATCGGGATTTTAAAGCATTCATTCGCATGTTCATTGAATGTACACCATTTGAAAATGATGAAACTTAACGTATGAATAAATACGTGGCTTTGATGAAGACTACATTTTACTACTAAATGTAACTACTGAAAACTAATATACCACAAAATAAAATCAACCATAAATAGCGTCTGAAACAGTTTACGCATGAAACATTTTACTTCACACTTGTTTTATAAAGGCGACACTAAAAGACCATTCACAGAGGTGATACGTTACGATTTAAGGCGTGTGAAATTAATGCAGGTCATCGCACTGCATGACCACGTCCAGTAGAGCATATGTAAGGTGGTCTTGTTTTTATAACTAAGAGCGGTGTTCCCAGCCCATTACCACTTCCATTTTTTTTTATTTTTTTTACCGTATGATTTGACCCTGCAGTACCTTCAACACCCAGTTGATGGCAGGATGCTCCAACATTCTAGACACGAAATTACATTAGAACCACAGGATGTCGAGTTAGGTTTGTCTGGCGCCTTAAGATCCAATGTTATTGAGTTAGATATGTTAAATCCCCAATGGTGCGCGACCAACCTTCCTAAATGCAACAAATCGCAACATTTCAGACAGCTGTCTTTCCAGAAAATCGGCTGAGTGGGCTATATCTACTTGTAAACATGACGAAACCGGTTATGCAAGGTGGGACACAGTCGAGACATTATGTGCAAAATGTGTAATTCAGGTAGCAACTACCTTCATTTCACAGGCTGTCTAATGATCAGAGGAGATTAACATGTCAAGATACATTTAGGAAAAGACAGGCATTTTTTTTTTTGTTTGTTTTTGTTTTTTAGAAATAATCAAGTGCCCCAGAGGGTTCATTAACCCGCTTACTGTTTCTTTAGCGGGTACGCTATGTAGTGATTCTCTGCATTTTTATGTTACATGGATCACTTGTCCCGCAATTCAGAAAAGCTTATCAGTTTATCATAATAATCTTTATCATTTTAATTCGGACTGCCCATTCATTTGAGCTGGCTAAACTCAATATTCGAGACAAATTAAGTGGTTTTAAATAATCTGGGCGGGTGATTTTAACGGCAGACTTTGCACTTTTTTTTTTTTTTTTTACAGAATGCACTTAGTGGTAAATTGGGATATGATGAAGTGGACTATTTACACTCTGAACACAACCCCTGTGGGGAAGTTTTTAACAAGATTATAAATAGATACGATTTAGTGGTCCCGTTTGATTTTGTCCCTACAGTAGGTAGTAAATGTGTTACTTTTACAGAGAAGGACAATGGAAGTATGACTGATTATACCATTATTTTAGAATCTGTGGGTCCCAAGGTATCCAGGTTTGCCATCATACAGAACTGTACAAGTGACCACAATCCCTTGGCTCCTCCACTGGCTCTAGCTCATACACAACTTAAATGTAAACGCTCTATCCCACAAATCGGTTCACATGAATACAGGTATTCTGTGAAAAGGGACGAACATTGACTCCTATTACTTATTATACGAGTTAGTGGCCAGGAGTAGGGACAGACAAGGTTATGGTCTGTTTTAGGAAAGGAGGTAATCTGGCCCAAATACTTAGGTCTTGAAACGCGATTTTTGGAGCAGCGACTGAGCTAGTGGCAGTTCCAGCATCATCAAGGGAGCCAGCCATTAAAATATATATATATAGTCTGATAAGGCTTGTTCTTCTGACCACTGGAAGCTAATGGGGGTGGCTCCAAAATTCCACGTGTGTGGTAGAGGAAGTTAAGCTATGCAGAGCCATATACAAGGAGACGATCATAGCGAGAAAGAAACCTATTACGCAGGAAGTCTGAGTGAAGTGAGGATGATAGCCCGAATAATATGTGCCTTTTCTGGAAAACTGTAAATGCACCATCCTTTCATGATAGTATTCATTTTAGTGTTGTGCCTATCATACTGTCTTTGTGGAAGGATCATTTTACTAAAATGTGTTAATGCCCCACAATATATATATATTGATATAGGTATGCCCCCTTCTGAAACGGATATGGGTACTATAGATATATTAGCATTTAGCCTGGAGGTAGTAATTAGAACCACTGAACACACTCCCAGGAATAAGGCCCCGAAACCGATGCAGTTCCTTCAGATCTTTTCAAAGATAATACTGATTTGTGGTCTACTAGTTAATTTTTTGAGGGGTGCCAATCATGTAGGACCCCCCACAATTCTTGCCAAATTTGATTATTGTTCCCAGCTTTAAAAAGGGGACGGGTCAAACCCCCAGATGTTATCTTCCCATATCCCTGGTTGACTCTACAAATGAGTTGGGCAGAGTCCTGTTAGATCGCCTTGAGGCATTAGCCACAGAAAAATCCATCATCTTGTCTGATGCAGAGGATGGATTTAGAGAGGGGACAGGCACTATTGACCAGCGTCTGAACCTTTAACAAATGTAATATACCAGGATAAAGAAGGGCTCTGTCCACTTAGACTTCGTGGACCTCGGCTCGACCTTTGATTGTGTGAATCGAACAACGTTATGAATTAGGATGTTAGAAATGGGAGTTGAGCTCCCTATAGTGGGTTGACAGAAAGTGTTGGATATGGGCCCAACGATGAGTGCACTTTCCCAATTAAGATCGGGGAGGGAGGTGTTGGCCTCTTTTCTCTTCAGGTAATATGTTAATGAGCTTGAACAATATGACAATCTTTAACCCTGTGGGCACGGCCAATGGCCAACAGCCAATAGCTGCACACCATCCCCAGTGCGTCTGTCTGGGGGAGGGATTAAAAAGGGAGCTTTGGAGCAATGGGTTTCCTTCGACCTCCCCAATGAGGCTTGAACTGCTCAGAAATCTTCCAGAGAAGCCAGATTTACTTTTATTTTGTATGTAATGACGATCAGCGCGCAGGGTGCGCCAACATCACATTACAAAAGTGAAAGTAAAACGAGCCACTCGTTTTCACTGAATCAGTTCTTATGGGCATCTCAGCCCACTGAGCACTCCTTCTTATGGGAGAGGTATTGCTGGAAAAGGGAGAATATCCCCTTTCAAAAGGTACCTCTATCCAGTGGATCCTTGCTTGGGGAGTGCAACAGGAGAGTAATGCCCAAGCAGGGGAATTTACTCACTAGACCAAAGGGATTTGGGGGGAGGCGGTCCCTCGGGCAAGGGTTACTCAGCTAATCTAGGGCCCAAAATCCACAGCTACCCAACATTGGGGGGCAGGGTTCCTGATGAGGGTGAGTTTCCAGGGGAAAAATGTGATACATTCATGTGGCTAGTTTCCCATCACGGGCACTAGACCTACCCACATAAGCGACTTACCATTTTTATTGTAAGGCATGTGGAAGCATAGCATATTATAACACTTATTACCAATTGTATTTCATTGCATTTAAGCCGTCCAAATGTAAGCCACTGTGTAAAAAAGCCGACATTTTGAAAAATACCTTCTAAATCAGATGTTAGTACGACATACACAAATTCATAGATGTTCAAATAACCACTGCTCCTAAACTCCTTACCTTGGTGCCATTTCTGAAATATGTAGGCTGCCTTGATGCCCATTTTTCACTTCACATATTTAACAATACAAGTTCAATAATGAAGTTAATCCACCATGTGTTAGTCTATACTTGGCTAACAATGAAAAATTATTTGCACAATGCAGCTCAGTTGCTGGCTCTGAGTAAGTTCTCTGGGTTCGTGGAGAACCCACAAACCAGACGCTCCAGGACACTACAACACAATCAAGAGCATTCTATGGCGCAATATGTGACATTTTGCAGCACAATATTGCATTTTTACCTGCATTTTTGCACCACTTTATTTACCTACAGTTCATTAGTTTTGCATACTTTTGTTTCAGATTTCAAGTTTAATGTATAAGTCACCTTAGTAGAAGATAAACGCTCTCTAATCTAGCTTTAGGCCTGTAGGAATGCGCTTTCCACAAATTTATATATTTATTTACACATACATGTAAATATTTCTCCTCAGAATCCTGTACAATAAAGTAAAGTAAAGCGTGCACCCTCACTTGCCAAATGTGTATTTTCATGAATATTAATCAACCTTTTAAAGTCTCCTTGTGGCTGTCAGCAGTGTTTTTAAGAAGATTGGCTTCTAAGGATTTGGCCACTTTGTTTTGTCGAGGCATTTACTCTGGTGATATGAATACACGCAATTATATTCCATACCTAAAGGGCAATTTCCAATCGTAAAACGATATAGCCCAGTTTAATACTTCTGCCTCAAGAGATATATATGTCCTCCATAGCTGCTGCCCGGTATACTTGCCACCTCATGGCAATGGGTTGACAGCTGCCCATTTCAGTATCCCCACAACTTTGCAACAAATAACATCTAAACAGATTACAGAGTGCTTTCATTGTGTAGGACTACCTGTTGCAAAGGGTTTATGTTGTGTATAGCCACATTCAAGATGTGGGGTAATACATAAAACCAATTTTACATATTTGTTTAGCCATATTTTTGATTATTGTCCATACCTTGTGTATTACCAGCTACTAGTATAATGACTTTACTAAGACAAGTATAAAGTGCTTTATGATTTGCTCATAACTGGAAAAATTGTAATCGCTATTATTCTTCGAACGTGTGCATCTTATTCTACAATAGCGACTCCAGTCCTTTGGATTTGTTGGTAAATTGGGTATATGATGAATAGCATCTTGTGATGTACACTGTACATTTCTTCCTTTTTATGTGTTTAGTTTTAACCTTGTAATTATTTTGATGTATTTTGTGATTTTTTTTTTTTTTTTTAAGACACAAAGATTCACTGGCTGACTATGGCTATCCTGGTTTTTCATGTACTTCTTGGAATCATTAAACAAAGAAATAGCTTCACCCCTAAGAGGGGTTCCAGTACATTTATACTCAGAAGTTTCTTATTTTAAGAATTAGTCTTAAAGTATACATGTCTATCTAGAGGAAGCTTTTTCGTCTTCCTCCTTTTAATAAAAACAAATCAAGAATCGCACAGGGAATTGGGGCTAAAAATTCCTTAAAATATAGGGACCTCACCTAGGGAAGATTGTAGATTAAAAAAAACAACTGGGGCAAATCAAGACACCCCAGCGGGTACGCTGGCAGTACTCACTGGAAGGGTCTTCAATCTTGGAACTGAATGGGATACACTCGATTTTAGGTACTTTTGGAACAAGGTCAGGCATGACACCAATGCTCAATAGATACTGGGAGAATTCTCAAGGACCTGTGGAAATTCTAGAACATTATTGCCTTGTCAATTACGGGTAGAAGAATATCCTTGACAAAGATGGTATTTCTAGTGCAATGTCTTTATGTGCTGCAGAATTCTATGTGCCCAATCCTATACCACTTATGCTGTTCTTTAGGAAAAACGCAGATGGGTCAAATTAGATATGTTGTAACTCCCAAGGCTGAATGGAGGACAGAGTTTAGCTGACCTCTTTCTGCATTATGCAGCAATGAATCTACAATACGCAGGACATTGGTTTGATGATGGCGATAGCTGTGAGAAAATTATTATACTATTGGTTGGTTCTATACTCAATATACGTTGCCTGAAGCTTTCATGATGGAGAGCAACACCCCTAAATGTAACCCGTACCTAGTCTGGCAAAGGGTGGTAAACTGGATACTTAAAATATTGATGTTTACACTAGACACTACAGTACGGTCTATTAAGTCTTTGAAGGTCATAACTAGGGACATGCCCCTTGTCAGATAGAGGAAGGGGGCTGTAAAATGGTCTGTGGCTAGTTCTTAAACAACAGATATCTGTTATTTAAGCAGGAACTTGCGATATCTCGAGTGGGTCAGGGACTGGCTCACATTACCAAAGAAAACTGGACCACATTCCTGGAAGCACACCAACTACCAAGCCTGGTTTGAAGCAGACAATCAATCAAACATCTCTACGCAGCCTTTGTACGGGATGAAGGGGAGCCATA
This sequence comes from Pleurodeles waltl, assembly GCF_031143425.1. Taxonomy (NCBI): domain Eukaryota; kingdom Metazoa; phylum Chordata; class Amphibia; order Caudata; family Salamandridae; genus Pleurodeles; species Pleurodeles waltl. Next base: position 473,438,740 of record NC_090448.1, read on the forward strand.
GAACAGACCACTGGGAATCTAACTGATGGCTGTTTGGAACCACTGAAAAGCATGCTTGCAAGCTTTCTTCCAGCCTTAGTCAATCAAATCTCCCAACCCAAGCAAACGTTTTAAATGAATACAAATTCAGTTTTTTTCTAGCTTACTCCAACAAACCCTTACTAATCTAGCCGGCCAGATCGAAGAGAAGGAATCAAAACTGAATCATGCAAGAAGCCAATTGATGCCCTAGTGGTTATTTATCTCCTGCAAGGCATGCCACCGTGTTTTGTTGTGAATGGCAAATTAAACATTACATAATCAGTCCCTTTTTGATAGTTCTCTTAAATGCAACTTATTTGGAATTCTACTAATAAGCACCATCTGCTTTTTTGACACCTATGACCCATCTGAGTTTCACATCAGTCCAACATGTCAGTGGTTATACCCACGTACCTGGGATAATAAAAATACATTTTGCACAGATTAAATTATTTGAGGGGTTAGGGATGAAAGTGAAATTAGATCACTCTAAATACATTTAATCAACTGAAAACGTATTGGATGGGGTAAAATATATACAAAAGTATACCAAAATATTTTGGATCATTTTGAAGGCAAGATGAATAAGAAATATAAAATAAATGAAAATAAGGAGTTGCATGTGATACCTCCTCTTATCAAGAAACATAAACAAGTTAAAACAATTTAAAATTACAGTTCTAGCGTTTATTCATGGGCATGGTAACATTTAGGCTGAAAATTAAAAATTGAATAAAACTGTTACGCATACGTTACTACAAAAATAATAACTGGAACTTAAAAAAGAATATGGTCGCTGGAGGGTATGGTTATTGCAGTAGTAAAAGTAATATATACAACACTTCCCAAAATTATGTAAGACTAGGCAAAAGAATAGTGGGCGAATGATGGGCTTCAGCAAACATGCTAACTATTCAGGAAAGCCGAAGTTAACTAAATTCTATCTAAATACACTGGTTTCAGAAACAGTTAGCAGTTCCCAAGTAAGCAAAAGAAATTTCAGGAAAAATCTTAGTGGCTTGAATTTAAACTGCTGAAGTTTAGCAAGCTCAAAGGTAGAAAAATAGTTGAAGTTCAAACTAACTGGTTGCTTTGCCCAGCCAAAGGGGCACGAACAATTCACTGCTCCTATGTTAGCACACGTATGTTATAGCTGTCGAAATTCAGAGAGCAATTAAAAAAAAAAAAAAATGGAATATACAGCATGGAGAATGAAACACAAAACATATTCATTAGCTACGGGTGAGCGGCAATCAACAGGAAAACAAAATTACTAGAAAACAAACTCGGCTAATTTTGGTACAGAATAAAGCAATGAAAAAAGCGAGTGACATTTTCATTGTCAGCACCACACAGCAGACTGTCTTTGCAGCTCAAAACAGACACAAAAAAAACTACAGTATCCGAAAAGGTTATTTTGCACCTTAAGTTCTTAAAAAACGAAACTGGTACATTGGAGGGGCAGATTAGGTGTGCAAAATACCTCAAATGAATAAGATCACCTTAAAATTTACAAGAAAATGTAGAAGTCAGCTAAAAGTTATTCTTCATTCGTGGCAATAGTGTCTTAACCAATTCTGGCCACACGACCAGAATACTGCTTTTGCTCAAAGTAGACTGACCGCGACTCAAAACTGTCCACTGTGTGCTCCAAAGATTAGAACTTCCTGCTTGTATTAATTTATTGTCTGTCATATACATTTCATTTTGAGTTTCAAAGGCAGAATATAGTCAAAGTAAATAAAGATCATAACATTAGTAGTGAGAAGATAAACCAAATGCATGCAATGCACACTGCTTGCATATCAACCAGTCGATGGTTATTTTTAACATAATCGTGTGATTCTTCGGCATACAAAAGGGTATGCCAAAGCTGTCAAACCACTAAGAAAAATACTAAATGTGTTCACTAAATGCAAAGGAATTGAACCATCCCATTAAGAGAAAGGATACCGTTGACTACGATGAAGGACTCCGATTTAATAGTTTAAAAAAAAAAAAAAATGGTACTTAATGGCTGCAGACATTAAAAGACAAAACGCATTGAATAGGTGAAAGTATGCTCAGACAACAAACTCATCACGACAACAAACATTTCTGGAAGAGCAGCTCAAACTCTAGGGATAGTTCATAATCAAACTAAAACAAGGTAACCATTAAAAAAATAAAATAGATAGATAGATATATATATCTATCTCAAGCTGAACATTACAATATCAAAATAACTGAGGGGTCTAGGTTTGGAAAAACAAAATTGAAGAGTTCAGTAGGTCACAAGCAAAAACCAAAATGAAATTAACCAATATCAAAAACTGAAATAATCTGGGCGATTGAGCAATTCACAGCAGGTAAAGCTTCAGTTACAGCACAAAGAACTGAAACCTATATGGAAACAGACAGCCACCATAAGCACGTCAACCATGTCCCTTAGGGATTTTGAACACTACTACAGCTCAAATTGCTGGACAGAATTACACCAAATTCGGCAGAAATCTAGCTCTTGGTCCAGAAAGCAGTCTTTTCACAATTTGGTGTAAATCTGTTTAGTAGTTTTTGAGGAATTAATTACATAAAAAACAAAAATTGTATTTTGAGGGACTCAGACCCTCTGTGGATCCAACAGATCTCATGCTGAGATCCGACTGGTTGCCAACACTTCAACCAGAAGTGTGGGCAGCCATTTTGGGACTCGGAGTCCCAGAATAAGTTAATAAAAAGAAAAGAAACGGGGTCAGGGTAGGAATACCCTGACCCCCTAGGCCTGGTGGTGGGGTGACCTCTGCCAAGAAGCATTTTAAAGTTTTGATTTGAAACTGCGGAGGATCCGCAGATCCCAGCAATTTTGAGAAGGTACTGCGGTACACAGCCGTAAACGGATTTTAAAATATTTAAAAAATATATAAATACATTTCTCTTCTTATTACCACTTAGATAAAATGGTAATAGGTAGGTACCTACTACTTACCTATATCTAAGGCTCTAGCACTGAACTCAGCCAAAGTGTAGTAAAAACAATATGACTGCCTTTTCAGTCTCTAAAAACAGCCAGTACCCAATTATATACTAGCTTGTAATCGTCATGTACCACTGTATTTTGCAAAATTATCATGGTATACCAGGCCTCAAAATATATCTAAAGCCTAGCTGTATTACTGAATTGCAGTACCCTTGCGTCACTCATGGTGTTGCATCAGCAATGTAATACTTAAGTCAGATTTACAAAGGAATGCACAGCCACCATGCGTGGCCCTGTGTTATTGGTAAATCTAGAGAAATGTAAAGCAGCAGCACAATTCACTGTTTTGCATTACTCTGCACATCATATTCTATACTGCTGCTAAATTTCACATGCCACTGTGGCAACTCCACTACACTGTTCCATGCCACACCGCACCTCCATGCCATCTACTCTATGCCAGACCATGCCACTCTATTCTATTCCACTGAATGGATCTCCACTCTACTGTACGCTATTCCACTGTACACTACACCTTACAGAGTATAGCTCTCCACTTTGCCACTTCATTCTATGCTATTCGACTGGACCCCACTCCAACGTACACCACTCCACTGTATGCTATGACACTCTACCCCACACCACTGTATGTCGCTCTAGTCTACACCACTCCACTATATACTACTACACTGACACCACTATACAACACTCTGCTCTATGCCATTCCAAGCTATTAAACTGTACACAAATCCTCTCATCGTTACTTCAGGCTATTATACTGTATGCAACACCATTTTACATCTCTTCAGTGTATGCCACTCCAATATACAATACTTCAGGATACGCTATTCCACTGCATGCATCTCCAACCTACGCCACTTAAGTGTATGGATCTCTACTTTTCGGCTCTTCATTATACGCTATTCGATTGGACCTCACTCTAAAGAATGCTATTACACTTTACCCCACGCCAATGTACGCCACTCGTCTACATCACTCCATTATACGCCCCTCCACTGTACACTACCTCAATATACACTATCACACTCTACCCCACTCCAGTGTACACTATGCCATTCCAGGGTATTACACTGTACACAACAGTACAACAGTCCACTCTATAGAATTACAATGTATATAAAGTCACTCTATGCCTCTTCAGTGTAAGCCACTCTGCTATATGCTTCTCCAGTATGCTATTCCACTCAACCCAAATCCACTGTACACCAGTCCAATGTACGCCATTACACTCTACCCCATTCCAGTGTATGCCACTCCAGTCTACATTACTCCACTATTCCAGTCTATGCCATTCTACTGTACACCACGCCACTATATGCTACTCCACTTTTCGTCACTCCAGTATACAGCACTCCACCATTCTACGCTAGTCCACTGGACATGAATCCACTCTACGCCACTCCACATTACTCCAGTCTGCACCACTCCATGTGTGCCATTTCACACTAGTCTCCTCTATGCTATTCCACTCAATTCTACGGTATTACACCTAACGCACCTTCAATCTTTGCCCCTGTACTTTATGGTATTTCTCTACTCCACTATATGCTACTCCACTCTACGCCACTGCAGTGTAAACCTCTCCACTTCATTCTATGCTACTCCACTGTACGCCACTTCACACCACTCCACCGTACATACTCTAGTCTACACCACTCCACCCTATGCCACTCCACACAAGCCCCCTCTAGGCTATTCCACTTTGTTACTCTACTCCACTTCATTCTACGCTATTACACTGAACGCAACTTCAATCTTTGCCCCTCTACTGTATGGTATTTCTCTATGCCACGTTACCGCACTCTGCAGTACACTATTACACTCTACCCCACAATATGCCACTACACTGAATGCCACTCCCCTCTTTGTAACTCCACATTAACACTCTAGACTCTGCTCCACTATATCCCTGTACATTTCAATGTCCGAATTTGCACTCAACTCTATGTCTGTACACTGTATTGTATGACTGAGTTTCCAACACTGTACAGCATAGCACTTTGTGTGAGATACCTTTCCAGTTTATAACATTTGCCTTTCACTCTGTCACTTCGATGTATGTCACCCCACTCTACCATAATCCTATGTACCCTACTCCAATCTATGCCACTCCACTGTACATCACTCCACGCTATTCCACTCCTCTACACTCCACTGTAGAATATTCCACTGTATGCCACTCCATTGTATGACACTCACCTCCACTCTATATAGCACCACTCTAAAAAGAAGTCTACCATACTTCATGGCACTCTACAACATTATATTCCACTCTATTCCCTTACACTCTACTGTCCAATTCTATACTCCACACTCTGCTTGTACACTCCAATGTACAACACTATTCCACTATACAACTCTTCTTTATACAACACAGCACTCCACTGTAGGAGACCCCACTCCAATTTCTAACAGTTAATGCCCTACGCTACGCCAGTAAACTCCACTCTATGACACACCAATACACTCTGTTGTACTTTACTTCACATCACTTTACACCACTCCATTCTACTCCAATGTATGAGACTTTAACTAACTCTGCACTACTATACAACAATCCACTCAGCGCAGTTCCGCTGTTTCACATACTTTACTCTATGCAACTCCACAACACTGTGCTGTATTCCACTCTTGAACAGTTCACTCCTGTTTATACCCCTTCACTCCACTGTACAACACTAGTCCAAAGTACCCTAGCCCCCTATTCAACACTGTACACAACTCTTTGTATGCCAGTGCATTCCACTTCACTCTGACATAGTACTCCTCGCCACTCTACTCAACACTATATGCCAATCACTGTAGTCTACATCGATTTCAAATACTGCACAACACCCCAATACACTCTACTGTACAACACAGTACTCAAAATGATACACCACACCAGTATAGCCTACAACACGCCACTCCGTGACACTTTACTCCACTCTACCCCACTGTACTCCACTTAATCCTAAACTAGGCCACTATACCACGTTCCACTGTCCACTCTATTCCACTGTATCCAACTTCACAACACTGCACTACACTCTAAGGTACTCTACAACACTCTACTCCACTATGTCCATCCACTTTATGCCACTGTACTACAATGTATGACAGTACAACACGCCACTCAACTTCTCTCCCTGATACGATATGCCACTTCATAATGACAGGACACTCTCCTCCACTGTACTCTACGACACTCCATTTGGCGATATTCCACTCTGACAGACTACTTCACCCTACTTTACTCTATAAGTCTGACACCCTACAATACTTGACTCCACTATGAGACACCATGCCACTACACTTTAACCGGTTCTGTGCCCAGGACGTAACCATTACGTCCTGGGCATAGAATCCAGAGGGAGTGCTAGCGCTCCCTCTCTGTTCTTACCTCCCACCACCCAAAGGCAGGGATGGAAGGGGAAGCCCTTCCACTTCCACCCCCACGACCCCCAATGACATCAGCACACGATCGCGCGCTGACTATCACAGAGGCCTCCTCCCATCGTGATTGAAGAGAAATGATCAGCTTTTCTCTTCCGATCACGTGGAGGAGGCCTGAGAGACTTTAATTTCCTTCCCTTTGATTTCTTTCCCTTTGAAGTCGCTCTGTGCATTTTAGCAGCCTGATTGCGGATCAATACGGCTGCTAAAATGCCCACTAGACACCAAGGATTTATTTTATATAAGAAATTGGCCTAAGGGCAGCGACCCCATGGGCAAGGGTCGCTCCCCAAGGGGGCATTTTTTTTCGAATGCCTCCCCCCCCCTTCGGGGGCAGATACCCCTAGGCACCAGGGCTCTTTTTTTTGTGAGCGACCCCTTAGGCAAGGGTCGCTCCCCTGGGGGGCAAATTTATTTTAGGCAATTTCTGCCCCCCTTGGGGGCAGATTGGCCTATTTTTATGAGGCCAATCTGCCCCCAAGGGAGACAGAAACCACTAGACACCAGGGAGTTTTTTTTCTTTTTGTGAATTTCAGGCAAGGGGAGCGACCCCTTAGGCAAGGGTCGCTCCCCTGGGGGGCAAATATATTTTAGGCCATTTCTGACCCCCTGGGGGCAGATCAGCCTATTTTAGTTAGGCCGATCTGCCTAGGCACCGGGGATTTTTGTTGTTTTACAGATGGGGAGTGTCCCCTTAGGCAAGGGTCGCTCCCCTGGAGGAGCAAATTGTATTTAGTCCACGGCCGATTTTAGGTCAATCTGCCCCCAAGGGGGGCAGAAACCACTAGGCACCAGAGATCTTTTTTTTGTTGCGCCAATGTCACGCAAGGGGAGCGACCCCGTAGGAAAGGGTCGCTCCCCAGAAGGGGCAAATTTATCTTAGGACATTTCTGCCCCCCCGGGGGCAGATCGGCCTATTGTTATTAGGCCGATCTGCCCCCAGGTGTGGCAGAAACCTCTGGGCACCAGGGATAAAAAAAAATAAAAAAAAAGTTTTTTTTGTTTTTGTTTTTTAGAGGTGGGGGTTGACCCCTTAGTCAAGGGTCGGTCCCCTGGGGGGCAAATTGTATTTAGACCATTTCTGCCCCCCTTGGGGGCAGATCGGCCGATTTTTGTTAGGCCAATCTGCCCCCACGGGTGCAGAAACCACTTAGGCACCAGGGATTGGTGTGTGTGTGTGTATGCATGTGTTTTCTTTAGGAGGGCAGCCCATTGGGTAAGGGTCGCTCCCCATGGGGGCACAGGGCAGATGGGCCTATTTTTTAGAAGGCCCATCTGCCCCCAACGGGGGGCAGAAAGCCAGCCAGGGAAGCTTTTTTATTTCCAAAAATAAGAGGGTGGGTGTATGGCCATACCCCAAATAAATGGGGCCAAAGTTGTTCTGCCCACCAGTGTGCAGATGGGGCAATTACCCCTGATCCACACCCAGTGGGGGGGGGGGGAGGGGGGGTCAGAAAGTCTACTAGATGCCAGGGAATTAAAAAATAATAATAATAATATTGGGGTGGTGGCTACCAACCAGTATGGGCCTGGTTACGCCCCCACCTCAACTGAAGGGGGTAACAGTCTTTCAGCTCTTATCCCACAACAAGCAAGACGACATTTGATTATTTTGGGTTTTAGTTTTAAATTTGGGCCATGAGAGCTTGGCTTACTCTCAAAATCGTCCCACTTGGAATGGCGAGGGCTGCACTTTATGGACTTTGGGACGCTGCCATGTAGAAAAATCCACAAGACCTAGACACATCTGAAAACTAAACATCTGGGTGATTCCAGGGTGGTGTGTTTCACATGCACCCCGCACCATTTTTGTACCCACAATCCCCTGCAAACCTTCAACTTTGCTGGAAATCACATTTTTCCTAAGTTTTTGTGATGGAACCTTCCGGAATCTGCAGGAATCCACAAAATTCCTACCACCCAGCATTGTCTCATCTATACGATAAAAATTCTGCTGCACTTGTCAGCCTTAAATTCTTTTTTTTTGCAAACTGCCCTTTTGGACCTCCATTGGTTCCCCCTCAATATCAACATGTTTTTGGCTCTTCCCTTTCACAAGCACTTGGCCCACCTTACACAAATGAGGTATAATTTTTACCGGGAGACTGAGGGGAACATTGGGTGGTATGGAATGTGTCCCAGTGCGGTGATCCCACACAGAAATGTGGGAAAAATGTGATTATTAAAGCTAAATTTGAGGTTTGCTGAGGATTCTGGGTAGGAAAACATTGGGGGATCCAAGCAAGTCAAACCTCACTGGACTCCCTCAGTGTCTAGTTTTCAGAAATGTCTGGGTTTGGCAGGTTTCCCTAGAAGGCTGCTGAGCCCAGGACCAAAAACGCAGGTGCCCCCGCAAAAACAGGTAGTTTTGTATTTGAGAATTATGATGTGTCCAGATAGTGTTTTGGGGCATTTTCTTTTGCGGGCAGTACGCCCACCCACACAAGTGAGGTACCATTTTTATCAGGAGACTTGGGGGAAAGCTGGGTGGAAGGAAATTTGTGGCTCCTCTCAGATTCCAGAACTTTCTGTCATCGAAATGAGAGGAAAAAGTGGTTTTTTTTGGGACCAATTTTGAGGTTTGCAAAGGATTCTGGGTAACAGAACCTGGTCAGAGCCCCACAAGTCACCCCATCTTGGATTCACCTAGGTGTCAAGGTTTTAATAAATGCGCTGGTTTGCTAGGTTTCCCTAGGTGCCGGCTGAGCTCGAGGCCAAAATCGGCTCTGTTTTCTTTGTGAAAATGTGATGTGTCCACGTTGTGTTTTGGGGCATTTCCTGTCGCGGGTGCTAGGCCTATCCACGCAAGTGAGGTACCATTTTTATCGGGAGACGTGGGGGAATACAGAATAGCAAAACAAGTGTTATTGCCCCTTGTCTTTCTCTACATTTTGTCCTTCCAAATGTAAGACAGTGTGTAAAAAAGACGTCTATTTGAGAAATGCCCTGTAATTCACATGCTAGAATGGGCACCCCGGAATTCAGAGATGTGCAAATAACCACTGCTTCTCAACACCTTAGCTTGTGGCCATTTTGGAAATACAAAGGTTTTCTTGATACCCATTTTTCACTTTTTATATTTCAGCAAATGAATTGCTGTATACCCGGTATAAAATAAAAACCCATTGCAAGGTGCAGCTCATTTATTGGCTCTTGGTACCTAGGGTTCTTGATGAACCTACAAGCCCTATATATGTCCAGCTGACGTAACGGTATATTGCTTTCAAAAATCTGACATTGCAGGAAAAAGTTAAAGTAAAACGTGGAGAAAAATTGCAGTTTTTTTCACCTCAATTTCAATATTATTTTATTTCAGCTGTTACTTTCTGTAGGAAACACTTGTAGGATCTACACAAATGGCCCCTTGCTGAATTCAGATTTTTGTCTACTTTTCAGAAATGTTTAGCTTTCTGGGATCCAGCATTGGTTTCTCACCCATTTTGGTCACTAACTGGAAGGAGGCAGAAAGCACAAAAAACAGTAAAAATGGGGTATGTCCCAGTAAAATGTCAAAATTGTATTGAAAAATTGGGTTTTCTAATTCAAGTCTGCCTGTTCCTGATAGCTGGGAAGATGGTGATCTTGCCACCACAAACCCTTTGTTGATGCCATTTTCAGGGGGGAAAAAACCACAAGCCGCCCCTTCTGCAGCCCTTTTTTAAATTTTTTTTTTTTTAAAACTACATTTTCTCTGTATTTTGGCTAATTTCTTGGTCTCCTTCGGGGGAACCCACAAAGTCTGGGTACCTCTAGAATCCCTAGGATGTTGGAAAAAAAGGACGCAAATTTGGCGTGGGTATGAGGGCCTAAGCATGAACTAACCCAAATAAGCCAAAAAAAGGCTCGACACAGGAGGGGAAAAGGCCTGGCAGCGAAGGGGTTAACACTTTATTGTACGATACGCTACTACACTCAAGTCTGACAATATACTTAACAACACTGTCCTCCACTATACTGTATGACACTCCACATAGCTCTCCACCTGCAACACGGGACTCTACGATTTGAAACACATTTTTAATTAAGAAAAAAAAACACATGTAAGAAAACATTGAAATCCAAAGGTTAAAGTTTATAGTTAAGAAAACGTATTTCCCCTACACAAACCAAGTTTAAATTAGACAAACTTAAAAAAATTCTAAAGTTATAACTTTCATGTACAATTTATCCACCACCTTCAAATTATTATAAGTAGCAGCCCTAGTTAGACACTTAAGCTCACTACCAGACAACACTAACTATAACTTGCCACTACCATGCACTGTGTTCTTACAAATAAAAATACTCCAGTGTATTGCGCAACACAACCATGCTGAACTATGCCACTCAACGACACTCTTCTTCACCGTACTTCCCTCCACTTTACCACACTCCAATCAATGACACAGTACACTGCAATTCGAAACATTTTCTACAAAAAATAAAAGCCATTAACCAATGAAAAAACAAAGGTTGAGGATAATTTAGGAGGTACAAATACCTTATGTATTGTTTTTGTAGCACCCAATTTACAATACACACATAAAAAATTATAAAGTTATAATTATAACTAATTTATAATTTAAACACCACCTTCAAATTACTATGCTGCACACTTCCGAACAGTCACCTCACTTGCCACACCACGTTAACTATAACTCATGCCTTTTCCATGTACACTTGTATACTACCTCATTTATAGCATGTGAAATCATAGCGTTCATAACAACACTTGTAACACCTCAAATGACATTTGTCATAACAGTGCATTGTAGAATGGCGAGTTAGAGGTATTGTTGTCTGGGTAGCATGCTGAAGAGTGTGTGACAAGGTCCTCTACTTACAGTAATTTGGTGGTGGGTAAATTGTAAGTGGAAGTTATAACTTTGGAGTTTAAGTTTAAGTAGTTTACACTTGGTTTGTATAGGGAAAATAAGCCTTCCTAACTATAACTAAGCTTTAACCATTGTTTTTTATCATTGATAGATATATATATATATATATATACACACACATATACACACACACACACACACACACACACTGAAATAACTAGGCACTTTACATCAAGAAGAAAAAGTGGAATCGACAAAGTGAATATTTAATCAATTAACAAAAATGAATGATCTCACTGAAAGCTAGCCCCCAAAATACATTCCATGGTGAGGCAGAAGAAAAAATAATAAAAATAGAGGAAACCTCAATTAAAGCAGAACAGTTAGTCTCCAGTGCCTTGGGGTATGCTTGGAGGTGGGTTAAAAATCTAAGTTAGTCATCAAAATCCCAAGAGGAAAAACATGTCCAAGTCATTAATTTTGAAGTGGCAGTCTTATAGATTGTCATCATTCATACACCATATCATGCACCGCAGCTATAAATGTGAAATCATTTTTCCAAGTTGAAACCACTCCTTCCTTTGGCTATTAAAAATATTTCCCTTTATTTTTTAACCAAAATTCTGCTACCACTTCATTTATCAATAAGCCCACATCTTTAAGATTACTTGCACGATTGTGCTATCTGGATATCTGATCAACATTAAATGCTCTAGTAATTCCTACTCCTGTTTTATACATATTTATTGTGCTTCCAATATAAACCAACTTTTATAGGCAAAAGAATGCATACACAACACATTCATTAAGCAATTCATGAAACATTTAATTGTGACAGTTCTGCTTGCGTGTATATCAATTGATTTAATCCATTTGTATATTTTGCATACACTGCACAAACTACAATTTACCCATCCTTTCTCCAACGAAGTGACCTCATGAGGCCAAATCAGCAACGGAATGCAATTTCCTGTAAGTAAGAGGACTTGTTATTGTTGTATTTTTTCCAATCGAGTCTATGATGAGGATGTTTCAATGCTGATTCAAAATTCTACTGTTCTCTTAGTATCCGCTAATTATATTCTCAAAGTTTTTGTTTCTCTTTTCTAGGGGCACTGGGGAGTTATTCTCCATTTCAACCCTGGGGTCTACCCTTAGTTGTTACAATTAAACTTTTAGTATAAACAATGGATGCTAATTACCGTTGAGTTCTTTCTGTCACGTTTTAAAATCAACCTGGTGAGAGGAATTCTTTGCTCACAATAAGTGTTTATATGGTAAACTGAGTTTTGGGGGTTTGAACTCCATGTATGATTAACAGCGTTTGCTGCTGTACTTTCCCCAAATTACTATCAAAGGGAATTTCATATGCATTTGGCCAGCTTCCCAAACTATCACTAAATAGTTAAAGCAGCATTACCAAGCAAAAGCAAATTCATTCCATTATTTAAAGACTATTCATTCCCAGTAACCTATTAAACTGGCCTATGAGAGCAGGAAAAGAGCAGTGGCCATGGAGTTGTTGCAAGGTTTCATTAATGAAATAGTGGTTATGCAATATCAAATATATCTTCACTAATAGCAGCACATCATGCTATTAGTAAGATGATAAACAATAAGATAGGACATTTCAAAGGTTGCAAGACATATTCAGGCCTTATACTCTTCTCTAAGGAAGTTTCTTGAAGCATAATTCTCATGGCTGGATAATCTATTTAACTCCTTGAAGACCTCAGTTGTGCCTCGCACACATAAGCTGCTGACACATTCAAATAGGAAAGATTTACAGTAAACATATCTCGTCTTGCAGGCTCCCAATATGCCTACCTGCTGAGGTGGTAAGTGACCACCCCACCGAGTCAATTGTTTGCTACTTCCTTGCAACTTCAGAAAAGTGGCTTCCCCATCCCCTCCCAAATGACTTGTGAACTATCACTTACACAGTACTGTAACTCAGCTCCAAAAACACCAGGTTACCAGCGTTTCTCAACTAAACACTTAGAAGTTTGGATGCTAATAGGAACAAGTGGTGGGTGGGAGTTCAGGGCAGATTAGGGATCCTGCTTTTGTCCATGTACTTACTCTATCTACACCATGAACGTGGAGAAAAATCAATTTTAACCAAAATTGGCATACACAGCCAATAGACAGATCATAATAGGAGGGAATTTTAATTGCATCCTTAAGCTAGCGCTAGATAGGCTCCCCCACAGTTAACCATGCCCCAAGGCCCCCTCTCTCAGGGCATATAGGACTTTAATCTGGAAGACGTGTGAAGAGACTACCAGGGCATTCAGGATTTTATTTTCTATTATAATATGAATAACACACACTTAATCCTCACCTCCCAGGCACTAAATCTGCAAACTGCTGCCACTGACATACTCTCAAAAGTGCTTTCCGATCATGCATCGGTGACCCTCCATACACACAGCTGTTCATGCATTCTAAATGAAATAGCCCTGAGACCCGTTAGCAAAAGACAGAACACAAGATGCCTTATCAAACAATTTTCATGAAAATGACAATGGACATGTCAATCACAGTACCCTTTGGGATGCCACAAAGGCTATAATCGGGGGAAATCTCTTCTCTTACATCACAACCCTTGAACAGCTATGGAAATAGATAACGCAGGTACTGGAGTACAGGTTGCAAACATCAGATGAGACAAGCAAGACAACTCTCCCTTTACCTACAGCACCCTGGGTAGAGCAAGGGGTTGAATTGGAGCAGCATTTATTGTGTGATGCTGCAAAGAAACTGCTCTATATTAAACAATTATTATGAGAAGGGGAGCAAGGCTGTTAAATTGATTTCCTACAAACTTAGACAAGTCAGCACACGCAATCTGGTTCATTTAATTGTGGACGCCCAGGGTTTCCCAGTAAAAAAAAAAAAAAATCCTCTGATTTCTTCCTACTACCAAATATTATTTGCAAGTGAACAGTTATCTCCGGCAATCCATGACATCTATTTGCCAGGCTTTTCGACTTACTTGCCAGAGGCAGATTGCCTCCTACTCAAAAATTACATCTTGTTCGATGAGGTTCAAAGGGCTATACGCAATTTGCCAGGCCGCAAGGCTCCTGGCCCGGATGGCTTCCCGGCCTCCTTCTATAAGGCTTTCATACATATCCTTGTTGGGAGCCACTTACAGTAGTCTTAAATTACATTCTCACAAATTGGGTGGTCACAAATATGATGGTGGAATCCCATTCAACACTTCTCAAAACCTGGGACGGATCCAACAGCATTCTCCACATACAGTCCAATTGCGATCCTGAATACCGAGGTGAAAGTCTTCACCTCCATGTGGGTCTTATGTCCTACATACGATTTGGGATTAAAGACACAAACGGTCCCCACAAGCGAAGTGTAGCCCTTGACTTCCACAACAATAGTTTCTTAAGGAGTCCTTCTTACAAGTAAGGATTATTCATTTTATTCCATTTCAAATTAATATTTCAAAATCAAGTAATAGCCAATATTAATCAAGGTGCTCCTATCTGGTGACGGCGCAGTGAAAAGTGAATAAGTAGTGCACTGGTGTTATATACAATGCTATATACATGGGACTGAAAAGGATAGTTTGATGTCAATACAGACAATTGTCTTAAGGGTATCACAATCCACAATCAAATTAAAAACAGTCCACATTTGAAAATTGTTGACGTTAAAACCCACAATTAAAAAAAATGGTCACCCTCAGGACAAAAGATTAAAGGAGACACCAGAAGAGTTATGGCTGCAGTCCTACAATCCTAATGAGTATTTAACTCAACGAGATCATTCATACAGCTAGTACTGGAGGTAACCAGCAGGGAGATAAGTGTCTGATTGAGATGGGTCAAAGAATAAATGTGGTTCGTCACACACTCAACAGAAAAGGCGTCTATAATTCAAAACGACCATATGCAAGTATCAGTGTGATTACGCATCTCTTTAGTAGATGTAACAGGATTTGGTAACTTAGCTGTGTTTCTCCCTAGCAGGCCTTCAGGGTATGAGTGACTGCCTAGCTAAATAAATCAGGAATCTGAAAAAATGCCATCAAGAAGATCGGTAATCTGTTAGAAGAAGTGCAATATATCCGAGCGAAACCGGAGCCACTGATCGTGGAGTTTCCTTCTCCAACTCCTTTATGTGGAACTGACTTTCCTGCAGTGCTTCCCAAAACTTACCTTTCAACAGATTTAGTGTAAACTCCCCTCCTTTGTTTAAAAGCCTCAATTCCTGTGTGTGGCGAGAACCACCTTATATAAGCGGATGACAGAGGGAGGGCTGGGTTTACCAAACTTAGAGCCCTACATATAAGTGGACCCACTTCACCCTAGACTGGACTGAAACCACAAACCACGCCCCAACAGGGGCAAGTAGAGTAACACTTATCAAATGCCAATAGGCATCCTCCTCTGGCTCCCTCCAAGGGCCCTATCGGGGAGACCACCCCTCCTCCCTACACCTCACACGCAAGAAGGGTTCCAAATTATACCCCTCAACTTAATCATACACAAGTCAGATTTCCTACCAGGACTCCGGGATCGCCATGTTGGCAAACCGAATCGCAGCAGTCCTTCAGTGCTAGGCACCCTTTATCAAGAGGCAGAGCTACTTATCCGGAGGGTAGTGTGGGAAGGGTGGTGACTTACAGAAACTGACGACTTTACAATTACTCAATTTCTCCACTGGGTGGGCTTAAAGGCTGTGAGAGACAAGGTACCTCATGAGATAACCCCACTGGAGACTTCATTTACAAACAGGGTACTCCGAAAAAGAATCACCTGGCTGGAACTGGCAATATCAGACAGTGGCCCATAACCAAAACACAGTGGATGGGAGGGCGTACCTGGGCAGAGATACCCTAAGATACATAAAATACAATCAGGCAGCGAGCCGCCACATCTTTCATATGCAGAACACAAAGAAAATGCCTACAAGCTCCTCACTGGTACCTAGGCTCGACAACTCCACACAATGTTCAAAAGCCCCAAACCTGAACTGCGACGAGGGGCACTTTTTTTTAACCACATGGTGGTCCTGCACTTAAGTCCAAATTTATTTGTCCGCCATTATCTCTTACATGAGGGCAATGTTAGGGATCACTCTACCGCTACACCCTCCAACACTGCTGCTAGGTGACTCTGAAGAGACCAGTATTAGCAAAATGACTACCCCACTGGGCAAACTCAATACCCACCTGTTGGTAGCAGACCAGAAGGCCCTAGCACAGTTGTTAACAATGGTGCCCTCTTGTCATTTGTTACTATACGCTCTTGCTGAGAAGTGCAGATTCTTTTCCTTTTAGTCAGTCACGGTATAGTTGCTGGAAAGTACAGCCTACTTGCTGAAAATCCAAGTACTACTATGGAGGTGATTTGGCTTTCTACCGTATATTTAAATAAGACAGTCTAACCGTTTCATCAACTGAAGCTTGACCTTCATCTGTACCTGCAGCAATCCCAAACATCCCTATACGAGCTAACTGTTTTTCATTGCTAGTACACATGGCAGGCTTATAAGCTTTCTACATTCACCACTCATGAAAGCGCATGTTCGTCCAAGTAAGGTTACACATGCACAGAGGATGCCAACTTGAAGATTTTATGGAAGGAGTCTACTACACGTGAATGAGAGGAGAACGTCCATAGTTCTGGAAGTTAATGACTCTGTAGCATCTAAATGAGAGGTACCATGCAAGCAGCATCAAAGAGATGTCACAGGGCAGGCTCCTATACACATACTGTGAAACCACCACTCAGAGTCATAGAGGAGGTGGTGCTGCCTGACCATCTATGGCACCTCTACCTGGAGATGGAACTAGTGTCCTCCGCCAGGCCTCAAATGGACCCATCTCATGCTCACACAATCATCAATCATTTACCATGCCCATCTTGCTGGCCAATGTCAGACAAAGATCTTCGTTTGTGCATCACCTTTCACACAACCTGCCTGTAACTACGAGGGATATATGTGAATGTCATAACCAGCTTTAAGCCCATGCAGTTTTGACTGGTGCTTTTGATCAAATGTAATTGAACTATCAATCTTTTGTCAAAACATTCATTGTGGTGCCCTCCTAACTCGGGGTCACTTTGAGCACTGAACAGAGGAAACCTAGCATACAGTACTTCGGAAGGCTACCTGCAACCTAATGCATCATAAGATCAACACTGCGAGGATAAAGGCATTGGAAATATTGATTTTAAAAATATCCGTTATGAGCAATCTCTTGCACAACATATTGACACTGACTAAATGCACTCTGGGAATGGTAATTCTTGTACAGACACTATTCTGTCCATTACAAGGGATATTATAAATGAGACAGCAACAGGCTCAAATGATTATGAATGTTGATGATGGGCTAACTTAAAACAACTGATGAATCTATGATCATGCTTTAAGAACACATTTTCGTCAGGTTATCTCTGACTTTACAAAGCTAACCATAAAAATATTCTAAATACTAAAGCATGGTTAGAAATTAACAACAGAGTATGGAATATCAAAACTAAAGAGCATGGCCATGTGGAGCAGTTCTTTTCATTATCTAACTTGTCGAACTTTGTTGAGCTCAAAGAAAAGGTTTTTGGGAAGGCTCAGACAGCAACTCCCCCTCCTCAAAGACGCTGGACAATCCAGAGTAAACAATCAAAAAGCAAGGAAATGACAAAACAATTAGATTTATGCGACACTGTCATCATGAAATGATTACACAGCTACTTATTTAACTTCTACACATGACTTATTGCATGATCGTGGCTTTCAGGAGATCAATAAAGGAGGGAGACCGAGCAACAACACTGAAAACGATATATCAAGTGATTACGGCTCAAAGAGAAGACACGCCAGGACAGCCAAAGAGCTCAAGTTGCTTACAGGAACCTTCAAAGAGATGGACACAAATATTGGAGAATGTATACAAGAGCTTTAAGAACATACTACGGAACTCGAGACAGTCATCACATAACCTAAAGACCAGAGGATGACGCAGGAAACCTGTAATGGATATTCAATGGAAACTTGAGGACTCTGAAAACAGGTAACACTGGAACAACCTTAGAATCTTGTGGACGGCAGCAATAGCAGAGCTTTTATCATAAGGCTGTTTAAATGCGCATTTCTGAACTAAAATGACTGGGATCACTAAATTCAATGTGCACATCACTCTCCTTTAAAGTTAAACCAATCCACTTCAGAAACACAAAGATCTAAAGCAATTTTCATTCTTTGGGGAATATTTTCTTCGTAGAAAACCTCTCTACGGTCACATTTTCTTACTCGCACCAGCAAATCTTAAGGTTGGGAAAGATTTCAAAGTCTATACGTTTACCTCTAAGACAAAAAAGTAAAAGGTTTTCTTAAACACCTTGGGCTAAAATTATTTTTTAAAAAGCACCAATCGTTACCTAGGATGTTGGGTGGGCATGAGGGCAAGAGCACACACATGCCAGTACAGCTATATCTGTATCCGTAGGACTCTTACCTAAGAGTATACTACCCCAGAGAAGGTCACGGGGGTGCAGAGTTGAGGTTCAAGGAGTGGAGGAGGCTGCTGAGGGTTACTTTACTTGTAGGGTTGGGTGGCGTGTACATGGTACCCTGTTCAGAAAAAAATAGGAAATTGTCCCCAATTAAGATGGAAGTGGAAAGATCAGGACTGCAATCGGTGTGCCAAAATATGACCATTATAGCAAAAGTAATGTCTATGAATAAGCTTACGGTATTGACAAAATGTTAAAATATGGAAATCCTTTCAGAAGAGGCAACAATATTTAAATATGAATTTGTGTACAAGAAACTCATTGTACATTCAAGAAGAAATTGGCTTACCAATCTAGGGCACCAGTTGGAAATTTGTACAACCTAACAGGTCTCAACCCGTGGGGGAGGCAGTTTTAAGAAAATGAAATAGCTTCTAAAGTGGCAGAAAGGATGGCAACCACATGGATAGACAGACAATAGCAGAAATTATTTCGGAGTCAACTTTTTTACCCTATGCACAATTTATGGTCCAAACACATAAGATAGAGAGATTTATGAACATTTTAACTCCAGAATTGCAACAACACTTAATCCACTAATTGTTTGTGGTCATTTAAACTGCATTTTAATATAAAACTCACATAAATACAAAGGGGGGGAGAATAATAATAATAATTAGCTACTCTGTTGTCAGACTTATGTATTCACATGGTTAAGCAGGCTTCTGCACTACATTATATTTGGTGGATATGGGCTATACATTTTACTCACATCCTAAAACAAAAAAAACAAACAAAAAAAAATAGCACCTCTCCATCTGTCACATAATACACAATTTCAGAAATACCCCAAAATTATTTTAGATATTAATACCTTCGTTTTACAACTACGCTTTGAGGATATGGATAAATTATCACAAAGATAGGTATATATTAAATATATGGAACAGTTGACACCTGATTTTTGGCAATTTAATATTGGCTCTTTAAACCACACATAGTGAGGAAAATATTTAGAAACACTCTTAGGCATAATTGAGCTATACAACTAAGAAACAAACTGTCAAACTCATCTAGACAAGCTCTATTCGGAAATAGAAATTAAACTCGCAAGCTCAACCTTAAAGAAAGATCCAATGTAACAGCTTTTATAAAACCAGATTGAGGCTATAAAAGCAGATGTTTGTACCCAGCATTACAAATATAGTCAGCATATTTCGAAGGTGTCAGCCTTTAAAAAAAAAAAAAAAAAAAAAATGTAATTAAGAAGCAGAATGGACACCTTATGGAATAATGACGCGTTGTGGTATATGAGCATCACAAAACTATTCTAAGTGTTTCAAGACTACTATCAAGATCTATATTAAGACAAATTCCTCACTAGACCTGACTGATGTGTATTTTAACAATGAACATTAACAGTTTTAAGCCATAATGATGGAGATGCTTGATGCCCCAAATATCATTAGAAGAGATGCAATTCGTAGCTTACCCATTGGGGGGGGTTGGGGAGGGGGAGGGAGAAGTAGGGCAAGGCAAGATTCCCCTCTCTAATTTACAAACTACATGAAACCTAAATACAGATCATAGGAAGAGTTAAAATGAATAAGGATAATGTGAAGGACTCTGCAGGGCTACCCAAGTTCTACGTTACTATTTGCCATCTACCTGGAACCACTAATTTGTAAACGTATTGACAGTAAGATACAGCAGACAACAGCTAAAGAAATAGAACATGAGGTGAACAGATTTGGTTCATTTCTGGGTTTCTTCTGAATAATGAGAAAATTTGGATATTGGCAAACAGCTTCTCTAGAGTAAAAAGGCCCTAGGAAAGTGGAGAGTGCAATAAGTCTATGGATAGATTTGACAACCAATATGGAAAAAAAATTGACACATCCAAGGTAAGACAGTTTAAAAATATAGTAGTCTATATTACTTTAAATGGTCGTTGTAATATTATTAAGTTGATTAACTGGCCTAAAATCTGATTTGGGCTATGAGCATTACCCTTACAGCTGAACACAGTCTAATTTAACAAAAGAGATTCAATACGTTCCCTTTGAGACAATATTAAAAGCCCTCAAAGAGCAATCAAGTATATTAGACTCCCCACAGTGAGAGGCAGATGGCCACTTTCAAATTTTAAATTGTTTTTATTTTTTCCAGCCATGATATAACATGTTTTTTAAAGTTATGAATCACAATGCCAAATATCCGCAATATATGAATTATGTTAACGCAAAGAAGCACATTTTTGTTTTAACTAGCTTTACCGGCCTGAGCCATTACATAAAATAATTGTTCAGTCAGTCATCAAGATATGGAAAATCTGACTGCCCATTGTAATTATTTATACTCCGCTATGGAGATCTACATTATTCACAGTAATTTTTCACGGGGACTACTCTAGAATCTGCGACAGTGCTTGAATTAAATGGCTAGGTGAAATATGTTCTGATAATTCAATAAAGTCCTTGTCTCAGCTACTGGAAAAATATGCTCTTCCAAAAGAGATGTTTTTAAAAATATTTACAGACCAGAGAATGGGTATGTCTAACAGCTCAGCTACATCTTACAATGCAGTATTTGTTGTATTGTACCTGCTTGTATTTGTACAGGTTGAATATGGTTGGACGCTGATACCCTTCTTTTCAACAGTAGGGAGCTTATTACTTAGACTAGTTTTCCCTCAGACAATCACTAAATAAATGCAAATGGAAGAGAGCGAGGAAGAGGGGCAAAATCATTTGAGGACCTATATTTTTTTTTTTAAATATATTTTTATGAACATTTTGTTTTTACACAGTTTCATATTTGTTCATTTTACATGCATTTTTTGCTTATATTATTATATTCTTCTTTTTTCCCCATTGTTTGCACTTTTTATTATCATTGATCTTAATGTTTTTTATTCAATAAATTGTGCACATTTACTTGTTAAAGCATATTTCCTTTCTACAATTCGCTGCTCTGTGTAATCAACAATCAAACAACAAAGTTGGACCCCTTCTTCCTTATAACTTGGGAGAATAGAAGAAAGAGGTGAGGGGGAAGGGGAACACCAGGTATGCGATGTTCAGGTTTCTGTTAACAATCGTATTGAGTTAATTGGAGGTAGGGAAAGGAAGAAGGGGAGAAAAAAGAAACCAAAGGACTCCAAACGGTCAACTTTACGGCTTTGTGAAAATGGCTTTTGTGGTTGCTAGCTTGATGAATTCATGCTGAACTATACCCATCATCACTCAGGTTTGTAACCATTTGTACACTGAAATATTTTTAACATTGAATTGTCAGTTATGTGTGTATTTGGTATGAACTTGCACTTTTACTTCCTATTTAAAATAAGAGAGAAACCAGGTAAGATTGAAATCATGTGCATCACAGAGCACCCCATACTGCTATTACCCACAATTACATCCAGATCTAGACAACCCAGACAGACCTAACCTCGTATACAACCCACTAACTACAAAGCTCATATACCAATTCATGTTCAACACAACATCCATTGTGTGGGGCGCGCTCATAAAGGAGGAGGGTCTTGCTGTCGCCTCTAAGTCCTCCTGGTTCTATACTCTTGACAAGCAAGTGACAACTCCATTGCGGTGCCCACTCTCTGCAACTTCGAAATAGTGAATTATAAGCTCTCCTGACATCCTTACCCATCTGACACCCTGATCATATTGTAGGGTGACGTAAAACTCCCAGGCAATGGAAGTTGAAAAACAAAATAAAATTAAAACAAAACCAAAACCACATAATACACCACCTTCAACACACATCATCATCCCAGTGGGTCACACAATACACACTCCAAACACCATATTCTCGGTCTTCTCAACATCGCCAACAAACCAATGGTAATTACAGATACTCTTGGACTGAACCGACCATTTTGCAATACCCATCTCTTTCTCCTGTGTTTTGACCTTGGCTTGTTCTTAGGATGCAGAGCAAGAGCAAACCTTTAAATTCTTCAAAGACTTCTCCATAAGACATCAAGAGGACTGAATAAACCATGTTACTATATTAGTTTCTTTATGTTGGGAGATGGTCTATGTTCTCTGACATTTTCCTTGTTATGCACATAAAACCTAATAAAGAGATTTAAAACAAAGACTTCTCCATAGAGAAACTAATCTCTCACTCCAACTTCACATCCAATACTAACACACTTCTAACCAACTCAAACATGTTTTTTTTTAACTGTGTCAATACTCAGGATGCAATTAAAACATGCAAGTGTAATCCGAAGTCCTCAGCACCCAGAAGCTCTAAAGACCTTTCTGACAGTTTATCTGAAGACAGGACAAAAAAACAGAAGGAAAACAGAACTCCCAATGATCTCGATCCTGAAGTCCCTCTGTGCAACATGCAGGCAGCTCATCACATCAGCTAAAACAAAATAATATACAAAAAGTTTAATTAAGCCACCAACAGAAGCAGAACACTTTTGAAGACACTTAAAAACTTATCAACTCCCTGCCAGAACCACTTATTTCTCACACTATAGAAAAATGCAATGCCTTCAACCTCTTTTTCAGTGAAAAAATACAGAAGTCTAAGAGCACATTATCATTACGCCTGCTTCATCTCTTACACCCAATCTTTCCTGCAGAATTCTGCAAGGGCCAGCTTTCAAAGCCTTCTCCCCAGATCTTGCCGATAAACTCTACTCCCTCATAGCCACATATAAAGATATCTTTCCCATGTACTTCATAAAATCTTTTTTCAAGGATGCCGTTTCACCCTCTACTGTCAATGCTTCCCTTAAGTCATATTCCAGATCCTCATGAGCACACAAACAAAACACCTCTACACTAATCCCTGATGACCTTGCCATCTACCAGCCCAAAACTCACCTACCATTCATCTGTAAGATCATTGAAAAAGATGTGTTCAAATGCAAGATCACATCAATGATAACCATCAACTGCAATACTATGAAGTCTGGCTTCAGAGCATGCTGCAGCACTGAGACTGCTACCATACACACAATGCCCTCTTGATCACAGATGAAGAGAACCCGCTTTTCTTGATATTACTGCACCTCTCAGCTGCCTTGGACACAATCAGCCACCCCATTCTCATGTCAACCCTGCAGTTTCAAATGTGATTCTCCGGCAAAGTCCTACACTGGTTCTCCTCCAACAGACTGAATATTTAATAGGCACCTCTAGATCCCAAAAGACTCCTATCACCGACAGAGTCCACCAGGGCTCTATACCGTCACTTGTCATCTTCGACCTCTAGATGGAGCCCCTTGTTACTCTTCTCGCTGGTATCTAGATTCTCCTAAACACTGATGATCCACAACTGTACTTGAATATCTCCTCTGCTTCAGACATATAACATATCAAACACTGATTGCACATTATCCAGATTTGGTTGTCCAGCATCTCCCTGAAGCTCATCACAACTAAAACATAATTATTGTTATTTCCCAAACAAGAAACAGTACAAACCTATCTCAATGACATAAACCTCAACAGCTTTGTTCCACAACTTTCACTGAAAGTCACATCACTTGGTGTCACCCTGGACACCAACCTCACCCTTAAACGTCATTGGCTCCCTGTGCCGGTACACACCATTCCCAAAACCAGCTCCATCATTTTCAAAGTCACCACCAACAGCCCATTTATATAGCCTACAAGCTCCCCCTTCTCTGGTGGCTCTAGGCCAGAGTGCTGTCAGAGTGCAGATGGAGAAGTGTAAAAATAAAAAGGATTTGGGACAACAGTATGGTATTTGCAGAACTGCAACCAGGCTGTTCCAGTTTAGGAAAGCCTTACAGAAGCATCTCTTTAAAGAACACCAGAGTACAATGTATTAACTGCCACAACCTAGCTACCTTTCCTATCATTCGCTGACTGTATTCTTGTTTGACACTGTACAGCACTCCGCTATCTTTTGGCTATGTTTGCGTTCTAGAAATACCACATAAAATCATAGTGAAAAGGAGAAATGTTAATGCAATATATAATTTGGGATGCACCTAGATGTTGAAGCCCAGTGCTGTTTATTACCTGGAATTCCAACTTTAAAAAATGAGAGATGCACTTAAAATGTAAACACAGGTTTATTTACAAGTGTAAGAATGCAAAAACACTGGGAATGTGAACTGGAAACTTAAAATAGGATATATCAGGCATCCACAACTGTTGAGCAATAAATACCTAATAACGACTGCATGGAAAAGCTTCTATTTTTTTGCTTTAACTTTTAGATCTTGTCGAAGGTCTACTATGGAAAATATTAACAGTGGGTGTAGATCAATCTATCACTTAGAATTGGTTGGGTTTCTTACTCCATGGGCATAAATGTTTTACTTGCTCTCTGCCCTGTGTACTGCTTTACGCCCCACATCACAACCCTAAATGCACTCTAGGTTTTGAAAGCTCTCCTGCTTTCCCATTCTTATCCTGCTTGGCTTTTGCAGAGTTAAATTTTTATTTTCTAAAACTCATAACCTACACACAGAACCCCCCCACCCTGCCATGTTCACCGTTTCTCCTAGTAAGGTCAACTATCTCCACCACCTGCTCTACAATTCCTCCCAAGTCTTACCCTTTGTGGTGTTAATTATTCTTTAAAAAAAATAACACGCACACCAAGGGCATGGCAGCTGCAACTTGCCGAGTAGGCTAATCCTTGTTCTTTTCAAAACTTGATTTTGCACCTTTTCTTTCATTTTTATTTAACGCTCCGACTGGTGACTATCATCTTAGAACAGTAAATATATCTAAAAAAAAAAAAAAAAAAAGAAAACACATACAAATTGCCAGTTGCGTGGCCTCATGCATACCATCAGGACACTGGGCCATCGAAGCATTACGATTCATATGCTCATGTGTTAAGTCGCATGCTCAGGTACACATCGCACTAGTTTTTTTTGACACCGCTGTTCAGCATCACAAACTTAATAGCATTGGTACACAAAAAAAAATAAACCCACAGCAACATAATCGGCTAAGCCAGTAAGTTTGCAATGGCGATCCCTTTTTGGTTTCGCCAATGCCCGTTTAGGTCTGGTTTAACAGCATAGCTATCTGAAAGACCAATTGTTACCAACTTTGTAAAATATAAAATGGACTTTGAGGAGTATTTCTCTCCCATTTCATGCCATGATTGATGTATCATTCTGCTTCATACGGAGTGCGTACTTTAAAATGCAGATGGGCTGTTTCACATCTCCAAGGTACACTGAATCATCACACCATGCACTCTTCATTTCATACAGTGCATACAGAAAATAATTATCTTTAAATCGGTCTAGACTATGCATGTAGTCAATCAAAAAATTAAAATAAAATCAAAATATATATATTAAACTGCTTCAACAAGGAGTACTGCAGGAGGAACATCTGGTCAGTCTTCATTTTGATCTTTAAGTCTACAAGTCTGAATAGGCAGAAAGCAAGCGCTCCCAGTGAAAGTGTCTGTATTGCACTTTTTGCAAATAAGGATAAGTTTATGCTCAATACAGGATACCCAAGCTGCCAATGATCAAGACTGAGGTATTTATTATGAAATGTTATGGCAAAGGCAATAACCTACATTTATTTGTGATGAAAAACATGTGTCAAAAGGTAATAGGGCTTGAGGGTGGCCTGTTTTTTACACTGTGCTAAAGCATGTAGACAGCTGTATCGTGCCCTGGAACATCACAAAGTACTAAATTAAATCAAGGAGCTTAGTGTTGGTACACCCTCTCACAAACCCTGGGATTACAAGATCGGCAGTGTGATACATGTTAATGTTGTATATTGCTTGACAAATGCACACGACTGTAGGTCCGAGTTGGTTATGGTGGCAAGTCAATGTTAAAGGATACAGGCATGATTGGCTCACTGGGACAGTTATGCTAGATGCCATAGGATATGTTTCATTTGACGAGGTACAAAGGCAGTAGATCTGACTTTATCATCATGAAAAGAATATGTAAAGACAACAAACCTTTAAGGATTGATATTCTTGCCCACAGACTGGAAGCCAAAGGATAACTGTAGAAGCCAAGGGTGTCCATCTAAAATAAACCCTAGGGGAAATATGCACTGCAACAATCCAGGTTAGGCTCTCTCAGGAGGGTCTGTATGTTGTTACGCCCTAGTGTAATTTTAATTGTAAATGTTTGTAATTTTATGATTGTTTGTCTGATTGCGCATTGTATGCAAGCTTATTTTCAAAATAGGCTTGAGGTGGTTAAAGTGACAAGTAAATGATAAGTGCTACAGGTCTGCTTGGTTCATCAGAAAAAGTAATAAAAGAGGACCAGGATCTGATCTGTTCACTATGAAAGGTTTCAGGACAGACAGCAGGAAAGACGTTTAGTCTGAAAAACAAGTTTTAAGGCCAATATGCCAAGATGACCCCTGCAAGGTTTCATTTTTTCCTTCAAGCATGTCTACCATGGTCCAGTAGAGGTTTTTTTTTGTACTGCTTTTAGGCTTTTAATTTCTATTGCACAGGATTGTTTGAGTTTAATAGTGTGCTTCATGGTGAATGCAAGAATGAGTAAGTAGAGGTAGGCATGACTACAAGAGTATGTGACAGTGCATGTATGATCAGTTACAGAGTGCCTTCAGTTTCCGATACAAGCCAGACCTTTTCGCTTTGTCAATGAGTTTTTTTTTTTTCCCTCACTGCAGGCTTCTTTTTAGGTTGAGCGTGCAAGCGCTTTGACCTGTTGTGTGTATTGTGGGCTTTTAACCACGCCAATCACTTTCACTTGTTCGTGGCCTTACCTTTAAAAAAATATATATATATCCCTTGTTGTTATTGGTAATTCCTTTAGGTTTGTCCCACCTTGACGCTGTATTTGTCACATCTTGTAGACTGACCCATTACATGGATTATTGCTCGACCCATAATACTTTGCATTCTTTTTCGCAACATTTTGCACATAACTAAGCCTATGGTGGTCCTAGGACAATGGGACACCACCAAAACTTTCAGCACAACAGAAATGTGAACGGACCGCTCCGCTGAGGCCTTCTAGTTCTCAGATAAAGATAGTGCCCCAGAGGGAACTCCCGACAGGAGAGAGGTTGCGGAGAATATTGGAAAGGTCCGTGGGTGAGGAGGCGGCTGCCCGGAGCTCCGTGAGCTGAATCAAGAGCGGACGGCCGGACGCGCGCTGCTGGCTGCGATTTGGGGCCGGCGGCTGGCTCTCAGGGCGGGCCACGCTAGCTGCGCGGGAGTGGAGCGGCGATCTGGAGAAGATGAGACGTGGTGGCCGGAGAGACAGACCAGCATAGACGAGATCCTGGGGCAAATCTGATGTGACGCAAAGAGAAGGAAGACTAAAGATGGCATAAGAGGTGCCACAATAGTGAAGGAGGAACGTGCCTGGCCCCAGGAATGAGCGACCGGGGGTGACTCCCCCCCTCTCCACTTTGACAGCGAGGTGCTGGGCACACTGGGACCTGAATGAGTGTTGGAGACCCCCCTAGAGGGGAGGGAAGTGAGCCCAACTGTCAGCCTTAGAGAGCGACGCCCTTGATGCAAGCTGCGGTGATCTGGGCGGGTGGAGCGGCGCCTGAAGAGGGCCCACACGTGGCTATCGATGGTGGCTGGTCGGATTCCACAAACAGGCACTTAAGTAGGAACCCAGGACTGGGCAAAGGAAGACCACGAGAGGCACGAGACGACATCACTGGGGGCGAAGAACTTACCCGGCCCCAAACAAACGGAGGAGCTGAGGAAGCCTCCTCTCCCTCTCCTCTCCAGCGATGGGGTACTGGAGGTACTGGGGCACGGGGAGCGCTGAAGACTCCCTGGAGAGCACGGAAGTGACCAACTACAGGGAGGACAAGGCTGATCAGGGAGTGTGATGCCCTGAGAGAGACGCCCCAGGTCAGGGACAGTGGGACATACAACACACGTGGCTGGGCGAAACTGCAGCTGGCCAGAGGCTCGGAACACAGAATTGGACGAAGGATCTAGACTCAACACCCAAGGAACTGTGCGGGTTTGACGCTGCCCCACACTCAATGAACTGCACTAGCGGGATGCACTGGGCAGAATAACTGGGGGCGTGCAAGGCGACTTCAAGAACGGAGGGGCAGAGGGAGTGCCCGGAGGTGGTCGAGAGTCAGAAACGAGCTACATTGGGGGAGCGCCATCCCTCTGGGCTGCACAGGCACGGAGCTAGAAATGAGGTTGGTGGAGAGACGAGTGCTGAGGCCGCTGTGAGCCCCGTCGCTCGGGACTGAATGTCAACCCAACACCGCAAGAAGAGTAGGCCACAGGGAAAAGACCGTGCAGGAGACCCTGGCAAGTCACAAATGGCAGAATCAGCACCCCATGCGCTCCAGGAAACATTGGACAAGATCCTTGGGGCAATAGAGGAGTCCAAGACGACCCTCCAGCGAGAGATTGGCTAGGTGTCAGTGGACCACCAAAAACTAGCGGACAGGGTCCGAGAGGCGGAGACTACGCTCACAGGACTGGCACCAGAACACCAGGCGCTACAAACCACACTTGAGAAATTGACGGACTGGGTTCAGAGGCAGGAACTCCGTGCTGAGGATGCAGAAGGTCGCAATCAGCGCAATAATGTGCATAACATTGGACTGGCGGAAGGAGTGAAGGGTACAACGCAGTGACTTTTCTGGAAACATGGATGCGACAGGTGGTGGCCCCGGATTTACAGACTCCCTTCTTTGCCTTGGAAAGGGCTCATTGTGTCCCAGTGAGACCCGCAGCACCTGGTCATCCTCCGCGGATCGTGATAGCTAAATTGCTACATTAATCGGGACAGATATCCTGCTGCAATGTGCTAGGGAGGCAGGCCCTTTCAGGATCGACAACGCATCAGTGACCCTATCCCCGGACTTCACAATGGAAGTACAGACCAAGAGAGCTTCATACATGACGGTGAAGAGGGCCCTGAGAGATGCTGGTGTCCAATACTTGCTCTTATTCCCAGCCAGGATGGGAGTAATCTGTGGCGAACACAGCATTTTTTTTTCCAATCGCCAGAAGAGGTCTGGGAGTGGTTAGAGGCACACAAGATGGGGGGTCACTCTGGATCCCCGCATGCGTCGACACAGCCAAAAGCTACCCAATAGGGGACAGCCCTGCCTTGTGCCCTGCCCCGTCACCCCTGCTGTTTGCGATCGCCATTGGACCCCTGGTGGCACAGCTTCGTACAGAGGGTTGGGGTAGAGGGGTGACGCTGAGACGGGAAGAACATTATCTCGCTCTATGCAGACGATTTGTTGATATATTTGAGAGATGGCCAACCCGGAATCCCATGGGCACTGGCACAGCTAGAGGGATTCGGTACGAACTCTGGTCTCAAGGTCGACAGGGGGAAGACGCACGTATTCCCGTTGTCTGAGGGTGTGAAACGTCCACCCGCGTGCCCGGCGGATCTCCCCTGGTCACCACGCTCCTT
This sequence comes from Pleurodeles waltl, assembly GCF_031143425.1. Classification (NCBI taxonomy): domain Eukaryota; kingdom Metazoa; phylum Chordata; class Amphibia; order Caudata; family Salamandridae; genus Pleurodeles; species Pleurodeles waltl. The sequence goes on from NC_090448.1 coordinate 473,468,881, forward strand.
CAAGTATTTAGGCATCCAGATTTTCCACAATTTAAATGACCTGCATGACGGTAATCTGGGGGCAGCCCTCCATTCCTTGCGGTCGTCAGTGCAGTTCTGGCGATCTCTCAAGCTCCCAACGATGGCCCTGGTGGCCCTAACTAAAATGATAATGGTGCCACATCTTTTGTATTATTTCACGAACCTACCATTGACTGTCCCCGGGAGATGGTTCAAGGAACTGGATATGCTACTTAGGGAATTGGTGTGGGACAGTGTGCGCGCCAACGGACGTCGCTTCCCATTCTTCGTCGGCCTGCACTGGAGGGGGGACTGGAATCCCGGATTTTTAGTTGTACTACCAGGCATGCCAGCTGCAATGGATGGCTAGGTGGGTCTCGGGGTCATCGGACGGGACTGAGAGTGGCCAATGACTGTATAGCGGCAGAGGAGCTGGTGGGGGGAACTATTAGGTGCTGGGAAATTCAAATCTGGGAAATCGGTCCTGCTGACAGTGGCACTCTCCAGCTGGAAGAGATGCCGGAGAAAGACCGGGATGGGTGTGGCCTATTCCCCAGGAATACCACTGACTGGGATACCGTTGAATGTACTGGGCGATACCATAAGTGAGGCCCAGGTTAGAGCATGGACTCGGGCGGGAGTGCTTACGATAGGAGACCTCTCCAAGGATGGGGTGCTGCGACCTTTCGAGAGACTAATAGAAGAGGAGGAGATCCCGCGGGTCAATTCTTGACATACCAGACGCTGGTTCTAGCGATACGACAACTATGGCCAACAGTGAACGTGGAACCAGAGACTCATGTCATTTTACATTTGCTTCTGATGGGGGGGAGCAGACAGTCACCTGGTCACTAAACTATATAAGGCCTCTATTGATGCCACCCTTTAACCCTTGCAGACCCTACGAATGAGATGGGAGGAGATAGGGGGTAGGGATCTAATGAATACGGAGTGGCAGAGGGTGCTCGCATATCCCCGGAAAGTAGCTAGAAACACACAGTTTCAACATATCCAATATAATTACCTTCACAGAACATACCTTACCCCACACAGGCTCAGGGTGATATACAGAGGGGAGCCCAGGGCCCCAGATGCCAGTCAACGGACCCAGACTTTTACCACATGGTATGAGACTGTACCATCATTCAGGGGGGATGGACCTGGGTATTAAGGGACCTGGAAGAGACCCTGGGCACTGGACTTCACATGAAACCCTACTCATGTTTGTTGGGACTACACGGAAGGCCAACATCAAAGAAAGTTGGCAGTAGTTTTATAGACCTGGCAATGGTTTTGTATAGACACCGGATAGCATTGACCTAGAAATCCCTGACGGGGCCCAAAATTGAGGACTGGAGAGAGGATGTCTCGCTATGGGCTCAAGCTGAGCTACAGGCACGGGGGATTAGGATCAAACATATAGCTCCACTATGGAAGGAGATACTGGAGGCTTGGGAGGAACGAGGGCGAGGAGGTGGTGAACCTCGGGAGGATGGACACGGCACGACGTCAAGGGATGAGACCGGACAGAGAGGTGAAGAGAGAGTGGAGGATGCGGGGGCCAGACATTGAGGAGCGGGAGGTGGGAACAGTGAGGCACTGACCGGCCGGGCAGGACAGGACAACCCAGGAAAATAGAGGGACAGAGAGTCCCACTGCCCGAGGCGAGACGGACCCACATGAGGACACGGGGAACTAAACATTGAGGGCAAGGCAGAAATACATCCAAGCAGGCACATATGGTAGAGCGGTCGAAATGTACCAGAGAGATGGGACTTCAAATGCCATAATTTATTGCACTTGCGCATGGTTGTGGTTTTGTTTGGTTTCACTTGTTTAGGTTTTGTATGCTCTTTTTTCTTCTTCTTCTCTCCGGTTTCTTCTCTTGGCTTTAACCACGACTATTCAGCTATAGTAATAATATTGCCATAATGCGCAAATGGAATGTATAGCATGAAACTATAACTAAGGCTTGTTTGATAGAAAATATGTATGTAGCAATGATCAATAACAGATGCAGAAAATCAATAAACAAAGTTAAAAAAAAAAAAAAAGCCTTGTTTATAATATTACAGTTAGCCTGTTAGGCTCAAAAATGCCTCCTAGGGACTAAGTATATGGTTACACTGCATTATTTTCTCCTATTTTTTTCATGGAGTTATGCCCTCTAGGGGCTAACACTATGGTTTCATTACCATGTTTCTTACAAATTATATCTTTGTTATGGTGCCCTCTAGGGGCTGCTTCGAGCATTATAGTTATTTTATGCCAAAAGTTTAATTCTGATTAAAGGTTTAAATGATAATTGTATATATTTTATTAATCTCTCCTTTTTACAGTTATGACCATAATTCAGGCCAACTTAACACACTCATTACACTATGACGGTTTAACACTCTTGATATGTGGATGACCCTTCAAGTTTTTTTCTCCACTGTGGCCGTCTTGTGTCTTTTTCGGGGAATTGTGTTAGCTAGCCAGCCAGCCAGCAACTCGCGCGGTGGGGTGTTTAAAGTAGTATTCTATTGTAATTAGCATGACAGATTTAAATTAGGATGCTAAATGGCAACAGTTTCATTATTTGCTGCAGATACAGGAAGAAGGTAAATCAATGTGCTTTAGTTATATGCAGGGCCACTAGAATTATATGTCAGGAAAAGACGAAATTATGAGGCAAGGTTGACATAAAAGGTTGACCAATTTATGTGGCAAGAAAAGTCTAGTTATGAATTTACAATGCCAATAGCTCTAACTTGAGCAAATGCGAGAACTAGTGCATTGCAAATGCTTGTTTTAAATATAGTGTTGTAGTCTGGAATTATTTGAATCCTGCACATCTACATATGTGTACACTTTGGCCACAAGGGCTGACCATTTCAACCTGAGCATAACTGCACACAACAATTAACTATTTTTGTTTTCAGCTCTATCCGATACTTAACGATAGAGACAGCAGCGACCAATTCACAAAGGTCTTTTTGCTCCTCAGGACAGTTATAGCTAAAAGGTTCTAGTATTGTGTACGTGGAGTACCTGTTCTAATTAGCATCAAGGATATCAGCTGGGTCTGGAAGGGTGATGGAAGTGTACCCAGCTACTGAAATAGGTGAGGCCTGTGTAATGTAAAGCTTTGTGTGTGAGTAATATGATTTGAGAGTGCTTGTGTATGGGAGCTAGTGAAGTTATGTAGAGTGATGTGGGTGCGGCAAGGGTGGTTGAGGTCTAGCTGCAGCGTTTTTGACAGTTTGGAGCCTGTTGAAGTGCTGTTTGTTGATTTCCATGTAGTGCGCTAGGGTAGTCAAGTCTGCTAATCATCCGCGCCTGTGCTGTTTGAGGTGTTCTCTGGCAGCCACTTGAAGATTTTAAGCAGTATACTCATGAAGTGAAAGCAGGCTGAGGTTACCATATTTACGTGGGATTACATCAGTTTGTCATAAATGATCTGCTGGCTACCAGGTGGCATTCCATGAAGAAGTCTTCCTTCTTAAGAGGACCACTTTGCTTTTGTCTGTGTTGAGATTTGGCCAGTTGGCTCTCATCTAGGTGGCTACCGTGAACACACAGATGAAATAGTTTTTGGTTGCGGGAGCCTTGTCCAATGCAAAGAGTATCATCTGTGTAAGAGAATGTTGATACTATACGATGTAGGGAGGTCTGGCAGTAAAGTCATGTAAATGCTAATTAGGTTTGGGCTGAGAGATGATCACTGGGGGGTGGGGGGGGTTTCCTTCCTAGTTTATGGATTTGACTTCTGATTTGTAGTGTGGTAGGCTGATTATGTTCTTTCTGTAAGGAAGGAGCAGATCCAGTAGAGTGGCGGTCCTTGGATTCCCACTTAATGAAGTCCCCTAAAGAGGGCTGAGTGGGAGACCAAGCAGAAAGCTGCTAAGAGGTCGTGCAGGATGAAGGGCAGTTTCTCCTCAGTTGAGGAACGTCATGTTGATTGCTGCAATGAGGGCAGTTTTAGTTCTGTGCTTAGGTCTGAAGCCTGATTGGGTGCTGTCCAGGCGTAGGTGCTCGTTGAGGTGTTGGGGAAGAGTTTCCTGTTGGTAGGGAAGAAGGGAGATTATATGCTACCTGGGCAGGGTCATTTGAAGGTTTTGTTTGTGTTTTTTTTTTTTTTCAGTAGTGCGGTTACCGCTCGTGTTTCCAGAACTCTGGAAACATTACTTTGATGATAGAGAAGTTCAGACTGCAAGCAAGAACTTTGCCAATTGGGGAGGCACCCATGCTGAAGATGTAGTAGTGGCAGGGATCTGTCAGGGCTCCGGGGTGGATGGGTCTCATGATGTTTGTGGTTTCTTCTGTGGTGACCGTTTTCCAAGCGGTCAGGGCGTTTCAGAGGTCTTTGATGAGTATGCCAGTGGCAACGTTGGTAGGGTCCAGCTGAGTGAGATGAAATTGTTGTAGATGATTATGATTTTGTTGCCGAAGAATTCTAATAGGTTGGTGCATAACTCTTGCCAGGGGGAGGAGATGTCTGCTGTAGCAGCTGGTGCAGTGAAGTCCTTGACGTTTGCGAAGACCTCTCTGCATCTGTTGGTGCTGTGTTGTTTTTGATGTGGTAGTGTCTCATGCCACTTGAAATGCTTTTTTGTGTGCTTCTTTGTGATTAGTTCTTCATCCGATGTCCAGTTCTATGGAATGTTGTTTAGTTGCTCAGAGTTTGTCAGTGTACTATTCTACTTGCTTCCAGATTCTCTTAATGGTTTTTGCAGGGTACAAGGGAGTCCGCACAGTCTGCTCATTTGTCTAGTTGCCAGACTTCGCAGTTTAGATTGCAGGTGGGATTGGAATGGTTCATGTATGGAGTGTAGGACCGTTTTGATTTTGCGAGTGTGCTCCAGTTACAACTGGCCTGGTTTATGGTGGCAGGTTTCATCTGCTGAGGGGTATTGACTTGGAAATGGACAACTGTGTGGTCAGTCCAAGTGAGAGGCTTTGCAGTGATTTTGATGCTGAAGGTGGCAAAGACTGGGTGGAGTGTGTAGGTCCGGTCGTATTGGGAGAGTTTGAGGTTTACCAAGCTTTCGAGTGGAGCAGAGTTTTGATTGTTCCAGGTTTTAAAAAGGTGGACATTGAGGTCTCCAACTGGGATGTAGGCTTTCGTATCAATGGTGAGCGGAGCAACAAAGTCTGCAATGTTGTCAGCTAAGCTTGGTCTGGATCCAGGTAGGAAGTAGACAAGGGTTCCATTCAAGGTGAAGGATGCCAAGATTTGCAATTTGAAGTGGAGGTACACAATGTAGGAAGGTTGTGTTCTCCATGGCTGTGATGCAGCCAACAGTTTCTTTCCTGGTTTGTGTTGGCGATCTTGTTTCATCCAGAAACAGCCTTAGCAGTGTAGTATGCGGACTCAACAAACAGCCATGTTTCCATGAGGAAGATGTCCAGGGCTTTGTTGTGCAGGGTGTGTTGAAGAAAATGCATGATAGTAGCCATGTTTGTTAGTGGGTGTGTGTTTTGTGTGAACTGCGTGTGCGAGGGTGGTGTTAGTGTTTGGGTGTGTTCCTGCATGCAACTCAATCACCTTTATTAATTGATTTGTCTCTCCTTTACTTTATGAATAAACTCCTCTTTATGTACTATAAAGGAAATTGTATTTGCCTATATCAGAACTACATTCTCACGGTCTACGATTCATACAGGCAAAATTAGCTGTTTTATAAATTTTACTTACACTTACACCTAATAAAGGGCCTTCCATTCCCCTTCAAACCCTTTGTTACCAAACTTAACTTTTAATCATAAGCAATGTTCTTTGTCACTACATAAAATGAATTTTCTTGGCATAAGAATTTTGGTAGTTTTCTCTTAAACTTCCTAATAATCAGCTTTGGCCTTCAAACAAACAGTACCCTGAAGTTGCCGTCATGGTAGGGGCGAGGGCCAATTGCTAAGGTATGGATTACTTTTAACCATCATGTCTAAAACTAGACTAGAGCACAGAGCATCACAATTTCAACTAGCAACCATAACCTACACAGTTCAGTATGGTAAATGTGTTACTTTTGTTCAAAAGCAAAAACAACAAACATGCATTGGCAAAGCCAATAGGTCGAGCCTATACAAGATCTATTGGCATTGGCAATGTGTTTTGCCATGTTTTACACCAGTGTGGATGCTGTCCAGCATGACTAAACGTTAGTGGTGTGGAGTGGTGTGGTGGAGCAGAGTCTCATAGAGGGGAGTAGAGTGTTCTGGAGGGAATATGATTCAGTGTCAGAGTGGAGTGGGGTGGAATAGGGTTGAGTGGATTGAAGTAGGTGGTTGGAGTGAAGTGAGGTAGGGGGTAGATTAGATTTGAGTGGGGTTGACTGAAATCAGGTGAGGTAGAATAGATCGGGTGGATTTGAGTGCGGTTGATTAGATTGGATTGGGCTGGGAGGTTTGGATTGGAATGATGGGGTTGGGTGGATCGGAGTGGGGTGTATTGGACTGGATTAGAGTAGGGTGGATTACGTTAGATTGGAGTGGAGTGGTGGGGGTTGATTAGATTAGTTTAGATTGGAGTGGGGTGGATTGGGAAGGGGTGGTCTGAACTAGGGTGGGATGAACTGGATTGGAGTGTGGGGAACTGAACTGGATTGGAGTGGAGTGGGGCGGGACAGAGTAGAGCGGGGCGGGACAGAGTAGAGAGGAATGAAATGGATTGGGATTGGGTGAAATGGAATGGGGTGGGGTGGCCTGGAGGGTTAGACTGGATTGGGATAGAGTGGGATGAATTGGAATAAGTGTGGTGGATTGGAGTTGGGTGGATTGAAATGGGGTAGAGTGCATTGGACTGGGTGGGGAGGGCTGCAGTGGGATGCATTGGAGTGGGGTGTGTTGGAGTGGATTGGGGTGGGGAGGATGGACTGGAGTGAGTGGGATGAACTGGGGAGGGGTGGATTGGAATGGGTGGACTGGAATGGAGAAGCTGGATGGACTGGGGTAGAGTGCGGTGGTGTGATGTGGATCGGATTGAGTGAGGTGGATGGGGTAGATTGGACAGGGTGGAGTGGACTGGAGTTGGTTAGACTGGATTGGTGTGGGGTGGATTAATTGGAGAAGGGTGGACTGGATTGGAGGAGGGCAGATTAAGGTGGATTGGACTGGAGTAATGTGGACTGGATTGGACAAGAGTGGGGTGGATTAAAGTATACTGTATTGAAGAGGGATGGAATGGGGTGGTGTGAGTGGATTGGCTTTGAGTGAGGTGGACTGGGTAGCATTGGACTAGATTGAGTGGGGTGTATTGGTTGAATTGGATTGGAGTAGGGAGGGTTGTATTGAATTGGGGGGGGCTGGATTGTAGCGACGTGGATCGGACTTGAGTGGGGTGGATTGGGGTGGAGTACATTGGACTGGCATGGATTGGAGTGGGGTTAATTGGATTGAGTGAAGCTGAATCTTTTGGACTGGAGTGGGCTGTTTGGGATTGAGTGGGGCAGGGTGAAGCAGGACGATTGGAGTGGGGCAGATTAGAGTGGGCGGTTTGGAGTGAGAGACTAGAGAGGAAGATTCTTTTAGATTGAGTGGGGCAGATTGTATTAGGGTGGACTGGAACGTGGTGGATTGAATGGGAGTAGAGTGCATTGGATGGGAGGGGGTGGATTGGGATGGATTAGACTGGGGTGAGGCGGATTCAATTAAAGTGGGCGTACTGTTTCGGATTGAAGTGGGGCAGACTGAAGTGGGCAGATTGTTTTGGATTGGAGTGCAGCAGATTGCAATGGGGAAGATGGTTTTGGACTGACATACTGGAGTGGGGCAGACTTTTGAATGAGAAGGGAAGATTGGAGTGGGTAGATGTGAGTGGGGCATTTTGTTCTGGATTGGCATGGGGCATATTGTTGGGGATTGGAGTGGGGCATATTGTTGTGGATTATGTGTTATTGCATAACTTCAGGAATTACGCATAATTAAAAAAAAATAAACAATGTCACTTTGCAATATTTAGAACAAGATAATCATCATCTTTTTAAAACCGCACCAACGAGCAAAGACAAAAGAAAATATGAGTGTAAAGTGAGAAAAGACGACTTCACAAAATAAAAGAATGTTAGCTATAAAAAATAAAACTTTGTAATATTGTTCGTGCTGCTGTGCCCGTTTGTGGCAGTCACAAGCCTTCTGTCTGCAGGGCAAAAGAACACAATAGAGTACCGCAATCACATCGGGAGCAGCAGACAGGCACTAATTAAATTGAATCAATCAGTGCTTGGTCCTTGCTCCACAGAGAGTAACAGAAATTATGCCAGGCCTGCAGTGACGAATTACGGGCTGTAAGGAAGAGTGCCACGCAAGGTAACAAATGTTAAGTGACAAGCCAAATCCAAACCCTCTAATGTACACAAAAGTCTCTCACAAGCAAGAAGCATGCGCTATCGCATGTACTCACAGGCTCAACCCTAAAAAACAGTAATCTAAAAACGTTATGAAAGCATTCTGAAAAATGTGTTCTGATTAGAGCATACCCAAAATATTATTATAAAGCAAACCAATCTCAAAGAAAGGGGGGAAAAAAAGAAAATAAAAAATAAATATATGAGGTTCTTTATCTGCTCTACTGCCCGATCAAAGAAGTTCCACAGGATGGCAGAGTGGGCAGCAACATTATCTGCGGAAGTGCTAACTTGCAGCTCTTTAAATTTCCAACATTTAACACGGAAACAATATATCTCCTTTTGCTACAGAAGGAAATGCACAAAAATAGAAAAATAAGTGTGTTAAAGTGTATACTGGTTTGTGCACAACTATCACAGAGACAAAATTATAGCGCTAGCTCGTTGTCCGATATCACAATGATAATCAGATATAGGCTGTTATTAACAAAGTCCATTGCAGCATCTCTCCAGCATGTCTCTCATGGAACTGTGCCTGCTCAGGACCAAAAAATACAAACAAAATATTTCTGAATGGACAACAGTGCAGTAACCGGCTAAACTATGATTATACAGGAAATTTCATAAAAGAACCCAAGAACAGGCGCTACTCCTTCGCTCAGGCGGCTGAGCGATGCCCCCCCCCCTCTTCCCACCAGCAGCAGCAAACCTGTTAATACAAAACGATAAACTACGTTATTGTTTTGTATTAAAAGGGGTGGTGCACAGAGCACTCCCCTCAGTGTGCATGTATGCTTAGCCGGCCAAACACAAATGCGCACTGGGCTCTCTCTAGCCCGGCACTGTGTTGCCAGGCTGTAGAATGCTTGCACAGGCGTCCAGTCTGCCTGGGAGCGCCCTGGGTGGGCACTCTAAGCCAATCCTGGCCACAGGGCAAGCTGGGAGCCTGTGCCTGCAGCGGCGAGGGAGGAGCAGCGCAGCGCAGAACAAGGTACATTTTTTATTATTTTATTTTCTCCCCCGCGCCACCCCTTTTCCCTCCCACAAGCCGCCACTGTCCAAGGACTGTTCAATCTGACACCTTACTGAAAACCATGAACTGCACATCTGTCCCTCACGCCTCTTCATCAACCACACTACTAAGCACACAAGTACTTGAAGTTAGCAGAAATGTAACCAAGATAAAGTAATCCTGCAACTCTTCAAACAGTAAAACATTTAAACCACCACACATAAAAAAAATCCCACAACAGGTTAGAAAAATAGAGCTTAATTTAATAAAGCAACAAAAATTACAAAAATCCTTCAGTAGAACCGGAGTTATGAATTTTTAAAGAATAAATTGCATTATAGCGTCTAAAAGTTGAAAGAGACAACCAAGGCTATCTGGTCATGATGGACCAGGTCAAAGTAAAAAATTCAGGCCATCCATGAAGGAAAGCAGGACGGATACAGTCCCAGATTAACCCCCACTTAAGTTTTACCTTCTCAAATTGTGTGTCAAGTCCTGTTCATGATGGAGAGTTCCAGGGAACAAGGGGAGCATTGCAGGAGCAAGGATCAGGCAGGGCATCGTGGATGGGAGGGCTGATGCTTTGCGTTGGCGGACCTCCATTGGCAAACAATGCTTGCCGCGTAAAAAGACAGGTTGGTGGCAGCTTGCACTGAATTTCAGTACAAGCGGCTCGGATCCAATGCCAACAAGACAGTTTGTTTTTCGCAAACAGCCCAAAAGCTTGATTTAAGAGCCTGTGAGCTACTCCAAGGGTCCAGAACATGAGAATCACCACTTGGGGGTCAGGAACTCACTGCAGCTGGGTCCAGGAGTTGTTGGAGAGCCTTTTATGTCCTTGAGGTTCAGATCAGGGGGCCAGCAGGCTAGTCCTTTAATTCGCTCTGGGGTCCTGGTTTCAAGGTGGAGTTGCAGATCCAGTAGTTCTTCCCCAGGCATGAGGGCAGTAGGCCAGCATAGCAGGGCAGTTCCTTTAGAGCAGTAGCCCAGCAGAGTGACAGACTTTGTAGCAGCACCGCAATACTTCCTGGCAGAGTATTCACATGTCAAGAAGTGTACTCAAGCCGTGCTGTCTGGGGTTCTCTTCTTTTATATACTGGTGCCCTGGTTCTGCGGGGTGGGAGAAGCTTTGAGACAGTGGCGTTGAAGTGCATGGAATTTCCTGCCTCCCCTGGCACCAAACTGGCTGAATTGACAACACATGATCATTAGGCCCTTTGTGTGAAGGGAGAATACAGACTACTGATGACACCCCGTCCCCAAATCCTGCCAGCAGATGGCCCACTCAGGCACACCTAATCTCTCTATTGTGTGACTGACTGGGAGGAATTCACCAAGTCTGTCAGTTAAACCCAGTCATGTGACCGAGGTGGGAATAAAGGCACCAAAGGGCTGGGGCAGGAAAATGCCAACTTTCTGGGTTTCTCTTTTCAAGTCCAAAGACACCAAAGAAACTGGTTATCGCTTCTATTTGAAAACTACACTTATAAAATGTAATACAGCAACTCCAATGCTATCCCACAGGAGAGAAAGGCCTTACAGTAGTAAAAAACGAATTTAAAACATAAAAAAAAAAAAAAAAAGAAACACACACACCTTAACAGCACATGTTCAGCTCATTAAATACACTGCACCCTCCCCCTGGGGCTGTCCAGGGTCTACCCTAGGGGTGACGTATTAAAAAGGAAGGTCTGGGCCGGGCAAAAGGTTTATTCCGCCAGGTCAAAATAGCAGTTTAAAACTGCACACAGAGGCTCTGCAATGGCTGGTCTGAGACATGTTTAAAGGGGCACCTAAGTAGGTGGAACAATCATTGCTGTATGTCCACTAGTAGCATTTAATTTAAAGGCCCTCGGCACATATAGTACAACGTTACTAATGACTTACAAGTAAATAAAATATGCCAATTGGGTACAAGGCAACGTTACAGTGTTTCACGCTGAGTATTAGCATTTTAGCACTGGTTAGCAGTGATAAAATGCCCAGAGTCCCATGGCAAACAAAAATAGGTTTAGCAAAATGGAGGAGGAAAGGCAGAACGTTTGGAAGAAGAGTGCCAAAAGGGTGACCAGTTTACATTGTCATTCCTTTGAACAATTCAAACCGAGGCTTTCCTGTTGTGGAGTATTGAGCTAAACAATATGAAGTGTACTCTTGCAACTATTCCAATTCACATGATTGGTTTTCACTTTCTGAATGCAATATTTTAATGTTTTGTTCATCCTCTCAACAGTACCATTTGTCTCACATGTTAAATCAAGCTTCTCTTGTCAAGAAGTGTACTCAAGCCGTGCTGTCTGGGGTTCAATCCGTTATTGGATTAAATAATTTCAGGGTAACTTAATATTTCAACACCTCTTCTAAGAACCCTATCTCACTACCACAAGAAACGTGTCTCATACTCGACAACCCCACCCACCTAGAGTATAAGTGTAGGAGGCTGGCCTGGCTTGTAGTGGGTACCAAGGGGTACTTACACTCTGTACCAGGTCCAGTTATCCCTTATTAGTGTAGAAGAGGTGTTTCTAGCAGCTTAGGCTGATAGAAGGTAGCAATAGCAGAGCAGCTTAGGCTGAAGTAGGAGACATGCAAAGCTCTTACTATACCACTGGTGTCATATGCACAATATCATAAGAAAACACAATACACAGATATACTAAAAATAAAGGTACTTTATTTTTATGACAATATGCCAAAAGTATCTCAGTGGGTACCCTCAGTATGAGGATGCCAAATATACACAAGATATATGTACACAATACCAAAAATATGCAGTAATAGCAAAAGGAAGTAATGCAATCAACGTAAAGTTACATTAGATTGCAATAGGAGCACATAGGTATAGGGGCAACACAAACCATATACTCCAAAAGTGTAATACGAACCACGAATGGACCCCAAACCTATGTGAGCTTGTAGAGGGTCGCTGGGGCTGTAAGAAAACAATGAGGGTTAGAAAAATAGCCCACCCCAAGACCCAGAAAAGTAGGTGTAAAGTGCACCTATATTCCCCAGAGAGCACAGAAGTCGCGATAGGGGAATTCTGCAAGGAAGACCAACACCAGCAATGCAATCAAAGTGCAGACGAGAGTACCTGTGGAACAAGGGGACCAAGTCCAAGAGTCGCGACAAAGTCGAGAGTGGGCAGATGCACAGGAAATGCCAGCTGAAGGTGCAAAGAAGCTGCCACCGGATGGTAGAAGCTGTGGATTCTGCAAGAACGAAGAGGGCTAGAAACTTCCCCTTTGGAGGATGGATGTCCCACGTCGTGTAGAAGTTTGCAAAGGTGTTCCCACACTGAAAGACCGCAAACAAGCCTTGCTAGCTGCAAGGGTCGCGGTTCGGGTTTTTGGATGCTGCTGTGGCCCAGGAGGGACCAGGATGTCGCCACTTGGATGAGGAGACAGAGGGGGTGCCCAGCAAGTCAGGGAGCCCTCACAGAAGCAGGCAGCACCCGCAGAAGTACCGGAACAGGCACTTGGAAGAGGAGTGAACCGGAGCTCACCCGAAGACACAAAAGGAAGTCCCACGACGCCGGAGGACAACTCAGGAGGTTGTGCACTGCAGGTTAGAGTGTCGGGGACCCAGGCTTGGCTGTGCACGAAGGAAATCCTGGAAGAGTGCACAGGAGCCGGAGCAACTGCAAATCACGCGGTACCCAGCAATGCAGTCTAGCGTGGGGAGGCAAGGACTTACCTCCACCAAACTGGGACTGAAGAGTCACTGGACTGTGGGAGTCACTTGGACAGAGTTGCTGAGTACCAGGGACCACGCTCGTCGTGCTGAGAGGGGACCCAGAGGACCGGTGATGCAGTCTTTTGTTGCCTGCGGTTGCAGGGGGAAGATTCCGTCTACCCACTGGAGATTTCTTCAGAGCACCTGGTGCAGAAAGGAGGCAGGCTACCCCCAGAGCATGCACCACCAGGAAACAGGCGAGAAAGCGCAGGATCAGCGATACAAGGTTGCAGTAGTCGTCTTTGCTACTTTGTTGCGGTTTTGCAGGCGTCCTGAGCAGTCAGCGGTCGATCCTTTGGCAGAAGGTGAAGAGAGATGCAGAGGAACTCTGATGAGCTCTTGCATTCGTTATCTAAAGAATTCCCGAAAGCAGAGACCCTAAATAGCCAGAAAAGGAGGTTTGGCTACCTAGGAAGGAGGATAGGCTAGCAACACAGGTAAGGGCCTATCAGAAGGAGTTTCTGACATCACCTGCTGACACTGGCCACTCAGAGCAGTCCAGTGTGCCAGCAGCACCTCTGTTTCCAAGATGGCAGAGGTCTGGAGCACATTGGAGGAGCTCGGGGCACCTCCCCTGGGAGGTGCAGGTCAGGGGAGTGGTCACTCCCCTTTCCTTTGTCCAGTTTCGCGCCAGAGCAGGGCTGGGGGATCCCTGAACCGGTGTAGACTGGCTTATGCAGAGATGGGCACCATCTGTGCCCATCAAAGCATTTCCAGAGGCTGGGGGAGGCTTCTCCCCCCCACAGCCCTGACACCTTTTTCCAAAGGGAGAGGGTGTAACACCCTCTCTCTGAGGAAGTCCTTTGTTCTGCCTTCCTGGGCCAAGCCTGGCTGGACCCCAGGAGGGCAGAAACCTGTCTGAGGGGTTGGCAGCAGCTGCAGTGAAACCCCGGGAAAGGCAGTTTGGCAGTACCCGGGTCTTTGCTAAAGACTCGGGGGATCATGGAATTGTCTCCCCAATGCCACTGATGCCGCACTTGAGAGGGCGATCTCTGCAGCCTTGGAGCACCAGAGTCAGAAAATTATTGAACTCTCAGTCTGGCGCAGTTTACCACCATGACTGGGGAAGTTCCGAGGCTTTAGCCTCCTGTTAACACTCCGGGTGCCCCAGGGGAAAGTGCAAAGCCAGACCGGACACCAATGTGAGGGCGTCTGCTACCTCCTCTGGTGGGTTTGAATGACTTCGCCAGGCCTTCCTGTAAGGGTGCCTTAACACCCAGGAGGCACAATGTCATACCCAGCCCAAGTACACTGGGGATGAAGATTCCTGCTCTCACCAGAGAACAGATGATAATGCTGAGGAGGGTTCAAACACCCGATGGGGACTATGGTGACGAACCAGGCCCAAGCAGACTGGGGCGACCAGAAGACCACGCCAAGAAACCCAGGCTGGACGATAAAGGCAGCCAGGACTCCGCAGGGGTACCGGGTATGCTCAACCCAGAAGACATCTACCACCCACCGTTCAGCAGTCTGTGTTCCTGCCTCGAGGGTGGTTAACTTTGTGGCCAGCCACATTAGGAAGTCTATGGACCAGAAAGTACAGTGCGTTTGAGGGCTGAGTGCCCTAGACCCTCTTTGGCCAGTAAGGTGGAATATACGCCTGAGATTGACAAATTACGCAATGAACGTTGCCATCTTGGGGTCAAAAACCCTAAGAAGGGTCTGGACCATATCTGGCGAGCCTGCCAGGATATTGTCCTGGATATCCTGGGGCTGGTTACAAAGATTTTAGATATGGCCGAGGAGGTTATAGAATCTGGCCACTTAATTGACCCTACTATCCTGTCAGGTTGGGCCTAACAGGCCCTGTGTTTCTTGGGCAATGCCAATTGTGCCTCATCAATGGAGAACAGACGCTCCCTACTGATCAAGAGAGAACCCAGGTTGGGTGAACTAGCCACCACAGAAGCCGGTGCAGTGGCTAATGGGGTTCTCGATGGGGAGTCCTTCATTAAGGAGATATCTTGCTTCGCTAACATTGTCAACGCAGGACAAAGCACAACAATCTATTAAAAAGATCTTTAACCAACAAATGTTTGGAGGGGCCCTAAGTGGTAGGGGGTGCTCCTCCAGCCAGACGTGTAACTCCAACCCCATAGACCACTGCTAATTCAGGAGAAGCATTCATCAGCTTGTTGATGACAGACTTAACCAGGGAAGCGGCACAATTTAGAATCGCAGGGGTCCAGAGGAGAACCAGATTTACGTACTGTGATTTCCAACACAGAGTTGTCTAGGGAAAAATGATCACACCTAATGAGAATGGGGCCTGAATGAGTAGGAACTGAATCCCCATGCCCCAGAGATACCTGCGCAGTGAATTGCATGTAAATATTTTAGATTTTATTAAAAAAAGAACTCTGAAAGATCTTGACATAGCTCCAACAAGGATGAGAGAACGTTTTCTTTAGCAATAGGAGAGAAGGAATTCGCAATTTTAAACAGCTCACAAGTTGTTAGATACCTCAGAAATTCAGGAAGCAATAAATTATTTTTTAGCTTTCCGTATAGTGGTGTGGTAACTTTTCAGCACAGCTTGGTATGTTGCTTTAGCCTCGATCATAAGCCATCCTCCATTTCTGCTCTAGCTTTTTACAATAATATTTTTCCAATTTCACTAGTTCCATAACCTTGGACAACACAATGTTCTTCTCTGTTGTCAACTCATTTTCTCCCACCACTCTGAGCAAACCTCGTACACATTTATTCCCTCACCCAAAAATTCATCCTGGATGTCAGAAATGTTTCTACTTCAAGTAATCTAAACAATCTGTTAAGCAATTTCTTACTCTTCAATCCAGCTTCTGCAGCACTTAAACTGCCCTGATTGCAGCCACCAATGACATCCAAACTCTCCTCGACCAAGGAGAAACATCAGCTCTAATCCTCCTCGACCTCAGCAGTTTTAGACACCATATCCCACCACATGCTAGTCAAAAGATTACACTACATCGGCATCCAAGGGGGCGCACTCAGAAACCTCAGAATCATCATCTACCACAGGATAACCATAAAAACACAGATCAACGCCATCTCCTCCACTTGCTTCTTTATCCTGCGCATGCTAAGTAAGATCTTCAAGTGGTACCCTTGCACACTAGATGCACTGTGACACAGGCGCTCATCACCAGCTAACTGGACTACAGCAACCCCTATTACATAGGAATCGATGCACACCCCTTACTAAGACTCCAGACCATAAGTAACCCCGCAGCCAGACTGGTCCTCTGCCTTTTCTGACAATCACACCACACCTTAGGCAACTCCACTTGTTCCCTGTGCAGAAGAGATGTGAACTCAAGTTGATGACCCAATGCACACAAGACTCTACACAATCAAGGACCCGCCTACATCAACCACCACCTGAAATTTCAGCCATCAAGAAGGTTACGCTCCACCTCTTTATTACTGGCCCACACCCCTTCCATTCACCAAAGCAACAGTGGAGGGCGATCCTTCTCCCACATAGCAGCAAAAACCTTGAACTGCCTCCCCACGTGACTCCAGACCATCACCTCACATCCAGAATGCCATAGGGCCCTCAAAACCTGGCTGTTCTCATACGTTGCCGATATCTGCAAGCAACTGCTTACCCTATTGGTTGATTAGTCGCACTTCTTAAATCCTGTTTGAGTGAATGCTTGAGGCCAGAAACTGTAATTATGTAACACTATTTCTCACCTCCTCATTCTATTAGGGATAGTGCCCAAACCTTTCCTCGTTAACACCTCTTTCAAAGGTTTATAATCAGTACACACTTAGAAGAAATTCTCCACACCAAATTCCTGTACTTGTCAAAAGCCCAAAAAGTAGCCCAAGTCCCACTTTCTATTTCATAATAGTTAATTTCAGAAGCTCTCAAACATGTTGAAGCACAAGCTATTAATTTTTCCTCCCCATGTCTTTTCTGAAGTATTGCACCTACCCTCTTTTGCACTTGCATCCATTACTATCATAATACTGTGATCAGTTACAAAAGCCTGTAGACATGCCACATGCAATAGTTCGTTTTCAACTCTAAAAATCTTTCAGACAAACATTCTATTCAAATTCACCTTTCAACAAATCTCTTAAATTTACATATTTATCTGCACATTTTTTGATAAACTTTTCATAATATTCCACCATTCCAAGACATGAAATTACCCCTTCTTTGCTATTCTTTTGTTTGATTCTAACAACTGCATTAACCAAGTATTTCTTTAGAGCATCCCTGTACCAGAAAATGAATGACCTTAACAGTTCACTTTGCAAACTCTAAATTTGCATTTCTCTAATTTAATCGTCAGACCAACATCTATCAACCACTTCAGACCCTGACACACTCGTATATCATGCTGTTGAACTGTATCACCAAAAATTAACTAATCATCTGGAAGATCTTTGGCTTTAACCAGAAAATATTACCAAGGCTAGCCTAGAATTGGCAACAAAAAAAAAACATACTGGTATGCTAATCAATTAAAGGCTAGACGGGAAGGTCTACTGCTAAAAGCTTTATCGAATATAAACAAGACCGAGGCTTTAAGCCATTCTTGGATGAAATCTTCCCAGAGGAGAAAAAGATCACTATCTATGAAATTTCGACTGGGCACTTTGCCCCTTGCAGCAGCAGTTAAAAGATGGTCATCAAAGCCTAACCAGGGAACAGTGCTGTGTCAATGTTCATTGGGAGGTCAAGAAACAATTATCCACTTCCTGTTATGCCAGCACATTAGGCATCTGGAAATGTAATCTATGTCCGCTTTTCCTTAGACATAAAATCAGATTGTGCAATGAAGCCTTAGCCTTTTGCACAAGAACGGATGATAGGAACATTGTATATATTTATGCTGTGTGTAAGAGTAGGATATCCGCCTGGAAAATACTGCCCATGTTTTTAAATAATACTTTGGATATCATCATCTTATCAGAGATTGCATTTACTTCTACAATACATTTCATACATAAAAGCCTCACATTCAACAAACCTTCCTTTAGATCTATGCTGTAACACTTTATATTATGTGGTTGTACAGGAATAACGCAATGGAGAAAACTTGCTCTCTCTCTTTTTGTTAACTCCGCGCAGTCACATGCTGTTTGTCTGAAGGTGCTAATTTTGAGTTCCAACATGTCATTAGTTCTCCGGCTCACAAAAACATAGCATCTCTTGTATCTTTTGGGGCCTTTTATTGTATTAATTGCAATTATGGGGCACTAAAATGATAGAGACTTACTCAAATTCTCTTTTCATCTGTCCGAGACCACCCTATAATCCTAGAATTGACCTCTGGTTCTATTTGGTAATTCATCAAATTGAAGATTCTCAATGAATATCTGTATTTTTATCTTTTACAACCCTAAAGCATACGGCGCATTTTAAATGTAAAGCCTGCATTTTTACTGTTTTAACTGTTGTTGGTTTTTTGGCTATGTACAATAAAGTTTTTGTATTAAAAAAAAAAAAAAAAAAAACATCTTGGTAACTTTGTACTCCATCAATAACCTGAAATAAATTCACCATGACCTTTTGGAAAACTGAAGCTGTTGTGACAAGACTCAACAGCATCCTTTTGAACCCAAACTACCATAGGCATAATGAACATGTTTAGATCCTGCCAGGTCTCATTCAATTTTAACAGGAGGTGTGTGGACACCAAATCCAAGATAGTGAAATAGCTTTCACCAGCAAGAAGTGATTGGCTCGTCACTATTTCGTAACTGAAATCTATCTACTGCCACTTTCTTGTTCCAGCCACTCAAATCTATGCACAAATGTATATCCCCATTTGCCTTCTTCACAACTGCAATTGACACCAACCACTCTGTCCTGTCCAAAGGTTCAGTAATTCTCATCTCCATCCACAGTTCCATTTCCTTCCTCACTTTGTCTTGCATACTCTGTGACATTCTCACGTTTGCATTACAGACTGCACATTACTATTTAATTTAATGAAACCCCTTAGACATCTAATTTTTGCCTGAATACCTGGAGAAACTGTTTTGCAAACCTACATTTTTCATCCACAACTTCTTTTACATGTACTTCAGGCGTTGTATTTGGACTTGAAGTGACTCCCAACAATTTTTGTTCTGGCCACCCAATCAAATCATCGCCCTGTACTGCAACATACACCTTGCCAACTGGTACTTATCATGCAGTTCCATACAAGCATATAATAACCCCAAATTTTAAAGAAACACCCCATAACCTTCAGTTTTCACATCAATTTTCGATAACTTCATCTTGTTTTTGAACTCTTCTTCATTCGTCCCTTTCGAAATAATCAAGTGTGAGCATTAATCAAATTTCGGAACAACTTTCAAACTCTCTATTGCTACTGTGTCACAAGGATGTTTCAATCCGCTTGTTGTTTTTCTTACCCACCCTTATATCCCGGCCATCTTGATGAACTGTCTAATATGCAACCCATGGTTCGTGTTTATTTTCGTCTTTTCTCCAACAGCAGTTTAAGAAATGCTCTTTTTTTTTTCTTTCTAACAAGAACATTGAAATTGGGCTTGTAATGTGGCACACACTTTCCCATTTGCCCTGTGGTCATCGTTTCCATATCTATAACACTCCTTTAAAATCAATTTTACTGCATATTTCTACGCTTTTTTTTTTTTACCTTTAATCATAACATTCAGATTTTTTTCTCTGTTTGTACTATGCTTTTAATTTGTTTTTTGAACTCAACACATTTAATCATCAGCTCCACCATCTTTTGACACCGAAATTACTTCCTTTAAAAATGGCGGGGAGGCTTGTCATTCATTAAAAGTGCCTACCTTGTCTTTACATTATCATGCTTCAAAACAAACTGATCTCAATTCTTTCTTCAGTGGTGTTCCCAAATTTGCAAGTACCAGCTGACTTACATTGATTTGTTATGTAATCTTCTACTGATGTATCACAGCCTTGTGAGCTCGAACCAAAAATGTTATGCTCCATAATTGCGCTAATCTTCTGCAATTAATGTATGTTCCATCTCCAGATGCATATTTTATATTGAAGTCTCTAATTTCCTCCTGACTTTACTGTGTCGTAAAAAAAATTGAGGACCTCCCGATCTTCAGCCCCTAAGCATCCTACCAATGAAAACTTCCTTTCTGCACGTAAGTTAGTCCCACAAACCCTGGCATAATTCATAAAAGCCTTTTCCCCACTTACTCTCCACCTCAGTGCGGGTTCTCCCACAAAAGACAAGGGTTAAAAAAAAAGGGGGGGTGATGTTAGGTTTTGCATAATGCCAGCTGAATGGTATTATTCCACTACCATCTAGAAAAGAAAACTCTGAATGTACTTTCTTAAATAGCCTCAAGCTTTAAATGTTAATTTCTTGACCTTACAAGCTATGGAGATGTCGCCTTACTGTTATTTTTCTGCTGTCCTACAACGGTCAATGGTGTGACTTCTTATTCCAATCTGCTGATGTGCCAATAATTTTCTAAGTAACTGGCAGTCAACTCATTCCACTTTGCACTTCCATCATGACACTTCTATTTTCTTCCCACCATTGTATTGTATACTGCTCAAGTTCTCCCAACTTGCCAAGATGACCGCCACAATGTTGACATAGGTCAGTTTTCACAGGCACCTGGGCTGGTTTTGTGGCCAAATCCAAAATGGCATTTCATGCATCATTTTTTATATTTGGCTGGGCACAGTTTGTGTCTTACAGTGTTGTCTCTATAGGGAGTTGGGTTTGTGGAAATGTGCTTGAAACATAGATTCTATGTGCGCTACTCCTTTATCAAGTTCAATAGTCTCAAATGAAATTCCGATTCGTGCTCAGCCAACCTTAATTCACTGCGCATTGAGTTCTTTAAAAAAAAAAAAAAAAAAACTATGCAAAATCATGACTTCCTTTTGCCACTTCATCACTTCCCAAAGGGTATGAGTAAAAAAAAAAAAAAGTTTTGTCCCACCTTATAAAAAAAGAGGCTTCCTCAAAATGATCCAAATCAGTGTGAAAATGAGCACCTAAACGTTTTTTCTTTTTCCATTCAGTTTTACTTTATCAATACACTTCACCTTATTTCAAGTGTTTGTTTTTCTTGCTTATACAGTGTTTTTTCCCCTCTTTCTATGACACCCCAATAATTCCTCTTTGTGTAAACAGCTGCTGTGTCTCTGGCAACTTTTTTTTTTGTCTAAATGACAATCCAATTGCTCTTTCTTGAATACCCAGCTACTATTTTCCCTGGTAATCGCTTTGGCTAAAATGGTTATCCACGAAATGATTCTTGCATCCAAGGCCTATCTTGGTCCTTGTTAATTTTCATCCTGTAACTTTATAGGTTTAGAGTTGCGCCTTTGGTTTAACTAAACTTTGATTTACTATTTTAGGCTTTACCGATTGTTCGACTCTGCTGCATTTATTTTAGCAGGCTCCACCAACCCCCCCCCCCTCCCCCCCATCAGCTTCTTGAACAATTTAATAGTTCTTGCTATGAAATCAAATGCCATTAGTAGGCCTGTGAAGAGTTAAGGTAAGGATGTTGTACATATAGTGGTCTGAAGATACAAAATGATTTTAATAGTTTTATGACTCGGTCTAATGCCACATAGTGATTCTGCAAAAATGGCCGACTATGTCACTTTCAATTGCTGAAAGGTCAATAAGATCCAGAAATGCGCCCTTAATTTTACAGATAATAGCATCATCCGCTAAGGGTCTCCACTACCTCTTTTCTTGAAAACTGAGAGTACCATTGACTGATGCCCAGAATCAGGGATCAAGTATCTACAAATTTAAAACATTAGCAACACTGCACCCACATCCACTTAAACATAAACACAGGACTTAAGCCAAACCCTGGGTCTTTACCTGTAGGACCCTTTCTAATGCAGGGATGTGGAATTCCTATAGCCCGACACCCAGGAGAATTTGTTTAAGGTCAAGAACAACAAACAATTATTTTGTCCTTTAAACAAGTAGGCCTAACACCCAGCAGCCAAAGCCTTTGGCTGCCAGTTTATAGTACCACATTATGGACCAGGGAAGGGCATTGTCTGCATTTAAGGTAGTATTATTGCCCATATATTAATGCTGTTCAAGCTTGTATTTATGGTTCATTAATGCAAAGCTTTTATTATTATGGTGAGTGTTCTAAGGAAATGTTGTAAGCTCAGACTACACTAGTAAGAGTGGTTCCATTATTAAAATGTGTGCAGACATTTGGGAAGTTTGACAATATGAAGCTACATATAGTGTTCCCAGGACACTATTTGATCACATGCAAATATTTGAAAAAGCTTCAAAGCAAGTTTGATTTTTTTGCCTTTGAAATAAAATGGGGGAAAAATAAATGCAACTAGTGAAAAAAAAGTGCTGGTGAACTACTATGAAATTTTAGGTTTTATCTCTTTAAAGCGTCATTTAGTAAAATGTGTTTTTATTTTGTCATTGTGTGTCTCATTTTTACCGTTTTTTTGTAAAACTTTTTACTTGGAGCTGCTGGGCCCACACCACTATAGCAAACATTGGCAAAAATATACATTTTGTAGTCTCACAAAGCACACATTGGTCAGTAGTCTCTGGCATTGAACTAAACTACTTTATGTACACATATGCTCCTTGTGAAAGAGCAGAATTCTGTCACTCCTAGTGAAGCCAGACGATCGACAGATGGAAATTTTATAAAAACAAAAAGGTCTTGGTTAACGTCAGACCAAATTAGGGCCCAATTCTTAAAGAAAATCACAAAAGAGCACAAGAGTCTCCTTGCATTAGTGCAGATTTATGGCTTTCATGAATTTAAAGAAGTAGGCCAGGAAATCGTACTCCTAGAAAATATCTGTGAACTGCATTTCAGTACAAGCAAATATGCATGCATAGATTTGCTCATGCGAATATCTGTTGAGCGTCTACAAGTTCAATTTCCTCCATCCTCTTTTTTCCCCAACCCTGGAAGAAGTTTTATTTCTGCCCTTGGCAAGATGGCATTTCCAACCTTTCTCAGTATAGGAAAAGATCAGAACAGCTGTTGAAAACCCCTAAATGGGGTAAGATGGTAGGTTTGCACAGATTCAAACGGGCATTCCATCCCTGGAACTACTACTCCCCGCTACTTCCAGCCCTAGTATGTAATCTGTGGAATGGTTGCAAAAGAAAGAAATTGCTACTGTTCAAACCGTACTATAGTATGATACCTTGCAAAATCAGAGAAGCTATTATCAGAGCTCTTATACCGTGAAATTGCTGCCATAATTTGTCGCCGCACTATCAGCACCAAAGGGACAGGTGGATTTTTTTTAATGGGACAAGTAGATTTACAACACAGCCTGTCCCATGGTCAAGTGGATATTGTGTTAAATTCCACACCCCTGTCCTGACATCCACGATGTTATCAAGGGAGGAAGTCATGGTGGTGTTAGATAAGTTGGGCATCATATAAGAGTAATCCAGTTCCAAAGGGCTACAAGTGTTTTGACACCGGGGAAACAATACATTATTCATGCAGAAACACCACCTACAAATCATCTTCTCATCATGACTAACTTTTTTACCACCAATTTCTTTATTTGGAAACCATGTTTCCAGATATGCAATTTTAAGGAACAACCCAGTACACCTAGATGTCTTAACCTATAGACTCTTCTCTGTTCAGTGGCAAGTTGACAATGGGTTGATATAAAATGGAGTTTCAAAGTGAAATGCAGAGCAGTACTATTCAAAAACCACTTACAACCATCCCAGTACCCTTTTTCCTGTAGATGGCTGCAAATATTTATTAATATTATCTCCTGACCATGCTCATTCTCAAAAAGCACATTACAAAATCAAAAAGACATACCTTTAAAAAAAATTAAAAATACAAGTACTAAGACTAAACAATGTATTTTCTACATAGGAGACCCCACAGGGCATACCCAAAATGATCAGTGTTGAAATGAAGTACTGCAGGCCAAAGAGTGAGGTACTGAAGAAGCTTTATCCATAAAGGAGGCAAACAATGCCACGTGCATTAGTGTTACATACTCAAGCAATTATATTAGACTAGAATGTATCATTTGTAATCATGAGTTACCTGCATAAAATAGAAGGGCTACTTCATGTGAACTCGCCACCCAATGACAATTGCTTTTTTTTTTTTTTTTTTAAAGAGGCCGTGTACTCCATAATTGCAGAGGTAGTCAAGTGACTATTTGAGGGAAGATAGACAGGTTTATTATACCAATGACAAAGAAAAGCTTCCACTACACCAAACCTACATCTAGCACAGTGTATGAGTCTGTGTATGTAAATGCATACAACTATGGACACGGACAGATAACCTACTATACTAATTTGAACATCATACTTTAAACGTCAGTGACTGCTAGATAGGCAGTGTGTATGTTAACAATGTTGTGCTACAGAAATACAATAGATCCCAACAGAGAGACATGCTTATGTTCCAAGATAGTTTTCCATATTTATTTATAACATATATAGTTTAAAAAAAATGTTCTGACCTGTAAATAAAGTGAATATCCACTAAAACCTAGGTACAAATCCACCACTTACGATAAGGAATACAGGTCTGCATCGAGATTAAATTTTAACATTTTATTTCAACTAAGATAACTTGCTTTACCATGGGTGTGCGCGCCCTTTTACAACACACGCAAAAGCCACAAGTTTTGTTATACTGAATTTATCGAACAAAACTGACACTTATTACAGACAGCGATAAGGTAAAACCTTGGTAGCCAGCACCAAGTAAGAAGTACAACAATAAAACTAATTATAAAATGACTTCTTAACGGGTCACTCATGGAAGATTTAGCAATGACGAATGCTAGGGTTACCGTCAAAGCATATCGTGAATATCTGCATAACTCAAACAGTTAAAAAGGTAAAGAGCAAATTAGTCCTTGTGAAACAAACTGAATGGTTCCTTCTCATTCACTTCAGTAAACACTGCAAAGGCAGCTACAGTTCCAACATAAAACTGATGTGTGTCACGTGTATGTTCCAGTTAAAGCAACATATTAGCAACACGATTACTTCTGTCGGCTTCGTGGAGTGAGGTGAGGAACCCCAACTATTTAAGCGGAAGTCAGGGCTGTTTCCCAATATGGGTATTTAAAAATGCACCACTGCGAATGGTTCCTGCCTTGTCACTTCCTAGAGTCCGCTGGGGACGGGTGCACCTGGAACACCCGGATCAGTCTGTGAGCGGGATATGATCCGCCCGACCTTCCAGGCGCTGAACCAAGATGGCCAGACACAGCAGTAAAGACACCTGATCGCTACCTTGGGTGTGTATGAAACTGGGTGCTGCTAGTCGTGTGGCAGTGGAGACGTTCTAGAGATGATGTTCTGTTCTGCTTCCTGACAGTCTGGGGTACTCTCACTACGGACAATTTTGAATCAACCCTCCTTACCCACATATAATTACACAACACTCTCCTTGCCCATTACAGAAATTAAATGCTATTAACTAAAGGAAAGAATGGCCCTCGATCAGAACGTAGGTGATTTATTGAGACTAATAAAAAAATAACGCAAACTGAGGTTGGAACAACGCTGGGTTAACTGTAAGTGATGGCCATGGTTACGGTTAATCAGTAATTTCCTGTGCCTTTAATACACTCACAATATCAAAATGATGATAATGAACTAGAGACAATTGGCCGCAAGAACTTTAAAGTGCCTGGGGGTAGACCTCGGGGTCACACCGCGTTTGCACAGCACGCTTTCTCACCTGAAGAGCAGGCCGAACAATAAAAAAATAAAGTTGCACATCATAGCATAACCCGGCGACACTCTTTTCACACCTGCAACAAATATGTGCCATAACAGCGAATATCCTCAGATGGCAGTGAGAGCAAGAATCAACCAGGAGATGCCAGATGCGAAATCCAATGCGAGGACAGAATGAGTTCGAGGCTACCACCACCACCCAGAAGCTAAGCCTAGCTTTCCCCGACTTACCCGCATCGTACTCCGGCACAACTGCTTGATACTGGAGCCCGACCCGCATGCCTCCACCTGCGGGGACAGAGACAGGGGGGGAGTTAAGGAGGGGTCACAAGAAAGCACGTTCGAGGCTCTCATCAGAGGCTCCTTACCCTGCTCATCGTCGCTGCCTGAACCAGAGCTGCCCTCCTCCCAGGAGTTGCCATTACCAGGGGCAGCGCTGCTATTGTTGCTGTGGCCCCCACTGGGCGTCGCCAAAGTTTTATTATTGGCCGCGTTGTGGCGAACACGACGCTTGGAGCTCGAGAGCTCCGTACCCTTCTCGAGCATGCTAGCGCCTGGTGTACTATCTCCTTAAACACAGAGCTGCACGACCGCCTCTCAGCAACTTTCCCCTCTCATCGTACCCAGCAGTGGGCAGTACACTGGGGCGCCGCTGCGTGCGCGAGCAGGCGGGGGAGGGGTGAAGGTTGCGGGGGGGTGGGGGGCGCACAAGGAGGAGTGAGGGGTGTCACACAAACCCGCCTCTGCCTCTGTATACCACGCCTCCGTAAACTCCCACTGGATGCCAGTACATTTTGGAAACGATACTCTACAATGATTGGTAAGAACCCCCGTCGATCAAAGCTAGTCCGGCGCTTCCGTTGGTCACGTACGGTTGCGCCGTTTCGCTTCTGTACGTACGTTTGGGAGAATTACAATTCAGTACTATTGCTCGTATGGATATCACATCTATTCTATAGGAGTTTTCACATTGCTGAAGACCCGACGGTTTCTCTGTCAAGTTCAATCAAGTGCCATTATTCCATCACCTTTACGTCACTGCATCACTGTTACGTTTTTCAGTCTGTCAGTAGAATCCATACTTTTTATTGTGTGGTCCGTTTCTTGCTTGGCGGAAGGACATTCACTTTTATTTTTACACGTTTTTTACAACTTTACCATCAAATACAATGCATTGATTTAAGGAAGAAATCAGACATATCTATCCATATGTAAATTTGTTTAAAATGTAAAAAGATGCGAGAATATGCATACTAGGTATGTTGGGCTTATCTTATTGTATATACAGTTTCCAGTAGCACACCCGCCTTTATTTCATCCCTGGTAACGGAGCTCAAAGACGTCTACACCTGTCACAAGCCTCGAGAGCCTCTTGAAATTTGGATATTTTGATCTACAGTTTGAGTTTTTCAGGTAAATGGAGATTTCCATGTGAAGAACTCTTTAAAGTCCGTTGGGACCGAGACTCTTAACCAATGAGAGTGTGCAGCAAGGAGAACTAAAAAAGAGCGAGGCACTGTATCGCAATTTCCACCGAATGAGGCTGGTGGTTCAAGATGTCAAATACAATGAGTCCGGCTGCGTTCCAAAGTACGAGGTCACATTGAAAGAGGCTGTGCTCCAAGGCACGAGTCTCAGACTCAGTGAGTAAGAAAGAGCCAGAGTCAATCTGTTGACTCTAAAATCAGGGTGAAATAATCATGCAATAAGACCCAACCACAAACCTGTATAGCAGGAGTTCCCTAACTTTTTGACTTTTGTGCTCCCCCACTTAAAACACTTAAACATTTCTGGAATCTGCCCCCCACCTGTCTCTATTGGAATCTATGGACCCCAGACTAGGCAATTTCGATTATTTGAATAGCAAAAAAAACACAAAATTAAGGAAAGAAGCATCTATCAAACACATACATATTTTGCTTCTTTATCTACATGCACTTTATTTATCTGTAAATGTTATTTTTTTATTTTCTAAACTTTTGTGAAACCCAGGGCACCTGGGCCACAGGTTAAGAACCATTGCTGCTCAGCATAAAATGCTGCTTTGTTAGGACAGGCTTGTAGTTATCAACAATTAATTATTTACAAATACATCAACCAAAGAACATATCTACTAATACCTAATAACTCCAGAAATCCCCCTCCCTTAAACTCCAAAAAATTGCAACATTCCCCAAAACAAACTCCCCTTACCCTGCAACATCATTCTTTCCTCTTCCATTCACAGCCTTCCCCCTTGCATTACCCAATGTTTCTCTCTCACACCCTATCAATCATCTTCAAACAAACTCCCCTTTTCAAACGTACTCTTCTCTCTCTCTCTCTGGGTTCTCTCCACCCACACCTGACTTTCCACCCACCCTCAATGCACCAGCTCAAAATCTATAACCTGTCCTACCGTGGCAAACTCAGAAACATGCCACCAGAAAAGCCCTCTCAGAAAACCCCTTTTTTCCCCTGAATTAACTCAGCCCTACTCCCTACTAACACAAAATTGAGTCCTCATGAGGGTAAAGACTCCCTTCCCACCTACCTATATAGCTCCACTCCTAAATCCCCTCTTAAGTGTCCCTAACCTATCCGTGTCCCTAGATAATGTGGCCTGTGCCACCTGCATGAAGTCACCGGGGGGAGATCGACTGTGGCCCTGCTCCCCCAAATACCCTCATAATGCAATAAGACCCAAATACAAACCTGTACAGCATAAATAGCCACTTTATTAGGACTGGCTTGTAGTTATAAACAAATCATTATTTACACATACATTGACCAAAAACTGTCTTTGCTAATGCATAATAACTTCTGATATTCCCCCTCCTTTAAACTCCCAAAATTTGTAACAGTCTCTGTTATACGGTTCCTACTAAGGTAATAGGACTGCTTATTAGGTAAACAGAACTTCAGAATTTCGAGGACTAACTCCATCAACACCATCAGGAGCTGTTGGCCCAATTCCTGGCTAGCTCACAGTGCTTCACCTGAACCCCTAAACCAATGGGGGTGGAAGGTGATTAGAGCAATCTGAACATTACCCTCTGACTCCTCAGGGAAGTCGTGGAAACAGATCTCACCCTTTTGTTGTATTACTCATGCATCCCCAGACGAAACACAAGAGAGATACAAAATAGGTTTTCTTGGAAATAGTGTTCCGCCCCCTCTCTAATTTTCTCTTGCAGTGTACTGTCTTTGAAGTGCCATGCAGCTATCCTAGGAGGTAAGGTTGTGACTTTCATGGTTCCTGTTAGTGTAACTACCACTGGGGAGTGATCTGAGATGCCATGAGCCAGGTGCTCGCACTGTGGAATCTCCCTGCATCTGTCATGTGTGTAAAGAAATAATCTAGTCAGGAAAGGCTTCTGTGTCCTGTCGATAAGTATGTAAACTGTGGTGCCTGAGAGTTGTAGTCCCTCCATAGGTCTATCAGTCCCAAGGAGTGAGAGAATGATCTCAATGGACTTGTGGGATTAAAGGTCTTAGCGCTAGTCAGTCTGTCACGTTCTGGGCCTACGGTGTCGTTCATGTCCCCTCCAGTAGCAAGGTGCCAACTGGCACTTCCAGCAGTACTGTTCGAAGGGCTGAGAGTGTTTCGTCATGTAACTTAGGTGGCACATACGCTGAACAAATATTTATTGTCTGACCATTCCAGGTGCCAGTCTGCGCCACATAACGGCCTAGGGGGTCAGCCCATATGTGACCTGGAAAAAATGGTGTGGAAGTTTTAAGTAGGATCCCTACTCCCCTTGAGTTAGAGGTAAATCCAACATGTGCCAGTAAAGAGTATCTCATTCGGTTTAACACCTTTTGGTTATTATCTTTCAAGTGGGTTTCCTGCAGTAGGACTAAATCTGGTGCATGGCGTCTGAGAAACGGCCGGAATAAGGTATGTTTAATCTTACTTCCGAGGCCATTGACATTCTGTGTCATGGCCTTCAGCTGCGCTCAGTTAGTTGACTCCAAAGCATGAGCGTGCGTGTGATGAGCCCCACCCAATGATATGACAATGGGGCACGTTTTTCCTCCCTCTCACACCCCCAGTGCCCTCTCCTCCATATAGCAAATTTAATCTGAGCAAAAAAACTGTAAAAGTCATCAACAATACACATTTCCCAGTACGACTCCCCTCAACCTGTAACCCTGCATAGTAGGCTTAGAACTTCTCCATCCCCCAACTTGCCTGTCGCCCCTTTTCTAACATAAACTGTGCTAAGGGTTGGCTTGCTCCGCCAATAGTAACCAACAGGTAGTTACTGTAGTATGAACCGCTCTGATGTGGCAGTTTCTCGGCAAATGGTGAGTTTCTCCAGTAAGGGAGCTTTATACAACACTGTACCTGGTAGGCAATGCGGTCTCCCTGTCTCAAGTGGGCATCATTTCATGCAAGCCTCATTGAGTCACTCTAGGCTCCCCTATCACAATATGTCATATATATTTTTTTTTTAACTCAATCCTCTAGGGTAACTCTGAACCTCTTTCTGTTTCCGCAGCATCAGTGTGCTCCACTGGTTGTGAAGTAGGATCATCCAACCTTCTGGCGCCATGGTCATTTCTCTTCGTCTCTCCACATTGGCGTTGTCCGGCTTTCCTCCAGCCTATCATCCAGTCCCGCACCTCCTCAGGCTGGGTGAGGAACCAGGATTTTCCTCCTGATATTACCCTCAGCTTCGCCGGAAAAAGCATCATATATTTGATTTCGTTTTTTACGCAGGGCTTTTTTAAATGCGCCACAGTTTTTGAACCTGATGCGTGAAGTCTAGAAAAATTATGATTTGTGCATTTTCGTAGAGTAGGTCCCCTTGAGTGCGGGCTGCTTGTAAAATGGCACCTCGTTTCTGTAATTGAGAATCCGGGCTATAATTGCTCTCAGGGGAGCTCCCGGTTTAGGTGGCGGGATCGGTGCACACTGAGCGTTATCCACCGAGAAAAATGTAGATATGCGCTTTGTTCGGAGTTCGTTAAGAATAAGGTCCTCCTGGAAGAGATCCACACTGGGGCCCTCTGCCCCTTCTGGTACACCAACCAATCTGATGTTATTCGTCTCGCCCTTCATGTCTTCAAGCCTGGCTTCCATGGCTTTTTGTAGCTTGGCAAGTAATTGAACATGTTCTTCTAGTCGTTTAGACATAGACTTTAGGGCCTGAATATGTGTTTCAGCTCTGGTAGCTTTCTCAGTCAGTTTTTTAAAATCAGCCCTTACGAGGGAGACGTCTATTGTTACTGCATCTAACTTAGGCTCCAATGTCTGCTTCAAATCTGAGATGGCAGCCATAATTGTGCTTAAGGAGGGTTCAGGTGTTCTATTGGCGTCCGAGGTCTGCGTTCCCGGCCGGGCTGACATCTTCATAATGGCTTATTTATCCATTTTATTGAGTTGTGCCTGAGTCTGGCCTTTGGGTTTAACCATGTCTCCGGATAAGCTTCTGTACCCCCAGGCGGAGACAGGAACGTCCCCACCCATCCAACAGGACCTTCACCATCGCCCCCAGCGCCCAAGACTGGGGGGGGGAGGAGTAACACTATTCTTCTGGTCAACGTGAGGGGAGCCCCCTCGTTGAGCCCAAGTAACTACTGGCATGACTCCCCTAGGTATTGCTCATCAGGCTCGTCCGATAGAGTTTAGCCAGGTGGGGGAAAGCTCACCGCCGCTCTCATGTAATGTCCCCACAGAAATTCCAATGCGTGTCCCCCTCTTCTCAAGAAGCATGTTCACCATAGACACCCGGGGGGGCATATCAGCATCCACCCAGACATCCCCTCCTCGGGCCCGTCCACCTCCACCAGTCGCGGTCTCTCCTTCCTGCCTCGTTCTTCTCGGGGCCGTCTGGGGGGGGGCCCAGCTCAGTCCCCGTTGGTGCCACCGCAGCACCCCACCGTTGCCCCGGCCCGACGAAGCAGGCCAGATTCTGCATCCCCCCCCCCAGGAGGGAAAATCATGAGCAGTCTGCCAAGTTTATCCGGCAGAGTACAGCCAGCGGGGAGGGGGTCCACCACTATCTCCAGGCTGTGTCCCCACGGGAACTCCAGCCTTTGTTCTCCCTGAATCAGGATGGCCGCTCACCTCTTAAATGGAAGAAGGGCCATCCCAGCCACCGCTTTGAGGTCTATCTCTCAGGCCCAGTTAATTCTTCCACCACCCATCATTGCTCCTTCCCCCTGTTGTGCTCTCCTCTGTGCCACCCAGGGGGAGGGCCCAACCGCAGTTGCCGCTGGTGTCACCTTCCAGCATTCACTAGCCACCCCTGGCAGATCTCGTCGGCCCAGGCCACTCACATGCCATCCGGATCGCTTGCCCCTCTATTAGTCCAGCCGCCGTCCCCCATGCTGGGACCAAGAGCCACGAGCAGCTCACCTCCTGGCGCCCGCAGCCATCCGTCGGGCCGGCCCCCAGCGGTGGCTTCTTCATGCTCTTGTCTCCATCCTGGTGCGCATCTGAATTCAGTACAGGCGGGGGAAATCGTTTCCTCCCCCGCACCCGCAGCTCCCCCAGTCACTGATATCAATCTATGTTCTCAAATGCCTACGTATTGAGGGCGGATGGTGGGGTTTAGGATTTAGGGTCGTGGAGCTCCGTTAATATGTGTCCAGTTTGAATAGAGCCAAGCCACTCCCCTGGGACGTCACATTTTATATGCATTATCTGATAGACCGTAAAAGATACGATCCTTCTGAGCGTTCTTGGGAACTGGCATCTTTTGTTTATGCGCCTCGTTTGGTGCAACAATTTCATCTGTTAAATCCTTTGAAACCAAGCCCAGCATGCCAGCCTTTGGGCAGGAGAACTGTTGTGGGTACACTAGCACATCCAACAGCTCGATTATAGTAAGATGCTGTTGCTTGCAACATTCAGACTTATTTGGGTATATTCATTACATCTTTCAATATGTAGTTTGCAATAACCAATGCTTGTTAAATGTCTCATGTATTATTATAACCAATGCATGTTGATTATGCATATTGTATTCCACCTGCTCCAACTATAACTGCTACAAAATGTGCTCTTCACAATGTGATCTGTATCAAACATGTGCCACAATCAGGAGGATAATTTCTCATTTCCTTAACAAGCAACCAACTGCCTAAGGCACATGCTTGTGAGTGAGGCCTTATTTGGCTTCGTACTCATTGCTCTGCTCACCTGTTTCCAGTCAAGTTGAGTTCCTTGTCCTCCAGCCTACCTCCAGTTGAGTTGCAATGCAAGTCAAGTTCATTTTTTCTCCAGCCTGCCTCCAATACTCATCCTATGGACAGCCTCCAGTCAAGTTCTGGCGATCCTCGCCCTCCAGTCAGCTTCCTGTGGATTCCCAGATCTCCTCTTCCGTCTTCTGCTGACAAGTCCATATTTCCTGTAGAAAGGAGAAAATAAAAAAGGAGAAAATATAGATTGGGTTCTTCTGTCAGAAATTTTAACTTCAAATACAAAAGTATGCTTCACCCAAAATACATAGGGCCTAATGAGGTGATATGCTAAGTAAATTCGGTAAGATATAAATTAAAACTCCCTAGTACCTTTTGTGTTCATCCAGTTTTTCACATTTCTCTCCTTAAGCCTGCTAGCACTCTGAGTTAAAAACTCCTGGTGCCTATCTTGGTGCATGAAAATTGTTAGTACCAAGTACAAGCAATCTTGGATTCAAAATATAAAGGACGCACTTTTGTGCTCCTCAAATGATCCGTCACTTCCATCATCATCATCCCCAGAAGCCGGGCCTTAGACCACTTGGGAAGAGGAGTACTCTACGACCAGCCTCGACCAATTCTGTAGTAGTGTTACGATTACTTAAACCCACATGCTTGAGGCATTGTTGTGGTAAAGCACATGGGGCTGCATCTAGAGCATGTTGGTGGTGGCGTTGCCATTATTTGAGGTAAATTCTGCTGTGGTATCTTTCAGACGTTTTACCAGCTAAAAGTGCTTTAAGACTGTATCCTGAAAATAACCATAATTGTACTTATGACTATACTTTTGCATGTGCTTATGCTTGCTGTTATGCTCTTCTCAAAGGTTCTC
The DNA here is from genome assembly GCF_031143425.1 of Pleurodeles waltl. Lineage (NCBI taxonomy): Eukaryota > Metazoa > Chordata > Amphibia > Caudata > Salamandridae > Pleurodeles > Pleurodeles waltl. Next base: position 473,502,643 of record NC_090448.1, read on the forward strand.
ATGGCAGCCACATTGGGCATGGCCAGGCCTATAAAACCCTGCCACGCCCAGTACTCAGGTGCTCACTATTCCTCTGGATCCTCCCGAGCCTGGTCCCCAGCTCTCTTCTGGCAGACATTTTTGGGAACCTCATCCTGTTTTCTTCACTTTTCTCTCTGGGGCCAAGAGAGTGTTTCCTGGGGATGTGTCTGAATGCGCTGCTAGACGTACATTAAGAGCAGGACGTAATCTTTGTGGTAAGGGTTTCTTGGTCACATTATATTTCGGCGATAAAGAGCTTTTCCGATATTCGTTGGCAGATCGGCAGGAATGGGAACATCTCTAATCTCCTTTTTATAGATGTGAATGTGTGTTTTAAGATAAAAGATGGAGGGCCTCATTATGACTTCGGCGGTCCTTTCAGAGGACCGCCGAAGGCACTGCAGGCAAAAGACGGCAAGTAATGGAGGTCTTTTGCCCGCCCTATTAGGAGTTTTCCCCTGGGCCAGCAGGCGAAAACAGCATTTCCGCTCGCTAGCCCAGTGGAAAACTTACCAGAACATTGGCGCCCGCTCGTAATCGAGCCGGCGGTAATGTTGTGGTGCGTTGGATGCGACAGCACCCGTCGTGCATTTCACTGCCCATAATTCGGGTGGTGAAATGTGCGACGGGGCTGTCCATGGGGGCCCTTGCACTGTCCATGCCAAGTGCATGGGCAGTGCAGGGGCCCCTGACACCCCCTTACTGCCAGCCTTTGCATGGCAGTGAGACCACCATGCAAAGGCTGGCGGAAAGGGGACTTGTAATACCCATGGTGGATTGTGACCGCGGAGACTGCCAGGCTGTCGACAGGCAGCAACCTGGCTGTGCCGGCGGTCGGACTGTGGCACATCTGCCACGGTCATAATAGGGCGGGCAGACCGCCCTGTCTGCGGCAGTCCGACCGCCATCAAGAGGGTCTCCACGGCTGTTGGTATATTTACATGAAACCAGATAAGTTCCTACGTTAAAATATGCTCTATCATCATGTCATGTTTGTTGTGGATACATCCAACTATAAACTAGAATTTTAAAGGGGCAATCTGCTAAAAACTTCCCAAGATCAAAGATTTTGCATGTCCCTGAAGAAAAAAGTAATACTTTAAATAAGCATTTAAAGGTCTAAGAACTAACAATTTATTTGACATTGAATCCTCAATCATGCAAACAAAAAGAAAAATTCACTTGAAAATGTATACTTCACAGGCCATCACATGACACTGACATACCCAGAACACACAGGGGCCACAGACCTCCTTCAAAATTATTGAAAATCAGTTAAGGTGTTAAAAAATAGTTTATATCAGTAGTTCCCAACATTTTGATTTCTGTGGAGCCCAGGGACCCCCACTGAATCATCTTTGAATCCGGGGACCCCCCATGAGTCAATACTGAAAGCTGAGGACCTAATCTGTTAATAATATTTAACTTTCTATGCAGTCGCGGACTCCCTGAGGAGGCTTCGCGGACCCCTAGGGGTCCCCGGACCACAGTTTGGGAACCACTGGTTTATATGTTATCTAGATATAATGCAAATATCCACAAGACAACCAAACTCATATTCAAGGAATATCTGTGGAAAAGGGCATGCCCAGTTGGGTCTAAAAGCACAAAAAATCAATGGTTGGGACATATTCAGAAAAGCAAACATATACAAGCAAGATGAACATCGTTACCACCAGCCAACAACACATCTGTCCACAGAACACAAAAAGGCACCATAAACACATTTGTCCACCATTCAGTCACTTCTACACTTCGACAGCTATCTGATGCACTTCAAACAACAATTTGTTGATAACCATATAATATAAGACATATTTACTCATCAATTGATCCCTCCTGCGCACATCCCACTCAAGAATCTGCAAACCTACTTCACAAAAATGCATAACTAAGGCAATGATTCAGAGTTTAGAGACGACTTCTAATTCAAATGCAAACAAACATTTGTGTAAGGATCGACATTTTGAGGTGTGTGATTCTATATTTTTTCGGCTCACAGATTTCAGGACGTCAAACCTGCTGAAATTTAACAGAGGAAAATTCACGGTAAAAAGGGTAAATATGCTAGTTTCTGTGTGATAAACACTGAATCCATAAGATATGCCATTCATTAATCCTACAGTACTCAGAATAAGAGAAAGGATATCATTTCGAGGTCGCCCGGAGTCGCTTGCTTGCTCATTGCAACCACTGGCACTGCCATTGCGACCCCTGACCTCAGAGGTGGAAAATCAGTTCCATGAAGACAAGGGCTTTTCCCATCTTGTTTACAGCTCATTGTTTAATTATGCTAACAATGAATAACTGTATTATTCACTAGGAATGTAACAAAAACATAAGCAATAGGTAAGTAAAAAATGTTTCAAAATATATATTGTGTGTGTTTGTGAGTGAGAGTATGTTTGTATGAGACAGGCAGGGCCTGACTGGGAACCCAAAGCAGCCCTGGCAAACTTTTTTAATTCAGCCCCCACAGGGGACATAGTGAGTGAGCCTGACCACTACAATGAGGCTTGGGAGGCATTCTCCCCTCCAAGAACATTCGAGGAAAAATTGCGAAAACAGCCCATTCCACAATACGTTCCATTATATATTCAATGGTATTAGTTTTTATAGCTTAGTAAATGATGACCTTACAGTGAACCAGGATACGGCATTCTTTGTTAGGGTTCTTCAACGATTCCCTCACCATTACCCACTAACCATGCCCCTCATCTGTTCATAGCCCCTCTCTCACATCTATTTTATTTGTTTTATAGCACCTCTGAGTACTTTACATCACACACACATAAAAAGACAATGGATCATTAGTGTCTAAATCAGTGTATAGAAAATGTTGACAAAGGGGACTACAAGGTGTGCGATTCATATCATCCATACTGGTAGGCATTTTTTAATAGTGCTAGGTCTCGGAAAGCATAAACCCAGGATTAAGAACATAACACAGTGGTTAGGGTTGACTTTACTTTACTAATAACAATTTATTTCTACCCAAACAAGCCCTTAATAGCAAAATTAGGTTAATCAATGGCTGAGAAAAAAAACGAACTTTCTAAAATGTACCATGCAGTTTGCATGTAGTTCTCTGATGACAGTTCAGAGCTCACTGTGCTAGATTATGATCGTAATTTATGAAGTGCACAGTAACAAAAAGATTTCTGCAACAAAAGCAGTATCCCACAGAGCAGTGCACATAAAATACTGTTCTGTGATCTGCATAGTACATGTTCTTTGCTGTAGGCATATTAACTCTCCGTGCTACCTTAAATGAGTCTATGCTACCACTAGACAAAACCACCATCTCTCTCCAGCAGTTACATTAATCACCATTAATCACAACCAACTTTTATTGTTGCCTGAAAACTGTTGGATTTATAAGGAACGCTGCAGTGCTTTTAAAACGACTACACTGCTACAAAATCAGCCTCCCGTAACAAAAGTGGCCCCCGCCATTCCAGCCTCCCAGGGAAACGCCCGATGCCCGGTATGGCCAGTCCAGCCTTGGTGATAGGGAGTGCCTACGTGTGGAACATGTGTGTGTGTGAGTGAAAGTGGCAGCCAGTGATGGGAGCAGCAATGAATGATGTTAAATGTTAGTATGTGAGTATCAGTAAGTCAGGTTGAGTGGGAAAGATGGAGTAGGGGTAAGTGTGAGTGAGTAGTTGTGACTTAATCAGTGGAAGAATGAGTGACAATGTGTGACTGAGTGTAAGATTGAGTGCAAGAGAGTGAGAGTAAATGACGGAAAGTGACAATGGTTGAGTAGGAGTGAGTAGGGGAGTACAAGTGTGTGTTACTCAATGTAAATTAGTATGAGTGAGAATGTGGTATGCTTTCAGATCTGCCTTTGGCCCTTGCAAAATATAGGCGTTGACATACTGAAGGCCATTATTAACAGACAGGGACCTGGCATACTAGAGGTAATACTTGTTGTGTGGGACATCCATTGCAAAAGGCTAGTGTAGGCATACTGGTGGTAATTCTTGGTATGGGACACGCATAGCAAAATGCTCACACTAGCACTCTGGATATGACTCATGGCATACAGGATGACAGCTGTGGATGTGATTCTTGCATAAATGATGACAGCTGTGACATATAGGAGGGTTGAAAACATTTAAAAATGCTGGCCATATCATTAAAAAGGTACATTTTGTCATAAGGGTCACCAATGGTACATGGATAACATCAATAGCAAAATTCCAGGCCTGGCACATTGTATCTAATTGTTGGCATAAAGGGAGCACACATGGCTTAGATGGGGCACCCTTGGTAAAATGCCAGCCCTGGCGCAATGGAGGTTATTTTTGGCATATGGGGCACCCATTGCAAATTTTGAAAAAAAGGGGTCAACCCATATAATACCTCAGGTTTCATTGGCTTGGCACACCATGAAAGGAGCTACATTTAACAAGTATCCTTTCGTGGCCTATGGCTCTTTAGCAGATTTATGTGAAAGGTTTGTGTTTTAAAATCCACTATTAGACCCATTTTTCATACTTTTCCGTGAGAGGAACCACTTAACCCAGAACCCATTCAAAGGAGTTCTGGTTCATTCACTTTGCTCTGTACAATTTAGGGCAAGGATTGTATTACATAAACCCCACCACTTTCAAAGGCTATGTTAGCACCTTAACATACGTGGATCCAGGAGAGACATTTATGTTGTATTTTTATATTTAATACACATTTACAATGTATCTTCAGTGATGTCAATTATTGTGATGTCGTCCGAGTTAAAGTCAAGTCACATCACTTTCTGGGACGATTTAGGATCAAAGGTCATATGATGTCACTTCCTTTGATGTCAATAAGGTTAAAGGGTGTGTGATGTCACTTCCGCTACCCTTGGTGTTTTGGTGCATCAAAGTGCATGAATGAGATGTGCTTAAATACCACAAACTGGATTAGTGGTACTTACCAGGTGCAATAAATTACATCTCATAAAACAACCTAATTGGAATCAAGTTCTTAGAAGCTTTTGTTCACTCACGCCTGAGTATCACTGAGAGCACAACCCATGGCTCACTAATTAATCACACCAAATACATAATACACATTTATGCATCATTTGGACATTGATGTATGGGTGTCAGTCCATGAGTACAACACACAAACCTCGGATCCAACTTGCATGTATATATATCTCTGCAGCATTTCTATTATTGGGAATTATTGGGAATGCATATCACTCATGAGTTCAACAAACGTACCACAAATGCACATCCATACAGCATTTTGACATCCATGCATGTGCATCACTACTGAACACAACACAGACTGAAGTGACTCATGCTGATCAATGATACATTTGTGCAGAATATGCTAGATGCAGGCAAATGCATCGAATGTACATTTTTCAATTTCTTACTATCAGAATACCCAACCATATAACACTCAGACTCTTGTGCATGCCAGGAAATATAAGAATATGTACACGGACCACTACACCATTCAGTTTGAGTATGTATCAGTGATGCATGTGCTGTCCAAATATGTGTAGGCTGAACTGATACACAGTCAACAATGTTGTGACCTATGCCCCAACCTAAAATCTAGTAGTGCAACCAAAATACAACCATCCTGTGTATGTCCTATAATAGTTTCAAAGAGAGGGAACACACTGCCTGCACTCCAGGAAGAAAGTATAACCCCAAAAAATCATGGTAACTGCAGTTGATTCGCAGTCCGTGCAAAAAGTAAAAAGAGTCTTTCACCTCTGTAGGTGAAGGAAGTGCTGCATATGCCTGAGGGGCTTGCTTGGAATGCCACCAAATGTCTTCTCAGGTTTAAGTACTGCTCATGGCGCACAGGTGCCTCCCAAGGCTCATCAGCTGTGGCTCAAGGGAGCCGTCAAAAGACAGTTTCAAAGAAAGGGAGCGCACTGCCTGCATGTGAGAAAACAGGGCTGATTGCAGAGGCCCCCTAACTTTTTGCCCCCATTTTCCACTTTTTGCTGGTGTTTTCCTGACTCTAATGGTGCCCTGGGTACTGCTAACCAGTCCCAGGGCCTGTGCTCTGTGTAAAATGGATATGCAAGTTAGGCTAATTATAATTGGCTAAGTTAAGCTACCTATAAGTCCCTAGTATATGGTAGGGCATGTAGGTTTAGGGACCACAGCATAGGTAGTGCACCCATAGGTGCACTGCTGAGGTGCCCAGTGTCATTTCAAAGGCAGGCCTGCATTGCTGGCTGCTTTTAAATTAAAGTTATATGCAAATTCGACTTTGGAATTAAAAGTAGTTCCAAAGTCTTAAACTACCTTATTTTTACATATAAGTCACCCCTAAGGTGTGCCCTATGTGCCCCTAGGGCTGGGTGCCATGTAACTATAAGCAGGGACCTTATAAAAATAGTTTTATAAGCCCTGGTGAGGTAAAAACAGCCAAATTAATTTTTTCCTCATTGTAGTAAATGGCCTTCATAGGCTAGAATGGGGAGACTTTATTTTAATTTTTAAAGTCTCCTTAAATGATGCATACCAAGAATTTGGTATCAAATTAATTGTTGTAATAAATCCCACAACTTCCAGTTCTTGGATTTAATATAACTTGTTCAGGTAAAGAGTTTTAAACTTTACCTAAAAAGTTGCCAATTTCAGCCCTGCATTGTTTTTGCTGATGTGCTCTGATTGGCCAGCCTCTAGCAGCTTGGCCAAGCTACCTTGATGAGGTGTGAAGTGGCCTGGCTTCACACAAAGGAATGTGCCTGTGGGAAGGAATCTCCCCTCAGCAGATGGTGAGGCAGGAAGGGGGAGGGCTGCCAAACTGGTCTTCAAAGGCAGAGAAGGACATTTGGAGCAACCAGCAACACCCCCACATCCTGCAACCTCAGACAACTAGGTGCCCCCTTGATTAGATTAGGAGAGGGCAGGAGAGGGGTGTGTTTATGATTTTTAGCCACACCAGTGGGTGGGCTCAGCCAGATGTAACCTCCAAAAATCAGATTCAGCCATGATGGATTTTTAGAGAATGTTGCCTCCTGGGATTGATTTTTGCCACACTTCCCAGGAAGTGGTCATCACAGGGGGAAGGACCCTGCACCTGATTGGAGAACTAGGACCCCCCTGCTTTTCACCCAGGAGCAAGGATAAAACTGGCAGACCTGCACCCACACCTCAGTTCCCTACCACAGCCAACAAGGAAGAACAACAGAAGAAAAAGGACTGCCCTGCTGGACCCCTGGCCTGCACCTGGAACCTGCACTCAGAAGGACTGCACCAGCTGCACACTTGGGCTTCACCACAAGAAGGACTTTGCCTGGCTTCAACTGGTTCAAGGAGGGACTCCCTATTTCGTACAGGTGAAAAATTGCTATCCAGAGTCCCCTGCACCAACTCCTGAAGAAAGTGACCAGCTGACCACTGTCCACTGGCCAAAAAGGAGTTTGTGCCAGGTGCATTCTGGGAGTTGTAGTCCGCACCCCCCAAGGACCATCTCAGAACTTCTGGACCCTGGGGGTGAGCTGTGGACCCCAAAGGAACCTTAAAAGGACATCTGGGAGAAGCCCCAGAAGTTTGGAGAAGTTTGGACAACTTTTGTAAAAAAGCTCCATAGAGGGACCGACCCGCCGCGGCAACTCTAGCCGGCTTGCCTCAACCGCGACCCGGCCTGATTTGCTGGTTCGTCCCAGTAAAGAAAATCTCAGAAAAAGGGACTAAGTCCGAAGGTAAAAAGTTGACCGGGACCTCCCAGCCAGCGTATCCGAGAAGGGCTCCATGGACGTCGGATCAAGATCCAGGTTTACCCCGGTCGAAGGATTTTTATCTCGAAAAAACGACTAAGTCAGAAGGTAAAAATCTCCACTGAGGATTCCAGCATCGCGTACACGGAGAAGGGCTCCAGGAGGTCGGATTGGACTGGCAGGTTCGTCCCGCTGAAGAAAATCTTCGAAAAAGAGACTAAGGGCCAGATGTAGCAAAGGTTTGCGACTCGCAAACGGGCAGAATCGCAATTTGCGACAGTGCAAAATCGGAAATGGGATGCAAAAAGCCCATTTCCGACTCGCAAAAAGCGATGGGACCCGTTTGCGAGTCGCATCCGTTGCGACCCCATTTAGCGACCCGCAAATAGCAAGTCACAATTTGCGAGTCGCAAACCTTATGCAATTGCAACTCGCAAATTGCGACTAGTCGCAAAAAGCCCAGTTTGCATGTCCCATTTACCACTAACTCAGAGAAGGTGGTAACCATTACCAAAGTATAAAAGGGGACCCAGAAGCCATCTGGGTTACTCAAGATGGCGGAGATATACCTGATAGCAGTGAGGAGGAGAGTCTACGCAGCCCAGAAGAGGAGGAGGAGGGGCCACAGACAGGAGAAGATATATAGAACCAGGCAGACTCTTTTTCAGCAAACTGAAGAGGAGATCTATGACAAATACCGCCTTAGCAGCGCAGCCATTCTAGAATTAATAGATTTACTCAAACCACAGCTAGAACACCAGACTCTGCGTGGCTGCGCCATTCCTACGCATGTGCAAGTACTATGCTCACTGCACCTCTTGGCCTCAGGGAGCTATCAGGGGGTCATTGCTGTGGCAGGTGGGGTATCCCAAAGTGCAGTGTCAAGGTTCCTCAGGGCCTTCCTAGATGCCTTAGTCACGCACATGTCTCACTTCATATACTTACCAAGGAATGAGGCAGAAATGAACAGCACCAAGCTGGACTTTTACAGGATTGCCCACTTTCCCCATGTCATAGGGTGTGTAGATGGGACACACATTCAAATATGCCCCCCTGCAAATCTGGAACACATTTTCCGCAACAGAAAGTGTACCCACTCACTCAACATACAGGTTGTTTGTGATGCCCATTATGTCATCACGGACATCGTAGCTAAGTTTCCAGGCAGTACCCATGACTCATACATTTTTAGGCATAGTGGGATACATCAACGCCTGGAACGTGGGGAATTCGGAGACGGTTACCTCCTAGGTAGAGCTACAGACACTTGCAGACATACACACAGGTCACTGTGCACGACTATCTGGACTTCCTAACAGTGTACTTTGTGCCCAACAGGTGACAGTGCCTATGCTCTCAGGCCTTGGATCATGACTCAGTTTTTAACACCCAGCACTGAATCAGAGAGGCAATACAACAGTGCGCATAAGAGGACCAGGAACCTGATAGAGCGCACCTTCGGACTCCTGAAGGCAAGATTCAGATGCCTCCACCGCAGTGGAGGCGCCCTCCAATACACCCCCATTACCGCATTCAAAATTGTGGTCGCATGCGCCATCCTCCACAACATAGCCACCCGACGTGGGCTACCTCTCACCCCTGCAGACCCAGATCCGGATGATGAAGTGCAAGAACAACCACATCGCCATCATGGGGATAGGAGTATAGCTAATCAAGGCAGACTGAGACGGGACCACATTGCTACACAATATTTTGGACGGTACGTGTCAACTCCCACCATACTCACCTATTGACCAAAAACTCCATTTGTTAAGTGGAACAAAAATAACTGTTTTATTACTGTAATTAAGAAACTATATACAAGTCGAAATTGTCCATGGGCAGGAAAATGCCAACCAGTCATGTGGCACATTAACGCCATGTGCCACATTTAATGGTCCTGGGTGTTATCTATGATCTCCTGCCCCTCCTGCCAGCCTGGCTGGTCCCTGCTGCGTCCGTGGTGCTCTGCCTACCACTCCTGAGCACCCTGCTGTCAGTGGCAGAGACACTGCTCACTGTTGAGCCCTCCTCACTGTCTTGGGGTGTTTCCCCTGTGGCCCTCGACATTTCCCGTGTCTCCATAAGTTCGATTATGTGGGTGAGACGTCCCAGGCCCCTGGCAACATTCCCAGCAAAATGGCCCATCTCTACTTGCAGCCCAACTGTCCTCCTCGACAGGCCTGTTGTATTAATGGCGAGACTGCCGATCGATGTGGCCATCCTGTCCAGTCGGTGCATTATCTGCCGATCTCTGCGCCGCCCAGCCTCTGCCTGGGCCAGCAGTCCTCCCGCCAGTTCCCTAATGGCAAGGGCAAGGTCCCCAGTGTTCTGGCACATCATGTCCATGCGTCTGTTGAGGTGCTGCATGCTTGCATGGTTGTTTCGCACAAAGCGGTGCAGCACACCACTGATCCTGCCCAAAATTCTGTTCTGCAGGCGCTGACCACGCAGCAGATGTGCCTCACTGGTGGTTGGAGGAAGTATCCCGGATGCAGACTGCAGCCCAGATGGTCTTGTCCTGCGACGCCTGCGCAGCGGTGGCTGCCCTGTGCTCCCACCTGTGTCCTCCCTGCCTGTTGCTGGGGCAGCTTCTGGCTTGATTGTTGCAGCAGGTGTTGCTACTGCAGGGATGCTGCTGACCGTGCAGGTGGGGGTGCTGGCGGGTCCTGGGGTGTCCTCCTGGGCCTGGGTGCTTGGGGTGTTGGGGGTGTCTTGCTGGAGACCTGTGGGACATGGGGAACAGACTGTCAGTGTCTACTATCTATTGCACACATCCTAATAAACATTTGCCTATGAACTGCCTATTTGACTACATTTCCCATAATGCATCATTCTGGCAATTTCTACCCTGAAATGGAGCTATTTTGGTTGTGCATGCACCTGTGTACATGGTGGGTGGGGGTATGGCATTGATAGGGGTACAGGCTTATCACATGGTACTCACCGGTTGATGTGCCGGGCTCTGAGGTGTCCAGGTCCCCAAATCCACACACTGCCTCCTGGTCCAATGTTCCTTCCACCCTTTCTTCCAGGGGTGTGGGTGGTGGCACAGATGATGGTCCCCCTCCTGTGCCTCTCATCTCCCGGAGCCTTTCTGCCACCCTCTCCTTGGCCCGGGAGCGGAGGTCATACCACCTCTTCTTAATGTCCTCGATTGTCCTGTGGCTCACACCCAGGGAATTTATTTTATCCTGTATGTCCTGCCAGAGTAGTTTTTTTGTGGCCTCAGGGACATTGAGGGCTGCTCTCCCAAAAAGCTCATCATGGTGCTGACAGCATTCCTCTGTCAGCACCTCCAGCTCCCTCTCAGAAAATTTGAGCTTCCTCTTTCTTGGGGTTCCCTCCATGGCAGCTGCTGTTTGTTCTGTGTGAAGACTGGCAGTTATAAAAAGGGTGTGGTCCTCCCTCCTCCCAGGTGTATTTCTAAACTTCCTGGCTGTGATGTCATCATCATGGGCCAGGAAGTGTTTCCAGAGTGTTCTGGTGTGGTTTCTGGAGTGTTCTGCTGCACCTGCAAGCAATTTTCAAGGAAATCGCAATTTGCGACACCTACTCGCTAATTGCGAGTTCGTTTTTTGCACACTCGCAAAAAGCGACCTCGCAATCTGCGGACTCGCACACTGCGTTGCGAGTCCGGCTGCGAGTCGCAAAATCGGATCGTTTTTTTTTTCTGGCATTACATATTGCGACTCGCATTTTGCGAGTCGCATCAACTCGCAAAATGCGAGTCGCAATTTTTATTTTTGCTACATCTAGCCCTAAGTGGGAAGGTAAACTTTTAACCGAGGCCTCCCACGGCCTGTAGCCGAGCAGCGCTCCATCGCGGTCGGCCTGAAACTTTGACTTTTCCCCCGGTCGAGGTGCAACCAGATGACCCGATTGGCGCTTTTTGTTTCTAGGCGGTAAAAAAAAAAAAAAACTTTAAAAATTCATATCTCCGGTTCCCCTTATCTGATTTTATTCGTTTTGGTGTCATTTTATAGATAAAAATATAATCTATTTTGGTAAATTGGTTTTGGATTTTTAAACTGTTTCCTGTGTTTTATTTAATTACTGTTTTGTGATATTTTAATGCTTTACACTCTGTCTCCTAAGTGAAGCCTTGACGCTCGTTGCCAAGCTACCAAGGGTTGAGCTGGGTTTAATTTACTGAGACCTAACTGGACCTTAGTGGAGGATAGTGGCCTATTGCTAAGTGTAGGTACCTACCTGCCCTTACAAATAACCCATTTTCCACCACTGCACTCCAGCAACAAAGTATAACCCCAAAGCATCATGGTAAATGCAGTTGATTCGTAGTCCGTTCAAAAAGTAAAAATAGTCTTTCACCTCCGTAGGTGTAGCAAGTGCTATATATCCCTGAGGGGCTTGCTTGGAATGCCGCCAAATGTCTTCTCAGGTTTAAGTATCGCTCATGACGCACAGGTGCCTCCCAAGGCTCATCACCTATGGCTCAAGGGAGCCGTCAAAAGACAGTTTCAAAAAGAGGGAGCACACTGCCTGCACTCCAGCAACAAAGAATAATCCCAAAGCATCATGGTAAATGCAGTCGATTCGTAGTCCGTTCAAAAAGTAAAAAGAGTCTTTCACCTCTTTGAAACTATGGGGGTGATTCTAACCCTGGCGGTCGGTGATAAAGCGGCGGCCAACCCGCCAACAGGCCGGCGGTTCAAAAAATGGAATTCTGACCCTGGCGGGAACCGCCAACACAGCCCGCCACATTAACACTCCGACCGCCACGGCGGGACCGACAAACAGCGCGGCGGTCACCGCCAACAGCCAGGCGGCAGACAATGTACCGCCCACACTATCATGACCGGCCAATCCGCCACCTTTTCCGGGGCGGGAGCACCGCCGATAAAAACACGGCGGAAACAGACTACGAACGGGAAAACACGCACCTCTACGCATCCCACGAGGAAGGAGGACAGCATGGAACCCGAATTAAACATCCTACCTGCTCTCGTCTACCTGCTCACGAGTACGAACGCCGGCGCAGACGACAACGGTGAGTACTGCACCTACGGCACAGGGGAGGGGGGAGGACGAAAGGTTACGTGCACACACATACGCGATACACCCACCCCCCCAAACCATGTACACACCAATGCAGAGCAACAAGTCACAGTGAAACCACCCAAACCCCCGTAAAGAAAACAAGGACATAATTAAATAGTGACTCGAAATTTATGGGAAATAAAAACCACTGATAAGTCACGGTCAAATAGCAATAACAAATCAAAAATCCAAATTCAATATCCAGTGCATACGAAAAACCGAGGCAATTAGTCCTGCACATCTAACGAGATTCCAAGTGTCCGTGGGCCAAAGTGTAGCAACACAAGGGCAAAGCCCACACAGGACACCTGAGTCCTTTGGAGAGAACACTGCAGGGGCATCTGATGAAAAAACCACTGGCACCTCAGGGGGGAGGGAAGGGGGGGGCACCACAGCCACATGATTCCACGACGCCAGATCCACAAAGGGGCCACCATGCCCACTCGGCCATCCTGGGGAGTGCAAAGCCACAGTCTCTCAAGTCTCTACAGTGGGTGGCTTGGCCACTCGGCCATCCTGGGGAGTGCAAAGCCACAGTCTCTCAAGTCTCTACAGTGGGTGGCTTGGCCACTCGGCCATCCTGGGGAGTGCAAAGCCACAGTCTTTCAAGTCTCTACAGTGGGTGGGTTGCCCACTCGGCCATCCTGGGGAGTGCAAAGCCACAGTCTCTCAAGTCTCTACAGTGGGTGGGTTGGCCACTCGGCCATCCTGGGGATTGCAAAGCCACGGTCCATCAGGTGGATAACAGTCTCCACCGGTCAAGGAGGAGGCATGGTGGGCACAGTGAACCGTGAACAGTAGCTCGAGATAGATCCGGCACTGTCATTGTGCCAGTGGTGCTTGAGACGGCGGGGCCCAGCGGAGCGGTGCTTGAGACGGCGGGGCCCAGCGGAGCGGTGCTTGAGATGAAGGGCCCAGTGGAGCGGTGCTTGAGATGAAGGGCCCAGCGGAGCGGTGCTTGAGATGGCGGGGCCCAGCGGAGCGGTGCTTGAGACGGCGGGGCCCAGCGGAGCGGTGCTTGAGACGGCGGGGCCCAGCGGAGCGGTGCTTGAGATGAAGGGCCCAGCGGAGCGGTGCTTGAGATGAAGGGCCCAGCGGAGCGGTGCTTGAGACGGCGGGGCCCAGCGGAGCGGTGCATGAGACGGCGGGGCCCAGCGGAGCGGTGCTTGAGACGGCGGGGACCAGCGGAGCGGTGCTTGAGACGGCGGGGCCCAGCGGAGCGGTGCTTGAGATGAAGGGCCCAGCGGAGCGGTGCTTGAGATGAAGGGCCCAGCGGAGCGGTGCTTGAGAGGGCGGGGCCCAGCGGAGCGGTGCATGAGACGGCGGGGCCCAGCGGAGCGGTGCTTGAGACGGCGGGGCCCAGCGGAGCGGTGCTTGAGATGAAGGGCCCAGCAGAGCGGTGCTTGAGATGAAGGGCCCAGCGGAGCGGTACTTGAGATGAAGGGCCCAGCGGAGCGGTACTTGAGATGAAGGGCCCAGCGGAGCGGTGCTTGAGACGGCGGGGCCCAACGGAGCGGTGCATGAGACGGCGGGGCCCAGCGGAGCGGTGCTTGAGACGCCGGGGCCCAGCGGAGCGGTGCTTGAGACGGCGGGGCCCAGCGGAGCGGTGCTTGAGACGGCGGGGCCCAGCGGAACGGTGCTTGAGATGAAGGGCCCAGCGGAGCGGTGCTTGAGACGGCGGGGCCCAGCGGAGCGGTGCTTGAGACGGCGGGGCCCAGCGGAGCGGTGCATGAGACGGCGGGGCCCAGTGGAGCGGTGCTTGAGACGGCGGGGCCCAGCGGAGCGGTGCTTGAGATGGCGGGGCCCAGCGGAGCGGTGCTTGAGATGAAGGGCCCAGCGGAGCGGTGCTTGAGACGGCGGGGCCCTGTTCAGCGGTGCTCTTCTGCACGGCGGGGCCCTGTTCAGCGGTGCTCTTCTGCACGGCGGGGCCCTGTTCAGCGGTGCTCTTCTGCACGGCGGGGCCCTGTTCAGCAGTGCTCTTCTGCACGGCGGGGCCCTGTTCAGCGGTGCTCTTCTGCACGGCGGGGCCCTGTTCAGCGGTGCTCTTCTGCACGGCGGTGCCCTGTTCAGCGGTGCTCTTCTGCACGGCGGTGCCCTGTTCAGCGGTGCTCCTCTGCACGGCGGGGCCCTGTTCAGCGGTGCTCCTCGCCACGGCGGGGCCCTGTTCAGCGGTGCTCGTCCAGTAGGTCAAGGGAGCCAGACCTGGCCTGGACTCCCTGCTCAGTCGCCCTCCGACCGTGCTGTTGCTGGACCCTTCGGTGACGGAGTCCTGGGCCCTTTGGTGTCCTTCCTAACACCCGGGATGGGGCTTGTGGGCCCCTCCTGCTCCGCGCTCCTGCTGGCTGACTTTTCCGCCCTGCTGCCCTTTCGCTCCTTAGATGGGGCTCTCGGGCCCTTGCCTCCCCTAGATGTTGTGGCTGGTGAAGTGGGCAAACTTTGCTCCTTGGGGGCAGCCGTGTCAGTCCTCTCACGGCGGCCCTTTGCTTCCTGGTCTTCTTGCCTGGTGGGGGGCTGGCTGTCCCCTTGCTGCTGATTGAAGTGTCACTGCTGGCAAAGGGTGGGCTCCAGAACCCATGCACCACAGTGACACTCGAAGCTGGGCTGGTGGTGGCTGAGGTGCTCTTGGGACTCTTTGCAGATGGAGGGGGTGGGTCAGTGGAGGGAAAGAGGTCAAGATTAGCAAGGAAAACTTTCTTAGGACCAAGGTAAAAGGTAGGAGAAGTGGTGATGGAAGTGGAGGAAGAGGATGTGGTTGTAGGAGAGTCAGGTGTGCTGTCTTTGGGTGCAGGTGCATGTGCTGGAGGCTGTCGTGAGGTGGATGGCTGTAATGTGGGTGTCTGCCTGCGTTTGTGTGTCTTGGAAGAGGGGGTGACAGACACAGTGGGAGAGGACACAGGGGACGTGTAAATGGTAGTGGGGGTGGTGACTGCACGTGTGCGGACTGGACTGGAGGGTGTGCTGGTGATGGAAGCACTGGCTGATGGTGGTGTGCATGCAGGTGTGAGTGTAGACGTCACAGGGAGGGAGGAGGGAGACGAGGAGGAGGGGGACACAGAGGTGGTAGTGACTGTTGGAATGTCTGCATGTGGGTGTTGCTTGCGTGAATGCTTGTGGGTTCTGTGGTGCTTGTGTCTGGATGAGCTGCCCTTGGGTGTTGAGGTGTGTGCAGGCTGGTCTGATGGTGTGGATGGGATAGGCTGAGGAACAGGAGACAGAGACAGGCTGGAGGCAGTCAGAAGAGGGAGGCTGGAGACAGGGACAATGGCTGCCGTCAGTGCTGAGGCCAGAGCATTGAACGATCGTTGATGGGCAGCCTGACCCGAATGAATGCCCTCCAGGTAGGCATTGCTCCGATGCACCTCCCTTTCTACCCCCTGGATGGCATTCAAAAGGGTAGTCTGCCCAACAATGATGGTCCGCAGGAGGTCAATGACCTCCTCACTGAGGGCAGCAGGGGTAACAGGGGCAGGGGCTGAGGTGCCTGGGGCGAAGGAGACGCCCGCCTTCCTGGGCGAGCGGGCACGGAGCGTAGGCTGAGGGGCTGCTGGGAGGGCGGGGCAGGGCTGGTGCGCTGGGTGGCGGCTGTACCTGTAGAGGCGGGGGGCCCGGATGTTGCCGCCACCGCTAGGGAGCTCCCATCCGAGGACGTGTCGCTGTCGCTGGTGTCACCACCGGTCCCCGTTGTGGTGCTCCCCTCGCCCTCCGGATCACTGGTGCCCTCGGTGTCTGTTCCTGGTCCCACCGGGGCCTTGTGACTTGCAGCTCCCTCGTGCTCCGATGCCAATTCTCCTCCGCCTGATGATGCTAATGCACAGATGCACAAGAAGACGAAGAAGAAGGGTGGGGGGAGAAAAACGAAGACCAGGTTGAGTGCATGCAATGTCAACACCGTTGGCGGAGAGGACAGACACAGGAGCCTCATGCACTAAGCCGCGCATTCGGGGTACACTACTCAGTACTTCTGACTAGGACAACAGGTCTAGAGACGACAAAGGCGCACATGTGTGATGCTGGACCATCGATAGCTGTACTTGTCACCCTACAGAGGTGGGGGCCGGGAGCACAGGGCCATGCCTAAAGGAGAGGACTACACTACAGAAAGCGTCCTGGCCTAATGTCACCCCCAACCCTCCTCCCCCACCCAGACGCCTCCACTGCGCAGAGAGATAGCAGAATGTGCTGATACTCACCCCCTTGTGTCTGCTGTGATGTCCTCAAGCGCCCATCCAAATCAGGGTAGGCCACCGCCAGGATCCGGGACATCAGGGGGGTCAGGGTACGACTGGCACCCCTCCTAGGTTGGGAGGCCATCCCCAGCAGTGACTCGGCAGTCTTCCTGGTCCCGCGGCGGATGTCCTCCCACCTCTTGCGGCAGTGGGTGCCCCGTCTGACGTGGACCCCCAGGGCCCGGACTTCCTTGGCGATGGCACGCCATATGTCCACTTTCTGATGGGCGCTGACCTATTTGACATGTACTGGGTGGGAAGGAAAAATCATCATATTTCTGCATGTTAGATGCGATTGGCCCCCCCTCCCCAACCTTGCCATATGGCACATGCTCTCATCTGTCGTGCGTTGCACTCCTCATTCGCCCCCCACCCCACCAACTTAGCATCCACCCCACTCCACACAGGCATAGCCCATTCAATGTGCACCCAGTGTACTTACCTGTTGGTCTGGAGGACCGTAGAGTAACGCATACTGGGGGAGGACCCCATCCACAAGTTTGTCCAACTCCTCAGACGTGAAGGCAGGGGCCCTTTCCCCAGTCGCAGCAGCCATTGTCACTTCCAGACCGAGGTCACAGCAGCACTTGCAGTATAGGTCCTCTCCTGTGGATGATCAGGTCTCGAGTGATTAAGCAGATAGAAAATGGCGGTCAAGCCCGCAGCGGTGCGTACCGCGGCGGTGCGTACCGCGACCGCCGGCGCACCTCGTCATTGGCTCCTGAAACCGAAAGGCCTCAATGTTAGCCAATGCGGCTTCGTATAGCGGTCTTCGACCGCCACGGTGTGCCACGCCAGCGCATTGACCTCACATCCCATTGTCCCACTTCACAGGTCAGGCAGCCGCCATTTCAAGGGCCCACATGGCATTATTTGTACTGCGTCACACAGGCCTAGGGCTTGCATTGCCACACATACACGCCTTTCAATACATAGATAATCGTGTGCTATGCATGCAGTGGTGAACGTACCTGTGACTTGCTTGACTCTGTGCTCCATGTTGTCCTTCCTAGGCACCGTCCGCTGGGACTTGCGAGGAGAAGGATGAATCCTCGCGTGTACCGACCGCTGGTGGACCTGTCGACAATGGAAGAACGCCACATCATACTACGATACCGACTTGACCGAGCCACTATACATGAACTGTGTGCCCAGCTGGAGCCAGCCCTGATGTCCCCCATCCGCCAACCCACAGGAATTCCCCCTCTAGTGCAGGTTCTGTCAGTCCTCCATTTTTTGGCAAGTGGCTCATTCCAGACAACAGTGGCCATGTCACCTGGAATGTCTCAGCCTATGTTTCCAAAAATCTTGTCTAGAGTGTTGTCTGCCCTGACGAAACACATGCGGCGCTACATTGTATTCCCTGAGGAGGTTGATTTGGCCACTGTGAAGGGTGATTTTTATGCCCTTGGACATATCCCCAACATAATTGGTGCCATTGATGGGACCCATGTGGCTTTAGTACCCCCAAAAGACGATGAGCAGGTGTACAGAAACAGGAAAAGTTACCATTCGATGAACGTTCAGGTGGTCTGTTTGGCTGACCAGTACATCTCCCATGTGAATGCCATGTTCCCTGGGTCAGTGCATGACGCGTATGTGATGCGAAATAGCAGCATCCCTTATGTGATGGAACAGCTACAGAGACAATGTGTGTGGCTAATTGGTGACTCTGGTTACCCCAACCTGCCTTGGCTATTGACCCCAGTGAGGAATCCCCGGACCAGGGCAGAGGAACGGTACAATGAGGCCCATGGGCGAACTAGGAGGATCATAGAAAGAACCTTTGGCCTCCTGAAGGCCAGGTTTAGGTGCCTACATATGACAGGGGGATCCCTGATGTACTCACCAAAGAAGGTGTGCCAGATCATCGTGGCCTGCTGTATGCTTCACAATCTGGCATTGCGACGTCAGGTGCCCTTCCTGCAGGAGGATGGTCCACATGGTGGTGTTGAAGCAGCTGTGGAGCCTGCGGAGAGTGAAAAGGAGGAAGACAAAGAGGACGACCCAGACAACAGGGACAGAGTTATCCAACAGTATTTTCAGTAGCACACAGGTAGGAATCACCCACGCCATTTAACATTTACTGAATGCCCCCTGCATCTTTACTTTGTGTATTTCCCCCCAGTTCTTTTAAACTGAAGTTTACTTTTCCCTTCCCTTTTCAGTGCTGTATGACCCACTGCGTGACTTCTGCTTGGTTAGCCCATGGACTAATGCTTATTGACATCGGTATGTTGTCCACACATAAATACCAGAACATTATTGATAAGTAATGTGTTATACATTTGTAATTAATACAGGCTGACTCCAGAATGATTTATTTGCAATGAGTGATTTATTTTTAGTGCTATATATTGGTACATGATATTAAAACGGTGATGGGTGAGGGTGGAGTTATGTCCATGGCAGAGTCCAGTTCTCGGTCGCACAGGTTCATTGTTCATATGGCTGTGGAAGGATGGAGCAGGGGCAGTTCAAGGTTGGACAGGGTGACACTGTGGGACAGTGGAATGACATCCGGGGGGATATTAGGCTGGCGGGGGTCTTGGCATCCTACTCTGTCTTCCTTTGAGATCTCAGGTTCCTCTTGCGGGGTGGTTGTTCTTCAGCAGGAGGTGGGGTTCTGGTGGCCCGTCGTTCTGTGGGGGCCTCCTGACCACTAGCGCCGGCGGAGGTGGTAGGCTGTTCCTGGCTATTGACAGGGGCCCTTTGCGGTGCCACATGGTCCCGCAATGTGGTTTCTATCCGGTTGAGGGCCTGGACTATGGTCCCCATAGCGGTAGCGATGTCCCGGAGTTCATTGCTGAACCCCATGTACCGTTCCTCCTGCTGTGCCTGGATCTCGGTGAACCTGGCCAGTACCGTCGCCATCGTCTCCTGGGAGTGATGATATGCTCCCATGATGGTGGTGAGGGCCTCTTGGAGAGTCGGTTCCCTGGGCCTGTCCTCCCCCCCCCTGTCGCACAGCAGCCCTCCCAGTTGCCCTGTTTCCCCGGGCCTCTGTCCCCTGGACGGTGTGCCCACTACCACTGCCCCCAGGTCCCTGTTGTTGTTGGGGTGTTGGGTCAGCCTGGGTGCCCTGTAGTGGCGGACACACCGCTGATTGACGCGTTCGCGAGACAGAGGCATGGGCCCGCTGGGTGGGAGCTGTGCTGGTGTTCCCAGAGGGGTTTGGGTCTGCTGTGGCCTGTGTCTGTGTGTGGGGAACCGACTGTCCAGAGGTCCCCGATGGTCCGGGCTGGTCGTCAGGTTCTAGGTCGACAGAGCTGCTGTCCTCGCTGGGGGCCTGTTGTGGGGGTGGGATGGACAAATCTGGACCCTCCGTGGCGGTGTGTTGGCGTTCGGGCCCTGCAGGGGTAAAGGAGTATGGTTATTGTTTCTGTGTGTGCCATGGCGTGCATTTTGAGTGCCCTTGTCCCCCAGTGCTGGCATTCCCTTGTGGGAGGTGTTGTGAGGGTTTGGGGGGGGGGTGTATGGGTATGTGCAATGGTCATGCTTTGGTGGTGGCTGTCTATGGTTTGTGTTGGCATTCAGGGGTTGGTGTTGTTTAGGGTGGGTTGTGCTGGTGAGACATTGGCAGGGAGGTTATGTGCTGGGGGGTGATATTGGGGGTGAGGGGGGGGGTTGGCATGCTGGTGGTTGGGGGGGGTGAAGTAGTTGAGATTCGACTTACCAGAGTCCATTCCTTCGTGTACTCCAGCGAGGCCATCAGGATGCAGGATGTTTACCACCTCTTGCTCCCATGCTGTGAATTGGGGTGGAGTGGGTGGGGGTCCGCCGCCAGTCTTCTGCACAGCGATGTTGTGCCTGGAGATCATCGAGCGCACCTTCCCCCGTAGGTCGTTCCATCGCTTTCTGATATCTTCCCGATTTCTGGGATGCTGTCCCACAGCGTTGACCCTGTCTACGATCCTTTGCCATAGCTCAGCCTTCCTTGCTATGGTGGTGTGCTGCACCTGTGTGCCGAAGAGCTGGGGCTCAACCCTCATGATTTCCTCCACCATGACCCGGAGTTCTTGGTCCGAAAACCTTGGGTGTCTTTGGGGTGCCATGGGGTGGTGTGGATGAGGTGTGGGGTGGTGTTTGTGGTGATGTGCGTGGTGATATGTGGTGATGTGTGCGTAGATGTGGTGTGGGTGATGAAGTTGGGTTCCTGTGTGTGTTGGGGTTTTCTATTGCTGTGCTCGCTCTCTCTATCTCTATCTCTCTCGCTCTCGCCTTCGCTCCGATTTCCAACTAGTGGGGGTTTGTGGGTGATGTGGGTGTGTGTTTTATAGTTGATTGGATGTGTGGGAGTGTTGTTTGTATGTGTCTCAGGTGTGCGTATTTCAAAATGTCCAATGTGGCAGTGTTTTGGAGCTGTGTGTGTATTTTGAGCGCAGCGGTGTGTACCGCCAATGGAATACCGCGGTTGAAAGACCGCCGCGTGGATTCGTGGGTCAGAATGGCATGGGCGTGTTTGTGTTGGCGTGACGGTGGAGGTTTGGTCATCTCCAGTTTTCCGCGGCCCGCTGATGTGGCGGCCTTCCTTGGATGTCGGATTTTTGGCGGTTTCACAGTTGGTGGTCAGAATGACCGTGGCGGTTTACTGCAGCCGCGGCGGTAGAATGGCGGACTTCTGACCGGCGGTAAGGGCCTTTTACCGCCGAGGTCAGAATGACCCCCTATGTCTTACAATAGTTCTGCAACATTTGAAGGTTCATGCCATGCGCAGTAATACATGAATACAAAAAGCGCCCTCATACCTTGTTTTAAAAAGAAAAAGAAATATCTGTTACAATCCCTTTATCATAAGACTAACCTTAAAACACACTAAAATGTTATTACCCTTAACAATGAGCATAGAAGAATATTACAGAATGGGAACAGAAGAAAACCAGACAATAACTATGACATATTCACTTGAAAAATTGTTTTCTACAATGATGCAGAAACCTCTTCCATCAGATTTGCAAAGAAAATGAAGTGGAAAAAAATCATGGAGCTCCCCCAACATTAATCAACTGCAGGGAATAGAAGAAGGTCGCTTGCTGTAATGGGAGACAGTGGGGTTGGATACAGTGGGCTCGTTGTATTGTGATGGTGTGCTTCATCCGTTTGATGACTTATGCATGGACTGTGATATACCAGCTGGACAATTTATTTTGTAAGCTACCTTGGCAGCAGCTGTACATATGCTTTGGGGCCAGCAGGGCCTAGAAACCAAACCCCTACATAGCTGTCACTTCCTGTGTGACACCTCCAGCACTCGTTGCCTGGTCTCAGGTCTCTTTGTGGCCCTGAGGGACGATGCCTGTTCTCCCCTTGCAGTGCTAAGAGGTTGATGGGGGAGGACCTAGAGGTCCCCATTTCGGAAGGAGCGTGGGCCACTATGTGGAACCCAAAATCTACTGCAATGCCAGTATGTGGGAGGTGGCACCCAAAATCTCCCGCAGTGTTCGCTTTAAGCAAATCCAATTTCATGTCATCCACCGAGCGTACCTCACACCTTCGAAGCTTACCGTATATTTTTCCACAACCTCGCCAGACTTTCTGCACTGCTAAGGTGTTATAAGCAGTGCTATAAAAGGGCCGGTACTGTCCGGTACTGAGTACGGGTACTTTTTTATTTTAAGAGGAAGAGTACCGACACATCTCAAGAAAAACGTAATACTTTTAATTGGAGAGTACCGGCACTTCTCGGAAACAAACAGGAACTCTGGCACAGAGTACCTGCACTTTAATTTTTCCATTTCAAGCACTGCTTATAGGAGACATCCTCAATATGTTGTCAGGATGCCCCAAGTTAACCCACTTTTGGTCTAAAGTGGTGTGCCTATTAGCAGGGGTCACTGACTACGCTCTGACTTGTTCACTCAGATTTTGGCCCTCATTATGACATTGGCGGTAAGTGCGGCTTACCACCATGCTGAGTGCCACCAACATACCGCAACCGCGGTGTAATACCGCTACACGTATTATGACCCACACATAGAAATCCGCCACTATACAGACACACACACAAGTCCGCGAGCCCAAAGGTTAGTGATAAAATAGCGGTACCAAAACCCACACCGTTACGCCAACAGAAATATGCCCACAGCATTATGACCCACAAATCACCATGGCGGGCATTCAACTGCGGTAAACCATTGGCAGTAAATACTGCCACGCTCAAAATACACACAACCTAACAAAACACCACCACATTGGACAATTCAAACTACACACACTTGACACACATTCACACACACCACATCCACACACCCACAATACTATAAAACACACACACACACACTACCCACAACCCTTTATGACAAAAAAATAACTGAGAGAGAGAGACAGGCCAGGAGCACCCACTGAATCAGAGCAGAGAACACCATCACCCATACACCTTCCATGCACCTCACAGCACACACCCCACACACCCTCACACACACCACACACACTACCCCAAAGCACACTACTCCCATGGCTCCACAAAGACACCCCAGGTTCTCTGAGGAGGAGCTAAGGGTCATGGTGGAGGAAATCATCCGGGTAGAGCCACAGCTATTTGGATCACAGGTGCAGCAGACGGAGCTATGGCGGAGAGTCGTGGACATGGTCAACGCAGTGGGACAGCACCCCAGAACAAGGGATGACATCAGGAAGAGCTGGAACGACCTACGGGAAAGGTGGGTTCCGTGGTTGTAAGACACCAGATAGTTGTACAGAGGACAGGCGATGGAACCCCACCTCCTCCCTCCCAACTAACAACATGGGAGGAGCAAGTCTTGGCGATCATGCATCCTGAGGGCCTGGCAGGAGTAGCAGGAGGACTGGACTCTGGTAAGTCAACTCTTTACTACTTTCACCCCCCTACCTGCATGCCATCACAAACTCCTACCCCTACCCTCACCACCATCACTCCACCACCTCACATATACCCCAGCATCACAACCCACCCATCCCAATACCAAGCCCTGCATGCAACACCAAATGCATGGACACCCATCACAGACCTGCATGGACACCCATCACCACAGCATGCACACTAGTGACAATCACTTAGCCAACCAAATCACAATTCACACAAGCCAAAGCTGCCTTGGTAATAACAACCATAGAGGGGAACATACCCATGAACAAGATGTCACATGCAGAAACAATAACACTGTATTTACATCCCCACAGGACCCCCACACAATGTCACTGGAGAGGAGGTGCCAGCAACATTCAGTCTTCCCCCCAGAAGAGGCCCACAGTAATGACAGCAGCTCTGCACGGCTGGATCCGGATGACCAACCTGGCCCATCAGGGACCTCTTGTCGCGCCGCAGTGCGGCGCGTGCCAAACATTCAGCTCGGGCCACGGCACGCGGCATGGAGACGCGCTGCGTCCCCAGCCTGTTGTGCAACCTACGAAGCCCCAAATTGGGCATGGGGCCTCATTCCTTCATAGCGCGACGCGCTTTCATGCAGGTCTAACCCTCCCCACTCACCTGTTCTTGTTGCCTTCTTCTTTTTCTTTCACTTTCATTGTACCTCCCTTTATGTTTTTCCTTCTTCCCATATTACCCCTCTCTTCCCAGCATGCCTTAGTTCCCTACTCTCTATGGCCCCTTGTCCATTGCGTTCTATGTGTTTTTCCCTATCTAAGATGGTGTCCTTGCACTTCCTGTTGGTCGCTTCCTGTTTTTTGGTATTTAAGGGCTGTGAGTCTTTCCCTCCTTGCGTTGCAACACTTTCTGTTTGGATGGTGTCTTCGCTCCTGCTTCCTTGTGTCAGATACTGGTTCACGTCTGTTCCAGTGTTTTTGCTGTTCCTTTTTGATCTTGTATGTATTTACTCGTATTGCTCCTGTTTCAGGAAATTATCCTTTCTGGAGGTTTTTTCTCCCTCTGGCACTACTTCTGAAGGACACGGCCTGCCCTTGGCGTTTCCATCGCCTGCAGCACAGTGGCTACCAGAAAGAGTCGCCCCTACCTGGGCCTCGGCCGAACATTCAGGAACAAGATCCTCGCCACTCGTTCTGTGGACTACAGGTTAAAGCAGCGCGTAAGTCATGATAGATTGCAGCGCCCAATATACCCGACGTCATCTAACACCATGGATGATACAGTGGCGGCTGCTGCAGATCCTCATCAATCCCTTCTGGCAACCATTCAGCAACAGGCTCAGGAACTGCAACAATTACGCAACGAGAATGCTGCTTTACTACAGGCTTTGGCTTTCCGCAGTGCAGATGTTCCGACCATCTCCACCTCAACTCTTCGTTACTCTGGTGAACCAACAAAACTGCAAGAGTTCCTCGATGCATTAACTGTTTACTTTGCCTTCCGACCCACACAATTCTCCCACGACGAGACAAAGGTGGGTTATCTTATCAGTGCTCTATCCGGTCCTGCCTTGGCCTGGACAACTCTGATGGTATCATCCACTGACCCAGTATTGTCTGACTATCCAGCCTTCGTGAATCGGTTAAAACAGATGTTTAGTCGTCCAGGATTGGAGGCCTCTGCTGAAGAAGTATTATGTGACATTCAACAAGGCTCTCAAGATGTCCTCCAATATATTACCCGCTTTCGACAGCTTGAGGCCAAGGCAACCTGGGTGGAACGAACTCTGGTTACTCTATTCCGTAGAGGTCTAAAAGAGGAGATGAAAGATGAGTTAGTGCACTCCATCCGAGTTGAAGATCTTCGTGGTTTGATGGATCTAGCTCTTTCCATCTAATATTGTCTCCAAGAACGACGTATGGAGAAAGAAAAAGTAGAGGACCTTCCCAGCCAAGTACTTCACGTGTCTTTTTGCATCGTCCAGAGGAACCTCTTCCTACCGTCAGAGAAACCGAAGGTGAACCTATGCAGGTGGATACTACTCGTGGCCCACTTTCCGTCAGTGAGTGGGAAGAAAGACGTAAGAAAGGATTGTGCCTGTATTGTGGTGCTGCCGGTCACATGCTTCGTACCTGCCCCATTCGTCCTCTAAGACCATCGGGAAACGCCACTTCCCGTCCTCTGTAAGAAGGGAGGGGACTGGATCATCTGCTATACCTTCCATCAGTTCATTCAAGGACAATGCCACAACTTTGTTTATGCTTCCTGTGACGTTACAGTTACCTGATTGTCGTGAAGAAAGAACAATGGCCTTACTTGATTGTGGTGCTAGTGGCATTTATATGGATAAGTCTTGGGCCACAACACAACAAATACCAACACGACCCAAGGAAGTCCCTGAACAAGTTCACACAGTGGATGGGTCATTAATATCCTCTGGTCCAGTCGATATACCACCCTGACTCTAAGTTTACAATTTGGGAACCACCAAGAACACATCTCATTTGACCTAATATCATCTACCAATCATACTATCATTTTAGGAATTCCATGGTTCATAAGACATAACCCTTATATAAATTGGGAAACCAGGACTATTTCCTTATCCTCACAGTTTTGTCATGAAAATTGCTTTGCATCAGACACATACTGGTCACCCAAGAAGTTGATGCCTACTGAACTTACTACAGGATGTTCTATCAATACAGTTCAAGGAGTCCCCGATCACTATCTAGAATTTCAAGATGTATTTAAAAAACCATCCAGACCTGTGTTACCCCCACATCGTGATAATGACTGTGCAATTCCCCTGGAACCTGGGGCGATTGTTCCCTTTGGGAGAATGTATTCTCTCACAGAACCTGAAAAGGAAGTTCTCAAAGAGTATCTGCAAGAAAATCTGCACAGCAGTCTTATTGTGCCATCATCCTTTGCGGCGGGGGCTCCTCTCTTTTTTGTACCCAAGAAGACAAAGGATCTTCGTCCCTGTCTGGATTTTCGTGGTTTAAATGAGATCACTATAAAAGACCGTTATCCTTTACCCCTCATCAAGGATATTCTAGAGGCAGTCAGAGGGGCTCAACGATTTACCAAACTAGATCTTCATGGAGCTTACCACCTTTTGCGCATCAAAGAAGGAGATGAGTGGAAGACTGCCTTTCGAACCCCATTTGGTCATTATGAGTACAGAGTTATGCCTTTTGGTCACACTAATGCCCCCACAATTTTCCAAAGATTTATGGACTCTGGGGGTCATTACAACCCTGGCGTACGGTGTTAAAGCAGCGGTAATACCGCAAACAGGCCGACGGACAAAAAAAGGGAATCATGACCCTGGCGGAAACCGCCAACAAAGACAGCCACTTTAACACACCGCCCGCCACGGCGGTACAGACAAGCAGCGCGGCGGTTACCACCAATAGACAGGCGGAAGACAATGTACCGCCCACACCATTACAACCCGCCAATCCGCCACCTTTTCCGGGGCGGATTCACCGTGGATAAAAACACGGCGGAAACAGCTTTTGCTATGGGAAAACACTCACCTTAACACATCCCACGAGGAACGAGGACTCCATGGACCCGGAACTCCTAATACTCCCTGCCCTTGTCTTTCTGCTCATTTACGACCAACAGCGACGTAGGCGCAGAAGATACCGGTGAGTACTGCATCTACGACACGGGGGAGGGGGGAGGCAAAAGTTAGGGGGACACCCCCCAAACACCCCCACCCTCGCATATTACAACATACACAACAATGCATTCACAAAAAATCACAGTAACAACCCACAATCCCCCCGGAAGAATGCAAAGACAAAGTGAATTTCGGTCAAACATTGTAATGTGCCAATATACATGTCATAAAAAAATACACAGATATATAACTCTAAATCATTCATAATTATATATACAATACAAGAAGTAGTGCAGATATGTACACAACAATGTCCGTGCACCAACAGTCCAAAAATGCATGGGCGAGGCCCACAATAGATACCTAAACAAAATCCGAGAGAACACTGCCGGGGCATCAGATAGAAACACTACAGGCACCTCAGGGGGAAGGGAAGGGGGGGCACCTCAGCCACATGAATGCGGAGCCAGATCCACGACGGGGCTCCATGCCCATTGATGTATCCTGAGGAGTGCAAAGCCACAGTCTCTCAAGTCTCACAAGTGGGTGGTTTGCCCACTGTTCCATCCTGGGGAGTGCAAAGCCACAGTCTCTCAAGTCTCTACAGTGGGTGGGTTGCCCACTGTGCCATCCTGGGGAGTGCAAAGCCACAGTCTCTCAAGTCTATACAGTGGGCGGTTTGCCCACTGTGCCATCCTGGGGAGTGCAAAGCCACAGTCTCTCAAGTCTATACAGTGGGCGGTTTGCCCACTGTTCCATCCTGGGAAGTGCAAAGCCACAGTCTCTCAAGTCTATACAGTGGGTGGTTTGCCCACTGTGCCATCCTGGGGAGTGCAAAGCCACAGTTTCTCAAATAGATGCAGGTCTCCACTGGTTCTGGAGGGGGACTGGTGCCCAGACTGGATGAGTCTCCCCGTGAAAGTTCCTGTCCTGTCACTGTCCCAGCTGCACATGGGATAAGGATGCCTGATGTGGCGGTCCCTTCATTCCTACACGGTGCATGCCCTGTTCAGCGGTGCTTTGACATAGCGGTCTTTGCCCTGTTCAGCGGTGCTTTGACATGGCGGTTCAGGACTGTTCAGCGGGGCTTTGCCATGGCGGTCTTTGCCCTGTTCAGCGGTGCTTTGCCATGGCGGTCTTTTCTCTGTTCAGCGGTGCTTTGACATGGCGGTCATTGCCCTGTTCAGCGGTGCTTTGACATGGCGGTCTTTGCCCTGTTCAGCGGTGCTTTGACATGGCGGTCTTTGCCCTGTTCAGCGGTGCTTTGACATGGCGGATCAGG
Source organism: Pleurodeles waltl (assembly GCF_031143425.1). Lineage (NCBI taxonomy): Eukaryota > Metazoa > Chordata > Amphibia > Caudata > Salamandridae > Pleurodeles > Pleurodeles waltl. The sequence goes on from NC_090448.1 coordinate 473,531,356, forward strand.
ACTGTTTAGCGGTGCTTTGCCATGGTGGTCTTTGCCCTGTTCAGCTGTGCTTTGCCATGGCGGTCTTTGCCCTGTTCAGCGGTGCTTTGACATGGCGGTCTTTGCCCTGTTCAGCGGTGCTTTGCCATGGCGGTCTTTGCCCTGTTCAGCGGTGCTTTGACATGGGAGTCTTTGCCCAGTTCAGCGGTGCTTTGCCATGGCGGTCTTTGCCCTGTCAGCGGTGCTTTGCCATGGCGGCCTTTGCCCTGTTCAGCGGTGCTTTGACATGGCAGTCTTTGCCCTGTTCAGCGGTGCTTTGCCATGGCGGTCTTTGCCCTGTTCAGCTGTGCTTTGACATGGCGGTCTTTGCCCTGTTCAGCGGTGCTTTGACATGGCGGTCTTTGCCCTGTTCAGCGGTGCTTTGACATGGCGGTCTTTGCCCTGTTCAGCGGTGCTTTGACATGGCGGTTCAGGACTGTTCAGCGGTGCTTTGCCATGGCGGTCTTTGCCCTGTTCAGCGGTGCTTTGCCATGGCGGTCTTTGCCCTGTTCAGCGGTGCTTTGACATGGCGGTCTTTGCCCTGTTCAGCGGTGCTTTGCCATGGCGGTCTTTGCCCTGTTCAGCGGTGCTTTGACATGGCGGTTCTGATATTGACATTGGTGTGTGGCATGACGATCTCCACACTGGACATTGGTGTGTGGCATGACGATCTCCACACTGGACATTGGTGTGTGGCATGACGATCTCCACACTGGACATTGGTGTGTGGCATGATGTTCCATCATTGGCCAGCGGGGCTGTGGCATCCTGTCCCCTCCTGGGCTGTGACTCTGGCGGGGGTCTCCTGACCAGTAACGATACTTGGGCCCTCCTGGGCTGTGACTCCGGCGGTGGTCTACTGACCAGTAACGATACTTGGGCCCTCCTGGGCTGTGACTCCGGCGGTGGTCTCCTGACCAGTAACGATACTTGTGCCCTCCTGGGCTGTGACTCCGGCGGTGGTCTCCTGACCAGTAACGAGACTTGGGCCCTCCTGGGCTGTGTCTCCGGCGGTGGTCTCCTGACCAGTAACGAGACTTGGGCCCTCCTGGGCTGTGACTCCGGCGGTGGTCTCCTGACCAGTAACGAGACTTGGGCCCTCCTGGGCTGTGACTCTGGCGGTCGTCTCTGGACCAGTGACGACGGTGCTGGCGGTTGTGTCTGGACCGCTGTAAATGATGGCGCACCTCTCCGCCGTGACACTCACAACAGGCTGGGGAGACTTCCTCTGGACCTTCCCCACCTTTTTTGGAGTTACAGCTGACTTACCAATCGCCTTCGATCCCATTTCACTTGTTGTCCCACAAGGAGTCTTTACACGGTCCCGTCATCCACTCTCCAATTTCAGAGCCTTTACAGGGGGTGGGCTACCAGTGCCTTGGCTCCGGGTCCTACTGCCTGCCCTGGTGGACGGTGCACTCCAAAAACCTGGAACACGCACCACCGGTACTGTAGGCTTTTTGGCTGAGGTGCTACAACGGGACTGATGAATTGGAGGTGGGGGGTCAAAAAGGTAAATTTGACATAGGGACAGTTTCTGACGGACACTGGGATGGGTAGCTGGAGGGGGTCTGGGAGTGGAGGAAGAGGAGGTGGTTGTAGGAGGTGTCACTTTAGCTGTTTTGGGTGCAGGTGCAGGTACTGGAGGCTGTCGTGAGGTGGATGGATGTTGGGTGAGTGATTGCCGGCGTTTGGGTACTTTGGGAGGGGGCGTCACAGACACACTGGGAGAGGACACAGGGGACGTGTAAATGGCAGTGGAGGTGGTGAGTGCAGGTGAGCGGCTTGTGCTGCTGGGTGTCCTGGTGCGAGTCCTAGTGCCTGTAGATGTGGTGCATGCAGGTGTGTGTGTAGACGAGACTGGGAGGGAGGAGGGAGAAGAGGAGGAGGGGGACACAGTGGAGACAGTGGATGTTGCTGTGTTTGTATGGGTGTGATGCTTGTGTGAGTGCCTGTGGTGTGTGTGGTGCCTATGTTTGCTTGAGCTACTTTTGGGTGTTGACTTGTGTGCAGGCTGGTCTGTAGGTGTGCTTGGGATGGGCTGGGGTACAGAAGATTGGGTCTGGGTGGAGGAAGTTGGAGGGGGGAGGCTAGACACAGGGACAATGGCTGCCATCAGTGCTGAGGCCAGAGATTGCAGGTTTCGCTGAAGGGCAGCCTGACCAGAATGAATGCCCTCCAGGAATGCATTACTGTGTTGCAACTCTCGTTCTACACCCTCGATGGTATTCACAATGGTAGACTGCCCAACAGCGAGTGACCTGAGGAGGTCAATGGCCTCCTCACTGAGGGCAGCTGGGGTGACTGGGGCAGGGCCTGAGGTGCCTGGGGCGAAGGTGATGCCCACCCTCCTGGGTGAGCGGGCACGGGGCGAACGCTGAGGGGCTGCTGGGAGGGCGGTGCTGGTAGGGGAGGTGGCGGCTGTACCTGTAGAAGTGGGGTGCACAGATGGTGCCGCCACCACAAGGGAGCTCCCATCGGTGGACGAGTCCGTGTCGCTAGTGGGTGATCCGGTAGCCGACGTGAAGCTCCCCTCGCCCTCCGTCCCACTGTTGCATTCAGAGTCTGTGGTGTGGCCCTCCATGGCCATGTGGGATGCAGCTCCCTCGTGCTCCTGTGCCACTGTACCTCCGCCTGATGATGCTGATGTACAAAAGGACAGGGAGAGCAGGAAAAGGGGGGGGAGACAGAAGACAGAGAGTTTTAGTGCATGGCATACCGCTACCGTTGGCGGACAAGACAGACGCAGCAGCCCCATGCATAATGCCGTGCTCCTGGCCTCTGCACATGCAATTTCTGGGATATGGCCTACATGGCAATGGTGGAAATCTGCTCACATGGATGCCACAGGGGCAACTATACCTCAACTTGCCACTCTTCTGAGGTGGGGTAGAGTGCCACATGGCCTACATTACGGAGGGGCCTTGCCTACCGAACTCGCCCTGGCCTAGGGACACCCACAGGCCACCTCCCCCACCCAGACCCCTCCACTGCATGCAAAGTCCGCAGAATGAGGTTGTACTCACTCCCTTGTGTCTGCTGTGATGTCCTTAAGTGCCCATCCAACTCCAGGTAGGCCACCGCCAGGATCCGGAACATCAGGGGGGTCATGGTGCGACGGGCACCCCTCCCACGTTGGGAGGCCATCCCCAGCTGAGCCTCCGCCGTCTTCTTGCTGCAGCGGCGAATGTCCTCCCATCTCTTCCGGCAGTGGGTGCCCTGTCTCTGGTGGGCCCCCAGGGTCCGGACGTCCTTGGCGAAGGCACGCCAAATGTCCCTCTTCTGGTGGGCGCTGACCTACATGACATGCACAAGGGAAGAGGAACAGTCATTACCAACTGCACCATCAATGTGAGTGGCCCCCTCCCTACTCTGACCATGTGGCCCATTTATTCCCATGCTTTACTGTAGTATGAACTCTGGCCCCTTCCCTCTTCCACCCAGCCCTCTCCACCCAGGCCTAGCCCAGACAACCTGCTCCCTGTGTACTAACCTGTTGGTCTGGAGGACCGTAGAGTAGCATGTACTGGGGGAGGACCCCATCCACAAGTTTCTCCAACTCCTGTGCAGTGAAGGCAGGGGCCCTTTCCCCAGACGCAGCAGCCATCGTCGCTTCCAGACCGAGGTCACAGCAGCACTAGCAGTGTAGGTCCTCTCCTGTAGAAGGTCAGGTATCTAGTGATTGAACAGATAGAAAATGGCGGTGACGTCCGCGGCGGTGCACATCATCACCACCAGCGCACCTGTTCATTGGCTCGTGGGACCCATAGGGTCCAATGTTAACCAATGCAGCATTGCACCACGGTCTACGACCGCCTACCGCGACGGTGTGCAACGCCAGCGCAGTTACCCCACAATCCCATTGTCCCAGTTTAGAGGTCAGGCAGCCGCCATTTCAGGGGCCCACATGGCTTCAGTTACTACTGCGTCACACATAGCTAGGCCTATACTCAACACACATACAGGAAGGGTTTTGTGTTTGGTGCCGTGTTCTGTATGACTGTGGGTACATACCTGGAGGAATAGTGACTGTTTCTTCGCTGTTGTCCTTCTTAGGCATTGTCAGCTGGGACATATGAGAAGATGGCGGAATCCTCTGGTGTACCGACCGCTGGTGGACCTGTTGACAATGGAAGAGAGACATTTAATCGTCACCTACAGGTTTGACCGTGCCACAATGCAGGAACTATGTACCCAGTTGGAGCCAGACCTGATGTCACCAATCCGCCATCCGACTGGAATCCCCCCTGACATGCAGGTGCTGTCAGTGCTCCATTTCCTTGCAAGTGGGTATTTTCAGACAACTGTGGCCATGGCATCAGGGATGTCCCAGCCTATGTTTTCCAACGTGTTGTCCAGAGTGTTGTCTGCCCTGCTGAAACACGTAAGGAGATACATCATTTTCCCTCAGGTGGAGGATTTGCCTACAGTGAAGAACAGATAGAAAATGGCGGTGACGTCCGCGGCGGTGCACATCATCACCACCAGCGCACCTGTTCATTGGCTCGTGGGACCCATAGGGTCCAATGTTAACCAATGCAGCATTGCACCACGGTCTACGACCGCCTACCGCGACGGTGTGCAACGCCAGCGCAGTTACCCCACAATCCCATTGTCCCAGTTTAGAGGTCAGGCAGCCGCCATTTCAGGGGCCCACATGGCTTCAGTTACTACTGCGTCACACATAGCTAGGCCTATACTCAACACACATACAGGAAGGGTTTTGTGTTTGGTGCCGTGTTCTGTATGACTGTGGGTACATACCTGGAGGAATAGTGACTGTTTCTTCGCTGTTGTCCTTCTTAGGCATTGTCAGCTGGGACATATGAGAAGATGGCGGAATCCTCTAGTGTACCGACCGCTGGTGGACCTGTTGACAATGGAAGAGAGACATTTAATCGTCACCTACAGGTTTGACCGTGCCACAATGCAGGAACTATGTACCCAGTTGGAGCCAGACCTGATGTCACCAATCCGCCATCCGACTGGAATCCCCCCTGACATGCAGGTGCTGTCAGTGCTCCATTTCCTTGCAAGTGGGTATTTTCAGACAACTGTGGCCATGGCATCAGGGATGTCCCAGCCTATGTTTTCCAACGTGTTGTCCAGAGTGTTGTCTGCCCTGCTGAAACACGTAAGGAGATACATCATTTTCCCTCAGGTGGAGGATTTGCCTACAGTGAAAGGTGACTTCTATGCCCTTGGACATATCCCCAACGTCATAGGTGCCATTGATGGGACCTATGTAGCTCTGGTCCCCCCCGCAGGAGTGAACAGGTGTACAGAAACCAGAAGAGTTATCATTCGATGAATGTCCAGATGGTCTGTTTGGCAGACCAGTACATCTCGCAGGTAAATGCAATGTTCCCTGGCTCAGTGCATGACGCCTACATCCTGCGGAATAGCAGCATCCCTGATATGATGGGTCAACTCCAGAGGCACAGTGTATGGCTATTGGGGGACTCTGGTTACCCCAACCTTTCCTGGCTATTGACCCCAGTGAGGAATCCCAGGACCAGGGCAGAGGAACGCTACAATGATGCCCATGGGCGGACTAGGAGGGTTATCAAACGCACCTTCGGCCTCCTTAAGGCCAGGTTCAGGTGCCTACTCACCGAAGAAGGTGTGCGACATCATCATCGCCTGCTCCATGCTCCATAATTTGGCATTGCGACGCCAGGTGCCTTTTCTGCAGGAGGATGATCCAGATGACGGTGTTGTAGCAGCTGTGGAGCCTGTGGACAGTGATGAGGATGAAGCTGAGGAAGAAGAAAACGACAACAGGGAGTCAGTCATACAGCAATATATCCAGTGAAACACAGGTGAGTACATTTTCAGGTTTCACATTACATTAACTTTCACACGTCTACCTCTATCCTGTACGGACATTTCACTCACTATTTGTTAACTGAGTTGTCCCCTTCCATTTCAGTTTCACAAATGTGGTAACCTACGTGTCAACTGCTTGCATCCTTGAAGGGCTTGTGATGTGTGACATTGGTATGTTAGCCTTCCAATGGGTAACCCATTATGACACTGTAATTGATAATACAAAATTACAAATCATAGACTGACTCCAGTTTTTTTTTGTGTTTTAAGGGTGTTTATTTAAGTGCTAAATAATGAAGGGGGGTTGTAAAATGGTGATGGGTGATGGTGGAGGAATGTCCATGGCAGAGTCCAGTCTATTAGTCTCACAGGTACATTACACATCTGCCCATTGGAAGTGGAGCTGGGGCAGTTTCGATTTGGACAGGGTAACAAAGTGGGACAGTGGGGGGACAATCAGGGTGGTCTTATTTCCTGGCGGGGGTCTTGCCATCTTGCTCTGTCCTGTTCCTGGATCTCAGGGCCCGCTTGCGTGGTGGTTGTCCGTCTGCAGGGGATGGGGTGCTGGTGTGGTGGTCCTGTGGCGGGGCGTCCTGTCCACTAGTGCCGGCGGAGGTGGTGGGCGGTTCATCGTCGTGGCTAGTGTCAGGGGCCCCTTGGAGTGCCACGGTGTCCCTCAAGGTCTTTTGAATGTCCGTCAGCACCCCTACGATGGTGCCCAGGGCGGTGCCGATGGTCCTGAGCTCCTCCCTGAACCCCAAATACAGTTCGTCCTGCAGACGCAGGGTCTCCTGCAACTTGTCCAGGACCGTGGCCATCGTCTCCTGGGAGTGGTGGTATGCTCCCATGATGGAGGAGAGGGCCTCGTGGAGAGTTGGTTCCCTTGGCCTGTCCTCCCTCTGTCGCACAGCAGCCCTCCCAGTTCCCCTGTGTTCCTGTGCCTCCGTCCCCTGGACCGTGTGCACACTACCACTGCCCCCAGGTCCCTGTTGTTGTTGGGGTGGTGGGTTACCCTGGGTGCCCTGTAGTGGTGGACACACCGCTGATTGACCTGTCCTGGGTAGGGAGGTTTGGGCCCGCTGAGTGGGTGCTGTGCTGGTGTTACCAGAGGGTGGAATTTCGGTGTTGGTCTGTGGCTAGACAAGGGGAACCGACTGTTCTGAGGCCCACGATGGTCCGGGTTGGTCATCAAGATCCAGTAGGGCAGAGCTGCTGTCGTTACTGTGGGCCTCTTCTGTGGGTGGAGTGGTGTTGTCTGGACCCTCTGGTGTGGTGACGTTCCTTCGGGTTCCTGCAGGGGTATAAGAGCATGATTATTGCATGTGTGTGTTTCATGGTGTGCAATGGGTGGGTGTGCGTGAACCCCAGTGCAGGCATTCCTGTGTGGGGGCTTGTGTGCTGATGGTTGGGGGGTGCTCTGGGTATGTGCAGTTGGCATGCTTTAGTGATGGGTGTCCATGCTTAGTTGTGTCATGCAGGGCTTGGTAGTTTGTGTTATTAGTACATTAGTGAGGAGTTTGGGTGATAGGGGAGGGTGTGAGGGTGGGGGTGTGTGATAGCATGCAGGTAGGGTGGGGCATGTGATAGTTAAGATTTGACTTACCAGTGTCCGTTCCTCCAACAACTCCTCCGATGCCCTCAGGATGCAAGATGGTCAAGACTTGCTCCTCCCATGTTATTAGTTGTGGGGGAGGAGGTGGGGGTCCGCCGCCAGTCCAATGTACCGCGATGTGGTGCCTGGAGACCGTGGAACGCACCTTCCCCCGTAGATCGTTCCACCTCTTCCTGATGTCCTCCCTATTTCTTGGATGCTGTCCCACTGCGTTGACCCTGTCCACTATTCTTTGCCATAGCTCCATCTTCCTTGCAATGGATGTGTGCTGTACCTGTGAGCCAAATAGCTGTGGCTCTACCCGGATTATTTCCTCCACCATGACCCTGAGCTCCTCCTCGGAGAAGCGGGGGTGTCTTTGGCGTGCCATGGGGTGGTGTGGGTGATGTGTGGGTTAGTGTATGTGGTGATGATTGTGGTGAGTGTAGTGGTATGTGGTGTTTTGTGCTTGGATGTTGTGTGGGTGATGGTGTTGTGTGCCTCTGTGTGATGGGGTTGTCTATTCTGTGCTCTCTCTCTCACCTTCTCTCAGAATTTCGGGTTGAAGGGGTTTGTGGCTGATGTGGGTGTGTGTTTTCTATTGTATTGGATGTGTGGGTGTGGTGTGTGTATGTGTATCAGGTGTGTATATTTTAAATTGTCCAATGTGGCGGTGTATTGTAGATGTGTGTGTATTTTGAGTGCGGCGGTGTGTACCTCCAATGGAATACCGCGGTTGAAAGACCGCCGCGTGGATTCGTGGGTCGTAATTACTCAAACAATAAAGAAAGAGAATTTATGTAAAGGCTTTGGGGGTGATTCTGAGCTTGGCGGGAACCGCCAGAAGACCGTACTGCGGTCAAAAGACCGCGGCGGTCATTCTGGGTTTCCCACTGGGCTGGCGGGCGACCGCCAAAAGGCCGCCCGCCAGCCCAGCGGGAAACACCCTTCCACGAGGAAGCCGGCTCCGAATGCAGCCGGCGGAGTGGAAGGGGTGCGACGGGTGCAGTAGCACCCGTCGCGGACACTGAAATTCTAAGTGGGGCCCTCTTACGGGGGCCCCTGCAGTGCCCATGCCATTGGCATGGGCACTGCAGGGGCCCCCAGGGGCCCCACGACACCCCATACCGCCATCCTGTTCCTGGCAGCCGAAACCGCCAGGAACAGGATGGCGGTATGGGGGTCGGAATCCCCATGGCGGCGCAGCAAGCTGCGCCGCCATGGAGGATTCCCCTGGGCAGCGGAAAGCCGGCGGGAGACCGCCGACTTTCCGTTTCTGGCCGCGGCTGTACCGCCGCGGTCAGAATGCCCAAAGGAGCACCGCCAGCCTGTTGGCGGTGCTCCCGCGGTCCCCGGCCCTGGCGGTTTTTACCGCCAGGGTCAGAATGACCGCCTTTGTCTGGACAAGGGCGGCTGAAACAGCTTTTCTAAGTCTAAAAAAGGCCTTCACTCAAGCACCGATACTGAGACACCCAGATACCAACAAAAAATTTATTGTTGTTACTGATGCTTCTGAAAGAGCCATCGGAGCTGTCTTACTCCAACAACAAGATGATGATGGTCTAGAACATTCTGTGTTCTATTTGTCCCATGTACTCTCTGTGTCGGAACAACATTACTCAGTATTAGAAAGGGAGTTATTAGCCCTGAAGACAGCTTGCCTAGAATGTAGACAATTCCTTATGGGTTCCAAAGAGCCCTTCGAGGTGAGAACGGACCATCGTAACCTACAATGTTTACGCAACTTTCAATGCCAGAACAGTCGTCAGGCTCGTTGGGCCTTTTTCTTCAGTCAGTACGACTTTTATGTCACCTACAGTCCTGGATCCCAAAACATACTGGCCAATGCTCTGTCTCGCCGTTATCTAGATTGTACTCCTACCCCATCACAATATCTGCTTGAGCCCAGTAAGATCATCGGTGTAGCTCAATCATTCCAGGATGAGGTACAACTGGAATATACCAACCTTTCTGATCAAGAGTTAGAGAAATCAAACCCCCTAATACGTAAACAGAAGGGGTATTATTATTATAGGAACCTGTTGTTCCTCCCTACTAGCGGAGTAAGAGAAAAGGCGCTACAAATGTGCCATGATTCTCCGGTTGCTGGTCATAGAGGCATCACGGCCACACAGGAATTACTCTCGCGATCTTTCTGGTGGCCTACCTGGAAATCAGATGTCGAAAGATACGTTCAGGCCTGTCCCATATGTGCCCAAGTTAAAACACCCCGTACCAGACCTGCGGGATTACTACAACCGTTACCTGTTCCACCTGCTCCCTGGCACACCATTTCTACTGATTTCATGTGTTCATTACCTCCATCAGCAGGAAACCGAGTTATCATGGTCACAATAGATTCCTTTACTAAGATGGCTCACTTCACTGACCTGAAAAAATTACCTACCTCTCAAGAACTAAGTCAGATATTTATCCCTCATATTTTTCGTCTCCATGGACTCCCACACAGCATTGTATCAGACAGGGGACCTCAGTACATCTCCCGGTTTTGGAAACATTTCTGTAGGATACTGAATATCAACATAGCATTATCATCTGGTTTCCATCCCCAAACCAATGGACAGACCGAACGTCTCAACCAAGGACTAGAGCAGTACCTTCGCTGCTTTTGTAATTCTACCCAGAGTAACTGGAACACTTACCTTCCTATCGCTGAATTCTCTTACAATAACACTGTCCATAGTGCCTCCAAGGTCACCCCCTTTTTCTGTTCTTATGGCTATCATCCTATCTCTTTTCCTACTACTCCTTAGTCTACCTCTTCTCTTTCTGCTGTCACTTCATTTTCCAAACGACTTCTACAGATCCATAGATTGATTCGATCTAACTTGCTGAACACTAAGAGATACATGAAGAGAATGGCAGATAAGAAGCGCAGGGATGCTCCAGTATATCACATCCAGGATAAAGTCTGGCTTTCTTAAAAATTTCTGCCTTTGCGACTTTCTCAGAACAAGTTTACACCTCGTTACTATGGTCCTTTCCGTATCCTTCAGCTGATTAATCCTGTCACTGTCCGTCTTCACTTGCCTCGTACCTGGAAGATCCATCCGGTCTTTCATGTTTCCCAGCTCAAACCCTATGTGCCTGATCCTTACTCTCAGCAGTTTCCTTGTCCTCCTCCTTTGTTAGTGAATGATATACCAGAATATGAGGGACAGGAAATTTGTGACTCTCGTATCTTTCGCAAACGTCTTCAGTATTGGATTCATTGGAAGGGTTTCCCTCTTAGTGAATGCTCTTGGGAGGATGCGTCTTCTGTTCATGCCCCTCTTCTGATTCATCACTTTCACTGCTTGTTTCCGCACAAATCTGGACCTTTGGGGGGGGACCTACTGTCGCGCTGTGACACGCGGCCCGAGCCAATCATTCGGCTCGGGCCGCGGCGCGCAGCATGGCGACGTGCCGTGCCCCCAGCCTGTTGTGCAACCTACGAGGCCCCAAATTGGGCATGGGGCCTCGTTCCTTCATAGCGCGATGCGCTTTCAAGCAGGTCTAACCCTCCCCACTCATCTGTTCTTGTTGTCTTCTTCTTTTTCTTTCACTTTCATTGTACCTCCCTTTATGTTTTTCCTTCTTCCCATATTACCCCTCTCTTCTCAGCATGCCTTAGTTCCCTACTCTCTATGGCTCCTTGTCCATTATGTTCTATGTGTTTTTCTCTATCTAAGATGGTGTCCTTGCACTTCCTGTTGGTAGCTTCCTGTTTTTTGGTATTTAAGGGCTGTGATTCTTTCCCTCCTTGCGCTGCAACACTGTCTGAATGATGTCTTTGCTCCTGCTTCCTTGTGTCAGATACTGGTTCACGTCTGTTCCAGTGTTTTTTCCTGTTCCTTTTTGATCTTGTATTTACTTATTCATTTTGCTCCTGTTTCAGGAAATTATCCTTTCTGGAGGTTTTTTCCCCTTTCAGGTTTTTTTTCCCTCTGGCACTACTTCTGAAGGACACCGCCTGCCCTTGGCGTTTCCATCGCCTGCAGCACCGTGGCTACCAGAAAGGGTCGCCCCTACCTGCGCCAAGGCTGAACATTCAGGAACAAGATCCTCGCCACTCGTTCTGTGGACTCCAGGTTAAAGCAGCGTGTAAGTCGTGACACCTCTGGACAGTCGGTGACTCAGCGCAGTCTCAAACCACCACAGAGCCTAGCCCCTCAGGAAACACCACCACAGCACCCACCCAGCCGGCCCATACCTCTGTCCCCAGGACACGTCAGTCAGTAGTGTGTCCACCACTACAGGGACCCCAGGCAACCCCACAAACACAGGATGATCAGGGACCTGGGGTCAGTGGCAGTGGGCACACGGTTCAGGGGACAGAGGCACAGGACAACAGGGAAGCTGGGAGGACTGCTGTGCGACAGGGGGGAGGACAGGCCAAGGGAACCGACTCTCCACGAGGCACTCACCAACATCCTGGGAGCATACCACCATTCCCAGGAGACCATGGGCCAGATACTGGCCAAGTTGCAGGAGACCTAGCGGCTGCAGGAGGGACAGTACCGGGGGATCAGGGAGGACCTGAGGGACATCCACACCACCCTGGTCACCATTGCAGGGGTACTGGCAGACATGGCCAACACCATGAGGGAGGCAGTGGTACACCAACGGGCCCCTGACACTAGCCACACCGAAGAACAGCCCTCCACCTCCGCCGATGCTAGTGGACAGGAGGCCCTGCCACAGGAACAACAGGCCACCCGCACCCCTCCCCCTGCAGAAGGAGAACCACCACGCAAAAGGTCCCTGCAATCCAGGCAGAAGCCAGAGAACATTGCCAAGACCCCCGCCAGGAAATAAGACTCCCCTGAATGTCACCCTTGTGTCCCACTCTGTCACCCTGTCCACCTTGAACTGCCATTGTCCCACTCCCTATGCCCCCTTGGATAATGCATCTGTAATACCAATAGAATGGACTCTATCCTGGACATTCCTCCCCCATCAACCCAGCCCATTGCAATACCCCCTACACTTATTATCACAAAAATAAACACCCTTGGAGCTAATACAAGTATGGAGTCTGTCAATTGATTGAAAAATGTATTAGTTTAACAAGCTGTAAACATTGCAATTCAAATGTACAGTTACATATATATAGTTATGACCTGTAGTGGGCAGCAGTAAACACACCAGGAGCCAGAGTGGGGCACATATTTCTGAAAATAGAGATGCCAAAGGGTACAGTAAGTGGCCATAGATTTTGGAAAATCAGTCTGCCATGTACAATGTCCAACACAAAACTGCAATGGAAGGTGAAGTTACAGTGTCTTACCTGTGTGTCACTGGAAGTACTCTTGAATTATAGTAGTTTTGTTGTCCACAGCTTCTTCCTCTGCCTCCTCTTCGTCACTGTCCACAGGCTCCACCGCTGCCACACGAACATCTCCATTCTCATCATCCTGCAGAAAAGGAACCTGGCGTCTCAAGGCCAGGTTGTGCAACATGCAATGATGATCTGGCACACCTTCTTGGGTGAGTAGTACAGGGATCCACCTGTCAGATGGAGGCACCGGAAAAGGTGCGCTCATTGATCCTCCTTGTTCACCCATGTGCCTCATTGTAACGTTCCTCTGCCCTTGTCCTAGCATTCCTCACTGGGGTCAGTAGCCATGAGAGGTTGGTGTAACCAGAGTCACCTGTAAATATTGAGGGATACCTGTTAGGCAGACACTCACCCTTAGGGCCAACCCCTTACCCATATACCAACAGACACTGGGTGGGGACCATGGGCTCACCTATTAGCCACACCCTGTGCCTCTGGAGTTGAGACATCACATATGGGATGCTGCTATTCCTCAAGATAAAGGCATCATGCACAGAGCCAGGATACTTTGCATTGACATGGGAGATGTACTGGTCCGCCAGGCACACTATCTGCACATTCAGAGAGTGAAAGCTCTTTCGATTTCTGAACACCTGTTCATTTCTCTGGGGTGGGACAAAGGCAATATCTGTACCATCAATTGCAGCAGTGATGTTGGGGATATGTCCTACTGCGTAGAAGTCAGCCTTCACTGTGGCCAAATCCTCCACCTGGGGGAATACGATGTAGCTGCGCATGTGTTTCATCAGGGCAGACAACACTCTGGTCAGCACGTTTGAGAACATAGGCTGCGACATCCCTGATGCCATGGCCACTGTCGCTTGGAAGGCACCACTTGCCAAGTAATGGAGCAGTGACAGGACCTGCACTAGAGGGGGGATACCTATGAGTTGGCGGATAGCTGAAATCAGGTCTGGCTCCAAATGGACACACAGCTCTTGGATTGTGGACCTATCAAGTCTGTAGGTTAGGATAATGTCCCTGTCCTCCATTGTCGCCAGGGCGACCAAGGGGGTCTGTAAACGGGGGTATGTCTCTATCTCCTATTCATCCTCAGCGGTTGAACTCTAGGGTGAAAAACAGTGAGCAGATGGTCATATTCAAACATATACTAACATGCCTTGCATTTTTTACAGAAACAGTATGTGAACGTGTAGGTCCGTTGATGTGCCTATGTCTGCTGTGACGCAGTTAGGTGCCTTGGCCTGTGCCCCCCTGAAATGGCAGCCGCCTGACCTGTGAGGGGGGACAAGTGGAAATGAGGTAATTCCGCTGACGTTGTGCGCCGTTGTGGGAGGCGGTCGATGCCCACCGTGAAACACATCATTGGTTGCCATAGGGGCCTACGAGTTCCAGGAGCCAATGGTGATGTGCACCGGCGGTGACGGTACACACTGCCACAGACGTGACCGCCATTTTCCCTCACTTGCTACCTGACCTTCAACAGGCGAGGACCTACATTGCAAGTGCTGCTGTGACCTGTGTCTGAAAGCAACCATGGCTCGAGTGTCTGGGGAAAGGGCCCCTGCCTTCACTTCTGAGGAGTTGGAGAGACTAGTGGATGGGGTCCTACCCTAGTACCCTTTACTTTATGGTCCTCCAGACAAACAGGTGAGTACACTGTGAGCACGATGTGTGGGGCATGAATGTATGGAGTGCTGTGTGTGTAAGCCTCGTGTGGGGGTGGGCTGAGGGGTCCTGGGCCAAGTGCTTCATGTTCGGTGGGCAATGTCTGTGCGTAAGGGGATGGTAGGGATATGGTGGGCCATGAGTATAACAGTCTGGATGGTATGAATAATACCTTTTCTTCTGTATCTTTTTCTGCAAGTCAGCGCCCATCAGAAAAAGGGTATTTGGCGTGTCATCGCCAAGGAGGTGCGGACCCTGGGGGTCTTTGACCGGCGGAGCACCCACTGTCCCAAACAGTGGGAGGACCTGCGCCGCTGGGCAAGGAAGATGGTGGAGGCCCAGATGGGGCTGGCCTCCCAATGAGGAAGAGGTGCCCGTCGTACCCTGACCTCCCTGATGTTCCGCTGGACCCATTGCAAAGTTGCACACCGCCAATGGGACTGTGGTGGTCCAACCACCATGTATCAGAAGTTGGAAACAGACAGTATAAAGGGAAACACTCACCTGCAGGAAGCCTTAAACATCTGGTGCCGCCATAGAGCCCTTCACACACGTCATGCCTGTGATGATCATCGATTGACAATGAGGTCAATGTGGCAGTGGACACCAACAACGGTAAGTACACACACCTATTTGCATCACCAACCTTAAAAACAGCTTGTAGCACCAGCGAACACATCATGGGGGAGCATGTCACAGGCAGCAGATACACGTTGCAAACAACACACAATCAGAAATATACATCAACACGGACATGTACATAGTCACAATATGCCCCCTTTGGGCAGCACACTCACACAGCACTGCAACACTATACAAATACACACGCCCACACAGCTCAGGCACATGGAGACTGAAGGCTACACAACACTGTCACACACATCAACAACAACACACCTAGAGCACATATACAAATACAACCCACACACTCACATTCCACACAGGCCAGGGATGTGGCATGCAACACAACAACACCACCAGTAACCAACCCTGCATTGAACACTCACATCACACACATCATGCACAATGCAAGCACTATGGCATTCACAAAGCACAGAGACACAAAAAGACCAAGAACAACATGACTAGTATACCTACACAATTGGGATGGGGCCAGCTTGGTCACCCAAGGAAAGAGACTGTATTGGGACATATAACACTTTGAATAGGCCCCCAAACAACAGGTTCATTGCAAATGGCCATACATGGGTCTCAGGGACAATCAATACTACAACCAAATGTCATGCACATCTGCACAATGGGGAACGGAAAGTCAAAACAAGCACATACAACTCCTACTGCATGGTGAATACCACTAAAGGAACTAGCCACAAGAGACACACACCTAAATGGACACATGCACAGGCAAATGCAAAGGATGGCAGCACAATTGAACACACACCATGTTGCACAAACAAAACTCAAGCTGGCACACATCACATGAATGCATATGCCATATCAGGAGACAAGTCTATCACCATACATCCCCACATTGGAAACACAAAAAGAAATACTTACCATACAAAACAGCACACAATGCCATGACACCACAATTGCACTGACATATACATACCCATATACACAACATACACCCTTCTCTACGGGGACAACAGCACTTCACACAAACCCACATACTGCAAACATCAGCACTTGGAGCAGTAAGCAGCCTCAAACACACACAACTGGAGGCACACAACCAAAGTTGACCAGGAACAACATAAAGGTAGAAAAGGAATTGCAGGACAAACGTATACACAATAAATAACTGTTTGGGTTTATTCAAATGGTAAACTGGTAAAGTCCAAAGTCCATTGACCAGTCCATATAAGGTCCAATGGGTTTATTCAAATGGTAAATTGGCAAAGTCCAACGACTATTGGCCAGTCCATATAAAGTCCAATAATGGCACAGTGTTGTGCCTAAACTTGACTTCCAACTGCCATGTAGCCTCCACAGGAAGTGGTATCAAGGGGCCAGGCAGGTACCTCAGGGATTATCTGGGGGGAGGGATCGGATTTGGGATTGGGTGGGTTTGGACTTGGGCTTGAGCAGGTGGTCTTCTTGGGAGGGGTGGGTTTCTTCTTGTGAGAGGTGGGGTTATTGTTTGAGGGGAGAGGTGTGGTTACTTGTAGGGAACAGGGGAGGCCTTGAAGGTGAAAGGGATGTCTTGGGAGCTAGGTGGGGTCCTTTTGGGTCTGGGATGGGGGGTCATGGCAGGGCAAAGGTAAAATAAAAATTGTTTTTGGGGAGCATGGGGACAGTCATCAAAACAGGTCGAGAGTTGGAGGTAGAGGAAGTGGTTGTCTGATGTGTAGGTGTGGATGTTGTGGGTGCGTGCTTATGGGAGGTATGTTTGTGTGTTTTGGGTGTCTGTTGGGTGGATGAGTGAGGGCATTTTTCTATCTTGTGCTTAGGGGGGTGGAGGTGCTAGGGATGGCATGGTAGGTGGGTGTCTGTTGGTGTGGTGCCTGCAGGTATAGTGGATGTGGTGGATGTATGTGTCTCTGTAGTTGTGGTATCTGTGGGTGTGGTGCTTGTGGTGGATGTCTGCAGGTCTTTTTGAGTGGTGTTTGCGGATAGGATGGGTGTGGTGGCTGTGCCAGTGACTGTTGTGATGCTGTCTGTAGGTATGCCTGATGTCGTATGTGTGATGCTGAGGGTGGAGGGTCTGGGGAAGTTGTTAGTGTTGCTGTGTCTGTGAGTGGATGTTGTTTGTCTGCGTGCCGGTGTGTCTTGTGGTGCTTGTGTTTGTGTGCGCTATATTTGTCTGTTGACGTGGATGTCTGCAGATCTGTTTGTGTGCTTTGGGTAGGTAGAGGAAGGGGTAATTTGGAGAGGGAAGAGGGAAGTGGAGGGGGGACGGAAAGTGGGGGGTGACTGGATGCCATCAGTGTGGAAGCCAGAGCCTGAAAAGATCTCTGTAGGCCAGCCATTGCATCATGAATGCCTTCCAGTAATGCATTTGTCTACTGCAACTGACTTGCCAATCCCTGGATGGCATTCATGCTGGCTGTCTGACCCACAGAGATCGTTTTCAGGAGGTCAATAGCCTCCTCACTAAGGGCAGCAGGGGTAGCAGGGGCTGGGCCAAAGGTGCTTGTGACAAAGGAGTCGCCCACCCTCTTGGGTGAGTGGGCACAGCAAACTCAGTGGGGACAAACACAGAGGGCAGTGATAGAACAGGGGGTGGTGGACAAGGATAGTACTGAGGGATGCCCCTATGGGTCTGTCACTACTAGGGAGTGGCCACTGGAGAAGGAATACAAAGATGATGACGATGTCCCGATCTCTCCTGTGGCACTCCCCTCACCCTCTGGGCGACAAGGTCCCTCTGTGTCAGTGGTGTCTTGACCTGAGTTCCCATAGTCAGATGCTTCCCCACTTGGCTCAGCCCCGTCTCCTTCACTTGCCTGTGCTGATGTTGCAAATATGGAGAGAAATAGGGTCATAACATGTCAATTATAACACTTTAATCACAACTCTGATTGACATACAACACCAACATGTCAAGTAGCCTCAGCACAAACTTGCACATAAGTGGCACATACACATGCCAAAACATATGCATGCATGCCATGTGGATTTCAAAAGTTGCCCACGTGAAAATCAGGATCTTAGACAACTGCATGGCTGAAGTCTTAGAATTACAATAACCATACAAAATTAGGAGGCCGATTCATCCGTAAAGCTATCCCACATGCAGCAGACCTCAGTAAACTAATGGCAAACAATAGAATCCCATTGTAAAGTCCAGTCCCACTTATCACACACAAGGCCTTGGCACATACATAATGTACCAACATTTAAAGATGATGCCATGAAATACTGCAGTGTAGATTACAAAAGTGCAATATCCTGGAGTAGCTGACATGGAAATACTCATGTCACACTGGAAACATTTCGACAATGTACCCTTCAACAAGTGACACCTGTCCCAATAGAGCGATGTAGTTGGTAGTAGCCATGTTACTCAGATAGGCCACACATGTGCCATTGAAAATTGAAAGGAACACCTTTGATGTCAGGTTCAACATGTCAGGGAGAGATGTCTCCAGAATACACACAACAATGAATCAGTAAGCCCCAGAATAGTCACCACTAATGCCTGACACCGATTACAATGACATTCTCTGAGTGTTACTGTAGTAGCCACCTGTCCTTTGCATGTTGGAGAGACACATATCTTTCCATGACTAATAGAAGGACCTCAACTTGTAGTTCAATGAGAAACAACATCACTATCCACGCCGTGGACATGCCAACCCATGTGTCTGTCTGTGGAAAAATGACTGTACCAAAACACGTTATGTCAGCATCTCAGCAAGTCACTCCATGACGTATGCCAACAGTCAGGGCACAATCCTTAACCATTACACATGTACAATGCAGTTCTACACATGAATCCATATCAAGGGCATAGATAAACAGAGAGTGGTCCCACAATCTGGGCCTAACTGTCATGTCCCTCCTTTGCTACTGCAGTTCTACATGCCCAATGACATACTATGACGCACAAAGTTATATTGTCAGACAATAAAAAATGGCGACACATTCCTGTCTGTGTCACAACATGAAATGTACCTCCATTGTAACTGTAACATTTCACAGACAATTTTCCATGCACATATATGTGAGAGAATACAGACATCATCCCATCCACGTTGGTAGAACATGCATGGAATTGCAGATTAAGAATGTTTCCCAAAGAGAAAAGGATACATGCTGACAGGTAG
The DNA here is from genome assembly GCF_031143425.1 of Pleurodeles waltl. Lineage (NCBI taxonomy): Eukaryota > Metazoa > Chordata > Amphibia > Caudata > Salamandridae > Pleurodeles > Pleurodeles waltl. Next base: position 473,550,497 of record NC_090448.1, read on the forward strand.
ACACAAAGAATGTTGGCAACAGTCATGGGACAGAACTCATGCCAAAGGACATTCCCCATTTACAAAGGAAAAGTAGATTGCCACATCTGCAAACAATTAGCCATTTAAGCCATCTCACAGCTATGATGGACACCTACACATCACAGACCGCAGTGAAGCACCAGCACCCATCATATACTGCGGATAACTAGCTCCTGGTTGGCAGATTTCTATATACACAGATACCCAGACACATGGCAGATGACAATGATCCATAACTACTTATCTTTGGCCTGTAATATTCCGGGGTAGTTATCTGTAGGTTAGAAATTATACCCACTACAACAACAAACAATACATGAATGATCACTGCAGACAGCAATTTGTGTTCCTTGCAGAGCAAGTGGTTTGAGGATTCCCCCCAGCTTTGTACTAGGTCCCAGGTTCAAGAGGCAAGGCACACCAGTTTGATACACATGACATGTCAAAACAAACAATCTCCCATCTACTGTGTGACACATTCTTCATTGTCTAGGGGAGCTCTCAGTACCTCACTCAATCATGTAGCAATGGGACAGACAGGAATTTGCTGTGTACTCACCCCCTTGTGGCTGCTGTGCTGCCCTCAAAAGCCCCTCAAGCTCTGGGAAGGCCACCACCAGAATGCAGGCAATTAGAGGGGTCATTGTCTGACGGGCACCCCACCCACGTTGGGAGAACATCCCTGGCTCGGCCTCTGCAATCTTCCATGCCCAGCTTCTCAGATCCTCCCAACTCTTGCGGCAGTGGTTGCTCCATCGGCTTTGGACCCCCCAAGGTCTGCATCTTCTTGGCGATGGCTCTTCGTATCCCTTTCTTCTGATGGACGTTGACCTGCATAGATGCAAAAGAAGGAATTATGTCCACAAGTCCCATCTAAAATGGCTGAGTCAAATACATGTCAGTACACAAAGCTAAAAACATTCTTCTTTTGCCCAAATTGCCCAAGTGCGGCACATATTAGCCATTGAGTGCAGGGACATGACTACAAACACTTCCCAATCTGCAGACCAACCCATCACCCTGTGCAGGCCCTCCACTGACTAGGTAGGTCAACTGACATCTAGTGGGACATGCTCTAGCAAGCTGACTGAGATCTGAGGAACTATGGGACAAATCACACCTCTGTGGCTTCTGAAAGGTAGACTTCGTCGGCAAGAATGCATTAAACGCTTACATCCTGTGAGAATGATTCTCTGCATACATGTCCTACAGGCTACTGCCAGAGTACAAATTCAAACAGTACACATGGGTAACAATGAGGGGCTGGCATGATGGGCACAGAAAGTGTCTACCATGTCCATGTGTGGCCATGTGGACTAACAAATGCAGACTCATGCCACCTCAGGGGATGGGGTTCTGTGTTATTTACTTGTGCCACAGAACATGCTTTTGGACATATGCATCCATCCTACAGAGATGGCATCCAACAAACAAAAGTATGCATTGTCTATTTACTGACATGGATCCAACCTACTGAATCACATTTTATGGCTTCCCAGGAATCAACAAACTGTCTTCACTGTAGGGCTGTCAATTATGACATGAACCTGCAAAGGACTAATTTGACCTATGTGAAGGTGACAACAGGGCTGTGTGAGTAAGGGACCTGGCAGGGGACAGGTACACACATTGACAATGATGCCAAGTGCAGATTGGTCACAGATCATTAACTCTCCCCTAAAGCCATTTTCATACTCATCAGGGAAAGAACCTCATTAAGCTGCAAATTGGCACAGAGCCTAGATTTGGCCACATAAAAGGATCAACTGGGATTTAGAGAGTGGGCATATTGCCACAGTTGCAGAGAAGTGACTCAACACCAGCTTAGACTTGCACCTGGGAGATATATTTGATAGGCCTTGGTCTCTGAAGGCTGAGCAGACAGAACCTACATGAAACTTTATTCCCATCACTTCCATGCATGATAATACATCATGTAGCTAACAGTAATTTGGTATGGGGTGTGTGTGGCAACCAGAATGACAGAGTGAGTCAGGCTATGCCTTCAAAACAACAGTTTAGCAAGGCCAGATGTGGTTTGAAATCTCAGTGGAACATACAAGTGGCTCACTTCGTACACACCTCACACAAACAGCGTGCATACACAGCTAATGCTATTATGCAAGTACATGTTGTGTCACATTGACAACGTCCATGTTGTAAGAGATTTATGGGAATGGCTGTGATGTCAACTCACCTAACTTTGGGCATCCAACATAAGGTAGATCAGGGTACACTCAAAACACACACACAACAATGTATTAGAACTCAACTTCATGCACTGAACACAGATACATGCACATTGACTCTCCCATTGATGCCACACCAATTGAACCTCCATGGCTTTGACTCTACATTTTGGCACACATGGGCACAATCTAGCCTGTGAAGAGGGAAAATATGGTGAAGTGCAGCTAAATATATGTGGACATGAGACACTTACCTCTTCTCTGGTGCACTATAAAGCTGTTTATACAGGGGTAGGACCTCAGTGACTAGCCTCTCCAGCTCCACCAGGGAGAAGGCAGGCGCCCTATCACCTGCTGGACGTGGCATGGTTGCTCCCAGAGGAGGTACACAACAGCTCACGTAGTGGTGGTCTTGCTGGCAGCAGTATTACGAGTCAAGTGGGGATTTTGCAGAACATGATGGTCACGTCTGCCACCTATGCGGTCGTCACCGCCGATGGACACAGCCATTGGCCTGTGACCGCCACTGGCAACAATGTTAGCCTGTGGTTGTGTCCGCTGCAGTTGCAATTGCCTACCGCCATGACGACATCTGCCAGCGGTCGCAGATGGTTTCTAAGGTCCAGTGGAGTAGGTCAAGCAGCCGCCATTTTAGAGGCCTGAAATGTGTTATATGCTCTGGAAAATGCATCACAACTCTGAAAATGTTGTATTTTGCAGTGATAAATGCTTGTCTTGTCCTGTCATGTAGGTCCTACTGCTCAAACACCATTTTTGTACATTGTTAGGCACATATGGCAATTTGCTTTGGGGCACAGTCCCCCCTTCAAAGGTCATTTTTAAGCTTGGGACATGAAGTAACGGTCCGATTGGCAAGTTTCATCCACAAATTGTTGATGACCAGATAGATGATATGTACATGTGTTGCAAAGCAGGGGGGTAACATGTTACGTCTGTGTAATCAACAGTTGTGATGTGCACTGTGCATCTTGTCCTCAACATACAGCATGCCTTGTCACAGTTTGTCATTGACATGTATCATGTGTGTTGCAAGGGACACATTTAATGATGGCAAAGATAATTTCTTGTCATGCTTAGGTACCCAGGGAGGGAGGGGATCAGACAACCTCTTGTCTTTTATCCACTGCCAGACCTTCAGAGCATGGAAGAACACCACATCATCTAGATCTACTGCCTGAATAGAGAAACCGTCATGGATCTATGTCGTCAGTTGGAGCCAGATCTGATGCCTGCCATCCATCATCCAAATAGCATACCACCCATTGCACAAGTCATGGCAGTGTTGCACTTACTGGACACAGTATTCCAAAATACAGGGGCCCTATCGGCAGGGATGTTCCAGCCTATGTTCAGTCTTGTTTTGAAAGATGTACTCTCAGTAATGTTGAAACACCTGGACAGCTACATCAGGTTTCCTCAACATGAGGATTTTGCACATGTGAAGGCTGAGTTTTATGGTTTGGAACACACCCCACATGTGGTGGGAGCCATTGAGGGTACACATGTTGCCTTGGTCCCACCGCATGACAATGAACAAGTGTACTGCAACAGAAAGAGCTTCCATTCCATCAATGTCCATGATGCCTTAAATATGTGGAAAAGCTCAATCCTCCAACTGATGTCACAATTGTATCCAGAGAGGGCCTGGCTGGTTGGTAAGTCACACATGTGCTGTTTGTTGGTGTACAATATCTGCTGAAAAATTTCTGATGAAAGGGACTCATAGTTGCACATATTTCCCATTCCATAACAGGGGACTCTGTATATCCAAACCGTCCAAGGTTGTTGACGCCGGTGAGGAACCCAACTACGCAAGGGGAAGTGCGCTTCAACAATGCCCTTGGAACAACACAGCATGTCATGGAGTGGGCTTTTGGGCTCCTGGAGGCTAGATTTAGGTGTCTGGACAAGACAGGTGGAACCCTCCTCTACTCACCCAAAAAAGTGTGTAAGATCATTGTGGCCTGTTGCATGCTCCACAACATTTCCCTGCGGAGGGATATCCCATACATTCCAGACGAGGGGGAGCTAGCAGTGCCACCGGGTAGGAATCCTGAAATGCCAAGTGAGAATGACAGTGATAAAGAGGAAGGTGAAGACTTGTGGGCAAATCTCATTAATCACTACTACACTTGAGTGTAAGTATGTAATGTAATGTGATTACTGTAACTGTATGAGGAACTGTAGTTGACAGGATGTGTTAAGTAGTGTGTACACAGCCAAGGTTTCATTGCTAGCGAGACTTGTACATTTCATTACCTTGATTATCTGCTATGTTTGTGTCAGAGGCATTACAATGTAAGTGGATCCACTGATGTTTAACATGTGGTCTTGGTCATAGGTATAAACTTCATGCCTAAACTCCTTGTATTGTATTTTGACCAGGTACCTTCACCATGCCATCCTCATGTGGGCATTTCAGAGTTGTGACACTGGGAAGTATCTATTGCTGTTCTGACATATGAAATGGACATGGATTGATCCAGGTAATGTTGGGCACAGATTTAGGGTGTGCCAATGCAGGTTGGACTGCGGGTGGGTGGAGTTCTGAAGTGCACAATACACTGGTTTGATGTGGTGTGTTGGTCCAATTGTCTCATGTGTGTGATCATAAGGCCTTGAAATATGTCCTCATCAAGTGCAATCCATGCATTCTCACTTTATATTGTGTTGACAATGATCTTGTATGAACGTATTGTAGCTGCAGATGTGTTTCATCATTGCAGGCCTCACCTGTGCCACATTGTGCCACAACAGTGACATAGGTTTGTGTCATACCAATGGATGCTTGGTCATTGTAATGGGATAGACTTATGATCAGGGGCTGTTGTACTGCCCTATGTCTGTGCCATGGCGTATGTTATGTTGGCAGACCTGGTTTTGGTATGTGTTAAGGCTCAAGCTGGTGACAATATCCACCAATCTGGTAGCCTATTCTACAGGTCAAGGTCTGACCAAGCCCTTTCTTCTGTGGCCTGGGGGACGATACCTTGGGATACTTAGACTGACTCAATCTGGATCAGCCATTCTAGACAATTTATCAGCCTCTGTACTGTACAGTGCAAAAAATGCTTGGTGTGACCAGACACTTGTATCATTGTTTTGCTAGTAATCCTCAGTATGACACTACCTGAGACATATCCCTCCTTCCATTACCATCCTGTATCTTCCTCATGTGCATCACATGGGCTAAAATTTCAACATTTCAAAATGTGGAAAAGAAGGTAGCAGGCAATGTTTTAGTGATAGGTGAATTTATTGACATAGGTGCAGGAAATAATTGAGAGATGCAACAGAAATGTAAAGTGGAGAAATCGAAAAGGAAGGTGGTCAAAGAACTGTCAACAGAGTGAATATGTGGCACACAAAGGAGTTCCTTCAGGAAGAGGTCACTTGCTGGCAGTGGTTGGTGTCTTGCCATTCGCACCTCCTGGATTCTTGGCTGGACGTCCTCGCTTGCAGGGGGGTGTTCCGCTGCAACAGAGTCAGGGGTGTCTGAGACGGATCCTTCCCCTGACAGGGCCTTCCTTCCAGTGGCTGCCACAGGTGTTGAAGGAATTGGTGTTGCTTCGCCAACAGAAGGGATGTGGTGTTGCTCACTGTCCCTGATCAGGGTACTGCTTATCCTTCCAAACACCCCTGATAGGGAGAGATGGTGTTGATGACCCCTCACTTTTCCAGACCCTCATGATGGAAGTCCCTTTGCAGCTGCTTGATCTCCCTGAGTTCAGCAAGTACCTGGCCCATCATGCCTTGGGATTCTTGATAGGCTCACAAGAATTGGCTGATGGCTTCCTGGCTAGGATCATCTCTAGTAGCCCCATTCCCCTGGCCCACTACACCCCTCCCAAGCACCCTACCCCCACGTTCCTGTGCCTTGGCACAGCTTGCCCCCTACCACTGGTTTCAGGACCATCATTGTCAGAGGTGTTTTGTTGTGACTCAGGATCCTGGATTGGGGGGCACAAGATGGTTGTCACAGTCCTTGGGACACAGGTTGGGGGAAAATGGCTGCCTGTGATGTAGATGCAACCCGGACTGGTAGGAGTTGATGCGGTCACGGTGAGGCTCACAGGTGTTATTTGACCAGGTTGCCCTGATGGGCCAGAACCGTCCTCCACGTCCAGATGTCCAGGAGTGTTCTCCTCATTGAGGGCTTCATCCATGGTGGTAGTGGCAGTCTCTTGAGTGGGCTCAGTGTTTCCAGTGACAGCTAGACCTGTTGATGTGAGAGGTACAATGTTACAGGTTGTATTGATATAGTTACCTCCAATAGTTGACAGTGACATCTAGCAAAGGCCAAGTACACATTGAATTTGCAGGCACTCATTATGTGACAGGTACACATGCTATCAATTGTATTGACTTAACATTTGAGTAAGATACCAATTCAATTTCAGCCAACCAGCCACAGAATGTATGAATTGTCAACAGTGCAGAACAAACACTGGCTGGGCAGAATGTGGTTTAGATCATTAACCCCTCAGATGCCTGGGACTCAATGGTTACGTCCTGGGCCGCACCGCTCAGGTGCCCAGGACGTAACTGTTCCCTCCTGTACCTGGCCCTTGGGGAAGCACTGGCGCTCCCCCAGAGGGCCTCCCTCCCACCCCTCCCCGGCAGGGCTGGAAGGAGAATCGCTTCCCCTTCCACTCCCAGCCCCCCAACCCCATCTAATGACGTCAGAGTGCAATTGCGCACTGACATTGTTAGAGGCCACCCGACGCGCTGGAAGCCATTTGCTTCCAGCGCATTTACAGAAGAGGAGGTAAGTTTCTCCTCCGGCCGGGGGGGGGGGGGATTGCTTCAAAAGAGGCATCGGGGGAAAAGAAAGGGTTTTCTTGGGGGCAGAACAGCCTTGTTTTTTTGGCTTATCTAGAATCCACTAGGCACCAGGGATTTTCTTTGTGTGTGTGTGTGTGTATGTTTTTTGTGCGTGGGTGGCCCCGTGGGCAAGGGCCGCTCCCCCAAGAGGACATAATATTTTACGCCATTTCTGCCCCCCCCCCGGGGTAGATCAGCTCATTATTTTTAAGCGTATCTGCCCCTGGGGGAGTAGAAGCCACGATGGTACCAGGAATGTGATGCTGTTTTTTTTTGTGTGGGGGGCGGCCCCGTGGGCAAGGGTCGCCCCCCCACAAAGTGGAGAAACACTTTTGGCCAGTTCTGCGACCTTTTTGTTTTTTTTGGCCCATCTGCCCCCAAGGGGGGCAGAATCCACTAGGCACCAGGGATTTTCTTTGTGTGTGTGTGTTTTTTGTGCAGGGGCGGCCCCTTGGGCAAAGGCCGCTCCTCCAAGGGGGCACAATATTTTTAACTGTTTCTGCCCCCCTTGGGGGCAGATCAGCTCATTATTTTTAAGCCGATCTGCCCCGGGGTGGGGGGGAGAAGCCACGATGGCACCAGGGATGTTGTGCGGTTTGTTTTTTTGTGTGGGGTGGCGGCCTGTGGGCAAGGGTTGCCCCCCAAAGGGGGAGAACCACTTTTGGGCAGTTGGGGCAGATTGTCTTTTTTTTTCTTTTTTGACCCATCTGCCCCCTAAGAGGGCAGAATCCACTTCGCACCAGGGATCTTGTGTGTGTGCTTTGTGTGTGGGGGGGGGTGGCCCCTTGGGCAAAGGTTTCAGCACAGTACTGGTGGCCATTTCTGCCCCCTTGGGGGCAGATCGGCCTAGTGTTTTGTTTAGGCCCATCTATCCCAGACACCACTAGACACCAGGGAAAATTTCTAAATGTTGGTGGTGGGGTGTTTCTCAACTGGCGAAGTATTTGCATTTGTGATTATAACAGTTTATTTCTCTTTTTTGTTCTAGTTTAAAGCTTTTGCTACTTTTGCTGAGGCTCGTTTTGGCAGTGGTTGACCAGCGGTTTGAGTAGTTGCATGTTTTAGGTAAGTAAATTTACTCCAAAAGAGTATTGTTGCCATGCATGAATGAAGTTTGTAGGTGGTGTACTAAATGCAGGATTGTGCGTGAAATTGTCCTTAGATTTGTGCACAATTATATTTGTGTTTTCTTATGTCTAATATGCTTTTCTTTTTTCTTTTTAGTGGGATATCATTGGTGATTGCTGTGTCTGCGCAGATTAGTTGCTGGTGAGTCCAACTTTTTCAGGCATGTGAGTGGTATAGTTTTTGAGTACATAACTCTTTGTGATAAAGCAACACTTTGTTTATTACTTATTTAGACAGTGCTGGTTGTTGTTGACCCATTTGTCAAGTTATACTTCTTAGAAAGGATCATGGCTAGGTCCAGAGTGACCGCTCAGCAGGTTGTTGGCATACTTTTTGAGTAGTCTTCTGACCAAGATTATGAGACGAACTCTGCATCTGAGGCTGAGGAGGAAGAGAGAGATTCTGGCAGTGAGATTTCTGTCCAAGACGAGTCTTCTGATGAGGAAGCCACTCTCAGTGCAGATGAAGTGCCTGTTTTCGAGGAGGGCATCAATGTGTCAATGGTGCAGCAGCCAGCGGCTGAAAGGCTTCCCATTGGAAGCCCTTACACCTGGGTTGTCCCAAACATGGAGCAGCCACAGTTGCCTGCCTTTACTAGTTTCCCAGAGTGTAGAGTAAATACGGGAAACTTTTTGCCTGTCAATTTCTTTGAATTGTTTATGGATGATGTATTTTTGGAAGAGATTGTTGAGCTGACTAATTTGTGTGCGGAGCAGTATTTGAGGAACAACGCTGCCAGACTTAGACCTCAGTCTAAAGCTACCCATTGGATTCCCACAAATTTGGAAGAGATGAAAAAGTTCCTGGGTTTGACTTTTTTGATGGGGTTGATAAGGAAGCCGCCACTGGCTTCTTATTGGTCTACTAGTCCCTTGATGGCAACGGCTATATTTCCTGCAATGATGACTCGTAATCGGTATTTGCTTTTTCTTCGGATGCTGCATTTTGTTGACAATGCTTTAGCCTTGCCACAAGATCACCCCGATTGTGACCGTCTTTTTAAGATTAGGCCTGTCCTTGATCATTTTGTAGATCGGTTTTCAGAGGTCTATGTGCCAGGCAAAGAAATAAGTGTGGACGAGACTTTGGTCCTGTTCAAGTGTCGTTTGGTTTTTAAGCAGTACATTCCTAGCAAGAGGGCATGGTATGGAATTAAATTGTCTATGCTGTCTGAAAGTAGTATAGGGTATGTTTATAATTTCCGGGTCTACACTAGTAGGATTCCAGTATTGACCCCCCTGGTTGTCTGCCCACTTTTGGAGTTAGCGAGAAAATTGTGTGGGAACTTGGTAGACGACTGTTTAACAAAGGTCACCATTTGCATATAGATAACTTCTACTCTGGAGTTCAGTTGTTCAAGGAGTTGTTCAGAGTGGACACTGTTGCTTGTGGCACAATCCGCACTAACCGGAAAGGCTATCCAAGGGAGCTTGTCTGTAAAAAACTTGAGAGGGGACAATACAGTGCCTTGCAGAATGATTAGCTGTCAGCTCTGACATTTGTAGACAGGAGAGAGGTGTACATGCTAACTAACATCCATGATGAGAGTACTTCATCTGTGGCTTTTTGGGGTCAAGTTGCTGAAGTGCGCAAACCTGTGTGCATTTTAGATTACAATAAGCACATGGGTGATGGGTGGTTTTGATAGAGTAGATCAGAAGTTGGAACCCTACACTGCTGCTTGTAAGTCTTAAGTGTTGTATAAAAAGTTGGCTATTCATTTGTTCAATCTAGCAACGTTTAATGTTTTTATTGTGTTTAAGGATTGTTCCCCTGAGTCAAGGATGAAATTTGTTAAATTTCAGGAGTCAGTGATAGAGAGCCTTGTTATGGTGGATCATGCAAGAGTTCCTAGAGTAGCAGTTGTGGAGGATGTGGCTAGATTGAAAGATCGTCACTTTCCTGATCAGATTCCTCCCAATCCCAAAAAAGACTTTCCCGCTAAGAAATGTAGAATCTGTGCCTGAAGAGGTATCTGGAGGGAAAATCGGATGTACTGCCCGGACTGTACTTCAAAGCCTGGGCTGTGTGTGACAGGCTGTTTCAGGAGTTACCACACACAGAAGAATTACTGAGAATTACTGTGAGCGTAAACTGCCATTTTATATCTTCATATGTTTAGTTTCACTGTTCGCCTTACTGTCAGGTATTCAGTTAGAGCTTTTGTGTTTGTGGTTTTGTACTCATTTATAATTAGTTAGTGGTTTCTTTATTGTTTAAAACCAAAACAAAAGTGATGGCAGTGTGCGTGGAGTGGCGCTTGGCTGGCAGTGTGCGTGGAGATGCGTGTGGCCGGCAGTGTGCGTGGAGTGGCGCTTGGCTGGCGGTATGTGTGGAGTGGCACTTGGCTGGCAGTGTGCGTGGAGTGGTGCTTGGCTAGCGGTGTGCATGGAGTGGCGCTTGGCTAGCAGTGTGCGTGGAGTGACGCTTGGCTTGCGGTGTGCGTGGAGTGGCGCTTGGCTAGCGGTGCCAGCCAAACACTAGTCCACACACTCCCATGAGCTGATGTGATTGCTGTATCAGGCATGTGGGCATTTGAAAGTGATGGGCCCTTGAGTGGTGCTCTCTGTCGATGCGAGTGTTGTAATGTGCTGGCCCGTGGCTGGCAGCGTGAAAGTTCTTGTGCATGTCAAGTATGAAAGGCGTGTGAATGGACTGTAAAGCGGTTGGTGCCTTGTTGCAGCTTTACAGCTCACGAGCTGTGTCATTGGTTCCGTTTTTTGGCCCTTCTGTTATTAACAGTGCATTTCATTTTTGTGAAATCTCTTGTTAATAAAATTTGATGTACTGAACCATCACTCACTCTTGTGCCAAATCCAACCCGTATGTGTGGTACAAATGACAAAACCTGGTCCGCTGTAATCAGGTTTCGCAGCACACCCGTGACACGCTAGGTGTCTCGAGTGGGACCCCGATGAAGGAGCATGCCACCAACTTGGTTGGTGGGTGAAGGCTCTTTTTAACATAACCTAAGTGCATTTCTTTTCACAATTTTAGTGTTTGGAACATCACAAAAGTACGTGGACACATCAAAATGATCTATTATAAAACTACCTGTGTTTGGAGGGGGCCAGCTACATTTTTGGTCCCAGGTGCGGCCTTCCTCTAGGGGAACCCACCAAACCCAGACAATTTTTAAAACTAGACACCCCAAGGAGTCCAGGGAGGTGTGGCTTGTGTGGATCCCCCAAAATGTTCTTACTCAGACTCCTCTGCAAATCTTAAAAACTGCTTAAAAATGCATATTTACCTCACTTTTCTTTGTAGGATCACTGCTCCGGCACAAATTTCCTACCACCCAGTGTTCCCCTAAGTCTCCCAAGTAAAATTATACCTCACTTGTGTGGGTCCCCAAAACAGTGTCAGCCTAAAAGAAAAATATGTGCTTATCAACTTGCTGTGCTATCCTCTCAGTCTCTACAGATTTTTGGTCTTTTTCTGTTCCAGGTACCATTTTTATCGGGAGACTTCGGAGAACGCTGGGTAGCAGGAAATTTGTGTCTCCCCTCGGATTCCAGAACTTTCTGTCACTGAAATGTGAGGTAAAAGTGTTTTTCTTTCCCAAATATTGAGATTTGCAAAGGATTTTGGGTAATAGAACCCGGTGGGAGCCCCACAAGTCACCCCATCTTGAACTCCCCTAGGCGTCTAGTTTTCAAAAGTGCACTGGTTTGGTAGGTTTCCCTAGGTGCCGGCTGAGCTAGAGGCCAAAATCCACAGCTAGGCACTTTTCAAAAAACAGCTGTGCTTTCTTTTGGAAAATGTGATGTGTCCATGTTGTGTTTTGGGGCATTTCCTGTCGCGGGTACTAGCCCTACCCACACAAGTGATGTACCATTTTTATCAGGAGACATAGGGGAATGCTGGGTAGGAGGAAATTTGTGGCTCCTCTCAGATTCCAAAACTTTCTGTTACCGAAATGTGAGGAAAAAGTGTTTTTTTTTTTGCCACATTTTGAGGTTTGCAAAGCATTCTGGGTAACGGAACCTGGTGAAAGCCCCACAAGTCACCCCATCTTGGATTCCCCTAGGTGTCTAGTTTTCCAAAATGCACAAGTTTGGTAGGTTTTCCTAGGTGCCGACTGAGCTAGAGGCTAAAATCCACAGCTAGGGCCTTTGCAAAAAACAGCTCTGACTTCTTTGGAAAATGTGATGTGTCCATGTTGTGTTTTGGGGCACTTCCTGTCACGGGCACTAGGCCTACCTACAAAAGTGAGATACCATTTTTCTCAGGAGACTTGGGGGAACACTGGGTAGGAGGACATTTGCGACTCCTCTCAGATTCCAGAACTTTCTGTCACCGAAATGTGAGGAAAAAGGCTTTTTTTTTGCCAAATTTTGAGGTTTGCAAAGGCTTCTGGATAACATAACATAACATAACATAACATAACATGTGTATTTGTAAAGCGCACGTTCACCCGCAGGCATCTTGGCGCTGAATAACAGATGTTTATTGTTACCCAACTCAATGGTATTCATTTTATCGACCTCAGAATTTTGGATGAAAGGCTGAGTGAACCTGCCGGGATTTGAACCTGTGACCATGAGGTCAAACACAGGCCCCTATAGTGGACGCATTAGTCCACTAAGCCACCAGACCCTGGTGAGAACCCCCACAAGTCACCCCATTTTGAATTCCCCTAGGTGTCTAGTTTTCAAAAATGCACATATTTGGTAGGTTTCCCTAGGTGCCGGCTGAGCTAGAGACCAAAATCCACAGCTGGGCACTTTGCAAAAAACAGCTCTGATTTCTTTAGGATAATGTGATGTTTCCATGTTGTGTTTTGGGGCATTATCTGTCGCGGGCACTAGGCCTACCCACACAAGTGTTATACCATTTTTATCTGGAGACTCAGGGCAACGCTGGGTAGGAGGAAATTTGTGGCTCCTCTCAGATTCCAAAACTTTCTGTCACCGAAATGTGAAGAAAAAGTGTTTTTTGGCCACAGTTTGAGGTTTGCAAAGCATTCTGCGTAACAGAACCTTGTGAAAGCCCCAGAAGTCACCCCATCTTGGATTCCCCTAGGTGTCTAGTTTTCCAAAATGCACAGGTTTGCTTGGTTTTCGTAAGTGCCGGCTGAGCTAGAGTCCATAATCCACAGCTAGGCACTTTGCAAAAAACAGCTCTGATTTCTTTGGGAAAATGTGATGTGTCCTCATTGTGCTTTGGTGCACTTCCTGTCGCGGTCACTAGGCCCACCCACACAAGTGAGGTACCATTTTTCTTGGGAGACTTGGGGGAACGCTGGGTAGTAGGACATTTGCGGCTCCTCTCAGATTCTAGAACTTTTTGTCACTGAAATGTGAGGAAAAAGCGTTTTCTTGGCCACATTTTGAGGTTTGCAAATGATTCCGGGTAACAGAACTGGTGAAAAGCCCACAAGTCACCGCATCTTGGATTCCCTTAGGTGTCTAGATTTAAAAAATGCACATATTTGGTAGGTTTCCCTAGGTGCCGGCTGGGCTAGAGGCCAAAATCCACAGCTGGGCACTTTGCGAGAGACAGCTCTGATTTCTTTGGGAAAATGTGATGTGCCCACGCCGTGTTTTGGGGCATTTCCTGTTGTGGGCACTAGGCCTCCCACACAAGTTATGTAGCATTTTTTCAGGAGACTTGGGGGAACACTGGGTAGGAGGATATTTGTGGCTCCTCTCAGATTCCAGAACTTTCTGTCACCGAAATGTGAGGAAAAAGGTTTTTTTTTGCAAAATGTTGATGTTTGCAAAGGCTTCTGGATAACAGAACCTGGTGAGAACCCCCACAAGTCACCCCATTTTGGATTCCCCTTGGTGTCTAGTTTTCAAAAATGCACATATCTGGTAGATTTACCTGGGTGCCAGCTGAGCAAGAGGCCAAAATCCACAGCTGGGCACTTTGCAAAAAACAGCTCTGATTTCTTTGGGAAAATGTGATGTGTCCACGTCGTGTTTTGGGGCATTTCCTGTCGTGGGCACTAGGCCTACCTAACAAGTTATGTACCATTTTTATCAGGAGACTTAGGGGAACGCTGGGTAGGAGGAAAGTTCTGGCTCCTCTCAGATTCCAAAACTTTCTGTCACCGAAATGTGAGGAAAAAGTGTTTTTTTTGGCCACATTTTGAGGTTTGCAAAGGATTCTGGGTAACTGAACCTGGTGAAAGCCCCACAAGTCACCCCATCTTGGATTCCCCTAGGTGTCTATTTATGAAAAATGCACAAGTTTGGTATGTTCCCCTAGGTGCCGGCTGAGCTAGAGGCCAAAATCCACAGCTAGGCACTTTGCAAAAACAGCTCTGATTTCTTTGGGAAATGTGATGTGTCCACGTTGTGCTTTGGGGCACTTCCTGTCACGGGCACTAGGCCTACCTACAAAAGTGAGGTACCATTTTTCTCAGGAGACTTGGGGGAACACTGGTAGGAGGACATTTGCGACTCCTCTCAGATTCCAGAACTTTCTGTCACCGAAATGTGATGAAAAAGGGTTTTGTTTGCCAAATTTTGAGGTTTGCAAAGGCTTCTGGATAACAGAACCTGGTGAAAGCCCCACAAGTCACCCCATTTTGGATTCCCCTAGGTGTCTAGATTTAAAAAATGCACATATTTGGTAGGTTTCCCTAGGTGCCGGCTGAGCTAGAGGCCAAAATCCACAGCTAGGCACTTTGCAAAAACAGCTCTGATTTCCTTGGGAAATGTGATGTGTCCACGTTGTGTTTTGGGGCACTTCCTGTCACGGGCACTAGGCCTACCTACAAAAGTGAGGTACCATTTTTCTCAGGAGACTTGGGGGAACACTGGGTAGGAGGACATTTGCGACTCCTCTCAGATTCCAAAACTTTCTGTCTCCGAAATGTGAGGAAAAAGTGTTTTTTTTTGGCCACATTTTGAGGTTTGCAAAGGATTCTGGGTAACTGAACCTGGAGAAAGCCCCACAAGTCACCCCATCTTGGATTCCCCTGGGTGTCTATTTATGAAAAATGCACAAGTTTGGTAGGTTTGCTAGGTGCCGGCTGAGATAGAGGTCAAAATCCACAGCTAGGCACTTTGCAAAAACAGCTCTGATTTCCTTGGGAAATGTGATGTGTCCACGTTGTGTTTTGGGGCACTTCCTGTCACGGGCACTAGGACTACCTACAAAAGTGAGGTACCATTTTTCTCAGGAGACTTGGGGGAACACTGGGTAGGAGGACATTTGCGACTCTTCTCGGATTCCAAAACTTTCTGTCTCCGAAATGTGAGGAAAAAGTGTTTTTTTTTTGCCACATTTTAAGGTTTGCAAAGGATTCTGGGTAACTGAACCTGGTGAAAGCCCCACAAGTCACTCCATCTTGGATTCCCCTAGGTGTCTATTTATGAAAACTGCACAAGTTTGGTAGGTTTTCCTAGGTGCCGGCTGAGCTAGAGGCCAGAATCCAATGCTAGGCACTTTGCAAAAACAGCTCTGATTCCTTTGGGAAATGTGATGTGTCCACGTTGTGTTTTGGGGTACTTCCTGTCACGGGCACTAGGCCTACCTACAAAAGTGAGGTACCATTTTTCTCAGGAGACTTGGGAGAACACTGGGTAGGAGGACATTTGCGACTCCTCTCAGATTCCAAAACTTTCTGTCTCCGAAATGTGAGGAAAAAGTGTTTTTTTTTGCCACATTTTGAGGTTTGCAAAGGATTCTGGGTAACTGAACCTGGTGAAAGCCCCACAAGTCACCCCATCTTGGATTCCCTTAGGTGTCTATTTATGAAAAATGCACAGGTTTGCTTGGTTTTCCTAAGTGCTGGCTGAGCTAGAGTCCAAAATCCACAGCTGGGCACTTTGTAAAAAACAGCTGTGATTTCTTTGGGAAAATGTGATGTGTCCACGTTGTGTTTTGGTGCACTTCCTGTCGCGGGCACTAGGCCTACCCACACAAGTGAGGTAGCATTTTTCTTGGGAGACTTGGGGGAACGCTAGGTAGTAGGACATTTGCGGCTCCTCTCAGATTCCAGAACTTTCTGTCACTGAAATGTGAGGAAAAAGCGTTTTTTTGGCCACATTTTGAGGTTTGCAAATAATTCCGAGTAACAGAACTGGTGAGAAGCCTACAAGTCACCCCATCTTGGATTCCCTTAGGTGTCTAGATTTAAAAAATTCACATATTTGGTAGGTTTCCCTAGGTGCCGGCTGGGCTAGAGGCCAAAATCCACAGCTGGGCACTTTGCAAGAGGCAGCTCTGATTTCTTTGGGAAAATATGATGTGCCCACGCCGTGTTTTGGCGCATTTCCTGTCGTGGGCACTAGGCCTTCCACACAAGTTATGTACCATTTTTATCAGGAGACTTGGGGGAACACTGGGTCGGAGGACATTTGCGGCTCCTCTCAGATTCCAGAACTTTCTGTCACCGAAATGTGAGGAAAAATGTTTTTTTTGCCAAATTTTGAGGTTTGCTAAGGCTTCTGGATAACAGAACCTGGTGAAAGCCCCACAAGTCACCCCATCTTGGATTCCCTTTGGTGTCTAGATTTCAAAAATGCACATATTTGGTAGGTTTCCCTAGGTGCCGGCTGAGCTAGAGGCCAAAATCCACAGCTAGGCACTTTGCAAAAACAGCTCTGATTTCCTTGGGAAATGTGATGTGTCCACGTTGTGTTTTGGGGCACTTCCTGTCACGGGCACTAGGCCTACCTACAAAAGTGAGGTACCATTTTTCTCAGGAGACTTGGGGGAACACTGGGTAGGAGGACATTTGCGACTCCTCTCAGATTCCAAAACTTTCTGTCTCCGAAATGTGAGGAAAAAGTGTTTTTTTGGCCACATTTTTAGGTTTGCAAAGGATTCTGGGTAACTGAACCTGGTGAAAGCCCCACAAGTCACCCCATCTTGGATTCCCTTAGGTGTCTATTTATGAAAAATGCACAGGTTTCCTTGGTTTTCCTAAGTGCCGGCTGAGCTAGAGTCCAAAATCCACAGCTGGGCACTTTGCAAAAAACAGCTCTGATTTCTTTGGGAAAATGTGATGTGTCCACGTTGTGTTTTGGTGCACTTCCTGTCGCGGGCACTAGCCCTACCCACACAAGTGAGGTAGCATTTTTCTTGGGAGACTTGGGGGAGTGCTAGGCAGTAGGACATTTGCGGCTCCTCTCAGATTCCATAACTTTCTGTCACTGAAATGTGAGGAAAAAGCGTTTTTTTGGCCACATTTTGAGGTTTGCAAATAATTCCGGGTAACAGAACTGGTGAGAAGCCTACAAGTCACCCCATCTTGGATTCCCTTAGGTGTCTAGATTTAAAAAATTCACATATTTGGTAGGTTTCCCTAGGTGCCGGCTGGGCTAGAGGCCAAAATCCACAGCTGGGCACTTTGCAAGAGACAGCTCTGATTTCTTTGGGAAAATGTGATGTGCCCACGCCGTGTTTTGGGGCATTTCCTGTCGTGGGCACTAGGCCTTCCACACAAGTTATGTACCATTTTTATCAGGAGACTTGGGGGAACACTGGGTAGGAGGACATTTGCGGCTCCTCTCAGATTCCAGAACTTTCTGTCACCGAAATGTGAGGAAAATATTTTTTTTTGCCAAATTTTGAAGTTTGCTAAGGCTTCTGGAAAACAGAACCTGGTGAAAGCCCCACAAGTCACCCCATCTTGGATTCCCTTAGGTGTCTATTTATGAAAAATGCACAGGTTTCCTTGGTTTTCCTAAGTGCCGGCTGAGCTAGAGTCCAAAATCCACAGCTGGGCACTTTGCAAAAAACAGCTCTGATTTCTTTGGGAAAATGTGATGTGTCCACGTTGTGTTTTGGTGCACTTCCTGTCGCGGGCACTAGCCCTACCCACACAAGTGAGGTAGCATTTTTCTTGGGAGACTTGGGGGAGTGCTAGGCAGTAGGACATTTGCGGCTCCTCTCAGATTCCATAACTTTCTGTCACTGAAATGTGAGGAAAAAGCGTTTTTTTGGCCACATTTTGAGGTTTGCAAATAATTCCGGGTAACAGAACTGGTGAGAAGCCTACAAGTCACCCCATCTTGGATTCCCTTAGGTGTCTAGATTTAAAAAATTCACATATTTGGTAGGTTTCCCTAGGTGCCGGCTGGGCTAGAGGCCAAAATCCACAGCTGGGCACTTTGCAAGAGACAGCTCTGATTTCTTTGGGAAAATGTGATGTGCCCACGCCTTGTTTTGGGGCATTTCCTGTCGTGGGCACTAGGCCTTCCACACAAGTTATGTACCATTTTTATCAGGAGACTTGGGGGAACACTGGGTAGGAGGACATTTGCGGCTCCTCTCAGATTCCAGAACTTTCTGTCACCGAAATGTGAGGAAAATATTTTTTTTTGCCAAATTTTGAAGTTTGCTAAGGCTTCTGGAAAACAGAACCTGGTGAAAGCCCCACAAGTCACCCCATCTTGGATTCCCTTAGGTGTCTAGATTTAAAAAATGCACATATTTGGTAGGTTTCCCTAGGTGCCGGCTGAGCTAGAGGCCAAAATCCACAGCTAGGCACTTTGCAAAAACAGCTCTGATTTCCTTCGGAAATGTGATGTGTCCACGTTGTGTTTTGGGGCACTTCCAGTCACGGGCACTAGCCCTACCTACAAAAGTGAGGTACCATTTTTCTCAGGAGACTTGGGGGAACACTGGGTAGGAGGACATTTCCGACTCCTCTCAGATTCCAAAACTTTCTGTCTCCGAAATGTGTGAGAAAAGTATTTTTTTTTGGCCACATTTTGAGGTTTGCAAAGGATTCTGGGTAACTGAACCTGGTGAAAGCCCCACAAGTCACCCCATCTTGGATTCCCCTAGCTGTCTATTTATGAAAAATGCACAAGTTTGGTAGGTTTTCCTAGGTGCCGGCTGAGCTAGAGGCCAGAATCCACAGCTGGGCACTTTGCAAAAACAGCTCTGATTTCCTTGGGAAATGTGATGTGTCCACGTTGTGTTTTGGGGCACTTCCTGTCACGGGCACTAGGCCTACCTACAAAAGTGAGGTACCATTTTTCTCAGGAGACTTGGGGGAACACTCAGTAGGAGGACATTTGCGGCTCCTCTCAGATTCCAGAACTTTCTGTCACCGAAATGTGAGGAAAAGTTTTTTTTTGGCCAAATTTTGAGGTTTGCAAAGGCTTCTGGATAACAGAACCTAGTGAAAGCCCCACAAGCCACCCCATCTTGGATTCCATTAGGTGTCTAGATTTAAAAAATGTACATATTTGGTAGGTTTCCCTAGGTGCCGGCTGAGCTAGAGGCCAAAATCCACAGCTAGGCACTTTGCAAAAACAGCTCTGATTTCTTTGGGAAATGTGATGTGTCCACGTTGTGTTTTGGGGCACTTCCTGTCACGGGCACTAGGCCTACCTACAAAAGTGAGGTACCATTTTTCTCAGGAGACTTGGGGGAACACTGGGTAGGAGGACATTTGCGACTCCTCTCAGATTCCAAAACTTTCTGTCTCCGAAATGTGAGGAAAAAGTGTTTTTTTTGGCCACATTATGAGGTTTGCAAAGGATTCTGGGTAACTGAACCTGGTGAAAGCCCCACAAGTCACTCCATCTTGGATTCCCCTAGGTGTCTATTTATGAAAACTGCACAAGTTTGGTAGGTTTTCCTAGGTGCCGGCTGAGCTAGAGGCCAGAATCCAATGCTAGGCACTTTGCAAAAACAGCTCGGATTTCCTTGGGAAATGTGATGTGTGCACGTTGTGTTTTGGGGCACTTCCTGTCACGGGCACTAGGCCTACCTACAAAAGTGAGGTACCATTTTTCTCAGGAGACTTGGGGGAACACTCAGTAGGAGGACATTTGCAACTCCTCTCAGATTCCAGAACTTTCTGTCACCGAAATGTGAGGAAAAAGTTTTTTTGCCAAAGTTTGAGGTTTGCAAAGGCTTCTGGATAACAGAACCTGGTGAAAGCCCCACAAGTCACCCCATCTTGGATTCCCTTAGGTGTCTAGATTTTAAAAATGCACATATTTGGTAGGTTTCCCTAGGTGCCGGCTGAGCTAGAGGCCAAAATACACAGCTAGGCACTTTGCAAAAACAGCTCTGATTTCCTTGGGAAATGTGATGTGTCCACGTTGTGTTTTGTGGCGCCTCCTGTCACGGGCACTAGGCCTACCTACAAAAGTGAGGTACCATTTTTCTCAGGAGACTTGGGGGAACACTGGGTAGGAGGACATTTGCGACTCCTCTCAGATTCCAAAACCTTCTGTCTCCGAAATGTGAGGAAAAAGTGTTTTTTTGGCCACATTTTGAGGTTTGCAAAGGATTCTGGGTAACTGAACCTGGAGAAAGCCCCACAAGTCACCCCATCTTGGATTCCCCTAGGTGTCTATTTATGAAAAATGCACAAGTTTGGTAGGTTTTCCTAGGTGCCGGCTGAGATAGAGGCCAAAATCCACAGCTAGGCACTTTGCAAAAACAGCTCTGATTTCCTTGGGAAATGTGATGTGTCCACGTTGTGTTTTGGGGCACTTCCTGTCACGGGCACTAGGCCTACCTACAAAAGTGAGGTACCATTTTTCTCAGGAGACTTGGGGGAACACTGGGTAGGAGGACATTTGCAACTCTTCTCAGATTCCAAAACTTTCTGTCTCCGAAATGTGAGGAAAAAGTGTTTTTTTTGGCCACATTTTAAGGTTTGTAAAGGATTCTGGGTAACTGAACCTGGTGAAAGCCCCACAAGTCACTCCATCTTGGATTCCCCTAGGTGTCTATTTATGAAAACTGCACAAGTTTGGTAGGTTTTCCTAGGTGCCGGCTGAGCTAGAGGCCAGAATCCAATGCTAGGCACTTTGCAAAAACAGCTCTGATTCTTTTGGGAAATGTGATGTGTCCACGTTGTGTTTTGGGGCACTTCCTGTCACGGGCACTAGGCCTACCTACAAAAGTGAGGTACCATTTTTCTCAGGAGACTTGGGGGAACACTGGGTAGGAGGACATTTGCTACTCCTCTCAGATTCCAAAACTTTCAGTCTCCGAAATGTGAGGAAAAAGTGTTTTTTTTGGCCACATTTTGAGGTTTGCAAAGGATTCTGGGTAACTGAACCTGGTGAAAGCCCCACAAGTCACCCCATCTTGGATTCCCTTAGGTGTCTATTTATGAAAAATGCACAGGTTTGCTTGGTTTTCCTAAGTGCTGGCTGAGCTAGAGTCCAAAATCCACAGCTGGGCACTTTGTAAAAAACAGCTGTGATTTCTTTGGGAAAATGTGATGTGTCCACGTTGTGTTTTGGTGCACTTCCTGTCGCGGGCACTAGGCCTACCCACACAAGTGAGGTAGCATTTTTCTTGGGAGACTTGGGGGAACGCTAGGTAGTAGGACATTTGCGGCTCCTCTCAGATTCCAGAACTTTCTGTCACTGAAATGTGAGGAAAAAGCGTTTTTTTGGCCACATTTTGAGGTTTGCAAATAATTCCGAGTAACAGAACTGGTGAGAAGCCTACAAGTCACCCCATCTTGGATTCCCTTAGGTGTCTAGATTTAAAAAATTCACATATTTGGTAGGTTTCCCTAGGTGCCGGCTGGGCTAGAGGCCAAAATCCACAGCTGGGCACTTTGCAAGAGGCAGCTCTGATTTCTTTGGGAAAATATGATGTGCCCACGCCGTGTTTTGGCGCATTTCCTGTCGTGGGCACTAGGCCTTCCACACAAGTTATGTACCATTTTTATCAGGAGACTTGGGGGAACACTGGGTCGGAGGACATTTGCGGCTCCTCTCAGATTCCAGAACTTTCTGTCACCGAAATGTGAGGAAAAATGTTTTTTTTGCCAAATTTTGAGGTTTGCTAAGGCTTCTGGATAACAGAACCTGGTGAAAGCCCCACAAGTCACCCCATCTTGGATTCCCTTTGGTGTCTAGATTTCAAAAATGCACATATTTGGTAGGTTTCCCTAGGTGCCGGCTGAGCTAGAGGCCAAAATCCACAGCTAGGCACTTTGCAAAAACAGCTCTGATTTCCTTGGGAAATGTGATGTGTCCACGTTGTGTTTTGGGGCACTTCCTGTCACGGGCACTAGGCCTACCTACAAAAGTGAGGTACCATTTTTCTCAGGAGACTTGGGGGAACACTGGGTAGGAGGACATTTGCGACTCCTCTCAGATTCCAAAACTTTCTGTCTCCGAAATGTGAGGAAAAAGTGTTTTTTTGGCCACATTTTTAGGTTTGCAAAGGATTCTGGGTAACTGAACCTGGTGAAAGCCCCACAAGTCACCCCATCTTGGATTCCCTTAGGTGTCTATTTATGAAAAATGCACAGGTTTCCTTGGTTTTCCTAAGTGCCGGCTGAGCTAGAGTCCAAAATCCACAGCTGGGCACTTTGCAAAAAACAGCTCTGATTTCTTTGGGAAAATGTGATGTGTCCACGTTGTGTTTTGGTGCACTTCCTGTCGCGGGCACTAGCCCTACCCACACAAGTGAGGTAGCATTTTTCTTGGGAGACTTGGGGGAGTGCTAGGCAGTAGGACATTTGCGGCTCCTCTCAGATTCCATAACTTTCTGTCACTGAAATGTGAGGAAAAAGCGTTTTTTTGGCCACATTTTGAGGTTTGCAAATAATTCCGGGTAACAGAACTGGTGAGAAGCCTACAAGTCACCCCATCTTGGATTCCCTTAGGTGTCTAGATTTAAAAAATTCACATATTTGGTAGGTTTCCCTAGGTGCCGGCTGGGCTAGAGGCCAAAATCCACAGCTGGGCACTTTGCAAGAGACAGCTCTGATTTCTTTGGGAAAATGTGATGTGCCCACGCCGTGTTTTGGGGCATTTCCTGTCGTGGGCACTAGGCCTTCCACACAAGTTATGTACCATTTTTATCAGGAGACTTGGGGGAACACTGGGTAGGAGGACATTTGCGGCTCCTCTCAGATTCCAGAACTTTCTGTCACCGAAATGTGAGGAAAATATTTTTTTTTGCCAAATTTTGAAGTTTGCTAAGGCTTCTGGAAAACAGAACCTGGTGAAAGCCCCACAAGTCACCCCATCTTGGATTCCCTTAGGTGTCTATTTATGAAAAATGCACAGGTTTCCTTGGTTTTCCTAAGTGCCGGCTGAGCTAGAGTCCAAAATCCACAGCTGGGCACTTTGCAAAAAACAGCTCTGATTTCTTTGGGAAAATGTGATGTGTCCACGTTGTGTTTTGGTGCACTTCCTGTCGCGGGCACTAGCCCTACCCACACAAGTGAGGTAGCATTTTTCTTGGGAGACTTGGGGGAGTGCTAGGCAGTAGGACATTTGCGGCTCCTCTCAGATTCCATAACTTTCTGTCACTGAAATGTGAGGAAAAAGCGTTTTTTTGGCCACATTTTGAGGTTTGCAAATAATTCCGGGTAACAGAACTGGTGAGAAGCCTACAAGTCACCCCATCTTGGATTCCCTTAGGTGTCTAGATTTAAAAAATTCACATATTTGGTAGGTTTCCCTAGGTGCCGGCTGGGCTAGAGGCCAAAATCCACAGCTGGGCACTTTGCAAGAGACAGCTCTGATTTCTTTGGGAAAATGTGATGTGCCCACGCCTTGTTTTGGGGCATTTCCTGTCGTGGGCACTAGGCCTTCCACACAAGTTATGTACCATTTTTATCAGGAGACTTGGGGGAACACTGGGTAGGAGGACATTTGCGGCTCCTCTCAGATTCCAGAACTTTCTGTCACCGAAATGTGAGGAAAATATTTTTTTTTGCCAAATTTTGAAGTTTGCTAAGGCTTCTGGAAAACAGAACCTGGTGAAAGCCCCACAAGTCACCCCATCTTGGATTCCCTTAGGTGTCTAGATTTAAAAAATGCACATATTTGGTAGGTTTCCCTAGGTGCCGGCTGAGCTAGAGGCCAAAATCCACAGCTAGGCACTTTGCAAAAACAGCTCTGATTTCCTTCGGAAATGTGATGTGTCCACGTTGTGTTTTGGGGCACTTCCAGTCACGGGCACTAGCCCTACCTACAAAAGTGAGGTACCATTTTTCTCAGGAGACTTGGGGGAACACTGGGTAGGAGGACATTTCCGACTCCTCTCAGATTCCAAAACTTTCTGTCTCCGAAATGTGTGAGAAAAGTATTTTTTTTTGGCCACATTTTGAGGTTTGCAAAGGATTCTGGGTAACTGAACCTGGTGAAAGCCCCACAAGTCACCCCATCTTGGATTCCCCTAGCTGTCTATTTATGAAAAATGCACAAGTTTGGTAGGTTTTCCTAGGTGCCGGCTGAGCTAGAGGCCAGAATCCACAGCTGGGCACTTTGCAAAAACAGCTCTGATTTCCTTGGGAAATGTGATGTGTCCACGTTGTGTTTTGGGGCACTTCCTGTCACGGGCACTAGGCCTACCTACAAAAGTGAGGTACCATTTTTCTCAGGAGACTTGGGGGAACACTCAGTAGGAGGACATTTGCGGCTCCTCTCAGATTCCAGAACTTTCTGTCACCGAAATGTGAGGAAAAGTTTTTTTTTGGCCAAATTTTGAGGTTTGCAAAGGCTTCTGGATAACAGAACCTAGTGAAAGCCCCACAAGCCACCCCATCTTGGATTCCATTAGGTGTCTAGATTTAAAAAATGTACATATTTGGTAGGTTTCCCTAGGTGCCGGCTGAGCTAGAGGCCAAAATCCACAGCTAGGCACTTTGCAAAAACAGCTCTGATTTCTTTGGGAAATGTGATGTGTCCACGTTGTGTTTTGGGGCACTTCCTGTCACGGGCACTAGGCCTACCTACAAAAGTGAGGTACCATTTTTCTCAGGAGACTTGGGGGAACACTGGGTAGGAGGACATTTGCGACTCCTCTCAGATTCCAAAACTTTCTGTCTCCGAAATGTGAGGAAAAAGTGTTTTTTTTGGCCACATTATGAGGTTTGCAAAGGATTCTGGGTAACTGAACCTGGTGAAAGCCCCACAAGTCACTCCATCTTGGATTCCCCTAGGTGTCTATTTATGAAAACTGCACAAGTTTGGTAGGTTTTCCTAGGTGCCGGCTGAGCTAGAGGCCAGAATCCAATGCTAGGCACTTTGCAAAAACAGCTCGGATTTCCTTGGGAAATGTGATGTGTGCACGTTGTGTTTTGGGGCACTTCCTGTCACGGGCACTAGGCCTACCTACAAAAGTGAGGTACCATTTTTCTCAGGAGACTTGGGGGAACACTCAGTAGGAGGACATTTGCAACTCCTCTCAGATTCCAGAACTTTCTGTCACCGAAATGTGAGGAAAAAGTTTTTTTGCCAAAGTTTGAGGTTTGCAAAGGCTTCTGGATAACAGAACCTGGTGAAAGCCCCACAAGTCACCCCATCTTGGATTCCCTTAGGTGTCTAGATTTTAAAAATGCACATATTTGGTAGGTTTCCCTAGGTGCCGGCTGAGCTAGAGGCCAAAATACACAGCTAGGCACTTTGCAAAAACAGCTCTGATTTCCTTGGGAAATGTGATGTGTCCACGTTGTGTTTTGTGGCGCCTCCTGTCACGGGCACTAGGCCTACCTACAAAAGTGAGGTACCATTTTTCTCAGGAGACTTGGGGGAACACTGGGTAGGAGGACATTTGCGACTCCTCTCAGATTCCAAAACCTTCTGTCTCCGAAATGTGAGGAAAAAGTGTTTTTTTGGCCACATTTTGAGGTTTGCAAAGGATTCTGGGTAACTGAACCTGGAGAAAGCCCCACAAGTCACCCCATCTTGGATTCCCCTAGGTGTCTATTTATGAAAAATGCACAAGTTTGGTAGGTTTTCCTAGGTGCCGGCTGAGATAGAGGCCAAAATCCACAGCTAGGCACTTTGCAAAAACAGCTCTGATTTCCTTGGGAAATGTGATGTGTCCACGTTGTGTTTTGGGGCACTTCCTGTCACGGGCACTAGGCCTACCTACAAAAGTGAGGTACCATTTTTCTCAGGAGACTTGGGGGAACACTGGGTAGGAGGACATTTGCAACTCTTCTCAGATTCCAAAACTTTCTGTCTCCGAAATGTGAGGAAAAAGTGTTTTTTTTGGCCACATTTTAAGGTTTGTAAAGGATTCTGGGTAACTGAACCTGGTGAAAGCCCCACAAGTCACTCCATCTTGGATTCCCCTAGGTGTCTATTTATGAAAACTGCACAAGTTTGGTAGGTTTTCCTAGGTGCCGGCTGAGCTAGAGGCCAGAATCCAATGCTAGGCACTTTGCAAAAACAGCTCTGATTCTTTTGGGAAATGTGATGTGTCCACGTTGTGTTTTGGGGCACTTCCTGTCACGGGCACTAGGCCTACCTACAAAAGTGAGGTACCATTTTTCTCAGGAGACTTGGGGGAACACTGGGTAGGAGGACATTTGCTACTCCTCTCAGATTCCAAAACTTTCAGTCTCCGAAATGTGAGGAAAAAGTGTTTTTTTTGGCCACATTTTGAGGTTTGCAAAGGATTCTGGGTAACTGAACCTGGTTAAAGCCCCACAAGTCACCCCATCTTGGATTCCCTTAGGTGTCTATTTATGAAAAATGCACAGGTTTGCTTGGTTTTCCTAAGTGCCGGCTGAGCTAGAGTCCAAAATCCACAGCTGGGCTCTTTGTAAAAAACAGCTGTGATTTCTTTGGGAAAATGTGATGTGTCCACGTTGTGTTTTGGTGCACTTCCTGTCGCGGCCACTAGCCCTACCCACACAAGTGAGGTAGCATTTTTCTTGGGAGACTTGGGGGAACGCTAGGTAGTAGGACATTTGCGGCTCCTCTCAGATTCCATAACTTTCTGTCACTGAAATGTGAGGAAAAAGCGTTTTTTTGGCCACATTTTGAGGTTTGCAAATAATTCCGAATAACAGAACTGGTGAGAAGGCTACAAGTCACCCCATCTTGGATTCCCTTAGGTGTCTAGATTTAAAAAAATCACATATTTGGTAGGTTTCCCTAGGTGCCAGCTGGGCTAGAGGCCAAAATCCACAGCTGGGCACTTTGCAAGAGGCAGCTCTGATTTCTTTGGGAAAATATGATGTGCCCACGCCGTGTTTTGGCGCATTTCCTGTCGTGGGCACTAGGCCTTCCACACAAGTTATGTACCATTTTTATCAGGAGACTTGGGGGAACACTGGGTAGGAGGACATTTGCGGCTCCTCTCAGATTCCAGAACTTTCTGTCACCGAAATGTGAGGAAAAATGTTTTTTTTGCCAAATTTTGAGGTTTGCTAAGGCTTCTGGATAACAGAACCTGGTGAAAGCCCCACAAGTCACCCAATCTTGGATTCCCTTTGGTGTCTAGATTTCAAAAATGCACATATTTGGTAGGTTTCCCTAGGTGCCGGCTGAGCAAGAGGCCAAAATCCACAGCAAGGCACTTTGCAAAAACAGCTCTGATTTCCTTGGGAAATGTGATGTGTCCACGTTGTGTTTTGGGGCACTTCCTGTCACGGGCACTAGGCCTACCTACAAAAGTGAGGTACCATTTTTCTCAGGAGACTTGGGGGAACACTGGGTAGGAGGACATTTGCGACTCCTCTCAGATTCCAAAACTTTCTGTCTATGAAATGTGAGGAAAAAGTGTTTTTTTGGCCACATTTTGAGGTTTGCAAAGGATTCTGGGTAACTGAACCTGGTGAAAGTCCCACAAGTCACTCCATCTTGGATTCCCTTAGGTGTCTATTTATGAAAACTGCAGAAGTTTAGTACGTTTTCCTAGGTGCCGGCTGAGCTAGAGGCCAGAATCCAATGCTAGACACTTTGCAAAAACAGCTCGGATTTCCTTGGGAAATGTGATGTGTCCACGTTGTGTTTTGGGGCACTTCCTGTCACGGGCACTAGGCCTACCTACAAAAGTGAGGTACCATTTTTCTCAGGAGACTTGGGGGAACACTCAGTAGGAGGACATTTGCGACTCCTCTCAGATTCCAGAACTTTCTTTCACCGAAATGTGAGGAAAAATGTTTTTTTTAGCCAAATTTTGAGGTTTGCAAAGGCTTCTGGATAACAGAACCTGGTGAAAGGCCCACAAGTCACCCCATCTTGGATTCCCTTAGGTGTCTAGATTTAAAAAATGCACATATTTGGTAGGTTTCCCTAGGTGCCGGCTGAGCTAGAGGCCAAAATCCACAGCTAGGCACTTTGCAAAAACAGCTCTGATTTCCTTGGGAAATGTGATGTGTCCACGTTGTGTTTTGTGGCACTTCCTGTCACGGGAACTAGGCCTACCTACAAAAGTGAGGTACCATTTTTCTCAGGAGACTTGGGGGAACACTCAGTAGGAGGACATTTGCGACTCCTCTCAGATTCCAAAACCTTCTGTCTCCGAAATGTGAGGAAAAAGTGTTTTTTTTGGCCACATTTTGAGGTTTGCAAAGGATTCTGGGTAACTGAACCTGGAGAAAGCCCCACAAGTCACACCATCTTGGATTCCCCTAGGTGTCTATTTATGAAAAATGCACAAGTTTGGTAGGTTTTCCTAGGTGCCGGCTGAGATAGAGGCCAAAATCCACAGCTAGGCACTTTGCAAAAACAGCTCTGATTTCTTTGGGAAATGTGATGTGTCCACGTTGTGTTTTGTGGCACTTCCTGTCACGGGCACTAGGCCTACCTACAAAAGTGAGGTACCATTTTTCTCAGGAGACTTGGGGGAACACTGGTAGTAGGACATTTGCGACTCCTCTCAGATTCCAGAACTTTCTGTCTCCGAAATGTGAGGAAAAAGTGTTTTCTTTTGGCCACATTTTGAGGTTTGCAAAGGATTCTGGGCAACTGAACCTGGTGAAAGCCCCACAAGTCACCCCATCTTGGATTCCCCTAGGTGTCTATTTATGAAAAATGCACAGGTTTGCTTGGTTTTCCTAAGTGCCGGCTGAGCTATAGTCCAAATCCACAGCTGGGCACTTTGCAAAAAACAGCTCTGATTTCTTTGGGAAAATGTGATGTGTCCACGTTGTGTTTTGGTGCACTTCCTGTCACGGGCACTAGGCCTACCCACACAAGTGAGGTACCATTTTTCTCAGGAGACTTGGGGGAACACTGGGTAGGAGGACATTTGCGGCTCCTCTCAGATTCCAGAACTTTCTGTCACCGAAATGTGAGGAAAAAGGGTTTTCTTTGCCAAATTTTGAGGTTTGCAAAGGAGTCTATGTAACAGAACTGGTGAGAACCCCACAAGTCACCTCATCTTGGATTCCCCTAGGTGTCTAGTTTTAAAAAATGCACATATTTGGTAGGTTTCCCTAGGTGCCGGCTGAGCAAGAGGCTAAAATCCACAGCTGGGCACTTTGCAAAAAACAGCTATGATTTCTTTGGGAAAATGTGATGTGTTCACGTCGTGTTTTGGGGCATTTCCTGTCGTGGGCATTAGGCCTACCCACACAAGTTATGTACCATTTTTATCAGGAGACTTAGGGGAACGCTGGATAGGAGGACATCTGTGGCTCCTCTCAGATTCCACAACTTTCTGTGACCGAAATGTGAGGAAAAAGGTTTTTTTTGGCCACATTTTGAGGTTTACAAAGGATTCTGGGTAACTGAACCTGGTGAAAGCCCCACAAGTCACCCCATCTTGGATTCCCCTAGGTGTCTATTTATGAAAACTGCACAAGTTTGGTAGGTGTTCCTAGGTGCCGGCTGAGCTAGAGGCCAGAATCCAATGCTAGGCACTTTGCAAAAACAGCTCTGATTCCTTTGGGAAATGTGATGTGTCCACGTTGTGTTTTGGGGCACTTCCTGTCACGGGCACTAGGCCTACCTACAAAAGTGAGGTACCATTTTTCTCAGGAGACTTGGGGGAACACTGGGTAGGAGGACATTTGCGACTCCTCTCAGATTCCAAAACTTTCTGTCTCCGAAATGTGAGGAAAAAGTGTTTTATTTGGCCACATTTTGAGGTTTGCAAAGGATTCTGGGTAACTGAACCTGGTGAAAGCCCCACAAGTCACCCCATCTTGGATTCCCTTAGGCGTCTATTTATGAAAAATGCACAGGTTTGCTTGGTTTTTCCTAAGTGCCGGCTGAGCTAGAGTCGAAAATCCACAGCTGGGCACTTTGCAAAAAACAGCTCTGATTTCTTTGGGAAAATGTGATGTGTCCACGCTGTGTTTTGGTGCACTTCCTGTCACGGGCACTAGGCCTACCTACAAAAGTGAGGTACCATTTTTCTCAGGAGACTTGGGGGAACACTAGTTAGGAGGACATTTGCGACTCCTCTCAGATTCCAAAACTTTCTGTCTCCGAAATGTGAGGAAAAAGTGTTTTTTTTGGCCACATTTTGAGGTTTGCAAAGGATTCTGGGTAACTGAACCTGGTGAAAGCCCCACAAGTCACTCCATCTTGGATTCCCCTAGGTGTCTATTTATGAAAACTGCACAAGTTTGGTAGGTTTTCCTAGGTGCCGGCTGAGCTAGAGGCCAGAATCCAATGCTAGGCAGTTTGCAAAAACAGCTCTGATTCCTTTGGGAAATGTGATGTGTCCACGTTGTGTTTTGGGGCACTTCCTGTCACGGGCACTAGGCCTACCTACAAAAGTGAGGTACCATTTTTCTCAGGAGTATTGGGGGAACACTGGGTAGGAGGACATTTGCGACTCCTCTCAGATTCCAAAACTTTCTGTCTCTGAAATGTGAGGAAAAAGTGTTTTTTTGGCCACATTTTGAGGTTTGCAAAGGATTCTGGGTAACTGAACCTGGTGAAAGCCCCACAAGTCACCCCATCTTGGATTCCCCTAGCTGTCTATTTATGAAAAATGCACAAGTTTGGTAGGTTTTCCTAGGTGCCGGCTGAGCTAGAGGCCAGAATCCACAGCTGGGCACTTTGCAAAAACAGCTCTGATTTCCTTGGGAAATGTGATGTGTCCACGTTGTGTTTTGGGGCACTTCCTGTCACGGGCACTAGGCCTACCTACAAAAGTGAGGTACCATTTTTCTCAGGAGACTTGGGGGAACACTCAGTAGGAGGACATTTGCGGCTCCTCTCAGATTCCAGAACTTTCTGTCACCGAAATGTGAGGAAAAGTTTTTTTTTGGCCAAATTTTGAGGTTTGCAAAGGCTTCTGGATAACAGAACCTGGTGAAAGCCCCACAAGCCACCCCATCTTGGATTCCATTAGGTGTCTAGATTTAAAAAATGTACATATTTGGTAGGTTTCCCTAGGTGCCGGCTGAGCTAGAGGCCAAAATCCACAGCTAGGCACTTTGCAAAAACAGCTCTGATTTCTTTGGGAAATGTGATGTGTCCACGTTGTGTTTTGGGGCACTTCCTGTCACGGGCACTAGGCCTACCTACAAAAGTGAGGTACCATTTTTCTCAGGAGACTTGGGGGAACACTGGGTAGGAGGACATTTGCGACTCCTCTCAGATTCCAAAACTTTCTGTCTCCGAAATGTGAGGAAAAAGTGTTTTTTTTGGCCACATTATGAGGTTTGCAAAGGATTCTGGGTAAATGAACCTGGTGAAAGCCCCACAAGTCACTCCATCTTGGATTCCCCTAGGTGTCTATTTATGAAAACTGCACAAGTTTGGTAGGTTTTCCTAGGTGCCGGCTGAGCTAGAGGCCAGAATCCAATGCTAGGCACTTTGCAAAAACAGCTCGGATTTCCTTGGGAAATGTGATGTGTGCACGTTGTGTTTTGGGGCACTTCCTGTCACGGGCACTAGGCCTACCTACAAAAGTGAGGTACCATTTTTCTCAGGAGACTTGGGGGAACACTCAGTAGGAGGACATTTGCAACTCCTCTCAGATTCCAGAACTTTCTGTCACCGAAATGTGAGGAAAAAGTTTTTTTGCCAAAGTTTGAGGTTTGCAAAGGCTTCTGGATAACAGAACCTGGTGAAAGCCCCACAAGTCACCCCATCTTGGATTCCCTTAGGTGTCTAGATTTTAAAAATGCACATATTTGGTAGGTTTCCCTAGGTGCCGGCTGAGCTAGAGGCCAAAATACACAGCTAGGCACTTTGCAAAAACAGCTCTGATTTCCTTGGGAAATGTGATGTGTCCACGTTGTGTTTTGTGGCGCCTCCTGTCACGGGCACTAGGCCTACCTACAAAAGTGAGGTACCATTTTTCTCAGGAGACTTGGGGGAACACTCAGTAGGAGGACATTTGCGGCTCCTCTCAGATTCCAGAAGTTTCTGTCACCGAAATGTGAGGAAAAGTTTTTTTTTGGCCAAATTTTGAGGTTTGCAAAGGCTTCTGGATAACAGAACCTGGTGAAAGCCCCACAAGCCACCCCATCTTGGATTCCATTAGGTGTCTAGATTTAAAAAATGTACATATTTGGTAGGTTTCCCTAGGTGCCGGCTGAGCTAGAGGCCAAAATCCACAGCTAGGCACTTTGCAAAAACAGCTCTGATTTCTTTGGGAAATGTGATGTGTCCACGTTGTGTTTTGGGGCACTTCCTGTCACGGGCACTAGGCCTACCTACAAAAGTGAGGTACCATTTTTCTCAGGAGACTTGGGGGAACACTGGGTAGGAGGACATTTGCGACTCCTCTCAGATTCCAAAACTTTCTGTCTCCGAAATGTGAGGAAAAAGTGTTTTTTTTGGCCACATTATGAGGTTTGCAAAGGATTCTGGGTAACTGAACCTGGTGAAAGCCCCACAAGTCACTCCATCTTGGATTCCCCTAGGTGTCTATTTATGAAAACTGCACAAGTTTGGTAGGTTTTCCTAGGTGCCGGCTGAGCTAGAGGCCAGAATCCAATGCTAGGCACTTTGCAAAAACAGCTCGGATTTCCTTGGGAAATGTGATGTGTGCACGTTGTGTTTTGGGGCACTTCCTGTCACGGGCACTAGGCCTACCTACAAAAGTGAGGTACCATTTTTCTCAGGAGACTTGGGGGAACACTCAGTAGGAGGACATTTGCAACTCCTCTCAGATTCCAGAACTTTCTGTCACCGAAATGTGAGGAAAAAGTTTTTTTGCCAAAGTTTGAGGTTTGCAAAGGCTTCTGGATAACAGAACCTGGTGAAAGCCCCACAAGTCACCCCATCTTGGATTCCCTTAGGTGTCTAGATTTTAAAAATGCACATATTTGGTAGGTTTCCCTAGGTGCCGGCTGAGCTAGAGGCCAAAATACACAGCTAGGCACTTTGCAAAAACAGCTCTGATTTCCTTGGGAAATGTGATGTGTCCACGTTGTGTTTTGTGGCGCCTCCTGTCACGGGCACTAGGCCTACCTACAAAAGTGAGGTACCATTTTTCTCAGGAGACTTGGGGGAACACTGGGTAGGAGGACATTTGCGACTCCTCTCAGATTCCAAAACCTTCTGTCTCCGAAATGTGAGGAAAAAGTGTTTTTTTTGGCCACATTTTGAGGTTTGCAAAGGATTCTGGGTAACTGAACCTGGAGAAAGCCCCACAAGTCACCCCATCTTGGATTCCCCTAGGTGTCTATTTATGAAAAATGCACAAGTTTGGTAGGTTTTCCTAGGTGCCGGCTGAGATAGAGGCCAAAATCCACAGCTAGGCACTTTGCAAAAACAGCTCTGATTTCCTTGGGAAATGTGATGTGTCCACGTTGTGTTTTGGGGCACTTCCTGTCACGGGCACTAGGCCTACCTACAAAAGTGAGGTACCATTTTTCTCAGGAGACTTGGGGGAACACTGGGTAGGAGGACATTTGCGACTCTTCTCAGATTCCAAAACTTTCTGTCTCCGAAATGTGAGGAAAAAGTGTTTTTTTTGGCCACATTTTAAGGTTTGTAAAGGATTCTGGGTAACTGAACCTGGTGAAAGCCCCACAAGTCACTCCATCTTGGATTCCCCTAGGTGTCTATTTATGAAAACTGCACAAGTTTGGTAGGTTTTCCTAGGTGCCGGCTGAGCTAGAGGCCAGAATCCAATGCTAGGCACTTTGCAAAAACAGCTCTGATTCTTTTGGGAAATGTGATGTGTCCACGTTGTGTTTTGGGGCACTTCCTGTCACGGGCACTAGGCCTACCTACAAAAGTGAGGTACCATTTTTCTCAGGAGACTTGGGGGAACACTGGGTAGGAGGACATTTGCTACTCCTCTCAGATTCCAAAACTTTCAGTCTCCGAAATGTGAGGAAAAAGTGTTTTTTTTGGCCACATTTTGAGGTTTGCAAAGGATTCTGGGTAACTGAACCTGGTTAAAGCCCCACAAGTCACCCCATCTTGGATTCCCTTAGGTGTCTATTTATGAAAAATGCACAGGTTTGCTTGGTTTTCCTAAGTGCCGGCTGAGCTAGAGTCCAAAATCCACAGCTGGGCTCTTTGTAAAAAACAGCTGTGATTTCTTTGGGAAAATGTGATGTGTCCACGTTGTGTTTTGGTGCACTTCCTGTCGCGGCCACTAGCCCTACCCACACAAGTGAGGTAGCATTTTTCTTGGGAGACTTGGGGGAACGCTAGGTAGTAGGACATTTGCGGCTCCTCTCAGATTCCATAACTTTCTGTCACTGAAATGTGAGGAAAAAGCGTTTTTTTGGCCACATTTTGAGGTTTGCAAATAATTCCGAATAACAGAACTGGTGAGAAGGCTACAAGTCACCCCATCTTGGATTCCCTTAGGTGTCTAGATTTAAAAAAATCACATATTTGGTAGGTTTCCCTAGGTGCCAGCTGGGCTAGAGGCCAAAATCCACAGCTGGGCACTTTGCAAGAGGCAGCTCTGATTTCTTTGGGAAAATATGATGTGCCCACGCCGTGTTTTGGCGCATTTCCTGTCGTGGGCACTAGGCCTTCCACACAAGTTATGTACCATTTTTATCAGGAGACTTGGGGGAACACTGGGTAGGAGGACATTTGCGGCTCCTCTCAGATTCCAGAACTTTCTGTCACCGAAATGTGAGGAAAAATGTTTTTTTTGCCAAATTTTGAGGTTTGCTAAGGCTTCTGGATAACAGAACCTGGTGAAAGCCCCACAAGTCACCCAATCTTGGATTCCCTTTGGTGTCTAGATTTCAAAAATGCACATATTTGGTAGGTTTCCCTAGGTGCCGGCTGAGCTAGAGGCCAAAATCCACAGCAAGGCACTTTGCAAAAACAGCTCTGATTTCCTTGGGAAATGTGATGTGTCCACGTTGTGTTTTGGGGCACTTCCTGTCACGGGCACTAGGCCTACCTACAAAAGTGAGGTACCATTTTTCTCAGGAGACTTGGGGGAACACTGGGTAGGAGGACATTTGCGACTCCTCTCAGATTCCAAAACTTTCTGTCTATGAAATGTGAGGAAAAAGTGTTTTTTTGGCCACATTTTGAGGTTTGCAAAGGATTCTGGGTAACTGAACCTGGTGAAAGTCCCACAAGTCACTCCATCTTGGATTCCCTTAGGTGTCTATTTATGAAAACTGCAGAAGTTTAGTACGTTTTCCTAGGTGCCGGCTGAGCTAGAGGCCAGAATCCAATGCTAGACACTTTGCAAAAACAGCTCGGATTTCCTTGGGAAATGTGATGTGTCCACGTTGTGTTTTGGGGCACTTCCTGTCACGGGCACTAGGCCTACCTACAAAAGTGAGGTACCATTTTTCTCAGGAGACTTGGGGGAACACTCAGTAGGAGGACATTTGCGACTCCTCTCAGATTCCAGAACTTTCTTTCACCGAAATGTGAGGAAAAATGTTTTTTTTTGGCCAAATTTGGAGGTTTTTAAAGGCTTCTGGATAACAGAACCTGGTGAAAGGCCCACAAGTCACCCCATCTTGGATTCCCTTAGGTGTCTAGATTTAAAAAATGCACATATTTGGTAGGTTTCCCTAGGTGCCGGCTGAGCTAGAGGCCAAAATCCACAGCTAGGCACTTTGCAAAAACAGCTCTGATTTCCTTGGGAAATGTGATGTGTCCACGTTGTGTTTTGTGGCACTTCCTGTCACGGGCACTAGGCCTACCTACAAAAGTGAGGTACCATTTTTCTCAGGAGACTTGGGGGAACACTCAGTAGGAGGACATTTGCGACTCCTCTCAGATTCCAAAACCTTCTGTCTCCGAAATGTGAGGAAAAAGTGTTTTTTTTGGCCACATTTTGAGGTTTGCAAAGGATTCTGGGTAACTGAACCTGGAGAAAGCCCCACAAGTCACACCATCTTGGATTCCCCTAGGTGTCTATTTATGAAAAATGCACAAGTTTGGTAGGTTTTCCTAGGTGCCGGCTGAGATAGAGGCCAAAATCCACAGCTAGGCACTTTGCAAAAACAGCTCTGATTTCTTTGGGAAATGTGATGTGTCCACGTTGTGTTTTGTGGCACTTCCTGTCACGGGCACTAGGCCTACCTACAAAAGTGAGGTACCATTTTTCTCAGGAGACTTGGGGGAACACTGGTAGTAGGACATTTGCGACTCCTCTCAGATTCCAGAACTTTCTGTCTCCGAAATGTGAGGAAAAAGTGTTTTCTTTTGGCCACATTTTGAGGTTTGCAAAGGATTCTGGGCAACTGAACCTGGTGAAAGCCCCACAAGTCACCCCATCTTGGATTCCCCTAGGTGTCTATTTATGAAAAATGCACAGGTTTGCTTGGTTTTCCTAAGTGCCGGCTGAGCTATAGTCCAAATCCACAGCTGGGCACTTTGCAAAAAACAGCTCTGATTTCTTTGGGAAAATGTGATGTGTCCACGTTGTGTTTTGGTGCACTTCCTGTCACGGGCACTAGGCCTACCCACACAAGTGAGGTACCATTTTTCTCAGGAGACTTGGGGGAACACTGGGTAGGAGGACATTTGCGGCTCCTCTCAGATTCCAGAACTTTCTGTCACCGAAATGTGAGGAAAAAGGGTTTTCTTTGCCAAATTTTGAGGTTTGCAAAGGAGTCTATGTAACAGAACTGGTGAGAACCCCACAAGTCACCTCATCTTGGATTCCCCTAGGTGTCTAGTTTTAAAAAATGCACATATTTGGTAGGTTTCCCTAGGTGCCGGCTGAGCAAGAGGCTAAAATCCACAGCTGGGCACTTTGCAAAAAACAGCTATGATTTCTTTGGGAAAATGTGATGTGTTCACGTCGTGTTTTGGGGCATTTCCTGTCGTGGGCATTAGGCCTACCCACACAAGTTATGTACCATTTTTATCAGGAGACTTAGGGGAACGCTGGATAGGAGGAACTGTGGCTCCTCTCAGATTCCACAACTTTCTGTGACCGAAATGTGAGGAAAAAGGTTTTTTTTGGCCACATTTTGAGGTTTACAAAGGATTCTGGGTAACTGAACCTGGTGAAAGCCCCACAAGTCACCCCATCTTGGATTCCCCTAGGTGTCTATTTATGAAAACTGCACAAGTTTGGTAGGTGTTCCTAGGTGCCGGCTGAGCTAGAGGCCAGAATCCAATGCTAGGCACTTTGCAAAAACAGCTCTGATTCCTTTGGGAAATGTGATGTGTCCACGTTGTGTTTTGGGGCACTTCCTGTCACGGGCACTAGGCCTACCTACAAAAGTGAGGTACCATTTTTCTCAGGAGACTTGGGGGAACACTGGGTAGGAGGACATTTGCGACTCCTCTCAGATTCCAAAACTTTCTGTCTCCGAAATGTGAGGAAAAAGTGTTTTATTTGGCCACATTTTGAGGTTTGCAAAGGATTCTGGGTAACTGAACCTGGTGAAAGCCCCACAAGTCACCCCATCTTGGATTCCCTTAGGCGTCTATTTATGAAAAATGCACAGGTTTGCTTGGTTTTCCTAAGTGCCGGCTGAGCTAGAGTCGAAAATCCACAGCTGGGCACTTTGCAAAAAACAGCTCTGATTTCTTTGGGAAAATGTGATGTATCCACGCTGTGTTTTGGTGCACTTCCTGTCACGGGCACTAGGCCTACCTACAAAAGTGAGGTACCATTTTTCTCAGGAGACTTGGGGGAACACTAGTTAGGAGGACATTTGCGACTCCTCTCAGATTCCAAAACTTTCTGTCTCCGAAATGTGAGGAAAAAGTGTTTTTTTTGGCCACATTTTGAGGTTTGCAAAGGATTCTGGGTAACTGAACCTGGTGAAAGCCCCACAAGTCACTCCATCTTGGATTCCCCTAGGTGTCTATTTATGAAAACTGCACAAGTTTGGTAGGTTTTCCTAGGTGCCGGCTGAGCTAGAGGCCAGAATCCAATGCTAGGCAGTTTGCAAAAACAGCTCTGATTCCTTTGGGAAATGTGATGTGTCCACGTTGTGTTTTGGGGCACTTCCTGTCACGGGCACTAGGCCTACCTACAAAAGTGAGGTACCATTTTTCTCAGGAGAATTGGGGGAACACTGGGTAGGAGGACATTTGCGACTCCTCTCAGATTCCAAAACTTTCTGTCTCTGAAATGTGAGGAAAAAGTGTTTTATTTGGCCACATTTTGAGGTTTGCAAAGGATTCTGGGTAACTGAACCTGGTGAAAGCCCCACAAGTCACCCCATCTTGGATTCCCTTAGGCGTCTATTTATGAAAAATGCACAGGTTTGCTTGGTTTTCCTAAGTGCCGGCTGAGCTAGAGTCGAAAATCCACAGCTGGGCACTTTGCAAAAAACAGCTCTGATTTCTTTGGGAAAATGTGATGTGTCCACGTTGTGTTTTGGTGCACTTCCTGTCGCGGGCACTAGGCTTACCCACACAAGTGAGGTAGCATTTTTCTTGGGAGACTTGGGGGAACGCTAGGTAGTAGGACATTTGCGGCTCCTCTCAGATTCCAGAACTTTCTGTCACTGAAATGTGAGGAAAAAGCATTTTTTTGGCCACATTTTGAGGTTTGCAAATAATTCCGGGTAACAGAACTGGTGAGAAGCCCACAAGTCACCCCATCTTGGATTCCCTTAGGTGTCTAGATTTTAAAAATGCACATATTTGGTAGGTTTCCCTAGGTGCCGGCTGGGCTAGAGGCCAAAATCCACAGCTGGGCACTTTGCAAGAGACAGCTCTGATTTCTTTGGGAAAATGTGATGTGCCCACGCCGTGTTTTGGGGCATTTCCTGTCGTGGGCACTAGGCCTTCCACACAAGTTATGTACCATTTTTATCAGGAGACTTGGGGGAACACTGGGTAGGAGGACATTTGCGGCTCCTCTCAGATTCCAGAACTTTCTGTCACCGAAATGTGAGGAAAAATGTTTTTTTTTCCAAATTTTGAGGTTTGCAAAGGCTTCTGGATAACGGAACCTGGTGAAAGCCCCACAAGTCACCCCATCTTGGATTCCCTTAGGTGTCTAGATTTAAAAAATTGACATATTTGGTAGGTTTCCCTAGGTGCTGGTTGAGCTAGAGGCCAAAATCCACAGCTAGGCACTTTGCAAAAACAGCTCTGATTTCCTTGGGAAATGTGATGTGTCCACGTTGTGTTTTGGGGCACTTCCTGTCACGGGCACTGAGGCCTACCTACAAAAGTGAGGTACCATTTTTCTCAGGAGACTTGGGGGAACACTCAGTAGGAGGACATTTGCGACTCCTCTCAGATTCCAGAACTTTCTGTCACCGAAATGTGAGGAAAAAGGTTTTTTTTTGCCAAATTTTGAGGTTTGCAAAGGATTCTGGGTAACAGAACGTGGTGAAAGCCCCACAAGTCACCCCATCTTGGATTCCCTTAGGTGTCTAGATTTCAAAAATGCACATATTTGGTAGGTTTCCCCAGGTGCCGGCTGCGCTAGAGGCCAAAATCCACAGCTAGGCACTTTGCAAAAACAGCTCTGATTTCCTTGGGAAATGTGATGTGTCGACGTTGTGTTTTGGGGCACTTCCTGTCACGGGCACTAGGCCTACCTACAAAAGTGAGGTACTATTTTTCTCAGGAGACTTGGGGGAACACTGGGTAGGAGGACATTTGCGACTCTTCTCAGATTCCAAAACTTTCTGTCTCTGAAATGTGAGGAAAAAGTGTTTTTTTCTTGGCCACATTTTGAGGTTTGCAAAGGATTCTGGGTAACTGAACCTGGTGAAAGCCCCACAAGTCACCCCATCTTGGATTCCCCTAGGTGTCTATTTATGAAAAATGCACAAGTTTGGTAGGTTTTCCTAGGTGCTGGCTGAGCTAGAGGCCAAAATCCACAGCTAGGCACTTTGCAAAAACAGCTCTGATTTCCTTGGGAAATGTGATGTGTGCACGTTGTGTTTTGGGGCACTTCCTGTCACGGGCACTAGGCCTACCTACAAAAGTGAGGTACAATTTTTCTCAGGAGACTTGGGGGAACACTGGTAGGAGGACATTTGCGACTCCTCTCAGATTCCAGAACTTTCTGTCTCCGAAATGTGAGGAAAAAGTGTTTTTTTTGGCCACATTTTGATGTTTGCAAAGGATTCTGGGTAACTGAACCTGGTGAAAGCCCCACAAGTCACCCCATCTTGGATTCCCCTAGGTGTCTATTTATGAAAAATGCACAGGTTTGCTTGGTTTTCCTAAGTGCTGGCTGAGCTATAGTCCAAAATCCACAGCTGGGCACTTTGCAAAAAACAGCTCTGATTTCTTTGGGAAAATGTGATGTGTCCACGTTGTGTTTTGGTGCATTTCCTGTCGCAGGCACTAGGCCTACCCACACAAGTGAGGTACCATTTTTCTCAGGAGACTTGGGGGAACGCTAGGTAGGAGGAAATTTGTGGCTCCTCTCAGATTCCAAAACTTTCTTTCACTGAAATGTGAGGAAAACGTGGGTTTTTTGGCTATATTTTGAGGTTTGGAAAGGATTCTGGGTAACGGAACCTGGTGAAAGCCCCACAAGTCACCCCATCTTGGATTCCCCTTGGTGTCTATGTTTTAAAAATGCACAAGTTTGGTAGGTTTTCCTAGGAGTCGGCTGACCTAGAGGCCAAAATCCACAGCTAGGCACTTTGCAAAAAACAGCTCGGATTTCTTTTGGAAATGTGATGAGTCCACGTTGTGTTTTGGGGCACTTCCTGTCACGGGCACTAGGCCTACCCACACAAGTGAGGTACCATTTTTCTCAAGAGACTTGGGGGAACACTGGGTAGGAGGACATTTGTGGCTCCTCTCAGATTCCAGAACTTTCTGTCACCGAAATGTGAGGAAAAAGGGTTTTCTTTGCCAAATTTTGAGGTTTGCAAAGGATGCTATGTAACAGAACTGGTGAGAACCCCACAAGTCACCCCATCTTGGAATCCCCTAGGTGTCTAGTTTAAAAAAATGCACATATTTGGTAGGTTTCACTAGGTGCCGGCTGAGCAAGAGGCTAAAATCCACAGCTGGGCACTTTGCAAAAAACAGCTCTGATTTCTTTGGGAAAATGTGATGTGTCCACGTCGTGTTTTGGGGCATTTCCTGTCGTGGGCACTAGGCCTACCCACACAAGTTATGTACCATTTGTATCAGGAGACGTAGGGGAACGCTGGATAGGAGGACATCTGTGGCTCCTCTCAGATTCCACAACTTTCTGTGACCGAAATGTGAGGAAAAAGGTTTTTTTTGGCCACATTTTCAGGTTTGCAAAGGATTCTGGGTAACAGAACCTGGTGAAAACCCGACAAGTCACCTCATCTTGGATTCCAATAGGTTTCTAGTTTTCAAAAGTGCACAGGTTTGGCAGGTTTTCCTAAGTGTCGGCTGAGCTAGAGGCCAAAATCCACAGCTAGGCACTTTGCCAAAAAGAGCTCTGATTTCTTTAGGAAAATGTGATGTGTCCACATTGTGTTTTGGGGCATTATCTGTCGTGGACACTAGGCCTACCCACACAAGTTATATACCATTTTTATCTGGAGACTCAGGGCAATGCTGGGTAGGAGAAAATTTGTGGCTCCTCTTAGATTCCAAAACTTTCTCACCGAAATGTGAAGAAAAAGTGTTTTTTTGGCCACAGTTTGAGGTTTGCAAAGCATTCTGGGTATCGGAACTTTGGGAAAGCCCCAGAAGTCACCCCATCTTGGATTCCCCTAGGTGTCTAGTTTTAAAAAATGCAAAGGTTTGCTTGGTTTTCCTAGGTGCCGGCTGAGCTAGAGTCCAAAATCCACAGCTGGGCACTTTGCAAAAAACAGCTCTGATTTCTTTGGGAAATTTGTGATGTGTCCACAATGTGTTTTGGTGCACTTCCTGTCGCAGGAACTAGCCCTACCCACACAAGTGAGGTACCATTTTTCTTGGGAGACTTGGGGGAACGCTAGGTAGGAGGACATTTGCGGCTTCTCTCAGTTTCCAGAACTTTCTGTCACTGAAATGTGAGGAAAAATATTTTTTGTTGCAAAATTTTGATGTTTGCAAAGGCTTCTGGATAACAGAACCTGGTGAGAACCCTCAGAAGTCACCCCATTTTGGATTCCCCTACGTGTCTAGTTTTAAAAAATGCACATATTTGGTAGGTTTCCCTAGGTGCCGGCTGAGCAAGAGGCCAAAATCCACAGATGGGCACTTTGCAAAAAACAGCTCTGATTTCTTTGGGAAAATGTGATGTGTACACGTCGTGTTTTGGGGCATTTCCTGTTGTGGGCACTAGGCCGACCTAACAAGTCATGTACCATTTTTATCAGGAGACTTAGGGGAACGCTGGGTAGGAGGAAAGTTCTGGCTCCTCTCAGATTCCAAAACTTTCTGTCACCGAAATGTGAGGAAAAAGGTTTTTTTTTGCAAAATGTTTATGTTTGCAAAGGCTTCTGGATAACAGAACCTGATGAGAACCCCCACAAGTCACCCCATTTTGGATTCCCCTAGGTGTCTAGTTTTCATAAATGCACATATTTGGTAGATTTACCTAGGTGCCGGCTGAGCAAGAGGCCAAAATCCACAGCTGGGCACTTTGCAAAAAACAGCTCTGATTTCTTTGGGAAAATGTGATGTGTCCACGTCGTGTTTTGGGGCATTTCCTGTCGTGGGCACTAGGCCGACCTAACAAGTTATGTACCATTTTTATCAGGAGACTTAGGGGAACGCTGGGTAGGAGGAAAGTTCTGGCTCCTCTCAGATTCCAAAACTTTCTGTCACCGAAATGTGAGGAAAAAGTGTTTTTTTGGGCCACATTTTGAGGTTTGCAAAGGATTCTGGGTAACTGAACCTGGTGAAAGCTCCACAAGTCACCCCATCTTTGATTCCCCTATGTGTCTATTTATGAAAAATGCACATGTTTGGTAGGTTTTCCTAGGTGCCGGCTGAGCTAGAGGCCAAAATCCACAGCTAGGCACTTTGCAAAAACAGCTCTGATTTCTTTGGGAAATGTGATGTGTCCACGTTGTGCTTTGGGGCACTTCCTGTCACGGGCACTAGGCCTACCTACAAAAGTGAGGTACCATTTTTCTCAGGAGACTTGGGGGAACACTGGTAGGAGGACATTTGCGACTCCTCTCAGATTCCAGAACTTGCTGTCACCGAAATGTGAGGAAAAAGGGTTTTTTTTGCCAAATTTTGACGTTTGCAAAGGCTTCTGGATAACAGAACCTGGTGAAAACCCGACAAGTCACCTCATCTTGGATTCCAATAGGTTTCTAGTTTTCAAAAGTGCACAGGTTTGGCAGGTTTTCCTAAGTGTCGGCTGAGCTAGAGGCCAAAATCCACAGCTAGGCACTTTGCCAAAAAGAGCTCTGATTTCTTTAGGAAAATGTGATGTGTCCACATTGTGTTTTGGGGGCACTTCCTGTCGCGGGCACTAGGCCTACCCACACAAGTGAGGTACCGTTTTTCTTCGGAGATTTGTGGGAACGCTGGATAGGAGGACATCTGCGGCTCCTCTCAGATTCCACAACTTTCTGTCACCGAAATGTGAGGAAAAAGGGTTTTTTTGGCCACATTTTGAGGTTTGCAAAGGATTCTGGGTAACAGAACCTGGTGAGAACCCGACAAGTCGCCTCATCTTGGATTCCACTAGGTTTCTAGTTTTCAAAAGTGCACAGGTTTGGTAGGTTTCCCTAAATGTTGGCTGAGCTAGAGGCCAAAATCCACAGCTAGGCACTTTGCCAAAAACAGCTCTGATTTCTTTAGGATAATGTGATGTGTCCATGTTGTGTTTTGGGGCATTATCTATCGCGGGC
Source organism: Pleurodeles waltl (assembly GCF_031143425.1). NCBI lineage: Eukaryota > Metazoa > Chordata > Amphibia > Caudata > Salamandridae > Pleurodeles > Pleurodeles waltl. Next base: position 473,594,399 of record NC_090448.1, read on the forward strand.
ACTAGGCCTACCCACACAAGTGATATACCATTGTTATCTGGAGACTCAGGGCAACGCTGGGTAGGAGGAAATTTGTGGCTCCTCTCAGATTCCAAAACTTTCTGTCACCGAAATGTGAAGAAAAAGTGTTTTTTGACCACAGTTTGAGGTTTGCAAAGCATTCTGGGTAACAGAACCTTGTGAAAGCCATAGAAGTCACCCCATCTTGGATTCCCCTAGGTGTCTAGTTTTCCAAAATGCACAGGTTTGCTTGGTTTTCCTAAGTGCTGGCTGAGCTAGAGTCCAAATTCCACAGCTGGGCACTTTGCAAAAAACAGCTCTGATTTCTTTGGGAAAATGTAATGTGTCCACGTTGTGTTTTGGTGCACTTCCTGTCGCGGGCACTAGGCCTACCCACACAAGTGAGGTACCATTTTTCTTGGGAGACTTGGGGGAACGCTAGGTAGGAGGACATTTGTGGCTCCTCTCAGATTCCAGAACTTTCTGTCATTGAAATGTGAGGAAAAGGGTTTTTTGGGGCCACATTTTGAGGTTTGCAAAGGATTCTGGGTAACAGAACTGGTGAGAAGCCCACAAGTCACCCCATCTTGGATTCCCTTACGTGTCTAAATTTCAAAAGTGCACATATTTGGTAGGTTTCCCTAGGTGCCGGCTGGGCTAGAGGCCAAAATCCACAACTGGGCACTTTGCAAAAACAGCTCTGATTTTCTTGGGAAATGTGATGTGTCCATGTTGTGTTTTGGGGGCACTTCCTGTCACTGGCACTAGGCCTACCTACAAAAGTGAGGTACCATTTTTCTCAGGAGACTTGGGGGAACACTCAGTAGGAGGACATTTGCGACTCGTCTCAGATTCCAGAACTTTCTGTCACCGAAATGTGAGGAAAAAGGTTTTTTTTTGCCAAATTTTGAGGTTTGCAAAGGATTCTGGGTAACAGAACCTGGTGAAAGCCCCACAAGTCACCCCATCTTTGATTCCCTTAGGTGTCTAGATTTAAAAAATGCACATATTTGGTAGGTTTCCCTAGGTGCCGGCTGAGCTAGAGGCCAAAATCCACAGCTAGGCACTTTGCAAAAACAGCTCTGATTTCCTTGGGAAATGTGATGTGTCCACATTGTGTTTTGGGGCACTTCCTGTCACGGACACCAGGCCTACCTACAAAAGTGAGGTACTATTTTTCTCAGGAGACTTGGGGGAACACTGGGTAGGAGGACATTTGCGACTCTTCTCAGATTCCAAAACTTTATGTCTCTGAAATGTGAGGAAAAAGTGTTTTTTTCTTGGCCACATTTTGAGGTTTGCAAAGGGTTCTGGGTAACTGAACCTGGTGAAAGCCCCACAAGTCACCCCATCTTGGATTCCCCTAGGTGTCTATTTATGAAAAATGCACAAGTTTGGTAGGTTTTCCTAGGTGCCGGCTGAGCTAGAGGCCAAAATCCACAGCTAGGCACTTTGCAAAAACAGCTCCGATTTCCTTGGGAAATGTGATGTGTCCACGTTGTGTTTTGGGGCACCTCCTGTCACGGGCACTAGGCCTACCTACAAAAGTGAGGTACCATTTTTCTCAGGAGACTTGGGGGAACACTCAGTAGGAGGACATTTGCGACTCCTCTCAGATTCCAGAACTTTCTGTCACCGAAATGTGAGGAAAAATGTTTTGTTTGCCAAATTTTGAGGTTTGCAAAGGCTTCTGGATAACAGAACCTGGTGAAAGCCCCACAAGTCACCCCATCCTGGATTCCCTTAGGTGTGTAGATTTCAAACATGCACATATTTGGTAGGTTTCCCTAGGTGCCGGCTGAGCTAGAGGCCAAAATCCACAGCTAGGCACTTTGCAAAAACAGCTCTGATTTCCTTGGGAAATGTGATGTGTCCACGTTGTCTTTTGGGGCACTTCCTGTCACGGGCACTAGGCCTACCTACAAAAGTGAGGTACTATTTTTCTCAGGAGACTTGGGGGAACACTGGGTAGGAGGGCATTTGCGACTCCTCTCAGCTTCCAAAACTTTATGTCTCTGAAATGTGAGGAAAAAGTGTTTTTTTCTTGGCCACATTTTGAGGTTTGCAAAGGGTTCTGGGTAACTGAACCTGGTGAAAGCCCCACAAGTCACCCCATCTTGGATTCCCCTAGGTGTCTATTTATGAAAAATGCACAAGTTTGGTAGGTTTTCCTAGGTGCCGGCTGAGCTAGAGGCCAAAATCCACAGCTAGGCACTTTGCAAAAACAGCTCCGATTTCCTTGGGAAATGTGATGTGTCCACGTTGTGTTTTGGGGCACCTCCTGTCACGGGCACTAGGCCTACCTACAAAAGTGAGGTACCATTTTTCTCAGGAGACTTGGGGGAACACTCAGTAGGAGGACATTTGCGACTCCTCTCAGATTCCAGAACTTTCTGTCACCGAAATGTGAGGAAAAATGTTTTGTTTGCCAAATTTTAAGGTTTGCAAAGGCTTCTGGATAACAGAACCTGGTGAAAGCCCCACAAGTCACCCCATCCTGGATTCCCTTAGGTGTGTAGATTTCAAACATGCACATATTTGGTAGGTTTCCCTAGGTGCCGGCTGAGCTAGAGGCCAAAATCCACAGCTAGGCACTTTGCAAAAACAGCTCTGATTTCCTTGGGAAATGTGATGTGTCCACGTTGTCTTTTGGGGCACTTCCTGTCACGGGCACTAGGCCTACCTACAAAAGTGAGGTACTATTTTTCTCAGGAGACTTGGGGGAACACTGGGTAGGAGGGCATTTGCGACTCCTCTCAGCTTCCAAAACTTTCTGTCTCCGAAATGTGAGGAAAAAGTGTTTGTTTTGGCCATATTTTGAGGTTTGCAAAGGATTCTGGGTAACTGAACCTGGTGAAAGCCCCACAAGTCACCCCATCTTGGATTCCCGTAGGTGTCTATTTATGAAAAATGCACAAGTTTGGTAGGTTTTCCTAGGTGCCGGCTGAGCTAGAGGCCAAAATCCACAGCTGGGCACTTTGCAAAAAACAGCTCTGATTTCTTTAGGATAATGTGATGTTTCCATGTTGTGTTTTGGGGCATTATCTGTCGCGGGCACTAGGCCTACCCACACAAGTGTTATACCATTTTTATCTGGAGACTCAGGCCTACGCTGGGTTGGAGGAAATTTGTGGCTCCTCTCAGATTCCAAAACTTTCTGTCACCGAAATGTGAAGAAAAAGTGTTTTTTGGCCACAGTTTGAGGTTTGCAAAGCATTCTGCGTAACGGAACCTTGTGAAAGCCCCAGAAGTCACCGCATCTTGGATTCCCCTAGGTGTCTAGTTTTCCAAAATGCACAGGTTTGCTTGGTTTTCCTAAGTGCTGGCTGAGCTAGAGTCCAAAACCCACAGCTGGGCACTTTGCAAAAAACAGCTCTGATTTCTTTGGGAAAATGTGATGTGTCCACATTGTGTTTTGATGCACTTCCTGTCGCGGGCACTAGGCCTACCCACACAAGTGAGGTACCATTTTTCTTGGGAAACTTGGGGGAACGCTAGGTAGTAGGACATTTGCGGCTCCTCTCAGATTCCAGAACTTTCTGTCACTGAAATGTGAGGAAAAAGGTTTTTTTGGCCACATTTTGAGGTTTGCAAATGATTCCGGGTAACAGAACTGGTGAGAAGCCCACAAGTCACCCCATCTTGGATTCCCTTAGGTGTCTAGATTTAAAAAATGCATATATTTAGTAGGTTTACCTAGGTGCCGGCTGGGCTAGAGGCAAAAATCCACAGCTGGGCACTTTGCAAGAGACAGCTCTGATTTCTTTGGGAAAATGTGATGTGCCCACGCCGTGTTTTGGGGCATTTCCTGTTGTGGGCACTAGGACTCCCACACAAGTTATGTACCATTTTTATCATGAGACTTGGGGGAACACTGAGTAGGAGGACATTTGCGGCTCCTCTCAGATTCCAGAACTTTCTGTCACCGAAATGTGAGGAAAAAGGTTTTTTTTTTGCAAAATGTTGATGTTTGCAAAGGCTTCTGGATAACAGAACCTGGTGAGAACCCCCACAAGTCACCCCATTTTGGATTCCCCTAGGTGTCTAGTTTTCAAAAATGCACATATTTGGTAGATTTACCTAGGTGCCGGCTGAGCAAGAGGCCAAAATCCACAGCTGGGAACTTTGCAAAAAACAGCTCTGATTTCTTTGGGAAAATGTGATGTGTCCACGTCGTGTTTTGGGGCATTTCCTGTCGTGGGCACTAGGCCGACCTAACAAGTTATGTACCATTTTTATCAGGAGACTTAGGGGAACGCTGGGTAGGAGGAAAGTTCTGGCTCCTCTCAGATTCCAAAACTTTCTGTCACCAAAATGTGAGGAAAAAGTGGGTTTTTTGGCCACATTTTGAGGTTTGCAAAGGATTCTGGGTAACTGAACCTGGTGAAAGCCCCACAAGTCACCTCATCTTGGATTCCCCTATGTGTCTATTTATGAAAAATGCACAAGTTTGGTAGGTTTTCCTAGGTGCCGGCTGAGCTAGAGGCCAAAATCCACAGCTAGGCACTTTGCAAAAACAGCTCTGATTTCCTTGGGAAATGTGATGTGTCCACGTTGTGTTTTGGGGCACTTCCTGTCACGGGCACTAGGCCTACCTACAAAAGTGAGGTACCATTTTTCTCAGGAGTCTTGGGGGAACACTCAGTAGGAGGACATTTGCGACTCCTCTCAGATTCCAGAACTTTCTGTCACCGAAATGTGAGGAAAAAGGTTTTTTTTTGCCAAATTTTGAGGTTTGCAAAGGATTCTGGGTAACAGAACGTGGTGAAAGCCCCACAAGTCACCCCATCTTGGATTCCCTTAGGTGTCTAGATTTCAAAAATGCACATATTTGGTAGGTTTCCCTAGGTGCCGGCTGAGCTAGAGGCCAAAATCCACAGCTAGGCACTTTGCAAAAACAGCTCTGATTTCCTTGGGAAATGTGATGTGTGGACGGTGTGTTTTGGGGCACTTCCTGTCACGGGCACCAGGCCTACCTACAAAAGTGAGGTACTATTTTTCTCAGGACACTTGGGGGAACACTGGGTAGGAGGACATTTGCGACTCTTCTCAGATTCCAAAACTTTCTGTCTCTGAAATGTGAGGAAAAAGTGTTTTTTTCTTGGCCACATTTTGAGGTTTGCAAAGGATTCTGGGTAACTGAACCTGGTGAAAGCCCCACAAGTCACCCCATCTTGGATTCCCCTAGGTGTCTATTTATGAAAAATGCACAAGTTTGGTAGGTTTTCCTAGGTGCCGGCTGAGCTAGAGGCCAAAATCCACAGCTAGGCACTTTGCAAAAACAGCTCTGATTTCCTTGGGAAATGTGATGTGTCCACGTTGCGTTTTGGGGCACTTCCTGTCACGGGCACTAGGCCTACCTACAAAAGTGAGGTACCATTTTTCTCAGGAGACTTGGGGGAACACTCATTAGGAGGACATTTGCGACTCCTCTCAGATTCCAGTACTTTCTGTCACCAAAATGTGAGGAAAAATGTTTTTTTTTGCCAAATTTTGAGGTTTGCAAAGGCTTCTGGATAACAGAACCTGGCGAAAGCCCCACAAGTCACTCCATCTTGGATTCCCTTAGGTGTCTAGATTTCAAAAATGCACATATTTGGTAGGTTTCCCTAGGTGCCGGCTGAGCTAGAGGCCAAAATCCACAACTAGGCACTTTGCAAAAACAGCTCTGATTTCCTTGGGAAATGTGATGTGTCCACGTTGTGTTTTGGGGCACTTCCTGTCATGGGCACTAGGCCTACCTACGAAAGTGAGATACCATTTTTCTCAGGAGACTTGGGGGAACACTGGGTAGGAGGGCATTTGCGACTCCTCTCAGATTTCAAAACTTTCTGTCTCCGAAATGTGAGGAAAAAGTGTTTGTTTTGGGCATATTTTGAGGTTTGCAAAGGATTCTGGGTAACTGAACCTGGTGAAAGCCCCCCCAAGTCACACCATCTTGGATTCCCGTAGGTGTCTATTTATGAAAAATGCACAAGTTTGGTAGGTTTTCCTAGGTGCCGGCTGAGCTAGAGGCCAAAATCCACAGCTAGGCACTTTGCAAAAACAGCTCTGATTTCCTTGGGAAATGTGATGTGTCCACGTTGTGTTTTGGGGCACTTCCTGTCACGGGCACTAGGCCTACCTACAAAAGTGAGGTACCATTTTTCTCAGGAAACTTGGGGGAACACTGGGTAGGAGGGCATTTGCGACTCCTCTCAGCTTCCAAAACTTTCTGTCTCCGAAATGTGAGGAAAAAGTGTTTGTTTTGGCCATATTTTGAGGTTTGCAAAGGATTCTGGGTAACTGAACCTGGTGAAAGCCCCACAAGTCACCCCATCTTGGATTCCCGTAGGTGTCTATTTATGAAAAATGCACAAGTTTGGTAGGTTTTCCTAGGTGCCGGCTGAGCTAGAGGCCAAAATCCACAGCTGGGCACTTTGCAAAAAACAGCTCTGATTTCTTTAGGATAATGTGATGTTTCCATGTTGTGTTTTGGGGCATTATCTGTCGCGGGCACTAGGCCTACCCACACAAGTGTTATACCATTTTTATCTGGAGACTCAGGCCAACGCTTGGTTGGAGGAAATTTGTGGCTCCTCTCAGATTCCAAAACTTTCTGTCACCGAAATGTGAAGAAAAAGTGTTTTTTGGCCACAGTTTGAGGTTTGCAAAGCATTCTGCGTAACGGAACCTTGTGAAAGCCCCAGAAGTCACCGCATCTTGGATTCCCCTAGGTGTCTAGTTTTCCAAAATGCACAGGTTTGCTTGGTTTTCCTAAGTGCTGGCTGAGCTAGAGTCCAAAACCCACAGCTGGGCACTTTGCAAAAAACAGCTCTGATTTCTTTGGGAAAATGTGATGTGTCCACATTGTGTTTTGATGCACTTCCTGTCACGGGCACTAGGCCTACCCACACAAGTGAGGTACCATTTTTCTTGGGAAACTTGGGGGAACGCTAGGTAGTAGGACATTTGCGGCTCCTCTCAGATTCCAGAACTTTCTGTCACTGAAATGTGAGGAAAAAGGTTTTTTTTGGCCACATTTAGAGGTTTGCAAATGATTCCGGGTAACAGAACTGGTGAGAAGCCCACAAGTCACCCCATCTTGGATTCCCTTAGGTGTCTAGATTTAAAAAATGCATATATTTAGTAGGTTTACCTAGGTGCCGGCTGGGCTAGAGGCAAAAATCCACAGCTGGGCACTTTGCAAGAGACAGCTCTGATTTCTTTGGGAAAATGTGATGTGCCCACGCCGTGTTTTGGGGCATTTCCTGTTGTGGGCACTAGGACTCCCACACAAGTTATGTACCATTTTTTTAATGAGACTTGGGGGAACACTGGGTAGGAGGACATTTGCGGCTCCTCTCAGATTCCAGAACTTTCTGTCACCGAAATGTGAGGAAAAAGGTTTTTTTTTGCAAAATGTTGATGTTTGCAAAGGCTTCTGGATAACAGAACCTGGTGAGAACCCCCACAAGTCACCCCATTTTGGATTCCCCTAGGTGTCTAGTTTTCAAAAATGCACATATTTGGTAGATTTACCTAGGTGCCGGCTGAGCAAGAGGCCAAAATCCACAGCTGGGCACTTTGCAAAAAACAGCTCTGATTTCTTTGGGAAAATGTGATGTGTCCACGTCGTGTTTTGGGGCATTTCCTGTTGTGGGCACTAGGCCGACCTAACAAGTTATGTACCATTTTTATCAGGAGACTTGGGGGAACGCTGGGTAGGAGGAAAGTTCGGGCTTCTCTCAGATTCCAAAACTTTCTGTCACCGAAATGTGAGGAAAAAGTGTTTTTTTTGGCCACATTTTGAGGTTTGCAAAGGATTCTGGGTAACTGAACCTGGTGAAAGCCCCACAAGTCACCCCATCTTGGATTCCCCTATGTGTCTATTTATGAAAAATGCACAAGTTTGGTAGGTTTTCCTAGGTGCCGGCTGAGCTAGAGGCCAAAATCCACAGCTAGGCACTTTGCAAAAACAGCTCTGATTTCCTTGGGAAATGTGATGTGTCCACGTTGTGTTTTGGGGCACTTCCTGTCACGGGCACTAGGCCTACCTACAAAAGTGAGGTACCATTTTTCTCAGGAGACTTAGGGGAACACTCAGTAGGAGGACATTTGCGACTCCTGTCAGATTCCAGAACTTTCTGTCACCGAAATGTGAGGAAAAAGGTTTTTTTTTTGCCAAATTTCAAGGTTTGCAAAGGATTCTGGGTAACAGAACGTGGTGAAAGCCCCACAAGTCACCCCATCTTGGATTCCCTTAGGTGTCTAGATTTCAAAAATGCACATATTTGTTAGGTTTCCCTAGGTGCCGGCTGAGCTAGAGGCCAAAATCCACAGCTAGGCACTTTGCAAAAACAGCTCTGATTTCCTTGGGAAATGTGATGTGTCGACGTTGTGTTTTGGGGCACTTCCTGTCACGGGCACCAGGCCTACCTACAAAAGTGAGGTACTATTTTTCTCAGGAGACTTGGGGGAACACTGAGTAGGAGGACATTTGCGACTCTTCTCAGATTCCAAAACTTTCTGTCTCTGAAATGTGAGGAAAAAGTGTTTTTTTCTTGGCCACATTTTGAGGTTTGCAAAGGATTCTGGGTAACTGAACCTGGTGAAAGCCCCACAAGTCACCCCATCTTGGATTCCCCTAGGTGTCTATTTATGAAAAATGCACAAGTTTGGTAGGTTTTCCTAGGTGCCGGCTGAGCTAGAGGCCAGAATCCACAGCTGGGCACTTTGCAAAAACAGCTCTGATTTCCTTGGGAAATGTGATGTGTCCACGTTGTGTTTTGGGGCACTTCCTGTCACGGGCACTAGGCCTACCTACAAAAGTGAGGTACCATTTTTCTCAGGAGACTTGGGGGAACACTCAGTAGGAGGACATTTGCGGCTCCTCTCAGATTCCAGAACTTTCTGTCACCGAAATGTGAGGAAAAGTTTTTTTTTGGCCAAATTTTGAGGTTTGCAAAGGCTTCTGGATAACAGAACCTGGTGAAAGCCCCACAAGCCACCCCATCTTGGATTCCATTAGGTGTCTAGATTTAAAAAATGTACATATTTGGTAGGTTTCCCTAGGTGCCGGCTGAGCTAGAGGCCAAAATCCACAGCTAGGCACTTTGCAAAAACAGCTCTGATTTCTTTGGGAAATGTGATGTGTCCACGTTGTGTTTTGGGGCACTTCCTGTCACGGGCACTAGGCCTACCTACAAAAGTGAGGTACCATTTTTCTCAGGAGACTTGGGGGAACACTGGGTAGGAGGACATTTGCGACTCCTCTCAGATTCCAGAACTTTCTGTCACCAAAATGTGAGGAAAAATGTTTTTTTTGCCAAATTTTGAGGTTTGCAAAGGCTTCTGGATAACAGAACCTGGCGAAAGCCCCACAAGTCACTCCATCTTGGATTCCCTTAGGTGTCTAGATTTCAAAAATGCACATATTTGGTAGGTTTCCCTAGGTGCCGGCTGAGCTAGAGGCCAAAATCCACAGCTAGGCACTTTGCAAAAACAGCTCTGATTTCCTTGGGAAATGTGATGTGTCCACGTTGTGTTTTGGGGCACTTTCTGTCATGGGCACTAGGCCTACCTACAAAAGTGAGATACCATTTTTCTCAGGAGACTTGGGGGAACACTGGGTAGGAGGGCATTTGCGACTCCTCTCAGATTTCAAAACTTTCTGTCTCCGAAATGTGAGGAAAAAGTGTTTGTTTTGGCCATATTTTGAGGTTTGCAAAGGATTCTGGGTAACTGAACCTGGTGAAAGCCCCACAAGTCACCCCATCTTGGATTCCCGTAGGTGTCTATTTATGAAAAATGCACAAGTTTGGTAGGTTTTCCTAGGTGCCGGCTGAGCTTGAGGCCAAAATCCACAGCTAGGCACTTTGCAAAAACAGCTCTGATTTCCTTGGGAAATGTGATGTGTCCACGTTGTGTTTTGGGGCACTTTCTGTCATGGGCACTAGGCCTACCTACAAAAGTGAGATACCATTTTTCTCAGGAGACTTGGGGGAACACTGGGTAGGAGGGCATTTGCGACTCCTCTCAGATTTCAAAACTTTCTGTCTCCGAAATGTGAGGAAAAAGTGTTTGTTTTGGCCATATTTTGAGGTTTGCAAAGGATTCTGGGTAACTGAACCTGGTGAAAGCCCCACAAGTCACCCCATCTTGGATTCCCGTAGGTGTCTATTTATGAAAAATGCACAAGTTTGGTAGGTTTTCCTAGGTGCCGGCTGAGCTTGAGGCCAAAATCCACAGCTAGGCACTTTGCAAAAACAGCTCTGATTTCCTTGGGAAATGTGATGTGTCCACGTTGTGTTTTGGGGCACTTCCTGTCACGGGCACTAGGCCTACCTACAAAAGTGAGGTACCATTTTTCTCAGGAAACTTGGGGGAACACTGGGTAGGAGGACATTTGCGACTCCTCTCAGATTCCAAAACTTTCTGTCTCCGAGATGTGAGGAAAAAGTGTTTTTTTTGGCCACATTTTGAGGTTTGCAAATTATTCTGGGTAACTGAACCTGGTAAAAGCCCCACAAGTCACTCCATCTTGGATTCCCCTAGGTGTCTAGTTATGAAAACTGCACAAGTTTGGTAGGTTTTCCTAGGTGCCGGTTGAGCTAGAGGCCAGAATCCAATGGTAGGCACTTTACAAAAACATCTCTGTTTCCTTTGGGAAATGTGATGTGTCCACGTTGTGTTTTGGGGCACTTCCTGTCACAGGCACTAGGCCTACCTACAAAAGTAAGGTACCATTTTTCTCAGGAGACTTGGGGGAACACTCAGTAGGAGGACATGTGCGACTCCTTTCAGATTCCAGAACTTTCTGTCACCGAAATGTGAGGAAAAATGTTTTTTTTGCCAATTTTTGAGGTTTGCTAAGGCTTCTGGACAACAGAACCTGGGGAAAGCCCCACAAGTCACCCTATCTTGGATTCCCTTAGGTGTCTATATTTCAAAAATGCACATATTTGGTAGGTTTCCCTAGGTGCCGGCTGAGCTAGAGGCCAAAACCCACAGCTAGGCACTTTGCAAAAACAGCGCTGATTTCCTTGGGAAATGTGATGTGTCCACGTTGTGTTTTGGGGCACTTCCTGTCACGGGCACTAGGCCTAACTACAAAAGTGAAGTACCTTTTTTCTCAGGAGACTTGGGGGAACACTGGGTAGGAGGACATTTGCGACTCCTCTCAGATTCTAAAACTTTCTGTCTCCGAAATGTGAGGAAAAAGTGTTTTTTTGGCCACATTTTGAGATTTGCAAAGGATTCTGAGTAACTGAACCTGGTGAAAGCCCCACAAGTCACCCCATCTTGGATTCCCCTCGGAGTCTATTTATGAAAAATGCACAAGTTTGGTATGTTTTCCTAGGTGCCGGTTGAGCTAGAGGCCAAAATCCACAGCTAGGCACTTTGCAAAAACAGCTCTGATTTCTTTGGGAAACGTGTTGTGTCCACGTTGTGCTTTGGGGCACTTCCTGTCACGGGCACTAGGCCTACCTACAAAAATGAGGTACCATTTTTCTCAGGAGACTTGGGGGAATACTGGGAAGGAGGACATTTGTGACTCCTCTCAGATTCCAGAACTTTCTGTCACCGAAATGTGAGGAAAAAGGGTTTTTTTTGCCACATTTTGAGGTTTGCAAAGGCTTCTGGATAACAGAACCTGGTGAGAACCTCCACAAGTCACCCCATTGTGGATTCCCCTAGGTGTCTAGTTGTCAAAAATGCACATATTTGGTAGGTTTCCCTAGGTGCCGGCTGAGCTAGAGTCCAAAATCCACAGCTAGGCACTTTGCAAAAAACAGCTCTGATTTCTTTGGGAAAATGTGATGTGTCCACGTTGTGTTTTGGGGCACTTCCTGTGGTGGGCACTAGGCCTGCTCACACAAGTGAGGTACCGTTTTTCTTCGGAGATTAGTGGGAACGCTGGATAGGAGGACATCTGCGGCTCCTCTCACATTCCACAACTTTCTGTCACCGAAATGTGAAGAAAAAGTGTTTTTTGGCCACAGTTTGAGGTTTGCAAAGCATTCTGGGTAACGGAACCTTGTGAAAGCCCCAGAAGTCACCCCATCTTGGATTCCCCTAGATGTCTAGTTTTCCAAAATGCACAGGCTCGCTTGGTTTTCCTAAGTGCCGGCTGAGCTAGAGTCCAAAATCCACAGCTGGGCACTTTGCAAAAAACAGCTCTGATTTCTCTGGGAAAATGTGATGTGTCCACGTTGTGTTTTGGTGCACTTCCTGTCGCGGGCACTAGGCCTACCCACAAAAGTGTGGTACCATTTTTCTTGGGAGACCTGGGGGAACGCTAGGGAGGAGGACATTTGTGGCTCCTCTCAGATTCCAGAACTTTCTGTCACTGAAATGTGAGGAAAAAGGTTTTTTTGGGCCACATTTTGAGGTTTGCAAAGGATTCTGGGTAACAGAACTGGTGAGAAGCCCACAAGTCACCCCATCTTGGAATCCCTTAGGTGTCTAGATTTCAAAAATGCACATATTTGGTAGGTTTCCCTAGGTGCCGGCTAAGCTAGAGGCCAAAATCCACAGCTGGGCACTTTGCAAAAACAGCTCTGATTTCCTTGGGAAATGTGATGTGTCCACATTGTGTTTTGGGGCACTTCCTGTCATGGGCACTAGGCCCACCTACAAAAGTGAGGTACCATTTTTCTCAGGAGACTTGGGGGAACACTGGGTAGGGGGACATTTGCGACTCCTCTCAGATTCCAGAACTTTCTGTCACCGAAATGTGAGGAAAAAGTGTTTTTTTTGCCAAATTTTGAGGTTTGCAAAGGATTCTGGGAACTGAACATGGTGAAAGCCCCATAAGTCACCCCATCTTGGATTCCCCTATGTGTCTATTTATGAAAACTGCACAAGTTTGGTAGGTGTTCCTAGGTGCCGGCTGAGCTAGAGGCCAGAATCGAATGCTAGGCACTTTGCAAAAACAGCTCTGATTCCTTTGGGAAATGTGATGTGTCCACGTTGTGTTTTGGGGCACTTCCTGTCACGGGCACTAGGTCTACCTACAAAAGTGAGGTACCATTTTTCTCAGGAGACCTGGGGGAACACTCAGTAGGAGGACATTTGCGACTCCTCTCAGATTCCAGAACTTTCTGTTACCGAAAAGTGAGGAAAAACGTTTTTTTTGCCAAATTTTGAGGTTTGCAAAGGCTTCTGGACAACAGAACCTGGTGAAAGCCCCACAAGTCACCCCATCTTGGATTCCCTTAGGTGTCTAGATTTAAAAAATGCACATATTTGGTAGGTTTCCCTAGGTTCCGGCTGAGCTAGAGGCCAAAATCCACAGCGAGGCACTTTGCAAAAACAGCTCTGATTTCCTTGGGAAATGTGATGTGTCCACGTTGTGTTTTGGGGCACTTCCTGTCACGGGCACTAGGCCTACCTACAAAAGTGAGGTACCATTTTTCTCAGGAGACTTGGGGGAACAGTGGGTAGGAGGACATTTGCGACTCCTCTCAGATTCCAAAACTTTCTGACTCCAAAATGTGAGGAAAAATTTGTTTTTTTGGCCACATTTTGAGGTTTGCAAAGGATTCTGGGTAACTGAACCTGGTGAAAGCCCCACAAGTCACCCCATCTTGGATTCCCCTAGGTGTCTATTTATGAAAAATGCACAAGTTTGGTAGGTTTTCCAAGTGCCGGCTGAGCTAGAGGCCAAAATCCACAGCTAGGCACTTTGCAAAAACAGCTCTGATTTCCTTGGGAAATGTGATGTGTCCACGTTGTGTTTTGGGGCACTTCCTGTCACGGGCACTAGGCCTACCTACAAAAGTGAAGTACCTTTTTTCTCAGGAGACTTGGGGGAACAGTGGGTAGGAGGACATTTGCGACTCCTCTCAGATTCTAAAACTTTCTGTCTCCGAAATGTGAGGAAAAAGTGTTTTTTTTGGCCACATTTTGAGATTTGCAAAGGATTCTGGGTAACTGAACCTGGTGAAAGCCCCACAAGTCACCCCATCTTGGATTCCCCTCGGAGTCTATTAATGAAAAATGCACAAGTTTGGTAGGTTTTCCTAGGTGCCGGCTGAGCTAGAGGCCAAAATCCACAGCTAGGCACTTTGCAAAAACAGCTCTGATTTCTTTGGGAAATGAGATGTGTCCACGTTGTGCTTTGGGGCACTTACTGTCACGGGCAATAGGCCTACCTACAAAAATGAGGTACCATTTTTCTCAGGAGACTTGGGGGAATACTGGGAAGGAGGGCATTTGTGACTCCTCTCAGATTCCAGAACTTTCTGTCACCGAAATGTGAGGAAAAAGGGTTTTTTTGCCACATTTTGAGGTTTGCAAAGGCTTCTGGATAACAGAACCTGGTGAGATCCCCCACAAGTCACCCCATTGTGGATTCCCCTAGGTGTCTAGTTGTCAAAAATGCACATATTTGGTAGGTTTCCCTAGGTGCCGGCTGAGCTAGAGTCCAAAATCCACAGCTAGGCACTTTGCAAAAAACAGCTCTGATTTCTTTGGGAAAATGTGATGTGTCCACGTTGTGTTTTGGGGCACTTCCTGTCGCGGGCACTAGGCCTGCCCACACAAGTGAGGTACCGTTTTTCTTCGGAGATTTGTGGGAGCGCTGGATAGGAGGACATCTGCGGCTCCTCTCAGATTCCACAACTTTCTGTCACCGAAATGCGAAGAAAAAGTGTTTTTTGGCCACAGTTTGAGGTTTGCAAAGCATTCCGGGTAACGGAACCTTGTGAAAGCCCCAGAAGTCACCCCATCTTGGATTCCCCTAGATGTCTAGTTTTCCAAAATGCACAGGTTCGCTTGGTTTTCCTAAGTGCCGGCTGAGCTAGAGTCCAAAATCCACAGCTGGGCACTTTGCAAAAAACAGCTCTGATTTCTTTGGGAAAATGTGATGTGTCCACGTTGTGTTTTGGTGCACTTCCTGTCGCGGGCACTAGGCCTACCCACAAAAGTGAGGTACCATTTTTCTTGGGAGACTTGGGGGAACGCTAGGTAGGAGGACATTTGTGGCTCCTCTCAGATTCCAGAACTTTCTGTCACTGAAATGTGAGGAAAAAGGTTTTTTTGGGCCACATTTTGAGGTTTGCAAAGGATTCTGGGTAACAGAACTGGTGAGAACCTCCACAAGTCACCCCATTGTGGATTCCCCTAGGTGTCTAGTTGTCAAAAATGCACATATTTGGTAGGTTTCCCTAGGTGCCGGCTGAGCTAGAGTCCAAAATCCACAGCTAGGCACTTTGCAAAAAACAGCTCTGATTTCTTTGGGAAAATGTGATGTGTCCACGTTGTGTTTTGGGGCACTTCCTGTGGTGGGCACTAGGCCTGCTCACACAAGTGAGGTACCGTTTTTCTTCGGAGATTAGTGGGAACGCTGGATAGGAGGACATCTGCGGCTCCTCTCACATTCCACAACTTTCTGTCACCGAAATGTGAAGAAAAAGTGTTTTTTGGCCACAGTTTGAGGTTTGCAAAGCATTCTGGGTAACGGAACCTTGTGAAAGCCCCAGAAGTCACCCCATCTTGGATTCCCCTAGATGTCTAGTTTTCCAAAATGCACAGGCTCGCTTGGTTTTCCTAAGTGCCGGCTGAGCTAGAGTCCAAAATCCACAGCTGGGCACTTTGCAAAAAACAGCTCTGATTTCTTTGGGAAAATGTGATGTGTCCACGTTGTGTTTTGGTGCACTTCCTGTCGCGGGCACTAGGCCTACCCACAAAAGTGTGGTACCATTTTTCTTGGGAGACCTGGGGGAACGCTAGGGAGGAGGACATTTGTGGCTCCTCTCAGATTCCAGAACTTTCTGTCACTGAAATGTGAGGAAAAAGGTTTTTTTGGGCCACATTTTGAGGTTTGCAAAGGATTCTGGGTAACAGAACTGGTGAGAAGCCCACAAGTCACCCCATCTTGGAATCCCTTAGGTGTCTAGATTTCAAAAATGCACATATTTGGTAGGTTTCCCTAGGTGCCGGCTAAGCTAGAGGCCAAAATCCACAGCTGGGCACTTTGCAAAAACAGCTCTGATTTCCTTGGGAAATGTGATGTGTCCACATTGTGTTTTGGGGCACTTCCTGTCATGGGCACTAGGCCCACCTACAAAAGTGAGGTACCATTTTTCTCAGGAGACTTGGGGGAACACTGGGTAGGGGGACATTTGCGACTCCTCTCAGATTCCAGAACTTTCTGTCACCGAAATGTGAGGAAAAAGTGTTTTTTTTGCCAAATTTTGAGGTTTGCAAAGGATTCTGGGAACTGAACATGGTGAAAGCCCCATAAGTCACCCCATCTTGGATTCCCCTATGTGTCTATTTATGAAAACTGCACAAGTTTGGTAGGTGTTCCTAGGTGCCGGCTGAGCTAGAGGCCAGAATCGAATGCTAGGCACTTTGCAAAAACAGCTCTGATTCCTTTGGGAAATGTGATGTGTCCACGTTGTGTTTTGGGGCACTTCCTGTCACGGGCACTAGGTCTACCTACAAAAGTGAGGTACCATTTTTCTCAGGAGACCTGGGGGAACACTCAGTAGGAGGACATTTGCGACTCCTCTCAGATTCCAGAACTTTCTGTTACCGAAAAGTGAGGAAAAACGTTTTTTTTTGCCAAATTTTGAGGTTTGCAAAGGCTTCTGGACAACAGAACCTGGTGAAAGCCCCACAAGTCACCCCATCTTGGATTCCCTTAGGTGTCTAGATTTAAAAAATGCACATATTTGGTAGGTTTCCCTAGGTTCCGGCTGAGCTAGAGGCCAAAATCCACAGCGAGGCACTTTGCAAAAACAGCTCTGATTTCCTTGGGAAATGTGATGTGTCCACGTTGTGTTTTGGGGCACTTCCTGTCACGGGCACTAGGCCTACCTACAAAAGTGAGGTACCATTTTTCTCAGGAGACTTGGGGGAACAGTGGGTAGGAGGACATTTGCGACTCCTCTCAGATTCCAAAACTTTCTGACTCCAAAATGTGAGGAAAAATTTGTTTTTTTGGCCACATTTTGAGGTTTGCAAAGGATTCTGGGTAACTGAACCTGGTGAAAGCCCCACAAGTCACCCCATCTTGGATTCCCCTAGGTGTCTATTTATGAAAAATGCACAAGTTTGGTAGGTTTTCCAAGTGCCGGCTGAGCTAGAGGCCAAAATCCACAGCTAGGCACTTTGCAAAAACAGCTCTGATTTCCTTGGGAAATGTGATGTGTCCACGTTGTGTTTTGGGGCACTTCCTGTCACGGGCACTAGGCCTACCTACAAAAGTGAAGTACCTTTTTTCTCAGGAGACTTGGGGGAACAGTGGGTAGGAGGACATTTGCGACTCCTCTCAGATTCTAAAACTTTCTGTCTCCGAAATGTGAGGAAAAAGTGTTTTTTTTGGCCACATTTTGAGATTTGCAAAGGATTCTGGGTAACTGAACCTGGTGAAAGCCCCACAAGTCACCCCATCTTGGATTCCCCTCGGAGTCTATTAATGAAAAATGCACAAGTTTGGTAGGTTTTCCTAGGTGCCGGCTGAGCTAGAGGCCAAAATCCACAGCTAGGCACTTTGCAAAAACAGCTCTGATTTCTTTGGGAAATGAGATGTGTCCACGTTGTGCTTTGGGGCACTTACTGTCACGGGCAATAGGCCTACCTACAAAAATGAGGTACCATTTTTCTCAGGAGACTTGGGGGAATACTGGGAAGGAGGGCATTTGTGACTCCTCTCAGATTCCAGAACTTTCTGTCACCGAAATGTGAGGAAAAAGGGTTTTTTTGCCACATTTTGAGGTTTGCAAAGGCTTCTGGATAACAGAACCTGGTGAGATCCCCCACAAGTCACCCCATTGTGGATTCCCCTAGGTGTCTAGTTGTCAAAAATGCACATATTTGGTAGGTTTCCCTAGGTGCCGGCTGAGCTAGAGTCCAAAATCCACAGCTAGGCACTTTGCAAAAAACAGCTCTGATTTCTTTGGGAAAATGTGATGTGTCCACGTTGTGTTTTGGGGCACTTCCTGTCGCGGGCACTAGGCCTGCCCACACAAGTGAGGTACCGTTTTTCTTCGGAGATTTGTGGGAGCGCTGGATAGGAGGACATCTGCGGCTCCTCTCAGATTCCACAACTTTCTGTCACCGAAATGCGAAGAAAAAGTGTTTTTTGGCCACAGTTTGAGGTTTGCAAAGCATTCCGGGTAACGGAACCTTGTGAAAGCCCCAGAAGTCACCCCATCTTGGATTCCCCTAGATGTCTAGTTTTCCAAAATGCACAGGTTCGCTTGGTTTTCCTAAGTGCCGGCTGAGCTAGAGTCCAAAATCCACAGCTGGGCACTTTGCAAAAAACAGCTCTGATTTCTTTGGGAAAATGTGATGTGTCCACGTTGTGTTTTGGTGCACTTCCTGTCGCGGGCACTAGGCCTACCCACAAAAGTGAGGTACCATTTTTCTTGGGAGACTTGGGGGAACGCTAGGTAGGAGGACATTTGTGGCTCCTCTCAGATTCCAGAACTTTCTGTCACTGAAATGTGAGGAAAAAGGTTTTTTTGGGCCACATTTTGAGGTTTGCAAAGGATTCTGGGTAACAGAACTGGTGAGAAGCCCACAAGTCACCCCATCTTGGATTCCCTTAGGTGTCTAGATTTCAAAAAGGCACATGTTTGGTAGGTTTCCCTAGGTGCCGGCTGGGCTAGAGGCCAAAATCCACAGCTGGGCTCTTTGCAAAAACAGCTTTGATTTCCTTGGGAAATGTGATGTGTCCACATTGTGTTTTGGGGCACTTCCTGTCATGGGCACTAGGCCTACCTACAAAAGTGAGGTACCATTTTTCTCAGGAGACTTGGGGGAACACTCAGTAGGAGGACATTTGCGACTCCTCTCAGATTCCAGAACTTTCTGTTACCGAAAAGTGAGGAAAAAGTTTTTTTTTTGCCAAATTTTGAGGTTTGCAAAGGCTTCTTGATAACAGAACCTGGTGAAAGCCCCACAAGTCACCCCATCTTGGATTCCCTTAGGTGTCTAGATTTAAAAAATGCACATATTTGGTAGGTTTCCCTAGGTGCCGGCTGAGCTAGAGGCCAAAATCCACAGCTAGGCACTTTGCAAAAACAGCTCTGATATCCTTGGGAAATGTGATGTGTCCACGTTGTGTTTTGGGGCACTTCCTGTCACGGGCACTAGGCCTACCTACAAAAGTGAGGTACCATTTTTCTCAGGAGATTTGGGGGAACACTGGGTAGGAGGACATTTGCGACTCCTCTCAGATTCCAAAACTTTCTGACTCCAAAATGTGAGGAAAAATTGTTTTTTTTGGCCACATTTTGAGGTTTGCAAAGGATTCTGGGTAACTGAACCTGGTGAAAGCCCCGCAAGTCACCCCATCTTGGATTCCCCTAGGTGTCTATTTATGAAAAATGCACAAGTTTGGTAGGTTTTCCAAGTGCCGGCTGAGCTAGAGGCCAAAATCCACAGCTAGGCACTTTGCAAAAACAGCTCTGATTTCCTTGGGAAATATGATGTGTCCACGTTGTGTTTTGGGGCACTTCCTGTCACGGGCACTAGGCCTGCCCACACAAGTGAGGTACCGTTTTTCTTCGGAGATTAGTGGGAACGCTGGATAGGAGGACATCTGCGGCTCCTCTCAGATTCCACAACTTTCTGTCACCGAAATGTGAAGAAAAAGTGTTTTTTGGCCACAGTTTGAGGTTTGCAAAGCATTCTGGGTAACGGAACCTTGTGAAAGCCCCTGAAGTCACACCATCTTGGATTCCCCTAGATATCTAGTTTTCCAAAATGCACAGGTTCGCTTGGTTTTCCTAAGTGCCGGCTGAGCTAGAGTCCAAAATCCACAGCTGGGCACTTTGCAAAAAACAGCTCTGATTTCTTTGGGAAAATGTGATGTGTCCACGTTGTGTTTTGGTGCACTTCCTGTCGCGGGCACTAGGCCTACCCACAAAAGTGAGGTACCATTTTTCTTGGGAGACCTGGGGGAACGCTAGGTAGGAGGACATTTGTGGCTCCTCTCAGATTCCAGAACTTTCTGTCACTGAAATGTGAGGAAAAAGGTTTTTTTGGGCCACATTTTGAGGTTTGCAAAGGATTCTGGGTAACAGAACTGGTGAGAAGCCCACAAGTCACCCCATCTTGGATTCCCTTAGGTGTCTAGATTTCAAAAATGCACATATTTGGTAGGTTTCCCTAGGTGCCGGCTGGGCTAGAGGCCAAAATCCACAGCTGGGCACTTTGCAAAAACAGCTCTGATTTCCTTGGGAAATGTGATGTGTCCACATTGTGTTTTGGGGCACTTCCTGTCATGGGCACTAGGCCTACCTACAAAAGTGAGGTACCATTTTTCTCAGGAGACTTGGGGGAACACTGGGTAGGGGGACATTTGCGACTCCTCTCAGATTCCAGAACTTTCTGTCACCGAAATGTGCGGAAAAAGTGTTTTTTTTGCCAAATTTTGAGGTTTGCAAAAGATTCTGGGAACTGAACCTGGTGAAAGCCCCATAAGTCACCCCATCTTGGATTCCCCCTATGTGTCTATTTATGAAAACTGCACAAGTTTGGTAGGTGTTCCTAGGTGCCGGCTGAGCTAGAGGCCAGAATCCAATGCTAGGTACTTTGCAAAAACAGCTCTGATTCCTTTGGGAAATGTGATGTGTCCACGTTGTGTTTTGGGGCACTTCCTGTCACGGGCACTAGGCCTACCTACAAAAGTGAGGTACCATTTTTCTCAGTAGACCTGGGGGAACACTCATTAGGAGGACATTTGCGACTCCTCTCAGATTCCAGAACTTTCTGTTACCGAAAAGTGAGGAAAAACGTTTTTTTTTGCCAAATTTTGAGGTTTGCAAAGGCTTCTGGACAACAGAACCTGGTGAAAGCCCCACAAGTCACCCCATCTTGGATTCCCTTAGGTGTCTAGATTTAAAAAATGCACATATTTGGTAGGTTTCCCTAGGTTCCGGCTGAGCTAGAGGCCAAAATCCACAGCTAGGCACTTTGCAAAAACAGCTCTGATTTCCTTGGGAAATCTGATGTGTCCACGTTGTATTTTGGGGCACTTCCTGTCACGGGCACTAGGCCTACCTACAAAAGTGAGGTACCATTTTTCTCAGGAGACTTGGGGGAACAGTGGGTAGGAGGACATTTGCGACTCCTCTCAGATTCCAAAACTTTCTGTCTCCGAAATATGAGGAAAAAGTGTTTTTTTTGGCCACATTTTGAGGTTTACAAAGGATTCTGGGTAACTGAACCTGGTGAAAGCCCCACAAGTCACTCCATCTTGGATTCCCCTTAGGTGTCTATTTATGAAAACTGCACAAGTTTGGTAGGTTTTCCTAGGTGCCGGCTGAGCTAGAGGCCAGAATCCAATGCTAGGCACTTTGCAAAAACAGCTCTCATTCCTTTGGGAAATGTGATGTGTCCACGTTGTGTTTTGGGGCACTTCCTGTCACGGGCACTAGGCCTACCTACAAAAGTGAGGTACCATTTTTCTCAGGAGACTTGGGGGAACACTCAGTAGGAGGACATGTGTGACTCCTCTCAGATTCCAAAACTTTCTGTCACCAAAATGTGAAGAAAAAGTGTTTTTGGCCACAGTTTGAGGTTTGCAAAGCATTCTGGGTAACTGAACCTGGTGAAAGCCCCAGAAGTCACCCCATCTTGGATTCCCCTAGGTGTCTAGTTTTCCAAAATGCACAGGTTTGCTTGGTTTTCCTAAGTGCCGGCTGAGCTGGAGTCCAAAATCCACAGCTGGGCACTTTGCAAAAAACAGCTCTGATTTCTTTGGGAAAATGTGATGTGTCCACGTTGTGTTTTGGTACACTTCCTGTCGCGGGCACTAGGCCTACCCACACAAGTGAGGTACCATTTTTCTTGGGAGACTTGGGGGAACGCTAGGTAGGAGGACATTTGCGGCTCCTCTCAGATTCCAGAACTTTCTGTCACCGAAATATGAGGAAAAATATTTTTTTTTTGCCAAATTTTGAGGTTTGCAAAGGCTTCTGGTTAACAGAACCTGGTGAAAGCCCCACAAGTCATCCCACCTTGGATTCCCTTAGGTGTCTAGATTTAAAAAATGCACATATTTGGTAGGTCTCCATAGGTGCCGGCTGAGCTAGAGGCCAAAATCCACAGCTAGGCACTTTGCAAAAACAGCTCTGATTTCCTTGGGAAATGTGATGTGTCCACGTTGTGTTTTAGGGCACTTCCTGTCACGGGCACTAGGCCTACCTACAAAAGTGAGGTACCATTTTTCTCAGGAGACTTGGGGGAACACTGGGTAGGAGGGCATTTGCGACTCCGCACAGATTCCAAAACTTTCTGTCTCCGAAATGTGAGGAAAAAGTGTTTGTTTTGGCCATATTTTGAGGTTTGCAAAGGATTCTGGGTAACTGAACCTGGTGAAAGCCCCACAAGTCACCCCATCTTGGATTCCCGTAGGTGTCTATTTATGAAAAATGCACAAGTTTGGTAGGTTTTCCTAGGTGCCGGCTGAGCTAGAGGCCAAAATCCACAGCTGGGCACTTTGCAAAAACAGCTCTGATTTCCTTGGAAAATGTGATGTGTCCACGTTGTGTTTTGGGGCACTTCCTGTCACGGGCACTAGGCCTACCTACAAAAGTGAGGTACCATTTTTCTCAGGAAACTTGGGGGAACACTGGGTAGGAGGACATTTGCGACTCCTCTCAGATTCCAAAACTTTCTGTCTCCGAAATGTGAGGAAAAAGTGTTTTTTTTGGCCACATTTTGAGGTTTGCAAATTATTCTGGGTAACGTAACCTGGTAAAAGCGCCACAAGTCACTCCATCTTGGATTCCCCTAGGTGTCTAGTTATGAAAACTGCACAAGTTTGGTAGGTTTTCCTAGGTGCCGGTTGAGCTAGAGGCCAGAATCCAATGGTAGGCACTTTACAAAAACAGCTCTGATTCCTTTGGGAAATGTGATGTGTCCACGTTGTGTTTTGGGGGCACTTCCTGTCACGGGCACTAGGCCTACCTACAAAAGTAAGGTACCATTTTTCTCAGGAGACTTGGGGGAACACTCAGTAGGAGGACATGTGCGACTCCTTTCAGATTCCAGAACTTTCTGTCACCGAAATGTGAGGAAAAATGTTTTTTTTGCCAATTTTTGAGGTTTGCTAAGGCTTCTGGACAACAGAACCTGGTGAAAGCCCCACAAGTCACCCCATCTTGGATTCCCTTAGGTGTCTATATTTCAAAAATGCACATATTTGGTAGGTTTCCCTAGGTGCCGGCTGAGCTAGAGGCCAAAACCCACAGCTAGGCACTTTGCAAAAACAGCTCTGATTTCCTTGGGAAATGTGATGTGTCCAGGTTGTGTTTTGGGGCACTTCCTGTCACGGGCACTAGGCCTACCTACAAAAGTGAAGTACCTTTTTTCTCAGGAGACTTGGGGGAACACTGGGTAGGAGGACATTTGCGACTCCTCTCAGATTCTAAAACTTTCTGTCTCCGAAATGTGAGGAAAAAGTGTTTTTTTTTGGCCACATTTTGAGATTTGCAAAGGATTCTGGGTAACTGAACCTGGTGAAAGCCCCACAAGTCACCCCATCTTGGATTCCCCTCGGAGTCTATTAATGAAAAATGCAAAAGTTTGGTAGGTTTTCATAGGTGCCGGCTGAGCTAGAGGCCAAAATCCACAGCTAGGCACTTTGCAAAAACAGCTCTGATTTCTTTGGGAAAGGAGATGTGTCCACGTTGTGCTTTGGGGCACTTACTGTCACGGGCAATAGGCCTACCTACAAAAATGAGGTACCATTTTTCTCAGGAGTCTTGGGGGAATACTGGGAAGGAGGGCATTTGTGACTCCTCTCAGATTCCAGAACTTTCTGTCACCGAAATGTGAGGAAAAAGGGTTTTTTTGCCACATTTTGAGGTTTGCAAAGGCTTCTGGATAACAGAACCTGGTGAGAACCCCCACAAGTCACCCCATTGTGGATTCCCCTAGGTGTCTAGTTGTCAAAAAGGCACATATTTGGTAGGTTTCCCTAGGTGCCGGCTGAGCTAGAGTCCAAAATCCACAGCTAGGCACTTTGCAAAAAACAGCTCTGATTTCTTTGGGAAAATGTGATGTGTCCACGTTGTGTTTTGGGGCACTTCCTGTCGCGGGCACTAGGCCTGCCCACACAAGTGAGGTACAGTTTTTCTTCGGAGATTTGTGGTAGCGCTGGATAGGAGGACATCTGCGGCTCCTCTCAGATTCCACAACTTTCTGTCACCGAAATGTGAAGAAAAAGTGTTTTTTGGCCACAGTTTGAGGTTTGCAAAGCATTCTGGGTAACGGAACCTTGTGAAAGCCCCAGAAGTCACCCCATCTTGGATTCCCCTAGATGTCTAGTTTTCCAAAATGCACAGGTTCGCTTGGTTTTCCTAAGTGCCGGCTGAGCTAGAGTCCAAAATCCACAGCTGGGCACTTTGCAAAAAACAGCTCTGATTTCTTTGGGAAAATGTGATGTGTCCACGTTGTGTTTTGGTGCACTTCCTGTCGCGGGCACTAGGCCTACCCACAAAAGTGAGGTACCATTTTTCTTGGGAGACTTGGGGGAACGCTAAGTAGGAGGACATTTGTGTCTCCTCTCAGATTCCAGAACTTTCTGTCACTGAAATGTGAGGAAAAAGGTTTTTTTGGGCCACATTTTGAGGTTGCAAAGGATTCTGGGTAACAGAACTGGTGAGAAGCCCACAAGTCACCCCATCTTGGATTCCCTTAGGTGTCTAGATTTCTAAAATGCACATGTTTGGTAGGTTTCCCTAGGTGCCGGCTGGGCTAGAGGCCAAAATCCACAGCTGGGCACTTTGCAAAAACAGCTCTGATTTCCTTGGGAAATGTGATGTGTCCACATTGTGTTTTGGGGCACTTCCTGTCATGGGCACTAGGCCTACCTACAAAAGTGAGGTACCATTTTTCTCAGGAGACTTGGGGGAACACTCAGTAGGAGGACATTTGCGACTCCTCTCAGATTCCAGAACTTTCTGTTACCGAAAAGTGAGGAAAAAGGTTTTTTTGGGCCACATTTTGAGGTTGCAAAGGCTTCTGGATAACAGAACCTGGCGAAAGCCCCACAAGTCACCTCATCTTGGATTCCCTTAGGTGTCTTGATTTAAAAAATGCACATATTTGGTAGGTTTCCCTAGGTGCCGGCTGAGCTAGAGGCCAAAATCCACAGCTAGGTACTTTGCAAAAACAGCTCTGATTTCCTTGGGAAATGTGATGTGTCCACGTTGTGTTTTGGGGCACTTCCTGTCACGGGCACTAGGCCTACCTACAAAAGTGAGGTACCATTTTTCTCAGGAGACTTGGGGGAACACTGGGTAGGAGGACATTTGCGACTCCTCTCAGATTCCAAAACTTTCTGACTCCAAAATGTGAGGAAAAATTGTTTTTTTTGGCCACATTTTGAGGTTTGCAAAGGATTCTGGGTAACTGAACCTGGTGAAAGCCCCACAAGTCACCCCATCTTGGATTCCCCTAGGTGTCTATTTATGAAAAATGCACAAGTTTGGTAGGTTTTCCA
Organism: Pleurodeles waltl; assembly: GCF_031143425.1. Lineage (NCBI taxonomy): Eukaryota > Metazoa > Chordata > Amphibia > Caudata > Salamandridae > Pleurodeles > Pleurodeles waltl. The sequence continues at coordinate 473,619,852 of NC_090448.1, forward strand.
AGTGCCGGCTGAGCTAGAGGCCAAAATCCACAGCTAGGCACTTTGCAAAAACAGCTCTGATTTCCTTGGGAAATATGATGTGTCCACGTTCTGTTTTGGGGCACTTCCTGTCACGGGCACTAGGCCTACCTACAAAAGTGAGGTACCATTTTTCTCAGGAGACTTGGGGGAACACTGGGTAGGAGGACATTCGAAACTCCTCTCAGATTCCAAAACTTTCTGTCTCCGAAATGTGAGGAAAAAGTGTTTTTTTTGGCCACATTTAGAGGTTTACAAAGGATTCTGGGTAACTGAACCTGGTGAAAGCCCCAGAAGTCACCCCATCTTGGATTCCCCTAGGTGTCTAGTTTTCCAAAATGCACAGGTTTGCTTGGTTTTCCTAAGTGCCGGCTGAGCTGGAGTCCAAAATCCACAGCTGGGCACTTTGTAAAAAACAGCTCTGATTTCTTTGGGAAAATGTGATGTGTCCACGTTGTGTTTTGGTACACTTCCTGTCGCGGGCACTAGGCCTACCCACACAAGTGAGGTACCATTTTTCTTGGGAGACTTGGGGGAACGCTAGGTAGGAGGACATTTGCGGCTCCTCTCAGATTCCAGAACTTTCTGTCACCGAAATATGAGGAAAAAGATTTGTTTTTTGCCAAATTTTGAGGTTTGCAAAGGCTTCTGGATAACAGAACCTGGTGAAAGCCCCACAAGTCACCCCACCTTGGATTCCCTTAGGTGTCTAGATTTAAAAAATGCACATATTTGGTAGGTTTCCCTAGGTGCCGGCTGAGCTAGAGGCCAAAATCCACAGCTAGGCACTTTGCAAAAACAGCTCTGATTTCCTTGGGAAATGTGATGTGTCCACATTGTGTTTTAGGGCACTTCCTGTCACGGGCACTAGGCCTACCTACAAAAGTGAGGTACCATTTTTCTCAGGAGACTTGGGGGAACACTGGGTAGGAGGACATTTGCGACTCCTCTCAGATTCCCAAACTTTCTGTCTCCGAAATGTGAGGAAAAAGTGTTTTTTTTGGCCACATTTTGAGGTTTGCAAAGGATTCTGGGTAACTGAACCTGGTGAAAGCCCCACAAGTCACTCCATCTTGGATTCCCCTAGGTGTGTATTTATGAAAACTGCACAAGTTTGGTAGGTTTTCCTAGGTGCCGGCTGAGCTAGAGGCCAGAATCCAATGCTAGGCACTTTGCAAAAACAGCTCTGATTCCTTTGAGAAATGTGATGTGTCCACGTTGTGTTTGGGGGCACTTCTTGTCACGGGCACTAGGCCTACCTACAAAAGTGAGGTACCATTTTTCTCAGGAGACTTGGGGGAACACTCAGTACGAGGACATGTGCGACTCCTCTCAGATTCCAGAACTTTCTGTCACCGAAATGTGAGGAAAAATGTTTTTTTTGCCAAATTTTGAGGTTTGCAAATGCTTCTGGATAACAGAACCTGGTGAAAGCCCCACAAGTCACCTCATCTTGGATTCCCTTAGGTGTCTTGATTTAAAAAATGCACATATTTGGTAGGTTTCCCTAGGTGCCGGCTGAGCTAGAGGCCAAAATCCACAGCTAGGTACTTTGCAAAAACAGCTCTGATTTCCTTGGGAAATGTGATGTGTCCACGTTGTGTTTTGGGGCACTTCCTGTCACGGGCACTAGGCCTACCTACAAAAGTGAGGTACCATTTTTCTCAGGAGACTTGGGGGAACACTGGGTAAGAGAACATTTGCGACTCCTCTCAGATTCCAAAACTTTCTGTCTCCGAAATGTGAGGAAAAAGTGTTTTTTTTGGCCACATTTTGAGGTTTGCAGAGGATTCTGGGTAACTGAACCTGGTGAAAGCCCCGCAAGTCACCCCATCTTGGATTCCCCTAGGTGTCTATTTATGAAAAATGCAGAAGTTTGGTAGGTTTTCCTAGGTGCCGGCTGAGCTAGAGGCCAAAATCCACAGCTAGGCACTTTGCAAAAACAGCTCTGATTTCTTTCGGAAATGTGATGTGTCCACGTTGTGCTTTGGGGTACCTCCTGTCACGGGCACTAGGCCTACCTCCAAAAGTGAGGTACCATTTTTCTCAGGAGACTTGGGGGAACACTGGGAAAGAGGACCTTTGCGACTCCTCTCAGATTCCAGAACTTTCTGTCACCGAAATGTGAGGAAAAAGGGTTTTTTTTGGCAAATTTTGAGGTTTGCAAAGGCTTCTTGATAACATAACCTGGTGAGATCCCCCACAAGTCACCCCATTTTGGATTCCCCTAGGTGTCTAGTTGTCACAAATGCACATATTTGGTAGGTTTCCCTAGGTGCTGGCTGAGCTAGAGGCCAAAATCCACAGCTAGGCACTTTGCAAAAAACAGTTCTGATTTCTTTGGGAAAATATGATGTGTCCACGTGGTGTTTTGGGGCACTTCCTGTTGCGGGCACTAGGCCTACCCACACAAGTGAGATACCGTTGTTCTTTGGAGATTTGTGGGAACGCTGCATAGGAGGACACCTGCGGCTCCTCTCAGATTCCACAACTTTCTGTCACCGAAATGTGAGGAAAAAGGGTTTTTTTGGCCACATTTTGAGGTTTGCAAAGGATTCTGGGTAACAGAACCTGGTGAGAACCCGACAAGTCGCCTCATCTTGGATTCCACTAGGTTTCTAGTTTTCAAAAGTGCACAGGTTTGGTAGGTTTCCCTAAATGTCGGCTGAGCTAGAGGCCAAATCCCACAGCTAGGCACTTTGCCAAAAACAGCTCTGATTTCTTTAGGATAATGTGATGTGTCCATGTTGTGTTTTGGGGCATTATCTGTCGTGGGCACTAGGCCTACCCACACAAGTGATATACCATTTTTATCTGGAGACTCAGGGCAACGCTGGGAAGGAGGAAATTTGTGGCTCCTCTCAGATTCCCAAACTTTCTGTCATCGAAATGTGAAGAAAAAGTGTTTTTTGGCCACAGTTTCAGGTTTGCAAAGCATTCTGGGTAACGGAACCTTGTGAGAGCCCCAGAAGTAACCCCATCTTGGATTCCCCTAGGTGTCTAGTTTTCCAAAATGCACAGGTTTGCTTGGTTTTCCTAAGTGCCGGCTGAGCTAGAGTCCAAAATCCACAGCTGGGCACTTTGCAAAAAACAGCTCTGATTTCTTTGGGAAAATGTGATGTGTCCACGTTGTGTTTTGGTGCACTTCCTGTCGCGGGCACTAGGCCTACCCACACAAGTGAGGTACCATTTTTCTTGGGAGACTTGGGGGAACGCTAGGTAGGAGGACATTTGTGGCTCCTCTCAGGTACCAGAACTTTCTGTCACTGAAATGTGAGGAAAAAGGTTTTTTTGGGACACATTTTGAGGTTTGCAAAGGATTCTGGGTAACAGAACTGGTGAGAAGCCCACAAGTCACCCCATCTTGGATTCCCTTAGGTGTCTAGATTTAAAAAATGCACATATTTGGTAAGTTTCCCTAGGTGCCGGCTGGGCTGGAGGCCAAAATCCACAGCTGGGCACTTTGCAAAAATAGCTCTGATTTCCTTGGGAAATGTGATGTGTCCACGTTGTGTTTTGGGGCACTTCCTGTCACGGGCACTAGGCCTACCTACAAAAGTGAGGTACCATTTTTCTCAGGAGACTTAGGGGAACACTGGGTAGGGGGACATTTGCGACTCCTCTCAGATTCCAGAACTTTCTGTCACCGAAATGTGAGGAGAAAGGGTTTTTTTGGCCACATTTTGAGGTTTGCAAAGGATTCTGGGTAACAGAACCTGGTGAGAACCCGACAAGTCGCCTCATCTTGGATTCCACTAGGTTTCTAGTTTTCAAAAGTGCACAGGTTTGGTAGGTTTCCCTAAATGTCGGCTGAGCTAGAGGCCAAATCCCACAGCTAGGCACTTTGCCAAAAAGAGCTGTGATTTCTTTAGGATAATGTGATGTGTCCATGTTGTGTTTTGGGGCATTATCTGTCGCGGGCACTAGGCCCACCCACACAAGTGATATACCATTTTTATCTGGAGACTCAGGGCAACGCTGGGAAGGAGGAAATTTGTGGCTCCTCTCAGATTCCAAAACTTTCTGTCACCGAAATGTGAAGAAAAAGTGTTTTTTGGCCACAGTTTCAGGTTTGCAAAGCATTCTGGGTAACGGAACCTTATGAGAGCCCCAGAAGTAACCCCATCTTGGATTCCCCTAGGTGTCTAGTTTTCCAAAATGCACAGGTTTGCTTGGTTTTCCTAAGTGCCGGCTGAGCTAGAGTCTAAAATCCACAGCTGGGCACTTTGCAAAAAACAGCTCTGATTTCTTTGGGAAAATGTGATGTGTCCACGTTGTGTTTTGGTGCACTTCCTGTCACGGGCACTAGGCCTACGCACACAAGTGAGGTACCAATTTTCTTGGGAGACTTGGGGGAACGCTAGGTAGGAGGACATTTGTGGCTCCTCTCAGATTCCAGAACTTTCTGTCACTGAAATGTGAGGAAAAAGGTTTTTTTGGGACACATTTTGAGGTTTGCAAAGGATTCTGAGTAACAGAACTGGTGAGAAGCCCACAAGTCACCCCATCTTGGATTCCCTTAGGTGTCTAGATTTAAAAAATGCACATATTTGGTAGGTTTCCCTAGGTGCCGGCTGGGCTGGAGGCCAAAATCCACAGGTGGGCACTTTGCAAAAATAGCGCTGATTTCCTTGGGAAATGTGATGTGTCCACGTTGTGTTTTGGGGCACTTCCTGTCACGGGCACTAGGCCTACCTACAAAAGTGAGGTACCATTTTTCTCAGGAGACTTAGGGGAACACTGGGTAGGGGGACATTTGCGACTCCTCTCAGATTCCAGAACTTTCTGTCACCGAAATGTGAGGAGAAAGGTTTTTTTTTGCCAAATTTTGAGGTTTGCAAAGTATTCTGGGTAACTGAACCTGGTGAAAGCCCCACAAGTCACCCCATCTTGGATTCCCCTAGGTGTCTATTTATGAAAAATGCACAAGTTTGGTATGTTTTCCAAGTGCCGGCTGAGCTAGAGGCCAGAATCCAATGCTAGGCACTTTGCAAAAACAGCTCTCATTCCTTTGGGAAATGTGATGTGTCCACGTTGTGTTTTGGGTCACTTCCTGTCACGGGCACTAGGCCTACCTACAAAAGTGAGGTACCATTTTTCTCAGGAGACTTGGGGGAACACTCAGTAGGAGGACATGTGTGACTCCTCTCAGATTCCAGAACTTTCTGTCACTGAAATGTGAGGAAAAAGCATTTTTTTGGCCACATTTTGAGGTTTGCAAATGATTCCGGGTAACAGAACTGGTGAGAAGCCCACAAGTCACCCCATCTTGGATTCCCTTAGGTGTCTAGATTTAAAAAATGCACATATTTGGTAGGTTTCCGTAGGTGCCGGCTGGGCTGGAGGCCAAAATCCACAGCTGGGCACTTTGCAAGAGAGAGCTCTGATTTCTTTGGGAAAATGTGATGTGCCCACGCCATGTTTTGGGGCATTTCCTGTCGTCGGCACTAGGCCTCTCACACAAGTTATGTACTATTTTTATCAGGAGACTTGGGGGAACACTGGGTAGGAGGACATTTGCGGCTCCTCTCAGATTCCAGAACTTTCTGTCACCGAAATGTGAGGAAAAAGGTTTTTTTGTGCAAAATGTTGATGTTTGCAAAGGCTTCTGGGTAACAGAACCTGGTGAGAACCCCCACAAGTCACCCCATTTTGGATTCCCCTAGGTGTCTAGTTTTCAAAAATGCACATATTTGGTAGATTTCCCTAGGTGCCGGCTGAGCAATAGGCCAAAATCCACAGCTGGGCACTTTGCAAAAAACAGCTCTGATTTCTTTAAGATAATGTGATGTGTCCATGTTGTGTTTTGGGGCATTATCTGTCGCGGGCACTAGGCCTACCCACACAAGTGATATACCATTTTTATCTGGAAACTCAGGGCAACGCTGGGTAGGAGGAAATTTGTGGCTCCTCTCAGATTCCAAAACTTTCTGTCACCGAAATGTGAAGAAAAATTGTTTTTTGGCCACAGTTTGAGGTTTGCAAAGCATTCTGGGTAACGGAACCTCGTGAAAGCCCCAGAAGTGACCCCATCTTGGATTCCCCTAGGTGTCTAGTTTTCCAAAATGCACAGGTTTGCTTGGTTTTCCTAAGTGCCGGCTGAGCTAGAGTCCAAAATCCACAGCTGGGCACTTTGCAAAAAACAGCTCTGATTTCTTTGGGAAAATGTGATATGTCCACGTTGTGTTTTGGTGCACTTCCTGTCGCGGGCACTAGGTCTACCCACACAAGTGAGGTACCATTTTTCTTGGGAGACTTGGGGGAACGCTAGGTTGGAGGACATTTGCGGCACCTCTCAGATTCCAGAACTTTCTGTCACTGAAATGTGAGGAAAAAGGTTTTTTTTGGCCACATTTTGAGGTTTGCAAAGGATTCTGGGTAACAGAACTGGTGAGAAGCCCACAAGTCACCCCATCTTGGATTCCCTTAGGTGTCTAGATTTAAAAAATGCCCATATTTGGTAGGTTTCCCTAGGTGCCGGCTGGGCTAGAGTCCAAAATTCACAGCTTTGCACTTTGCAAAAGACAGCTCTGATTTCTTTGGGAAAATGTGATGTGCCCACGCCGTGTTTTTGGGCATTTCCTGTCGTGGGCACTAGGCCTCCCACACAAGTTATGTACCATTTTTATCAGGAGACTTGGGGGAACACTGGGTAGGAGGACATTTGCGGCTCATCTCAGATTCCAGAACTTTCTGTCACCGAAATGTGAGGAAAAAGGTTTTTTTGTGCAAAATTTTGATGTTTGCAAAGTCTTCTGCATAATAGAACCTGGTGAGAACCCCCACAAGTCACCCCATTTTGGATTCCCCTAGGTGTCTAGTTTTCATAAATGCACATATTTGGTAGATTTCCCTAGGTGCCGGCTGAGCAAGAGGCCAAAATCCACAGCTGGGCACTTTGCAAAAAACAGCTCTGATTTCTTTGGGAAAATGTGATGTGTCCACGTCGTGTTTTGGGGGATTTCCTGTTGTGGGCACTAGGCCTACCCACACAAGTTATGTACCATTTTTATCAGGAGAGTAAGGGGAATGCTTGGTAGGAGGAAATTTCTGGCTCCTCTCAGATTCTAAAACTTTCTGTCACCGAAATGTGAGGAAAAAGTGTTTTTTTTGGCCACATTTTGAGGTTTGCAAAGGATTCTAGGTAACTGAACCTGGTGAAAGCCCCACAAGTCACCCCATCTTGGATTCCCCTAGGTGTCTATTTATGAGAAATGCACAAGTTTGGTAGGTTTTCCTAGGTGCCGGCTGAGCTAGAGCCCAAAATCCACAGCTAGGGACTTTGCAAAAACAGCTCTGATTTCTTTGGGAAATGTGATGTGTCCACGTTGTGCTTTGGGGCACTTCCTGTCACGGGCACTAGGCCTACCTACAAAAGTGAGGTACCATTTTTCTCAGGAGACTTGGGGGAACACTGGGAAGGAGGACATTTGGGACTCCTCTCAGATTCCAGAACTTTCTGTCACCGAAATGTGAGGAAAAAGGTTTTTTTTTTGCCAAATTTTGAAGTTTGCAAAGGCTTCTGGATAACAGAACCTGGTAAGAACCCCCACAAGTTACCCCATTTTGGATTCCCCTAGGAGTCTAGTTTTGAAAAATGAACATATTTGGTAGGTTTCCCTAGGTGCCGGTTTTGCTAGAGGCCAAAATCCACAGCTGGGCACTTTGCAAAAAACAGCTCTGATTTCTTTGGGAAAATGTGATGTGTCCACGTTGTGTTTTGGGGCATTTCCTGTCGTGGGCACTAGGCCTACCCACACAAGTTATGTACCATTTTTATCAGGAGACTTGGGGGAACACTGGGTAGGACGACATTTGCGGCTCCTCTCAGATTCCAGAACTTTCTGTCACCGAAATGTGAGGAAAAAGGTTTTTTTTTGCCAAATTTTGAGGTGTGCAAAGGCTTCTGGACAACAGAACGTGGTGAGAACCCCCACAAGTCACCCCATCTTGGATTCCCTTAGGTGTCTAGATTTAAAAAATGCACATGTTTGGTAGGTTTCCCTAGGTGCCGGCTGAGCAAGAGGCCAAAATCCACAGCTGGGCACTTTGCAGAAAACAGCTCTGATTTGTTTGGGAAATGTGATGTGTCCACGTCGTGTTTTGGGGCATTTCTTGTCGTGGGCACTAGGCCTACCCACACAAGTTATGTACCATTTTTATCAGGAGACTTGGGGGAACACTGGGTAGGAGGACATTTCTGGCTCCTCTCAGATTCCAAAACTTTCTGTCTCCGAAATGTGAGGAAAATGTGTTTTTTTTGGCCACATTTTGAGGTTTGCAAAGGATTCTGTGTAACTGAACCTGGTGAAAGCCCCACAAGTCACCCCATCTTGGATTCCCCTAGGTGTCTATTTATGAAAAATGCACAAGTTTGGTAGGTTTTCCTAGGTGCCGGCTGAGCTAGAGGCCAAAATCCACAGCTAGTCACTTTGCAAAAACAGCTCTGATTTCCTCGGGAAATGTGATGTGTCCACGTTGTGTTTTGGGGCACTTCCTGTCACGGGCACTAGGCCTACCTATAAAAGTGAGGTACCATTTTTCTCAGGAGACTTGGGGGAACACTGGGTAGGAGGACATTTGCGACTCCTCTCAGATTCTAAAACTTTCTGTCTCCGAAATGTGAGGAAAAAGTGTGTTTTTTGGCCTCATTTTGAGGTTTGCAAAGGATTCTGGGTAACTGAACCTGGTGAAAGACCCACAAGTCACCCCATCTTGGATTCCCCTAGGTGTCTATTTATGAAAAATGCACAAGTCTGGTAAGTTTTCCTAGGTGCCGGTTGAGCTAGAGGCCAAAATCCACAGCTGGGCACTTTGCAAAAAACAGCTCTGATTTCTTTGGGAAAATGTGATGTGTCCAGGTTGTGTTTTGGGGCACTTCCTGTCGTGGGCACTAGGCATACCCACACAAGTGAGGTACTGTTTTTCTTCGGAGATTTGTGGGAACGCTGTATAGGAGGACCTCTGCGGCTCCTCTCAGATTCCACAACTTTCTGTCACCGAAATGTGAGGAAAAAGGGTTTTTTTGGCCACATTTTGAGGTTTTCTAAGGATTCTGGGTAACAGAACCTGGTGAGAACCCGACAAGTCACCTCATCTTGGATTCCACTCGGTTTCTAGTTTTCAAAAGTGTACAGGTTTGGTAGGTTTCCCTAAATGTCGGCTGAGCTAGAGGCCAAAATCCACATCTAGGCACTTTGCCAAAAACAGCTCTGATTTCTTTAGGATAATGTGATGTGTCTATGTTGTGTTTTGGGGGCATTATCTGTCGCGGGCACTAGGCCTACCCACACAAGTGATATACCATTTTTATCTGGAGACTCAGGGCAATGCTGGGTAGGAGGAAATTTGTGGCTCCTCTCAGATTCCAAAACTTTCTGTCACCGAAATGTGAAGAAAAACTTTTTTGGCCACAGTTTGAGGTTTGCAAAGCATTCTGGGTAACCGAACCTTGTGAAAGCCCCAGAAGTCACCCCATCTTGGATTCCCCTAGGTGTCTAGTTTATCAAAATGCACAGGTTTGCTTGGTTTTCCTAAGTGCCGGCTGAGCTAAAGTCCAAAATCCACAGCTGGGCACTTTGCAAAAAACAGCTCTGATTTCTTTGGGAAAATGTGATGTGTCCAAGTTGTGTTTTGGTGCACTTCCTGTCGCGGGCACTAGGCCTACCCACACAAGTGAGGTACCATTTTTCTTGGGAGACTTGGGGGAACGCTAGGTAGGAGGACATTTGTGGCTCCTCTCAGATTCCAGAACTTTCTGTCACTGAAATGTGAGGAAAAAGGTTTTTTTGGCCCACATTTTGAGGTTTGCAAAGGATTCTGGGTAACAGTACTGGTGAGAAGCCCACAAGTCACCCCATCTTGGATTCCCTTAGGTGTCTAGATTTAAAAAATGCACATATTTGGTAGGTTTCCCTAGGTGCCGGCTGGGCTAGAGGCCAAAATCCACAGCTGGGCAATTTGCAAAAAACAGCTCTGATTTCTTTGGGAAAATGTGATGTGTCCACGTCGTGTTTTGGGGCATTTCCTGTCGTGGGCACTAGGCCCACCCACACAAGTTATGTACCATTTTTATCAGGAGACTTGGGGGAACACTGGGTAGGAGGACATTTGCGGCCCCTCTCAGATTCCAGAACTTTCCGTCTCCGAAATGTGAGGAAAAAGGGGTATTTTTGCCAAATTTTGAGGTTTGCAAAGTATTCTGGGTAACTGAACCTGGTGAAAGCCCCACAAGTCACCCCATCTTGGATTCCCCTAGGTGTCTATTTATGAAAAATGCACAAGTTTGGTTGGTTTTCCTAGGTGCCGGCTGAGCTAGAGGCCAAAATCCACAGCTACACACTTTGCAAAAACAGCTCTGATTTCCTTGGGAAATGTGATGTGTCCACATTGTGTTTTGGGGCACTTCCTGTCACGGGCACTAGGCCTACCTACAAAAGTGAGGTACCATTTTTCTCAGGAGACTTGGGGGAACACTGGGAAGGAGGACATTTCCGGCTCCTCTCAGATTCCAGAACTTTCTGTCACTGAAATGTGAGGAAAAAGTTTTTTTTGGGCTACATTTTGAGGTTTGCAAAGGATTCTGGGTAACAGAACTGGTGAGAAGCCCACAAGTCACCCCATCTTGGATTCCGTTAGGTGTCTAGATTTAAAAAATTCACATATTTGGTAGGTTTCCCTAGGTGCCAGCTGGGCTAGAGGCCAAAATCCACAGCTGGGCACTTTGCAAAAAACAGCTCTGATTTCTTTGGGAAAATGTGATGTTTCCACGTCGTGTTTTGGGGCATTTCCTGTCGTGGGCACTAGGCCTACCAACACAAGTTATGTACCATTTTTATCAGGAGACTTGGGGGAACACTGGGTAGGAGGACATTTGCGGCTCCTCTTAGATTCCAGAACTTTGTCACCGAAATGTGAGGAAAAAGGTTTTTTTGGCCACATTTTGAGGTTTGCAAAGGATTCTGGGTAACTGATCCTGGTGAAAGCCCACAAGTCACCCCATCTTGGATTCCCCTAGGTGTCTATTTATGAAAAATGCACAAGTCTGGTAGGTTTTCCTAGGTGCCAGCTGAGCTAGAGGCCAAAATCCACAGCTAGGCACTTTGCAAAAACAGCTCTGATTTCTTTGGGAAATGTGATGTGTCCACGTTGTGCTTTGGGGCACTTCCTGTCACGGGCACTAGGCCTACCTACAAAAGTGAGGTACCATTTTTCTCAGGAGACTTGGGGGAACACTGGGAAGGAGGACATTTGGGACTCCTCTCAGATTCCAGAACTTTCTGTCACCGAAATGTGAGGAAAAAGGTTTTTTTTTTGCCAAATTTTGAAGTTTGCAAAGGCTTCTGGATAACAGAACGTGGTGAGAACCCCCACAAGTCACCCCATCTTGGATTCCCTTAGGTGTCTAGATTTAAAAAATGCACATGTTTGGTAGGTTTCCCTAGGTGCCGGCTGAGCAAGAGGCCAAAATCCACAGCTGGGCACTTTGCAGAAAACAGCTCTGATTTGTTTGGGAAATGTGATGTGTCCACGTCGTGTTTTGGGGCATTTCTTGTCGTGGGCACTAGGCCTACCCACACAAGTTATGTACCATTTTTATCAGGAGACTTGGGGGAACACTGGGTAGGAGGACATTTCTGGCTCCTCTCAGATTCCAAAACTTTCTGTCTCCGAAATGTGAGGAAAATGTGTTTTTTTTGGCCACATTTTGAGGTTTGCAAAGGATTCTGTGTAACTGAACCTGGTGAAAGCCCCACAAGTCACCCCATCTTGGATTCCCCTAGGTGTCTATTTATGAAAAATGCACAAGTTTGGTAGGTTTTCCTAGGTGCCGGCTGAGCTAGAGGCCAAAATCCACAGCTAGTCACTTTGCAAAAACAGCTCTGATTTCCTCGGGAAATGTGATGTGTCCACGTTGTGTTTTGGGGCACTTCCTGTCACGGGCACTAGGCCTACCTATAAAAGTGAGGTACCATTTTTCTCAGGAGATTTGGGGGAACACTCAGTAGGAGGACATTTGCGACTCCTCTCAGATTCTAGAACTTTCTGTCACCGAAATGTGAGGAAAATTTGTTTTTTGCCAAATTTTGAGGTTTGCAAAGGCTTCTAGATAACAGAACCTGGTGAAAGCCCCACAAGTCAACCCATCTTGGATTCCCTTAGGTGTCTAGATTTCAAAAATGCACATATGTGGTAGGTTTCCCTAGGTGCCGGCTGAGCTAGAGGCCAAAATCCACAGCTGGGCAACTTGTAAAAAACAGCTCTGATTTCTTTAGGATAATGTGATGTGTCCATGTTGTGTTTTGGGGCATTATCTGTTGCGGGCACTAGGCCTACCCACACAAGTGATATACCATTTTTATCTGGAGACTCAGGGCAACGCTGGCTAGGAGGAAATTTGTGGCTCCTCTCAGATTCCAAAACTTTCTGTCACCGAAATGTGAAGAAAAAGTGTTTTTTGGTCACAGTTTGAGGTTTGCAAAGCATTCTGGGTAATGGAACCTTGTGAAAGCCACAGAAGTCACCCCATCTTGGATTCCCATAGGTGTCTAGTTTTCCAAAATGCACAGGTTTGCTTGGTTTTCCTAAGGGCCGGATGAGCTAGAGTCCAAAATCCACAGCTGGGCACTTTGCAAAAAACAGCTCTGATTTGTTTGAGAAAATGTGATGTGTCCACGTTGTGTTTTGGTGCACTTCCTGTCGCGGGCACTAGGCCTACCCACACAAGTGAGGTACCATTTTTCTTGGGAGACTTGGAGGAATGCTAGGTAGGAGGACATTTGCGGCTCCTCTCAGATTCCAGAACTTTCTGTCACTAAAATGTGAGGAAAAAGGGTTTTTTTTGGCCACATTTTGAGGTTTGCAAAGGATTCTGGGTAACTGAACATGGTGAAAGCCCCACAAGTCACCCCATCTTGGATTCCCCTAGATGTCTAGTTTAAAAAAATGCACAAGTTAAAAATGCACAGGTTTGGTAGGTTTTCCTAGGTGCCGGCTGGGCTAAAGGCCAAAATCCACAGCTGGGCACTTTGCTAAAAACAGCTCTGATTTCTTTGGGAAAATGTGATGTGTCTACGGTTTTGGGGCATTTCCTGTCGTGTTTTTTTTGGCCACATTTTGAGTTTTGCAAAGGATTCTGGGTAACTGAACCTGGTGAAAGCCCCACATGTCACCCCATCTTGGATTCCCCTATGTGTCTATTTATGAAAAATGCACAAGTTTGGTAGGTTTTCCTAGGTGCCGGCTGAGCTAGAGGCCAAAATCCACAGCTAGGCACTTTGCAAAAACAGCTGTGATTCCTTTGGGAAATGTGATGTGTCCACGTTGTGTTTTAGGGCACTTCCTGTCATGGGTATTAGGCCTTCCTACAAAAGTGAGGTACCATTTTTCTCAGGAGACGTAGGAGAACACTGGGTAGGAGGACCTTTGCGACTCCTTTCAGATTCCAGAACATTCTGTCACAGAAATGTGAGGACAAAGGTTTTTTTTGCCAATTTTTGAGGTTTGCAAAGGCTTCTGGATAACAGAACCTGGTGAGAACCCCCACAAGTCACCCCATTGTGGATTCCCCTAGGTGCGTAGTTTTCAAAAATGCACATATTTGGTAGGTTTCCCTAGGTGCCGGCTGAATTAGAGGCCAAAATCCACAGCTGGGCACTTTGGAAACAACAGCTCTGATTTCTTTGGCAAAATGTGATGTGTCCACGTTGTGTTTTGGTGCACTTCCTGTCGCGGGCACTAGGCCTACCCACACAAGTGATATTCCATTTTTATCTGGCGCCTCAGGGGAACGCTGGGTAGGAGGAAATTTGTGGCTCCTCTCAGATTCCAAAACTTTCTGTCACCGAAATGTGAATAAAAAGTGTTTTTTTGGCCACAGTTTGAGGTCTGCAAAGCATTCTGGGTTACGGAACCTTGTGAAAGCCCCAGAAGTCACCCCATCTTGGATTCCCCTAGGTGTCTAGTTTTAAAAAATGCACAGGTTTGCTTGGTTTTCCTAGGCGCCTGCTCAGCTGGAGTCCAAAGTCCACAGCTGGGCACTTTGCAAAAAAACGCTCTGATTTCTTTGGGAAAATGTGATGTGTCCACGTTGTGTTTTGGGTGCACTTCCTGTCGCGGGCACTAGGCCTACCCACACAAGTGAGGTACCATTTTTCTTGGGAGACTTGGGCGAAAGCTAGGTAGGAGGTCATTTGCGGCTCCTCTCAGATTCCAGAACTTTCTGTCACAGAAATGTGAGGAAAAAGGGTTTTTTTGGCCACATTTTGAGGTTTGCAAAGGATTCTGGGTAACAGAACTGGTGAGAACACCACAAGTCACCCCATCTTGGATTCCCTTAGGTGTCTAGATTTAAAAAATGCACATATTTAGTAGGTTTCCCTAGGTGCCGGCTGGGCTAGAGGCCAAAATCCCCAGCTGGGCACTATGCTAAAAACAGCTCTGATTTCTTTGGGAAAATGTGATGTGTCCACGTCGTGTTTTGGGGGCATTTCCTGTCGGGGGCACTAGGCCTACCCACACAAGTTATGTACCTTTTGTGTCAGGAGCCTTAGGGGAACGCTGGGTAGGAGGAAATTTCTGGCTCCTCTCAGATTCCAAAACTTTCTGTCACCGAAATGTGAGGAAAAAGTGTTTTTTTTGGCCACATTTTGAGGTTTGCAAAGGATTCTGGGTAACAGAACCTGGTGAAAGCCCCACAAGTCACCCCATCTTGGATTCCCCTAGGTGTCTATTTATGAAAAATGCATAGGTTTGGTAGGTTTTCCTAGGTGCCGGCTGAGCTAGAGGCAAAATTCCAATGCTAGGCACTTTGCAAAAACAGCTCTGATTCCTTTGGGAAATGTGATATGTCCACGTTGTGTTTTACAGCACTTCCTGTCATGGGTATTAGGCCTTCCTACAAAAGTGAGGTACCATTTTTCTCAGGAGACTTGGGGGAACACTGGGTAGGAGGACATTTGCGACTCCTCTCATATTCCAGAACTTTCTGTCACCGAAATGTGAGGACAAAGGTTTTTTTTGCCAAATTTTGAGGTTTGCAAAGGCTTCTGGATAACAGAACCTGGTGAGAACCCCCACAAGTCCCCCCATTTTGGATTCCCCTAGGTGCCTAGTTTTCAAAAATGCACATATTTGGTAGGTTTCCCTAGGTGTCGGCTGAATTAGAGGCCAAAATCCACAGCTGGGCACTTTGGAAAAAACAGCTCTGATTTCTTTGGGAAAACGTGATGTGTCCATGTTGTGTTTTGGGGCACATCCTGTCGCGGGCACTAGGCCTACCCACACAAGTGAGGTACCGTTTTTCTTCGGAGATTTATGGGAACGCAGGATAGGAGTACATCTGTGGCTCCTCTCAGATTCCACAACTTTCTGTCACCGAAATGTGAGGAAAAAGGATTTTTTGGGCCACATTTTGAGGTTTGCAAAGGATTCTGGGTAACAGAACCTGGTGAGATCCCGACAAGTCACCTCATCTTGGATTCCACTAGGGTTCTAGTTTTTAAAAGTGCACAGGTTTGGCAGGTTTCTTTAAGTGTCGGCTGAGTTAGAGGCCAAAATCCACAGCTAGGCACTTTGCCAAAAACAGCTCTGATTTCTTTAGGAAAATGTGATGTGTCCACGTTGTGTTTTTGGGGTATTATCTGTCGCGGGCACTAGGCCTACCCACACAAGTGATATACCATTTTTATCTGGAGACTCAGGGCAATGCTGGGTAGGAGGAAATTTGTGGATCCTCTCAGATTCCAAAAGTTTCTGTCACCGAAATGTGAAGAAAAAGTATTTTTTTGGCCACAGTTTGAGGTCTGCAAAGCATTCTGGGTAACGGAACATTGTGAAATCCCCAGAAGTCACCCTATCTTGGATTCCCCTAGGTGTTTAGTTTTCAAAAATGCACAGGTTTGCTTGGTTTTCCTAGGTGCCGGCTGAGCTAGAGTCCAAAATCCACAGCTGGGCACTTTGCAAAAAACAGCTCTGATTTCTTTGGCAAAATGTGATGTGTCCACGTTGTGTTTTGGTGCACTTCCTGTCGCGGGCACTAGGCTTACCCACACAAGTGAGGTACCATTTTTCTTGGGAGACTTGGGGGAACACTAGGTAGGAGGACATTTGCGGCTCCTCTCAGATTCCAGAACTTTCTCTCACTGAAATGTGGGGAAAAAGGGTTTTTTGGCCACATTTTGAGGTTTGCAAAGGATTCTGGGTAACAGAACCTGGTGAGAACCCCCACAGGTCACCCCATTTTGGATTCCCCTAGGTGTCTAGTTTTCAAAAATGCACATATTTGGAAGGTTTCCCTAGGTGCTGGCTGAGCCAGAGGCCAAAATCCACAGCTGGGCACTTTGCAAAAAAAAGCTCTGATTTCTTTGGGAAAATGTGATGTGTCCATGTTGTGTTTTGGGGCACTTCCTGTCACGGGCACTAGGCCTATCCACACAAGTGAGGTACTGTTTTTCTTCGGAGATTTGTGGGAACACTGGATAGGAGGACATTTGCGGCTCCTCTCAGATTCCACAACTTTCTGTCACCAAAATGTGATGAAAAAGTTTTTTTTGGGCCACATTTTGAGGTTTGCAAAGGATTCTGGGCAACAAAACCTGGTGAGAACCTGACAAGTCACCTCATCTTGGATTCCACTAGGTTTCTAGTTTTCAAAAGTGCAGAGGTTTGGTAGGAGTCCCTAGGTGCCGGCTGAGCTAGAGGCCAAAATCCACAGCTAGGCACTTTGTAAAAACAGCTCTGATTTCTTTGGGAAAATGTGATGTGTCCGCGTTGTGTTTTGGTGCACTTCCTGTCGCGGGCACTAGGCATACCCACACAAGTGAGGTACCATTTTTCTTGGGAGACTTGGGGGAAAGCTAGGTAGGAGGACATTTGCGGCTCCTCTCAGATTCCAGAACTTTCTGTCATTGAAATGTGAGGAAAAATGATTTTTTTGGCCACAGTTTGAGGTGTGCAAAGCATTCTGGGTAACGGAACCTGGTGAAGGCCCCAGAAGTCACCCCATCTTGGATTCCCCTAGGTGTCTAGTTTTAAAAAATGCACAGGTTTGCTTGGTTTTCATAGGTGCCGGCTGAGCTAGAGTCCAAAGTCCACAGCTGGGCACTTTGCAAAAAACAGCTCTGATTTCTTTGGGAAAATGTGATGTGTCCACGTTGTGTTTTGGTGCACATCCTGTCGCGGGCACTAGGCCTACCCACACAAGTGAGGTACCATTTTTCTTGGGAGACTTGGGGGAACGCTAGGCAGGAGGACATTTGCGGCTCCTCTCAGATTCCAGAACTTTCTGTCACTGAAATGTGAGGAAAAAGGGTTTTTTTGGCCACATTTTGAGGTTTGCAAAGGATTCCGGGTAACAGAACTGGTGAGAACACCACAAGTCACCCCATCTTGGATTCCCTTAGGTGTCTAGATTTAAAAAATGCACATATTTGGTAGGTTTCCCTAGGTGCCGGCTGGGCTAGAGGCCAAAATCCACAGCTAGGCACTTTGCCAAAAACAGCTCTGATTTCTTTAGGAAAATGTGATGTGTCCATGTTGTGTTTTGGGGCATTATCTGTCGCGGGCACTAGGCCTACCCACACAAGTGATATACCATTTTTTCTGGAGACTTAGGGGAATGCTGGGTAGGAGGAAATTTCTTGCTCCTCTCAGATTCCAAAACTTTCTGTCACCGAAATGTAAGAAAAAAGTGTTTTTTTTGGCCACATTTTGAGGTTTGCAAAGGATTCTGGGTAACGGAACCATGTGAAAGCCCCAGAAGTCACCCCATCTTGGATTCCCCTAGGTGTCTAGTTTAAAAAAATGCACAGGTTTGCTTGGTTTTCCTAGGCGCCTGCTGAGCTGGAGTCCAAAGTCCACAGCTGGGCACTTTGCAAAAAACAGCTCTGATTTCTTTGGGAAAATGTGATGTGTCCACGTTGTGTTTTGGTGCACTTCCTGTCGCGGGCACTAGGCCTACCCACACAAGTGAGGTACCATTTTTCTTGGGAGACTTGGGGGAACACTAGGTAGGAGGACATTTGCGGCTCCTCTCAGATTCCAGAACTTTCTGTCACTGAAATGTGGGGAAAAAGGGTTTTTGGGCCACATTTTGAGGTTTGCAAAGGATTCTGGGTAACAGAACTGGTGAGAGCCCCACAAGCCACCCCATCGTGGATTCCCTTAGGTGATTCCCTTAGGTGTCTAGATTTCAAAAATGCACATATTTGGTCGGTTTCCCTAGGTGCCGGCTGGGCTAGAGGCCAAAATCCACAGCTAGGCACTTTGCTAAAAACAGCTCTGATTTCTTTAGGAAAATGTGATGTGTCCACGTTGTGTTTTGGGGCATTATCTGTCACGGGCACTAGGCCTACCCACACAAGTGATATACCATTTTTATCTGGAGCCTCAGGGCAACGCTGGGTAGGATGAAATTTGTGGCTCCTCTCAGATTCCAAAACTTTCTGTCACCGAAATGTGAATAAAAAGTGTTTTTTTGGCCACAGTTTGAGGTCTGCAAAGCATTCTGGGTAACGGAACCATGTGAAAGCCCCAGAAGTCACCCCATCTTGGATTCCCCTAGGTGTCTAGTTTAAAAAAATGCACAGGTTTGCTTGGTTTTCCTGGGCGCCTGCTGAGCTGGAGTCCAAAGTCCACAGCTGGGCACTTTGCAAAAAACAGCTCTGATTTCTTTGGGAAAATGTGATGTGTCCATGTTGTGTTTTGGTGCCCTTCCTGTCGCGGGCACTAGGCCTACCCACACAAGTGAGGTACCATTTTTCTTGGGAGACTTGGGGGAACACTAGGTAGGAGGACATTTGCGGCTTCTCTCAGATTCCAGAACTTTCTGTCACTGAAATGTGGGGAAAAAGGGTTTTTGGGCCACATTTTGAGGTTTGCAAAGGATTCTGGGTAACAGAACTGGTGAGAACCCCACAAGTCACCCCATCGTGGATTCCCTTAGGTGATTCCCTTAGGTGTCTAGATTTCAAAAATGCACATATTTGGTCGGTTTCCCTAGGTGCCGGCTGGGCTAGAGGCCAAAATCCACAGCTGGGCACTTTGCAAAAACAGCTCTGATTTCTTTGGGAAAATGTGATGTGTCCACATTGTGTTTTGGGGCATTTCCTGTCACGGGCACTAGGCCTTCCTACAATAGTGAGACATCATTTTTCTCAGGAGACTTAGGGGAACACTGGGTAGGGGGACATTTGCGACTCCTCTCAGATTCCAGAACTTTCTCTCACCGAAATGTGAGGAAAAAGGGTTTTTGTGCCAAATTTTGAGGTTTGCAAAGGCTTCTGGATAACAGAATCTGGTGAGAACCCCCACAGGTCACCCCATTTTGGATTCCCCTAGGTGTCTAGTTTTCAAAAATGCACATATTTGGAAGGTTTCCCTAGGTGCTGGCTGAGCTAGAGGCCAAAATCCACAGCTGGGCACTTTGCAAAAAAAAGCTCTGATTTCTTTGGGAAAATGTGATGTGTCCAGGTTGTGTTTTGGGGCACTTCCTGTCGCGGGCACTAGGCCTATCCACACAAGTGAGGTACCGTTTTTCTTCAGAGATTTGTGGGAACGCTGGATAGGAGGACATTTGCGGCTCCTCTCAGATTCCACAACTTTCTGTCACCAAAATGTGAGGAAAAAGGTTTTTTTTTACCACATTTTGAGGTTTGCAAAGGATTCTGGGTAACAGAACCTGGTGAGAACCAGACAAGCCACCTCATCTTGGATTCCACTAGGTTTCTAGTTTTCAAAAGTGCAGAGGTTTGGTAGGTTTCCCTAGGTGCCGGCTGAGCTAGAGGCCAAAATCCACAGCTAGGCACTTTGTAAAAACAACTCTGATTTCTTTGGGAAAATGTGATGTGTCCGCTTTGTGTTTTGGTGCACTTCCTGTCGCGGGCACTAGGCATACCCACACAATTGAGGTACCATTTTTCTTGGGAGACTTGGGGGAAAGCTAGGTAGGAGGACATTTGCGGCTCCTCTCAGATTCCAGAACTTTCTGTCACTGAAATGTGAGGAAAAAGGTTTTTTTTGGCCACAGTTTGAGGTCTGCAAAGCATTCTGGGTAACGGAACCTGGTGAAAGCCCCAGAAGTCACCCCATCTTGGATTCCCCTAGGTGTCTAGTTTTAAAAAATGCACAGGTTTGCTTGGTTTTCATAGGTGCCGGCTGAGCTAGAGTCCAAAGTCCACAGCTGGGCACTTTGCAAAAAACAGCTCTGATTTCTTTGGGAAAATGTGATGTGTCCACGTTGTGTTTTGGTGCACTTCCTGTCGCGGGCACTAGGCCTACCCACACAAGTGAGGTACCATTTTTCTTGGGAGACTTGGGGGAACTCTAGGTAGGAGGACATTTGCGGCTCCTCTCAGATTCCAGAACTTTCTGTCACTGAAATGTGAGGAAAAAGGGTTTTTTTTGACCACATTTTGAGGTTTGCAAAGGATTCTGGGTAACAGAACTGGTGAGAACACCACAAGTCACCCCATCTTGGATTCCCTTAGGTGTCTAGATTTAAAAAATGCACATATTTGGTAGGTCTCCCTAGGTGCCGGCTGGTCTAGAGGCCAAAATCCACAGCTGGCCACTATGATAAAAACAGCTCTGATTTCTTTGGGAAAATGTGATGTGTCCACTTCGTGTTTTGGGACATTTCCTGTCGTGGGCACTAGGCCTACCCACACAAGTTATGTACCATTTCTATCAGGAGACTTAGGGGAATGCTGGGTAGGAGGAAATTTCTGGCTCCTCTCAGATTCCAAAACTTTCTGTCACCGAAATGTGAGGAAAAAGTGCTTTTTTTGGCCACATTTTGAGGTTTGCAAAGGATTCTGGGTAACAGAACCTGGTGAAAGCCCCACAAGTCACCCCATCTTGGATTCCCCTAGGTGTCTATTTATGAAAAATGCATAAGTTTGGTAGGTTTTCCTAGGTGCCGGCTGAGCTAGAGGCAAAATTCCAATGCTAGGCACTTTGCAAAAACAGCTCTGATTCCTTTGGGAAATGTGATGTGTCCACGTTGTGTTTTACGGCACTTCCTGTCATGGGTATTAGGCCTTCCTACAAAAGTGAGGTACCATTTTTCTCAGGAGACTTGGGGGAACACTGGGTAGGAGGACATTTGCGACACCTCTCATATTCCAGAACTTCCTGTCACCGAAATGTGAGGACAAAGGTTTTTTTTGCCAAATTTTGAGGTTTGCAAAGGCTTCTGGATAACAGAACCTGGTGAGAACCCCCACAAGTCACCCCATTTTGGATTCCCCTAGGTGCCTAGTTTTCAAAAATGCACATATTTGGTAGGTTTCCCTAGGTGCCGGCTGCATTAGAGGCCAAAATCCACAGCTGGGCACTTTGGAAAAAACAGCTCTGATTTCTTTGGGAAAACGTGATGTGTCCATGTTGTGTTTTGGGGCACTTCCTGTCGCGGGCACTAGGCCTACCCACACAAGTGAGGTACCGTTTTTCTTCGGAGATTTATGGGAACACAGGATAGGAGTACATCTGTGGCTTCTCTCAGATTCCACAACTTTCTGTCACCGAAATGTGAGGAAAAGGATTTTTTGGGCAACATTTTGAAGTTTGCAAAGGATTCTGGGTAACAGAACCTGGTGAGATCCCGACAAGTCACCTCATCTTGGATTTCACTAGGTTTCTAGTTTTCAAAAGTGCACAGGTTTGGCAGGTTTCTTTAAGTGTCGGCTGAGTTAGAGGCCAAAATCCACAGCTAGGCACTTTGCCAAAAACAGCTCTGATTTCTTTAGGAAAATGTGATGTGTCCACGTTGTGTTTTTGGGGTATTATCTGTCGCGGGCACTAGGTCTACCCACACAAGTGATATACCATTTTTATCTGGAGACTCAGGGCAATGCTGGGTAGGAGGAAATTTGTGGATCCTCTCAGATTCCAAAAGTTTCTGTCACCGAAATGTGAAGAAAAAGTGTTTTTTTGGCCACAGATTGAGGTCTGCAAAGCATTCTGGGTAACGGAACATTGTGAAATCCCCAGAAGTCACCCTATCTTGGATTCCCCTAGGTGTTTAGTTTTCAAAAATGCACAGGTTTGCTTGGTTTTCCTAGGTGCCGGCTGAGCTAAAGTCCAAAATCCACAGCTGGGCACTTCGCAAAAAACAGCTCTGATTTCTTTGGCAAAATGTGATGTGTCCACGTTGTGTTTTGGTGCACTTCCTGTCGCGGTCACTAGGCTTACCCACACAAGTGAGGTACCATTTTTCTTGGGAGACTTGGGGGAACACTAGGTAGGAGGACATTTGCGGCTCCTCTCAGATTCCAGAACTTTCTGTCACTGAAATGTGGGGAAAAAGGTTTTTTTGGCCACATTTTGAGGTTTGCAAAGGATTCTGGGTAACAGAACTGGTGAGAACCCCACAAGTCACCCCATCGTGGATTCCCTTAGGTGTCTAGATTTCAAAAATGCACATATTTGGTAGGTTTCCCTAGGTGCCGGCTGGGCTACAGGCCAAAATCCACAGCTGGGCACTTTGCAAAAACAGCTCTGATTTCTTTGGGAAATGTGATGTGTCCACATTGTGTTTTGGGGCATTTCCTGTCACGGCACTAGGCCTACCTACAAAAGTGAAGCACCATTTCTCTCAGGAGACTTAGGGGAACACTGGGTAGGGGGACATTTGCGACTCCTCTCAGATTCCAGAACTTTCTGTCACCGAAATGTGATGAAAAAGGGTTTCTGTGCCAAATTGTGAGGTTTGCAAAGGCTTCTGGATAACAGAACCTGGTGAGAACCCCCACAGGTCACCCCATTTTGGATTCCCCTAGGTGTCTAGTTTTAAAAAATGCACATATTTGGAAGGTTTCCCTAGGTGCTGGCTGAGCTAGAGGCCAAAATCCACAGCTGGGCACTTTGCAAAAAAAAGCTCTGATTTCTTTGGGAAAATGTGATGTGTCCACGTTGTGTTTTGGGGCACTTCCTGTCATGGGCAGTAGGCCTATCCACACAAGTGAGGTACTGTTTTTCTTCGGAGATTTGTGGGAACGCTGGATAGGAGGACATTTGCGGCTCCTCTCAGATTCCACAACTTTCTGTCACCAAAATGTGATGAAAAAGTTTTTTTTTGGCCACATTTTGAGGTTTGCAAAGGATTCTGGGTAACAGAACCTGGTGAGAACCCGACAAGTCACCTCATCTTGGATTCCACTAGGTTTCTAGTTTTCAAAAGTGCAGAGGTTTGGTAGGTGTCCCTAGGTGCCGGCTGAGCTAGAGGCCAAAATCCACAGCTAGGCACTTTGTAAAAACAGCTCTGATTTCTTTGGGAAAATGTGATATGTCCGCGTTGTGTTTTGGTGCACTTCCTGTCGCGGGCACTAGGCATACCCACACAAGTGAGGTACCATTTTTCTTGGGAGACTTGGGGGAAAGCTTGGTAGGAGGACATTTGCGGCTCCTCTCAGATTCCAGAACTTTCTGTCACTGAAATGTGAGGAAAAATGATTTTTTTGGCCACAGTTTGAGGTGTGCAAAGCATTCTGGGTAACGGAACCTGGTGAAGGCCCCAGAAGTCACCCCATCTTGGATTCCCCTAGGTGTCTAGTTTTAAAAAATGCACAGGTTTGCTTGGTTTTCATAGGTGCTGGCTGAGCTAGAGTCCAAAGTCCACAGCTGGGCACTTTGCAAAAAACAGCTCTGATTTCTTTGGGAAAATGTGATGTGTCCACTCTGTATTTTGGGGCACATCCTGTCGCGGGCACTAGGCCTACCCACACAAGTGAGGTACCATTTTTCTTGGGAGACTTGGGGGAACGCTAGGTAGGAGGACATTTGCGGCTCCTCTCAGATTCCAGAACTTTCTGTCACTGAAATGTGAGGAAAAAGGGTTTTTTTGGCCACATTTTGAGGTTTGCAAAGGATTCCGGGTAACAGAACTGGTGAGAACAGCACAAGTCACCCCATCTTGGATTCCCTTAGGTGTCTAGATTTAAAAAATGCACATATTTGGTAGGTTTCCCTAGGTGCCGGGTGGGCTAGAGGCCAAAATCCACAGCTAGGCACTTTGCCAAAAACAGCTCTGATTTCTTTAGGAAAATGTGATGTGTCCACGTTGTGTTTTGGGGCATTATCTGTCGCGGGCACTAGGCCTACCCACACAAGTGATATACCATTTTTATCTGGAGACTTAGGGGAATGCTGGGTAGGAGGAAATTTCTGACTCCTCTCAGATTCCAAAACTTTCTGTCACCGAAATGTGAGAAAAAAGTGGGTTTTTTGGCCACATTTTGAGGTTTGCAAAGGATTCTGGGTAACAGAACCTGGTGAGAACCCGACAAGTCACCTCATCTTGGATTCCACTAGGTGTCTAGTTTTCAAAAGTGCACAGGTTTGGTAGGTTTCCCTAAGTGTCGGCTGAGCTAGAGGCCAAAATCCACAGCTAGGGACTTTGCCAAAAACAGCTATGATTTATTTAGGAAAATGTGATGTGTCCACGTTGTGTTTTGGGGCATTATCTGTCGTGGGCACTAGGCCTACCCACACAAGTGATATACCATTTTTATCTGGAGCCTCAGGGCAACGCTGGGTAGGATGAAATTTGTGGCTCCTCTCAGATTCCAAAACTTTCTGTCACCGAAATGTGAATAAAAAGTGTTTTTTTGGCCACAGTTTGAGGTCTGCAAAGCATTCTGGGTAACGGAACCATGTGAAAGCCCCAGAAGTCACCCCATCTTGGATTCCCCTAGGTGTCTAGTTTAAAAAAATGCACAGGTTTGCTTGGTTTTCCTAGGCGCCTGCTGAGCTGGAGTCCAAAGTCCACAGCTGGGCACTTTGCAAAAAACAGCTCTGATTTCTATGGGAAAATGTGATGTGTCCACGTTGTGTTTTGGTGCACTTCCTGTCGCGGGCCCTAGGCCTACCCACACAAGTGAGGTACCATTTTTGTTGGGAGACTTGGGGGAACACTAGGTAGGAGGACATTTGCGGCTCCTCTCAGATTCCAGAACTTTCTGTCACTGAAATGTGGGGAAAAAGGGGTTTTGGGCCACATTTTGAGGTTTGCAAAGGATTCTGGGTAACAGAACTGGTGAGAACCCCACAAGTCACCCCATCGTGGATTCCCTTAGGTGATTCCCTTAGGTGTCTAGATTTCAAAAATGCACATATTTGGTCGGTTTCCCTAGGTGCCGGCTGGGCTAGAGGCCAAAATCCACAGCGGGGCACTTTGCAAAAAAACAGCTCTGATTTCTTTGGAAAAATGTGATGTGTCCACATTGTGTTTTGGGGCATTTCCTGTCACGGGCACTAGGCCTACCTACAATAGTGAGGCACCATTTTTCTCAGGAGACTTAGGGGAACACTGGGTAGGGGGACATTTGCGACTCCTCTCAGATTCCAGAACTTTCTCTCACCGAAATGTGAGGAAAAAGGGTTTTTGTGCCAAATTTTGAGGTTTGCAAAGGCTTCTGGATAACAGAATCTGGTGAGAACCCCCACAGGCCACCCCATTTTGGATTCCCCTAGGTGTCTAGTTTTCAAAAATGCACATATTTGGAAGGTTTCCCTAGGTGCTGGCTGAGCTAGAGGCCAAAATCCACAGCTGGGCACTTTGCAAAAAAAAGCTCTGATTTCTTTGGGAAAATGTGATGTGTCCACGTTGTGTTTTGGGGCACTTCCTGTCGTGGGCACTAGGCCTATCCACACAAGTGAGGTACCATTTTTATTGGGAGACTTGGGGGAAAGCTAGGTAGGAGGACATTTGCGGCTCCTCTCAGATTCCACAACTTTCTGTCACCAAAATGTGAGGAAAAAGGTTTTTTATGGCCACATTTTGAGGTTTGCAAAGGATTCTGGGTAACAGAACCTGGTGAGAACCCGACAAGCCACCTCATCTTGGATTCCACTAGGTTTCTAGTTTTCAAAAGTGCAGAGGTTTGGTAGGTTTCCCTAGGTGCCGGCTGAGCTAGAGGCCAAAATCCACAGCTAGGCACTTTGTAAAAACAGCTCTGATTACTTTGGGAAAATGTGATGTGTCCGCTTTGTGTTTTGGTGCACTTCCTGTCGCGGGCACTAGGCATACCCACACAATTGAGGTACCATTTTTCTTGGGAGACTTGGGGGAAAGCTAGGTAGGAGGACATTTGCGGCTCCTCTCAGATTCCAGAACTTTCTGTCACTGAAATGTGAGGAAAAATGATTTTCTTGGCCACAGTTTGAGGTCTGCAAAGCATTCTGGGTAACGGAACCTGGTGAAAGCCCCATAAGTCACCCCATATTGGATTCCCCTAGGTGTCTAGTTTTCAAAAATGCACAGGTTTGCTTGGTTTTCATAGGTGCCGGCTGAGCTAGAGTCCAAAGTCCACAGCTGGGCACTTTGCAAAAAACCGCTCTGATTTCTTTGGGAAAATGTGATGTGTCCACGTTGTGTTTTGGTGCACTTCCTGTCGCGGGCACTAGGCCTACCCACACAAGTGAGGTACCATTTTTCTTGGGAGACTTGGGGGAACGCTAGGTAGGAGGACTTTTGCGGCTCCTCTCAGATTCCAGAACTTTTTGTCACTGAAATGTGAGGAAAAAGGGTTTTTTTGGCCACATTTTGGGGTTTGCAAAGGATTCTGGGTAACAGAACTGGTGAGAACACCACAAGTCACCCGATCTTGGATTCCCTTAGGTGTCTAGATTTAAAAAATGCACATATTTGGTAGGTTTCCCTAGGTGCCGGCTGGTCTAGAGGCCAAAATCCACAGCTGGGCACTATGCTAACAACAGCTCTGATTTCTTTGGGAAAATGTGATGTGTCCACGACGTGTTTTGGGACATTTCCTGTCGTGGGCACTAGGCCTACCCACACAAGTTATGTACCATTTGTATCAGGAGACTTAGGGGAATGCTGGGTAGGAGGACATTTCTGGCTCCTCTCAGATTCCAAAACTTTCTGTCACCGAAATGTGAGAAAAAGTGTTCTTTTGGCCACATTTTTGAGGTTTGCAAAGGATTCTGGGTAACAGAACCTGGTGAGAACCCGACAAGTCACCTCATCTTGGATTCCACTAGGTGTCTAGTTTTCAAAAGTGCACAGGTTTGGTAGGTTTCCCTAAGTGTCGGCTCAGCTAGAGGCCAAAATCCACAGCTAGGCACTTTGCCAAAAACAGCTCTGATTTCTTTAGGAAAATGTGATGTGTCCACGTTGTGTTTTGGGGCATTATCTGTCGCGGGCACTAGGCCTTCCCACACAAGTGATATACCATTTTTATCTGGAGCCTCAGGGCAACGCTCGGTAGGATGAAATTTGTGGCTCCTCTCAGATTCCAAAACTTTCTGTCACCGAAATGTGAATAAAAAGTGTTTTTTTGGCCACAGTTTGAGGTCTGCAAAGCATTCTGGGTAACGGAACCTTGTGAAAGCCCCAAAAGTCACCCCATCTTGGATTCCCCTAGGTGTCTAGTTTTAAAAAATGCACAGGTTTGCTTGGTTTTCCTAGGCGCCTGCTCAGCTGGAGTCCAAAGTCCACAGCTGGGCACTTTGCAAAAAAACGCTCTGATTTCTTTGGGAAAATGTGATGTGTCCACGTTGTGTTTTGGTGCACTTCCTGTCGCGGGCACTAGGCCTACCCACACAAGTGAGGTACCATTTTTCTTGGGAGACTTGGGGGAAAGCTAGGTAGGAGGACATTTGCGGCTCCTCTCAGATTCCAGAACTTTCTGTCAAAGAAATGTGAGGAAAAAGGGTTTTTTTGGCCACATTTTGAGGTTTGCAAAGGATTCTGGGTAACAGAACTGGTGAGAACACCACAAGTCACCTCATCTTGGATTCCCTTAGGTGTCTAGATTTAAAAAATGCACATATTTAGTAGGTTTCCCTAGGTGCCGGCTGGGCTAGAGGCCAAAATCCCCAGCTGGGCACTATGCTAAAAACAGCTCTGATTTCTTTGGGAAAATGTGATGTGTCCACGTCGTGTTTTGGGGGCATTTCTTGTCGTGGGCACTAGGCCTACCCACACAAGTTATGTACCTTTTGTGTCAGGAGCCTTAGGGGAACGCTGGGTAGGAGGAAATTTCTGGCTCCTCTCAGATTCCAAAACTTTCTGTCACCGAAATGTGAGGAAAAAGTGTTTCTTTTGGCCACATTTTGAGGTTTGCAAAGGATTCTGGGTAACAGAACCTGGTGAAAGCCCCACAAGTCACCCCATCTTGGATTCCCCTAGGTGTCTATTTATGAAAAATGCACAAGTTTGGTAGGTTTTCCTAGGTGCCGGCTGAGCTAGAGGCAAAATTCCAATGCTAGGCACTTTGCAAAAACAGCTCTGATTCCTTTGGGAAATGTGATGTGTCCACGTTGTGTTTTACGGCACTTCCTGTCATGGGTATTAGGCCTTCCTACAAAAGTGAGGTACCATTTTTCTCAGGAGACTTGGGGGAACACTGGGTAGGAGGACATTTGCGACTCCTCTCATATTCCAGAACTTTCTGTCACCGAAATGTGAGGACAAAGGTTTTTTTTGGCCACATTTTGAGGTTTGCAAAGGATTCTGGGTAACAGAACCTGGTGAAAGCCCCACAAGTCACCCCATTTTGGATTCCCCTAGGTGCCTAGTTTTCAAAAATGCACATATTTGGTAGGTTTCCCTAGGTGCCGGCTGAATTAGAGGCCAAAATCCACAGCTGGGCACTTTGGAAAAAACAGCCCTGATTTCTTTGGGAAAACGTGATGTGTCCATGTTGTGTTTTGGGGCACTTCCTGTCGCGGGCACTAGGCCTACCCACACAAGTGAGGTACCGTTTTTCTTCGGAGATTTATGGGAACGCAGGATAAGAGTACATTTGTGGCTCCTCTCAGATTCCACAACTTTCTGTCACCGAAATGTGAGGAAAAAGGATTTTTTGGGCCACATTTTGAGGTTTGCAAAGGATTCTGGGTAACAGAACCTGGTGAGATCCCGACAAGTCACCTCATCTTGGATTCCACTAGGTTTCTAGTTTTCAAAAGTGCACAGGTTTGGCAGGTTTCTTTAAGTGTCGGCTGAGCTAGAGACCAAAATCCACAGCTAGGCACTTTGCCAAAACCAGCTCTGATTTCTTTAGGAAAATGTGATGTGTCCACGTTGTGTTTTGGTGCACTTCCTGTCGCGGGCACTAGGCTTACCTACAAAAGTGAGGCACCATTTTTCTCAGGAGACTTAGGGGAACACTGGGTAGGGGGACATTTGCGACTCCTCTCAGATTCCAGAACTTTCTGTCACCGAAATGTGATGGAAAAGGGTTTTTGTGCCAAATTTTGAGGTTTGCAAAGGCTTCTGGATAACAGAACCTGGTGAGAACCCCCACAGGTCACCCCATTTTGGATTCCCCTAGGTGTCTAGTTTTCAAAAATGCACATATTTGGAAGGTTTCCCTAGGTGCTGGCTGAGCTAGAGGCCAAAATCCACAGCTGGGCACTTTGCAAAAAAAAGCTCTGATTTCTTTGGGAAAATGTGATGTGTCCACGATGTGTTTTGGGACACTTCCTGTCACGGGCACTAGGCCTATCCACACAAGTGAGGTACTGTTTTTCTTCGGAGATTTGTGGGAACGCTGGATAGGAGGACATTTGCGGCTCCTCTCAGATTCCACAACTTTTTGTCACCAAAATGTGATGAAAAAGTTTTTTTTTGGCCACATTTTGAGGTTTGCAAAGGATTCTGGGTAACAGAACCTGGTGAGAACCCGACAAGTCACCCCATCTTGGATTCCACTAGGTTTCTAGTTTTCAAAAGTGCAGAGGTTTGGTAGGTGTCCCTAGGTGCCGGCTGAGCTAGAGGCCAAAATCCACAGCTAGGTACTTTGTAAAAACAGCTCTGATTTCTTTGGGAAAATGTGATGTGTCCGCGTTGTGTTTTGGTGCACTTCCTGTCGCGGGCACTAGGCATACCCACACAAGTGAGGTACCATTTTTCTTGGGAGACTTGGGGGTAAGCTAGGTAGGAGGACATTTGCGGCTCCTCTCAGATTCCAGAACTTTCTGTCACTGAAATGTGAGGAAAAATGATTTTTTTGGCCACAGTTTGAGGTGTGCAAAGCATTCTGTGTAACGGAACCTGGTGAAGGCCCCAGAAGTCACCCCATCTTGGATTCCCTTAGGTGTCTTGTTTTTAAAAATGCACAGGTTTGCTTGGTTTTCATAGGTGCTGGCTGAGCTAGAGTCCAAAGTCCACAGCTGGGCACTTTGCAAAAAACAGCTCTGATTTCTTTGGGAAAATGTGATGTGTCCACGTTGTGTTTTGGTGCACATCCTGTCGCGGGCACTAGCCCTACCCACACAAGTGAGGTACCATTTGTCTTGGGAGACTTGGGGGAACGCTAGGTAGGAGGACATTTGCGGCTCCTCTCGGATTCCAGAACTTTCTGTCACTGAAATGTGAGGAAAAAGGGTTTTTTTGGCCACATTTTGAGGTTTGCAAAGGATTCCGGGTAACAGAACTGGTGAGAACACCACAAGTCACCCCATCTTGGATTCCCTTAGGTGTCTAGATTTCAAAAATGCACATATTTGGTAGGTTTCCCTAGGTGCCGGCTGGGCTAGAGGCCAAAATCCACAGCTTGGCACTATGCTAAAAACAGCTCTGATTTCTTTGGGAAAATGTGATGTGTCCACGTCGTGTTTTGGGACATTTCCTGTCGTGGGCACTAGGCCTACCCACACAAGTTATGTACCATTTGTATCAGGAGACTTAGGGGAATGCTGGGTAGGAGGAAATTTCTGGCTCCTCTCAGATTCCAAAACTTTCTGTCACCGAAATGTGAGAAAAAAGTGTTTTTTTTGGCCACATTTTGAGGTTTGCAAAGGATTCTGGGTAACAGAACCTGGTGAGAACCCGACAAGTCACCTCATCTTGGATTCCACTAGGTGTCTAGTTTTCAAAAGTGCACAGGTTTGGTAGGTTTCCCTAAGTGTCGGCTGAGCTAGAGGCCAAAATCCACAGCTAGGCACTTTGCCAAAAACAGCTCTGAATTCTGTAGGAAAATGTGATGTGTCCACGTTGTGTTTTGGGGCATTATCTGTCGCGGGCACTAGGCCTACCCACACAAGTGATATACCATTTTTATCTGGAGCCTCAGGGCAACGCTGGGTAGGATGAAATTTGTGGCTCCTCTCAGATTCCAAAACTTTCTGTCCCTGAAATGTGAATAAAAAGTGTTTATTTTGGCCACAGTTTGAGGTCTGCAAAGCATTCTGGGTAACGGAACCATGTGAAAGCCCCAGAAGTCACCCCATCTTGGATTCCCCTAGGTGTCTAGTTTAAAAAAATGCACAGGTTTGCTTGGTTTTCCTAGGTTCCTGCTGAGCTGGAGTCCAAAGTCCACAGCTGGGCACTTTGCAAAAAACAGCTCTGATTTCTTTGGGAAAATGTGATGTGTCCACGTTGTGTTTTGGTGCACTTCCTGTCGCGGGCACTAGGCCTACCCACACAAGTGAGGTACCATTTTTCTTGGGAGACTTGGGGGAAAGCTAGGTAGGAGGACATTTGCGGCTCCTTTCAGATTACAGAACTTTCTGTCACAGAAATGTGAGGAAAAAGGTTTTTTTTGGCCACATTTTGAGGTTTGCAAAGGATTCTGGGTAACAGAACTGGTGAGAACACCACAAGTCACCCCATCTTTGATTCCCTTAGGTGTCTAGATTTCAAAAATGCACATATTTGGTAGGTTTCCCTAGGTGTCGGCTGGGCTAGAGGCCAAAATCCACAGCTGGGCACTTTGCTAAAAACAGCTCTGATTTCTTTGTGAAAATGTGATGTGTCCACGTCGTGTTTTGGGGCATTTCCTGTCGTGGGCACTAGGCCTACCCACACAAGTTATGTACCTTTTGTATCAGGAGACTTAGGGGAACGCTGGGTAGGAGGAAATTTCTGGTTCCTCTCAGATTCCAAAACTTTCTGTCACCGAAATGTGAGGAAAAAGTGTTTTTTTTGGCCACATTTTGAGGTTTACAAAGGATTCTCGGTAGCAGAACCTGGTGAGAACCCGACAAGTCACCTCATTTTGGATTCCACTAGGTGTCTAGCTTTCAAAAGTGCACAGGTTTGGTAGGTTTCCCTAAGTGTCGGCTGAGCTAGAATCCAAAATCCACAGCTGGGCACTTTGCAAAAAACAGCTCGGATTTCTTTGGGAAAATGTGATGTGTCCACGTTGTGTTTTAGTGCACTTCCTGTCGCGGGCACTAGGCCTACCCACACAAGTGAGGTACCATTTCTCTTGGGAGACTTGGGGGAACGCTAGGTAGGAGGACATATGTGGCTCCTCTCAGATTCCAGAACTTTCTGTCACTGAAATGTGAGGAAAAAGGGTTTTTTTTGGCCACATTTTGAGGTTTGCAAAGGATTCTGGGTAACTGAACATGGTTAAGGCCCCACAAGTCACCCCATCTTGGATTCCCCTAGCTGTCTATTTATGAAAACTGCACAAGTTTGGTATGTTTTCCTAGGTGCCGGCTGAGCTAGAGGCCAAAATCCAATGCTAGGCACTTTGCAAAAACAGCTCTGATTTCTTTAGGAAATGTGATGTGTCCACGTTGTGTTTTCGGACACTTCCTGTCACGGTCACTATGCCTACCTACAAAAGTGAGGTACCATTTTTCTCAGGAGACTTGGGGGAACACTGGGTAGGATGACATTTGCGACTCCTCTCAGATTCCAGAACTTTCTGTCACCGAAATGTGAGGAAAAAGGTTTTTTTGTGCCACATTTTGAGGTTTGCAAAGGCTTCTGGATAACAGAACGTGGTGAGAACCCCCACAAGTCACCCCATCTTGGATTCCCCTAGGTGTCTAGTTTTCAAAAATGCACATATTTAGTAGGTTTCCCGAGGTGCCTGCTGAGTTAGAGGCCAAAATCCTCAGCTGGGCACTTTGCAAAAAACAGCTCTGATTTCTTTAGGAAAATGTGATGTGTCCACGTTGTGTTTTGGGGCATTATCTGTCGCGGGCACTAGGCCCACCCACACAAGTGATATGCCATTTTTATCTGGAGACTCAGGGCAACGCTGGGTAGAAGGAAATTTGTGGCTCCTCTCAGATTCCAAAACTTTCTGTCACCGAAATATGAAGAAAAAGTGTTTTTTTGACCACAGTTTGAGGTTTGCAAAGCATTCTGGGTAACGGAACCTTGTGAAAGCCCCAGAAGTCACACCATCTTGGATTCCCCTAGATGTCTAGTTTTCAAAAATGCACAGGTTTGCTTGGTTTTCCTAGCTGCCGGCTGAGCTAGAGTCCAAAATCCACAGCTGGGCACTTTGCAAAAAACAGCTCTGATTTCTTTGGGAAATGTGATGTGTCCACGTTGTATTTTGGGACACTTCCTGTGACGGGCACTAGGCCTGCCCACACAAGTGAGGTACCATTTCTCTTGGGAGACTTGGGGGAACGGTTGGTAGGAGGACATATGTGGCTCCTCTCAGATTCCAGAACTTTCTGTCACTGAAATGTGAGGAAAAAGGGTTTTTTTTGGCCACATTTTGAGGTTTGCAAAGGATTCTGGGTAACTGAACATGGTTAAGGCCCCACAAGTCACCCCATCTTGGATTCCCCTAGGTGTCTATTTATGAAAACTGCACAAGTTTGGTAGGTTTTCCTAGGTGCCGGCTGAGCTAGAGGCCAAAATCCAATGCTAGGCACTTTGCAAAAACAGCTCTGATTTCTTTGGGAAATGTGATGTGTCCACGTTGTGTTTTGGGACACTTCCTGTCACGGGCACTATGTCTACCTACAAAAGTGAGGTACCATTTTTCTCAGGAGACTTGGGGGAACACTGGGTAGGATGACATTTGCGACTCCTCTCAGATTCCAGAACTTTCTGTCACCGAAATGTGAGGAAAAAGGTTTTTTTGTGCCACATTTTGAGGTTTGCAAAGGCTTCTGGATAACAGAACGTGGTGAGAACCCCCACAAGTCACCCCATCTTGGATTCCCCTAGGTGTCTAGTTTTCAAAAATGCACATATTTAGTAGGTTTCCCTAGGTGCCGGCTGAGTTAGAGGCCAAAATCCACAGCTGGGCACTTTGCAAAAAACAGCTCTGATTTCTTTAGGAAAATGTGATGTGTCCACGTTGTGTTTTGGGGCATTATCTGTCGCGGGCACTAGGCCTACCCACACAAGTGATATACCATTTTTATCTGGAGACTCAGGGCAACGCTGGGTAGAAGGAAATTTGTGGCTCCTCTCAGATTCCAAAACTTTCTGTCACCGAAATATGAAGAAAAAGTGTTTTTTTGACCACAGTTTGAGGTTTGCAAAGCATTCTGGGTAACGGAACCTTGTGAAAGCCCCAGAAGTCACACCATCTTGGATTCCCCTAGATGTCTAGTTTTCAAAAATGCACAGGTTTGCTTGGTTTTCCTAGCTGCCGGCTGAGCTAGAGTCCAAAATCCACAGCTGGGCACTTTGCAAAAAACAGCTCTGATTTCTTTGGGAAATGTGATGTGTCCACGTTGTGTTTTGGGACACTTCCTGTGACGGGCACTAGGCCTACCTACAAAAGTGAGGTACCATTTTTCTCAGGAGACTTGGGGGAACACTGGGTGGGAGGACATTTGCGACTCCTCTCAGATTCCAGAACTTTCTGTCACCGAAATGTGAGGACAAAGGTTTATTTGCCAAATTTTGAGGTTTGCAAAGGCTTCTGGATAACAGAACCTGGTGAGAACCCCTACAAGTCACCCCATCTTGGATTCCCCTAGGTGTCTAGTTTTCAAATATGCACATATTTAGTAGGTTTCCCTAGGTGCCGGCTGAGTTAGAGGCCAACATCCACAGCTGGGCACTTTGCAAAAAACAGCTCTGATTTCTTTAGGAAAATGTGATGTGTCCACGTTGTGTTTTGGGGCATTATCTGTCGCGGGCACTAGGCCTACCCACACAAGTGATATACCATTTTTATCTGGAGACTCAGGGCAACGCTGGGTAGGAGGAAATTTGAGGCTCCTCTCAGATTCCAGAATTTTCTGTCACTGAAATGTGAGGAAAAAGGATTTTTTTGGCCACAGTTTGAGGTCTGCAAAGCATTCTGGGTAACGGAACCTGGTGAAAGCCCCAGAAGTGACACCATCTTGGATTCCCCTAGATATCTAGTTTTTAAAAATGCACAGGTTTGCTTGGTTTTCCTAGCTGCCGGCTGAGCTAGAGTCCAAAGTCCACAGCTGGGCACTTTGCAAAAAACAGCTCTGATTTCTTTGGCAAAATGTGATGTGTCCACGTTGTGGTTTGGTGCACTTCCTGTGCGGGCACTAGGCTTACCCACAGAAGTGAGGTACCATTTTTCTTGGGAGACTTGGGGGAACGCTAGGTAGGAGGACATTTGCGGCTCCTCTCAGATTCCAGAACTTTCTGTCACTGAAATGTGAGGAAAAAGTTTTTTTTTGGCCACATTTTGAGGTTTGCTAAGGATTCTGGGTAACAGAACTGGTGAGAACACCACAAGTCACCCCATCTTGGATTCCCTTAGGTGTCTAGATTTCAAAAATGCACATATTTGGTAGGTTTCCCTAGGTGCCGGCTTGGCTAGAGGCCAAAATCCACAGCTGGGCACTATGCTAAAAACAGCTCTGATTTCTTTGGGAAAATGTTTTGTGTCCATGTCGTGTTTTGGGACATTTCCTGTTGTGGGCAGTAGGCCTACCCACACAAGTTATGTACCATTTGTATCAGGAGACTTAGGGGAATGCTGGGTAGGAGGAAATTTCTGGCTCCTCTCAGATTCCAAAACTTTCTATCACCGAAATGTGAGAAAAAAGTGTTTTTTTTGGCCACATTTTGAGGTTTGCAAAGGATTCTGGGTAACAGAACCTGGTGAGAACCCGACAAGTCACCTCATCTTGGATTCCACTAGGTGTCTAATTTTCAAAAGTGCACAGGTTTGGTAGGTTTCCCTAAGTGCCGGCTGAGCTAGAGGCCAAAATCCACAGCTAGGCACTTTGCCAAAAACAGCTCTGATTTCTTTAGGAAAATGTGATGTGTCCACATTGTGTTTTGGGGCATTATCTGTCGCGGGCACTAGGCCTACCTACAAAAGTGAGGTACCATTTTTCTCAGGAGACTTGGGGGAACACTAGGTAGGAGGACAGTTGCGGCTCCTCTCAGATTCCAGAACTTTCTGTCACCGAAATATGAGGAAAAAGGTTTTTTTTTGCATAATTTTGAGGTTTCCAAAGGATTCTGGGTAACTGAACCTGGTGAAAGCCCCACAAGTCACCCCATTTTGGATTCCCCTAGGTGTCTAGTTTTGAAATATGCACATATTTGGTAGGGTTCCCTAGGTGCCGGCTGAGCTAGAGGCCAAAATCCACAGCTGGGCACTTTGCAAAAAACAGCTCTGATTTCTTTGGGAAAATGTGATGTGTCCACTTTGTGTTTTGGGCACTTCCTGTCGCGGGCACTAGGCCTACCCACACAAGTGAGGTACCGTTTTTCTTGGGAGACTTGGGGGAAAGCTAGGTAGGAGGACATTTGCGGCTCCTCTCAGATTACAGAACTTTCTGTCACAGAAATGTGAGGAAAAAGGGTTTTTTTGGCCACATTTTGAGGTTTGCAAAGGATTCCGGGTAACAGAACTGGTGAGAACACCACAAGTCACCCCATCTTGGATTCCCTTAGGTGTCTAGATTTCAAAAATGCACATATTTGGTAGGTTTCCCTAGGTGCCGGCTGGGCTAGAGGCCAAAATCCACAGCTTGGCACTATGCTAAAAACAGCTCTGATTTCTTTGGGAAAATGTGATGTGTCCACGTCGTGTTTTGGGACATTTCCTGTCGTGGGCACTAGGCCTACCCACACAAGTTATGTACCATTTGTATCAGGAGACTTAGGGGAATGCTGGGTAGGAGGAAATTTCTGGCTCCTCTCAGATTCCAAAACTTTCTGTCACGGAAATGTGAGAAAAAAGTGTTTTTTTTGGCCACATTTTGAGGTTTGCAAAGGATTCTGGGTAACAGAACCTGGTGAGAACCCGACAAGTCACCTCATCTTGGATTCCACTAGGTGTCTAGTTTTCAAAAGTGCACAGGTTTGGTAGGTTTCCCTAAGTGTCGGCTGAGCTAGAGGCCAAAATCCACAGCTAGACACTTTGCCAAAAACAGCTCTGATTTCTTTAGGAAAATGTGATGTGTCCACGTTGTGTTTTGGGGCATTATCTGTCGCGGGCACTAGGCCTACCCACACAAGTGATATACCATTTTTATCTGGAGACTCAGGGCAACGCTGGGTAGAAGGAAATTTGTGGCTCCTCTCAGATTCCAAAACTTTCTGTCACCGAAATATGAAGAAAAAGTGTTTTTTTGACCACAGTTTGAGGTTTGCAAAGCATTCTGGGTAACGGAACCTTGTGAAAGCCCCAGAAGTCACACCATCTTGGATTCCCCTAGATGTCTAGTTTTCAAAAATGCACAGGTTTGCTTGGTTTTCCTAGCTGCCGGCTGAGCTAGAGTCCAAAATCCACAGCTGGGCACTTTGCAAAAAACAGCTCTGATTTCTTTGGGAAATGTGATGTGTCCACGTTGTGTTTTGGGACACTTCCTGTGACGGGCACTAGGCCTACCTCCAAAAGTGAGGTACCATTTTTCTCAGGAGACTTGGGGGAACACTGGGTGGGAGGACATTTGCGACTCCTCTCAGATTCCAGAACTTTCTGTCACCGAAATGTGAGGACAAAGGTTTATTTGCCAAATTTTGAGGTTTGCAAAGGCTTCTGGATAACAGAACCTGGTGAGAACCCCTACAAGTCACCCCATCTTGGATTCCCCTAGGTGTCTAGTTTTCAAATATGCACATATTTAGTAGGTTTCCCTAGGTGCCGGCTGAGTTAGAGGCCAACATCCACAGCTGGGCACTTTGCAAAAAACAGCTCTGATTTCTTTAGGAAAATGTGATGTGTCCACGTTGTGTTTTGGGGCATTGTCTGTCGCGGGCACTAGGCCTACCCACACAAGTGATATACCATTTTTATCTGGAGACTCAGGGCAACGCTGGGTAGGAGGAAATTTGAGGCTCCTCTCAGATTCCAGAATTTTCTGTCACTGAAATGTGAGGAAAAAGGATTTTTTTGGCCACAGTTTGAGGTCTGCAAAGCATTCTGGGTAACGGAACCTGGTGAAAGCCCCAGAAGTGACACCATCTTGGATTCCCCTAGATGTCTAGTTTTTAAAAATGCACAGGTTTGCTTGGTTTTCCTAGCTGCCGGCTGAGCTAGAGTCCAAAGTCCACAGCTGGGCACTTTGCAAAAAACAGCTCTGATTTCTTTGGCAAAATGTGATGTGTCCACGTTGTGGTTTGGTGCACTTCCTGTGCGGGCACTAGGCTTACCCACAGAAGTGAGGTACCATTTTTCTTGGGAGACTTGGGGGAACGCTAGGTAGGAGGACATTTGCGGCTCCTCTCAGATTCCAGAACTTTCTGTCACAGAAATGTGAGGAAAAAGGGTTTTTTTGGCCACATTTTGAGGTTTGCAAAGGATTCCGGGTAACAGAACTGGTGAGAACACCACAAGTCACCCCATCTTGGATTCCCTTAGGTGTCTAGATTTCAAAAATGCACATATTTGGTAGGTTTCCCTAGGTGCCGGCTGGGCTAGAGGCCAAAATCCACAGCTTGGCACTATGCTAAAAACAGCTCTGATTTCTTTGGGAAAATGTGATGTGTCCACGTCGTGTTTTGGGACATTTCCTGTCGTGGGCACTAGGCCTACCCACACAAGTTATGTACCATTTGTATCAGGAGACTTAGGGGAATGCTGGGTAGGAGGAAATTTCTGGCTCCTCTCAGATTCCAAAACTTTCTGTCACCGAAATGTGAGAAAAAAGTGTTTTTTTTGGCCACATTTTGAGGTTTGCAAAGGATTCTGGGTAACAGAACCTGGTGAGAACCCGACAAGTCACCTCATCTTGGATTCCACTAGGTGTCTAGTTTTCAAAAGTGCACAGGTTTGGTAGGTTTCCCTAAGTGTCGGCTGAGCTAGAGGCCAAAATCCACAGCTAGACACTTTGCCAAAAACAGCTCTGATTTCTTTAGGAAAATGTGATGTGTCCACGTTGTGTTTTGGGGCATTATCTGTCGCGGGCACTAGGCCTACCCACACAAGTGATATACCATTTTTATCTGGAGACTCAGGGCAACGCTGGGTAGAAGGAAATTTGTGGCTCCTCTCAGATTCCAAAACTTTCTGTCACCGAAATATGAAGAAAAAGTGTTTTTTTGACCACAGTTTGAGGTTTGCAAAGCATTCTGGGTAACGGAACCTTGTGAAAGCCCCAGAAGTCACACCATCTTGGATTCCCCTAGATGTCTAGTTTTCAAAAATGCACAGGTTTGCTTGGTTTTCCTAGCTGCCGGCTGAGCTAGAGTCCAAAATCCACAGCTGGGCACTTTGCAAAAAACAGCTCTGATTTCTTTGGGAAATGTGATGTGTCCACGTTGTGTTTTAGTGCACTTCCTGTCGCGGGCACTAGGCCTACCCACACAAGTGAGGTACCATTTCTCTTGGGAGACTTGGGGGAACGCTAGGTAGGAGGACATATGTGGCTCCTCTCAGATTCCAGAACTTTCTGTCACTGAAATGTGAGGAAAAAGGGGTTTTTTTGGCCACATTCTGAGGTTTGCAAAGGATTCTGGGTAACTGAACATGGTTAAGGCCCCACAAGTCACCCCATCTTGGATTCCCCTAGGTGTCTATTTATGAAAACTGCACAAGTTTGGTATGTTTTCCTAGGTGCCGGCTGAGCTAGAGGCCAAAATCCAATGCTAGGCACTTTGCAAAAACAGCTCTGATTTCTTTGGGAAATGTGATGTGTCCACGTTGTGTTTTCGGACACTTCCTGTCACGGGCACTATGCCTACCTACAAAAGTGAGGTACCATTTTTCTCAGGAGACTTGGGGGAACACTGGGTAGGATGACATTTGCGACTCCTCTCAGATTCCAGAACTTTCTGTCACCGAAATGTGAGGAAAAAGGTTTTTTTGTGCCACATTTTGAGGTTTGCAAAGGCTTCTGGATAACAGAACGTGGTGAGAACCCCCACAAGTCACCCCATCTTGGATTCCCCTAGGTGTCTAGTTTTCAAAAATGCACATATTTAGTAGGTTTCCCTAGGTGCCTGCTGAGTTAGAGGCCAAAATCCTCAGCTGGGCACTTTGCAAAAAACAGCTCTGATTTCTTTAGGAAAATGTGATGTGTCCACGTTGTGTTTTGGGGCATTATCTGTCGCGGGCACTAGGCCTACCCACACAAGTGATATGCCATTTTTATCTGGAGACTCAGGGCAACGCTGGGTAGGAGGAAATTTGTGGCTCCTCTCAGATTCCAAAACTTTCTGT
This sequence comes from Pleurodeles waltl, assembly GCF_031143425.1. Classification (NCBI taxonomy): domain Eukaryota; kingdom Metazoa; phylum Chordata; class Amphibia; order Caudata; family Salamandridae; genus Pleurodeles; species Pleurodeles waltl. The sequence continues at coordinate 473,660,150 of NC_090448.1, forward strand.
CACCGAAATATGAAGAAAAAGTGTTTTTTTGACCACAGTTTGAGGTTTGCAAAGCATTCTGGGTAACGGAACCTTGTGAAAGCCCCAGAAGTCACACCATCTTGGATTCCCCTAGATGTCTAGTTTTCAAAAATGCACAGGTTTGCTTGGTTTTCCTAGCTGCCGGCTGAGCTAGAGTCCAAAATCCACAGCTGGGCACTTTGCAAAAAACAGCTCTGATTTCTTTGGGAAATGTGATGTGTCCACGTTGTGTTTTGGGACACTTCCTGTGACGGGCACTAGGCCTGCCCACACAAGTGAGGTACCATTTCTCTTGGGAGACTTGGGGGAACGGTTGGTAGGAGGACATATGTGGCTCCTCTCAGATTCCAGAACTTTCTGTCACTGAAATGTGAGGAAAAAGGGTTTTTTTTGGCCACATTTTGAGGTTTGCAAAGGATTCTGGGTAACTGAACATGGTTAAGGCCCCACAAGTCACCCCATCTTGGATTCCCCTAGGTGTCTATTTATGAAAACTGCACAAGTTTGGTAGGTTTTCCTAGGTGCCGGCTGAGCTAGAGGCCAAAATCCAATGCTAGGCACTTTGCAAAAACAGCTCTGATTTCTTTGGGAAATGTGATGTGTCCACGTTGTGTTTTGGGACACTTCCTGTCACGGGCACTATGTCTACCTACAAAAGTGAGGTACCATTTTTCTCAGGAGACTTGGGGGAACACTGGGTAGGATGACATTTGCGACTCCTCTCAGATTCCAGAACTTTCTGTCACCGAAATGTGAGGAAAAAGGTTTTTTTGTGCCACATTTTGAGGTTTGCAAAGGCTTCTGGATAACAGAACGTGGTGAGAACCCCCACAAGTTACCCCATCTTGGATTCCCCTAGGTGTCTAGTTTTCAAAAATGCACATATTTAGTAGGTTTCCCTAGGTGGCGGCTGAGTTAGAGGCCAAAATCCACAGCTGGGCACTTTGCAAAAAACAGCTCTGATTTCTTTAGGAAAATGTGATGTGTCCACGTTGTGTTTTGGGGCATTATCTGTCGCGGGCACTAGGCCTACCCACACAAGTGATATACCATTTTTATCTGGAGACTCAGGGCAACGCTGGGTAGAAGGAAATTTGTGGCTCCTCTCAGATTCCAAAACTTTCTGTCACCGAAATATGAAGAAAAAGTGTTTTTTTGACCACAGTTTGAGGTTTGCAAAGCATTCTGGGTAACGGAACCTTGTGAAAGCCCCAGAAGTCACACCATCTTGGATTCCCCTAGATGTCTAGTTTTCAAAAATGCACAGGTTTGCTTGGTTTTCCTAGCTGCCGGCTGAGCTAGAGTCCAAAATCCACAGCTGGGCACTTTGCAAAAAACAGCTCTGATTTCTTTGGGAAATGTGATGTGTCCACGTTGTGTTTTGGGACACTTCCTGTGACGGGCACTAGGCCTACCTCCAAAAGTGAGGTACCATTTTTCTCAGGAGACTTGGGGGAACACTGGGTGGGAGGACATTTGCGACTCCTCTCAGATTCCAGAACTTTCTGTCACCGAAATGTGAGGACAAAGGTTTATTTGCCAAATTTTGAGGTTTGCAAAGGCTTTTGGATAACAGAACCTGGTGAGAACCCCTACAAGTCACCCCATCTTGGATTCCCCTAGGTGTCTAGTTTTCAAATATGCACATATTTAGTAGGTTTCCCTAGGTGCCGGCTGAGTTAGAGGCCAACATCCACAGCTGGGCACTTTGCAAAAAACAGCTCTGATTTCTTTAGGAAAATGTGATGTGTCCACGTTGTGTTTTGGGGCATTATCTGTCGCGGGCACTAGGCCTACCCACACAAGTGATGTACCATTTTTATCTGGAGACTCAGGGCAACGCTGGGTAGGAGGAAATTTGAGGCTCCTCTCAGATTCCAAAATTTTCTGTCACTGAAATGTGAGGAAAAAGGATTTTTTTGGCCACAGTTTGAGGTCTGCAAAGCATTCTGGGTAACGGAACCTGGTGAAAGCCCCAGAAGTGACACCATCTTGGATTCCCCTAGATGTCTAGTTTTTAAAAATGCACAGGTTTGCTTGGTTTTCCTAGCTGCCGGCTGAGCTAGAGTCCAAAGTCCACAGCTGGGCACTTTGCAAAAAACAGCTCTGATTTCTTTGGCAAAATGTGATGTGTCCACGTTGTGGTTTGGTGCACTTCCTGTGCGGGCACTAGGCTTACCCACAGAAGTGAGGTACCATTTTTCTTGGGAGACTTGGGGGAACGCTAGGTAGGAGGACATTTGCGGCTCCTCTCAGATTCCAGAACTTTCTGTCACTGAAATGTGAGGAAAAAGGTTTTTTTTTGGCCACATTTTGAGGTTTGCAAAGGATTCTGGGTAACAGAACTGGTGAGAACACCACAAGTCACCCCATCTTGGATTCCCTTAGGTGTCTAGATTTCAAAAATGCACATATTTGGTAGGTTTCCCTAGGTGCCGGCTTGGCTAGAGGCCAAAATCCACAGCTGGGCACTATGCTAAAAACAGCTCTGATTTCTTTGGGAAAATGTTTTGTGTCCATGTCGTGTTTTGGGACATTTCCTGTTGTGGGCAGTAGGCCTACCCACACAAGTTATGTACCATTTGTATCAGGAGACTTAGGGGAATGCTGGGTAGGAGGAAATTTCTGGCTCCTCTCAGATTCCAAAACTTTCTATCACCGAAATGTGAGAAAAAAGTGTTTTTTTTGGCCACATTTTGAGGTTTGCAAAGGATTCTGGGTAACAGAACCTGGTGAGAACCCGACAAGTCACCTCATCTTGGATTCCACTAGGTGTCTAATTTTCAAAAGTGCACAGGTTTGGTAGGTTTCCCTAAGTGCCGGCTGAGCTAGAGGCCAAAATCCACAGCTAGGCACTTTGCCAAAAACAGCTCTGATTTCTTTAGGAAAATGTGATGTGTCCACATTGTGTTTTGGGGCATTATCTGTCGCGGGCACTAGGCCTACCCACACAAGTGATATACCATTTTTATCTGGAGACTCAGGGCAACGCTGGGTAGGAGGAAATTTGAGACTCCTCTCAGATTCCAGAATTTTCTGTCACTGAAATGTGAGGAAAAAGGATTTTTTTGGCCACAGTTTGAGGTCTGCAAAGCATTCTGGGTAACGGAACCTGGTGAAAGCCCCAGAAGTGACACCATCTTGGATTCCCCTAGATGTCTAGTTTTTAAAAATGCACAGGTTTGCTTGGTTTTCCTAGCTGCCGGCTGAGCTAGAGTCCAAAGTCCACAGCTGGGCACTTTGCAAAAAACAGCTCTGATTTCTTTGGCAAAATGTGATGTGTCCACGTTGTGGTTTGGTGCACTTCCTGTGCGGGCACTAGGCTTACCCACAGAAGTGAGGTACCATTTTTCTTGGGAGACTTGGGGGAACGCTAGGTAGGAGGACATTTGCGGCTCCTCTCAGATTCCAGAACTTTCTGTCACTGAAATGTGAGGAAAAAGGTTTTTTTTGGCCACATTTTGAGGTTTGCAAAGGATTCTGGGTAACAGAACTGGTGAGAACACCACAAGTCACCCCATCTTGGATTCCCTTAGGTGTCTAGATTTCAAAAATGCACATATTTGGTAGGTTTCCCTAGGTGCCGGCTTGGCTAGAGGCCAAAATCCACAGCTGGGCACTATGCTAAAAACAGCTCTGATTTCTTTGGGAAAATGTTTTGTGTCCATGTCGTGTTTTGGGACATTTCCTGTTGTGGGCAGTAGGCCTACCCACACAAGTTATGTACCATTTGTATCAGGAGACTTAGGGGAATGCTGGGTAGGAGGAAATTTCTGGCTCCTCTCAGATTCCAAAACTTTCTATCACCGAAATGTGAGAAAAAAGTGTTTTTTTTGGCCACATTTTGAGGTTTGCAAAGGATTCTGGGTAACAGAACCTGGTGAGAACCCGACAAGTCACCTCATCTTGGATTCCACTAGGTGTCTAATTTTCAAAAGTGCACAGGTTTGGTAGGTTTCCCTAAGTGCCGGCTGAGCTAGAGGCCAAAATCCACAGCTAGGCACTTTGCCAAAAACAGCTCTGATTTCTTTAGGAAAATGTGATGTGTCCACATTGTGTTTTGGGGCATTATCTGTCGCGGGCACTAGGCCTACCTACAAAAGTGAGGTACCATTTTTCTCAGGAGACTTGGGGGAACACTAGGTAGGAGGACAGTTGCGGCTCCTCTCAGATTCCAGAACTTTCTGTCACCGAAATATGAGGAAAAAGGTTTTTTTTTGCATAATTTTGAGGTTTCCAAAGGATTCTGGGTAACTGAACCTGGTGAAAGCCCCACAAGTCACCCCATTTTGGATTCCCCTAGGTGTCTAGTTTTGAAATATGCACATATTTGGTAGGGTTCCCTAGGTGCCGGCTGAGCTAGAGGCCAAAATCCACAGCTGGGCACTTTGCAAAAAACAGCTCTGATTTCTTTGGGAAAATGTGATGTGTCCACTTTGTGTTTTGGGCACTTCCTGTCGCGGGCACTAGGCCTACCCACACAAGTGAGGTACCGTTTTTCTTGGGAGACTTGGGGGAAAGCTAGGTAGGAGGACATTTGCGGCTCCTCTCAGATTACAGAACTTTCTGTCACAGAAATGTGAGGAAAAAGGGTTTTTTTGGCCACATTTTGAGGTTTGCAAAGGATTCCGGGTAACAGAACTGGTGAGAACACCACAAGTCACCCCATCTTGGATTCCCTTAGGTGTCTAGATTTGAAAAATGCACATATTTGGTAGGTTTCCCTAGGTGCCGGCTGGGCTAGAGGCCAAAATCCACAGCTTGGCACTATGCTAAAAACAGCTCTGATTTCTTTGGGAAAATGTGATGTGTCCACGTCGTGTTTTGGGACATTTCCTGTCGTGGGCACTAGGCCTACCCACACAAGTTATGTACCATTTGTATCAGGAGACTTAGGGGAATGCTGGGTAGGAGGAAATTTCTGGCTCCTCTCAGATTCCAAAACTTTCTGTCACCGAAATGTGAGAAAAAAGTGTTTTTTTTGGCCACATTTTGAGGTTTGCAAAGGATTCTGGGTAACAGAACCTGGTGAGAACCCGACAAGTCACCTCATCTTGGATTCCACTAGGTGTCTAGTTTTCAAAAGTGCACAGGTTTGGTAGGTTTCCCTAAGTGTCGGCTGAGCTAGAGGCCAAAATCCACAGCTAGACACTTTGCCAAAAACAGCTCTGATTTCTTTAGGAAAATGTGATGTGTCCACGTTGTGTTTTGGGGCATTATCTGTCGCGGGCACTAGGCCTACCACACAAGTGATATACCATTTTTATCTGGAGCCTCAGGGCAACGCTGGGTAGGATGAAATTTGTGGCTCCTCTCAGATTCCAAAACTTTCTGTCACCGAAATGTGAATAAAAAGTGTTTATTTTGGCCACAGTTTGAGGTCTGCAAAGCATTCTGGGTAACGGAACCATGTGAAAGCCCCAGAAGTCACCCCATCTTGGATTCCCCTAGGTGTCTAGTTTAAAAAAATGCACAGGTTTGCTTGGTTTTCCTAGGCGCCTGCTGAGGTGGAGTCCAAAGTCCACAGCTGGGCACTTTGCAAAAAACAGCTCTGATTTCTTTGGGAAAATGTGATGTGTCCACGTTGTGTTTTGGTGCACTTCCTGTCGCGGGGCACTAGGCCTACTCACACAAGTGAGGTACCATTTTTCTTGGGAGACTTGGGGGAAAGCTAGGTAGGAGGACATTTGCAGCTCCTCTCAGATTACAGAACTTTCTGTCACAGAAATGTGAGGAAAAAGGGTTTTTTTGGCCACATTTTGAGGTTTGCAAAGGATTCTGGGTAACAGAACTGGTGAGAACACCACAAGTCACCCCATCTTTGATTCCCTTAGGTGTCTAGATTTCAAAAATGCACATATTTGGTAGGTTTCCCTAGGTGCCGGCTGGGCTAGAGGCCAAAATCCACAGCTGGGCACTTTGCTAAAAACAGCTCTGATTTCTTTGTGAAAATGTGATGTGTCCACGTCGTGTTTTGGGGCATTTCCTGTCGTGGGCACTAGGCCTACCCACACAAGTTATGTACCTTTTGTATCAGGAGACTTAGGGGAACGCTGGGTAGGAGGAAATTTCTGGTTCCTCTCAGATTCCAAAACTTTCTGTCACCGAAATGTGAGGAAAAAGTGTTTTTTTTGGCCACATTTTGAGGTTTACAAAGGATTCTCGGTAGCAGAACCTGGTGAGAACCCGACAAGTCACCTCATTTTGGATTCCACTAGGTGTCTAGCTTTCAAAAGTGCACAGGTTTGGTAGGTTTCCCTAAGTGTCGGCTGAGCTAGAATCCAAAATCCACAGCTGGGCACTTTGCAAAAAACAGCTCGGATTTCTTTGGGAAAATGTGATGTGTCCACGTTGTGTTTTAGTGCACTTCCTGTCGCGGGCACTAGGCCTACCCACACAAGTGAGGTACCATTTCTCTTGGGAGACTTGGGGGAACGCTAGGTAGGAGGACATATGTGGCTCCTCTCAGATTCCAGAACTTTCTGTCACTGAAATGTGAGGAAAAAGGGTTTTTTTTGGCCACATTTTGAGGTTTGCAAAGGATTCTGGGTAACTGAACATGGTTAAGGCCCCACAAGTCACCCCATCTTGGATTCCCCTAGGTGTCTATTTATGAAAACTGCACAAGTTTGGTATGTTTTCCTAGGTGCCGGCTGAGCTAGAGGCCAAAATCCAATGCTAGGCACTTTGCAAAAACAGCTCTGATTTCTTTGGGAAATGTGATGTGTCCACGTTGTGTTTTCGGACACTTCCTGTCACGGGCACTATGCCTACCTACAAAAGTGAGGTACCATTTTTCTCAGGAGACTTGGGGGAACACTGGGTAGGATGACATTTGCGACTCCTCTCAGATTCCAGAACTTTCTGTCACCGAAATGTGAGGAAAAAGGTTTTTTTGTGCCACATTTTGAGGTTTGCAAAGGCTTCTGGATAACAGAACGTGGTGAGAACCCCCACAAGTCACCCCATCTTGGATTCCCCTAGGTGTCTAGTTTCAAAAATGCATATATTTAGTAGGTTTCCCTAGGTGCCTGCTGAGTTAGAGGCCAAAATCCTCAGCTGGGCACTTTGCAAAAAACAGCTCTGATTTCTTTAGGAAAATGTGATGTGTCCACGTTGTGTTTTGGGGCATTATCTGTCGCGGGCACTAGGCCTACCCACACAAGTGATATGCCATTTTTATCTGGAGACTCAGGGCAACGCTGGGTAGGAGGAAATTTGTGGCTCCTCTCAGATTCCAAAACTTTCTGTCACCGAAATATGAAGAAAAAGTGTTTTTTTGACCACAGTTTGAGGTTTGCAAAGCATTCTGGGTAACGGAACCTTGTGAAAGCCCCAGAAGTCACACCATCTTGGATTCCCCTAGATGTCTAGTTTTCAAAAATGCACAGGTTTGCTTGGTTTTCCTAGCTGCCGGCTGAGCTAGAGTCCAAAATCCACAGCTGGGCACTTTGCAAAAAACAGCTCTGATTTCTTTGGGAAATGTGATGTGTCCACGTTGTGTTTTGGGACACTTCCTGTGACGGGCACTAGGCCTGCCCACACAAGTGAGGTACCATTTCTCTTGGGAGACTTGGGGGAACGGTTGGTAGGAGGACATATGTGGCTCCTCTCAGATTCCAGAACTTTCTGTCACTGAAATGTGAGGAAAAAGGGTTTTTTTTGGCCACATTTTGAGGTTTGCAAAGGATTCTGGGTAACTGAACATGGTTAAGGCCCCACAAGTCACCCCATCTTGGATTCCCCTAGGTGTCTATTTATGAAAACTGCACAAGTTTGGTAGGTTTTCCTAGGTGCCGGCTGAGCTAGAGGCCAAAATCCAATGCTAGGCACTTTGCAAAAACAGCTCTGATTTCTTTGGGAAATGTGATGTGTCCACGTTGTGTTTTGGGACACTTCCTGTCACGGGCACTATGTCTACCTACAAAAGTGAGGTACCATTTTTCTCAGGAGACTTGGGGGAACACTGGGTAGGATGACATTTGCGACTCCTCTCAGATTCCAGAACTTTCTGTCACCGAAATGTGAGGAAAAAGGTTTTTTTGTGCCACATTTTGAGGTTTGCAAAGGCTTCTGGATAACAGAACGTGGTGAGAACCCCCACAAGTCACCCCAACTTGGATTCCCCTAGGTGTCTAGTTTTCAAAAATGCACATATTTAGTAGGTTTCCCTAGGTGCCGGCTGAGTTAGAGGCCAAAATCCACAGCTGGGCACTTTGCAAAAAACAGCTCTGATTTCTTTAGGAAAATGTGATGTGTCCACGTTGTGTTTTGGGGCATTATCTGTCGCGGGCACTAGGCCTACCCACACAAGTGATATACCATTTTTATCTGGAGACTCAGGGCAACGCTGGGTAGAAGGAAATTTGTGGCTCCTCTCAGATTCCAAAACTTTCTGTCCCAGAAATATGAAGAAAAAGTGTTTTTTTGACCACAGTTTGAGGTTTGCAAAGCATTCTGGGTAACGGAACCTTGTGAAAGCCCCAGAAGTCACACCATCTTGGATTCCCCTAGATGTCTAGTTTTCAAAAATGCACAGGTTTGCTTGGTTTTCCTAGCTGCCGGCTGAGCTAGAGTCCAAAATCCACAGCTGGGCACTTTGCAAAAAACAGCTCTGATTTCTTTGGGAAATGTGATGTGTCCACGTTGTGTTTTGGGACACTTCCTGTGACGGGCACTAGGCCTACCTCCAAAAGTGAGGTACCATTTTTCTCAGGAGACTTGGGGGAACACTGGGTGGGAGGACATTTGCGACTCCTCTCAGATTCCAGAACTTTCTGTCACCGAAATGTGAGGACAAAGGTTTATTTGCCAAATTTTGAGGTTTGCAAAGGCTTCTGGATAACAGAACCTGGTGAGAACCCCTACAAGTCACCCCATCTTGGATTCCCCTAGGTGTCTAGTTTTCAAATATGCACATATTTAGTAGGTTTCCCTAGGTGCCGGCTGAGTTAGAGGCCAACATCCACAGCTGGGCACTTTGCAAAAAACAGCTCTGATTTCTTTAGGAAAATGTGATGTGTCCACGTTGTGTTTTGGGGCATTATCTGTCGCGGGCACTAGGCCTACCCACACAAGTGATGTACCATTTTTATCTGGAGACTCAGGGCAACGCTGGGTAGGAGGAAATTTGAGGCTCCTCTCAGATTCCAGAATTTTCTGTCACTGAAATGTGAGGAAAAAGGATTTTTTTGGCCACAGTTTGAGGTCTGCAAAGCATTCTGGGTAACGGAACCTGGTGAAAGCCCCAGAAGTGACACCATCTTGGATTCCCCTAGATGTCTAGTTTTTAAAAATGCACAGGTTTGCTTGGTTTTCCTAGCTGCCGGCTGAGCTAGAGTCCAAAGTCCACAGCTGGGCACTTTGCAAAAAACAGCTCTGATTTCTTTGGCAAAATGTGATGTGTCCACGTTGTGGTTTGGTGCACTTCCTGTGCGGGCACTAGGCTTACCCACAGAAGTGAGGTACCATTTTTCTTGGGAGACTTGGGGGAACGCTAGGTAGGAGGACATTTGCGGCTCCTCTCAGATTCCAGAACTTTCTGTCACTGAAATGTGAGGAAAAAGGTTTTTTTTGGCCACATTTTGAGGTTTGCAAAGGATTCTGGGTAACAGAACTGGTGAGAACACCACAAGTCACCCCATCTTGGATTCCCTTAGGTGTCTAGATTTCAAAAATGCACATATTTGGTAGGTTTCCCTAGGTGCCGGCTTGGCTAGAGGCCAAAATCCACAGCTGGGCACTATGCTAAAAACAGCTCTGATTTCTTTGGGAAAATGTTTTGTGTCCATGTCGTGTTTTGGGACATTTCCTGTTGTGGGCACTAGGCCTACCCACACAAGTTATGTACCATTTGTATCAGGAGACTTAGGGGAATGCTGGGTAGGAGGAAATTTCTGGCTCCTCTCAGATTCCAAAACTTTCTATCACCGAAATGTGAGAAAAAAGTGTTTTTTTTGGCCACATTTTGAGGTTTGCAAAGGATTCTGGGTAACAGAACCTGGTGAGAACCCGACAAGTCACCTCATCTTGGATTCCACTAGGTGTCTAATTTTCAAAAGTGCACAGGTTTGGTAGGTTTCCCTAAGTGCCGGCTGAGCTAGAGGCCAAAATCCACAGCTAGGCACTTTGCCAAAAACAGCTCTGATTTCTTTAGGAAAATGTGATGTGTCCACATTGTGTTTTGGGGCATTATCTGTCGCGGGCACTAGGTCTACCCACACAAGTGATATACCATTTTTATCTGGAGACTCAGGGCAACGCTGGGTAGGAGGAAATTTGAGGCTCCTCTCAGATTCCAGAATTTTCTGTCACTGAAATGTGAGGAAAAAGGATTTTTTTGGCCACAGTTTGAGGTCTGCAAAGCATTCTGGGTAACGGAACCTGGTGAAAGCCCCAGAAGTGACACCATCTTGGATTCCCCTAGATGTCTAGTTTTTAAAAATGCACAGGTTTGCTTGGTTTTCCTAGCTGCCGGCTGAGCTAGAGTCCAAAGTCCACAGCTGGGCACTTTGCAAAAAACAGCTCTGATTTCTTTGGCAAAATGTGATGTGTCCACGTTGTGGTTTGGTGCACTTCCTGTGCGGGCACTAGGCTTACCCACAGAAGTGAGGTACCATTTTTCTTGGGAGACTTGGGGGAACGCTAGGTAGGAGGACATTTGCGGCTCCTCTCAGATTCCAGAACTTTCTGTCACTGAAATGTGAGGAAAAAGGTTTTTTTTGGCCACATTTTGAGGTTTGCAAAGGATTCTGGGTAACAGAACTGGTGAGAACACCACAAGTCACCCCATCTTGGATTCCCTTAGGTGTCTAGATTTCAAAAATGCACATATTTGGTAGGTTTCCCTAGGTGCCGGCTTGGCTAGAGGCCAAAATCCACAGCTGGGCACTATGCTAAAAACAGCTCTGATTTCTTTGGGAAAATGTTTTGTGTCCATGTCGTGTTTTGGGACATTTCCTGTTGTGGGCACTAGGCCTACCCACACAAGTTATGTACCATTTGTATCAGGAGACTTAGGGGAATGCTGGGTAGGAGGAAATTTCTGGCTCCTCTCAGATTCCAAAACTTTCTATCACCGAAATGTGAGAAAAAAGTGTTTTTTTTGGCCACATTTTGAGGTTTGCAAAGGATTCTGGGTAACAGAACCTGGTGAGAACCCGACAAGTCACCTCATCTTGGATTCCACTAGGTGTCTAATTTTCAAAAGTGCACAGGTTTGGTAGGTTTCCCTAAGTGCCGGCTGAGCTAGAGGCCAAAATCCACAGCTAGGCACTTTGCCAAAAACAGCTCTGATTTCTTTAGGAAAATGTGATGTGTCCACATTGTGTTTTGGGGCATTATCTGTCGCGGGCACTAGGCCTACCTACAAAAGTGAGGTACCATTTTTCTCAGGAGACTTGGGGGAACACTAGGTAGGAGGACAGTTGCGGCTCCTCTCAGATTCCAGAACTTTCTGTCACCGAAATGTGAATAAAAAGTGTTTATTTTGGCCACAGTTTGAGGTCTGCAAAGCATTCTGGGTAACGGAACCATGTGAAAGCCCCAGAAGTCACCCCATCTTGGATTCCCCTAGGTGTCTAGTTTAAAAAAATGCACAGGTTTGCTTGGTTTTCCTAGGCGCCTGCTGAGGTGGAGTCCAAAGTCCACAGCTGGGCACTTTGCAAAAAACAGCTCTGATTTCTTTGGGAAAATGTGATGTGTCCACGTTGTGTTTTGGTGCACTTCCTGTCGCGGGCACTAGGCCTACTCACACAAGTGAGGTACCATTTTTCTTGGGAGACTTGGGGGAAAGCTAGGTAGGAGGACATTTGCAGCTCCTCTCAGATTACAGAACTTTCTGTCACAGAAATGTGAGGAAAAAGGGTTTTTTTTGGCCACATTTTGAGGTTTGCAAAGGATTCTGGGTAACAGAACTGGTGAGAACACCACAAGTCACCCCATCTTTGATTCCCTTAGGTGTCTAGATTTCAAAAATGCACATATTTGGTAGGTTTCCCTAGGTGCCGGCTGGGCTAGAGGCCAAAATCCACAGCTGGGCACTTTGCTAAAAACAGCTCTGATTTCTTTGTGAAAATGTGATGTGTCCACGTCGTGTTTTGGGGCATTTCCTGTCGTGGGCACTAGGCCTACCCACACAAGTTATGTACCTTTTGTATCAGGAGACTTAGGGGAACGCTGGGTAGGAGGAAATTTCTGGTTCCTCTCAGATTCCAAAACTTTCTGTCACCGAAATGTGAGGAAAAAGTGTTTTTTTTGGCCACATTTTGAGGTTTACAAAGGATTCTCGGTAGCAGAACCTGGTGAGAACCCGACAAGTCACCTCATTTTGGATTCCACTAGGTGTCTAGCTTTCAAAAGTGCACAGGTTTGGTAGGTTTCCCTAAGTGTCGGCTGAGCTAGAATCCAAAATCCACAGCTGGGCACTTTGCAAAAAACAGCTCTGATTTCTTTGGGAAAATGTGATGTGTCCACGTTGTGTTTTGGTGCACTTCCTGTCACGGGCACTAGGCCTACCCACACAAGTGAGGTACCATTTCTCTTGGGAGACTTGGGGGAACGCTAGGTAGGAGGACATATGTGGCTCCTCTCAGATTCCAGAACTTTCTGTCACTGAAATGTGAGGAAAAAGGGGGTTTTTTGGCCACATTTTGAGGTTTGCAAAGGATTCTGGGTAACTGAACATGGTTAAGGCCCCACAAGTCACCCCATCTTGGATTCCCCTAGGTGTCTATTTATGAAAACTGCACAAGTTTGGTAGGTTTTCCTAGGTGCCGGCTGAGCTAGAGGCCAAAATCCAATGCTAGGCACTTTGCAAAAACAGCTCTGATTTCTTTGGGAAATGTGATGTGTCCACGTTGTGTTTTGGGACATTTCCTGTCACGGGCACTATGCCTACCTACAAAAGTGAGGTACCATTTTTCTCAGGAGACTTGGGGGAACACTGGGTAGGATGACATTTGCGACTCCTCTCAGATTCCAGAACTTTCTGTCACCGAAATGTGAGGCAAAAGGTTTTTTTGTGCCACATTTTGAGGTTTGCAAAGGCTTCTGGATAACAGAACGTGGTGAGAACCCCCACAAGTCACCCCATCTTGGATTCCCCTAGGTGTCTAGTTTTCAAAAATGCACATATTTAGTAGGTTTCCCTAGGTGCCGGCTGAGTTAGAGGCCAAAATCCACAGCTGGGCACTTTGCAAAAAACAGCTCTGATTTCTTTAGGAAAATGTGATGTGTCCACGTTGTGTTTTGGGGCAATATCTGTCGCGGGCACTAGGCCTACCCACACAAGTGATATACCATTTTTATCTGGAGACTCAGGGCAACGCTGGGTAGGAGGAAATTTGTGGCTCCTCTCAGATTCCAAAACTTTCTGTCACCGAAATATGAAGAAAAAGTGTTTTTTTGACCACAGTTTGAGGTTTGCAAAGCATTCTGGGTAACGGAACCTTGTGAAAGCCCCAGAAGTCACACCATCTTGGATTCCCCTAGCTGTCTAGTTTTCAAAAATGCACAGGTTTGCTTGGTTTTCCTAGCTGCCGGCTGAGCTAGAGTCCAAAATCCACAGCTGGGCACTTTGCAAAAAACAGCTCTGATTTCTTTGGGAAATGTGATGTGTCCACGTTGTGTTTTGGTGCACTTCCTGTCGCGGGCACTAGGCCTACCCACACAAGTGAGGTACCATTTTTCTCAGGAGACTTGGGGGAACACTGGGTAGGAGGACATTTGCGGCTCCTCTCAGATTCCAGAACTTTCTGTCGCTGAAATGTGAGGACAAAGGTTTATTTGCCAAATTTTGAGGTTTGCAAAGGCTTCTGGGTAAGAGAACCTGGTGAGAACCCCACAAGTCACCTCATCTTGGATTCCCCTAGGTTTCTAGTTTTCAAAAATGCACAGGTTTGGTCGGTTTTCCTAGGTGCCGGCTGAGCTATAGTCCAAAATCCAAGCTGGGCACTTTGCAAAAAACAGCTCTGATTTCTTTGGGAAAATGTGATGTGTCCACGTTGTGTTTTAGGGCATTTCTTGTTGCGGGCACTAGGCCTACCAACACAAGTGATGTACCTTTTTTATCAGGAGACTAAGGGGAACGCTGAGTAGGAGGAAATTTGTGGCTCTTCCCAGATTCCACAACTTTCTGTCACCGAAATGTGAGGAAAAAGGTTTTTTTGGGCCACATTTTGAGGTTTGCAAAGGATTCTGGGTAACAGAACCTGGTGAGAACCCGACAAGTCACCTCATCTTGGATTCCACTAGGTTTCTAGTTTTCAAAAGTGCACAGGTTTGGTAAGTTTCTCTAAGTGTCGGCTGAGCGAGAGGCCAAAATCCACAGCTAGGCAGTTTGCCAAAAACAGCTCTGATTTCTTTGGGAAAATGTGATGTGTCCACGTTGTGTCTTGGGGCATTTCCTGTCACAGGCACTAGGCCTACCCACTCAATTGATGTACCATTTTTAGCTGGAGACTTAGGGGAACGCTGAGTAGGAGGAAATTTGTGGCTCCTCCCAGATTCAACAACTTTCTGTCACCGAAATGTGAAGAAAAAGGTTTTTTTTTGGCCACATTTTGAGGTTTGCAAGGGATTCTGGGTAATGGATCCTGGTGAAAGCCCCACAAGTCACCCTATCTTGGATTCCCCTAGGGGTCTAGTTTTAAAAAACGCACATGTTTGGTAGGTTTTCCTAGGTGCCCTCTGAGCTAGATGCCAAAATCCACAGCTAGGCACTTTGCAAAAACAGCTCTGATTTCTTTGGGAAATGTGATGTGTCCATGTTGTGTTTTGGGGGCACTTTCTGTCATGGGCACTAGGCCTACCTACAAAAGTGAGGTAGCATTTTTCTCAGGAGACTTGGGGGAACACTGGGTAGGAGGACATTTGCGGCTCCTCTCAGATTCCAGAACTTTCTGTCACCGAAATGTGAGGAAAAAGGTTTTTTTTTGCCAAATTTTGAGGTTTGCAAAGGCTTCTGGATAACAGAACCTGGTGAGAACCCCCACAAGTCACCCCAGTTTGGATTCCCCTAGGTGTCTAGTTTTCAAATATGCACATATTTGGTAGGTTTCCCTAGGTGCCGGCTGAGCTAGCGGCCAAAATCCACAGCTGGGCACTTTGCAAAAAACAGCTCTGATTTCTTTGGGAAAATGTGATGTGTCCACGCTGTGTTTTGGGCACTTCCTGTAGCGGGCACTAGGCCTACCCACACAAGTGAGGTACCGTTTTTCTTTTGAGATTTGTGGGAACGCTGGATAGGAGGACATTTGCGGCTCCTCTCAGATTCCACAACTTTCTGTCACCGAAATGTGAGGAAAAAGTTTTTTTTGGACCACATTTTGCGGTTTGCAAAGGATTCTGGGTAACAGAACCTGGTGAGAACCCGACAAGTCACCGCATCTTGGATTCCACTAGGTTTCTAGTTTTCAAAAGTGCAAAGGTTTGGCAGGTTTCCCTAAGTGTCGGCTGAGCGAGAGGCCAAAATCCACAGCTAGGCACTTTGCCAAAAACAGCTCTGATTTCTTTGGGAAAATGTGATGTGTCCACGTTGTGTTTTGGGGCATTTCCTGTCACGGGCACTAGGCCTACCTTCACAATTGATGTACATTTTTATCTGGAGACTTAGGGGAACGCTGGGTAGGAGGAAATTTGTGGCTCCTCCCAGATTCCAAAACTTTCTGTCACCGAAATGTGAGGAAAAAGTGTTTTTTTGGCCACATTTTGAGGTTTGCAAAGGATTCTGGGTAACAAAACTTGGTGAAAGCCCTACAAGTCACCCCATCTTTGATTCCCCAAGGTGTCTAGTTTTCAAAAGTGCAGAGGTTTGGTAGGTTTCCCTAGGTGCCGGCTGAGCTAGAGGCCAAAATCCACAGCTAGGCACTTTGTAAAAACAGCTCTGATTTCTTTGGGAAAATGTGATGTGTCCACGTTGTGTTTTGGGGCATTTCCTGTCGCGGGCACTAGGCCTAACCACACAAGTGATGTACCATTTTTATCAGGCGATTTGGGAAACACTGGGTAAAAGAAAATGTGTGGCTCCTCTCAGATTCCAAAACTTTCTGTCACCGAAATGAGGAAAAGTGTTTTTCTGGCCACATTTTGAATTTTGCAAGGGATTCTGGGTAACAGATCCTGTGAAAGCCCCACAAGTCACCTCATCTTGGATTCCCCTAGGTGTCTAGTGTTCAAAAACGCACAGGTTTGGTAGGTTTTCCTAGGTGCCGGCTGAGCTAAAGGCCAAAGTCCACAGCTAGGCACTTTGCAAAAAACAGCTCTGATTTCTTTGGGATATGTGATGTGTCCACGTTGTGTTTTGGGGCACTTCCTGTCGCGGGCACTAGGCCCTCCCACACAAGTGAGGCACCATTTTTCTCGGGAGACTTGGGGGAACACTGGGTAGGAGGACATTTGCGGCTCCTGTCACATTCCAGAACTCTCTGTCGCTGAAATGTGAGGAAAAGGGGTTTTCTATGTCAAATTTTGAGGTTTGCAAAGGCTTCTGGTTAAGAGAACCTGGTGAGAACCCCACAAGTCACCTCATCTTGGATTCCCCTAGGTTTCTAGTTTTCAACAATGCACAGGTTTGGTAGGTTTTCCTAGGTGCCGGCTGAGCTATAGTCCAAAATCCAAAGCTGGGCACTTTGCAAAAAATAGCTCTGATTTCTTTGGGAAAATGTGATGTGTCCACGTCGTGTTTTAGGGCATTTCTTTTCGCGGGCACTAGGCATACCAACACAAGTGATGTACCTTTTTTATCAGGAGACTTAGGGGAACGCTGAGTAGGAGGAAATTTGTGGCTCCTCTCAGATTCCACAACTTTCTGTCACCGAAATGTGAGGAAAAAGGTTTTTCATGGCCACATTTTGAGGTTTGCAAAGGCTTCTGGGTAAGAGAACCTGGTGACAACCCCACAAGTCACCTCATCTTGGATTCCACTAGGTTTCTAGTTTTCAAAAGTGCACAGGTTTGGTAGGTTTCCCTAAGTGTCGGCTGAGCGAGAGGCCTAAATCCACAGCTGGGTACTTTGCAAAAAACAGCTCTGATTTCTTTGGGAAAATGTGATGTGTCCACGTTGTGTTTTGGGGCATTTCCTGTCACGGGCACTAGGCCTACCTTCACAATTGATGTACATTTTTATCTGGAGACTTAGGGGAACGCTGGGTAGGAGGAAATTTGTGGCTCCTCCCAGATTCCAAAACTTTCTGTCACCGAAATGTGAGGAAAAAGTGTTTTTTTGGCCACATTTTGAGGTTTGCAAAGGATTCTGGGTAACAAAACTTGGATAAAGCCCTACAAGTCACCCCATCTTTGATTCCCCAAGGTGTCTAGTTTTCAAAAGTGCAGAGGTTTGGTAGGTTTCCCTAGGTGCCGGCTGAGCTAGAGGCCAAAATCCACAGCTAGGCACTTTGTAAAAACAGCTCTGATTTCTTTGGGAAAATGTGATGTGTCCACGTTGTGTTTTGGGGCATTTCCTGTCGCGGGCACTAGGCCTAACCACACAAGTGATGTACCATTTTTATCAGGCGATTTGGGAAACACTGGGTAAAAGAAAATTTGTGGCTCCTCTCAGATTCCAAAACCTTCTGTCACCGAAATGAGGAAAAGTGTTTTTCTGGCCACATTTTGAATTTTGCAAGGGATTCTGGGTAACAGATCCTGTGAAAGCCCCACAAGTCACCTCATCTTGGATTCCCCTAGGTGTCTAGTGTTCAAAAACGCAAAGGTTTGGTAGGTTTTCCTAGGTGCCGGCTGAGCTAAAGGCCAAAGTCCACAGCTAGGCACTTTGCAAAAAACAGCTCTGATTTCTTTGGGAAATGTGATGTGTCCACGTTGTGTTTTGGGGCACTTCCTGTCGCGGGCACTAGGCCCACCCACACAAGTGAGGCACTATTTTTCTTGGGAGACGTGGGGGAACACTGGGTAGGAGGACATTTGCGGCTCCTGTCACATTCTAGAACTTTCTGTCGCTGAAATGTGAGGAAAAGGGGTTTTCTTTGTCAAATTTTGAGGTTTGCAAAGGCTTCTGGGTAAGAGAACCTGATGAGAACCCCACAAGTCACCTCATCTTGGATTCCCTTAGGTTTCTAGTTTTCAAAAATGCACAGGTTTGGTGGGTTTTCCTAGGTGCTGGCTGAGCTATAGTCCAAAATCCAAAGCTGGGCACTTTGCAAAAAATAGCTCTGATTTCTTTGGGAAAATTTGATGTGTCCACGTCGTGTTTTAGGGCATTTCTTTTCGCGGGCACTAGGCATACCAACACAAGTGATGTACCTTTTTTATCAGGAGACTTAGGGGAACGCTGAGTAGGAGGAAATTTGTGGCTCCTCTCAGATTCCACAACTTTCTGTCACCGAAATGTGAGGAAAAAGGTTTTTCATGGCCACATTTTGAGGTTTGCAAAGGCTTCTGGGTAAGAGAACCTGGTGACAACCCCACAAGTCACCTCATCTTGGATTCCACTAGGTTTCTAGTTTTCAAAAGTGCACAGGTTTGGTAGGTTTCCCTAAGTGTCGGCTGAGCGAGAGGCCAAAATCCACAGCTAGGCACTTTGCCAAAAACAGCTCTGATTTGTTTGGGAAAATGTGATGTGTCCACGTTGTATTTTGGGGCATTTCCTGTCACGGGCACTAGGCCTACCCACACAATTGATGTACCATTTTTATCTGGAGACTTAGGGGAACGCTGGGTAGGAGGAAATTTGTGGCTCCTCCCAGATTCCAAAAGTTTCTGTCACCCAAATGTGAGGAAAAAGTGTTTTTTTAGCCACATTTTGAGGTTTGCAAAGGATTCTGGGTAACAAAACTTGGTGAAAGCCCTACAAGTCACCCCATCTTTGATTCCCCAAGATGTCTAGTTTTCAAAAGTGCAGAGGTTTGGTAGGTCTCCCTAGGTGCCGGCTGAGCTAGAGGCCAAAATCCACAGCTAAGCACTTTGTAAAAACAGCTCTGATTTCTTTGGGAAAATGTGATGTGTCCACGTTGTGTTTTGGGGCATTTCCTGTCACGGCCACTAGGCCTAACCACACAAGTGATGTACCATTTTTATCCGGCGATTTGGGAAACACTGGGAAAAAGAAAATTTGGGGCTCCTCTCAGATGCCAAAACTTTCTGTCACCGAAATGAGAGAAAAAAGTGTTTTTTTTTGCCACATTTTAAGGTTTGGAAGGGATTCTGGGTAACGGATCCTGTGAAAGCCCCACAAGTCACCTCATCTTGGATTCCCCTGGGTGTCTAGTTTTCAAAAACGCACAGGTTTGGTAGGTTTTCCTAGGTGCCGGCTGAGCTAAAGGCCAAAGTCCACAGCTAGGCACTTTGCAAAAAACAGCTCTGATTTCTTTGGGAAATGTGATGTGTCCACGTTGTGTTTTGGGACACTTCCTGTCATGGGCACTAGGCCTACCCACAGAAGTGAGGCACCATTTTTCTGGGAGACTTGGGGGAACACTGGGTAGGAAGACATTTGTGCCTCCTCTCAGATTCCAAATGTTTCTGTCACCGAAATGTGAGGAAAAAGTGTTTTTTTTGGCCACATTTTGAGATTGCAAAGGATTCTGGGTAACGGATCCTTGAGAAAGTCCCACAAGTCACCCAATCTTGGATTCCCCTAGCAGTCTAGTTTTAAAAAATGCAGAGGTTTGGTAGGTTTTATTTGGTGCCGGCTGAGCTAGAGGCCAAAATCCACAGCTGGTCACTTTGCAAAAAACAGCTCTGATTTCTTTGGGAAAATGTGATGTGTCCACGTTGTTTTTTTTCCGGGCATTATCTGTTGCAGGCACTAGGCCTACCCACACAAATGATATACCATTTTTATCTGGAGACTTAGGGCAACGCTGGGTAGGAGGACATTTGTGGCTGCTCTCAGATTCCAAAACTTTCTGTCACCGAAATGTGAAGAAAAAGTGTTTTTTTGGCCACAGTTTGAGGTTTGCAAAGCATTCTAGCTAACGGAACCTGGTGACACCCCCACAAGTCACCCCATCTTGGATTTCCCTAGGTGTCTAGTTTTCAAAAATGCACAAGTTTGGTAGGTTTTCCTGGCGCCGGCTGAGCTAGAGGGCAAAATCCACAGCTGGGCACTTTGCAAAAAACAGCTCTGATTTCTTTGAGAAAATGTAATGTGTCCACGTTGTGTTTTGGGCACTTCCTGTCGCGGGCACTAGGCCTACCCACACAAGTGAGGTACCATTTTTCCTCGGAGATTTGTGGGAACGCTTAATAGGAAGACATTTGCGGTTCCTCTCAGATTCCACATCTTTCTATCACCGAAATGTGAGGAAAAAGGGTTTTTTTGGCCACATTTTGAGGTTTGCAAAGGATTCTGGGTAACAGAACCTGGTGAGAACCCGACAAGTCACCTCATCTTGGATTCCACTAGGTTTTTAGTTTTCAAAATTGCACAGGTTTGGTAGGTTTCCCTAAGTGTCGGCTGAGCTAGAGGCCAAAATCCACAGCTAGGCACTTTGCCAAAAACAGCTCTGATTTCTTTGGGAAAATGTGATGTGTCCACGTTGTGTTTTGGGGCATTTCCTGTCAGGGGCACTAGGCCTACCCACACAATTGATGTACCATTTTTATCTGGAGACTTAGAGGAACGCTAGGTAGGAGGAAATTTGTGGCTCCTCTCAGATTCCACAACTTTCTGTCACCGAAATGTGAGGAAAAAGGTTTTTTATGGCCACATTTTGAGGTTTGCAAAGGCTTCTGGGTTAGAGAACCTGGTGACAACCCCACAAGTCACCTCATCTTGGATTCCACTAGGTTTCTAGTTTTCAAAAGTGCACAGGTTTGGTAGGTTTCCCTAAGTGTCGGCTGAGCGAGAGGCCAAAAATCCACAGCTAGGCACTTTGCCAAAAACAGCTCTGATTTCTTTGGGAAAATGTGATGTGTCCACGTTGTGTTTTGGGGCATTTCCTGTCATAGGCACTAGGCCTACCCACACAATTGATGTACCATTTTTATCTGGAGACTTTGAGGAACGCTGGGTAGGAGGAAATTTGTGGCTCCTCCCAGATTCCAAAACTTTCTGTCACTGAAATGTGAGGAAAAAGTGTTTTTTTAGCCACATTTTGAGGTTTGCAAAGGATTCTGGGTAACAAAACTTGGTGAAAGCCCTACAAGTCACCCCATCTTGGATTCCCCAAGGTGTCTAGTTTTCAAAAGTGCAGAGGTTTGGTAGGTTTCCCTATGTGCTGGCTGAGCTAGAGGCCAAAATCCACAGCTAGGCACTTTGTAAAAACAGCTCTGATTTCTTTGGGAAAATGTGATGTGTCCACGTTGTGTTTTGGGGCATTTCCTGTCACGGGCACTAGGCCTAACCACACAAGTGATGTACCATTTTTATCAGGCGATTTGGGAAACACTGGGTAAAAGAAAATTTGTGACTCCTCTCAGATTCCAAAACTTTCTGTCACCGAAATGAGAGGAAAAAGTGTTTTTTTGGCCACATTTTGAGGTTTGCAAGGGATTCTGGGTAACGGATCCTGTGAAAGCCCCACAAGTCTCCTCATCTTGGATTCTCCTAGGCCTCTAGTTTTCAAAAACGCGCAGGTTTGGTAGGTTTTCCTAGGTGCCGGCTGAGCTAAAGGCCAGAGTCCACAGGTATGCACTTTGCAAAAAACAGCTCTGATTTCTTTTGGAAATGTGATGTGTCCACATTGTGTTTTGGGGCACTTCCTGTCGTGGGCACTAGGCCCACCCACACAAGTGAGGCACCATTTTTCTCTGGAGACTTGGGGGAACACTGGGTAGGAGGACATTTGTGGGTCCTGTCACTTTCCAGACCTTTCTGTCGCTGAAATGTGAGGAAAAGGGGTTTTCTTTGTCAAATTTTGAGGTTTGCAAAGGCTTCTGGGTAAGAGAACCTGGTGGGAACCCCACAAGTCACCTCATCTTGGATTCCCCTAGGTTTCTAGTTTTCAAAAATGCACAGGTTTGGTAGGTTTTCCTAGGTGCCGGCTGAGTTATAGTCCAAAATCCACAGCTGGGCACTTTGCAAAAAACAGCTCTGTTTTCTTTGGGAAAAGGTGATGTGTCCACATTGTGTTTTGGGGCATTTCTTGTCGCGGGCACTAGGCCTACCAACACAAGTGATGTGTCTTTTTTATCAGGAGACTTAGGGGAACGCTGTGTAGGAGGAAATTTGTGGCTCCTCTCAGATTCCAAAAGTTTCTGTCGCCGAAATTTGAGGAAAAACTGTTTTTTTGGCCACATTTTGTGGGTTTGCAAAGGATTCTGGGAAACTGAACCTGGTGAAAGCCCCACAAGTCACCCCATCTTGGATTCCCCTAGGTGTCTATTTATGAAAAATGCACAAGTTTGGTAGGTTTTCCTAGGTGCCGGCTGAGCTAGGAGGCCAAATCCACAGCTAGGCACTTTGCAAAAACAGCTCTAATTTCTTTGGGAAATGTGATATGTCCACGTTGTGTTTTGGGGCATTCCTGTCACGGGCACTAGGCCTACCTACAAAAGTGAGGTACCATTTTTCTCAGGAGACTTGGGGGAACACTGGGTAGGAGGACATTTCTGGCTCCTCTCAGATTCCAAAACTTTCTGTCACCAAAATGTGAGGAAGAAGTGTTTTTTTTTGGCCACATTTTGAGGTTTGCAAAGGATTCTGGGTAACTGAACCTGGTGAAAGCCCCACAAGTGACCGAATCTTGGATTCCCCTAGGTGTCTATTTATGAAAAATGCACAAGTTTGGTAAGTTTTCCTAGGTGCCGGCTGAGCTAGAGTTCAAAATCCACAGCTAGGCACTTTGGAAAAACAGCTCTGATTTCTTTGGGAAATGTGATGTGTCCACGTTGTGTTTTGGGGCACTTCCTGTCACGGGCACTAGGCCTACCTACAAAAGTGAGGTACCATTTTTCTCAGGAGACTCGGCGGAACACTGGGTAGGAGGACATTTGCAGCTCCTCTCAGATTCCAGAACTTTCTGTCACCGAAATGTGAGGAAAAACTTTTTTTGCCAAATTTTGTGGTTTGCGAAAGCTTCTGGATAACAGAACCTGGCGAGAACCCCCACAAGTCACCCCATTTTGGATTCCGCTAGGTGTCTATTTATGAAAAATGCACAAGTTTGGTATGTTTTCCTAGGTGCCGGCTGAGCTAGAGGCCAAAATCCACAGCTAGGCACTTTGCAAAAACAGCTCTGATTTCTTTGGGAAATGTGATGTGTCCACGTTATGTTTTGGGGCACTTCCTGTCACGGGCACTAGGCCTACCTACAAAAGTGATGTACCATTTTTCTCAGGAGACTTGGCGGAACACTGGGTAGGAGGACATTTGCAGCTCCTCTCAGATTCCAAAACTTTCTGTCCCCGAAATGTGAGGAAAAAGGGTTTTCTTTGCCAAATTATGAGGTTTCCAAAGGTATCTGGGTAATGTAACTTGGTGAGAACCCTACAAGTCACCCCATTTTGGATTCCCCAAGGTGTCTAGTTTTCAAAAGGGCAGAGGTTTGGTAGGTTTCCCTAGGTGACGGCTGAGCTAGAGGCCAAAATCCACAGCTAGGCACTTTGTAAAAACAGCTCTGATTTCTTTGGGAAAATGTGATGTGTCCACGTTGTGTTTTGGGGCATTTCCTTTCACGGGCACTAGGCCTAACCACACAAGTGATGTACCATTTTTATCAGGCGATTTGGGAAACACTGGGTAAAAGAAAATTTGTGGCTCCTCTCAGATTCCAAAACTTTCTGTCACGGAAATGAGAGGAAAAAGGGTTTTTTGGGCCACATTTTGAGGTTTGCAAGGGATTCTGGGTAACGGATCCTGTGAAAGCCCCACAAGTCACCTCATCTTGGATTCTCCCTAGGCGTCTAGTTTTCAAAAACGCACAGGTTTGGTAGGTTTTCCTAGGTACCGGCTGAGCTAAAGGCCAGAGTCCACAGGTAGGCACTTTGCAAAAAACAGCTCTGATTTCTTTGGGAAATGTGATGTGTCCACGTTGTGTTTTGGGGCATTTCTTGTCACGAACACTAGGCCTACCAACACAAGTGATGTACCTTTTTTATCAGGAGACTTAGGGGAACGCTGAGTAGGAGGAGATTTGTGGCTCCTCTCAGATTCCAAAAGTTTCTGTCACCGAAATGTGAGGAAAAAGTGTTTTTTGGCCACATTTTGAGGTTTGCAAAGGATTCTGGGTAACGGAACCTTGAGAAAGCCCCACAAGTCACCCAATCGTGGATTCCCCTAGCAGTCTAGTTTTAAAAAATCAGAGGTTTGGTAGGTTTTATTTGGTTCCGGCTGAGTTAGAGGCCAAAATCCACAGCTGGGCACTTTTGAAAAAACAGCTCTGATTTCTTTAGGAAAATGTGAAATGTCCATGTTGTGTTTTTTCGGGCATTATCTGTCGCAGGCACTAGGCCTACCCACACAAGTGATATACCATTTTTATCTGGAGACTTAGGGCAACGCTGGGTAGGAGGACATTTGTGGCTGCTCTCAAATTCCAAAACTTTCTGTCACCGAAATGTGAAGAAAAAGTGTTTTTTTGGCCACAGTTTGAGGATTGCAAAGCATTCTGGGTAACGGAACCTGGTGACACCCCCACAAGTTACCCCATCTTGAATTTCCCTAGGTGTCTAGTTTTCAAAAATGCACAAGTTTGGTAGGTTTTCCTGGCGCCGGCTGAGCTAGAGGCCAAAATCCACAGCTGGGCACTTTGCAAATAACAGCTCTGATTTCTTTGAGAAAACGTAATGTGTCCACGTTGTGTTTTGGGCACTTCCTGTCGCGGGCACTAGGCCTACCCACACAAGTGAGGTACTGTTTTTCCTCAGAGATTTGTGGGAACGCTTAATAGGAAGACATTTGCGGTTCCTCTCAGATTCCACAACTTTCTATCACCGAAATGTGAGGAAAAAGGTTTTTTTTGGCCACATTTTGAGGTTTGCAAAGGATTCTGGGTAACAGAACCTGGTGAGAACCCGACAAGTCACCTCATCTTGGATTCCACTAGGTTTCTAGTTTTCAAAAGTGCACAGGTTTGGTAGGTTTCCCTAAGTGTCGGCTGAGCTAGAGCCCAAAATCCACAGCTAGGCACTTTGTAAAAACAGCTCTGATTTCTTTGGGAAAATGTGATGTGTCCACGTTGTGTTTTGAGGCATTTCTGTCAGGGGCACTAGGCCTACCCACACAATTGATGTACCATTTTTATCTGGAGACTTAGAGGAACTCTGGGTAGCAGGAAATTTGTGGCTCCTCTCAGATTCCAAAACTTTCTGTCACTGAAATGTGAGGAAAAAGTGGTTTTTTGGCCACATTTTGAGGTTTGCAAAGGATTCTGGGTAACAAAACTTGGTGAAAGCCCTACAAGTCACCCCATCTTGGATTCCCCAAGGTGTCTAGTTTTCAAAAGTGCAGAGGTTTGGTAGGTTTCCCTATGTGCTGGCTGAGCTAGAGGCCAAAATCCACAGCTAGGCACTTTGTAAAAACAGCTCTGATTTCTTTGGGAAAATGTGATGTGTCCACGTTGTGTTTTGGGGCATTTCCTGTCACGGGCACTAGGCCTAACCACACAAGTGATGTACCATTTTTATCAGGCGATTTGGGAAACACTGGGTAAAAGAAAATTTGTGGCTCCTCTCAGATTCCAAAACTTTCTGTCACCGAAATGAGAGGAAAAAGTGTTTTTTTGGCCACATTTTGAGGTTTGCAAGGGATTCTGGGTAACGGATCCTGTGAAAGCCCTACAAGTTACCTCATCTTGGATTCCCCTAGGCCTCTAGTTTTCAAAAACGTGCAGGTTTGGTAGGTTTTCCTAGGTGCCGGCTGAGCTAAAGGCCAGAGTCCACAGGTAGGCACTTTGCAAAAAACAGCTCTGATTTCTTTTGGAAATGTGATGTGTCCACATTGTGTTTTGGGGCACTTCCTGTCGTGGGCACCAGGCCCACCCACACAAGTGAGGCACCATTTTTCTCTGGAGACTTGGGGGACCCCTGGGTAGGAGGACATTTGTGGGGCCTGTCACATTCCAGACCTTTCTGTCACTGAAATGTGAGGAAAAGGGGTTTTCTTTGTCAAATTTTGAGGTTTGCAAAGGCTTCTGGGTAAGAGAACCTGGTGAGAACCCCACAAGTCACCTCATCTTGGATTCCCCTAGGTTTCTAGTTTAAAAAAATGCACAGGTTTGGTAGGTTTTCCTAGGTGCCGGCTGAGCTAAAGGCCAAAGTCCACAGCTAGGCACTTTGCAAAAAACAGCTCTGATTTCTTTGGGAAATGTGATGTGTCCACGTTGTGTTTTGGGGCACTTCCTGTCGCGAGCACTAGGCCCACCCACACAAGTGAGGCACCATTTTTCTCGGGAGACTTGGGGGAACACTGGCTAGGAGTACATTCGCGGCTCCTGTCACATTCCAGAACTTTCTGTCGCTGAAATGTGAGGAAAAGGTTTTTTTTTGGCCACATTTTGAGGTTTGCAAATGCTTCTGGGTAAGAGAACCTGGTGAGAACCCCACAAGTCACCTCATCTTGGATTCCACTAGGTTTCTAGTTTTCAAAAGTGCACAGGTTTGGTAGGTTTCCCTAAGTGTCGGCTGAGCGAGAGGCCAAAATCCACAGCTAAGCACTTTGCCAAAAACAGCTCTGATTTCTTTGGGACAATGTGATGTGTCCACGTTGTGTTTTGGGGCATTTCCTGTCACGGGCACTAGGCCTACCCACACAATTGATGTGCCATTTTTATCTAGAGACTTAGGGGAACGCTGGGTAGGAGGAAATTTGTGGCTCCTCCCAGATTCCAAAACTTTCTGTCACCGAAATGTGAGGAAAAAGTGTTTTTTTGGCCACATTTTGAGGTTTGCAAAGGATTCTGGGTAACAAAACTTGGTGAAAGCCCTACAAGTCACCCCATCTTTGATTCCCCAAGGTGTCTAGTTTTCAAAGGTGCAGAGGTTTGGTAGGTTTCCCTAGGTGCCGGCTGAGCTAGAGGCCAAAATCCACAGCTAGGCACTTTGTAAAAACAGCTCTGATTTCTTTGGGAAAATGTGATGTGTCCACGTTGTGTTTTGGGGCATTTCCTGTCGCGGGCACTAGGCCTAACCACACAAGTGATGTACCATTTTTATCAGGCGATTTGGGAAACACTGGGTAAAAGAACATTTGTGGCTGCTCTCAGATTCCAAAACTTTCTGTCACCGAAATGTGAAGAAAAAGTGTTTTTTTGGCCACAGTTTGAGGATTGCAAAGCATTCTGGGTAACGGAACCTGGTGACACCCCCACAAGTCACCCCATCTTGAATTTCCCTAGGTGTCTAGTTTTCAAAAATGCACAAGTTTGGTAGGTTTTCCTGGCGCCGGCTGAGCTAGAGGCCAAAATCCACAGCTGGGCACTTTGCAAATAACAGCTCTGATTTCTTTGAGAAAATGTAATGTGTCCACGTTGTGTTTTGGGCACTTCCTGTCGCGGGCACTAGGCCTACCCACACAAGTGAGGTACCGTTTTTCTTCGGAGATTTGTGGGAACGCTTAATAGGAGGACATTTGCGGTTCCTCTCAGATTCCACAACTTTCTATCACCGAAATGTGAGGAAAAAGGTTTTTTTTGGCCACATTTTGAGGTTTGCAAAGGATTCTGGGTAACAGAACCTGGTGAGAACCCGACAAGTCACCTCATCTTGGATTCCACTAGGTTTCTAGTTTTCAAAAGTGCACAGGTTTGGTAGGTTTCCCTAAGTGTCGGCTGAGCTAGAGGCCAAAATCCACAGCTAGGCACTTTGTAAAAACAGCTCTGATTTCTTTGGGAAAATGTGATGTGTCCACGTTGTGTTTTGGGGCATTTCTGTCAGGGGCACTAGGCCTACCCACACAATTGATGTACCATTTTTATCTGGAGACTTAGAGGAACGCTGGGTAGCAGGAAATTTGTGGCTCCTCTCAGATTCCAAAACTTTCTGTCACTGAAATGTGAGGAAAAAGTGGTTTTTTGGCCACATTTTGAGGTTTGCAAAGGATTCTGGGTAACAAAACTTGGTGAAAGCCCTACAAGTCACCCCATCTTGGATTCCCCAAGGTGTCTAGTTTTCAAAAGTGCAGAGGTTTGGTAGGTTTCCCTATGTGCTGGCTGAGCTAGAGGCCAAAATCCACAGCTAGGCACTTTGTAAAAACAGCTCTGATTTCTTTGGGAAAATATGATGTGTCCACGTTGTGTTTTGGGGCATTTCCTGTCACGGGCACTAGGCCTAACCACACAAGTGATGTACCATTTTTATCAGGCGATTTGGGAAACACTGGGTAAAAGAAAATTTGTGGCTCCTCTCAGATTCCAAAACTTTCTGTCACCGAAATGAGAGGAAAAAGTGTTTTTTTGGCCACATTTTGAGGTTTGCAAGGGATTCTGGGTAACGGATCCTGTGAAAGCCCCACAAGTCACCTCATCTTGGATTCCCCTAGGCCTCTAGTTTTCAAAAACGTGCAGGTTTGGTAGGTTTTCCTAGGTGCCGGCTGAGCTAAAGGCCAGAGTCCACAGGTAGGCACTTTGCAAAAAACAGCTCTGATTTCTTTTGGAAATGTGATGTGTCCACATTGTGTTTTGGGGCACTTCCTGTCGTGGGCACTAGGCCCACCCACACAAGTGAGGCACCATTTTTCTCTGGAGACTTGGGGGACCCCGGGGTAGGAGGACATTTGTGGGTCCTGTCACATTCCAGACCTTTCTGTCGCTGAAATGTGAGGAAAAGGGGTTTTCTTTGTCAAATTTTGAGGTTTGCAAAGGCTTCTGGGTAAGAGAACCTGGTGAGAACCCCACAAGTCACCTCATCTTGGATTCCCCTAGGTTTCTAGTTTTCAAAAATGCACAGGTTTGGTAGGTTTTCCTAGGTGCCGGCTGAGTTATAGTCCAAAATCCACAGCTGGGCACTTTGCAAAAAACAGCTCTGATTTCTTTGGGAAAAGGTGATGTGTCCACATTGTGTTTTGGGGCATTTCTTGTCGCGGGCACTAGGCCTACCAACACAAGTGATGTGCCTTTTTTATCAGGAGACTTACGGGAACGCTGTGTAGGAGGAAATTTGTGGCTCCTCTCAGATTCCAAAAGTTTCTGTCACCGAAATGTGAAGAAAAAGTGTTTTTTTGGCCACATTTTGAGGTTTGCAAAGCATTCTAGGTAACGGAACCTGGTGACACCCCCACAAGTCACCCCATCTTGGATTTCCCTAGGTGTCTAGTTTTAAAAAATGCACAGGTTTGGTAGGTTTCCCTTAGTGTCGGCTGAGCTAGAGGACAAAATCCACAGCTAGGCACTTTGCCAAAAACAGCTCTGTTTTCTTTAGGAAAATGTGATGTGTCCACGTTGTGTATTGGGGCATTTCCTGTCACGGGCACTAGGCCTACCCACACAATTGATGTACCATTTTTATCTGGAGACGTAGGGGAACGCTGGGTAGGAGGAAATTTGTGGCTCCTCTCAGATTCTAAAATTTTCTGTCACCGAAATGTGAGGAATACGTGTTTATTTGGCCACATTTTGAGGTTTGCAAAGGATTCTGGGTAACAACACTTGGTGAAAGCCCTACAAGTCACCACATCTTGGATTCCCCAAGGTGTCTAGTTTTCAAAAGTGCAGAGGTTTGGTAGGTTTCCCCTAGGTTTCGGCTGAGCTAGAGGCCAAAATCCACAGCTAGGCACTTTATAAAAACAGCTCTGATTTCTTTGGGAAAATGTGATGTGTCCACGTTGTGTTTTGGGGCATTTCCTGTCACGGGCACTAGGCCTAACTACACCAGTGATGTACCATTTTTATCAGGCGATTTGGGAAACACTGGGTAAAAGAAAATTTGTGGCTCCTCTCAGATTCCAAAACTTTCTGTCACCGAAATGAGAGGAAAAAGTGTTTTTTTGCCACATTTTGAGGCTTGCAAGGGATTCTGGGTAACGGATCTTGTGAAAGCCCCACAAGTCACCTCATCTTGGATTCCCCTAGGTGTCTAGTTTTAAAAAACGCACAGGTTTGGTAGGTTTTCCTAGGTGCCTGCTGAGCTAAAGGCCAAAGTCCACAGCTAGGCACTTTGCAAAAAACAGCTCTGATTTCTTTGGGAAATGTGATGTGTCCACATTGTGTTTTGGGGCACTTCCTGTTGCGGGCAATAGGCCCAACCACACAAGTGAGGCACCATTTTTCTTGGGAGACTTGGGGGAACACTGGGTAGGAGGACATTTGTGGCTCCTGTCACATTCCAGATCTTTCTGTCGCTGAAATGTGAGGAAAAGGGGTTTTCTTTGTCAAATTTTGAGGTTTGCAAAGTCTTCTGGGTAAGAGAACCTGGTGAGAACCCCACAAGTCACCTCATCTTGGATTCCCCTAGGTTTCTAGTTTTCAAAAATGTACAGGTTTGGTAGGTTTTCCTAGGTGCTGGCTGAGCTATAGTCCAAAATCCACAGCTGGGCACTTTGCAAAAAACAGCTCTGATTTCTTTGGGAAATGTGATGTGTCCACGTTGTGTTTTGGGGCATTTCCTGTCGCAGGCACTAGGCCTACCCACACAAGTAATGTACCATTTGTATCAGGAGACTTAGGAGAATGCTGAGTAGGAGGAAATTTGGGGCTCCTCTCAGATTCCAAAAGTTTCTGTTACCGAAATACGAAGAAAAAGTGTTTTTTTTGGCCACATTTTTAGGTTTGCAAAGCATTCTGGGTAACGGAAGCTGGTGACACCCCCTCAAGTCACCCCATCTTGGATTCCCCTAGGTGTCTATTTTAAAAAAATGCACAAGTTTGGTAGGTTCTCCTGGCGCTGTTTGAGCTAGAGGCCAAAATCCACAGCTAGGCACTTTGCAAAAAACAGCTCTGATTTAGTTGGGAAAATGTGATGTGTCCATGTTGTGTTTTGGGGCTTTATCTGTCGCGGGCACTAGGTCTACCCACACAAGTGATATACCATTTTTATCTGGAGACTTAGGGCAACGCTGGGTAGGAGGAAATTTGTGGCTCCTCTCAGTTTCCAAAACTTTCTGTCACCGAAATCTGAAGAAAAAGTGTGTTTTTGGCCACATTTTGAGGTTTGCAAAGCATTCTGGGTAACGGAACCTTGAGAAATGCCCAGAAGTCACCCCATCTTGGATTCCCGCAGGTGTCTAGTTTAAAAAAATGCACAGGTTTGGTAGGTTTTCCTAGGTGCTGGCTGAGCTAGAGTCCAAAATCCACAGCTGGGCACTTTGCAAAAAACATCTCTGATTTCTTTGGGAAAATTTTATGTGTCCACGTTGTGTTGTGGGGCATTACCTGTCACGGGCACGAGGCCTACCCACACAAGTGCGGTACTATTTTTCTTGGGAGACTTGGGGGAACGCTGGGTAGGAGGACATTTGCGGCTCCTCTCAGATTCCAGAACTTTCTGTCACCTAAATGTGAGGAAAAAGTTTTTTTTTTGCCAAATTTAGAGGTTTGCAAAGGATTCTGGGTAACAGAACCTGGTGAGAACCCGACAAGTCACCCCATCTTGTATTCCCCTAGGTGTCAAGTTTTCAAAAGTGCAGAGGTTCGGTAGGCTTCCCTAAGTGCTGGCTGAGCTATAGTCCAAAATCCACAGCTGGGCACTTTGCAAAAAACAGCTCTGATTTCTTTGGGAAATGTGATGTGTCCACGTTGTGTTTTGTGGCACTTCCTGTCACGGGCACTAGGCCTACCCACACAAGTGATATACCATTTTTATCTGGAGACTTAGGGGAACCGTGGGTAGGAGGAAATTTGTGGCTCCTCTCAGATTCCAAAACTTACTGTCACCGAAATGTGAGGAAAAAGTTTTTTTTTGGTTACATTTTGAGGTTTGCCAAGGATTCTGGGTAACAGAACCTTGTGAAATCCCCACAAGTCACCCCATCTTGGATTACCCTAGGTGTCTAGTTTTCAAAAATGCACAGGTTTGGAAGGTTTTCCTAGGTGCCGGCTGAGCTAGAGGCCAAAATCCACAGCTAGGCACTTTGCAAAAAAAGAGCTCTGATTTCTTTCGAAAAATGTGATGTGTTCACGTTGTGTTTTGGTGCACTTCTTGTCACGGGCACAAGGCTACCCACACAAGTGAGGTACCATTTTTCTTGGGAGACTTGGGGGAACGCTGAGTAGGAGGACATTTGCAGCTCCTCTCAGATTCCAGAACTTTCTGTCACTGAAATGTGAGGAAAAACGGGTTTATTGGCCACATTTTGTGGTTTGCAAAGGATTCTGGGTAACAGAACTGGTGAGAACCCCACAAGTCACCCCATCTTGGATTCCCCTAGGTGTCTATTTATTAAAAATGCACAAGTTTGGTAGGTTTTCCTAGGTGCCGGGTGAGCTAGAGGCCAAAATCCACAGCTAGGCACTTTGCAAAAACAGCTCGGATTTCTTTGGGAAATGTGATGTGTCCAAGTTGTGTTTTGGGGCACTTCTTGTCGCGGGCACTAAAAAGTGAGGTACCATTTTTCTCAGGAGACTTGGGGGAACACTGGGCAGGAGCACATTTGCGGCTCTTCTCAGATTCCAGAAATGTCTGTCACCGAAATGTGAGGAAAAACTGTTTTTGTTGCCAAATTTTGAGGTTTGCAAAGCCTTCTGGATAACAGAACCTGGCGAGAACCCCCACAAGTCATCCCATTTTGGATTCCCCTAGGTGTCTAGTTTTCAAAAATGCACATATTTGGTAGGTTTCCCTAGGTGCTAGCTGAGCAAGAGGCCAAAATCCACAGCTGGGCACTTTGCAAAAAACAGCTCTGATTTCTTTGGGAAAATGTGATGTGTCTTCGTCGTGTTTCGGGGCATTTCCTGTTGTGGGCACTAAGCCTACCCACACAAGTTATGTACCATTTTTATCAGTAGACTTAGGGGAACGTTGGGTAGGAGGACATTTCTGGCTCCTCTGAGATTCCAAAACTTTCTGTCGCCGAAATTTGAGGAAAACTGTTTTTTTGGCCACATTTTGTGGGTTTGCAAAGGATTCTGGGTAACTGAACCTGGTGAAAGCCCCAAAAGTCACCCCATCTTGGATTCCCCTAGGTGTCTATTTATGAAAAATGCACAAGTTTGGTAGGTTTTCCTAGGTGCCGGCTGAGCTAGAGGCCAAAATCCACAGCTAGGCACTTTGCAAAAACAGCTCTAATTTCTTTGGGAAATGTGATATGTCCACGTTGTGTTTTGGGGCATTCCTGTCACGGGCACTAGGCCTACCTACAAAAGTGATGTACCATTTTTCTCAGGAGACTTGGGGGAACACTGGGTAGGAGGACATTTCTGGCTCCTCTCAGATTCCAAAACTTTCTGTCACCAAAATGTGAGGAAGAAGTGTTTTTTTTTGGCCACATTTTGAGGTTTGCAAAGGATTCTGGGTAACTGAACCTGGTGAAAGCCCCACAAGTGACCGAATCTTGGATTCCCCTAGGTGTCTATTTATGAAAAATGCACAAGTTTGGTAAGTTTTCCTAGGTGCCGGCTGAGCTAGAGTTCAAAATCCACAGCTAGGCACTTTGTAAAAACAGCTCTGATTTCTTTGGGAAATGTGATGTGTCCACGTTGTGTTTTGGGGCACTTCCTGTCACGGGCACTAGGCCTACCTACAAAAGTGAGGTACGATTTTTCTCAGGAGACTCGGCGGAACACTGGGTAGGAGGACATTTGCAGCTCCTCTCAGATTCAGAACTTTCTGTCACCGAAATGTGAGGAAAAACATTTTTTTTGCCAAATTTTGTGGTTTGCAAAAGCTTCTGGATAACAGAACCTGGCGAGAACCCCCACAAGTCACCCCATTTTGGATTCCGCTAGGTGTCTATTTATGAAAAATGCACAAGTCTGGTAGGTTTTCCTAGGTGCCGGCTGAGCTAGAGGCCAAAATCCACAGCTAGGCACTTTGCAAAAACAGCTCTGATTTCTTTGGGAAATGTGATGTGTCCACGTTGTGTTTTGGGGCACTTCCTGTCACGGGCACTAGGCCTACCTACAAAAGTGAGGTACCATTTTTCTCAGGAGACTTGGCGGAACACTGGGTAGGAGGACATTTGCAGCTCCTCTCAGATTCCAAAACTTTCTGTCACCGAAATGTGAGGAAAAAGGGTTTTCTTTGCCAAATTATGAGGTTTGCAAAGGTATCTGGGTAATGTAACTTGGTGAGAACCCTACAAGTCACCCCATTTTGGATTCCCCAAGGTGTCTAGTTTTCAAAAGTGCAGAGGTTTGGTAGGTTTCCCTAGGTGCCGGCTGAGCTAGAGGCCAAAATCCATAGCTAGGCACTTTGTAAAAACAGCTCTGATTTCTTTGGGAAAATGTGATGTGTCCACATTGTGTTTTGGGGCATTTCCTGTCGCGGGCTCTAGGCCTAATCACACACGTGATGTACCATTTTTATCAGGAGACTTAGGGGAATGCTGGGTAGTTGGAAATTTGTAGCTCTGCTCAGATTTCAAAACATTCTGTCACCGAAATGAGAGGAAAAAGTGTTTTTTTGGGCCACATTTTGAGGTTTGCAAGGGATTCTAGGTAATGGATCCTGGTGAATGCCCCACCTGTCACCCTATCGTGGATTCCCCTAGGCGTCTAGTTTTCAAAAACGCACAGGTTCGGTAGGTTTTCCTAGGTGCCGGCTGAGCTAGATGCCAAAATCCACAGCTAGGAACTTTGCAAAAACAGCTCTGCTTTCTTTGGGAAATGTGGTGTGTCCACGTTGTATTTTGGGGCACTTCCTGTCACGGGCACTAAGCCTACCCACACAAGTGTTGTACCTTTTTTATGAGGAGACTTAGGGGAACACTGAGTAGGAGGAAATTTGTGGCTCCTCTCAGATTCCAAATGTTTCTGTCACCAAAATGTGAGGAAAAAGTGTTTTTTTTGGCCACATTTTGAGGTTTGCAAAGGATTCTGGGTAACGGAACCTTGAGAAACCTCATAAATCACCCAACCTTGGATTCCCCTAGCAGTCTAGTTTGAAAAAATGCACAGGTTTGGTAGGTGTTATTCGGTGCCGGCTCAGGTAGAGGCCAAAATCCACAGCTGGGCACTTTGCAAAACACAGCTCTGATTTCTTTGGGAAAATTTGATGTGTCCACGTTGTGTTGTGTGGCATTATCTGTCGCAGGCACTAGGCCTACCCACACAAGCGATGTACCATTTTTATCTGGAGACTTAGGGCAACACTGGGTAGGAGGAAATTTGTGGCTCCTCTCAGATTCCAAAACTTTCTGTCACCGAAATGTGAAGAAAAAGTGTTTTTGTGGCAACAGTTTGAGGTTTGCACAGTATTCTGGGTAACAGAACCTGGTGACACCCCCACAAGTCACCCCATCTTGGATTTCCCTAGGTGTCTAGTTTTAAAAAATGCTCAAGTTTGGTAGGTTTTCCTGGCGCCGGCAGAGCTGGAGGCCAAAATCCACAGCTAGGCACTTTGCAAAAAACAGCTCTAATTTATTTGGGAAAATGTGATGTGTCCACGTTGTGTTTTGGGGCATTATCTGTCGCAGGTACTAGGCCTACCCACACAAGTGATATACCATTTTTATCTGGAGACTTAGGGCAACGCAGGGTAGGATTACATTTGTGGCTCCTCTCAGATTCCAAAATTTCTGTCACCGAAATGTGAAGAAAAAGTGTTTTTTTGGCCACATTATAAGGTTTGCAAAGGATTCTGGGTAACAGAACTGGTGAGAACCCCACAAGTCACTCCACTTTGGGTTCCCCTAGGTGTGTAGTTTTCAAAAATGCATATATTTGGTAGGTTTCCCTAGGTGCTGGCTGAGCTAGAGGCCTAAATCCACAGCTGGGTACTTTGCAAAAAACAGCTATGATTTCTTTGGGAAAATGTGAAGTGTCCACATTGTGTTTTGGGGCATTTCCTGTCGCAGGCACTAGGCCTACCCACACAAGTGATGTACCATTTTTATCAGGAGACTTAGGGGAACGCTGAGTAGGAGGACATTTCTGGCTCCTCTCAGATTCCTAAACTTTCTGTCACCAAAATGTGAGGAAGAAGTGTTTTTTTTTGGCCACATTTTGAGGTTTGCAAAGGATTCTGGGTAACTGAACCTGGTGAAAGCCCCACAAGTGACCGAATCTTGGATTCCCCTAGGTGTCTATTTATGAAAAATGCACAAGTTTGGTAAGTTTTCCTAGGTGCCGGCTGAGCTAGAGTTCAAAATCCACAGCTAGGCACTTTGTAAAAACAGCTCTGATTTCTTTGGGAAATGTGATGTGTCCACGTTGTGTTTTGGGGCACTTGCTGTCGCGCCGCGTGGTGCGGCGCGAGCCGAATGTTCGGCACAAGCCGGGCGTTCGGCTGGGGCCGCACAGCGCGTTTCTAAAACGCGGCGCGCCCCCAGCCTTTCATACACTTTTCGAGGCCCCAGGCATTGCATGGGGCCTCGCTCTATCGTTTTCCACCGCCTTGCTGGGGTCTCCTGACCCCCCTTACCTGTTCTTCTTTCTTCCTTCTTGTCCTCTTTCTTTTCTTCTTTCTGGGGTCTTTTTGTTGTACTTTTTTTATGTCTTCTTCCCTTCCCAGGTTACCTTTTTCTTCCCAGCATTCATTGTTCCCTATTCTCTATGGTTTCTATTCTGTTTTGTTCTATGTACCTCTCCCTGCCTAATATGGTGTCCTTTTACTTCCTGTGGGTCACTTCCTGTCTTTTGGTATATAAGGGCTGTGTTTTCTTCATTTCCTTGCGCTGCAACACTTTCTGCTCAGTTAGTGTCTTCGCTCCTGATTTCCTCCCCTTTTGGTTCTGGATTTCAGCATTCTGTGTTTCCTGACCTTTACTCCTTTTGGATTCCTGTTTGTTTGTTCTTGTTTTTTCCAGGAATCTTCCTGTTTGGAGGTTTTTTCCCTTTTCCTAAGGGTTTTTTTCCCTCTGGCGCTATTTTCTGAAGGGCACGGTCTGTTCTTGGCGTCTCCATTGCCTACAGCACCGTGGCTACCAGAAAGAGTCGCCCCTTTTTGGGCCAAAGTCGAACATTGAAGATCCACGCCACCAGATCTGCAAATTCCAGGCGCAAGCAGCACGTGAGTCGTGACAGATTGCAGCGCCCAACCATTCCGACGCCCTCAAACACCATGGATGACTCAGTGGCGGCTGCTGCAGATCCGGAACAATCTCTTTTGACCACGATTCAGCAACAAGCTCAGGAATTGCAACAACTACGCAATGAAAATGCTGCGTTACGACAGGCTTTGGCTCTCTGCACCAGTGATGTTCCAACTATCTCCGCTTCCACCCCTTGTTTCTCTGGTGAACCAACCAAGCTTCGCGAGTTCCTGGATGCATTAACAGTGTACTTCGCCTTCCGACCTACCCAATTCTCCCACGACAGGACCAAGGTGGGTTATCTTATCAGTGCCTTATCTGGTCCAGCCTTGGCCTGGGCAACCCCGATGGTGTCCTCCAACGACCCGGTATTGTCGGACTATTCCACCTTTGTGAGTCGCTTCAAACAGATGTTTAGCCGTCCTGGATTGGAAGCCTCTGCTGAAGAAGCCCTATGTGACATCCAACAAGGCTCGCAAGACGTCCTGCAATATATAACCCGTTTTCGTCAGCTGGCGGCAGAGACCACTT
Source organism: Pleurodeles waltl (assembly GCF_031143425.1). Lineage (NCBI taxonomy): Eukaryota > Metazoa > Chordata > Amphibia > Caudata > Salamandridae > Pleurodeles > Pleurodeles waltl. The sequence continues at coordinate 473,697,660 of NC_090448.1, forward strand.
GGGTGGAACGTACTTTGGTAACTTTATTTCGTAGAGGACTCAAAGAAGAAATAAAGGATGAACTAGTACATTCTACCAGAGCAGAAGAGCTTCGTGGCCTGATGGATCAAGCACTGTCCATCGAATATCGTCTTCAGGAACGGAGATCGGAAAAGAAAAGGAGTAGAGGGTTTTCCCAGCCAAGTAGCTCACGAGCTTGCCTACAGCGTTCCGAGGAACCTCGCACTCCTGCTAGAGACATCGAAGGGGAACCCATGCAGGTGGATTCTACCTGAGGTCCGCTCTCTGCTAGTGAACGAGAAGACAGACGCAAGAGAGGGTTGTGCCTGTACTGTGGTTCTGCTGGTCACATGCTTCGTACCTGTCCTGTACGTCCACCCAGGCCTTCGGGAAACGCCACCTCCCGTCCTCTGTAAGAAGGGAGGGGACGGATCTACAGCTATACCTTCCATCAGCTCCTTTAATGACAATACAACCGCCTTGTTCATTTTTCCTGTCCTGTTACAACTTCCTGACGGTTGTCAAGAAAAGACTATGGCATTACTAGATTGTGGTGCTAGTGGTATATACATGGACAAGTCGTGGGCTGCTGCTCACCAAGTTCCTACACAAGCAAAAGAAGTACCCGAACAGGTACACACCGTGGATGGATCCTTGATATCCTCGGGTCCTGTAGACACCACTACCCTGATGTTAAGTCTACAGGTGGGAAACCATCAAGAACACATTTCCTTCGATCTTATCACGTCCCCCAACCATACCATCATTCTTGGAATTCCGTGGTTCATCCGACATAACCCGTATATAAATTGGGTAACCCGGACAGTTTCTTTGTCTTCGCAATTTTGTCATGAGAACTGTTTTACTTCCGACAAGTATTGGTCTCCGAAAAGATCCTTAGATACTGAAGGTGCCACTGGTATGTCCATTAATACGGTCCAAGGGGTCCCAGACCACTATTTGGAGTTTCAGGATGTTTTCCAAAAACCGTCGAAACCTGTGCTACCTCCACATCGAGAATATGATTGTGCTATTCCATTGGAACCCGGCACAATTGTTCCTTTTGGGAGGATGTACTCTCTCACGGAACCCGAAAGAGAAGTTCTAAAAGAGTATCTGGACGAAAATATACAGAGTGGTCTTATTGTTCCATCGTCGTCTCCGGCTGGGGCTCCTCTCTTTTTTGTGCCCAAGAAGACAAAGGATCTTCGTCCTTGCCTGGATTTTCGAGGTCTGAATAAAATAACAATTAAAGATCGTTATCCTTTGCCTCTCATCAGGGACATACTAGAAGCTATCAGAGGGGCTCAACGTTTTACTAAATTAGATTTACGAGGAGCTTACCACCTTTTACGCATAAAAGAAGGCGACGAATGGAAGACAGCTTTCAGGACTCCATTTGGCCATTTTGAATATAGGGTTATGCCGTTTGGCCTCACTAACGCCCCCGCAATCTTCCAGAGATTTATGGACTCAGTGTTTTCAGACCTTCTGAATCAGACAGTCGTGATCTACCTAGATGATATTCTTATTTATTCTAGAAATCCTGAACTCCATTCTTCCCATGTGAAACAAGTTCTTCAAAGACTTCGTGCTCATCAACTATTTTGCAAACCAGAAAAATGTGAGTTCGACATGACGGAAGTCAAATATCTGGGCTATCATTTAAGTCCCACTGGCATAGCTATGGATCAAGAAAAGGTACAAGCTATCCTAGAGTGGCCTTCTCCTTCTTCCATAAAAGAAACACAATGTTTCCTAGGGTTAGCAAACTTCTATCGACAATTCATTCTAGACTTTGCCAGACTGACTAGCCACATAACTCACACCTTAAAAAAGGAAAATTTAAAGAAAGGGTTTGTCTGGACTGAGGCGGCTGAAGCAGCCTTTCAAGAATTAAAGAGAGTCTTCACCCAAGCCCCCATCTTGAGACATCCAGATACCACCAAACAATTTATAGTCGTTACTGATGCTTCTGAGCGAGCCATCGGAGCTGTCTTACTCCAACGACAAGAGGATGATGGTCTTGAACATCCTGTTTTCTACTTGTCTCATATCCTTTCCACAGCTGAACAACACTATTCTGTACTGGAAAGGGAATTATTGGCTCTGAAAACAGCCTGCCTTGAGTGGAGACAGTTTCTGTTGGGTTCCAAGGAACCATTTGAGGTGAGGACAGACCACCGTAACCTACAATTTTTACGAAATTTTGTATGCCAGAATAGTCGTCAGGCCCGCTGGGCCTTTTTCTTCAGTCAGTACGATTTTTTTATCACATATATTCCTGGATCTCAAAACATTCTGGCTGATGCTCTGTCTCGCCGATATCCAGAGTGTACTCCTTCCTCATCTCAGTATCTTCTGGAACCCCATGAGATCATTGGAGTGGCTCAGTCTTTCCTGGAAGAAGTACAACTGGAATACGCCAACCTGTCGGACCACGACATGGAAGAACTAAGACCATTAATACATAAGAAACAAGGATATTTTTATTATCAAAACCTGATATTCCTCCCCACTAACAAGGTGCAAGAAAAGGCATTACAAATGTGCCATGATTCACCTGTAGCTGGTCATAGAGGCATCAAGGCCACACAAGAACTTCTTTCACGATTTTTCTGGTGGCCTACCTGGAAGCTGGATGTGGAAAGATACGTTCAGGCCTGTCCCATATGTGCCCAAATCAAGATACCCCATACCAGACCGGCAGGATTACTACAGCCTTTGCCTGTTCCACCGGCCCCATGGCATACCATCTCTACTGATTTTATGTGTTCACTCCCACCATCAGCAGGAAACCGGGTCATCATGGTCACGGTGGATTCTTTCACGAAGATGGCTCATTTCACTGCCCTGAAAAGGCTACCCACTTCTCAAGAACTAAGTCAAATATTCATTGATCATATCTTCCGTCTCCATGGACTTCCACATACCATAATATCTGATAGAGGACCTCAGTACATTTCCCGATTTTGGAGGCATTTTTGTAAAACACTAAATATTAATAGAGCCCTGTCTTCAGGATTCCATCCTCAGACCAACGGCCAGACCGAGCGTCTGAACCAAGGACTAGAGCAATATCTTCGATGCTTTTGCAATTCTACCCAAAGTAACTGGAACACTTACCTCTCTATAGCAGAATTTTCCTACAATAACTCAGTCCATAGTGCCTCCAAGGTCACTCCCTTTTTCTGTTCATATGGTTTTCATCCTACCTCTTTTCCTACTTCTCCACAATCCAACTCTCCTCTACCCGCTATTACCTATTTCTCCAAACGCCTTCTCCAAATCCATAGACTAATTCGATCTAATTTGTTACATACCAAGAGATATATGAAGAAGGCTGCTGACAAGAGACGTGCTACCAATCCAGACTATCATCCGCAAGATAAAGTCTGGCTCTCCTCCAAATTCTTACCCTCACGTCTTTCTCAAAATAAGTTCACACCTCGTTACTATGGGCCTTTCCGTATTCTTCAGTTGGTCAATCCTGTCACTGTCCGTCTTCACTTACCTCATACATGGAAGATTCATCCGGTCTTTCATGTTTCTCAGCTTAAACCTTATGTGCCTGACCCTTACTCACGTCAGTTTCCTTGTCCACCTCCTGTACTCGTGGATGATGTTCCTGAATATGAAGTACAGGAAATTTGTGACTCTCGTCTTTTTCACAAACGCCTTCAGTATCTGATTCATTGGAAGGGTTACCCTCTCAGTGAATGCTCTTGGGAAGATGCATCTTCTGTTCACGCTCCTCGCCTGATTCAACGCTTTCACCGTTTATTTCCTCTCAAACCTGGCCCTTCGGGAGGGGGACCTACTGTCGCGCCGCGTGGTGCGCCGCGAGCCGAATGTTCGGCACAAGCCGGGCGTTCGGCTGGGGCCGCACAGCGCGTTTCTAAAACGCGGCGCGCCCCCAGCCTTTCATGCACTTTTCGAGGCCCCAGGCATTGCATGGGGCCTCGCTCTATCGTTTTCCACCGCCTTGCTGGGGTCTCCTGACCCCCCTTACCTGTTCTTCTTTCTTCCTTCTTGTCCTCTTTCTTTTCTTCTTTCTGGGGTCTTTTTGTTGTACTTTTTTTATGTCTTCTTCCCTTCCCAGGTTACCTTTTTCTTCCCAGCATTCATTGTTCCCTATTCTCTATGGTTTCTATTCTGTTTTGTTCTATGTACCTCTCCCTGCCTAATATGGTGTCCTTTTACTTCCTGTGGGTCACTTCCTGTCTTTTGGTATATAAGGGCTGTGTTTTCTTCATTTCCTTGCGCTGCAACACTTTCTGCTCAGTTAGTGTCTTCGCTCCTGATTTCCTCCCCTTTTGGTTCTGGATTTCAGCATTCTGTGTTTCCTGACCTTTACTCCTTTTGGATTCCTGTTTGTTTGTTCTTGTTTTTTCCAGGAATCTTCCTGTTTGGAGGTTTTTTCCCTTTTCCTAAGGTTTTTTTTCCCTCTGGCGCTATTTTCTGAAGGGCACGGTCTGTTCTTGGCGTCTCCATTGCCTACAGCACCGTGGCTACCAGAAAGAGTCGCCCCTTTTTGGGCCAAAGTCGAACATTGAAGATCCACGCCACCAGATCTGCAAATTCCAGGCGCAAGCAGCACGTGAGTCGTGACACTTCCTGTCACGGGCACTAGGCCTACCTACAAAAGTGAGGTACGATTTTTCTCAGGAGACTCGGCGGAACACTGGGTAGGAGGACATTTGCAGCTCCTCTCAGATTCAGAACTTTCTGTCACCGAAATGTGAGGAAAAACTTTTTTTTTGCCAAATTTTGTGGTTTGCAAAAGCTTCTGGATAACAGAACCTGGCGAGAACCCCCACGAGTCACCCCATTTTGGATTCCGCTAGGTGTCTATTTATGAAAAATGCACAAGTTTGGTAGGTTTTCCTAGGTGCCGGCTGAGCTAGAGGCCAAAATCCACAGCTAGGCACTTTGCAAAAACAGCTCTGATTTCTTTGGGAAATGTGATGTGTCCACGTTGTGTTTTGGGGCACTTCCTGTCACGGGCACTAGGCCTACCTACAAAAGTGAGGTACCATTTTTCTCAGGAGACTTGGCGGAACACTGGGTAGGAGGACATTTGCAGCTCCTCTCAGATTCCAAAACTTTCTATCACCGAAATGTGAGGAAAAAGGGTTTTCTTTGCCAAATTATGAGGTTTGCAAAGGTATCTGGGTAATGTAACTTGGTGAGAACCCTACAAGTCACCCCATTTTGGATTCCCCAAGGTGTCTAGTTTTCAAAAGTGCAGAGGTTTGGTAGATTTCCCGAGGTGCCGGCTGAGCTAGAGGCCAAAATCCATAGCTAGGCACTTTGTAAAAACAGCTCTGATTTCTTTGGGAAAATGTGATGTGTCCACATTGTGTTTTGGGGCATTTCCTGTCGCGGGCACTAGGCCTAATCACACACGTGATGTACCATTTTTATCAGGAGACTTAGGGGAATGCTGGGTAGTTGGAAATTTGTAGCTCTGCTCAGATTTCAAAACATTCTGTCACCGAAATGAGAGGAAAAAGTGTTTTTTTGGGCCACATTTTGAGGTTTGCAAGGGATTCTAGGTAATGGATCCTGGTGAAAGCCCCACCTGTCACCCTATCGTGGATTCCCCTAGGCGTCTAGTTTTCAAAAACGCACAGGTTTGGTAGGTTTCCCTAGGTGCCGGCTGAGCTAGATGCCAAAATCCACAGCTAGGAACTTTGCAAAAACAGCTCTGCTTTCTTTGGGAAATGTGGTGTGTCCACGTTGTATTTTGGGGCACTTCCTGTCACGGGCACTAAGCCTACCCACACAAGTGATGTACCTTTTTTATGAGGAGACTTAGGGGAACACTGAGTAGGAGGAAATTTGTGGCTCCTCTCAGATTCCAAAAGTTTCTGTCACCAAAATGTGAGGAAAAAGTGGTTTTTTTGGCCACATTTTGAGGTTTGCAAAGGATTCTGGGTAACGGAACCTTGAGAAACCTCATAAATCACCCAACCTTGGATTCCCCTAGCAGTCTAGTTTGAAAAAATGCACAGGTTTGGTAGGTGTTATTCGGTGCCGGCTCAGGTAGAGGCCAAAATCCACAGCTGGGCACTTTGCAAAACACAGCTCTGATTTCTTTGGGAAAATTTGATGTGTCCACGTTGTGTTGTGTGGCATTATCTGTCGCAGGCACTAGGCCTACCCACACAAGCGATGTACCATTTTTATCTGGAGACTTAGGGCAACGCTGGGTAGGAGGAAATTTGTGGCTCCTCTCAGATTCCAAAACTTTCTGTCACCGAAATGTGAAGAAAAAGTGTTTTTGTGGCAACAGTTTGAGGTTTGCACAGTATTCTGGGTAACAGAACCTGGTGACACCCCCACAAGTCACCCCATCTTGGATTTCTCTAGGTGTCTAGTTTTAAAAAATGCTCAAGTTTGGTAGGTTTTCCTGGCGCCGGCAGAGCTAGAGGCCAATATCCACAGCTAGGCACTTTGCAAAAAACAGCTCTGATTTATTTGGGAAAATGTGATGTGTCCACGTTGTGTTTTGGGGCATTATCTGTCGCAGGCACTAGGCCTACCCACACAAGTGATATACCATTTTTATCTGGAGACATAGGGCAACGCAGGGTAGGAGGAAATTTGTGGCTCCTCTCAGATTCCAAAACTTTCTGTCACCGAAATGTGAAGAAAAAGTGTTTTTTTGGCCACATTATAAGGTTTGCAAAGGATTCTGGGTAACAGAACTGGTGAGAACCCCACAAGTCACTCCACTTTGGGTTCCCCTAGGTGTGTAGTTTTAAAAAATGCATATATTTGGTAGGTTTCCCTAGGTGCCGGCTGAGCTAGAGGCCTAAATCCACAGCTGCGTACTTTGCAAAAAACAGCTATGATTTCTTTGGGAAAATGTGAAGTGTCCACATTGTGTTTTGGGGCATTTCCTGTCGCAGGCACTAGGCCTACCCACACAAGTGATGTACCATTTTTATCAGGAGACTTAGGGGAACGCTGAGTAGGAGGAAATTTGGGGGTCCTCTCAGATTCCAAAAGATTCTGTTACCGAAATGTGAGGAAAAAGTGGTTTTTCTGGCCACAGTTTGATGTTTGCAAAGCATTCTGGGTAACGGAACCTGGTGACACCTCTACAAGTCACCCCATCTTAGATTTCCCTAGGTGTCTAGTTTTCAAAAATGCACAAGTTTGGTAGGTTTTCCTGGTGTCGGCTGAGCTAGAGGCCAAAATCCACAGCTAGGCACTTTGCAAAAAACAGCTCTGATTTATTTGGGAAAATGTGATGTGTCCACGTTGTGTTTTAGGGCACTATCTGTCGCAGGCACTAGGCTTACCCACACAAGTGATATACCATTTTTATCTGGAGACTCAGGGCAACGCTGGGTAGGAGGAAATTTGTGGCTCCTCTCAGATTCCAAAAGTTTCTGTCACCAAAATGTGAGGAAAAAGTGTTTTTTTAACCACATTTTGAAATTTGCAAAGGATTCTGGGTAACAGAACTGGCGAGAACTCCACAAGTCACTCCACTTTGGGTTCCCCTAGGTGTGTAGTTTTCAAAAATGCATCTATTTGGTAGGTTTCCCTAGGTGCTGGCTGAGCTAGAGGCCTAAATCCACAGCTGGGTACTTTGCAAAAAACAGCTCTGATTTCTTTGGGAAAATGTGATGTGTCCACGTTGTGTTTTAGGGCACTATCTGTCGCAGGCACTAGGCTTACCCACACAAGTGATATACCATTTTTATCTGGAGACTTAGGGCAACGCTGGGTAGGAGGAAATGTGTGGCTCCTCTCAGATTCCAAAACTTTCTGTCAGCGAAATGTGAAGAAATAGTGTTTTTTTGGCCACAGTTTGAGGTTTGCAAAGCATTCTGGGTAACGGAACCTGGTGACACCCCCACAAGTCACCCCATCTTGGATTTCCCAAGGTGTCTAGTTTTCAAAAGTGCAGAGGTTTGGTAGGTTTCCATAGGTGCCGGCTGAGCTAGAGGCCAAAATCCACAGTTAGGCACTTTGTAAAAACAACTCTGATTTCTTTGGGAAAATGTGATGTGTCCACGTTGTGTTTTGGGGCATTTCCTGTTGCGGGCACTAGGCCTAATCACACACGTGATGTACCATTTTTATCAGGAGACTTAGGGGAATGCTGGGTAGTTGGAAATTTGTGGCTCTGCTCAGATTCCAAAACTTTCTGTCACCGAAATGAGAGGAAAAAGTGTTTTTTTATGGCCACATTTTGAGGTTTGCAAGGGATTCTGGGTAATGGATCCTGGTGAGAGCCCCACAAGTCACCCTATCTTGGATTCCCCTAGGTGTCTAGTTTTCAAAAACGCACAGGTTTGGTAGGTTTTCCTAGGTGCTGGCTGAGCTAGATGCCAAAATCCACAGCTAGGCACTTTGCAAAAACAGCTCTGATTTCTTTGGGAAATGTGATGTGTCCACGTTGTATTTTGGGGCACTTCCTGTCAAGGGCACTAGGCCTACCCACACAAGTGATGTACCTTTTTTATCAGGAGACTTAGGGGAACGCTGAGTAGGAGGAAATGTGTGGCTCCTCTCAGATTCCAAAAGATTCTTTCACGGAAATGTGAGGAAAAAGTATTTTTTTGTGGCCACATTTTGAGGTTTGCAAAGGATTCTGGGTAACGGAACCTTGAAAAACCTCACAAATCACCCTATCTTGGATTCCCCTAGCAGTCTAGTTTTAAAAAATGCACAGGTTTCGTAGGTTTTATTTGGTGCCGGCTCAGCTAGAGGACAAAATCCACAGCTGGGCACTTTGCAAAACACAGCTCTGATTTCTTTGGGAAAATGAGATGTGTCCACGTTGTGTTTTGGGGCATTATCTGTTGCAGGCACTAGGCCTACCCACACAAGTGATATACCATTTTTATCTAGAGACTTAGGGCTACGCTGGGTAGGAGGAAATTTGTGGCACCTCTCAGATTCCAAAACTTTCTGTCACCGAAATGTGAAGAAAAAGTGTTTTTTTGGCCACAGTTTGAGGTCTGCAAAGCATTCTGGGTATCGGAACCTGGTGACACCCTCACAAGTAACCCCATCTTGGATTCCCCAAGGTGTCTAGTTTTCAAAAGTGCAGAGGTTTGGTAGGTTTCCCTAGGTGCCGGCAGAACTAGAGGCCAAAATCCACAGCTAGGCACTTTGTAAAAACAATTCTGATTTCTTTGGGAAAATGTGATGTGTCGACGTTGTGTTTTGGGGCATTTCCTGTTGCCGGCACTAGGCCTAACCACACACGTGATGTACCATTTTTATCAGGAGATGTAGGGGAATGCTGGGTAGTTGGAAATTCGTGGCTCCGCTCAGATTCCAAAACTTTCTGTCACTGAAATGAGAGGAAAAAGTGTTTTTTTTGGCCTCATTTTGAAGTTTGCAAGGGATTCTGGGTAATGGATCCTAGTGAAAGCCCCACAAGTCACCCTATCTTGTATTCCCCTAGGTGTCTAGTTTTAAAAAACGCACAGGTTTGGTAGGTTTTCCTAGGTGCCGGCTGAGCTAGATGCCAAAATCCACAGCTAGGCACTTTGCAAAAACAGCTCTGATTTCTTTGGGAAATGTGATGTGTCCACGTTGTGTTTTGGGGCACTTCCTGTCACGGGCACTAGGCCTACCCACACAAGCGATGTACCTTTTTTATCAGGAGACTTAGGGGAACGCTGAGTAGGAGGAAATTTGTGGCTCCTCTCAGATTCCAAAAGTTTCTGTCACCGAAATGTGAGGAAAATGTATTTTTTTGTGGCCACATTTTGAGGTTTGCAAAGGATTCTGGGTAACGGAACCTTGAAAAACCTCACAAATCACCCTATCTTGGATTCCCCTAGCAGTCTAGTTTTAAAAAATGCACAGGTTTCGTAGGTTTTATTTGGTGCCGGCTCAGCTAGAGGACAAAATCCACAGCTGGGCACTTTGCAAAACACAGCTCTGATTTCTTTGGGAAAATGAGATGTGTCCACGTTGTGTTTTGGGGCATTATCTGTTGCAGGCACTAGGCCTACCCACACAAGTGATATACCATTTTTATCTAGAGACTTAGGGCTACGCTGGGTAGGAGGAAATTTGTGGCACCTCTCAGATTCCAAAACTTTCTGTCACCGAAATGTGAAGAAAAAGTGTTTTTTTGGCCACAGTTTGAGGTCTGCAAAGCATTCTGGGTAACGGAACCTGGTGACACCCCCACAAGTAACCCCATCTTGTATTCCCCAAGGTGTCTAGTTTTCAAAAGTGCAGAGGTTTGGTAGGTTTCCCTAGGTGCCGGCTGAACTAGAGGCCAAAATCCACAGCTAGGCACTTTGTAAAAACAATTCTGATTTCTTTGGGAAAATGTGATGTGTCGACGTTGTGTTTTGGGGCATTTCCTGTTGCGGGCACTAGGCCTAACCACACACGTGATGTACCATTTTTATCAGGAGATGTAGGGGAATGCTGGGTAGTTGGAAATTCGTGGCTCCTCTCAGATTCCAAAACTTTCTGTCACTGAAATGAGAGGAAAAAGTGTTTTTTTTGGCCTCATTTTGAGGTTTGCAAGGGATTCTGGGTAATGGATCCTAGTGAAAGCCCCACAAGTCACCCTATCTTGTATTCCCCTAGGTGTCTAGTTTTCAAAAACGCACAGGTTTGGTAGGTTTTCCTAGGTGCCGGCTGAGCTAGATGCCAAAATCCACAGCTAGCCACTTTGCAAAAACAGCTCTGATTTCTTTGGGAAATGTGATGTGTCCACGTTGTGTTTTGGGGCACTTCCTGTCACGGGCACTAGGCCTACCCACACAAGCGATGTACCTTTTTTATCAGGAGACTTAGGGGAATGCTGAGTAGGAGGAAATTTGTGGCTCCTCTCAGATTCCAAAAGTTTCTGTCACCGAAATGTGAGGAAAAAGTGGGTTTTTGGCCACATTTTGATGTTTGCATAGGATTCTATCTAAGAGAACTGGCGAGAACCCCACAGGTCACCCCACTTTGGATTCTCCTAGGTGTGTAGTTTTCAAAAATGCATCTATTTGGTAGGTTTCCCTAGGTGCTGGCTGAGCTAGAGGCCTAAATCCACAGCTGGGTATTTTGCAAAAAACAGCTCTGATTTCTTTGGGAAAATGTGATGTGTCCACGTTGTGTTTTGGGGCATTTCCTGTCGCGGGCACTAGGCCTACCCACACAAGTGATGTACCATTTTTATCAGGAGACTTAGGGGAACGCTGAGTAGGAGGAAATTTGGGGCTCCTCTCAGATTCCAAAAGTTTCTGTTACCGAAATGTGAGGAAAAAGTGTTTTTTCTGACCACATTTTGAGGTTTGCAAAGCATTCTGGGTAACGGAAGCTGGTGACACCCCCACAAGTCACCCCATCTTGGATTCCCCTAGATGTCTAGTGTAACGGGCGAGGTGCCGGTCCCGGGTCCGAAGCTCCCGTCGGGGAAGAAAACCGATACCCCCGGGGCACGGAAGAGGATTCCCCTATAATGACGTATGACGCTGAGGGCGTCATAAAGAGGAAAAGAGAAGACGGACGGAGAGAGACGTCGTAGGAAAAGGAGGAGCCGAGAACGCGGAGAAGCCGAGGAGAGGAAACCACCATCACCCAGGAGCCGGAGGAAGAGCGAGAAAACACCGTGGCAGGAGAGCAGAGTACGAAAGGAGAACCCGTCATCAACCAGGAGCTGGAGGGAGAGGAAGACACCGCCAGCAAAGTAATCGAGACGGAGGGAGAGACCCGGAAGTCGGGACGCCTCGAAGAAAAGGAGAACCAGTGGGCGACCCCCAACCCGACCGAAGAGAAATCGGGGGACCACCTACGTGCCGGCCGCGCCCCTGGAGGGACGTGGCCCTCCCAGGTACGACTATACCCTGCCTGGCAGACTCTGTCAGGTTGGCTCACAGGGAAAAGAGGGAGGTGGGGGGGAGAAAAGGGAGGACGGGGAGGACTTTTTAAAAGAAGGGCATAACCCTGCAAAGAGAGGGGAAACCCGTTTACTTAACCCACGGACTGGGACACCTCCCGAGAAACCCTAGAAAGGAGAGAAGGGGTTGTCTGGGACAAAAGGGGGAGAGAAGGCACAATAACTAAATAGAGAAACCCACCACAACCAGCACCGCCACCACTATCTATTTCACAACCCCTACTAACCCCTATCTGATTCCTTACCTTACCCCTACTTCATTTTCACTTACCTGATTATTTTTATTTTTTCTTTTCTTTTGGGGAATACGGGCGACCGGAGGACGGGAAACCAGACCGCCTCAAGACGGAGCCAAGACACCACCAGAGCCTGGAAAGGGAAAAGAAAAGGGGCTTTGAGGAAATAGAAATTAGGGCTGATCTTGTGAAGAGGAACAAGAGAGGACTGGCCAAAATATAAATAAAACAGTTACTATTCCCTCAAATAGCAGTGCCTGTCGCATTCTTCCAATATCTTACATACGTTAGATAACGAACCCATTTACAGTGGTGTCAGAAGTGGGATATTGGAACAAGCGACAGGAGAATTCTAGAAAATGGAGGGTGCACCCACAATGGCCGATATGATGCAGCAACTGGCTGAGGGCCAACGCCATCTGCAAATTGTATGGGAGGAACAACAGAAGGCAGCCAAGGTGGAAAGGGAGGCTCTGCAAAAGGCACTTAAAAGTCAGGCCACTATCATGGCCAACAATCAGTTGGTACATGACAACGCAATAAAAACTTTGACTGATACCATTGCCGCAACTAGGGTACATCCAAATGTACCGAGTTCCGTTTTGCAGAGATATCAGGAAGGCGAAGACCCCGACGCCTTCTTTACTAACTTTGAACGCGTTGCCCTTTCAGCCACCTGGCCGCAGGACAGATGGGGTCAATATATTGCTCCCTTTTTAACCGGGACACTACAAGCAGCATATCAAGCGGTTAACCCGGGAGGAACAACGCCCTATCCAGACATCAAGAAGAGTATCCTAGAAAGGGTCGGCTTTGATACAGAACATTATCGGGTTCGCTTCAGGAAGGCCAAGTGGGGCCCCGCTGAGAACCCTCGAGCCTTATATTTTCGGGTCAAAGACCTAGGTCTCAAATGGCTTGGACCCATAGGGACGAATAGGGAAGACGTTATCGAGGCCGTCCTCCTAGAACAATATTTAGATGCCCTACCCACCAATACTCGTCATTGGATCAAGCAACACCCAAACCCAGACACGAATACTACTATTGAGCTGGCCTGCGCTTTCCACCGCTCCCTCGAATTCAAAACACCACTCCCGCGGTTGTTACCTCAACCCGTTAGGCAAACCCCGGGACAATCCACAGCCACGGGGAAAAGGCCAATAGAGGAACCGGGAAGAATACGAGGGATGGAAAAGCCATATGGGCAGCAGCCCCAATGTTTTAGTTGTGGGGAATGGGGACACATTGCCCGCTTTTGTCCGTTGAAGGCCGGAAAACCCGAACCCATGGAAATAGGGGTTATGAGAGGCCGGGTATTCTACACCGGGGGAAAAGAAACCCAATACAAAAAGATAGTGTCCATTAATGGAAGGGATACGTTAACGCTCATCGACTCCGGATGTAGCCAGTCCGTAATTCGAGTGGACCTAATTACTGAGCATAACCTTGACCCGGATTTCACGGTATCCATATGCTGCATTCATGGGGAAACCAGGGAATATCCCCTAATATGGACTACCCTTTTTTGGGAAGGAAAGGAGACCCCCATACGGCTGGGGGTAGTTGAAGGTTTGGTGGAAGAAGCCATCATAGGAACAGACTTTAAAGACTTTCCGATCCTCTTAGACAGCACACAGAGTAAGAATGACTTGGATGCCTGGATGGGAAGTGCCCCTTTTTCTGAATTAACCTTACCCACCCCGGTGATCCGCTATAAACCCACTAAAAGAGAGAAACGAGAAGCCAGGAAGTCCTATGGAAGAGGAGATATGAACCACGATAGTCTTAATGCACAGGTACTCGCCCTCGTTGGTCTTCCGCCCTTCCGATGTAGTCAAAGAGACGATCCCAGTCTTATCCATGCCTGGAAAAGCGCCAAACCTCGAACCATAGATGATAAGGGTCCCTCCTTTATAATAAATAGAAATCTGCTATATCGGATCACCAGTAACGAGAGAGGGGAAAAGAAACAGTTATTGGTTCCCGAACCCTATAGGCAGCAGGTGTTGCATCTAGCCCATAATCAGCCGGGGAGTGGTCATTATGGGAGAGAGAAAACCGAGGAGTACCTATTAAGGAAGTTCTACTGGCCTGGGGTTTTTTCTCATATCAGAAAGTTCTGTCAACAATGCCCTAGATGTCAGTTGATCGATCCCGGACCCAAGAAAAAAGCCCCCCTACATCCTCTTCCCATTATTGACGTACCTTTCTCTAGAATAGGAATGGATCTAGTCGGGCCACTTCTACCGTCTTCCAAGGGATACCGATATATCCTAGTATTGGTCGACTACGCCTCTAGATATCCGGAAGCTATCCCCCTAAACAGTATTAGCACCAAAAGTGTCGCCAACGCCATGATAAGTTTCTTCTCACGAATAGGGTTTCCCCGAGAAATATTGACGGACCAAGGGACCCAGTTTATGTCCAACCTAATGGCTCAGATCTGTCAATTATTAGGGATACGACAGCTAAGGACAGCGGTTTATCATCCCCAGACAGACGGATTAGTAGAGAGGTATAATCGCACCCTGAAGACCCTCCTGAGAAAAACGATTTCCGAGTCAGGTAAAGATTGGGACAAGAAACTTCCCCTAGTGTTATATGCGGTCAGAACCCATGAAAGAGCCTCTACAGGACATAGTCCATTCGAACTGCTGTTTGGGCGACAGCCTAGAACCCTATTGGACATGGCAGCTGAACTATGGGAGGAAGACGAAAACGGGGAAAAGCCTCTCCTAGAGTACACTAGCGAGTTAAAGTCTCGACTACAAACAATATGGGAAGATGTGAGAGGGCATATGGAAAAAGCCCAGGAGAAACAGAAGCGATACTATGATAGGAACACTCAAGTGCGATCTTTTGTAGAGGGAGACCGAGTATTAGTGCTTTTACCCAGTTCAGACAATAAACTCTTGGCAAAATGGCAAGGACCATATAAAGTAATAGCAGCAGTAACTCCTGTTACCTATAAGCTACAACTAGCAACTAATCCCAACCGATTTCAGATCTTTCATGTTAACTTACTAAAAAGATGGGAGGAATCACAGGTGGACCAAAATATAAACTGTTTAATTAATACAGTAAAAGAGCTAGAAATAGGGTGGTGCCCCACGGACCCCCCCTCAAGGGGCGAGGTACCCCTCCGAAATGCGGAGTTAACAGTGCAACAGAACCAACAACTAAACCAACTCCTTAATAAGCAGCCCCACATATTTTCCCCGATTCCCGGTAAAACAGGTCTAATCCGCCACCAGATTATAACCCAACCGGGGAAAATAATCCGGTTACGTCCCTATCGCATTCCCGAAGCAAGGAAGGTCATAGTTGAAGAGGAGGTAAAAAAGATGTTAGACATGGGTATTATAGAGCCGTCCCAAAGCCCCTGGTGCTCCCCGGTGGTATTAGTGCCAAAACCGGACGGATCTATACGGTTCTGTATCGACTTTAGACAAGTCAATGCCGTGTCCCAATTTGATACGTATCCTCTTCCCAGGGTAGACGAACTTCTAGAACGGCTGGGTAAAGCTAAATACATGTCTACCCTGGACCTAACCAAGGGGTACTGGCAGATTCCTTTAGCTAAAGCAGATAAAGAAAAAACGGCGTTCTCCACCTCTTCCGGTCTATATCACTTTAAGGTACTTCCCTTTGGACTACATGGGGCCCCCGCCACTTTTCAGAGACTCATCGATACTATATTGCGACCACATACCAGATACGCAGCCGCCTATCTGGATGACATCGTTATTCATAGCGAAACCTGGGAAGACCATTTATCGCATTTAGAACTGATCATTAAAGCACTGGCGGCGGCCGGATTGACCGCCAATCCTTCCAAGAGCCGGCTGGCCTTCAATGAGATTCCCTATCTGGGGTATCATATTGGAAACGGGAATATTAGGCCACAAATTAGTAAAATTGAAGCCATTTTACGCATAAGCGCACCCAGCACAAAAAAAGAGATCCGTTCCTTCCTCGGACTAGTGGGATATTATCGTAGATTCATACCCCACTACTCTACAGTGGCCGCCCCTCTCACTGACCTTTTGAGGAAAGGTCAACCGAAGATCATTACAAGTTTAACTGTTCTACAGTCCCATAGCTATCGTACCTTACAACGATGTCTAACCACGCAACCGGTATTAAAATGTCCTGAGTTCAGCCGTCCCTTCCACCTCCAAACAGACGCATCGGACGTAGGCCTGGGTGCAGTACTTTTCCAAAAAGATGAAAATGAGATAAGCCATCCAGTGGTCTTCATTAGTCGTAAGCTATTTCCACGGGAACAGAACTATCCCATAATAGAGCGTGAGTGCCTGGCCATTAAATGGGCTGTGGAAAGTCTTCAATATTACCTCCTAGGGAGGTCCTTCCTTTTATACACCGACCACGCACCTCTTACCTGGCTCTCGAGGTATAAAGATACCAACGTTCGCATTTTAAGATGGTTTATGGAGCTTCAACCTTTCTCCTTCCAGGTTTGTCATCTCCCTGGGGACCTTATGGGGCAAGCGGACTATCTGTCTCGATTTCCGGGACCTGGGGGGCTCGAACAGCCCCATCCAAGGGAGGGGATGTGTAACGGGCGAGGTGCCGGTCCCGGGTCCGAAGCTCCCGTCGGGGAAGAAAACCGATACCCCCGGGGCACGGAAGAGGATTCCCCTATAATGACGTATGACGCTGAGGGCGTCATAAAGAGGAAAAGAGAAGACGGACGGAGAGAGACGTCGGAGGAAAAGGAGGAGCCGA
Source organism: Pleurodeles waltl (assembly GCF_031143425.1). Taxonomy (NCBI): domain Eukaryota; kingdom Metazoa; phylum Chordata; class Amphibia; order Caudata; family Salamandridae; genus Pleurodeles; species Pleurodeles waltl. The sequence goes on from NC_090448.1 coordinate 473,714,532, forward strand.
GAACGCGGAGAAGCCGAGGAGAGGAAACCACCATCACCCAGGAGCCGGAGGAAGAGCGAGAAAACACTGTGGCAGGAGAGCAGAGTACGAAAGGAGAACCCGTCATCAACCAGGAGCTGGAGGGAGAGGAAGACACCGCCAGCAAAGTAATCGAGACGGAGGGAGAGACCCGGAAGTCGGGACGCCTCGAGGAAAAGGAGAACCAGTGGGCGACCCCCAACCCGACCGAAGAGAAATCGGGGGACCACCTACGTGCCGGCCGCGCCCCTGGAGGGACGTGGCCCTCCCAGGTACGACTATACCCTGCCTGGCAGACTCTGTCAGGTTGGCTCACAGGGAAAAGAGGGAGGTGGGGGGGAGAAAAGGGAGGACGGGGAGGACTTTTTAAAAGAAGGGCATAACCCTGCAAAGAGAGGGGAAACCCGTTTACTTAACCCACGGACTGGGACACCTCCCGAGAAACCCTAGAAAGGAGAGAAGGGGTTGTCTGGGACAAAAGGGGGAGAGAAGGCACAATAACTAAATAGAGAAACCCACCACAACCAGCACCGCCGCCACTATCTATTTCACAACCCCTACTAACCCCTATCTGATTCCTTACCTTACCCCTACTTCATTTTCACTTACCTGATTATTTTTATTTTTTCTTTTCTTTTGGGGAATACGGGCGACCGGAGGACGGGAAACCAGACCGACTCAAGACGGAGCCAAGACACCACCAGAGCCTGGAAAGGGAAAAGAAAAGGGGCTTTGAGGAAATAGAAATTAGGGCTGATCTTGTGAAGAGGAACAAGAGAGGACTGGCCAAAATATAAATAAAACAGTTACTATTCCCTCAAATAGCAGTGCCTGTTGCATTCTTCAAATATCTTACATACGTCAGATAACGAACCCATTTACATCTAGTTTTCAAAAATACACAAGTTTGGTACCTTTTCCTGGCGCCGAAAGAGCTAGAGGCCAAAATCCACAGCTAGGCACTTTGCAAAAAACAGCCCTGATTTATTTGGGAAAATGTGATGTGTCCACGTTGTGTTTTGGGGCATTATCTGTCACGGGCACTAGGCCTACCCACACAAGTGATATACCATTTTTATCTGGAGACTTAGGGCAACGCTGGGTAGGAGGAAATTTGTGGCTCCTCTCAGATTCCAAAACTTTCTGTCAGTGAAATGTGAAGAAAAAGTGTTTTTTTTGGCTACAGTTTGAGGTTTGCAAAGCATTCTGGGTAACGGAACCTGGTGACACCCCCACAAGTCACCCCATCTTGGATTCCCCAAGGTGTCTAGTTTTCAAAAGTGCAGAGGTTTGGTAGGTTTCCCTAGGTGCCGGCTGAGCTAGACGCCAAAATCCACAGCTAGCCACTTTGTAAAAACAGCTCTGATTTCTTTGGGAAAATGTGATGTGTCCACGTTGTGTTTTGGGGCATTTCCTGTCGCGGGCACTAGGCCTAATCAGACACGTGATGTACCATTTTTATCAGGAGACTTAGGGGAAGCTGGGTAGTTGGAAATTTGTATCTCTGCTCAGATTCCAAAACATTCTGTCACCGAAATGAGAGGAAAAAGTGTTTTTTTTGGCCACATTTTGAGGTTTGCAAGGGATTCTAGGTAATGGATCCTGGTGAAAGCCCCACCTGTCACCCTATCGTGGATTCCCCTAGGTGTCTAGTTTTCAAAAACGCTCAGGTTTGGTAGGTTTTCCTAGGTGCCGGATGAGCTAGATGCCAAAATCCACAGCTAGGCACTTTGCAAAAACAGCTCTGATTTCTTTGGGAAATGTGATGTGTCCACGTTGTGTTTTGGGGCACTTCCTGTCACGGGCACTAGGCCTACCCACACAAGCGATGTACCTTTTTTATCAGGAGACTTAGGGGAACGCTGAGTAGGAGGAAATTTGTGGCTCCTCTCAGATTCCAAAAGTTTCTGTCACCGAAATGTGAGGAAAAAGTGGGTTTTTGGCCACATTTTGATGTTTGCATAGGATTCTGTCTAAGAGAACTGGCGAGAACCCCACAGGTCACCCCACTTTGGATTCTCCTAGGTGTGTAGTTTTCAAAAATGCATCTATTTGGTAGGTTTCCCTAGGTGCTGGCTGAGCTAGAGGCCTAAATCCACAGCTGGGTACTTTGCAAAAAACAGCTCTGATTTCTTTGGGAAAATGTGATGTGTCCACGTTGTGTTTTGGGGCATTTCCTGTCGCGGGCACTAGGCCTACCCACACAAGTGATGTACCATTTTTATCAGGAGACTTAGGGGAACGCTGAGTAGGAGGAAATTTGGGGCTCCTCTCAGATTCCAAAAGTTTCTGTTACCGAAATGTGAGGAAAAAGTGTTTTTTCTGACCACATTTTGAGGTTTACAAAGCATTCTGGGTAACGGAAGCTGGTGACACCCCCACAAGTCACCCCATCTTGGATTCCCCTAGATGTCTAGTTTTCAAAAATACACAAGTTTGGTACCTTTTCCTGGTGCCGAAAGAGCTAGAGGCCAAAATCCACAGCTAGGCACTTTGTAAAAAACAGCCCTGATTTATTTGGGAAAATGTGATGTGTCCACGTTGTGTTTTGGGGCATTATCTGTCGCGGGCACTAGGCCTACCCACACAAGTGATATACCATTTTTATCTGGAGACTTAGGGCAACGCTGGGTAGGAGGAAATCTGTGGCTCCTCTCAGATTCCAAAACTTTCTGTCAGTGAAATGTGAAGAAAAAGTGTTTTTTTTGGCTACAGTTTGAGGTTTGCAAAGCATTCTGGGTAACGGAACCTGGTGACACCCCCACAAGTCACCCCATCTTGGATTCCCCAAGGTGTCTAGTTTTCAAAAGTGCAGAGGTTTGGTAGGTTTCCCTAGGTGCCGGCTGAGCTAGAGGCCAAAATCCACAGCTAGGCACTTTGTAAAAACAGCTCTGATTTCTTTGGGAAAATGTGATGTGTCCACGTTGTGTTTTGGGGCATTTCCTGTCGCGGGCACTAGGCCTAATCAGACACGTAATGTACCATTTTTATCAGGAGACTTAGGGGAAGCTGGGTAGTTGGAAATTTGTATCTCTGCTCAGATTCCAAAACATTCTGTCACCGAAATGAGAGGAAAAAGTGTTTTTTTTGGCCACATTTTGAGGTTTGCAAGGGATTCTAGGTAATGGCTCCTGGTGAAAGCCCCACCTGTCACCCTATCGTGGATTCCCCTAGGTGTCTAGTTTTCAAAAACGCTCAGGTTTGGTTGGTTTTCCTAGGTGCCGGATGAGCTAGATGCCAAAATCCACAGCTAGGAACTTTGCAAAATTTCTTTGGGAAATGTGATGTGTCCACGTTGTATTTTCGGGCAGTTCCTGTCACGGGCACTAGGCCTACCCACACAAGTGATGTACCTTTTTTATGGGGAGACTTAGGGGAACGCTGAGTAGGAGGAAATTTGTGGCTCCTCTCAGATTCCAAAAGTTTCTGTCACCGAAATGTGAGGAAAAAGTGTTTATTTGGCCACATTTTGAGGTTTGCAAAGGATTCTGGGTAACGGAACCTTGAGAAATCTCACAACTCACCCAATCTTGGATTCCCCTAGCAGTCTAGTTTTAAAAAATGCACAGGTTTGGTCGGTTTTATTCGGTGCCGGCTCAGCTAGAGGACAAAATCCACAGCTGGGCACTTTGCAAAACACAGCTCTGATTTCTTTGGGAAAATGTGATGTGTCCACGTTGTGTTTTGGGGCATTATCTGTCGCAGGCACTAGGCCTACCCACACAAGTGATATACTATTATTATCTGTAGACTTAGGGCAACTCTGGGTAGGAGGAAATTTGTGGCTCCTCTCAGATTCCAAAACTTTCTGTCAGTGAAATGTGAAGAAAAAGTGTTTTTTTGGCCACAGTTTGAGGTTTGCAAAGCACTCTGGGTAACGGAAGCTGGTGACACCCCCACAAGTCACCCCATCTTGGATTCTTCAAGGTGTCTAGTTTTCAAAAGTGCAGAGGTTTGGTAGGTTTCCCTAGGTGCCGGCTGAGCTAGAGGCCAAAATCCACAGCTGGGCACTTTGCAAAAAACAGCTCTGATTTCTTTCGGAAAATGTGATTTGTCCACGTTGTGTTTTGGTGCACTTCCTGTCACGGGCACTAGGCCTACCCACACAAGTGATGTACCTTTTTTATCAGGAGACTTAGGGGAACGCTGGGTAGGAGGAAATTTGTGGCTCCTCTCAGATTCCAAAACTTTCTGTCACCGAAATGTGAAGAAAAAGTGTTTTTTTGGCCAAATTTTGAGGTTTGCACAGCATTCGTGGTCACGGAACCTGGTGACACCCCCACAAGTCACCCCATCTTGGATTTCCGTAGGTGTCTAGTTTTCAAAAATGCACAAGTTTGGCAGGTTTTCCTGGCGCCGGCTGAGCTAGAGGCCAAAATCCACAGCTAGGCACTTTGCAAAAAACAGCTCTGATTTATTTGGGAAAATGTGATGTGTCCACGTTGTGTTTTGGGGCATTATCTGTTGCAGGCACTAGGCCTACCCACACAAGTGATATACCATTTTTATCTGAAGACTTAGGGCAACGCTGGGTAGGAGGAAATTTGTGGCTCCTCTCAGATTCCAAAACTTTCTGTCACCGAAATGTGAAGAAAAAGTGTTTTTTTGGCCAGAGTTTGAGGTTTGCAAAGCATTCTGGGTAACAGAACCTTGTGAAAGCCCCAGAAGTCACCCCATCTTGGATTCCCCTAGGTGTCTAGTTTTCAAAAATGCACAGGTTTGGTAGGTTTTCCTAGGTGCCGGCTGAGCTAGAGTGCGAAATCCACAGCTGGGCACTTTGCAAGAAACAGCTCTGATTTCTTTCGGAAAATGTGATTTGTCCACGTTGTGTTTTGGTGTACTTCCTCTCGCGGGCACTAAGCCTACCCACACAAGTAAGGTACCATTTTTCTTGGGAGACTGGGGGGAACGCTGGGTAGGAGGATATTTGCGGCTCCTCTCAGATTCCAGAACTTTCTGTCACTGAAATGTGAGGAAAAAGGTTTTTTTGGGCCACATTTTGAGGTTTGCAAAGGATTCTGGGTAACAGAACTGCAGAGAACCCCACAAGTCACCCCACTTTGGATTCCCCTAGGTGTGTAGTTATAAAAAATGCATATATTTGGTAGGTTTCCCTAGGTGCCGGCTGAGCTAGAGGCCAAAATCCACAGCTGGGCACTTTGCAAAAAACAGCTCTGATTTCTTTCGGAAAATGTGATTTGTCCACGTTGTGTTTTGGTGCACTTCCTGTCACGGGCACTAGGCCTACCCACACAAGTGATGTACCTTTTTTATCAGGAGACTTAGGGGAACGCTGGGTAGGAGGAAATTTGTGGCTCCTCTCAGATTCCAAAACTTTCTGTCACCGAAATGTGAAGAAAAAGTGTTTTTTTGGCCACATTTTGAGGTTTGCACAGCATTCGTGGTCACGGAACCTGGTGACACCCCCACAAGTCACCCCATCTTTGATTTCCGTAGGTGTCTAGTTTTAAAAAATGCACAAGTTTGGCAGGTTTTCCTGGCGCCGGCTGAGCTAGAGGCCAAAATCCACAGCTAGGCACTTTGCAAAAAACAGCTCTGATTTATTTGGGAAAATGTGATGTGTCCACGTTGTGTTTTGGGGCATTATCTGTTGCAGGCACTAGGCCTACCCACACAAGTGATATACCATTTTTATCTGAAGACTTAGGGCAACGCTGGGTAGGAGGAAATTTGTGGCTCCTCTCAGATTCCAAAACTTTCTGTCACCGAAATGTGAAGAAAAAGTGTTTTTTTGGCCACAGTTTGAGGTTTGCAAAGCATTCTGGGTAACAGAAGCTTGTGAAAGCCCCAGAAGTCACCCCATCTTGGATTCCCCTAGGTGTCTAGTTTTCAAAAATGCACAGGTTTGGTAGGTTTTCCTAGGTGCCGGCTGAGCTAGAGTGCGAAATCCACAGCTGGGCACTTTGCAAAAAACAGCTCTGATTTCTTTCGGAAAATGTGATTTGTCTACGTTGTGTTTTGGTGCACTTCCTCTCGCGGGCACTAAGCCTACCCACACAAGTAAGGTACCATTTTTCTTGGGAGACTGGGGGGAACGCTGGGTAGGAGGATATTTGCGGCTCCTCTCAGATTACAGAACTTTCTGTCACTGAAATGTGAGGAAAAAGGGTTTTTTGGCCACATTTTGAGGTTTGCAAAGGATTCTGGGTAACAGAACTGCAGAGAACCCCACAAGTCACCCCACTTTGGATTCCCCTAGGTGTGTAGTTATAAAAAATGCATATATTTGGTAGGTTTCCCGAGGTGCTGGCTGAGCTAGAGGCCTAAATCCACAGCTGGGTACTTTGCAAAAAACAGCTCTGAATTCTTTGGGAAAATGTGATGTGTCCACGTTGTGTTTTTCGCGGGCACTAGGCCTACCCACACAAGTGATATACCATTTTTATCTGAAGACTTAGTGTAACGCTGGGTAGGAGGAAATTTGTGGCTCCTCTCAGATTCCAAAACTTTCTGTCACCGAAATGTGAAGAAAAAGTGTTTTTTTGGCCACAGTTTGAGGTTTGCAAAGCATTCTGGGTAACAGAACCTTGTGAAAGCCCCAGAAGTCACCCCATCTTGGATTCCCCTAGGTGTCTAGTTTTCAAAAATGCACAGGTTTGGTAGGTTTTCCTAGGTGCCGGCTGAGCTAGAGTCCAAAATCCACAGCTGGGCACTTTGCAAAAAACAGCTCTGATTTCTTTCGGAAAATGTGATTTGTCCACGTTGTGTTTTGGTGCACTTCCTCTCGCGGGCACTAAGCCTACCCACACAAGTAAGGTACCATTTTTCTTGGGAGACTGGGGGGAACGCTGGGTAGGAGGATATTTGCGGCTCCTCTCAGATTCCAGAACTTTCTGTCACTGAATTGTGAGGAAAAAGGGTTTTTTTGGCCACATTTTGAGGTTTGCAAAGGATTCTGGGTAACAGAACTGCAGAGAACCCCACAAGTCACCCCACTTTGGATTCCCCTAGGTGTGTAGTTTTAAAAAATGCATATATTTGGTAGGTTTCCCTAGGTGCTGGCTGATCTAGAGGCCTAAATCCACAGCTGGGTACTTTGCAAAAAACAGCTCTGAATTCTTTGGGAAAATGTGATGTGTCCACGTTGTGTTTTTCGCGGGCACTAGGCCTACCCACACAAGTGATATACCATTTTTATCAGGAGACTTAGGGGAATGCTGGGTAGTTTGAAATTTGTGGCTCCGCTGAGATTCCAAAACTTTCTGTCACCGAAATGAGAGGAAAAAGTGTTTTTTTTTGGCCTCATTTTGAGGTTTGCAAGGGATTCTGGGTAATGGATCCTAGTGAAAGCCCCACAATTCACCCTATCTTGGATTCCCCTAGGTGTCTCGTTTTCAAAAACGCACAGGTTTGGTAGGTTTTCCTAGGTGCCGGCTGGGCTAGATGCCAAAATCCACAGCTAGGCACTTTGCAAAAACAGCTCTGATTTCTTTGGGAAAAGTGATGTGTCCACGTTGTGTTTTGGGGCACTTCCTGTCACAGGCACTAGGCCTACCCACACAAGTGATGTACCTTTTTTATCAGGAGACTTAGAGGAACGCTGAGTAGGAGGAAATTTGTGGCTCCTCTCAGATTCCAAAAGTTTCTGTCACCGAAATGTGAGGAAAAAGTGTTTTTTTAACCACATTTTGAGGTTTGCAAAGGATTCTGGGTAACAGAACTGGCAAGAACCCCACAAGTCACTCCACTTTGGGTTCCCCTAGGTGTGTAGTTTTCAAAAATGCATATATTTGGTAGGTTTCCCTAGGTGCTGGCTGAGCTAGAGGCCTAAATCCACAGCTGGGTACTATGCAAAAAACAGCTATGATTTCTTTGGGAAAATGTGATGTGTTCACATTGTGTTTTGGGGCATTTCCTGTTGCGGGCACTAGGCCTACCCACACAAGTGATGTACCATTTTTATTAGGAGACTTAGGGGAACGCTGAGTAGGAGGAAATTTGGGGGTCCTCTCAGATTCCAAAACTTTCTGTTACCGAAATGTGAGGAAAAAGTGGTTTTTCTGGCCACAGTTTGAGGTTTGCTAAGCATTCTGGGTAACGGAACCTGGTGACACCCCACAAGTCACCCCATCTTGGATTTCCCTAGGTGTCTAGTTTTCAAAAATGCACAAGTTTGGTAGGTTTTCCTGGCGCCGGCTGAGCTAGAGGCCAAAATCCACAGCTAGGCACTTTGCAAAAAACAGCTCTGATTTATTTGGGAAAATGTGATGTGTCCACGTTGTGTTTTAGGGCACTATCTGTCACAGGCACTAGGCTTACCCACACAAGTGATATACCATTTTTATCTGGAGACTTAGGGCAACGCTGGGTAGGAGGAAATTTGTGCCTCCTCTCAGATTCCAAAACTTTCTGTCAGCGAAATGTGAAGAAAAAGTTTTTTTTGGCCACAGTTTGAGGTTTGCAAAGCATTCTGGTTAACGGAACCTGGTGATACCCCCACAAGTCACCCCATCTTGGATTTCCCAAGGTGTCTAGTTTTCAAAAGTGCAGATGTTTGGTAGGTTTCCATAGGTGCCGGCTGAGCTAGAGGCCAAAATCCACAGCTAGGCACTTTGTAAAAACAACTCTGATTTCTTTGGGAAAATGTGATGTGTCCACGTTGTGTTTTGGGGCATTTCCTGTCGCGGGCACTAGGCCTAATCACACACGTGATGTACCATTTTTATCAGGAGACTCAGGGGAATGCTGGGTAGTTGGAAATTTGTGGCTCTGCTCAGATTCCAAAACTTTTTTTCACCGAAATGAGAGGAAAAAGTGTTTTTTCTGCCACATTTTTAGGTTTGCAAGGGATTCTGAGTAATGGATCCTGGTGAAAGCCCTACAAGTCACCCGAACTTGGATTCTACTAGGTGTCTAGTGTTAAAAAACGCACAGGTTTGGTAGGTTTTCCTAGGTGCCGGCTGAGCTAGATGCCAAAATCCACAGCTAGGCACTTTGCAAAAACAGCTCTGATTTCTTTGGGAAATGTGATGTGTCCACGTTGTGTTTTGGGGCACTTCCTGTCACGGGCACTAGGCCTACCCACACAAGTGATGTACCTTTTTTCTCAGGAGACTTAGGGGAACGCTGAGTAGGAGGAAATTTGTGGCTCCTCTCAGATTCCAAAAGTTTCTGTCACCGAAATGCGAGGAAAAAGTGTTTTTTTGTCCACATTTTGAGGTTTGCAAAGGATTCTGGGTAAGAGAACTGGCGAGAACCCCACAGGTCACCCCACTTTGGATTCTCCTAGGTGTGTAGTTTTCAAAAATGCATCTATTTGGTAGGTTTTCCTAGGTGCTGGCTGAGCTAGAGGCCTAAATCCACAGCTGGGTACTTTGCAGAAAACAGCTCTGATTTCGTTGGGAATATGTGATGTGTCCACGTTGTGTTTTGGGGCATTTCCTGTTGCAGGCAATAGGCATACCCACACAAGTGATGTACCATTTTTATCAGGAGACTTAGGGGAACGCTGAGTAGGAGGAAATTTGGGGATCCTCTCAGATTCCAAAAGTTTCTGTTACCGAAATGTGAGGAAAGAGTGTTTTTTCTGGCCATATTTTGAGGTTTGCAAAGCATTCTGGGTAACGGAAGCTGGTAACACCCCCACAAGTCACCCCATCTTGGATTCCCCTAGATGTCTAGTTTTCAAAAACGACACAAGTTTGGTACGTTTTCCTGGCGCCGACTGAGCTAGAGGCCAAAATCCACAGCTAGGCTCTTTGCAAAAAACAGCTCTGATTTATTTGGGAAAATGTGATGTGTCCACGTTGTGTTTTGGGGCATTATTTGTCGCGGGGACTAGGCCTACCCACACAAGTGATATACCATTTTTATCTGGAGACTTAGGGCAACGCTGGGTAGGAGGAAATTTGTGGCTCCTCTCAGATTCCAAAACTTTCTGTCAGCTAAATGTGAAGAAAAAGTGTTTTTTTGGCCACAGTTTGAGGTTTGCAAAGCATTCTGGGTAACGGAACCTGGTGACACCCCCACAAGTTACCCCATCTTGGATTCCCCAAGGTGTCTAGTTTTCAAAAGTGCAGAGGTTTGGTAGGTTTCCCTAGGTGCCGGCTGAGCTAGAGGCCAAAAACCACAGCTAGGCACTTTGTAAAAACAGCTCTGATTTCTTTGAGAAAATGTGATGTGTCCATGTTGTGTTTTGGGGCATTTCCTGTCACGGGCACTAGGCCTAATCACACACGTGATGTACCATTTTTATCAGGAGACTTAGGGGAATGCTGGGTAGTTGGAAATTTGTGGCTCTGCTTAGATTCCAAAACATTCTGTCACCGAAATGAGAGGAAAAAGTGTTTTTTTTGGCCACATTTTGAGGTTTGCAAGGGATTCTAGGTAATGGATCCTGGTGAAAGCCCCACCTGTCACCCTATCATGGATTCCCTTAGGTGTCTAGTTTTAAAAAATGCACAGGTTTGGTAGGTTTTTCTAGGTGCCGGCTGAGCTAGATGCCAAAATCCACAGCTAGGAACTTTGCAAAAACAGCTCTGCTTTCTTTGGGAAATGTGATGTGTCCACATTGTATTTTGGGGCACTTCCTGTCACGGGCACTAAGCCTACCCACACAAGTGATGTACCTTTTTTATGAGGAGACTTAGGGGAACGCTGAGTAGGAGGAAATTTGTGGCTCCTCTCAGATTCCAAAAGTTTCTGTCACCGAAATGTGAGGAAAAAGTGTTTTTTTGGCCACATTTTGAGGTTTGCAAAGGATTCTGGGTAACGTAACCTTGAGAAACCTCATAAATCACCCAATCTCGGAATCCCCTAACAGTCTAATTTTTAAAAATCCACAGGTTTGGTAGGTTTTATTCGGTGCCGGCTCAGCTAGAGGCAAAAATCCACAGCTGGGCACTTTGCAAAACACAGCTCTGATTTCTTTGGGAAAATGTGATGTGTCCACGTTGAGTTTTGGGGCATTATCTGTCGCAGGCACTAGGCCTACCCACACAAGTGATGTGCGAAATGTGAAGAAAAAGTGTTTTTTTGGCCACAGTTTGAGGTTTGCAAAGCATTCTGGGTAACAGAACCTGGTGACACCCCCACAAGTCACCCCATCTTGGATTTCCCAAGGTGTCTAGTTTTCAAAAGTGCAGAGGTTTGGTAGGTTTCCATAGGTGCCGGCTGAGCTAGAGGCCAAAATCCACAGCTAGGCACTTTGTAAAAACAACTCTGATTTCTTTGGGAAAATGTGATGTGTCCACGTTGTGTTTTGGGGCATTTCCTGTCGCGGGCACTAGGCCCATTCACACACGTGATGTACCATTTTTATCAGGAGACTTAGGGGAATGCTGGGTAGTTGGAAATTTGTGGCTCTGCTCAGATTCCAAAACTTTTTTTCACCGAAATGAGAGGAAAAAGTGTTTTTTCGGCCACATTTTGAGGTTTGCAAGGGATTCTGGGTATTGGATCCTGGTGAAAGCCCTACAAGTCACGCTAACCTGGATTCTGCTAGGTGTCTAGTTTTCAAAAACGCACAGGTTTGGTAGGTTTTCCTAGGTGCCGGCTGAGCTAGATGCCAAAATCCACAGCTAGGCACTTTGCAAAAACAGCTCTGATTTCTTTGGGAAATGTGATGTGTCCACGTTGTGTTTTGGGGCACTTCCTGTCACGGGCACTAGGCCTACCCACACAAGTGATGTACCTTTTTTATCAGGAGACTTAGGGGAACGCTGAGTAGGAGGAAATTTGTGGCTTCTCTCAGATTCCAAAAGTTTCTGTCACCGAAATGTGAGGAAAAAGTGGGGTTTTTGGCCACATTTTGAGGTTTGCAAAGGATTCTGGGTAACAGAACCTTGAGAAACCCCACAAGTCACCCAATCTTGGATTCCCCTAGCAGTCTAGTTTTAAAAATGCACAGGTTTGGTAGGTTTTATTCAGTGCCGGCTCAGCTAGAGGCAAAAATCCACAGCTGGGCACTTTGCAAAACACAGCTCTGATTTCTTTGGGAAAATGTGATGTGTCCACGTTGAGTTTTGGGGCATTATCTGTCGCAGGCACTAGGCCTACCCACACAAGTGATGTGCCATTTTTATCTGGAGACTTAGGGCAACGCTGGGTAGGAGGAAATTTGTGGCTCCTCTCAGATTCCAAAACTTTCTGTCACCGAAATGTGAAGAAAAACTGTTTTTTTGGACACATTTTGAGGTTTGCACAGCATTCTGGGTAACGGAACCTGGTGACACCCCCACAAGTCACCCCACTTTGGATTCCCCTAGGTGTGTAGTTTTAAAAAATGCATATATTTGGTAGGTTTCCCTAGGTGCTATCTGAGCTAGAGGCCTAAATCCACAGCTGGGTACTTTGCAAAAAACAGCTCTGATTTCTTTGGGAAATGTGATGTGTCCACGTTGTGTTTTGGGGCACTTCCTGTCACAGGCACTAGGCCTACCCACACAAGTGATGTACCTTTTTTATCAGGAAACTTAGGGGAACGCTGAGTAGGAGGAAATTTGTGGCTCCTCTCAGATTCCAAAAGTTTCTGTCACCGAAATGTGAGGAAAAAGTGTTTTTTTAACCACATTTTGTGTTTTGCAAAGGAGTCTGGGTAACAGAACTGGCGAGAACCCCACAAGTCACTCCACTTTGGGTTCCCCTAGGTGTGTAGTTTTCAAAAATGCATATATTTGGTAGGTTTCCCTAGGTGCTGGCTGAGCTAGAGGCCTAAATCCACAGCTGGGTACTTTGCAAAAAACAGCTATGATTTCTTTGGGAAAATGTGATGTGTCCACATTGTGTTTTGGGGCATTTGAGGTTTGCTAAGCATTCTTGGTAACGGAACCTGGTGACACCCCAACAAGTCACCCCATCTTGGATTTCCCTAGGTGTCTAGTTTTCAAAAATGCACAAGTTTGGTAGGTTTTCCTGGCGCCGGATAAGCTAGAGGGCAAAATCCACAGGTAGGCACTTTGCAAAAAACAGCTCTGATTTATTTGGGAAAATGTGATGTGTCCACGTTGTGTTTTAGGGCACTATCTGTCTCAGGCACTAGGCTTATCCACACAAGTGATATACCATTTTTATCTGGAGACTTAGGGCAACGCTGGGTAGGAGGAAATTTGTGCCTCCTCTCAGATTCCAAAACTTTCTGTAGGCGAAATGTGAAGAAAAAGTGTTTTTTTGGCCACAGTTTGAGGTTTGCAAAGCATTCTGGGTAACAGAACCTGGTGACACCCCCACAAGTCACCCCATCTTGGATTTCCCAAGGTGTCTAGTTTTCAAAAGTGCAGAGGTTTGGTAGGTTTCCATAGGTGCCGGCTGAGCTAGAGGCCAAAATCCACAGCTAGGCACTTTGTAAAAACAACTCTGATTTCTTTGGGAAAATGTGATGTGTCCACGTTGTGTTTTGGGGCATTTCCTGTCGCGGGCACTAGGCCCATTCACACACGTGATGTACCATTTTTATCAGGAGACTTAGGGGAATGCTGGGTAGTTGGAAATTTGTGGCTCTGCTCAGATTCCAAAACTTTTTTTCACCGAAATGAGAGGAAAAAGTGTTTTTTCGGCCACATTTTGAGGTTTGCAAGGGATTCTGGGTATTGGATCCTGGTGAAAGCCCTACAAGTCACGCTAACCTGGATTCTGCTAGGTGTCTAGTTTTCAAAAACGCACAGGTTTGGTAGGTTTTCCTAGGTGCCGGCTGAGCTAGATGCCAAAATCCACAGCTAGGCACTTTGCAAAAACAGCTCTGATTTCTTTGGGAAATGTGATGTGTCCACGTTGTGTTTTGGGGCACTTCCTGTCACGGGCACTAGGCCTACCCACACAAGTGATGTACCTTTTTTATCAGGAGACTTAGGGGAACGCTGAGTAGGAGGAAATTTGTGGCTTCTCTCAGATTCCAAAAGTTTCTGTCACCGAAATGTGAGGAAAAAGTGGGTTTTTTGGCCACATTTTGAGGTTTGCAAAGGATTCTGGGTAACAGAACCTTGAGAAACCCCACAAGTCACCCAATCTTGGATTCCCCTAGCAGTCTAGTTTTAAAAATGCACAGGTTTGGTAGGTTTTATTCAGTGCCGGCTCAGCTAGAGGCCAAAATCCACAGCTGGGCACTTTGCAAAACACAGCTCTGATTTCTTTGGGAAAATGTGATGTGTCCACGTTGTGTTTTGGGGCATTATCTGTCGCAGGCACTAGGCCTACCCACACAAGTGATATACCATTTTTATCTGGAGACTTAGGGCAACGCTGGGTAGGAGGAAATTTGTGGCTCCTCTCAGATTCCAAAACTTTCTGTCACCGAAATGAGAGGAAAAGGTGGTTTTTTGGCCACAGTTTGAGGTTTGCAAAGCATTCTGGGTAACGGAACCTGGTGACACCCCCACAAGTCACCCCATCTTGGATTTCCCTAGGTGTCTAGTTTTCAAAAATGTACAAGTTTGGTAGGTTTTCCTGGCGCCGGCTGAGCTAGAGGCCAAAACACACAGCTGGGCACTTTGCAATAAACAACTCTGATTTATTTGGGAAAATGTGATGTGTCCACGTTGTGTTTTGGGGCATTATCTGTCGCAGGCACTAGGCCTACCCACACAAGTGATATACCATTTTTATCTGGAGAATTGGGGGAACGCTGTGTAGGAGGACATTTGTGGCTCCTCTCAGATTCCAAAACTTTCTGTCACCGAAATGTGAAGAAAAGTGTTTTTTTGACCACAGTTTGAGGTTTGCAAAGCATTCTGTGTAACGGAACTTTGTGAAAGCCCCACAAGTCACCCCATTTTGGATTCCCCATGGTGTCTAGTTTTCAAAAGTGGAGAGGTTTGGTAGGTTTTCCTAGGTGCCGGCTGAGCTAGAGTCCAAAATCCACAGCTGGGCACTTTGCAAAAAACAGCTCTGATTTCTTTGGGAAATGTGATTTGTGCACGTTGTGTTTTGGTGCACTTCCTGTCGCGGGCAATAGGCCTACCCACACAAGTGAGGTACTATTTTTCTTGGGAGACTTGGGGGAACGCTGTGTAGGAGGATATTTGTGGCTCCTCTCAGATTCCAGAACTTTCTGTTACTGAAATGTGAGGAAAAAGGTTTTTTTTTGGCCACAGTTTGAGGTTTGCAAAGGATTCTGGGTAACAGAACTGGTGAGAACCCCACAAGTCAACCCATCTTGGATTCCCCTAGGTGTCTATTTATGAAAAATGCACAAGTTTGGTAGGTTTTCCTAGGTACCAGCTGAGCTTGAGGCCAAAATCCACAGCTAGGCACTTTGCAAAAACAGCTATGATTTCTTTGGGAAATGTGATGTGTCCACGTTGTGTTTTGGGGCACTTCTTGTAACAGGCACTAGGCCTACCTACAAAAGTGAGGTACCATTTTTCTCAGGAGAGTTGGGGGAACACTTGGTAGGAGGACATTTGCGGCTCTTCTCAGATTCCAGAAATTTCTGTCACCGAAATGTGAGGAAAAATGTTTTTTTTTGCCAAATTTTGAGGTTTGCGAAGGGCTTCTGGATAACAGAACCTGGTGAGAACCCCCACAAGTCACCCCATTTTGGATTACCCTAGGTGTCTAGTTTTCAAAAATGCACACATTTGGTAGGTTTACCTAGGTGCCGGCTGAGCAAGAGGCCAAAATCCACAGCTGGGCACTTTGCAAAAAACAGCTCTGATTTCTTTGGGAAAATGTGATGTGTCCACGTTGTGTTTTGGGGCACTTCCTGTCATGGGCATTAGGCCTACCTACAAAAGTGAGGTACCATTTTTCTCAGAAGACTTGGGGGAACACTGGGTAGGAGGACATTTCTGGCTCCACTCAGATTCCAAAACTTTCTGTCACCGAAATGTGAGGAAAAAGTGTTCTTTTTGGCCACATTTTGAGGTTTGCAAAGGATTCTGGGTAACTGAACCTGGTGAAAGCCCCACAAGTGACCCCAACTTGGATTCCCCTCGGTGTCTATTTATGAAAGATGCCAAAGTTTGGTAGGTTTTCCTCGGTGCCGGCTGAGCTAGAGGCCACAATCCACAGCTAGTCACTTTCCAAAAACAGCTCTGATTTCTTTGGGAAATGTGATGTGTCCACGTTGTGTTTTGGGGCACTTCCTGTCACGGGCACTAGGCCTACCTACAAAAGCGAGGTACCATTCTTTTCAGGAGACTTGGCGGAACACTGGGTAGGAGGACATTTGCAGCTCCTCTCAGATTCCAGAACTTTCTGTCACTGAAATGTGAGGAAAAAGGGTTTTCTTTGCCAAATTATGAGGTTTGCAAAGGCATCTGGGTAATGTAACTTGGTGAGAACCCTACAAGTCACACCATCTTGGATTCCCCATGGTGTCTAGTTTTCAAAAGTGGAGAGGTTTGGTAGGTTTCCCTAGGTGCCGGCTGAGCTAGAGGCCAAAATCCACAGCTAGGCATTTTGTAAAAACAGCTCTGATTTCTTTGGGAAAATGTGACGTGTCCACGTTGTGTTTTGGGGCATTTCCTGTCGCGGGCACTAGGCCTAATCACACACGTGATATACCATTTTTATCAGGAGACTTAGGGGAATGCTGGGTAGTTGGAAATTTGTGGCTCCGCTCAGATTCCAAAACTTTCTGTCACCGAAATGAGAGGAAAAAGTGTTTTTTTTGGCCCCATTTTGAGGTTTGCAAGGGATTCTGGGTAATGGATCCTGGTGAAAGCCCCACAAGTCCCCCTATCTTGGAGTCCCCTAGGTGTCTAGTTTTCAAAAACGCACAGGTTTAGTAGGTTTTCCTAGGTGCCGGCTGAGCTAGAGTCCAAAATCCACAGCTGGGCACTTTGCAAAAAACAGCTCTGATTTCTTTGGGAAATGTGATTTGTGCACTTTGTGTTTTGGTGCACTTGCTGTCGCAGGCAATAGGCCTACCCACACAAGTGAGGTACCATTTTTCTTGGGAGACTTGGGGGAACGCTGTGTAGGAGGATATTTGTGGCTCCTCTCAGATTCCAGAACTTTCTGTTACTGAAATGTGAGGAAAAAGGTTTTTTTTGGCCACAGTTTGAGGTTTGCAAAGGATTCTGGGTAACAGAACTGGTGAGAACCCCACAAGTCAACCCATCTTGGATTCCCCTAGGTGTCTATTTATGAAAAATGCACAAGTTTGGTAGGTTTTCCTAGGTACCGGCTGAGCTAGAGGCCAAAATCCACAGCTAGGCACTTTGCAAAAACAGCTATGATTTCTTTGGGAAATGTGATGTGTCCACGTTGTGTTTTGGGGCACTTCTTGTAACAGGCACTAGGCCTACCTACAAAAGTGAGGTACCATTTTTCTCAGGAGAGTTGGGGGAACACTTGGTAGGAGGACATTTGCGGCTCTTCTCAGATTCCAGAAATTTCTGTCACCGAAATGTGAGGAAAAATGATTTTTTTTGCCAAATTTTGAGGTTTGCGAAGGGCTTCTGGATAACAGAACCTGGTGAGAACCCCCACAAGTCACCCAATTTTGGATTCCCCTAGGTGTCTAGTTTTCAAAAATGCAAACATTTGGTAGGTTTACCTAGGTGCCAGATGAGCAAGAGGCCAAAAGCCACAGCTGGGCACTTTGCAAAAAACAGCTCTGATTTCTTTGGGAAAATGTGATGTGTCCACGTTGTGTTTTGGGGCACTTCCTGTCATGGGCATTAGGCCTACCTACAAAAGGGAGGTACCATTTTTCTCAGGAGACTTGGGGGAACACTGGGTAGGAGGACATTTCTGGCTCCACTCAGATTCCAAAACTTTCTGTCACCGAAATGTGAGGAAAAAGTGTTCTTTTTGGCCACATTTTGAGGTTTGCAAAGGATTCTGGGTAACTGAACCTGGTGAAAGCCCCACAAGTGACCCCAACTTGGATTCCCCTCGGTGTCTATTTATGAAAGATGCCCAAGTTTGGTAGGTTTTCCTAGGTGCCGGCTGAGCTAGAGGCCACAATCCACAGCTAGGTACTTTGCAAAAACAGCTCTGATTTCTTTGGGAAATGTGATGTGTCCACGTTGTGTTTTGGGGCACTTCCTGTCACCGGCACTAGGCCTACCTACAAAAGTGAGGTACCATTTTTTTCAGGAGACTTGGCAGAACACTGGGTAGGAGGACATTTGCAGCTTCTCTCAGATTCCAGAACTTTCTGTCACTGAAATGTGAGGAAAAAGGGTTTTCCTTGCCAAATTATGAGGTTTGCAAAGGCATCTGGGTAATGTAACTTGGTGAGAACCCTACAAGTCACACCATCTTGGATTCCCCATGGTGTCTAGTTTTCAAAAGTGGAGAGGTTTGGTAGGTTTCCCTAGGTGCCGGCTGAGCTAGAGGCCAAAATCCACAGCTAGGCACTTTGTAAAAACAGCTCTGATTTCTTTGGGAAAATGTGACGTGTCCACGTTGTGTTTTGGGGCATTTCCTGTCGCGGGCACTAGGCCTAATCACACATGTGATGTACCATTTTTATCAGGAGACTTAGGGGAATGCTGGGTAGTTGGAAATTTGTAGCTCCGCTCAGATTCCAAAACTTTCTGTCACCGAAATGAGAGGAAAAAGTGTTTTTTTGGCCCCATTTTGAGGTTTGCAAGGGATTCTGGGTAATGGATCCTGGTGAAAGTCCCACAAGTCACCCTATCTTGGATTCCCCTAGGTGTCTAGTTTTCAAAAACGCACAGGTTTGGTAGGTTTTCCTAGGTGCCGGCTGAGCTAGGTGCCAAAATCCACAGCTAGGCACTTTGCAAAAACAGCTCTGATTTCTTTGGGAAATGTGATGTGTCCACATTGTATTTTGGGGCACTTCCTGTCACGGGCACTAGGCCTACCCACACAAGTGATGTACCTTTTTTATCAGGAGACTTAGGGGAACGCTGAGTAGGAGGAAATTTGGGGCTCCTCTCAGATTCCAAAAGTTTCTGTCACCGAAATGTGAGGAAAAAGTGTTTTTTTTGGCCACATTTTGAGGTTTGCAAAGGATTCTGGGTAACGGAACCTTGAGAAACCTCTCAAATCACCCAATCTTGGATTCCCCTAGCAGTCTAGTTTTAAAAAATGCACAGGTTTCGTAGGTTTTATTCGGTGCCGGCTCAGCTAGAGGCCAAAATCCACAGCTGGGCACTTTGCAAAACACAGCTCTGATTTGTTTGGGAAAATGTGAACGTTGTGTTTTGGGGCATTATCTGTCGCAGGCCCTAGGCCTACCCACACAAGTGATATACCATTTTTATCTGGAGACTTAGGGCAACGCTGGGTAGGAGGAAATTTGTGGCTCCTCTCAGATTCCAAAACTTTCTGTCACCGAAATGTGAAGAAAAAGTGTTTTTTTGGCCACAGTTTGAGGTTTGCACAGAATTCTGGGTAACAGAACCTGGTGACACCCCCACAAGTCACCCCATCTTGGATTTCCCTAGGTGTCTAGTTTTCAAAAATGCACAAGTTTGGTAGGTTTTCCTGGCGCCTGCTGAGCTAGAGGCCAAAATCCACAGCTAAGCACTTTACAAAAAACATCTCTGATTTATTTGGGAAAATGTGATGTGTCCACGTTGTGTTTTGGGGCATTATCTGTCGCAGGTACTAGGCCTTCCCCACACAAGTGATGTACCATTTTTATCTGGAGACTTAGGGCAACGCTGGGTAGGAGGAAATTTGTGGCTCCTCTCAGATTCCAAAACTTTCTGTCACCGAAATGTGAAGAAAAAGTGGTGTTTTGGCCACAGTTTGAGGTTTGCAAAGCATTCTGGGTAACGGAACCCTGTGAAAGCCAGAGAAGTCACCCCATCTTGGATTCCCCTAGGTGTCTAGTTTGCAAAAATGCACAGGTTTGGTAGGTTTTCCTAGGTGCCGGCTGAGCTAGAGTCCAAAATCCACAGCTGGGCACTTTGCAAAAAACAGCTCTGATTTCTTTGGGAAAATGTGATTTGTCTACGTTGTGTTTTGATGCACTTCCTGTCGTAGGCACTAGGCCTACCCACACAAGTGAGGTACCACTTTTCTTGGGAGACTTTGGGGAACGCTGGGTAGGAGGATATTTGCGGCTCCTCTCAGATTCCAGAACTTTCTGTCACTGAAATGTGAGGAAAAAGGTTTTTTTGGGCCACATTTTGAGGTTTGCATAGGATTCTGGGTAACAGAACTGGCGAGAACCCCACAAGTCACCCCACTTTGGATTCCCTGAGGTGTGTAGTTTTAAAAAATGCATATATTTGGTAGGTTTCCCTAGGTGCTGGCTGAGCTGGAGGCCTAAATCCATAGCTGGGTACTTTGCAAAAAACAGCTCTGAATTCTTTGGGAAAATGTGATGTGTCCACGTTGTGTTTTGGGGCATTTCCTGTTGTGGGCACTAGGCCTACCCACACAAGTGATATACCATTTTTATCAGGACACTTAGGGGAACGCTGAGTAGGAGGAAATTTGTGGCTCCTCTCAGATTCCAAAAGTTTCTGTTACCGAAATGTGAGGAAAAAGTGGTTTGTTTGGCTACATTTTGAGGTTTGCAAAGCATTCTGGGTAACGGAAGCTGGTGACACCCCCACAAGTCACCCCATCTTGGATTCCCCTAGGTGTCTAGTTTTCAAAAATGCACAAGTTTGTTAGGTTTTCTTCGCGCCGGCTGAGCTAGAGGCCAAAATCCACAGCTGGGCACTTTGCAAAACACAGCTCTGATTTATTTGGGAAAATGTGATGTGTCCACGTTGTGTTTTGGGGCATTATCTGCCGCGGGCACTAGGCCTACCCACACAAGTGATATACCATTTTTATCTGGAGACTCAGGGCAACGCTGGGTAGGAGGAAATTTGTGGCTCCTCTCAGATTCCAAAAGTTTCTGTTACCGAAATGTGAAGAAAAAGTGTTTTTTTGGCCACATTTTGAGGTTTGCAAAGCATTCTGGGTAACGGAACCTTGTGAAAGTCCCAGAAGTCACCCCATCTTGGATTCCCCTAGTTCTCTAGTTTTAAAAAATGCACAGGTTTGGTAGGTTTTCCTAGGTGCTGGCTGAGATAGAGTCCAAAATCCACAGCTGGGCACTATGCAAAAAACATCTCTGATTTCTTTGGGAAAATTTGATGTGTCCACGTTGTGTTGTGGGGCATTACCTGTCACGGGCACTAGGCCTACCCACACAAGTGATATACCATTTTTATCTGGAGACTTAGGGGAACGCTGGGTAGGAGGACATTTGTGGCTCCTCTCAGATTCCAAAACTTTCTGTCACCGAAATGTGAGGAAAAGGTGTTTTTTTTGGCCACATTTTGAGGTTTGCCAAGGATTCTGTGTAACGGAACCTTGTGAAATCCCCACAAGTCACCCCATGTTGGATTTCCCTAGGTGTCTTGTTTAAAAAATGCACAGGTTTGGTCAGTTTTCCTAGGCGCCTGCTGAGCTAGAGGCCAAAATCAACAGCTAGGCACTTTGCAAAAACAGCTCTGATTTCTTTGGCAAATGTGATGTGTCCACGTTGTGTTTTGGGGCACTTCCTGTCACGGGCACTAAGCCCACTCACACAAGTTATGTACCATTTTTATCAGGAGACTTGGGGGAACGCTGGGTAGGAGGACATTTGCGGCTCCTCTCAGATTCCAGAACTTTCTGTCACCTAAATGTGAGGAAAAAGTTTTTTTTGCCAAATTTTGAAGTGTGCAAAGGATTCTGGGTAACAGAACCTGGTGAGAACCCGACAAGTCAACCCATCTTGTATTCCCCTAGGTGTCAAGATTTCAAAAGTGCAGAGGTTTGGTAGGCTCCCTTAAGTGCCGGCTGAGCTATAGTCCAAAATCCACAGCTGGGCACTTTGCAAAAAACAGCTCTGATTTCTTTGGGAAATGTGATGTGTCCACGTTGCGTTTTGTGACACTTCCTGTCACGGGCACTAGGCCTACCCACACAAGTGATATACCATTTTTATCTGGAGACTTAGGGGGAACCGTTGGTAGGAGGAAATTTGTGGCTCCTCTCAGATTCCAAAACTTACTGTCACCGAAATTTGAGGAAAAAGTGGGTTTTTTGGCCACACTTTGAGGTTTGCCAAGGAATCTGGGTAGGGGAACCTTGTGAAATCCCCACAAGTCACCCCATCTTGGATTACCTTAGGTGTCTAGTTTTCAAATATGCACAGGTTTGGTAGGTTTTCCTAGGTGCCGGCTGAGCTTAAGGCCAAAATCCACAGCTAGGCACTTTGCAAAAAAAGAGCTTCGATTTCATTCGGAAAATGTGATGTGTCCACGTTGTGTTTTGGTGCACTTCCTGTAGCGGGCACAAAACTACCCACAAAAGTGAGGTACCACTTTTCTTGGGAGACTTGGGGGAACGCTGGGTAGGAGGACATTTGCGGCTCCTCTCAGATTCCAGAACTTTCTGTCACTGAAATGTGAGGAAAAACGGGTTTATTGGCCACATTTTGTGGTTTGCAAAGGATTCTGGGTAACAGAACTGGTGAGAACCCCACAAGTCAACCCATCTTGGATTCCCCAGGTGTCTATTTATGAAAAATGCACAAGTTTGGTAGGTTTTCCTAGGTGCCGGCTGAGCTGGAGGCCAAAATCCACAGCTTGTCACTTTGCAAAAACAGCTCAGATTTCCTTGGCAAATGTAATGGGTCCACGTTGTGTTTTGGGGCACTTCCTGTCACGGGCACTAAGCCCACTCACACAAGTTATGTACCATTTTCATCAGGAGACTTAGGGGAACGC
The DNA here is from genome assembly GCF_031143425.1 of Pleurodeles waltl. Taxonomy (NCBI): domain Eukaryota; kingdom Metazoa; phylum Chordata; class Amphibia; order Caudata; family Salamandridae; genus Pleurodeles; species Pleurodeles waltl. The sequence goes on from NC_090448.1 coordinate 473,737,148, forward strand.
TGGATAGGAGGACATTTGTGGCTCCTCTCAGATTCCAATACTTACTGTCACTGAAATGTGAGGAAAAAGTGTTTTTTTTGGCCACATTTTGAGGTTTGCCAAGGATACTGGGTAACGGAACCTTGTGAAATCCCCACAAGTCACCCCATCTTGCATTACCTCAGGTGTCCAGTTTTCAAAAATGCAGAGGTTTGGTAGGTTTTCCTAGGTGCCGGCTGAGCTAGAGGCCAAAATCCACAGCTAGGCACTTAGCAAAAAAAGAGCTCTGATTTCTTTGGGAAAATGTGATGTGTTCACGGTGTGTTTTGGGGCACTTCCTGTTGCAGGCACTAGGCCTACCCACACAAGTGAGGTACCATTTTCCTTGGGAGACTTGGGGGAACACTGGGTAGGAGGACATTTGTGGCTCCTATCAGATTCTAGAATTTTCTGTCACCATAATGTGAGGAAAAAGTTTTTTTTTTGGCCACATTTTGAGGTTTGCAAAGGATTCTGGCTAACAGAACCTGGTGAGAACCCGACAAGTCACCCCATCTGGGATTCCCATAGGTGTCTAGTTTTCAAAAATGCACATACTTGGTAGGTTTCCCTAGGTGCCGGCTGAGCTAGAGGCCAATATCCACAGCTGGGCACTTTGCAAGAAACAGCTCTGATTTCTTTGGGAAAATGTGATGTGTCCACATTGTGTTTTGGGGCACTTCCTGTCACAGGCACTAGGCCTACCCACACAAGTGAGGTACCATTTTTCTTGGGAGACTTGGGGAATCGCTGGGTAGGAGGACATTTGTGGCTCCTCTCAGATTCCAGAAGTTTCTGTCCCCGAAATGTGAGGAAAAAGGTTTTTTTGCCACATTTTGAGGTTTGCAAAGGATTCTGGCTAAGAGAACCTGGTGAGAACCCGACAAGTCACCCCATCTTGGATTCCCCTATGTGTCTAGTTTTAAAAAATACATAGATTTGGAAGGTTTCTCTAGGTGCCGGCTGACTTAGAGGCCAAAATCCACAGCTAGGCTCTTTGCAAAAAACAGCTCTCATTTGTTTGGGAAAATGTGATGTGTCCACGTTGTGTTTTGGGGCATTCCTGTTGCGGGCCCTAGGCCTACCCACACAAGTGATGTACCATTTTTATCGGAAGACTTAGGAGAATGCTGGGTAGGAGAACAGTTGTGGCTCCTCTCAGATTCCAAAACTTTCTGTTACCGAAATGTGAGGAAAGAGTGTATTTTTTGGGGCACATTTTGAGGTTTGCAAAGGATTCTGAGTAACGGAACCTGCTGAAAGCCCCACAAGTATCCTCATCTTGGATTCCCCAAGGTGTCTAGTTTTAAAAAATGCAAAGGTTGGGTAGGTTTTCCTAGGTGCCGGCTGAGCTAGAGTCCAAAATCCACAGCTAGGCACTTTGCAAAAAACAGCTTTGATTTCTTTGGCAAATGTGATGTGTCCACGTTGTGTTTTGGGGCACTTCCTGTCACGGGCACTAGGCCCACTCACACAAGTTATGTACCATTTCTATCAGGAGGCTTAGGGGAACGCTGGGTAGGAGGAAATTTCTGGCTCCGCTCAGATTCCAAAACTTTCTGTCACCGAAATGTTAGGAAAAAGTGTTTTGTTGGCCACATTTTGAGGTTTGCAAAGGATTCTGGGTAACTGAACCTGGTGAAAGCCCCACAAGTGACCCCATGTTGGATTCCCCTAGGTGTCTATTTATGAAAGATGCACAAGTTTGGTAGGTTTTCCTAGGTGCCGGCTGAGGTAGAGGCCAAAATCCACAGCTATTCACTTTGCAAAAACAGCTCTGATTTCTTTGGGAAATGTGATGTGTCCACGTTGTGTTTTGGTGCACTTCCTGTCGCGGGCACTAGGCCTACCCACACAATTGAGGTACCATTTTTCTTGGGAGACTGGGGGGAACGCTGGGTAGGAGGATATTTGCGGCTCCTCTCAGATTCCAGAACTTTCTGTCACTGAAATATGAGGAAAAAGGGTTTTTTTGGCCACATTTTGAGGTTTGCAAAGCATTCTGGGTAACAGAACTGGCGAGAACCCCACAAGTCACCCCACTTTGGATTCCCCTAGGTGTCTAGTTTTCAAAAATGCACAAGTTTGGTAGGTGTTCCTGGCGCCGGCTGAGCTAGAGGCCAAAATCCACAGCTAGGCACTTTGCAAAAAACAGCTCAGATTTCTTTGGGAAAATGTGATGTGTCCACGTTGTGTTTTGGAGCATTATCTGCCACGGGCACTAGGCCTACCCACACAAGTGATAAACCATTTTTATCTGGAGACTAAGGAAAACGCTGGGTAGGAGGAAATTTGTGGCTCCTCTCAGATTCCAAAACTTTCTGCCACCGAAATGTGAAGAAAAAGTGTTTTTTTGGCCACATTTTGAGGTTTGCAAAGCATTCTGGGTAACAGAACCTTGTGAAAGCCCCAGAAGTCACCCTATCTTGGATTCCCCTAGGTGTCTAGTTTTAAAAAATGCACAGGTTTGGTAGGTTTTCCTAGGTGCTGGCTGAGATAGAGTCCAAAATCCACAGCTGGGCACTTTGCAAAAAACATCTCTGATTTATTTGGGAAAATTTGATGTGTCCATGTTGTGTTATGGGGCATTACCTGGCACGGGCACTAGGCCTACCCACACAAGTGATATACCATTTTTATCTGGAGTACTTAGGGGAACACTGGGTACGAGGAAATTTATGGCTCGTCTCAGATTCCAAAACTTTCTGTCACCGAAATGTGAGGAAAAATTGTTTTTTTTGGCCACATTTTGAGGTTTGCCAAGGATTCTGGGTAACGGAACCTTGTGAAATCCCCACAAGTCACCCCATGTTGGATTCCCCTAGGTGTCTAGTTTTCAAAAATGCACAGGTTTGGTCAGTTTTCCTAGGCGCCTGCTGAGCTAGAGGCCAAAATCAACAGCTAGGCACTTTGCAAAAAACAGCTCTGATTTTTTTGGGAAAATGTGATGTGTCCACGTTGTATTTTGGGGCATTATCTGTTGCAGGCACTAGGCCTACCCACACAAGTGATATACCATTTTTCTTGGGAGACTTGGGGGAACGCTGGGTAGGAGGACATTTGCGGCTCCTCTCAGATTCCAGAACTTTCTGTCACCTAAATGTGAGGACAAAGTTTTTTTGCCAAATTTTGAGGTTTGAAAAAGATTCTGGGTAACAGAACCTGGTGAGAACCCGACAAGTCACCCCATCTTGTATTCCCCTAGGTGTCAAGTTTTCAAAAGTGCAGAAGTTTGGTAGGCTTCCCTAAGTGCCGGCTGAGCTATAGTCCAATATCCACAGCTGGGCACTTTGCAAGAAACAGCTCTGATTTCTTTGGGAAAATGTGAGGTGGCCAAGTTGTGTTTTTGGGCACTTCCTGTCGCGGGCACTAGGCCTACCCACACAATTGATGTATCATTTTTATCGGGAGACTTAGGGGAACGCTGGGTAGGAGGAAATTTGTGGCTCCTCTCAGATTCCAAAACTTTCTGTCACCAAAATGTGAGGAAAAAGTGTTTGTTTTGGCCACATTTTGAGGTTTGCAAAGGATTCTGGGTAACGGAACCTTGTGAAAGCCCCACAAGTACCCCATTTTGGATTCCTCTAGGTATCTAGTTTTCAAAACTGCATAGGTTTGGAAGGTTTCGCTAGGTGTCGGGTGACTTAGAGGCCAAAATCCATAGCTAGGCTCTTTGCAAAAAACAGCTCTCATTTCTTTGGGAAAATGTGATGTGTCCACGTTGTGTTTTGGGGCATTCCTATTGCGGGCACTAGGCCTACCCACACAAGTGATGTACCATTTTTATCGGGAGACTTAGGAGAATGCTTGGTAGGAGAACAGTTGTGGCTCCTCTCAGATTCCAAAACTTTCTGTTACCGAAATGTGAGGAAAAAGTGTATTTTTTTGGCCACATTTTGAGGTTTGCAAAGGATTCTGGGTAACGGAACCTGCTGAAAGCCCCACAAGTATCCTCATCTTAGATTCTCCTAGGTGTCTAGTTTTAAAAAATGCAATGGTTGGGTAGGTTTTCCTAGGTGCCAGCTGAGCTAGAGTCCAAAATCCACAGCTAGGCACTTTGCAAAAAACAGCTCTGATTTCTTTGGGAAATGTGATGTTTCCACGTTGTGTTTTGGGGCACTTCCTGTCGCGGCACTAGGCCCACTCACACAAGTGAGGTACCATTTTTCTCGGGAGACTTGGGGGAATACTGGGTAGGAGGACATTTGCGGCTCCAGTTAAATTCCAGAACATTCTGTCATCGAAATGTTTGGGAAAAGGGTTTTCTTTGCCAAATTCTCAGGTTTGAAAAGGCTTCTAGGTAAGAGAACGTGGTGAGAGCCCCACAAGTCACCCCATCTTGGATTCCTCTAGGTGTCTAGTTTTAAAAAATGCACAGGTTTAGTAGGTTTTCCTAAGTGCCGGCTGAGCTAGAGGCCAAAATCCACAGCTAGGCACTTTTAAAAAATCAGCTCTGATTTCTTTGGGAAAATGTGATGTATCCAGTTTGTGTTGTGGGGCACTTTCTGTCGCGGACACTATGCCTACACACACCAGTGAGGTACCATTTTTCTCGAGAGATTTAGGGGAACGCTGGGTAGGAGGACATTTGTGGCTCCTCTCAGATTCCAGAGCTTTCTGTCTCCAAAATGTGAGGGAAAAGGCTTTTTTGGTCACATTTTGAGGTTTGCAAACAATTTTGGGTAATGGAACCTGGTGAAAGCCCCACAGGTCAACCCATCTTGGATTCCCCTAGGAGTCTAGTTTTCAAAAATGCACAGGTTTGGTAGGTTTCCCTAGGTGCCGGCTGAGCTAGAGGCCAATATCCACAGCTGGGCACTTCGCAAAAAGCAGCTCTGATTTCTTTGGGAAAATGTGATGTGTCCACGTTGTGTTTTGGGGCATTTCCTGTCGCGGGCACTAGGCCTACCCACACAAGTGATATACCATTTTTATCAGGAGAGTTAGGGGAACACTGAGTAGGAGGAAATTTGTGGCTCCTCTCAGATTCCAAAAGTTTCTGTTACCGAAATGTGAGGAAAAAGTGGTTTGTGTGGCCACATTTTGAGGTTTGCAAAGCATTCTGGGTAACGGAAGCTGGTGACACCCCCACAAGTCACCCCATCTTGGATTCCCCTAGGTGTCTAGTTTTAAAAAATGCACAAGTTTGTTAGGTTTTCTTGGCGCCGGCTGAGCTAGAGGCCAAAATCCACAGCTGGGCACTTTGCAAAACACAGCTCTGATTTATTTGGGAAAATGTGATGTGTCCACGTTGTGTTTTGGGGCATTATCTGCTGCGGGCACTAGGCCTACCCACACAAGTGATATACCATTTTTATCTGGAGACTAAGGGCAACGCTGGGTAGGAGGACATTTGTGGCTCCTCTCAGATTCCAAAAGTTTCTGTTACCGAAATGTGAAGAAAAAGTGTTTTTTTGGCTACATTTTGAGGTTTGCAAAGCATTCTGGGTAACGGAACCTTGTGAAAGTCCCAGAAGTCACCCCATCTTGGATTCCCCTAGTTGTCTAGTTTTAAAAAATGCACAGGTTTGGTAGGTTTTCCTAGGTGCTGGCTGAGATAGAGTCCAAAATCCACAGCTGGGCACTATGCGAAAAACATCTCTGATTTCTTTGGGAAAATTTGATGTGTCCACGTTGTGTTGTGGGGCATTACCTGTCACGGGCACTAGGCCTACCCACACAAGTGGTATACCATTTTTATCTGGAGACTTAGGGGAACGCTGGGTAGGAGGACATTTGTGGCTCCTCTCAGATTCCAAAACTTTCTGTCACCGAAATGTGAGGAAAAAGTGTTTTTTTTGGCCACATTTTGAGGTTTACCAAGGATTCTGTGTAATGGAACCTTGTGAAATCCCCACAAGTCACCCCATGTTGTATTCCCCTAGGTGTCTTGTTTTAGAAAATGCACAGGTTTGGTCAGTTTTCCTAGGCGCCTGCTGAGCTAGAGGCCAAAATCAACAGCTAGGCACTTTGCAAAAAACAGCTCTGATTTCTTTGGGAAAATGTGATGTGTCCACGTTGTGTTTTGGGGCACATCCTGTCGCGGGCACTAGGCCTACCCACACAGGTGCGGTACCATTTTTCTTGGGAGACTTGGGGGAACGCTGGGTAGGAGGTCATTTGGGGCTCCTCTCAGATTCCAGAACTTTCTGTCACCTAAATGTGAGGAAAAAGTTTTTTTTGCCAAATTTTGAAGTTTGCAAAGGATTCTGGGTAACAGAACCTGGTGAGAACCCGACAAGTCACCCCATATTGTATTCCCCTAGGTGTCAAGTATTCAAAAGTGCGGAGGTTTGGTAGGCTTCCCTAAGTGCCGGCTGAGCTATAATCCAAAATCCACAGCTGGGCACTTTGCAAAAAACAGCTCTGATTTCTTTGGGAAATGTGATGTGTCCACGTTGCGTTTTGTGGCACTTCCTGTCACGGGCACTAGGCCTACCCACACAAGTGATATACCATTTTTATCTGGAGACTTAGGGGGAACCGTTGGTAGGAGGAAATTTGTGGCTCCTCTCAGATTCCAAAACTTACTGTCACCGAAATTTGAGGAAAAAGTAGGTTTTTTGGCCACACTTTGAGGTTTGCCAAGGATTCTGGGTAAGGGAACCTTGTGAAATCCCCACAAGTCACCCCATCTTGGATTACCTTAGGTGTCTAGTTTTCAAAAATGCACAGGTTTGGTAGGTTTTCCTAGGTGCCGGCTGAGCTAGAGGCCAAAATCCGCAGCTAAGCACTTTGCAAAAAAAGAGCTTCGATTTCATTCGGAAAATGTGATGTGTCCACGTTGTGTTTTGGTGCACTTCCTGTAGCGGGCACAAAACTACCCACACAAGTGAGGTACCACTTTTCTTGGGAGTCTTGGGGGAACGCTGGGTAGGAGGACATTTGCGGCTCCTCTCAGATTCCAGAACTTTCTGTCACTGAAATGTAAGGGAAAACAGGTTTATTGGCCACATTGTGTGGTTTGCAAAGGATTCTGGGTAACAGAACTGGTGAGAACCCCACAAGCCAACCCATCTTGGATTCCCCTAGGTGTCTATTTATGAAAAATGCACAAGTTTGGTAGGTTTTCCTAGGTGCCGGCTGAGCTGGAGGCCAAAATCTACAGCTAGGCACTTTGCAAAAACAGCTCTGATTTCTTTGGCAAATGTGATGTGTCCATGTTGGTTTTGGGGCACTTCCTGTCACGGGCACTAAGCCCACTCACAAAAGTTATGTACCATTTTTATCAGGAGACTTAGGGGAACGCTGGATAGGAGGACATTTGCGGCTCCTCTCAGATTCCAAAACTTACTGTCACCGAAATGTGAGGATAAAGTGTTTTTTTGACCACATTTTGAGGTTTGCCAAGGATTCTGGGTAACGGAACATGGTGAAATCCCCACAAGTCACCCCATCTTGCATTACCTTAGGTGTCTAGTTTTAAAAAATGCAGAGGTTTGGTAGGTTTTCCTAGGTGTCGGCTGAGCTAAAGGCCAAAATCCACAGCTAGGCACTTTGCAAAAAAAGAGCTCTGATTTCTTTGGGAAAATGTGATGTGTTCACGATGTGTTGTGGGGCACTTCCTGTCGCAGGCACTAGGCCTACCCACACAAGTGAGGTACTATTTTTCTTGGGAGACTTGGGGGAACGCTGGGTAGGAGGACATTTGTGGCTCCTCTCAGATTCCAGAAGTTTCTGTCACAAAAATGTGAGGAAAAGGCTTTTTTTGGACACATTTTGAGGTTTGCAAAGGATTCTGGCTAACAGAACCTGGTGAGAACCCGACAAGCCACCCCATCTTGGATTCCCATAGGTGTCTAATTTTAAAAAGTGCACATACTTGGTAGGTTTCCCTAGGTGCCGGCTGAGCTAGAGGCCAATATCCACAGCTGGGCACTTTGCAAGAAACTGCTCTGATTTCTTTGGGAAAATGTGATGTGTCCACGTTGTGTTTTGGGGCACTTCCTGTCACAGGCACTAGGCCTACCCACACAAGTGAGGTACCATTTTTCTTGGAAGACTTGGGGGATCGCTGGGTAGGAGGAAATATGTGGCTTCTCTCAGATTCCAGAAGTTTCTGTCCCCGAAATGTGAGGAAAAAAGTTTTTTTGCCATATTTTGAGGTTTGCAAAGGATTCTGGCTTACAGAACCTGGTGGGAACCCAACAAGTCACCCCATCTTGGATTCCCCTATGTGTCTAGTTTTAAAAAATGCATAGGTTTGGAAGGTTTCTCTAGGTGCCGGCTGACTTAGAGGCCAAAATCCACAGCTAGGCTCTTTGCAAAAAACAGCTCTCATTTGTTTGGGAAAATTTGATGTGTTCACGTTGTGTTTTGGGGCATTCCTGTTGCGGGCACTAGGCCTACCCACACAAGTGATGTACCATTTTTATCGGAAGACTTAGGAGAATGCTGGGTAGGAGAACAGTTGTGACTCCTCTGAGATTCCAAAACTTTCTGTTACCGAAATGTGAGGAAAGAGTGTATTTTTTTGGCCACATTTTGAGGTTTGCAAAGGATTCTGAGTAACGGAACCTGCTGAAAGCCCCACAAGTATCCTCATCTTGGATTCCCCAAGGTGTCTAGTTTAAAAAAATGCAAAGGTTGGGTAGGTTTTCCTAGGTGCCGGCTGAGCTAGAGTCCAAAATCCACAGCTAGGCACTTTGCAAAAAACAGCTTTGATTTCTTTGGCAAATGTGATGTGTCCACGTTGTGTTTTGGGGCACTTCCTGTCGCGGGCACTAGGCCCACTCACACAAGTTATGTACCATTTTTATCAGGAGGCTTAGGGGAACGCTGGGTAGGAGGAAATTTCTGGCTCCGCTCAGATTCCAAAACTTTCTGTCACCGAAATGTTAGGAAAAAGTGGGTTTTTTGGCCACATTTTGAGGTTTGCAAAGGATTCTGGGTAACTGAACCTGGTGAAAGCCCCACAAGTGACCCCATGTTGGATTCCCCTAGGTGTCTATTTATGAAAGATGCACAAGTTTGGTAGGTTTTCCTAGGTGCCGGCTGAGGTAGAGGCCAAAATCCACAGCTATTCACTTTGCAAAAACAGCTCTGATTTCTTTGGGAAATGTGATGTGTCCACGTTGTGTTTTGGGGCACTTCCTGTCACGGGCACTAGGCCTACCTACAAAAGTGAGGTACCATTTTTCTAAGGAGACTTGGCGGAACACTGGGTAGGAGAACATTTGCAGAAATGTGAGGAAAAAGGGTTTTCTTTGCCAAATTATGAGGTTTGCAAAGGCATCTGGGTAATGTAACTTGGTGAGAACCCTACAAGTCACCCCATCTTGGATTCCCCAAGGTGTCTAGTTTTCAAAAGTGCAGAGGTTTGTTAGGTTTCCCTAGGTGCCGGCTGAGCCAGATGCCAAAATCCACAGCTAGGCATTTTGTATAAACAGCTCTGATTTCTTTGGGAAAATGTGATGTGTTCACGCTGTGTTTTGGGGCATTTCCTGTCGCGGGCACTAGGCCTAATCACACACGTCATGTACCATTTTTATCAGGAGACTTAGGGGAATGCTGGGTAGTTGGAAATGTGTGGCTCCGCTCAGATTCCAAAACATTCTGTCACTGAAATGAGAGGAAAAGGTGTTTTTTTTGGCCACATTTTGAGGTTTGCAAGGGATTCTGGGTAATGGATTCTGGTGAAAGCCCCACCTGTCACCCTATCGTGGATTCCCCTAGGTGTCTAGTTTTCAAAAAGGCACAGGTTTGGTAGGTTTTCCTAGGTGCCGGCTGAGCTAGATGCCAAAATCCACAGCAAGGCACGTTGGAAAAACAGCTCTGCTTTCTTTGGGAAATGTGATGTGTCCACGTTGTATTTTGGGGCACTTCCTGTCACGGGCACTAGGCCTACCCACACAAGTGATGTACCTTTTTTATCAGGAGACTTAGGGAACGCTGAGTAGGAGGAAATTTGTGGCTCCTCTCAGATTCCAAAAGTTTCTGTCACCGAAATGTGAGGAAAAAGTGTTTTTTTTGGCCACATTTTGAGGTTTGCAAAGGATTCTAGGTAACGGAACCTTGAGAAACCTCATAAATCACCCAATCTTGGATTCCCCTAGCAGTCTAGTTTAAAAAAATGCACAGGTTTGGTAGGTTTTATTCGGTGCCGGCTCAGATAGAGGCCAAAATCCACAGCTGGGCACTTTGCAAAACACAGCTCTGATTTCTTTGGGAAAATGTGATGTGTCCACTTTGTGTTTTGGGGCATTATCTGTCGCAGGCACTAGGCCTACCCACACAAGTGATATACCATTTTTATCTGGAGACTTAGGGCAACGCTGGGTAGGAGGACATTTGTGGCTCCTCTCAGGTTCCAAAACTTTCTGTCACCGAAATGTGAAGAAAAAGTGTTTTTTTGGCCACAGTTTGAGGTTTGCAAAGCATTCTGGGTAACGGAACCTGGTGAGAACCCAACAAGTCACCCCATCTTGTATTCCCCTAGGTGTCAAGTTTTCAAAAGTGCAGAGGTTTGGTAGGCTTCCCTAAGTGCCGGCTGAGCTATAGTCCAAAATCCACAGCTGGGCACTTTGCAAAAAACAGCTCTGATTTCTTTGGGAAATGTGTTGTGTCCACGTTGTGTTTTGTGGCACTTCCTGTCACGGGCACTAGGCCTACCCACACAAGTGATATACCATTTTTATCTGGAGACTTAGGGGAACCGTTGGTAGGAGGAAATGTGTGGCTCCTCTCAGATTCCAAAACTTACTGTCACTGAAATTTGAGGAAAAAGTGTTTTTTTTGGCCACACTTTGAGGTTTGCCAAGGATTCTGGGTAACGGAACCTTGTGAAATCCCCACAAGTCACCCCATCTTGGATTACCTTAGGTGTCTTGTTTTAAAAAATGCACAGGTTTGGTAGGTTTTCCTAGGTGCCGGCTGAGCTAGAGGCCAAAATCCACAGCTAGGGACTTTGCAAAAAAAGAGCTCTGATTTCTTTCGGAAAATGTGATGTGTCCACGTTGTGTTTTGGGGCATTTCCTGTCGCGGGCACTACGCCTACCCACACAATTGATGTACCATTTTTATCGGGAGACTTGGGGGATCGCTGGGTAGGAGGACATTTGTGACTCCTCTCAGATTCCAGAAGTTTCTGTCACCGAAATGTGAGGAAAAATTGTTTTTTGGCCACATTTTGAGGTTGCAAAGGATTCTGGCTAACAGAACCTGGTGAGAACCCGACAAGTCACCCCATCTTGGATTGCCCTAGGCGTCTAGTTTAAAAAAATGCATAGGTTTGGAAGGTTTCGCTAGGTGCCGGGTGACTTAGAGGCGAAAATCAAAACCTAGGCACTTTGCTAAAAACAGCTCTGATTTCTTTGGGAAAATGTGATGTGTTCACGTTGTGTTTTGGGGCATTTCCTGTCGCAGGCACTAGGCCTACCCACACAAGTGAGGTACCATTTTTCTTGGGAGACTTGGGGGAACGCTGGGTAGGAGGACATTTGTGGCTCCTCTCAGATTCCAGAAGTTTCTGTCACCAAAATGTGAGGAAAAAAGTTTTTTTTGGCCACATTTTGAGGCTTGCAAAGGATTCTGGCTAACAGAACCTGGTGAGAACCCGTCAAGTCAACCCATCTTGGATTCCCCTAGGTGTCTAGTTTTCAAAAATGCACATACTTGGTAGGTTTCCCTAGGTGCTGGCTGAGCTAGAGGCCAATATCCACAGCTGGGCACTTTGCAAGAAACAGCTCTGATTTCTTTGGGAAAATGTGATGTGGCCAAGTTGTGTTTTTGGGCACTTCCTGTCGTGGGCACTAGGCCTACCCACACAATTGATGTATCATTTTTATCGGGAGACTTAGGGGAACGCTGGGTAGGAGGAAATTTGTTGCTCCTCTCAGATTCCAAAACTTTCTGTCACCAAAATGTGAGGAAAAAGTGTTTGTTTTGGCCACATTTTGAGATTTGCAAAGGATTCTGGGTAACGGAACCTTGTGAAAGCCCCACAAGTCCCCCATTTTTGTTTCCCCTAGGTGTGTAGTTTGCAAAACTGCATAGATTTGGAAGGTTTCGCTAGGTGCCGGGTAACTTAGAGGCCAAAATCCACAGCTAGGCTCTTTGCAAAAAACAGCTCTCATTTCTTTGGGAAAATGTTATGTGTCCACGTTGTGTTTTGGGGCATTCCTGTTGCGGGCACTAGGCCTACCCACACAAGTGATGTACCATTTTTATTGGGAGACTTAGGAGAATGCTGGGTAGGAGAACAGTTGTGGCTCCTCTCAGATTCCAAAACTTTCTGTTACCGAAATGTGAGGAAAAAGTGTATTTTTTTGGCCACATTTTGAGGTTTGCAAAGGATTCTGGGTAACGGAACCTGCTGAAAGCCCCACAAGTATCCTCATCTTGGATTCCCCTAGGTGTCTAGTTTTAAAAAATGCAATGGTTGAGTAGGTTTTCCTAGGTGCCGGCTGAGCTAGAGTCCAAAATCCACAGCTAGGCACTTTGCAAAAAACAGCTCTGATTTCTTTGGGAAATGTGATGTTTCCACGTTGTGTTTTGGGGCACTTCCTGTCGCGGGCACTAGGCCCACTCACACAAGTGAGGTACCATTTTTCTAGGGAGACTTGGGGGAACACTGGGTAGGAGGACATTTGCGGCTCCAGTTAAATTCCAGAACATTCTGTCATTGAAATGTTTGGGAAAAGGGTTTTCTTTGCCAAATTCTGAGGTTTGCAAAGGCTTCTATGTAAGAGAACGTGGTGAGAACCCCACAAGTCACCCCATCTTGGATTCCTCTAGGTGTCTAGTTTAAAAAAATGCACAGGTTTGGTAGGTTTTCCTAAGTGCCGGCTGAGCTAGAGGCCAAAATCCACAGCTAGGCACTTTTAAAAAATCAGCTCTGATTTCTTTGGGAAAATTTGATGTATCCAGTTTGTGTTCTGGGGCACTTTCTGTCGCGGACACTATGCCTACACACACCAGTGAGGTACCATTTTTCTCGAGAGATTTGGGGGAACGCTGGGTAGGAGGACATTTGTGGCTCCTCTCAGATTCCAGAAGTTTCTGTCAACGAAATGTGAAGAAAAATTGTTTTTTGGCCACATTTTGAGGTTGCAAAGGATTCTGGCTAACAGAACCTGGTGAGAACCCGACAAGTCACCCCATCTTGGATTCCCCTAGGCGTCTAGTTTAAAAAAATGCATAGGTTTGGAAGGTTTCGCTAGGTGCCGGGTGACTTAGAGGCGAAAATCAAAACCTAGGCACTTTGCTAAAAACAGCTCTGATTTCTTTGGGAAAATGTGATGTGTTCACGTTGTGTTTTGGGGCATTTCCTGTCGCAGGCACTAGGCCTACCCACACAAGTGAGGTACCATTTTTCTTGGGAGACTTGGGGGAACGCTGGGTAGGAGGACATTTGTGGCTCCTCTCAGATTCCAGAAGTTTCTGTCACCAAAATGTGAGGAAAAAAGTTTTTTTTGGCCACATTTTGAGGCTTGCAAAGGATTCTGGCTAACAGAACCTGGTGAGAACCCGTCAAGTCAACCCATCTTGGATTCCCCTAGGTGTCTAGTTTTCAAAAATGCACATACTTGGTAGGTTTCCCTAGGTGCTGGCTGAGCTAGAGGCCAATATCCACAGCTGGGCACTTTGCAAGAAACAGCTCTGATTTCTTTGGGAAAATGTGATGTGGCCAAGTTGTGTTTTTGGGCACTTCCTGTCGTGGGCACTAGGCCTACCCACACAATTGATGTATCATTTTTATCGGGAGACTTAGGGGAACGCTGGGTAGGAGGAAATTTGTGGCTCCTCTCAGATTCCAAAACTTTCTGTCACCAAAATGTGAGGAAAAAGTGTTTGTTTTGGCCACATTTTGAGATTTGCAAAGGATTCTGGGTAACGGAACCTTGTGAAAGCCCCACAAGTCCCCCATTTTTGTTTCCCCTAGGTGTGTAGTTTGCAAAACTGCATAGATTTGGAAGGTTTCGCTAGGTGCCGGGTAACTTAGAGGCCAAAATCCACAGCTAGGCTCTTGGCAAAAAACAGCTCTCATTTCTTTGGGAAAATGTTATGTGTCCACATTGTGTTTTGGGGCATTCCTGTTGCGGGCACTAGGCCTACCCACACAAGTGATGTACCATTTTTATTGGGAGACTTAGGAGAATGCTGGGTAGGAGAACAGTTGTGGCTCCTCTCAGATTCCAAAACTTTCTGTTACCGAAATGTGAGGAAAAAGTGTATTTTTTTGGCCACATTTTGAGGTTTGCAAAGGATTCTGGGTAACGGAACCTGCTGAAAGCCCCACAAGTATCCTCATCTTGGATTCCCCTAGGTGTCTAGTTTTAAAAAATGCAATGGTTGAGTAGGTTTTCCTAGGTGCCGGCTGAGCTAGAGTCCAAAATCCACAGCTAGGCACTTTGCAAAAAACAGCTCTGATTTCTTTGGGAAATGTGATGTTTCCACGTTGTGTTTTGGGGCACTTCCTGTCGCGGGCACTAGGCCCACTCACACAAGTGAGGTACCATTTTTCTAGGGAGACTTGGGGGAACACTGGGTAGGAGGACATTTGCGGCTCCAGTTAAATTCCAGAACATTCTGTCATTGAAATGTTTGGGAAAAGGGTTTTCTTTGCCAAATTCTGAGGTTTGCAAAGGCTTCTAGGTAAGAGAACGTGGTGAGAACCCCACAAGTCACCCCATCTTGGATTCCTCTAGGTGTCTAGTTTAAAAAAATGCACAGGTTTGGTAGGTTTTCCTAAGTGCCGGCTGAGCTAGAGGCCAAAATCCACAGCTAGGCACTTTTAAAAAATCAGCTCTGATTTCTTTGGGAAAATTTGATGTATCCAGTTTGTGTTCTGGGGCACTTTCTGTCGCGGACACTATGCCTACACACACCAGTGAGGTACCATTTTTCTCGAGAGATTTGGGGGAACGCTGGGTAGGAGGACATTTGTGGCTCCTCTCAGATTCCAGAAGTTTCTGTCAACGAAATGTGAGGAAAAATTGTTTTTTGGCCACATTTTGAGGTTGCAAAGGATTCTGGCTAACAGAACCTGGTGAGAACCCGACAAGTCACCCCATCTTGGATTCCCCTAGGCGTCTAGTTTAAAAAAATGCATAGGTTTGGAAGGTTTCGCTAGGTGCCGGGTGACTTAGAGGCGAAAATCAAAACCTAGGCACTTTGCTAAAAACAGCTCTGATTTCTTTGGGAAAATGTGATGTGTTCACGTTGTGTTTTGGGGCATTTCCTGTCGCAGGCACTAGGCCTACCCACACAAGTGAGGTACCATTTTTCTTGGGAGACTTGGGGGAACGCTGGGTAGGAGGACATTTGTGGCTCCTCTCAGATTCCAGAAGTTTCTGTCACCAAAATGTGAGGAAAAAAGTTTTTTTTGGCCACATTTTGAGGCTTGCAAAGGATTCTGGCTAACAGAACCTGGTGAGAACCCGTCAAGTCAACCCATCTTGGATTCCCCTAGGTGTCTAGTTTTCAAAAATGCACATACTTGGTAGGTTTCCCTAGGTGCTGGCTGAGCTAGAGGCCAATATCCACAGCTGGGCACTTTGCAAGAAACAGCTCTGATTTCTTTGGGAAAATGTGATGTGGCCAAGTTGTGTTTTTGGGCACTTCCTGTCGCGGGCACTAGGCCTACCCACACAATTGATGTATCATTTTTATCGGGAGACTTAGGGGAACGCTGGGTAGGAGGAAATTTGTGGCTCCTCTCAGATTCCAAAACTTTCTGTCACCAAAATGTGAGGAAAAAGTGTTTGTTTTGGCCACATTTTGAGATTTGCAAAGGATTCTGGGTAACGGAACCTTGTGAAAGCCCCACAAGTCCCCCATTTTTGTTTCCCCTAGGTGTCTAGTTTGCAAAACTGCATAGGTTTGGAAGGTTTCGCTAGGTGCCGGGTAACTTAGAGGCCAAAATCCACAGCTAGGCTCTTTGCAAAAAACAGCTCTCATTTCTTTGGGAAAATGTTATGTGTCCACGTTGTGTTTTGGGGCATTCCTGTTGCGGGCACTAGGCCTACCCACACAAGTGATGTACCATTTTTATTGGGAGACTTAGGAGAATGCTGGGTAGGAGAACAGTTGTGGCTCCTCTCAGATTCCAAAACTTTCTGTTACCGAAATGTGAGGAAAAAGTGTATTTTTTTGGCCACATTTTGAGGTTTGCAAAGGATTCTGGGTAACGGAACCTGCTGAAAGCCCCACAAGTATCCTCATCTTGGATTCCCCTAGGTGTCTAGTTTTAAAAAATGCAATGGTTGAGTAGGTTTTCCTAGGTGCCGGCTGAGCTAGAGTCCAAAATCCACAGCTAGGCACTTTGCAAAAAACAGCTCTGATTTCTTTGGGAAATGTGATGTTTCCACGTTGTGTTTTGGGGCACTTCCTGTCGCGGGCACTAGGCCCACTCACACAAGTGAGGTACCATTTTTCTAGGGAGACTTGGGGGAACACTGGGTAGGAAGACATTTGCGGCTCCAGTTAAATTCCAGAACATTCTGTCATCGAAATGTTTGGGAAAAGGGTTTTCTTTGCTAAATTCTGAGGTTTGCAAAGGCTTCTAGGTAAGAGAACGTGGTGAGAACCCCACAAGTCACCCCATCTTGGATTCCTCTAGGTGTCTAGTTTAAAAAAATGCACAGGTTTGGTAGGTTTTCCTAAGTGCCGGCTGAGCTAGAGGCCAAAATCCACAGCTAGGCACTTTTAAAAAATCAGCTCTGATTTCTTTGGGAAAATGTGATGTATCCAGTTTGTGTTCTGGGGCACTTTCTGTCGCGGACACTATGCCTACACACACCAGTGAGGTACCATTTTTCTCGAGAGATTTGGGGGAACGCTGGGTAGGAGGACATTTGTGGCTCCTCTCAGATTCCAGAGCTTTCTGTCTCCAAAATGTGAGGAAAAAGGCTTTTTTTGGTCACATTTTGAGGTTTGCAAACGATTTTGGGTAATGGAACCTGGTGAAAGCCCCACAGGTCAACCCTTCTTCGATTCCCCTAGGAGTCTAGTTTTAAAAAATGCACAGGTTTGGTAGGTTTTCCTAGGTGCCGGCTGTGCTAGAGGCCAAAATTCACACCTAGGCACTTTGCAAAAATCAGCTCTGATTTCTTTGGGAAAATGTGATGTGTCCACGTTGTGTTCTGGGGCATTTCCTGTCGTGGGCACTAGGCCTACCCACACAAGTGATGTACCATTTGTATTGGGAGACTTAGGGGAATGTTGGGTAAGAGGAAATTTGTGGCTCCTCTCACATTCCAAAACTTTCTGTTGCCGAAATGTGAAGAAAAAGTATTTGTTTTGGCCACATTTTGAGTTTTGCAAAGGATTCTGGGGAACAGAACCTGGTGAAAGCCCCACAAGTCACCCCATCTTTGATTCCCATAGGTGTCTAGTTTTA
This sequence comes from Pleurodeles waltl, assembly GCF_031143425.1. Lineage (NCBI taxonomy): Eukaryota > Metazoa > Chordata > Amphibia > Caudata > Salamandridae > Pleurodeles > Pleurodeles waltl. The sequence goes on from NC_090448.1 coordinate 473,754,507, forward strand.
AAAAATGCACAGGTTTGGTAGGTTTTCCTAGGTGCCGGCTTAACAAGAGGCCCAAATCCACAGCTAGGCCCTTTGCAAAAAACAGCTCTGATTTCTTTGGGAAAATGTGATGTGTCCACGTTGTGCTTTGGGGCACTTCCTGTCGCGGGCACTAGGCCTACCCACACAAGTGAGGTACCATTTTTCTTGGGAGAGTTGGGGGAACGCTGGGTAGGAGAACATTTGTGGCTTCTCTGAGATTCCAGAACTTTCTGTCGCCGAAATGTGAGGAAAAAGGTTTTTTTTTGGGGCACATTTGGAGGTTTGCAAAGGATTCTGGGTAACAGAACCTGGTGAGAGCCTCACAAGTCACCCCATCTTGGATTCCCCTTGGTGTCTAGTTTTCAAAAGTGCAGAGGTTTGGCAGGTCTCCCTAGATGCCGTCAGAGCTAGAGGCCAAAATCCACAGCTAGGCCCTTTGCAAAAAACTGTTCTGATTTCTTTGGGAAAATGTGAAGTGTCCACATTGTGTTTTAGGACATTTCCTGTCACTGGCACTAGGCGTACCCACACAAGTGATATACCATTTTTCTTGGGAGACTTAGGGGAACGCTGGGTAGGAGGACATTTGTGGCTCCTCTCAGATTCCAAAACTTTCTGTTACTGAAATGTGAGGAAAAGGTGTTTTTTTTTGGCCACATTTTGAGTTTTGCAAAGGATTCGCAGAAACAGAACCTGGTGAAAGCCCCACAAGTCACCCCATCTTGGATTCCCCTAGGTGTCTAGTTTTAAAAAAATGCACAGGTTTGGTAGGTTTTCCTAGGTGCCGGCTTAACAAGAGGCCCAAATCCACAGCTAGGCCCTTTGCAAAAATCAGCTCTGATTTCTTTGGGAAAATGTGATGTGTCTATGTTGTGTTTTGGGGCACTTCCTGTTGCGGGCACTAGGCCTACCCACACAAGTGATATACCATTTATATCGGGAGACTTAGGGGAACGCTGGGTAGGAGGAAATTTGTGGCTCCTTTCAGATTCCAAAACTTTCTGTCACCGAAATGTGAGGAAAAAGTGTTTTCTTTTGGCCACATTTTGAGGTTTGCAATGGATTCTGAGTAACGGAACCTGGTGAAAGCCCCACAAGTCACCCCATCTTGGATTCCCCCAAGTGTCTAGTTGTAAAAAATGCACAGGTTTAGTAGGTTTTCCTAGGTGCCATCTGAGCTAGAGGCCAAAATCCACAGCTAGGCAGTTTGCAAAAAACAGCTCTGATTTCTTTGGGAAAATGTTATGTGTCCACGTTGTATTTTGGGGCACTTACTGTCGCGGACACTAGGCCTACCCACACAATTGAGGTACTATTTTTCTCGGGAGACTTGGGGGAACACTGGGTAGGAAGACATTTGCGGCTCCTCTCAGATTCCAGAACTTTCTGTCACCGAAATGTGAGAAAAAAGGTTTTTTTTGGTCACATTTTGAGGTTTGCAAAGGATTCTGGGTAACGGAACCTGGTGAGAGCCCCGCAAGCCACCCCATCTTGGATTTCCCTTGGTGTCTAGTTTTAAAAAAGGTACAGCTTTTGTAGGTTTCCCTAAATGCCGACTCAGCTAGAGGCCAAAATCCACAGCTAGGCACTTTAAAAAAAACAGCTCTGATTTCTTTGGGAAAATGTGATGTGTCCACATTGTGTTTTGGGACATTTCCTGTCGCGGGCACTAGGTCTGCCCACAGAAGTGAGGTACCATTATTATTGAGAGACTTGTGGGAACGCGGGGTAGGAGGAAATCTGTGGCTCCTCTCAGATTCCAGAACTTTCTGTCACCGAAATGTAAGGAAAAAGTGTGTTTTGGGCCATATTTTGAAGTATGCAAAGGATTCTGGGCAACGGAACCTGGTGAGAGCCCCACAAGTCACCCCATCTTAGATTCCCCTAGGTGTCTAGTTTTCAAAAATGCACATATTTGGTAAGGTTTCCCTAGGGGCCAGCTGAGCTAGAGGCCAAAATACACAGCTGGGCACTTTGCAAAAAACAGCTCAGATTTTTTGGGGAATGTGTCCACTTTGTGTTTTGCGGCATTTCCTGTTGCGGGCGCTAGGCCCACCCACACAAGCGAGGTACCATTTTTATCGGGAGACTTGGTGGAACGCTGGGTGGAAGGGAATTGTGGCTCCTTTCAGATTCTAGAACTTTCTGTCACTGAAATGTTAGGAAAAAGTGTTTTTTTGGCAAAAGTGTAAGGTTTGCAGAGGAATCAGGGTAAGAGAACCTGGTGAGAGCCCCACAAGTCACCCCATTCTGAATTCCCCTAGGTGTCTAGTTTTGAAAAATGGACAGGTTTGGTAGGTTTCCCTAGGTGGTGGCTGATCTAGAGGCCAAAATCCACAGCTATGCAGTTTCCAAAAAACACGTCAGTTTTCTTTGGGAAAATGTGATGTGTCCGTCTTGCGTTTCCTGTTGTGGGCATTAGACCTAACCACAAAAGTGAGGTACCATTTTTATCAGGATACTTGGGGGAATACAGAATAGCAGAACAAGTGTTATTGCCCCTTGTGTTTCTCTACATTTTTTCCTTCTAAATGTAAGACAGTGTGTAAAAAAGATATGCATTTGAGAAATGCCCTGTAATTCACATGCTAGTATGGGGTCCCCAGGATTCAGAGATGTGCAAAAAACCACTGCGTCTCAGCACCTTATCCTGTGCCCATTTTGGAAATACAATGGTTTTCTTGATACCTATTTTTCACTGTTTATATTTCAGCAAATTAATTGCTATATATCTGGTATAGAATGAAAACCCATTGCAAGGTGCAGCTCATTTATTGGCTCTTGGTACCTAGGGTTCTTGATGAACCTACATGCCCTATATTTACCCACAACCAGAGGAGTCCAGCAGACGTAACGGTATATTGCTTTTAAAAATCTGAGATCGCAGTAAAAAGTTACAGAGTAAAACGTGAAGAAAGATGGCAGTTTTGTTCAATATTTCTTTATTTCAGCTGTTATTTCTGTAGGAAAACCTTGTAGGTTCTACACAAATGACCCCTTGGTGAATTAACAATTGAGTCTACATTTCAGAAATGTTTAGCTTTTCGGGGTCCAGCATTGGTTTCACACCCATTTCTGTCACTAACTGGACGGAGGCTAAAAGCACAAAAATAGTAAAAATGTGCTATGTCCCAGTAAAATGCCAAAATTGTGTTGAAAAACGTGGTTTTCTGGTTCAAGTCTGCATGTTCCTGAAAGCTGGTGATTTTAGCACCGCAAACCCTTTGTTGATGCATTTTCAGGGAAAAAAACACAAACCTTCTTCTGCAGCCCTTTTTTCCCATTTGTTTGAACAAATGTATTTTCGCTAATTTCTTCATCTTAGGGGAACCCACAAACTCTGGGTACCCCTGGAATCCCTAAGATGTTGGAAAAAAAGGTTGCAAATTTGGCGTGGGTAGCTTATGTGGACAAAAAGTTATGAGGGCCTAAGTGCAAACTGCCCCAAATAGCCAAAAAAAGGCCTTGCACCTGAGGGGAAAAGGCCTGGCAGCGAAGGGGTTAAATGGCCTAGTTGACTGTTAAGCAGGCAGACCCAGAACTTTGTTGTATATGTGATTGTTGTAGTCATGTGGTCAGTGCATTGTGCATGTATCTGCTGACAATAACATTCACGTGATGCAACTTGAGGCCTTTGATTTTTGTTGTTTTTGTTGCACACAGGTTGAGCTGTCCTTCATGTCCACTATATTTTCTTTTTGGCTTAGCTGCTCAAGATGTATCTACGTGGTTATCCACATCACAGAGTGTACCCTGATCTGCATCTTGGTCCCGCCTAGCTGGATAAACTTCATTTGTGAGTTCACAGACAGATGCACAATGTCCTATGGACACTGGCCAAGTGAAAGGAGTTACAGGGACTGGCCCTCCTGGGATCTGCAGTCATATTACTCCAAGTACTATATACAGTATACATAGGGCATCCTCTCAGGTGAGTACATTTCCATTGTGAGTTAATGAACAAGTATATTTGGACAGATGCACACTGGGCGTGTTTTTGGCTTTGGGAAACAAGATAATCCTGGCTTTAGCAGTCATGTCACTCCCTCTACTTCATGCACTTGTATGTCATACTCCCAGGTGTATACTCGTTGTGTGATTTTACAAAGAAGGGTATATTTGCAAGTGTACACTGGACTGGTGTATGGAGTCATGTAACTCCCTATATTACACACACAACACTGATGGTTTCCTCCCATGTGTGTGCACTTCAATGATGATTTGGTACACAGGTGTATTTTGGGGGAGGATACAACTGTGTTGTATGTAGTTAGGGGAGCATTGCCTGCTGTGAGTTGTAGTCCTGTCACCCTCACTGATTCACAACACCTGACACATGCCATCTGTAGGAGGCTGGCCTGGCTTATAGTGGGTACCTGATGGTACTTACACCTTGTGCCAGGTCCAGTTATCCCTTATTAGTAGATTAGTAGTGTTCCAGCAGCTTAGGCTGATAGAGGTAGCTATAGCAGAGCATTTTAGGCTGAACTAGGAGACATGCAAAGCTCGTACTATACCACTTATATCATATGGCACTACATCATAAGAAACACAATATCAGAGTTACTAAAAATAAAGGTACTTTATTTTAGTGACAATGTGCCAAAAATATCTCAGAGGATATATTCCCTTAGGAGGTAAGTAGAATACACAAAATATAGACACAAACCAAAATCAGGTAAGTAAACAGTTAGAAAAGTAGTGCAAACACTGTAGAACACAATAGGATGCTATAGGCCTAGGGGCAACACAAACCATATACTCCAAAAGTGGAATGCGAACCACAAATGGACCCCAGGCCTAGTGTAGTGTGTAGAGGGTCACTGGGAGTGTAGAAAACACTAAGGGTGTCCAAGATACCCCACCCCAAGACCTTGAAAAGTAGGAGTAAAGTTACCCCACTACCCTAGAAACACAGTGAAGTTGTGATAGGGGATTCTGCAAGGACAACAACTGACTGCAAAGCACTGAAGACAGATTCCTGGACCTGAGGATCTGCAAAGGGAGGGGACCAAGTCCAAGATCCACGCAAGTGCCCGGGGGGGGGGGCAGGAGCCCACTAAACCCCGGATGAAGGGGCAAAAGGGATGCCTCTGGGTGGAAGAAGCTGAAGATTCTGCAACAACAGAAGGTGCAAGGAACTTCTCCTTTGCACAGAAGATGTCCCACGGCGTGCTGGAGGATGCAGAGTTGTTTCCACGCAGAAAGACTGCAAACAAGCCTTGCTAGCCTTGCTAGCTGCAAGAGTTACAGTTGAAGAAAATGGGTGCTTCCCAGGCCCAGGACGGACCAGGAGGTCACCCCTTGGAGGAGGAGACAGAGGGGGCACTCAGCAGCACAGAGAGCCCATGCAGAAGCAGGCAGCGCCCGCAGAAGCACTTGAACAGGCGTTCAAGAAATCTGAGCACAGCGGCCGTCTCAACACTACAAAAGAGGGTCTCACGAGGCCGGCGGTCAACTCAGCAAGTTGAGCAATGCCGGATGGAGTGCTGGGGACCTGGGTTATGCTGTGCACGAAGGATTCCTTGCAAAAGTGCACAGAAGCCCTAGCAACTGCAATTCACACAGTACACAGGATTACTGTCTGGCTTGGGGAGGTAAGGACTTACCTCCACCAAATATGGACAGAAGGACCTCTGGACTGTCGGGGTCACTTGGATCCAGCTCCCATGTTCCAGGGACCACACTTGTCAAGATGAGAGGGGACCCAGAGGACCAGTGATGCAGACGTTTGGTGCCTGCGTTAGCAGGGGGAAGATTCAGTCGACCCACAGGAGATTTCTTCTTGGCTTCCAGTGCAGGGTGAAGGCAGACAGCCCTCAGAACGTGCACCACCAGGAAACAGTCAAGAAAGCCAGCAGGATTAGGCGCCACAATGTTGCTGGTAGTCGTCTTGCTACTTTGTTGTAATTTTGCAGGCGTCCTGGAGCAGTCAGCGGTCGATCCTTGGTAGAAGTCAAAGAGGGAGATGCAGAGGAACTCTGGTGAGCTCTTGCATTCGTTATCTGACGAGAATCCCACAGGAGAGACCCTAAATAGCCCTCAGAGGAGGATTGGCCACCAAACCAGGTAAGAACCTATCAGGAGGGGTCTCTGAAGTCACCTGCTGGCACTGGCCACTCAGAGGCCTCCATTGTGCCCTCACACCTCTGCATTCAAGATGGCAGAGGTCTGGGACACACTGGAGGAGCTCTGGGCACCACCCCTAGGGTGGTGATGGACAGGGGAGGGGTCACTCCCATTTCCTTTGTCCAGTTTTGTACCAGAGCAGGGGCTGGGGGATCCCTGAGCTGATGTAGACTGGTTTATGCAAGGAGGGCACCATCTGTGCCCTTCAAAGCATTCCCAGAGGCCAGGAGAGGCTACTCCTCTCAGGCCCTTAACACCTATTTCCAAAGGGAGAGGGTGTAACACCCTCTCTCAGAGGAAATCCTTTGTTCTGCCTTCCTGGGACCGGGCTGCCCAGACCCCAGGAGGGCAGAAGCCTGTCTGTGGTTTGCAGCAGCGGTAGCTGCAGAGAAAACCCCAGAGAGCTAGTTTGGCAGTACCCGGGGTCCATGCTGGAGCCCCAGGGATGGATGGGATTGGCACCCCAATACCAGATTTGGCATGGGGGGACAATTCCATGATCTTAGACATGTTACATGGCCATGTTTGGAATTACCATTGTGAAGCTACATATCGGTATTGACCTATATGTAGTGCACGTGTGTAATGGTGTTCCCGCACTCACAAAGTCCGGGGAAATTGCCCTGGACAATGTGGGGGCACCTTGGCTAGTGCCAGGGTGCACTCACACTCAGTAACGTTGCACCTAACCTTCACTAAGTGAGGGTTAGACATAGGTGACTTATAAGTTACTTAAGTGCAGTGTAAAATGGCTGTGAAATAACGTGGACGTTATTTCACTCAGGCTACAGTGGCAGTCCTGTGTGACAATTTTAAAAGCAGAGAGAGCATAAGCACTGAGATTCTGGTTAGCAGAGTCTCAGTGACACAGTTAGGCACCACACAGGTAACATGCCAGGCAAGATGGTACTTTCCTACACCATCTCCCCCAATGAGAACACAACATTTGAGGTACTGTTGTCTTCAGGGGAGGGGACACTTTTCTGGTGTTTGTAGTGACAGTAGCAATGCCTCTTGGCCTTAGCAGTCCTGTCAATGCCTGTGCGAAACAGACACTATACAAATGTTATCCTTCCAGGGGGTACACTTCAATTGGGAGTTGACAAACATTGGTATTTTTAGCAGAGGACACAGGGCTGGCTGAGTGAAGTAATAGTATCAGTGCCTCCTGGCCTTAGCAGTCCGGTCAGTCCCTGTACTACACAAACAATACAAATGTTATCCTCCCAGGTGAGTGCACTTCTACTGGGAGTTGACAAACAAGGATCTTTGGAGCAGAGGACACTGGGCTGGCTGAGTGGAGTAACATTAACAGTACCTGCTGGGAGTCCTGTCAGTGCCTGTACTACACACACACTATACCAATGTCATCCTCTCAGGTGGATAAACTTCATTGTAGAGTTGACAAACAAGGTAACTTAGAGAAGGATACACTGTTTTGTTTTTTGTAATTGTGGAACAGTGCCTGCTGGGAACTGGAGTGCTGTCAATCCTCGTACTATGCACACTATACAGAGATGGTGTTCCCCCAGGTGAGTCTACTTCACATTTGAGATGCTAGACTGGGGTCTATGGACAACTGGACACTGGGCTGGTGAGTGGGTTGACAGTGAAGGTGGCACAAGGCGAGCAGTGAGCATGCATGACAATACATTTTGGTGATCATTTTGTGTTATGACTTTCCAGACTCTGCTCCTCCAGGTATTCCTGTCAAGCCCTCAGGATGCAGGATGGCCAAAACTTCACCTCCCAGGATATGAGTTGTAAGGGAGGCGGGGGGACCACTGCCAGTCTTCTGGACATGCACCTGGTGCCTGGATGCCATGGAACGGACCTTCCCCCTGATGCCATACCACCTCTTCCTGATGTTTTCCCTTGTGTGCAGGGTAGGACTTACAGAATTAACTCTGTCAACTATCCTTTGCCACATTTCCATTTTTCTGGCAATAGTAGTGTGCTGGGCTTGGGCTCCATATTAATGTGGCTCAACTCTTATGATTTCGCCCACCATGATTCATAACGCATCTTCAGTGAAACAGGGATTTTTCTGGGGTGACATGATGGGGATAAAGAAATAAGTGGTGGGAAATGGACAGGTGACAGTGAGTTTATGGGAGTGGGATGTGCAAATGGATGTGATTGGAAATGGGGGATGTGGGATATGTGTTTAGGGAAAGTTGTGGGGATGCCTAAACTATGGTCTGGTAATTTTTTTGCAGTGCATCGCTTGTGTATTTGGCATTGTAGATGCAAATGATTGTGGTTACTGAAGGGGTGTGTTTTATGGTGTGCTTTGCAGGTGTGTTGGGTGTGACAGTGTGTGTCAGCTATGTTTTTTCAAATCCATTCAATGTGGTGCTATGTATTACTTTGTTGACCGCGAACCACGGTGGTTCGTACCGCCATTGGCGGACTGCCATGGATGTTCGCCACTCTGACGTCTGACTTGTAATATGTTTGGTGGTTTGTTGACGAGCTGTCGGTGCTGGTGGTCAGACCACCTACTTTCTGCTCTCAATTGGACTGGCCGGGTGGCTTTTTTGGCTGGCTTTTGGCGGTCCTAACCTGTGTAACTTGTAATATAGCGGTCTGTATGGCAGCCAAACTCGTAATCAGGTCCATAATGTCACCAACAAGTGGCACCACTTCTGATATTGCCAAATATAAAGTATACACCTATAGCACTAACATCAACTTATTCTCCCGTAAAAATAGTCTAAAATTACACCCAAAAACAAGTTCCAGGAATGAACACTACACAGCAATAGTAGTAGCAATTACCAATTTCCTGAACTATGAAAAAGATACCTGGACTCTCCCAAAAGTTAAATCTTCAAAAAAGGTAATCCCTAAGACACTGAAAAATTTTCCTAAAACATTTGGTATCACAACTTCAGCACAACAGCCAAAGAATTTGCAATTCTAAACACAGAAACTCAACTGAAAAACAATGCTATCTAGAAAAGGAACCAGAATCAACAATAGTCCAAATTCCCAACAAAGAAAACATGTTACACCTGTCAAACACTCTAGCAAGTCATATGTAATGTCTGCCTGATGGAGATTATAATAAGAAACCCCAGCAAGTACTGCATACGTACCAATTCAGTGAAAACCCATATTGACAGTAAATACCTGGGCCTTGAGGTCTAATAACAAACTGCATTTTTAGTATTTTTAGTAGTACTACAATAGTACTACTCATGTACTCCAAAATGCTACTCACTAACCTAAGTGTGGAGTTCTCTGGCTCTACTGCTGCAACTTTTTCTGTGCATAGATCTCTGCACAACAGCAGGAATATTGGCACATGTACGTCTATGTTTTAGTAGTAAATATTGGCGGGACAGGGAGTGGCTTAAAAATAGGGAATAAATACTACAAAATGGGAGGGCTTTAGAGAGAAAAAACACAGGGTTTAGAGAGGGGCAAGAAGCAGATTTGGGAGGGACTGATGTCCACCAACAAAGCAGTAGTGTCATTTGTGTTAGTAAACAGCATTTTTAATGTTGCTACAAACATATATGACCCCAAACTGCTGCAAATGTACCCCAGTCCATCCCTAGAGTAAGTCCACACATGGCCAATCACTAACAGTGAAACAGCTCTCCACAGAAAATAATGGTAACTTTGGGCCAGATGTAGAAAGCTGTTTGCATGGTGCAAACTGCGAAAATCGCAGTTTGCGCCATGCAAAAAACCTTTTGCGATGCACATTCACAATTTGCGAGTCGGTACCGACTCGCAAATTGTGAATGCGACTCCCAAATAGGAAGGGGTGTTCCCTTCCTATTTGCGACTCGCATCGCAATGCAGAATTGCTTTGTGACCGTGAATGCGGTCGCAAAGCAATTTGCAGTTACCACCAGTGTCACACTGGTGGTAACCCATTCGCAAAAGGGAAGGGGTCCCCATGGGACCCCTTCCCCTTTGTGAATGTTGCCAAAAAGGGTTTTTCAGAGCAGGCAGTGGTCCAATGGACCACTGCCTACTCTGAAAAACCGAAACCAAACGGTTTCTTTATTCTTTTTATTTTGCAACTCGTTTTCCTTTAAGGAAAACGGGCTGCAAAATAAATAAATAAACTGCTTTATTTAAAAAGCAGTCACAGACATGGAGGTCTGCTGACTTCAGCAGGCCACCATCCCTGTGAGTGCAGGGACTCGCTATGGGGTCGCAAAATGCGACCCACCTCATTAATATTAATGAGGTGGGTCTTTGCCACCCCATAGCGAGTCGCAGACGGTGTCTGAGACACCGTTCTGCATCAGGATTTGCGATTCTGACATTGCTACATCTGGCCCATAGTCTTAAAGTAGAACTCCATATGATATAATGTTAAAATGAATACAATTATTTCTACTTTTTAAAAATATAAATCAATTTAATTTAATTTGAAAATAATACAAATAATACATAAATATTATTTTACTATAAAATTTAAGAACGTTTTTTAATTTAAAAATATATGTCACTTTAAAAAATATTCACATACATTTAAATTAGTTTTGTACATAACCTTTAGTGGGGTTTTTTAATAAGAAATTGTATTAGTTTTATATAGTAACATAAAACCCAACAGGTCACAATTGCACTTTGCGGACTGAACACTGCACAAGTCCAAAGCATATTACAGAGGCATACGATCAAGAACCGTCGTAGTAGTCAAGAACAAGGCACACAACATTCCTACATCTAAGACATGCCTGCAGCATAATTTCCCCAGGTCCCCATCCATTTCCCCCACACTCAGTCATGTTTAGCAGGATGGCCTCTCGCTTCATAAACAAGTTTTTCTTGCTGGGCGCAATTGCAGGAGCTGTCACTGCTTTCCAACTCACTGCGATGTCTCTCTTGGCCACTAAACATGCCATTCCCACAAAGGCCCGGTCAGCTCTGTTGGACCCCACCCCTTCAAGAACTCCCAATAAAATTGGCAGGGGGCAACCTCGACCTCCACCTGTAGAATTATAGAGATCTCCATCACCACTGCTTGTCAGTAGTTGCTACGTGGGGGCAGGTCCACACCATATGGAAAAAGTCAGCATTAGGACCTTCACAATGAGGACAATCAGCCTGGGGCAGGAGGCCCACTCTATGTAACCTTCCGGGTGTGAGGTAAGCCATGTGGAGAAAGTAGGTCTGTACCACCCGGAGACGCAAGGTCATGGTCAGTGTCCTCGGGCTATCAAAGCGTCCCTCCCGTCCTCGTCTTCCATCGGACCCACCCACTGTTGCCACCGCTCTCTAAGCTTGTCAAGTGTCTGTGCTGTATTAGTGACTAAGGTGCGATATATGCGCAGCACTCCCCCTCTACCCAGGTCGCCCATCAGTGTCTTGGCCTTAACAGGGCTAAACCCGGGGAGGACCGTCCCTGCTTGAACATGCACGTGTAATGCATGTCTGAGTTGCAGATATTTATGGAACTGGGTCCGAGCAAGCAAAAACTGCTGCTGAAGCTCCTGGAAGGACCACATGTGGGAACCCACCCAGATGTCTCCCAGCAGCGAAATGCCTATGAGGTCCCATTTATGGAACCCCTTTAGTGCCAAGACCTCTCCCAGCCACAAACCTTGCCACAGCAGAGTGTGTTTGAGATGGCACCACCACCCCGTCACCCGCAGCGCTGCCTTCCACCCCATCAGCACCACCCTCGTCACCTCTGGGACTTTACACAACAGGGGGTGACCGTACAGCATCCCGAACAGACCGGGAAAGCCCATCGTCAAGAGTTTTAGCTGGTAAGCAGGATCAGACCAACCCCCCCCCCCAACCAGTCATTAACCACCAGTAGATGCATCGCAAGGTGGTAAAGATAGAGGTTCGACATCCCCAGACCACTCTCATACACATTGCCCTGACAGGTGCGAAACGCAAGCCGGGGTGGGAACTACGCCATAGGAACTGCCACGCAACAACCTCCATTTCTTTGAACCATCGCCTAGGGATGTGGTAGGGGAAGTTCTGGAGCAAATAGAGGAACCTGGGACGCACCATCATTTTATACAGCGCTATCCGTCTTAGTATGTTGAGGGACAGTGATCGCCATCTCTGGAGGTCCTCCTTGACTCTCTGGGTTAGTGGCGAGACATTAAGTGACCATGCCAGCTCGGGTAGCAGCACTATATGCACCCCCAGATACTGGAAGCTATTGTGCCGGATAGGAATTGCACTTTGCCAATCATAGCAGTCCCTGGTAGGGTATAGCGGAACCAACAGAGATTTACTGGGGTTACTTATCAAACCTGAAGCCTCAGCGAACAGCCCCAGGAGTTGCATCACCCCGAGGTCCACTGCTTGCCGGGTTGGCCAGAAACAAGAGTACATCTTCTGCGTATAACGTGGTGCGGTCCTCCCTCCCGGTGGACCATGACCAGCCGTCAATTAGGGGATCTTCCTTTATTAGCTTTGCAAGCAATTCCATCGCCAATGCGAATAGGAGGAGGTACAGGGGACATCCCTGGCGGGTTCCCCGGCGGATAAGAAACTGGTCCGACACTGCCCTATTTACCTGCACCCGGGCCGTTGGATTAGAGTAGAGGAGTCCCACCAGTGCTTGGAATCGTGGCCCAAACCCGGCGCTCGAAAACACCTGCTGAAGGTAGGACCAGTCTACTGTGTTGATCGCCTTTTCGATGTCCAAGAGTAGGAGCCCCAGAGGAGAGGTTAAGAGGGCCTTATTGGCCAGTGCCATGAGCAGTCGCCTAATACAATGCCTGGTACTCCTAGATGGCATAAAGGCACACTGGTCCGGGTGGATCAGCGAAGACAACACTCTCTTCAACCTAGTGACTAAAACTGTGGACAGTATCTTAATTTCAGTATTCAGAAGCAAGAGGGGGCGATACGCTGTGAGGGGGAGCTAGTCTTAGGAATCACCACTATTGTGGCCTGGTCTAGTCCCGGGGGGAAACACCAGGTCATTTTCGGCCTCCTCGAACATGGCAAGTAGGTGGGGAGTTAGGATTTTGTGAAACTTGGTTTAAAGCTCCGCCGGGAAACCGTTGGTGCCCGGTGTCTTGCCTGCAGCCAGCTCCGATATAGCGGTCCCAACTTCCTCGAGGCTAATGGGTTCGTCTAGATCCTGTCTTTCCACCACCGAGATCCTTGGAAAGGACACCTCCTCCAACAAGGGGGTCTCACTCTCCACTGGGGCTTAGGCCGCTCCTCGTAGAGTTTTGTGTAGTAGGTGGCGAAACTCTGCGCTATTTCGTACGGCATCCGGGAAATGGCTCTTGAGTTGTTAATGACCTCCGGAACTACTCCACTGGCCATCGGTCCAGTTGCAAGCCAGTGCAAGAGCTTTCCGGTTTTGTCCTCCCACCCGTACACGCAGGCCGCGGAGGCGAGCTGCCTTGTGACGGGTGCATGCGTGGAATCGGTGAGGTAGCCCTCCAGAGGCACTGCCTTAGCCTCAAGCGCCGACACTTTTTGGTTACGCGTGCGCTCCTGCACACAAAGGAGATATTTGGCATGCCCTCTAAGGGTGACTTTGTAAGCAGCCCAGACTGTACCCGGAGACGGCATAGGCCCAAGATTAAAAGCAAAGTAGTCAGAGAGCCATTCCCAGAGGGCCTGAGCGTAATAACTATCCTGCAGGTACAAGGCATTAAGCCGCCCCGGTCATCGGACAGCGTCAGTATCATCCAGCCGAAGAATGAGTGGGGCGTGGTCCGAGGCCCCATGGGAGAGTATTTCAACCCCTGTGACTCGGGGTACATCAAGGGCTGGCACAGGAAAGAGGTCTATCCTGGCGTGAGTGTGGTGCGCCGCTGACGTGTGGGTGTATTGTCACAATTTGGGGTGCCAAACCCACCACACATCGCAGAGACCGAGGCCTTCCACCCATCTGAGCAGTCCTGTCGCCCTGGTAACTCGATGCCCATCTCTGGGTTCATGACAGAGTTGAAGTCCCCCCCCCAATATGGTTAGACCTGGGGGAAGTCCCGCCATCACGTCCCTGAGGGCCACGAGAAATCACTCCAGTGCACCCGGAGGAGCATAGACACTAAGGCCCTCATTACAACCCTGGTGGTAAATGCCGCTTACCGCTGTGCAGAAGACCGCCAACATACCGCTGGGGCCGCGGAATTCCGCTACAGGTATTACGACCCACAGCTCAGCATCCGCCATAATACAGACACCCACACAAGTCCGCCACACCAAAGGTCAGTGATAAACTGGTGATAACAAAACCTCCACCGTCACGCCAACAGGAATACGCCCACAGTATCATGACCCACAAATCAATGCAGCAGTCTTTCAACCGTGGTAATCCATTGGCGGTACACACCGCCGCGCTCAAAATACACACACACATAAAAAACACAACCACATTGGACAAGTCGAAATACACACACCTAATATACATACACACACCACACACACACACCCAATCCAATATAAAGCACACACCCACTTTACCCACAAACCCTTACTACCAGAAATTTGAAAGCAGGCCACAGAGAGACACTACCTAAAACAACACCAGCATCCACAGACACACAACACCATCACTTACACAACATCCACGCACCTCAAACAACACACACCAACACATCCCCTCACACATCACAACAGACACCACCTCACACATCACCCACTCCACATCATGGCACCTCAACGACACCCCAGGTTCTCTGAGGAGGAGCTCAAGGTCATGGTGGAGGAAATCGTCCGGGTAGAGCCACAGCTATTCGGATCACAGGTGCAGCAGACTTCCATTGCAAGGAAGATGGAGCTATGGCGCAGAATTGTCGACAGGGTCAACGCAGTGGGACAGCATCCAAGAACACGGGATGACATCAGGAAGAGGTGGAACGACCTACAGGAGAAGGTGCGTTCTGTAGTCTCCAGACACCAGATTGCTGAACAGAGGACTGGCGGTGGACCCCCACCTCCTCCCCAACAACTAACAACATGGGAGGAGCAAGTCTTGGCAATACTGCATCCTGAGGGCCTCGCAGGAGTAGCAGGAGGACTGGACTCTGGTAAGGCAAATCTTTACTACTTTATCCCCCACCCTACCTGCATGCCTTCACATACTCCACCCTTACCCTCACACCCATCACCCCAACAACCCACAGATTCCCCACCAACACAACCCACACATCCCAAAAACAAGCCCTGCATGTAACACCAATGCATGGACACCCATCACCAAAGCATGTCCACTACAGATACCCACACAGACCCCAAACCAACTATCACACAAGGACCAAGCAAGGAATGCAGGCACTGGAGTACAGGGTCACTCACCCATTGCACACAATGGCACACACAGATGCAATAATCATGCCTTAACACCCCTACAGGACCCCTACCCAACATATTCAGTCCCCCCACAGAAGAGACCCACAGTGAGAGATACATCCACTACCTCAGTCCTTGGCAGGATGAAGCACTCTGGGCACAACGCCCCCTCCAGAACCAGTAGAGAAAGGCATCCACTACCTCAGTCCTTGGCAGGATGAAGCACTCTGGGCACAAAGCCCCCTCCAGAACCAGTGGAGAAAGGCATCCACTACCTCAGTCCTTGGCAGGATGAAGCACTCTGGGCACAAAGCCCCCTCCAGAACCAGTGGAGGAAGGCATCCACTTGAGAGACTGTGGCTTTGCACTTCCCAGGATAAAGCAGTGGGCAACCCACCCACTGGAGAGACTTGAGAGACTGTGGCTTTGCACTCCACAGGATAAAGCAGTGGGCAACCCACCCACTGGAGACACTTGAGAGACTGTGGCTTTGCACTCCCCAGCATAAAGCAGTGGGCAACCCACCCACTGGGGAGACCTGAGAGACTGTGGCTTTGCACTCCCCAGGATAAAGCAGTGGGCAACCCACCCACTGGAGACACTTGAGAGACTGTGGCTTTGCACTCCCCAGGATAAAGCAGTGGGCAACCCACCCGCTGGAGAGACTTGAGAGACTGTGGCTTTGCACTCCCCAGGATAAAGGAGTGGGCAGCACACCCTCTGGAGAGACTTGAGAGACTGTGGCTTTGCACTCCCTAGGATAAAGTAGTGGGCAACCCACCCACTGGAGAGACTTGAGAGACTGTGGCTTTGCACTCCCCCGGATACATCAATGGGCATGGAGCCCCTGCGTGCAGCAGTGGCGTTGTGTGTTCATCTGGCTGAGGTGTCCCCCCTCCCCCTAAGGTGACTGTTTCATTTCGATCTGATGCCCCAGCAGTGTTCTCTCCGTTTCCAGTCAGGTATCATGTGTGGGCTTCGCCCATGCATTTTGGGCCCAGTGGTCCACGGACAATGATTGGTGCACTATTCGGACTTGTGTAGTTGGTGTACATAATTGCATTTACTGGATTTTGAAATTTGATAATGAGATTTCACATGATTACATTAGTTCAAATCAATTCCTTTTGTCCTTGTGTTCTTAGAAGGGGTGGGGGAGGGGTGTATGTGTACTGTTGCTGCATGTATTTGTATGTATGGTGTTGTGGGTGGGGGTGTTGCGTGTGTGTGTCACTCTATTTTCCCTCCTCCTCCCCTGTGTTGTAGGTGCAGTACTCACCGTGGTCGTCGCCGCCGTCGTTGGTGCTCCTGATAGAAGAGTAGGAAGACCAGCATCGGCAGTATCTGCAATTCAGGCTCCATGGCGTCCTGGTTCCTCGTGGGGTGTGGAGAGGTGAGTGTTTTCCCTTCTGTGTACTGTTTCCGCCGTGTTTTTGTTTGTTTTGGTTCCGCCCCAGAAAAGGTGGTGGATAGGCATCTTGTGATAGGGTGGGCGGTACATTGTCTTCCGCCTGTCTGTTGGCGGTTACCGCCGCACTGTTTGTTTGTACCGCCGTAGCGGTCGGAGTGTTAAAGTGGCTGTCTATGTCAGCGATTTCCGCCACTGCCGTAATCCCATTTTTTTTCCGCTGGCCTGTTTGCGGTATTACCACCGCTTTAACACCGATCGCCAGGGTTGTAATGAGGGCCTAAGGATATTGATTGGGTGCCCCCTGAGCAGTCCGGAGATCGCCACATATTAACCCAACTACCCTGGGTAAGGAACGGTGCAACAAAACAGCTGTACCCCTAGAGCCCCTGGAGAATCCCGCGTGGCAAATCCTGTCGTAGCCCCCCCCTCAAGAGCATAGGGCACAGGGTACCAAGCAAGTGGGTCTCCTGCAGTAAGACTATGGACGGAGCAAAGCAACACATGGTGCAAAAGACTGCAGATCGTTTAATTTTATCTAGGAACCCATTTACGTTCCAGGAGAGGACCCGCTTGGCCAGCTCTGGCATGTGTGAGGAATCAGTAGTATTGTGTGCAGTGTGCCCGCCCGAACGCCCCACCGCAACCAACTAGTCAAGAAGAGGATAGCGTAACACAAACTCAACATTAAAAATCTGTGAATGAACATTCCCACAAGTCCCCCCAACTGCCCCCACCCCATTCTTCCAACCCAGAAGCATCTGTCGACCAAAACCGTGAAAACAGATTGTCAATAGTAGGTGTGAAGTGGTGGACCCCTCCATCGAGTCGGAGTTCTGCAATGCGGCCATCCGCAGCCCCACGCCCGATTCCAGGGAGGGAGGGTTTGTCCATGCCCTCCCCAAATGCACGAGGTTCGTGTAGGTCAGTCTCAGGAGAGCAAGGGAGACTGGCTAAGGCGCTCCCCCTCCGCAGCTGGGGCTAGCCTCTTCTCCCCTGGGCTATCTGGCGTACTCCTGTCCCCGAGGGACTCGGGCTCGATCGACCATCTTCCGCCGACACGCTGCGCAGGCCACTCCTTTTCCTCCGGCGGGACTGGGTACACCTGCGCCTTCCCCACATTCCCGGGGAGCTGATGGGGCCGTACACCGGCGGGCCTCCCCCAGGCCGGGGGGGCCTTCCGGTGAGTCAAAAAAGAAGGATTTCCCATCCATGAGGACCTTGAGGCACACGGAAAAAAGGAGCATATAAGTCAGTTGCATTGCCCGAAGCTTCTGCTTGACTCCTTCGTACGAGCGGCGCCTGGCTTGCACCTTGCGGGTGTAATCTTGGAAGATTAGGATCTTGCGATTGTCCCAGCGAAGGTCTGGGTGGGCTCTTGCCTCCCTAAGAATGACGTCCCGGTCTTTGAAGTTGAGAAATCTTGCAAACATCGGCCAGCGGGGGCCCCCCAGTGGGGGCCGGGGTGCCAGAGCCCTATGGGCACGCTCAGTGGCAAACCAGGGGGAGAGCCGCTGATCGGGGACCCACGATCTGATCCAGCGCTTCAGAAAATTAATCACGTGGCTCGCCTCCGCTCCCTCTGGGAACCCCACAAAGCGCAGGTTGTTACGCCTGGAGCGGTTTTCGGCGTCTTCCACCCTATGGCGGAGCTCATCCGTGCGAGTCTGCAGCTGGGCGACTTTGGCCTTGAGGTCCACAATCTCATCCTCCGCCTGGGAGACTCGGTCTTCAACCTCCTTAATATGACCCACCGCTGTCCGCAGATCCTGTCGCAACAGGCCCACATCCTCTCTCACCTCACTAACCTTGGTCTCAACTGCCAACTGCAAGGATTGGATGGCCTGAAGGATCGTATTCACCACCTCTGCAACAGTAGCCTCTGGCACCGGGTCCCTGCCACGAGAGAGGCCGCGTGCCTGGTGAATTGATCAAAATGCTGCTGCGATGCTGGCGGCTGCTTACTTGCTTTGTCTTTCCCCATGTCCACCACCTGTCCGGGGTGGCGCAGATGCAACAGGGACCCCCTTCAAAGATCCAGACACCAAAAGGCAAGTGGAGGACTCCCTGCAGCCACACTCTGGTCTCCCCAGGACCACTCTCGGGTGGGCAAGTGGGGGGGGTTTGGCGGTAGGCGGCTGTTGCCTCTTCAGAAGCCGAACCTATTCAAGCCCATCCAGGTGACAGCACCCCCCCCCAGCACATGCCAGTGTCCTGCCACAAACTCAGATCTCGCTGGTTGCCAGCAGATCTCCCTTTCCATTGCCTTCTGTCCCCCACTTCTCCTCTCGGGCCAGTTGCCCCGACAAGAGCCACGCCGCACCCCAGGGGCCCACACACACCGGATCCCGGCCTCCGCTCCGTGGGTCACTTCTGGGCCGCTGCAGACTCCGTGCGGCCCCAGAATAGGCGGGGGTCGGCAGGCCCCCCCAACCCACAAAGTCCGCCGGCATCCCTCGGCGGGTGCGTCGAGACACCCCCCTAACGTGCAGCCCGGGCCTTCTGCGGTCCCAGCCGGGACCGGCGACCACGCACCAAGGCCGATGGGCCACTGGCTCCGGCACAAACAGCTGCTTCATTTCCGTCTGCCAGGCAGGATCCGCTGTCACTCTTTTCAAGCATGGGCCCTGCCGGGCACAGGGATCAGGCCGCACCGCATGGCGCAGGCCTCTTCGCAATCGCGGCACGGGCCCTCCCAGGCCGCGGGGACAGGGCACTTCCGGCGGTCACGCGGCCAGAATCACAGATCCGTACAGGCGGCGCTTCACTCCCCGCTCTACGGGGCCTCGAGGCAGGCCGCAGGCGCTGGCTCTATGCGACGGAGCTCCTCCCCAGGCTTCAGCACAGTTGCAGGAAGTCTGGGCCCCCACGCTGCTTCATCTGACTCCCATACAGGCACGGGGCCAAGCAAGGACTAAACGGGCACAGGGTTGGCAGGGCATATCGAGGCGTATGACAGAGGGGTCTGGACCACTCTTAGAGTGCGACCGCCATCTTGACGCCCGTAGCCACACCCAACCTTTAGTGTTTTAATAAATATAAACATGTTTTTAACTGATCATTTAATATTAGTTTCATACATTTCAATTCATTAAATATTTAATTCAAAGTTAAATAATAGTGCAGTAGCGTTTTTAAATGTTGTTCTACATTTAAAAATAAACATAGGAAACAAATTTACATTAACATATAGCATACAGATACTTTCACAAACTGTGTTTTAAAGTTCAAAAAAACTTTTTAAAATGACCCTATCTTTTGCTGTAGGAGATTTCCATCTCCATATTATAATATATTTTAAGATTATTTTTAATTTTTAGAAGAAATTAAACTTTAAAAAATAATGATATTAATCTAACGTAATGCTTAGTAACTTTAATAACTAATAAATTCATGGAAACATGTTACTTTAGGTAATTTTTTTTTTTTTTGAATGAATCCCTAAAAAATGTTACTTTAATTTACTGTATTTCAATATTTATGTCTTAGATTGTACAATAGTGATGGATATAAGTGCCACAATCAATCAAAATTACCAGTAGTATCTTTGGCACTGTACGACAAAAAAATATTCACTTTGCTACTGGTGTGTGATCAGTTGGATTATGTTTCCTCTGTAATATTCACACTTAATTCTGAGCGGGCGGTCACAGATGTATGGATAGGTTGTGTCATGAAGACGAACATTAATAGTAATTTGTTACTTGGTTTTCCTCCATAACTTTACCAAATTTAGCCTTCCTTGACCCTCATTATAAGTTGACTGGAGAGGCATTGCCAGGGGAATAAAACTCTGGACAATTCTGAGACCATACCATGTTCACACACCTGGATTACCACATGCATAAACACATTGCCCAGTTTTACTGTGAGCAAAATGCATACGATAAAACCAATAGGGCTAGAAGTGAGCAAAAACTCAGGCTGGTCCACACCTCACCTTTACCCTGAGCAGCTGGGAAAACAAGCACAATCCCCCCCCCCCCATGAGCAACTCAGAAGCTTGCCCTGCCTCCTGCTAGCTTCCTCATGGCACGACCTCTCACCCACAACTGCCTCTGCTCTCATTTACTACCTTATTACAGAATTGAAGAAAACCTGCAGAAAAGGACCTGATAATTTCAGGTCGGCAGTTTAACCTGCGATTCTCGTTAACTCACAGGGAGATACTGGTGAATTATTAATTCTGCCCTCTCTCTCTCTCCAAGGAGATTTGGGCCCTTTATGTCTGCTGAGGTGTTGTTCATTAATGCTTTTATATTGAAAAAAAATCCTCAGTCAGATTGGCTTCCCAGGCATCTTGCATCTTCTAGCTGTCCTTAAAAATCAACACTTTTGTGTTTGTGATACAGTTCCTTGTCACAGACAGACTCTGCGTATCTGCAGCCGTCCTCCAGAGAAACTGGGGAAGAGCCTTCAAGACTTCCATTCTCATCGAAGGAGTGTTTGGTAATGAGCTCCTTCACTTCTGTTAGACCATTTCCTCTCTGTAGGCAGACATATGTTTAGCTGTCTCCATTATTGTTGATGACAGAGCCACAATTCTTACTTGGCAAACAGTATCTTTTTAAACTGTCTTTCCTCCTATTATCTGGCTCTGGCTCACCCAGCTCATAATGGCAGTGACCAGATATCTTGTTGGTGATGGAAATTAAATTGGTCAAGAGACATATACACTCAGTCTTAGGGGAACATTCAACAGCAGACTACTGTTATGTTTTAACAGCTATAGCAAATGGTACTACATTGGGTGAACTTTCTTCCTCACACATTCTAAGGCAGTTTCAGAGTTTGAATAATATTTAACTTAGTATGACAGTCTGTCTTTCCTGCGACAGGGTATGAGTTTCTACTGCTTCTAAACTCTCATGTGAGTTGTCTAGTGAGGTGGAGTATGTTGCATACCCAGTTACTCACTTCCAACTTCTGAGATCAGAGGCATCATGACTCCCCTCTTTAGCAGCTTGAGCAAGGCGGTTGCCACAGGGTAGATGTCTGCTACATAACCTGTATATTGTTGTTTGTGGGTACTTTGACTATGAACGGAGACATTGATTTCCAAACAGAAGCTCATAAGTACTACTCCAAAAGTGAATAGTATGATGGAGTAGTGGGTTGAGGGAGCACATGGAACAAGAAAGCATGGAATGATGGTAGTGTGTGAGGAAATGAGGGAGAGAAAAGTGGTTGATGGACAGATGGGGAAAAGGCTAGGTGTATGAGTGGAAAGAAAGATGAATTAATGGATGGATGGATGAGTGATGGATAGAAGAAGGGGAAGGGGCAGAAAGAAAGATGGATGACAGAAATAAGGAAGAGTGTAACAATAGGGAAAAGAAAGGCATGGCAAAGAAACAGAATGATGAGAAAAAAACTGATGGAAAGCAAGACACAAAAATACAGAAACCTTTTGGAGAGACAGAAGAAAGGACAGCTGGATAGATGGAGAGAAGGAGGAAAGGACAGAGATCCAATAAAGGTGAAAGAAAGTTGGAAAAAGAAAGAAAGGCAAAGAAGGATGTGAACAAGGGAAGAGAGGAGATGAAGGAAATGAAATGAAGGAAATACAAAATTAAGTAAAGAAGAATTATAATAGCAGGGTTGTGGAATTTAATAAAAAAAAATCTACTTGTCTTGGGACAGGTTGCTTCTTAAATCTACTTGTCCTGTAAAAACATCTACTTGTCCCTTTGGTGCCATGTAGTGCGGCAACAAATTATGACAGCAATCTCTTTATGTATGAGCTCTGATAATAGCCTCTCTGATCATGCCAGGGCTACTATTATAGTAGGGCTTGAATACTTGCAATTTTAATCCCTACTATAACAATTTTCTTCTTTTACCGAAGCAGTAAACAATAGTTCCAGAGCTGGAATGACTAAGGGGGTCATTCTAACTCTGGCGGGCGGCGGAGGCCGCCCGCCAGAGTTCCCCCTCCAGAACACCGCTCCGCGGTCCGAAGACCGCCGCAGTGATTCTGTGTTTCCCGCTGGGCTGGCGGGCGACCGCCAGGAGGCCGCCCGCCAGCCCAGCGGGAAACCCCTTCCCACGAGGAAGCCGGCTCCGAATGGAGCCGGCGGAGTGGGAAGGGTGCGACGGGTGCAGTTGCACCCGTCGCGAATTTCAGTGTCTGCTAAGCAGACACTGAAATTCTTTGTGGGGCCCTCTTACGGGGGCCCCTGCAGTGCCCATGCCATTGGCATGGGCACTGCAGGGGCCCCCAGGGGCCCCACGACACCCCATACCGCCATCCTGTTCTTGGCGGCCGAACCGCCAGGAACAGGATGGCGGTATGGGGTGTCGGAATCCCCATGGCGGCGCAGCAAGCTGCGCCGCCATGGAGGATTCCTAAGGGCAGCTGAAAACCGGCGGGAGACCGCCGGTTTTCCCTTTCTGACCGCGGCCAAACCGCCGCGGTCAGAATGCCCTTGAGAGCACCGCCAGCCTGTTGGCAGTGCTCTCGCGGTCGTTGACCCTGGCGGTCAATGACCGCCAGGGTCAGAATGACCCCCTAAGTCTGCGAACTTACTAACTTGCATGTTTTAAGGATTTTCACCAACTCTTCTCTAATCTTTTCCCATGCTGAGAAAGGTTGGAAATTTACTCCTGGCGATGGCAGAAGTAGAAGTTCTTTCAGGTTTGGGAAATCAGTGGATGGAGGGAAATTGAACTTGTAAACGCTCAATAGATTTTAACATGAGAAAATCTACACATGGATATTTGCTGGTGCTAAAACACAGTTCACAAATATTTTCTATGAGTCCAATTTCCTGGTCTACTTCTGTAAGTTCTCGTGAATTAAAAGATATATAACATGGGTGCACTTTTATGACTTTCTTTAAAAGAATAGAGTCCCTAATTACATCTGGCATTAACAAAGACATTTTGGGGGTCATTACAACCCTGGCGGTCGGTGTTAAAGCGGCAGTAAGACCGCCAACAGGCCGGCAGTAACATTTTTGCAATTACGACCGTGGCGGAAACCGCCAACAAAGACAGACACTTTAACACTCCGACCGCCACGGCGGTACAAACAAACAGCGCAGCGGTAACCGCCAACAGACAGGAGGAAGACAATGTACCGCCCACATTATTATGACAGGCCAATCCGCACCTTTTCCGGGGCGGATTCACCATGGATAAAAACATGGTGGAAACAGGAATCCCGAAGGGAAAACGCTCACCTCCACACACCCCACGAGGAACGAGGACGCCATGGACCCGGAACTCCAAATTCTACCTGCAATAGTCTTCCTGCTCCTCTACCAGGAGCACGAACGCCGGCGGCGAAGACCACTGTGAGTACTGCACCTACGACACAGGGGAGGGAAAAAACAGGGACACACACAAGCAACACCCCCACCCACTACAACACACACACTAATTCTATCAATACATCACAGTTACACCCCCCAAACCCCCCGGAAGAATGCAAAGACAATAAGAAATGAGTGTAACCATTGTAATATATTAAAAGCAAGTAGGCAGAAATATATATATATATATATATATATATATATATATATATACACCATGTACATAATATATACCAAGCATAGTAGTCCAGGTAGTGCTCTAAGAAAGTCAGTGGAACACCAAGACCACAAGGTATGGGCGAGGCCCACACAAGATCCCCGACCATGACGGAGAGAACACTGCAGGGGCATCAGAGAGCAACTAAACAGGCACCTCAGGGGGAGGGAAAAGGGGGGCACCTCAGCCGCTTGAGTGCACGACGCCAAATCCACGAGGGGGCCACATGCCCACTGTTCCATCCTGGGGAGTGCAAAGCCACAGTCTCTCAAGTCTCTACAGTGGGTGGTTTGCCCACTGTTCAATCCTGGGGAGTGCAAAGCCACAGTCTCTCAAGTCTCTACAGTGGGTGGGTTGCCCACTGCCTTATCCTGGGGAGTGCAAAGCCACAGTCTCACAAGTCGATAACAGTCTCAACTGGTTCTGGAGGGGGCATGGTGCCCAGAGTGCTTCACCCTGCTAAGGACAGAGGTAGTGGATGACAGTCTCCACTGGTTCTGGAGGGGACATGGTGCCCAGAGTGCTTCATCCTGCCAAGAATTGGGGTAGTGGATGCTTTTCTCCACTGGTTCTGGAGGGGGCATGGTGCCCAGAGTGCTTCATCCTGCTAAGGACAGAGGTAGTGGATGACAGTCTCCACTGGTTCTGGAGGGGGCATGGTGCCCAGAGTGCTTCATCCTGCCAAGGATTGGGGTAGTGGATGCTTTTCTCCACTGGTTCTGGAGGGGGCATGGTGCCCAGAGTGCTTCATCCTGCTAAGGACAGAGGTAGTGGATGACAGTCTCCACTGGTTCTGGAGGGGGCATGGTGCCCAGAGTGCTTCATCCTGCCAAGGATTGGGGTAGTGGATGCTTTTCTCCACTGGTTCTGGAGGGGGCATGGTGCCCAGAGTGCTTCATCCTGCTAAGGACAGAGGTAGTGGATGACAGTCTCCACTGGTTCTGGAGGGGGCATGGTGCCCAGAGTGCTTCATCCTGCCAAGGATTGGGGTAGTGGATGCTTTTATCCACTGGTTCTGGAGGGGGCATGGTGCCCAGAGTGCTTCATCCTGCTAAGGACAGAGGTAGTGGATGACAGTCTCCACTGGTTCTGGAGGGGGCATGGTGCCCAGAGTGCATCATTCACTCGGTGACGGACTCAGTTGCGTCAGTGCCCTTGCCACTCATGGGCCAGCGGTGCTTGAGATGGCGGTGCCCTGTTCAGCGGTGCTTGAGACGGAGTTGCCCTGTTCAGCGGTGCTTGAGTTGGCGGTGCCCTGTGCAGCAGTGCTTGAGACGGCGGTGCCCTGTTCAGCGGTGCATGAGACGGTGGTGCCCTGTTCAGCGGAGCTTGAGACGGCGGTGCCCTGTTCAGCGGTGCTTGAGACGGCGGTGCCCTGTTCAGCGGTGCTTGAGTCTGCAGTGCCCTCTTTAGCGGTGCTTGAGATGGCGGTGCCCTGTGCAGTGGTGCTTGAGATGGTGGTGCCCTGTTCAGCGGTGCTTGAGTTGGCGGTGCCCTGTTCAGCGGTGCTTGAGATGGCGGTCTCCATTGCAGGGTCTCAGCTGCTGGCAGTCCTTCATGGACCAGCGGGGCTTTTGCTGGCGGTCCTTCATGGCCCAGCGGGGCTTGTGCTGGCGGTCCTTCATGGCCCAGCGGGCCTTTTGCTGGCGGTCCTTCATGGCCCAGCGGGCCTTTTGCTGGCGGTCCTTCATGGCCCAGCGGGGCTTGTGCTGGCGGTCCTTCATGGCCCAGCGGGGCTTGTGCTGGCGGTCCTTCATGGCCCAGCGGGGCTTGTGCTGGCGGTCCTTCATGGCCCAGCGGGGCTTGTGCTGGCAGTCCTTCATGGCCCAGCGGGCCTTTTGCTGGCGGTCCTTCATGGCTCAGCGGGGCTTTTGCTGGCGGTCCTTCATGGCCCAGCGGGGCTAGTGCTGGCGGTGGCCTCCTGGGCAGGTGGGCTGGTGCTGGCGGCGGCCTCCTGTGCTGGTGGGTTGGCTGTGGCCTCCTGGGCAGGTGGGCTGGTGCTGGCGGTGGCCTCCTGGGCAGCTGGGCTGGTGCTGGCGGTGGCCTCCTGGGCAGCTGGGCTGGTGCTGGCGGTGGCCTCCTGGGCAGGTGGGCTGGTGCTGGTGGGTCCCTCCTGCGCAGGTGGGCTGGTGCTGGCGGTGGCCTCCTGGGCAGCTGGGCTGGTGCTGGCGGTGGCTTCCTGGGCAGCTGGGCTGGTGCTGGCGGTGGCCTCCTGGGCAGGTGGACTGGTGCTAGCGTTGGCCTCCTGGGCTGGTGGACTTGTGCTGGCGGGCCCCTCCTGGGCAGGTGGGCTTGTGCTGGAGGTGGGCTCCGGGGCATCGGGGATGGTGGCGGTCTTCTCCGCAGTGCTGCTCTTCCCAGACTTGCCGGGTTTCCAGTGGCCCTTCCCCACCTTGGAAGGTGTCACAGCTGACTCCACACTCCCACCAGGACCCCTGGGAGCAGCTTTGGTGGCTGGAGTCTTCCCCCTCTCCTGCCGGCCAACTTCTGATGCTTCACAGGTGGGGGACTGTCTGTGCTGTGGCTCCGTGCCACACTGGCTGCCCTGGTGGCCGGTGCACTCCAGATTCCGGTGACTACAGGCACCACTGGTCCCGGAGATGTTGTGGCTGAGGTGCTAGTTCGGGACCTAGGAGACGGACGGGGTGGGGGAGGTGTGGGAAAGAGGTCAAGGGTGGACAGGAAAAGTTTTTTGGACACACTGGGACAGGTAGCTGGAAGGGGTTTGGGAGTGGAGGAAGAGGTGGTGGTTGTAGGAGGTGTACGTTTGGTGACTTTGGGTGAAGGTGCATGCGCTGGAGGCTGTTGTGAGGTGGATGGCTGTTGGGTGGGTGTGTGCCTGCGTTTGTGTATCTTGGGAGGGGGCGTCACAGACACACTGGGAGAGGACACACGTGTGAATTGTAGTGGGGGTGGTGACTGCACGTGAGAGGGGTGTGGTGGTGGGTGTGCTGGAGAGGGACGTAGTGGCTGTAGAGGTAGTGCATGCAGGTGTGAGTGTAGACGAGACTGGGAGGGAGGAGGGAGATGAGGAGGAGGGGGACACAGTAGAGGCAGTGGATGTTGGTGTGTCTGCATGTGTGTGATGCTTGCGTGAGTGCCTGTGGGATGTGTGGTGCTTATGTTTGCCAGAGCTTCCCTTGTGTGTTGACGTGTGTGCATGCTGGTCTGTAGGTGTGCTTGGGATAGGCTGAGGTACAGGGGATTGGGTCTGAGTGGAGGAAGTTGGAGGGGGGAGGCTAGAGACGGGGACAATGGCAGCCATCAGTGCTGAGGCCAGAGTCTGAAAAGCTCACTAAAGGGCCGCCTGACCAGAATGAATGCCCTCCAGGAATGCATTTGTTTGTTGCAACTGCCTCTCTACACCCTGGATGGCATTCAAAATGGTAGACTGCCCAACAGTGAGGGACCTGAGGAGGTCAATGGCCTCCTCATTGAGGGCAGCAGGGGTGACTGGGCAGGGCCTGAGGTGCCTGGGACGAAGGTGATGCCCACCCTCCTGGGTGAGCGGGCACGGGGAAAAGGCTGAGGGGCTGCTGGGAGGGTGGTGCTGGTAGGGGGGTGTGGCGGCTGGACCTGTAGATGCAGGGGGCACAGATGTTGCCGCCACCACAAGGGAGCTCCCATCAGAGGACAAGTCCGTGTCGCTGGTGTCAGCTCCTGTCACCGCCGTGGAGCTCCCCTCGCCCTCCGTCCCACTGGTGAACTCTGAGTCCGTAGTCTCGCCCTCCATGGCCATGTGGGATGCAGCTCCCTCGTGCTCCGGTGCCACTGCTCCTCTGCCTGATGATGCTAATGCACGCAAGAATAGGAAGACCACAAAAAGGGGTGGGGGACGACAGAAGAAAGACATGTTGAGTGCATGCATTACCGCTACCGTTGGCGGACACGACAGACACAGAAGCCCCCTGCACTACACCGCGCTCTTGGGCTCCACTGTTAAATTCCTGGGAAATGGCCTACAAGGCTATGGACAACATCTGCACACATAGATGACACAGGGGCATGACTAGGTGTACTTGGCACTCTACAGAGGTGGAGTGGGGTGCCACATGGCCTGCCTTACGGAGGGGCCTTGCCTACGGAACTCGCCCTGGCCTAGGGAAACCCACAGCCCACCTCCCCCACCCAGACACCTCCACTGTGCGCAAAGTCAGCAGAATGAGAGTGTACTCACCCCCTTGTGGCTGCTGTGATGCCCTCAAGCGCCCATCCAACTCCGGGTAGGCCACCTCCAAGATCCTGATCATCAGGGGGTCATGGTGCGACGGGCACCCCTCCCACGTTAGGAGGCCATCCCCAGCTGAGCTTCCGCCGTCTTCTTGCTCCAGCGGCGAATGTCCTCCCATCTTTTCCGGCAGTGGGTTGCTCCGTTTGTGGTAGACCCCCAGGGTCCGGACGTCCTTGGCAATGGCACGCCAAATATATTTTTTCTGGTGGGCACTGAACTACATGAAATGTACAGGAGAAAAAGAGAAGTTATTACCAACTGCACCGTCAAACTGATTGGCCCCCATCCCAACCCTTGCCATGTGGCACATGCATTCACCGTCTTTCATGCATGCAGCACTCTCCCCCCTTCCTTCTTACATCCAGCCCTCTCCACACAGGCATAGCCCACACAACATGCTCCCTGTGTACTTACCTGTTTGTCTGGAGGACCGTAGAGTAGCGTGTACTGGGGGAGGACCCCATCCACGAACTTCTCCAACTCCTCCGATGTGAAGGCAGGGGCCCTTTCCGCAGACACTCGAGCCATTGTCTCTTCCAGACCGAGGTCACAGCAGCACTTGCAGTGTAGGTCCTCTCCTGTCGAAGATCAGGTATAGAGTGATTGAACAGATTGAAAATGGCGGTCACATCCGCGGCGGTGCATACCGTCACCGCCGGCGTACATCGTCATTGGCTCCTGGGACCCATAGGGTCCAATGTTAACCAATGCAGCATTG
The DNA here is from genome assembly GCF_031143425.1 of Pleurodeles waltl. Taxonomy (NCBI): domain Eukaryota; kingdom Metazoa; phylum Chordata; class Amphibia; order Caudata; family Salamandridae; genus Pleurodeles; species Pleurodeles waltl. Next base: position 473,783,799 of record NC_090448.1, read on the forward strand.
CGCCGCGGTCTTCGAACATCTACCACGACGTTGTACAACGCCAGCGCAGTTACCTCACATCCCATTGTCCCACTTTACAGGTCAGGCAGCCGCCATTTCAGGGGCCCACATGGCTTCATTTTCAACTGCGTCACACATACCTAGGCCTAGACTCTACACACATTCAGGCCATCTTTCGTGTATGAATGGTGTTCTGTGTAAACTGTGGGTACGTACCTCTGAGTTGTTTGACTCTGTGCTCGCTGTTGTCCTTCATAGGCACTGTCCACTGGGACATGTGAGGAGATGGCGGCATCCTCCGGTGTACTGACCGTTGGTGGACCTGTCGACAATGGAGGAGCGACATGTGATTATCACATACAGGCTTGACCGTGCCACAATCCAGGAACTGTGTACCCAGTTGGAGCCAGACCTGATGTCAGCAATCTGCCATCCCACAGGAATCCCCCCTCAAGTGCAGGTGCTGTCAGTGCTCCATTTCCTTGCAAGTGGGTCTTTTCAAACAACAGTGGCCATAGCATCAGGGATGTCCCAGCCTATGTTTTCCAACATATTGTCCAGAGTGTTGTCTGCCCTTCTGAAACACATGCAGAGCTACATCGTTTTTCCTCAGGTGGAGGATTTGCCTACAGTGAAAGGTGATTTCTATGCCCTGGGACACATCCCCAACATCATAGGTGCCATTGATGGGACCCATGTGGCTTTGGTCCCCCCCCCCCCACAGGAGTGAACAGGTGTACAGAAACTGGAAGAGTTATCATTCGATGAATGTACAGATGGTATGTTTGGCAGACCAGTACATCTCCCATGTGAATGCCATGTTCCCTGGCTCAGTGCACGATGCCTACATCCTGCGGAAGAGCAGCATCCCTTATGTGATGGGTCAACTCCAGAGGCAACGTGTGTGGCTATTAGGTGAGCACCTGGAACCAAGTCAGTGGGAATGGTTGTCTGGGGATATCCCTCCAGGTTAGTGTATGTCTAACAGTTGTCCCTCACCATTTGCAGGTGACTCTGGTTACCCCAACCTGTCATGGCTACTGACCCCAGTGAGGAATCCCAGGACAAGGGCAGAGGAACGCTACAATGAGGCCCATGGGCGAACTAGGAGGGTGATTGAGCGGACCTTCAGCCTCCTGAAGGCCAGGTTCAGGTGCCTCCATATAACAGGTGGATCCCTATTCTACTCACCAAAGAAGGTGTGCCAGATCATTGTGGCCTGCTGTATGCTTCACAACTTGGCTTTGCGATGACAGGTGCCTTTTCTGCAGGAGGATGGTCCAGATGGCGGTGTTGTGGCAGCTGTGGAGCCTGTGGACAGTGAAGACGAGGAAGCAGAGGAAGAAGACATGAACAACAGGGACTCAGTGATCCAGCAATATTTCCAGTGAGACACAGATAAGAGTACAGACCTGCCTACTACATGTACTTTAACACTACTACCTCTCTACTGTCTGTCGTTTTCACCCAGTGTATGGTCACTGAGTTGTCACTTTCCCTTACGATTTCACAGATGTGGGTCCCACTGTGTGACATCTGCTTAGATTCCTCATGGACTAGAGCTGTGTGACATAGGTATGTTGACATTACAATTGAAAGAGCATTTTGTCACTGTAATTGCTAATTTACTATTTCGAAATCACAGACAGACTCCAGATTGTTTTGTGCTTTAAGTGTGTTTATTTAAGTGCTCAATATTGGAGGGGGTAGTGAAATGGTGAGGGGTGATGGCGGAGGAATGTCCATGGCAGAGTCCAGTCTATTAGTCTCACAGGTGTATTGCCCATATGGGCATGGGAAGTGGAGCTGGGGCAGTTTAAGTATGGACAGGGTGACAAAGTGGGACAGTAGGATGACAATCAGGGTGGTCTCATTTCTTGGCGGGGTCTTGGCATTGTGCTCTGTCTTTGTCTTGGATCTCAGGAACCGTTTGCGGGGTGGTTCTCCCTCTGCAGGGGGTGGGGTCCTGGTGTGGTGGTCCTGTGGCGTGGCGTCCTTTCCACTAGCGCCGCTAGGTGGTGGGCAGTTCATCGTCCATGCTAGTGTCAGGGGCCCCTTGTAGTGCCACAGTGTCCCTCCTGGTGTTGAGTACTTCCTTCAGCACCCCTACTATGGTGCCAGGGTGGAGCTGATGGTTGGGAGTTCCTCCCTGAAGCCCATATACGGTTCCTCCTGCAGGCGCTGGGTCTCCTGAAACTTGGCCAGTACTGTTGCCATCGTCTCCTTGGAGTGGTGGTAGGGTCCCATGATTGAGGAGAAGGCCTTGTGGAGAGTGGGTTCCCTTGGCCTGTCCGCCCCCTGTCGTACAGCAGACCTCCCAGTTCCCCTGTGTTCCTGGGCCTCCGTCCCCTGGACCGTGTGCCCACTGCCACTGCCCCCAGGTCCCTGTTGTTGTTGGGGTGGTGGGTTATCCTGGGTTCCCTGTAGTGGTGGACACACAGCTGATTGACGTGTCCTAGGGACGGAGGTTTGGGCCCGCTGGGTGGGTGCTGTGCTGGTGTTTACAGAGGGGGGAAGTTCTGTTGGTGCCTGTGACTGGGTGAGGGGAACCGACTGTCCCGAGGTCCCCGATGGACCGGGCTGGTCATCTAGATCCAGTTGGACACAGGTGCTGTCATCACTGTGGGCCTCTTCTGTTGGTGGTGTGGACATGTGTGGACCCTCCTGTCCGGTGACGTTGGGTAGGGGTCCTGCAGGGGTATAAAAGGATGGTTATTATATCTGTGTGTGTCATGGTGTGCAATGGGTGGGTGACCGTGTACCCCAGTGCTTGCATTCCTGTGTGGGACCTTGTGTGATGATGGTTTAGGGGGTTGTATGGGTAGGTGCAGTGGGCATGCTTTAGTTATGGGTGTCCATGCTTTGTTGTTGCATGCAGGGCTTGGTGTTGGGATGGGTGGTTTGTGATGTTGCGACATATGTGAGGAGTTGGGGTGCTGGGGGTGAGGGTGGGGGTATGTGCTGGCATGCAGGTAGGGTGGGGGATGTAATAATTAAGATTTGTCTTACCAGAGTCCATTCCTCCACCTACTCCTGCGAGGCCCTCAGGATGCAGAATCGCCAAGACCTGCTCCTCCCATGTTGTTAGTTGTGGGGGAGGAGGTGGGGGTCCGCCACCAGTCTGCTCAACCGCCTGATGGTGTCTTGAGACCACAGAACGCACCTTACCCCGTAGGTCGTTCCACCTCTTCCTGATGTCCTCCCTATTTCTTGGGTGCTGTCCCACTGCGTTGACCCTGTCCACTATTCTTCGCCATAGCTTCATCTTCCTTGCTATTGAGGTGTGCTGCACCTGTGATCCGAATAGCTGTGGCTCTACCCGGACGATTTCCTCCACCATGACCCTGAGCTCCTCCTCCAAGAACCTGGGGTGTCTTTGCCGTGCCATGGGGTGGTGTAGGTGATGTGTGGGGTGGAGTGTGTGGTGACAAGTGTGCTGATATGTAGTGGGGTGTTGTGTGAGTTGCATGGAAGTTTTGTGGGTGATGGTGTTGTGTGCCTGTGGATGCTGTTGTTCTTGCTGGTGCTGTCTCTCTCTGGTCTTCTTTCGGAATTTTTTGTCGTAGGGGTTTGTGGATGATGTGGGTGTGTGTTTTATATTGTAATGGGTGTGTGGGAGTGGTGTGTGTATCAGGTGTGTGTATTTGGAGTTGTCCAATGTGGCTGTGTATTGTAAGAGTGTGTGTATTTTGAGCACAGCAGTGTGTACCGCCAATGGAATACCGCGTCTGAAAGACCGCCACGTGGAGTCGTGTGTCGTGATAGTGTGGGCGTTTTTCTGTTGGCGTGATGGTGGAGGTTTTGTTTTCGCCAGTTTATCACTGACCTTTGGTGTGGCGGACTTGTGTGGGTGTCTGAATTTTGGCGGATTCCGAAATGTGGGTCATAATAGCTGTGGCGGAATTCCGCGGCCGCAGCGGTGTGTTGGCGGTCTTCTGCATGACGGTAAGCGGCTTTTGCTGCCAATGCTGTAATGAGGGCCTTTGTTTTTATTAAACTTCTACTTCTCTATCGTCTGGCTTTAGTGTGAGTGATCGCATTTGCTCTTCCACAAGGAGCATATTGGCACACAAAGTAGTTTTGTTCAGGGCCAGGAACTACTGTGGCAATCAGTGGCATAACGAACCTGGAGGGGGGTCCCCTGCTAAGAACTTGGAGGTCCCCCCTCCAGACTCACTCAGGGAAGGTGCTGTGCCGATGGGGCCCCTTCGGGTGAGGCTGCGGAGCCTTTGTTACGCCACTGGTGGCAATGTGTTCTTTTTTAGACCAAAAACATTTTTTTCTTTTTGCCATTGTTCGTTACAATGGTGAGGGCTCGGCAGCTACCACAACAATAAAGTGTTACAAAAGCCATGCCAAAACAAGAAACGCCTTGACAAAACAAAAAGACTCACAAAAAACATGTTGGATCGGTTGGCTTTGACAGTGCTTGTTTACTTTCATGCTTTCCATAATCTTGTTGAAAAAGGTTACACGGATTTTTCCATTAGGAATATTTTTTGGAAATACTAGCGTTCATCAACACATTTAGCTAAGTGACGCTTCAAAGAAATAGCACCTAAAATTTCCTACTTGCATTTTTTTCCTGAACATTTTATTTTGAAAGCAAAGAATCATAACTCTTGCTTGCATCTAACCAAAGAGCATTCTGGGAGCATTATACTTATACTTAGCCTCATATCGTTAAACTTTTCAAACGTGTGTACACTTTTTTTTTTTTTAACTGGAATCACTGCCAGTAGTGCAGTGTGACTTTAAAACGTTTATTTACAGTGCTCACCCTACTAAAGAAGGCTTTTCATTAATGAACCATAAATACAAGTTCGAACAGCATTAGCAAATTGACATACATATTACCTCAACTCGAGACAGTTCCCTTCTCTATAAACTGGCAGCCAAAGGGTTTGTGCTGCAGGGGTTGGGCCCACATGTCCCAAGGACAAAATAAACATAAAAACTTGTTGCCCTTGGCCCCAAACAATATGTCCTCGGTGTCGGGCTATAGGAATTCCATATCCCTGATAATAGGGAAACAGGGGTGCAAGTGAAAGAAAGGAGATATGAAAAAGAGAAAGGGACATGGGAAAAAAGATAGAAAAAGGAAAAAAGGGACGGAAGTAGAAAATAAAAAGGAGAATTGATGACAAAAAGTTAAAATGAGAAGAAAGACTGAAAGGTTTAAAAAGTTCATAAAATGGAAAGGAATGAATAAAAGATAAAAGAAAGAAGTAAAAATGCACAATAGAAAAAGATGAAATGGAAACAGACAGAAACAAGAAATGGAAGAAAAAATAAGGAAATTAAATGTGAAGAAGCAAATACACATGGAATGAAAGAGGACAGAAATATGCAGAAGATGGATTTGGGGTACCCTCCACTGTCCCTGAAGTGAATCAGCTTTGTGTCACCATAAATGTATCAGAAAGATTCTTGACTGGTCTTTATCAACTGCCTGTGAAACCTATAGCATTTCAGTCAGTTGATTTGAAAATCGTTCTGTAAAAGGCACAACTTGTTTGCATTGAAAAAAAAAAAACCTTTGGAAGGTGTACCTCCTTCAATATCTCTGAGGAAGGTCAGCCACGGTAGGTAGCAATTGAACAGTTTGATTGTTTCATGAGTGCCCATAAAAGGCTTTCTGGAAATACTCTAGCTTTTTATAGAACTGAGACATAAAATGCACTCTTTGGCTTCTGGTGTTTTCAGAATTCTTCCAGGGGTACTAAACACCTCATCCTCCCCAAACGAGTGTTGGGGAGCTGTTGTTAATTTTTCTGGCTACTCCTTTGCCTGAAATCCATAAATTTTCTTTGACCTACTATTTCTGAGGTCACACAATGGGCAGATTTTGCTTTTGCAGCCTGTTGCAGGCAGCATTGTATCCCATACTCTTCATGTACTTTAGATTCTTTCATTGTATGACTGTCTTGTCAATTTCAGCGTACTCCTTCGGATTGTTGCTTTTCTCTCTATTATCTTTGTCCTGGCCCTATAGGAGACTATGGGGGTCATTCTGACCCTGGCGGTAAAAGGCCCTTACCGCCGGTCAGAAGACCGCCATCATCCCGCCGCGGTAAACCGCCACGGTCATTCTGACCCACAACTGCAAAACCGCCAAAAACCCGACATCCACTGAAGCCCGCCTCATCAGCGGTCAGCGATAAACTGGAGATGACCAAACCTCCACCGTCATGCCAACACAAACACGCCCATGCCATTACGACCCACGAATCCACGCGCTCAAAATACACACACCTTTACAAAACACAGCCACATTGGACAATTCAAAATACACACACCTGATACACATACACACACCACACCCACACACTCACCACCATATAAAACACACACCCACATCACCCACAAACCCCCACAAATCGAAATTCAGAGACAAGGCGCAATACACAGAGAGAGAGCACAGGGAACGCAAACCACAACACACACAGGAACCCAACATCATCACCCACACCACATCTACGCTCAAAACACCACACACCACCACACTCATCACCACAAACACCACCCCACACCTCATCCACACCACACCATGGCACCCCAAAGACACCCCAGGTTCACGGACCAAGAACTCAGGGTCATGGTGGAGGAAATAATCAGGGTAGAGCCCCAGCTCTTCGGCACACAGGTGCAGCACACCACAATAGCCAGGAAGGCAGAGCTATGGCAAAGGATCGTCGACAGGGTCAACGCTGTGGGACAGCATCCCAGAAATCGGGAAGACATCCGAAAGCGCTGGAACGACCTACGGGGGAAGGTGCGGTCGATGGTGTCAAGATACAACATACAGCAGAAGACTGGCGGCGGACCCCCACCCACTCCACCCGAATTCACAGCATGGGAGCAAGAGGTCTTGAACATCCTGCATCCAGAGGGCCTCGCTGGAGTAGGCGGAGGAATGGACTCTGGTAAGTCTAATCTCAACTACTTCACCCCCCCCCAACCACCAGCATGCCAACCCACACCCCCACCCTCACCCCTAACCCCCCAGCACACATACTCCCTGTTAATGTCTCACCAGCACAACCCACCCAACCCAACCCAACCCAAACCCCTGAATGCCAACACAAACCATGGACACCCATCACCTAAGCATGACCACTGCACATACCCATCCCCCCCACAAACCACCCTCACAACTCCTCCCACATGGGACTGCCAGCACTGGGGGACAAGGGCACCCACAAATCGCACGCCACGGCACACACAAAATCAATAACCATATTATTTTACCCCTGCAGGGCCCGAACGCCAACACACCGGCCAGGAGGGTCCAGATTTGTCCATCCCACCCCCAGAACAGGCCCCCAGTGATGACAGCAGCTCTGTCGACCTAGAACCTGATGACCAGCCCGGACCAACGGGGACCTCTGGACAGTCGGTTACCCTCAGTCAGCCCCAGGCCACAGCAGACCTACCCCCCTCAGGAAACACCAGCACAGCACCCTCCCAGCGGGCCCATGCTTCTGTCTCCAGGACAGGTCAAGCAGCGGTGTGTCTACCAGTACAGGGCACCCAGGGTAACCCACAACCCCAACAACAACAGGGACCTGGGGGCACTGGTAGTGGGCACACCGTCCAGGGGACAGAGGCCCAGGAACAAAGAGGAACTGGGAGGGCTGCTGTGCGACAGAGGGAGGACAGGCCTAGGGAACCCACTGTCCAAGAGGCCCTCACCACCATCATGGGAGTGTACCACCACTCCCAAGAGATGATGGCGACGGTCCTGGCCAGTTTCCAGGAGATCCAGGCCATGCAGGAGGGCCAGTACATGGGGTTCCGGGAAGAACTGCGCACCATCAGTTCCGCAATGGGTACAATCGTGGTGGCACTCAACCAGATTGTCACCACATTGCGGGACCATGTGGCCCCCCAAAGGGCCCCTGCCACTAGCATGGAGGAAGAACAGCCCACCACCTCCGCCGGCGCTAGTGGTCAGGAGGCCCCGACACAACAGCAACGGCCCTCCCGGACCCCACCCCCTGCAGAACAAGAACCACCCCGCAAGAAAGGCCTGAGATCGAGGAAGAAGACAGAGTAGGATGTCAAGACCCCCGCCATGCACGGAAACCCCCGGATGTCATCCCACTGTCCCACTTGTTTACCCTGTCCAACCTTGAACTGCCCCTGCTCCACCTTCCACAGGCATATGGACAATGGACCTGTAGGAACGACAGTCTGGACACTGCCATGGACATGCCTCCACCATCACCCTTTTTGAACTATACACCTATTTTAAAGCTTCAATAAACACAATTATTGCACATTAACCAACTGGATTCTGCTATCTATTTATTTAAACCAAATGTATTCGATATAACCAACAAAACATTTCTAGTTACATTGTGATGACAACATACCAGTGTCACACAGCGGTAGTCCATGGGGAAAAAAAACCAGAGGGCACTCCGTGGGGATCAGATCACTGAAATAAGAAGTGATATACACAACTAAGTTACCATACATTGGGGTGAAAGGTCAGACAGTAGAGAGCCACTACAGTTACAGATATAATACAATGCAGGAGTAGATTATTACCTGTGTGTCACTGGAAATACTGCAGTATCACTCTGTCCCTGTTGTCTGTGTCGTCCTCTTCGTCTTCCTCCTCTTCACTCTCCGCAGGCTCCACAGCGGCCACAACACCACCATCTGGACCATCCTCCTGCAGGAAAGGCACCTGGCGTCGCAAAGCCAGGTTGTGAAGCATGCAGCAGGCAACGATGATATGACACACCTTCCTTGGTGAGTACATTAGGGATCCACCAGTCATATGCAGACACCTAAACCTGGCCTTCAGGAGGCCGAAGGTCCGCTCAATCACCCTCCTGGTACGCCCATGGGCCTCATTGTACCGTTCCTCTGCCCTGGTCCTGGGATTCCTCACTGGGGTCAATAGCCAAGGCAGGTTTGGGTAACCAGAGTCACCAATTAGCCACACACGGTGTCTCTGTAGCAGTTCCATCACATAAGGGATGCTGCTATTTCGCATGATGTACGCGTCATGCACTGACCCAAGGAACTTGGCATTTAAATGGGAGATGTACTGGTCAGCCAAACAGACCACCTGGACATTCATGGAATGATAATTTTTACGGTTCCTGTACACCAGCTCATCGTCTTTTGGGGGAACCAAAGCCACATGGGTACCATCAATGGCACCAATGATATTGGGAATGTGTCCAAGGGCATAGAAATCACCCTTCATTGTAGGCAAGTCACCCACCTCAGGGAAAATGATGTAGCTCCGCATGTATTTCATCAGGGCAGACAACACTCTGGACAACACCTTTGAAAACATAGGCTGAGACATCCCAGATGAAATGGCCACGGTAGTTTGAAATGATCCACTTGCCAAAAAATGCAGTACTGACAGCACCTGCACTAGAGGCGGAATCCCTGTGGGTTGGCGGATGGGTGACATCAGGTCTGGCTCCAGCTGGGCACACAGTTCCTGTATAGTGGCACGGTTGAGTCTGTAGGTGAGTATGACGTGTCTTTCTTCCATTGTCAACAGGTGCACCAGCGGTCTGTACACGGGAAGATTCCTCCGTCTCCTCGCAAGTCCCAGCGGACGATGCCTAGGAAGGACAACATGGAGCACAGAGTCAAGCAACCCACAGGTAAGTGCCCACAGCATGCTAAGTACACGAATCTCTCGGGATTGAATGGCTAGTATGATTGTCGGTGCAAGGCCTAGCCATGTGTGACGCAGTAGGAATGAAGCCATGTGGGCCCTTGAAATGGCGGCTGCCTGACCTGTGAAGTGTGACAGTGTGAAGTGAGGTCATTACGCAAGCGTGGCACACCGTGGCGGTAGGCGGTCGCAGTCCGCGGCGCAAAGCCACTTTGGACAACATTGAACCCTATGGGTTTCAGGAGCCAATGGCGGTGAGCGCCGGCGGTCGCGGTACGCACCGCCGCGGCACGCACCGCAGCGGCCGTAACCGCCATTTTCTCTCTGCTTGATCACACGAGACCTGAGCATCCACAGGAGAGCTGCTGCGACTGGGGAAAGGGCCCCGCCTTCAGTTCCGAGGAGTTGGAGAAGCTCGTGGACGGGGTCCTCCCCCAGTATGCGCTACTCTACGGGCCTCCAGACCAACAGGTGAGTACACGGGGGCAATGCATAGTGCCCAATGCCTGGGCTGAGTGGGGAGGATGTACGATGGAGGGGAGGGCAGCGAATGACGAATGCATGGCACGACAGATGAGAGCATGTGCCACATGGCAAGGTTGGGGAGGGGGGGCCACTCACATCGAGCATGCAGAAAAGTGATGATGTTTCTCTTCCCCCCCTGTACATGTCACATAGGTCAGCGCCCATCAGAAGATTGACATTTGGCGTGCCATCGCCAAGGACGTCCGGGCCCTGGGGGTCCACACCAGAAGGGGCACCCGTTGCCGCAAGAGGTGGGAGGACATCCGCCGCGGGAGCAGGAAGACCGCAGAGGCTCTGCTGGGGATGGCCTCCCAACCTAGGAGGGGTGCCAGTCGTACCTTGACCCCCCTGATGTCCCGGATCCTGGCGGTGGCCTACCCCGATTTAGATGGGCGCTTGAGGACATCACAGCAGACACAAGGGGGTGAGTACCAGCACATTCAGCTATTTTGCGCGCAGTGGAGGTGCCTGGGTGGGGGAGGAGGGCTGTGGGTATCCCTAGGCCAAGGTGATTTCTGTAGGATAGGCCCGTCCGTGAGGTATGGTCCTGTGCCCCGCCCCCCACCTCTGTAGGGTGCCTAGTAACACGATTCATGGACCAGTGTATACTGTGTGGGCAGTTGTCGCCCATAGGCTTGTAGGGCATGTCCCAGTGAATGAGTAGTGTACCCCAAGTGCGCAGCGTAGTGCAGGGGGCTTCTGTGTCTGTCCTCTCCGCCAACGGTGTCCCCAATGCATGCACTCAACTTGTCTTTATGTTTTCCACCCGCCCCCCATTTTCTTTGTTTTTACTGTGAATGTGTGCATTAGCATCATCAGGCGGAGGAGAAGTGGCATCGGCGCAAGAGGGAGCTGCATCTCACATGGCCCCAGAGGGCCATGCAACGGACTCCGACATGACCAGTGAGACGGAGGGCGAGGGGGGCTCCACCACGGGGACCCGTGGAGACGGCAGCGACACCGACACGTCCTCGGAAGGGAGCTCCCTTGCGGTGGCGGCAACATCCGTGCCCACCGCAGAAACAGGTACAGCCGCCACCCAGTGCACCAGCTCCGCCCTCCCAGCAGCCCCTCGGCCTTCGGCCCTTGCCCGCAAGGCCAGGAAGCCGGCCATCTCCTTCGCCCCAGGCACCTCAGGCCCTGCCCCAGTCACCCCTGCTGTCCTCAGTGAGGAGGTCATTGACCTCCTGAGGACCATCATTGTTGGGCAGTCTACCCTTTTGAATGCCATCCAGGGTGGGGAGAGGGAGGTGCATCAAAGCAATGCATACCTGGAGGGCCTTCATTCGGGTCAGGCTGCCCATCAACGATCGTTCAACGCTCTGGCCTCAGCACTGACGGCAGCGATTGTCCCTGTCTCCAGCCTCCCTCTTCTGACTCCCTCCACCCAGTCCCACTCCCCTGTTCCTCTGCCTATCCCATCCACACCTACATACCAGCCTGCACACACCTCAACACCCAAGGGCAGCTCATCCAGACATAAGCACCACAGGACACACAAGCATTCACCCAAGCAACATCCAGATGCAGACATGCCAACAGCTACTACCTCCTCTGTGCCCCCCACCTCCTCGTCTCCCTTCTCCCTCCCTGTGACGTCTCCACACACACCTGCAAGCACACCACCATCAGCCATTGCACCCATCACCAGCACACCCTCCACACCAGTCCACACACGTGCAGTCACCACCCCCACTGCCATGTACACGTCCCCTGTGTCCTCTCCCAGTGTGTCTGTCACCCCCGCTTCCCAACCACACAAACGCAGGCAGGCACCCAAACAACAGCCATCCACCTCACGTCAGCCTCCTGCCCAAGCACCTGCACCCAAAGACAGCACACTTGACTCTCCTACAACCACATCCTCTTCCTCCACTCCCATACCCACTCCAGCCACCCTTCCCATGGCTCCAAAGAAAATTTTCCTCTCTAAAGTGGACCTCTTTTCCTCACCTGACCCACCCCCTCCATCCCGTAAGAGTTCCACAAACACCTCAGCCACCACCAGCCCAGCAACTCCAAAGAACGTCGTGCCTGGTTTTTGGAGTCCGCCCTTTCCTTGGGCTGGGACATCGTCCAGCAGCAAAGGCACAGCCAGCCACCCCCCTGGGAAGAGGACCAAAAAACTGAAGGGCAGGCGCGACAGGCATAATACGCCTGCCCCCAAGGAGGGTAGCCTTGCACCGTCACCTGCCACATGTGTGGATTCAGCCTGTCTGTATCCAAGGAGATACTGAATAGAGCACCAGTAGCCTCCCCCCAGGCCCCAGGGACTGGACTTAGCTGATTGGCTCCCTGAGTCTCTGCTGCACCTGAGACCCGCCCCCCCCCACCTGCTCTGGCTCCTTAAGTTTGGGGAGGGAAGGCCAAAGACAGGCACCTCCATTTTGTGTTCCTCTGTGCATTCTCTCCTGTGTCCTGATACAGCCCAGTGTTCAAGGATTGCAAAGAGACCTAGGTAAGGAGCCCAAAGATATTTTCTAGTCAAATAGTATTAATTGTTCAAAAAGTGTTTGTTTTACTGTGGACTCTCTGTGTTTTCAGGCATCCTGGCCTCTTTTAAAGTGGTGTTTGTTTCAAAATAGTTTTTGCTGTGACTGTGTGAATTCCCTTGCTAGTTTGTGGCTCCCCCCCCCTTTTCCCCCCCCCTCTGCCCCCCTTTTCTTCACCCCTATTCTTAGTATAGTAAAAAGACTACATAGATTTTTCAGAGTGTGGTTTTAGGAGACTGTTTTTTTAATCTGTTTGTGTGATTTATATTGTGCTTAAAAGCTGTCTACCCCCTGTATTTTTTTGCCTTAAAAAAGCCCGATTTTTAGAGTGTGTGCCCAGAACTATTGCAGTGTTTGTCTCTTAAACAATCTCCCCCTTACCTGAAAAGTAGACTCTGCTAGCTTGAAAGTGTGGATTCAGCCTGTCTGTATCCAAGGAGATACTGAATAGAGCACCAGTAGCCTCCCCCCAGGCCCCAGGGACTGGACTTAGCTGATTGGCTCCCTGAGTCTCTGCTGCACCTGAGACCCGCCCCCCCCCCACCTGCTCTGGCTCCTTAAGTGTGGGGAGGGAAGGCCAAAGACAGGCACCTCCATTTTGTGTTCCTCTGTGCATTCTCTCCTGTGTCCTGATACAGCCCAGTGTTCAAGGATTGCAAAGAGACCTAGGTAAGGAGCCCAAAGATATTTTCTAGTCAAATAGTATTAATTGTTCAAAAAGTGTTTGTTTTACTGTGGACTCTCTGTGTTTTCAGGCAGCCTGGCCTCTTTTAAAGTGGTGTTTGTTTCAAAATCGTTTTTGCTGTGACTGTGTGAATTCCCTTGCTAGTTTGTGGCTCCCCCCCCCCCTTTTTTCCCACCCTCAGCCCCCCTTTTCTTCAACCCTATTCTTAGTAAAAAGACTACATAGATCTTTCAGAGTGTGGTTTTAGGAGACTGTTTTTTTAATCTGTTTGTGTGATTTATATTGTGCTTAAAAGCTGTCTGCCCCCCTGTATTTTTTTGCCTTAAAAAAGCCCGATTTTTAGAGTGTGTGCCCAGAACTATTGCAGTGTTTGTCTCTTAAACAATCTCCCCCTTACCTGAAAAGTAGACTCTGCTAGCTTGAAAGTGTGGATTCAGCCTGTCTGTATCCAAGGAGATACTGAATAGAGCACCAGTAGCCTCCCCCCAGGCCCCAGGGACTGGACTTATCTGATTGGCTCCCTGAGTCTCTGCTGCACCTGAGACCCGCCCCCCCACCTGCTCTGGCTCCTTAAGTTTGGGGAGGGAAGGCCAAAGACAGGCACCTCCATTTTGTGTTCCTCTGTGCATTCTCTCCTGTGTCCTGATACAGCCCAGTGTTCAAGGATTGCAAAGAGACCTAGGTAAGGAGCCCAAAGATATTTTCTAGTCAAATAGTATTAATTGTTCAAAAAGTGTTTGTTTTATTGTGGACTCTCTGTGTTTTCAGGCAGCCTGGCCTCTTTTAAAGTGGTGTTTGTTTCAAAATTGTTTTTGCTGTGACTGTGTGAATTCCCTTGCTAGTTTGTGGCTCCCCCCCCCCTTTTCCCCCCCCCTCCGCCCCCCTTTTCTTCACCCCTATTCTTAGTAAAAAGACTACATAGATCTTTCAGAGTGTGGTTTTAGGAGACTGTTTTTTTAATCTGTTTGTGTGATTTATATTGTGCTTAAAAGCTGTCTGTCCCCCTGTATGTTTTTGCCTTAAAAAAGCCCGATTTTTAGAGTGTGTGCCCAGAACTATTGCAGTGTTTGTCTCTTAAACAATCTCCCCCTTACCTGAAAAGTAGACTCTGCTAGCTTGAAAGTGTGGATTCAGCCTGTCTGTATCCAAGGAGATACTGAATAAAGCACCCGTAGCCTCCCCCCAGGCCCCAGGGACTGGACTTAGCTGATTGGCTCCCTGAGTCTCTGCTGCACCTGAGACCCGCCCCCCCAACCTGCTCTGGCTCCTTAAGTTTGGGGAGGGAAGGCCAAAGACAGGCACCTCCATTTTGTGTTCCTCTGTGCATTCTCTCCTGTGTCCTGATACAGCCCAGTGTTCAAGGATTGCAAAGAGACCTAGGTAAGGAGCCCAAAGATATTTTCTAGTCAAACAGTATTAATTGTTCAAAAAGTGTTTGTTTTACTGTGGACTCTCTGTGTTTTCAGGCAGCCTGGCCTCTTTTAAAGTGGTGTTTGTTTCAAAATCGTTTTTGCTGTGACTGTGAATTCCCTTGCTAGTTTGTGGCTCCCCCCCCGTTTTTTCCCCCCCTCTGCCCCCCTTTTCTTCACCCCTATTCTTAGTAAAAAGACTACATAGATCTTTCAGAGTGTGGTTTTAGGAGACTGTTTTTTTAATCTGTTTGTGTGATTTATATTGTGCTTAAAAGCTGTCTGCCCCCCTGTATTTATTTGCCTTAAAAAAGCCCGATTTTTAGAGTGTGTGCCCAGAACTATTGCAGTGTTTGTCTCTTAAACAATCTCCCCCTTACCTGAAAAGTAGACTCTGCTGGCTTGAAAGTGTGGATTCAGCCTGTCTGTATCCAAGAAGATACTGAATAGAGCACCACTAGCCTCCCCCCAGGCCCCAGGGACTGGACTTAGCTGATTGGCTCCCTGAGTCTCTGCTGCACCTGAGACCCGCCCCCCCCCACCTGCTCTGGCTCCTTAAGTTTGGGGAGGGAAGGCCAAAGACAGGCACCTCCATTTTGTGTTCCTCTGTGCATTCTCTCCTGTGTCCTGATACAGCCCAGTGTTCAAGGATTGCAAAGAGACCTAGGTAAGGAGCCCAAAGATATTTTCTAGTCAAACAGTATTAATTGTTCAAAAAGTGTTTGTTTTACTGTGGACTCTCTATGTTTTCAGGCAGCCTGGCCTCTTTTAAAGTGGTGTTTGTTTCAAAATCGTTTTTGCTGTGACTGTGTGAATTCCCTTGCTAGTTTGTGGCTCCCCCCCCCCTTTTTCCCCCCCCCCCTCTGCCCCCCTTTTCTTCACCCCTATTCTTAGTAAAAAGACTACATAGATCTTTCAGAGTGTGGTTTTAGGAGACTGTTTTTTTAATCTGTTTCTGAGATTTATATTGTGCTTAAAAGCTGTCTGCCCCCCTGTATTTTGTTGCCTTAAAAAAGCCCGATTTTTAGAGTGTGTGCCCAGAACTATTGCAGTGTTTGTCTCTTAAACAATCTCCCCCTTACCTGAAAAGTAGACTCTGCTAGCTTGAAAGTGTGGATTCAGCCTGTCTATATCCAAGGAGATACTGAATAGAGCACCAGTAGCCTCCCCCCAGGCCCCAGGGACTGGACTTAGCTGATTGGCTCCCTGAGTCTCTGCTGCACCTGAGACCCGCCCCCCCCCACCTGCTCTGGCTCCTGAAGTTTGGGGAGGGAAGGCCAAAGACAGGCACCTCCATTTTGTGTTCCTCTGTGCATTCTCTCCTGTGTCCTGATACAGCCCAGTGTTCAAGGATTGCAAAGAGACCTAGGTAAGGAGCCCAAAGGTATTTTCTAGTCAAATAGTATTAATTGTTCAAAAAGTGTTTGTTTTACTGTGGACTCTCTGTGTTTTCAGGCAGCCTGGCCTCTTTTAAAGTGGTGTTTGTTTCAAAATCGTTTTTGCTGTGACTGTGTGAATTCCCTTGCTAGTTTGTGGCTCCCCCCCCCCCCCCTTTCCCCCCCCCCCTCTGCCCCCCTTTTCTTCACCCCTATTCTTAGTAAAAAGACTACATAGATCTTTCAGAGTGTGGTTTTAGGAGACTGTTTTTTTAATCTGTTTGTGTGATTTATATTGTGCTTAAAAGCTGTCTGCCCCCATGTATTTTTTTGCCTTAAAAAAGCCCGATTTTTAGAGTGTGTGCCCAGAACTATTGCAGTGTTTGTCTCTTAATAAATCTCCCCCTTACCTGAAAAGTAGACTCTGCTAGCTTGAAAGTGTGGATTCAGCCTGTCTGTATCCAAGGAGATACTGAATAGAGCACCAGTAGCCTCCCCCCAGGCCCCAGGCACTGGACTTATCTGATTGGCTCCCTGAGTCTCTGCTGCACCTGAGACCCGCCCCCCCCACCTGCTCTGGCTCCTTAAATTTGGGGAGGGAAGGCCAAAGACAGGCACCTCCATTTTGTGTTCCTCTGTGCATTCTCTCCTGTGTCCTGATACAGCCCAGTGTTCAAGGATTGCAAAGAGACCTAGGTAAGGAGCCCAAAGATATTTTCTAGTCAAATAGTATTAATTGTTCAAAAAGTGTTTGTTTTACTGTGGACTCTCTGTGTTTTCAGGCAGCCTGGCCTCTTTTAAAGTGGTGTTTGTTTCAAAATCGTTTTTGCTGTGACTGTGTGAATTCCCTTGCTAGTTTGTGGCTCCCCCCCCCCTTTTTTCCCCCCCTCTGCCCCCCTTTTCTTCACCCCTATTCTTAGTAAAAAGACTACATAGATCTTTCAGAGTGTGGTTTTAGGAGACTGTTTTTTTAATCTGTTTCTGTGATTTATATTGTGCTTAAAAGCTGTCTGCCCCCCTGTATTTGTTTGCCTTAAAAAAGCCAGATTTTTAGAGTGTGTGCCCAGAACTATTGCAGTGTTTGTCTCTTAAACAATCTCCCCCTTACCTGAAAAGTAGACTCTGCTAGCTTGAAAGTGTGGATTCAGCCTGTCTGTATCCAAGGAGATACTGAATAGAGCACCAGTAGCCTCCCCCCAGGCCCCAGGGACTGGACTTATCTGATTGGCTCCCTGAGTCTCTGCTGCACCTGAGACCCGCCCCCCCCCACCTGCTCTGGCTCCTTAAGTTTGGGGAGGGAAGGCCAAAGACAGGCACCTCCATTTTGTGTTCATCTGTGCATTCTCTCCTGTGTCCTGATACAGCCCAGTGTTCAAGGATTGCAAAGAGACCTAGGTAAGGAGCCCAAAGATATTTTCTAGTCAAATAGTATTAATTGTTCAAAAAGTGTTTGTTTTACTGTGGACTCTCTGTGTTTTCAGGCAGCCTGGCCTCTTTTAAAGTGGTGTTTGTTTCAAAATCGTTTTTGCTGTGACTGTGTGAATTCCCTTGCTAGTTTGTGGCTCCCCCCCCTTTCCTCCCCCCCTCTGCCCCCCTTTTCTTCACCCCTATTCTTAGTAAAAAGACTACATAGATCTTTCAGAGTGTGGTTTTAGGAGACTGTTTTTTTAATCTGTTTGTGTGATTTATATTGTGCTTAAAAGCTGTCTGCCCCCCTGTATTTTTTTGCCTTAAAAAAGCCCGATTTTTAGAGTGTGTGCCCAGAACTATTGCAGTGTTTGTCTCTTAAACAATCTCCCCCTTACCTGAAAAGTAGACTCTGCTAGCTTGAAAGTGTGGATTCAGCCTGTCTGTATCCAAGGAGATACTGAATAGAGCACCAGTAGCCTCCCCCCAGGCCCCAGGGACTGGACTTATCTGATTGGCTCCCTGAGTCTCTGCTGCACCTGAGACCCGCCCCCCCACCTGCTCTGGCTCCTTAAGTTTGGGGAGGGAAGGCCAAAGACAGGCACCTCCATTTTGTGTTCCTCTGTGCATTCTCTCCTGTGTCCTGATACAGCCCAGTGTTCAAGGATTGCAAAGAGACCTAGGTAAGGAGCCCAAAGATATTTTCTAGTCAAATAGTATTAATTGTTCAAAAAGTGTTTGTTTTACTGTGGACTCTCTGTGTTTTCAGGCAGCCTGGCCTCTTTTAAAGTGGTGTTTGTTTCAAAATCGTTTTTGCTGTGACTGTGTGAATTCCCTTGCTAGTTTGTGCCCCCCCCCCCTTTTTTCCCCCCCTCTGCCCCACTTTTCTTCACCCCTATTCTTAGTAAAAAAGACTACATAGATCTTTCAGAGTGTGGTTTTAGGAGACTGTTTTTTTAATCTGTTTGTGTGATTTATATTGTGCTTAAAAGCTGTCTGCCCCCCTGTATTTTGTTGCCTTAAAAAAGCCAGATTTTTAGAGTGTGTGCCCAGAACTATTGCAGTGTTTGTCTCTTAAACAATCTCCCCCTTACCTGAAAAGTAGACTCTGCTAGCTTGAAAGTGTGGATTCAGCCTGTCTGTATCCAAGGAGATACTGAATAGAGCACCAGTAGCCTCCCCCCAGGCCCCAGGGACTGGACTTATCTGATTGGCTCCCTGAGTCTCTGCTGCACCTGAGACCCGCCCCCCCCCCCCCACCTGCTCTGGCTCCTTAAGTTTGGGGAGGGAAGGCCAAAGACAGGCACCTCCATTTTGTGTTCCTCTGTGCATTCTCTCCTGTGTCCTGATACAGCCCAGTGTTCAAGGATTGCAAAGAGACCTAGGTAAGGAGCCCAAAGATATTTTCTAGTCAAATAGTATTAATTGTTCAAAAAGTGTTTGTTTTACTGTGGACTCTCTGTGTTTTCAGGCAGCCTGGCCTCTTTTAAAGTGGTGTTTGTTTCAAAATCGTTTTTGCTGTGACTGTGTGAATTCCCTTGCTAGTTTGTGGCTCCCCCCCCCTTTTTTCCCCCCCTCTGCCCCCCTTTTCTTCACCCCTATTCTTAGTAAAAGGACTACATAGATCTTTCAGAGTGTGGTTTTAGGAGACTGTTTTTTTAATCTGTTTGTGTGATTTATATTGTGCTTAAAAGCTGTCTGCCCTCCTGTATTTTTTTGCCTTAAAAAAGCCCGATTTTTAGAGTGTGTGCCCAGAACTATTGCAGTGTTTGTCTCTTAAACAATCTCCCCCTTACCTGAAAAGTAGACTCTGCTAGCTTGAAAGTGTGGATTCAGCCTGTCTGTATCCAAGGAGATACTGAATAGAGCACCAGTAGCCTCCCCCCAGGCCCCAGGGACTGGACTTAGCTGATTGGCTCCCTGAATCTCTGCTGCACCCGAGACCCGCCCCCCCCACCTGCTCTGGCTCCTTAAGTTTGGTGAGGGAAGGCCAAAGACAGGCACCTCCATTTTGTGTTCCTCTGTGCATTCTCTCCTGTGTCCTGATACAGCCCAGTGTTCAAGGATTGCAAAGAGACCTAGGTAAGGAGCCCAAAGATATTTTCTAGTCAAATAGTATTAATTGTTCAAAAAGTGTTTGTTTTACTGTGGACTCTCTGTGTTTTCAGGCAGCCTGGCCTCTTTTAAAGTGGTGTTTGTTTCAAAATCGTTTTTGCTGTGACTGTGTGAATTCCCTTGCTAGTTTGTGGCTCCCCCCCCCCCTTTCCCCCCCCCCTCTGCCCCCCTTTTCTTCACCCCTATTCTTAATAAAAAGACTACATAGATCTTTCAGAGTGTGGTTTTAGGAGACTGTTTTTTTAATCTGTTTGTGTGATTTATATTGTGCTGAAAAGCTGTCTGCCCCCCTGTATTTTTTTGCCTTAACAAAGCCCGATTTTTAGAGTGTGTGCCCAGAACTATTGCAGTGTTTGTCTCTTAAACAATCTCCCCCTTACCTGAAAAGTAGACTCTGCTAGCTTGAAAGTGTGGATTCAGCCTGTCTGTATCCAAGGAGATACTGAATAGAGCACCAGTAGCCTCCCCCCAGGCCCCAGGGACTGGACTCTAGTTAACTTGCTCCTTATATAGGTTCCTCATGGTTGTTGCATATGCTGTTATGATAGGTTTTTTTGGGAGATGGTGTTTCATTGGTTGCTAGCTCCAGGGATGCATTTATGATTGGTGGATAGGGCTGGGATTCTGATTGGCTGTTGGGTTCTAGGGCTATGATTTGGTGGATAGGGCTAGGATTCTGATTGGCTGTTGGGTTCTAGGGCTATGATTTGGTGGATAGGGCTAGGATTCTGATTGGCTGTTGGTTCTAGGGCTATGATTTGGTGGATAGGGCTAGGATTCTGATTGGCTGTTGGTTCTAGGGCTATGATTTGGTGGATAGGGCTAGGATTCTGATTGGCTGTTGGTTCTAGGGCTATGATTTGGTGGATAGGGCTAGGATTCTGATTGGCTGTTGGTTCTAGGGCTATGATTTGGTGGATAGGGCTAGGATTCTGATTGGCTGTTGGTTCTAGGGCTATGATTTGGTGGATAGGGCTAGGATTCTGATTGGCTGTTGGTTCTAGGGCTATGATTGGTGAATAGGGCTAGGATTCTGATTAACTGTTGGTTCTAGGGCTATGCTTGGTGGATAGGGCTAGGATTCTGATTGGCTGTTGGTTCTAGGGCTATGATTGGTGGATAGGGCTAGGATTCGGCTGGGGCTGTGATTGAAGGTCAAGAAATAGGGCTTTGACTGGTGATTAGGGCTGGGTCTCCCATTAATTGGCTAAATCAGGGTTTATAAAAATTGGATTGGCTAGGGTTAGGACCAGCCTCTTATCGGCCAGTAGGGCTATAAAAGGCTAGGATTCAGGGCGTCTCATCCCGGGCGTCGAGGCAAAGGGCGGAGAGGACAAGGGCAGCTGTCTGTTTGGGTCTGTTCGGGACAGGTAGGGACTAGGGACTAGGGCCAGAAATGCTGCCCAATTCTCATTCCACCAGAAATGGTTTCTGCCCCAACACATCCCTCAACATGCAAACACAGTATCTGCAAAGATATCCAACTCGTGCGTCACAAACTGACCACAGACATATTGCATTGCCCCACCACCCAACACAATACCCTACATACAACACATATACACATACACCCCATAACTACTACAGTCAAACACCTTCATACTCACAGCAAACACTACTCTATCCCCTCCCACTAACACTACCTGCCACCGCCCACACAATACAAAACTACAACATACAACTCTCTCAGTTTCAGTCTCCCAGATACACACTCTCTACACATACTAACCAAAAATACTATCCGCTGTTCGCTTCACACAGACCGCCTGAACTCATAACAATGCCAAAACCCTGCCTTCAAACACATCATCTACACACACTCTTCCCCTCTGCTCACCAATTACACACAACCATACAATCCCCACATTTCACTCCACCACACATTACCTCTTCCAGTCATCTCAACTAATACTTATCTCCCTGACACACATCCATCACCTCTTATACACCTCATACATTCATCTCCAAAACACATCAACACCCCATCTAACACTCAAATTCCACTTAACAGCACTAACTCACATACAAGTCCCTCACCAAAAACAACTACACCAATAGCCCCTCTCATTATTCCACAAAAACAATACCAACCACAAACATCAGCACATCAAAGCAACACAAACTTACATTACACTCATCATCATACCCACTCTCACCCCCAAGACTACACAAAGGATACAAATTCCACCCTATCTCCACCCCTACCCCCCACTCTTCACAAACACCTACCACAAGCACCCCATCTCAGCAACCTTCATTCAGTCGACTCTCCTCCATTGCCCAATTTAGAGCCTTACATCATGATCCACATGCTCCTCCACCACCCCTAACCCATACTCCATCCACACTAAACAAACGCAAACAAAATAAAAAACATGCCACTCATAGCAACCTCGCATCCCCTTGTTTGTTTCATAATAAAACTACCCTACAAAAAACACTACACTCCTCATGGCTCTCTCAGCCACCAAGTTCACCACCCACACACACAGACCCAACAAAATGCCTCCTTATCCTGCTGGAAGAGGAACACTATGTTGAAAAGCAAGACTATTGTGAGCCTCAAACAGTTAACACAACTAGCAACACTCCTGCTTCAAGCTCACATTATACTACTTACCCTTCTACTAAACAAAACAACACTACCACACCCTATCTAAACTGCCAGCTCATAAATGCTCGATCACTCTCAAAAAACAAGCACCACATCTACGACCTGCTCACAGACACACAACCTGACTTACTATTCATTACGGAAACCTGGTTGGGAGATGACATGGCACCAGTATTGCACGAAGCCCTTCCTCCAGGCCATCAAACCATCACACAAAACCGTATAGGCAAGAGAATAGGTGGACTAGCTATTATATTCAAACAGGCAATAAACCTCAGTAAAACAGACAACATCTCCATTCAAGGTTGTGAAGCCCTCCTTACCAGATGCCACCCTACTCCAACTTCCACCTGTAACTTTCTCCTCCTTTACAGACCTCCACCTAACAACTCCACTTTCCCAGATGCCTTTCTTGACATAGTCTCAAACCTTATTACACTATACTCCAATCTATGCATTCTTGGGGATCTAAACATTTGGTTTGACAAACCCAATATTCCCCATCCAAAAGCTATCACCACTGGCCTACTCGCATTGAATCTACATCAGATTGTACACAATCCCACACACATCGCTGGTCACATCCTAGATGTCATTTTTGCTAAGCCTGAACTTGTTACTATTCATAGCATCACACCAACCACCTGGTCAGACCACCATCTGATAACTTTCCGACAGACAACTCCACAAATCAACACACCCCACAACCACTTACATACATACACCTATCGACCATGGAGAAAACTCAGTTTGGATCACTTAGAAACACAACTAACAGCAAACACAGATCTAGATACAATCAATTCTGTACCTAAACTTTATGAGTGGCTACAGGAAGCTTTTGATGTCCTAATACCACTCAGAAAAACTAAACATGTCAAAAGAAAACCAACACCTTGGAGAAACACAGAACTTAAAAAGATTAAAAACAAATCAGAAAGTTGCAGCGAACCTGGCTCAAAACAAACAACAGTCAAGACAAACTGCAGCTACACAAACTTAACAGGATATACAAATCATCAATCAAAAAAGCTAAAAAAAGATACTACTCAGACAGAATTCTAAATGCTCAATCTACAACCAAGGAATTTTACAAAATTCTCAATGAATTTCGAAAACCCACATGCATGGAAGGAAGTCATCCCACCACTCAAGATTTCACAAACAAATTGGCAACTCACTACACAACCAAGGCAGACACATTGGACTCCTATTTAAAACAGAAGAAAACCATCAGCACCAACCCCTTTACTAAAATACCCTTTAAGAATAAACCATCCCAACCTCTACAGTCCTTCAAACAAATATCCCAGGATGAATTTATGGATTTGGTCAAAGCAAGCAGACCTTCTGGTTGCCCTTCTGACCCTTGCCCACCACAGATCTTCAAGAACATCCTGCTATCTACTTCCGCTGCCACACCTGTAAGAAGAATCATCAACAACTCTTTAACTTCAGGAACTTTTCCTACAGACCTGAAAAAGGCATACATACGACCATTATTAAAGAAAACAAATCTAGACCCGCAAGACCCCAACAACTACAGACCTATCACAAATGGACCTTTCCTGGGCAAATTGATAGAAAGAGCAGCATTCGCCCAGATGTCAAAATTCATTGAAGACAATTCTATACTTTCAGACTTCCAAACTGGATTCCGCCCAGGAAGAAGCACTGAATCGGCACTCATGGCAATCTGGGACGATCTTAAAAACACAGTTGACCGAAATGGAGTTGCTGCACTACTTCTCTTGGACCTCTCAGCTGCCTTTGATACGGTTGACCATGACACCCTAACTCAAAGACTCCACGAAGCCGGCATACAAGGGATTGCGCTCGACTGGATTACTTCCTATCTCCAAAAAAGAGCAAATATCATCCACTCATCCCCCTTCTCATCCGAACCCTACCTCACAAAAACAGGGGTCCCCCAAGGGTCAATCATCTCACCTTTGCTTTTTAACATCTACATGATATCTTTACCAGAACTGATCAATGATTTCCATCTCACATGCTACAACTATGCAGATGACACACAAATACTTCTTCAATTAGAAGACCCCAAAAACATTGAAAACTCTCAAATCTTCAGTTGCCTCAGAGCCGTTGATCAGTGGATGACCTGGAGGCATCTCAAACTAAATACCTCCAAAACTGAAATACTCACATGTGGTGACTGGAAACATTATGACCCTCTGTGCGTCTGGCCTGACGATCTCGGTCCACCTCCTCAATTATCCAAGGAAGTGAAAAACCTAGGAATCACCATGGATTCCAAACTAACTATGAATGCCCAAGTAGACAAATTAGCACGCACAAGCTTCATCACCTTAAAGACTTTACGACGCATTTTCCCTCACCTCGGATTTCCACACAAGGTGCAAGCTACTATCTCACTTGTATTATCCAAACTGGATTATGCCAATAGCCTCTACCATGGATCATCTCTATCTGTTATGAAAAAACTACAACGTATACAGAATTCCGCAGCCAGGCTACTACTACATATAAAGCCGCAAGCCCACATCTCCCCTGCCTTGAGAGCACTACACTGGTTAGCCGTTGCCAGAAGATGCACTTTTAAGCTGCTTTGTATCACCCACAAAGCTATACATGGAACAGGACCGCTTTTCATCAGAAATAAAATTACCAAATACATCCAACAAAGAACCCTCCGCTCAAGACTGGCACCCCGCCTTAGAACACCACCATACAAGAAAAAGACTGTAGGTGGTACATCCTTCTCCGTCCAAGCAGCCAAACTATGGAATTCATTACCCCCAACTATAAGAGCCACAGATAACTTTCTTGTTTTCAGGAAACTACTCAAGAGTTGGCTCTTTCCTTCATAACCACCTTCTTCAAACAACTATGAACTGCATATGCCTATGTGGATAATTATTTTTTTCAGATTATATGTATATTTCTATTTATTTATAGTTTCTTTGGAAACTAAAGCAAGGCTGTGCGCTCAGAGATCCCATAGCAGAAAAAGATCTAGAATCCTTCCTGGAGGTGAACTGATGATGTGCTGGAGCGTAATCTGTGTCTGACTGTGACGCGCGGGTTCTATCTTCCTCTCCGGGAGACACAGAGTAGAAGGTTTTTCTCCCTTTATAAAGCACCTGTAAGCTCCGCCCGCTGAGCCACGCCCCACCCACCCTCGAAGTAGGTAAAGGAATTCCCGCCTCTTACCAGGATGATGGACAGCTTTCCAAAACGACCCCACTGCGTTTACCGCCTATTCACGTGGTGCGTTGTTGATGCTCAGAAGCACAAGGGCATCTCCACAAAGACGCACTAGTAACAATAACATTGCCAAAGGCACACAAGGTTGCTGGAGACGTTTACCCCTTGGCCCATCACGTACCCCTAGTGTACAATATAAACGTAGCAGATGCCGCAGTTGAAGCTCAGCTTCTGGAAAGGACAAGCCACCCTAACTCTTGGGCTTGGCAAAGATAAAACACGGGTGTGCGCTCAGAGATCCCATAGCAGAAAAGATCTAGAATCCTTCCTGGAGGTGAACTGATGATGTACTGGAGCGTAATCTGTATCTGACTGAGACGCGCGGGTTCTATCTTCCTCTCCTTGAGACACAGAGTAGAAGGTTCTCCCTTCATAAAGCACATGTAAGCTCCGCCCGCTGAGCCACGCCCCGTCCACCCTCGAAGTAGGTAAAGGAATTCCCGCCTCTTACCAGGATGATGGACAGCTTTCCAAAACGACCCCACTGCATTTACCTCCGATTCCGGTGGTGCGTTGTTGATGCTCAGAAGCACGAGGACATCTCCACAAAGACGCACTAGTAACAATCACATTGCCAAAGGCACACAAGGTTGCTGGAGACGTTTACCCCGTGGCCTATCACGTAACCTTAGTGTACAATATAAACGGGGCGTATAAAACATGCTAGGTAACGCTTACTGACATACTCATAGAAAATACCCCGGTTGGATAGGCCACGATGCTCATTTTATAGAAACTAAACCTCAAAGGAAGCACGTCCAAATATAAACGTAGCAGGTGCCGCAGTTGAAGCTCAGCTTCTGGAAAGGACAAGCCACCCTAACTCTTGGCAAAGTTAAAGCAAGGCTGTGCGCTCAGAGATCCCATAGCAGAAAAAGATCTAGAATCCTTCCTGGAGGTGAACTGATGGTGTACTGGAACGTAGTCGGGGTCTGACTGTGACGCGCGGGTTCTGTCTTCCTCTCCTGGAGACACGGAGTGGAGGTTTCTCCCTTTGTAAAGCACCTGTGGGCTCCGCCCGCTGGGCCGCGCCCGTCCGCCCTCGAGGTGGGTAAAGGAGTTCCCGCCTCTTGCCAGGATGATGGACGGCTTTCCGGGGCGACCCCAGTGCACTTGCCGCCGTTTCCGGTGGCGCGTTGTTGATGCTCGGGGGCATGGGGACATCTCCACGGAGACGCACTGGTAGCAATCGCATTGCCAGGGGAAAACAGGGTTTCTGGAGACGTTTTTACCCCGTGGCCCATCACGTGCCTTTGGTGTACAATATAAACGGGGCGTATAAAACATGCTAGGTAACGCTTACTGACATACTCGTAGAAAATACTCCGGTTGGGTAGGCCACGATGCTCATTTTACAGAAACTAAACCTCAAAGGAAGCATTTACAATCATGATCGTGGCGGGTGCCGCAGTCGGGGCTCAGCTTCTGGAAAGAACAAGCCACCGTAACTCTTGGGCTTGGCAAAGATAAAGCAAGGCTGTGCGCTCAGAGATCCCATAGCAGAAAAAAGATCTAGAATCCTTCCTGGAGGTGAACTGATGATGTACTGGAGCGTAATCTGTATCTGACTGTGACGCGCGGGTTCTATCTTCCTCTCTGGGAAACACAGAGTAGAAGGTTTCTCCCTTCATAAAGCACCTGTAAACTCCGCCCGCTGATCCACGCCCCGTCCACCCTCGAAGTAGGTAAAGGAATTCCCGCCTCTTACCAGGATGATGGACAGCTTTCCAAAACGACCCCACTGCGTTTACCGCCGATTCACGTGGTGCGTTGTTGATGCGCAGAAGCACGAGGACATCACCACAAAGACGCACTAGTAACAATAACATTGCCAAAGGCACACAAGGTTGCTGGAGACGTTTACCCCGTGGTCCATCAGGTACCCTTAGTGTACAATATAAACGGGGCGTATAAAACATGCTAGGTGACGCTTACTGACATACTCGTAGAAAATACTCCGGTTGGGTAGACCACGATGCTCATTTTGCAGAGACTAAACCTCAAAGGAAGCACTTACAATCATGATCGTGGCTGGTGCCGCAGTCGGGGCTCAGCTTCTGGAAAGGACGGGCCACCCTGGCTCTTGGGCTTGGCAGAGATAAAGCACGGCTGTGCGCTCGGAGATCCCATGGCAGAGGGGATCTGGAGTCCTTCCTGGAGGTAAGCTGGTGATGTGCTGGAGCGTGGTCTGTGTCTGACTGTGACGCGCAGTATCGGTCTTCCTCTCCTGGAGACACAGAGTAGAGGGTTCTCCCTTCGTGAAGCACCTGTGGGCTCCGCCCGCTGGGCCACGCCCCGTCCACCCTCGAAGTGGGTAGGGGAGTTCCCGCCTCTTGCCAGGATGGTGGACAGCTTTCCGAAACGACCCCACTGCGTTTGCCGCCGATTCCGGTGGTGCGTTGTTGATGCTCGGGGGCGCGGGGACGTCTCCACAGGGACGTACTGGTGACGGTCGCGTTGCCGAAGGCACACAAGGTTGCTGGAGACGTTTACCCTGTGGCCCATCGCGTAGCCTTAGTGTACAATATAAACGGGGCGTATGGAACATGCTGGGTGGCGCTTACTGACATACTCGTGGAGGGTGCCCGGTTGGGTGGGCCACGATGCTCATTTTGCAGAGGCTGAACCTCAGGGGAAGCACTTCCAAATGTGGACGTGGCGGGTGCCGCAGTTGGGGCTCGACTTCTGGAAAGGACGGGCCACCGTAGCTCTTGGGCTTGGCAAAGATGGGGCAGGACTGTGCGCTCAGAGATCCCATGGCAGAGGGGGATCTGGGATCCTTCCTGGAGGTGAGCTGGTGATGTGCTGGAGCGTGGTCGGGGTCTGACTGTGACGCGCGGGTTCTGTCTTCCTCTCCTAGAGACACAGAGTGGAGGGTTCTCCCTTTGTGAAGCACCTGTGGGGTCCGCCCGCTGGGCCGCGCCCGTCCGCCCTCGGGGTGGGTAATGGAGTTCCCGCCTCTTGCCAGGATGATGGACAGCTTTCCAGGGCGGCCCCAATGCGTTTGCCGCCGATTCCGGTGGTGCGTTGTTGATGCTCGGAGGCGCGGGGACATCTCCACGGGGGCGCACTGGTAGCAATCGCATTGCCGGGGGAAAACAGGGCTTCTGGAGACATTTACCCCGTGGCCAATCACGTACCCTTGGTGTACAATATAAACGGGGCGTGTGGAACATGCTAGGTGGCGCTTGCTGACATACTCGTGGAGGATGCTCCGGTTGGGTGGGCCACGGTGCTCATTTTGCAGAAACTAGACCTCAAAGGAAGCACTTACAATTATAATCGTAGCAGGTGCCGCAGTTGAAGCTCAGCTTCTGGAGGTGAACTGATGATGTACTGGAGCGTAATCTGTATCTGACTGTGACGCGCGGGTTCTATCTTCCTCTCCGGGAGACACAGAGTAGAAGGTTCTCCCTTCATAAAGCACCTGTAAGCTCCGCCCGCTGAGCCACGCCCCGTCCACCCTCGAAGTAGGTAAAGGAATTCCCGCCTCTTACCAGGATGATGGACAGCTTTTCCAAAACGACCCCACTGCGTTTACCGCCGATTCACGTGGTGCATTGTTGATGCGCAGAAGCACGAGGACATCTCCACAAAGACGCACTAGTAACAATAACATTGCCAAAGGCACACAAGGTTGCTGGAGACGTTTACCCCATGGCCCATCACGTACCCCTAGTGTACAATATAAATGCAGCAGATGCCGCAGTTGGGGCTCACCTTTCTGGAGGGGGCAGGCCACCCTGACTCTTGGGCTTGGCAAAGATGGGGCGGGGCTGTGCGCTCAGAGATCCCATGGCAGAGGGGATCTGGAATCCTTCCTGGAGGTGGGCTGGTGATGTACTGGAGCGTAGTCTGTGTCTGACTGAGACGCGCGGGTTCTGTCTTCCTCTGCTGGAGACGCAGAGTGGAAGGTTTCTCCCTTTATAAAGCACCTGTAAGCTCCGCCCGCTGAGCCACACCCCGTCCACCCTCGAAGTAGGTAAAGGAATTCCCGCCTTTTACCAGGATGATGGATGGATGACTAGGTATTTTTTACCCATGATTCTAATTATGTATTGTATGTGCATATGTGTGTGTATTCATGTGTGTGTGTGTATAAATATATATATATATGTGTATGTATATGTTGTTTCTGTGCCTGGCATGTTTGTGGATCATTGCATGGCTCCTACTCATCACTCTTATGTCATGTCTCTATCAAACTATCCTCCATTCTCACTCGGACTCATCCCAAATCCCCTCGACCACTTTCATCTCCTAAATATCTCTGCCTAAGCTCTTCCCTCCACCTCCACATCTAACTCACCAAACCCCACTCTACCTCTGTGACCTCCCACACAACCCTACTAAATTCTCCTGCATTCATCTCACCCTGCTACTATGCTCTCCCTAACCCTTCCACATCCTCTTTCCCCTCCGCTCCCCTTTTATTCATCTCAAGCCTTTTGGATTGAGTAAATGAAGGATAAACTCCCAATTAACACTTCTGGATTTCTTTCCTCCTCCACCCCTCCATTACTCCAGTCAATCTAACTAACAAACTCTCATATCCGCATCTCAAATTAACTCATAATAATACTAAAACTGTACTCCTTATTAAATTATACTAATCCATCACTAATTCTTGTTGGGTACCGGAGTAGCGTGCTACTCATCGAAAAGCGCTTCGATGCCTCGTCAGGGGTAGTAAGCACTTTATAAATACGATTACAATTACAATTACATCGGGTAAGGGAGCCAAGGGCCACGGACAGTCTGCCAAGGAGGGCAAGGCCAGCAAGGAGCAAAAGGCAGGGAGCAGCCGACCTGGCCATGAGGGCCCCACCAGCCCCATTCCGGGGGTATCGAAGGAGAGCCAGGGCCCCAGGACCCCATCACAGGAGGGGCCCGCAACGGAAAGGTCCGAGGCAGACTGAGCGGCAAGTATTGGCCAGGTGTGGTTCACTGGAAACACAAGACAGGCACCGCTGAACAGGGCCCCGCCGTGAGGAGCACCGCTGAACAGGGCCCCGCCGTGAGGAGCACCGCTGAACAGGGCCCCGCCGTGACCAGAACTGCTGAACAGGGCCCCGCCGTGAGGAGCACCGCTGAACAGGGCCCCGCCGTGAGGAGCACCGCTGAACAGGGCCCCGCCGTGAGGAGCACCGTTGAACAGGGCCCCGCCGTGAGAAGCACCGCTGAACAGGGCCCCGCCGTGACCAGAAGCGCTGAACAGGGCCCGCCGTGACCAGAAGCGCTGAACAGGGCCCCGCTGTGACCAGAAGCGCTGAACAGGGCCCCGCCGTGACCAGAAGCGCTGAACAGGGCCCCGCCGTGACCAGAACCGCTAAACAGGGCCCCGCTGTGAGAAGCACCGCTGAACAGGGCCCCGCCGTGACCAGAACCGCTGAACAGGGCCCCGGCGTGAGAAGCACCGCTGAACAGGGCCCCGCCGTGAGAAGCACCGCTGAACAGGGCCCCGCCATGATCAGAACTGCTGAACAGGGCCCGCCGTGATCAGAACTGCTGAACAGGGCCCCGCCGTGAGAAGCACCGCTGAACAGGGCCCCGCCGTGAGAAGCACCGCTGAACAGGGCCCCGCCGTGAGGAGCACCGCTGAACAGGGCCCTTCCTGTCAAGCACCGCTCCGCTGGGCCCTTCATCTCAAGCACCGCTCCACTGGGCCCTTCCTGTCAAGCACCGCTCCGCTGGGCCCTTCATCTCAAGCACCGCTCCGCTGGGCCCTTCCTGTCAAGCACCGCTCCGCTGGGCCCTTCCTGTCAAGCACCGCTCCGCTGGGCCCTTCATCTCAAGCACCGCTCCGCTGGGCCCTTCATCTCAAGCACCGCTCCGCTGGGCCCTTCATCTCAAGCACCGCTCCGCTGGGCCCTTCATCTCAAGCACCGCTCCGCTGAGCCCTTCATCTCAAGCACCGCTCCGCTGGGCACCGCCGTCTCTGCACCGCTCCGCTGGGCCCTTCCTGTCAAGCACCGCTCCGCTGGGCCCTTCATCTCAAGCACCGCTCCGCTGTGCCCTTCATCTCAAGCACCGCTCCGCTGGGCCCTTCCTGTCAAGCACCGCTCCGCTGGGCCCTTCCTGTCAAGCACCGCTCCGCTGGGCCCTTCATCTCAAGCACCGCTCCGCTGGGCCCTTCCTGTCAAGCACCGCTGGCCCATTGGCAGTCCCGGTTCTGTGTCGGGCAGGCCTTCACGACGCACTCTGCCCACCATGCCTCCTCCATGACCTGTGGTCTCTGTAATCCACCTGATGGACTGTGGCTTTGCACTCCCCAGGATGTAACAGTGGGCAATCCACCCACTGTAGAGACTTGTGAGACTGTGGCTTTGCACTCCCCAGGATGCCACAGTGGGCAATCCACCCACTGTAGAGACTTGTGAGACTGTGGCTTTGCACTCCCAGGATGCCACAGTGGGCAATCCTCCCACTGTAGAGACTTGTGAGACTGTGGCTTTGCACTCTCCAGGATGGCACAGTGGGCAATCCTCCCACTGTAGAGACTTGTGAGACTGTGGCTTTGCACTCCCCAGGATGGCACAGTGGGCATGGAGGTCCTTCGTGGATCTGGCGTCGTGGACTCATGTGGCTGAGGTGCCCCCCCTTCCCTTCCCCCTGAGGTGCCTGTCTTTTTATTTTAGTGATGCCCCAGCAGTGTTCTCTCCAATGGACTCGATCTCGTGTGTGGGCTTTGCCCATGTGTTGCTGCACATTGGCCCACGGACATTTGGACTTTGAATGACTGGGCTGGACTTTTGCTACTTGTATGGATAGAGTTCTAGATGTGTATTCATTCTTCATGTATTGCTAAGGTCGCTATACTTTATTGTTGCAATAATATGGTTCTACTTTTACATTCATTGCCTTTTGTCTTTGTTTTTGGGGGTGAGGGAGGGGGTGGGTGTGTGGCGTATGTGTGTGCCCGTAACCTTTCCTCCTCCCCCCTCCCCTGTGTCGTAGGTGCAGTACTCACCGTTGTCGTCTGCGGCGAGGTTCGTGATCCTGGAAGAAGAGCAGGAAGGCAATGGCTGGGAGGATGTGGAGTTCGGGTTCCATGCTGTTCCGATTCCGCGTGGAGTGTGTCGAGGTAAGCGTTTTCCATTGGAGATGTCTGTTTCCGCCGTGTTTTTATCGGCGGGCTCCCGCCCCGGAAAAGGTGGCGGATTGGTGGGTCGTGATAGGGTGGGCGGTACATTGTCTGCCGCATGACTGTTGGCGGTGACCGCCGCGCTGTTTGTTTGTACCGCCGTGGCGGTCGGAGTGTTAAAGCGGCGGCCTGTGTTGGCGGTTCCGCCAGGGTCAGAATTCATATTTTTAGGCCGCCAGCCTGTTGGCGGTTTGGCCGCCGCTTTTACACTGACCGCCAGGGTCAGAATGACCCCCTATATCAATAAACAAAAAACATACTGTAAACCTACACCTAAACAGTAAATGCAAATATCAACAACAAAAATACTCCAGAAAATATCTAACACAGGAAATAACCCCTGCATTAAAACTAAAGAAACATAAAAACAACAACAAGTTCCATAGGGTATAACGGAACTTGTAATACAGCGGATGGGTTATCTGTCACGTTTGTGATGGAGTAATCTCCTATGCCAAACTCGTAATGAGGCTAAAACTAGCATGCAAAAAAATCATGCCAGTCTGCACCCAAGCTATCAAACTAAACTTAGCAGTTAATAAATAGAAATGGTTTCCCAATTCACAAATAGTATAGTAGGCCACAAACATGCACAACAAAATGCTTTCTAGAAAACAATTACCACAGCACAGCATCACCCTGCATGATTGCATACCTACAAAAGAAGACTGCAAAACATCAACAAACCCTGTAAACTTCACAGTAAGTTTAAATATCAATGAAAGCTAACCAAATGAATAAATGCCTAAAAGTATGTTAAAATAACAAATAATTAAAACAGTGCAATATGTTTATCTTTCCAAATAACAGGTGCATCTTCTACAAGAAGAAAAAAATGCTAAATTGAAAAGTAAAGACAGACACTAACTTACTTAAAATGTTAAGAATGCCACCTTGAAAGTTTGTTTTAACCAAAGCACAAAACTGAAATTAAACTATAAAGTTACCCTTTAACAAATTTAAAAACGAAATCAAACACCTTTCTAAATGTAGTATTAACAAATAAACCAACACAACTTACACATATTTCCTCTAAACAGGCTTAAACAATTGAATATTGTGTCAAAAAGAGCGTCAAATACTACAACAATGATCTGCACCTGAAATGAAGAAAACACAACATCCAGATTTTAAGTTAACATGTGAACCTGCAAAGTAAAAATGTTAAAACAAATATACCCTCAAATATTGTTTTTGATTTTTTTTACTCTAAAATAAGTGAATAAATTGTTGGAAACAGCAAAATTCTTCAAATCCTTAAAAGGGAAGCTATTAATAAATTATAGAGGGCACATGTAGAGTAAAGAGAGCACCATGAGTGAGAAAACATTGGAATGCACAAAATGTTACTCAAAGGTATGGCATGGAAGGGCAACCTATCAAAATTAATTACTTAAAGACAGAAATATTTCACAGGACCTAAAAAGGCCAGTACAAGCTCACAGGAACCAATAAGAATAATAGTTAAACGTATTATACCAAACCTTAATGGACAAACTAAAAGGCCAACTCCATGGCATACCACTACACAAAGAAATTATTGCCAAGGCATGTAGAACAGCAAAAAAACAATTATGGCACTTACAAATATAAAGATACAGACATACCCAAACCTGTATTAATCGCCCGTAAAAAGGCATACTTGTAACATATTGCAACCTCAAAATAAAGATAGAAGAATGATCATTTATGCTACCAGTAACTATATACCAACCTTAACACAATGTAACAGATGGATGATGGATGGCAATTTCGTCATGCCCTCCACTATTCATTCAAATATACACAATACATGGTAAATATCATATTACAAACATCCTATTAGTACAGTATATACAATGTCACCTAACAAAGTGCAACGTACAACAAAATGCAAAAAAATATATTACAACAAACAAAGCAACTATAACCCATATAAAATCATAGATTTTGAATAGGCAATGGTTTCTACCATGTTTAAAACCTACCTACACGCCACCCAGGTTTGCTGCTACCAAAGCATAATGATGCAACCTAAAAAATCCACACTGAACAAAGGGTTACACAACTATCTTAGAATCTAAACATGACATACAAAGCTGATAGCTTTAGCATATGTTCTCATAATAGAAGTCACTAAACAATATGATATGCTCAATGAATACCCCTATTACTAACAACATGAAACAAAACTAGCTCCACTAATGGATTATTTGGAGTATATTTTGCATGGTCGCCTACACCAACAAGGCTACAGATGCCAATCTAAGTATCACATTCCATGGAGCAACGTCTCCAGGCCAAAGAACAAAGACAAATACCGTGGACGGGTTGAACAATTCCTTACTAAGAACACTTGGAAGAAGCCACCCTATACTCTACTATTCCTAGAAATACTTAACATAGAACCAAGCAGGGGTGTGGCCAACAAGATGGCAAAGTAGTGGCTTTCTCTTCCAGCTCTGCAAGCTCGTACACTAATCCTGTCTACATCCTACCCTTGTCACACCATTGAACCGCTTAAGCCATTTGTAATCTGTGCCACAGACAAATGCAATAACCAGGGAGCCAGTTGGACCGCTTTGGGGCCTAGCGTTTACTACCCGACAAGATGAGGAGGAGCCCACAAAGAAACAGTGTAGTGCAAAGGAAAGACCCAGCGCAGATGGGCCAGGCCCAAAGGAGATACAGGTACGGAGTGGGGGCCTTGCCTGAAAGACCTGGCAGCCTGGACAGCTCTGTGGAAGGCTGCTCTTTCGAGGAGCGAGTAAATGGAGACAACCAGGAGGGTCTCCCTGATGCCACTCAAGAGAGAATCTCAGATCCCAGGCGGTGCGGGAACACAGACTGAAGTCTGAGACAAAGGACCCTGTCTGAGAGACCGGGCGACCAGAACAGCGCTGCAGGGGTTTGCTCCTTCCTGGAGTGAAAGACTGGAGACACCCGGGAGGGGAGATTTCTTTAATGATGCATAATTGTAATATCTCAATAACCAGACATGGATGAGAGGCGGCATGGGGGAAGTAGAGATCAGACGTGCTAGATGAACTACTCCAGTCGCTCAGAATGAGTACATGAACATGGGGAAATAGAAAGGGAAGAGGAGGTCCGGGCGCCGATGACCAGAGCAAGTGGATCTAGAGGAGCCGGCCCGACATATAACACATTCTACCTGCAAATCAAGAGGGAAAGTGCCATTAAAGACATACAAACATTTTTTTTTTTAAACCAAATTTTATTGATTTTATAAACAATTCAAAACAGTTTACATTGTACTTCCTTCTTCTCCATCTTTCTGTATAACACATTGGATTTATTTATTTGCGCGCTTAAACTGGTAGAGATTCATTTTTGATAAACATTATTCATTTGGTATCATCGAAATCCAACTCCCCCCCTCCCTATTCCCACCCTAACCCCTCGGTCCGGATACTTATTTAATGATAGTACATCTGCAATAGGAAAGTTGGAGACTTTCAATTAACTTAATTGTGTCTCCAGAGGTAGTTTGCATGTGTAGGGGTCTGCTGACTTTGTCCATGTGAGAGCTATGTTTTGTTTTTGAGGGCTGAATGCTCTTGTGTATTTGTATAGGCAACTTGGGCGTGGTTATGGAGTGTTGGGGGAGTGCTGTATGGTTAGTTCGGTTTTTTGTGAATCCATTATTAGTTCCCATTAAAGACATACATACATAACAACCAAATTCCTAGTTGCAGAATGGAACAAGGCCAGAGAGGTTGGATGTGACTCTCTCCCCTCATGGAGAGAACAACACTGGAGTGAGGCCTGGCGCTTGAGAGTGGACCCTTCAGGGCCCTCAGTTCCATGACACTGGAGAGGGGGACACCCCCCGAACATCAACACCAAAGGCATCATACCAGTTGCATACTAACCCAAATCTTTGATCAATGAACCGGGAGGGGCTACGTGAGACACCCAGGAACACGTAAGAATTGCATTCGGGAGTGTACAGACGCGAAAACCAGATAACAACTCCCCCCTCTGGCCAAGATGGCTAAAGATAATGGGGGTCATTATGACCTTGGCGGTCTTTTTGCAAGACCGCCGAGGGACCACCGTGCGGAAGACCGCCTGTGCAGGCGGTTTGCCGCTCGGCGTATTATGACTGTTGGCTGCTCTCCGTCGTTTTTCCGATGGAGAGCCGCCAACAGCCATAGTGACGGGCGGCGGGGAAGTGGAGGTTGCTCCACCTCCACCGCCACGCCAACAGAACACCGCCCAGCGAATCATGTCCTGTGATTCGGCGTGGCGGTGTTCTGTTGGCGGTGTGGTGTCGGCGGAGCTGCCCCCATGGCTCCCGTCCCCTCCCGGAGGATCGACGGACCAGGTAAGTCAATCGTCCATTAGGGGAGGGGGGTGGGGGGGTGTTGGGTGTTGTGTGCGTGCATGGGGGTGTGCGTGTGTGTATGTAGAGGAGGGTGTGAGTGCGTGTATGCTTGCGGGGGTGTTGTGTGTATGGGAAGGAGTGCGTGTATGGCTGTGGGTATGTCTGTATGGATGTGTGCGTGTGTGTTTGAATGTGGGTGTGCATGACTGACTGTGTGTGTGGATGTAGGCATGTATGTCGGGGTATGTGCGTGTGTGTGTTGGTGGTGCCTGCATGCGTGTCAGGTGTGTGTGAGTGATGTTATGTTGGGGGTCGAGGTGGGGAGGGGGGCCCTGCCACCTTTGGGGGGTGGCAGGGGTAGTGGGGGGTGTAGGGGAGGGAGTCGGTTGGGGGTGGGGGGTGGGTGAGACCCCTATCAGTGCCAGGGAAGGAATTCCCTGGCACTGATAGTGCTTACCGCCATGGATTTCATGGCGGTTGAAACTGCTGGAAATCCACGGCGGTAAGTGTAGGGGGCTGGCCTGGCTTGTAGTGGGTACCAAGGGGTACTTACACTCTGTAGCAGGTCCAGTTATCCCTTATTAGTGTAGAAGAGGTGTTTCTAGCAGCTTAGGCTGATAGAAGGTAGCTATAGCAGAGCAGCTTAGGCTGAACTAGGAGACATGCAAAGCTCCTACTATACCACTGGTGTCATATGCACAATATCATAAGAAAACACAATACACAGATATACTAAAAATAAAGGTACTTTATTTTTATGACAATATGCCAAAAGTACCTCAGTGAGTACCCTCAGTATGAAGATGCCAAATATACACAAGATATATGTACACAATACCAAAAATATGCAGTAATAGCAAAAGGAAGTAATGCAAGCAATGTACAGTCACAATAGATTGCAATAGGAGCACATAGGTATAGGGGCAACACAAACCATATACTCCAAAAGTGGAATGCGAACCACTAATGGACCCCAAACCTATGTGAGCTTGTAGAGGGTCGCTGGGACTGTAAGAAAACAGTGAGGGTTAGAAAAGTAGCCCACCCCAAGACCCTGAAAAGTAGGTGTAAAGTGCACCAGCAATGCAACCAAAGTGGATTTCTGGACGAGAGTACCTGTGGAACAAGGGGACCAAGTCCAAGAGTCGCGACAAAGTCGAGATTGGGCAGATGCTCAGGAAATGCCAGCTGAGGGTGCAAAGAAGCTGCCACTGGATGGTAGAAGCTGTGGATTCTGCAAGAACGAAGAGGGCTAGAAACTTCCCCTTTGGAGGATGGATGTCCCACGTCGAGAAGAAGCTTGCAGAGGTGTTCCCACGCAGGAAGACCGCAAACAAGCCTTGCTAGCTGCAAGGGTCGCGGTTAGGGTTTTTGGATGCTGCTGTGGCCCAGGAGGGACCAGGATGTCGCCACTTGGAAGAGGAGACAGAGGGGGCGCCCAGCAAGTCAGGGAGCCCTCACAGGAGCAGTCAGCACCCGCAGAAGTGCCAGAACAGGCACTACGAAGAGGAGTAAACCGGAGCTCGCCCAAAGACAAAAAAGGGAGTCCCACGACGCCGGAGGACAACTCAGGAGGTTGTGCACTGCAGGTTAGAGTGTCAGGGACCCAGGCTTGGCTGTGCACAAAGGAAATCCTGGAAGAGTGCACAGGAGCCGGAGCAGCTGCAAATCACGCGGTACCCAGCAATGCAGTCTAGCGTGGGAGGCAAGGACTTACCTCCACCAAACTTGGACTGAAGAGTCACTGGACTTTGGGAGTCACTTGGACAGAGTTGCTGAGTTCCAGGGACCACGCTCGTCGTGCTGAGAGGGGACCCAGAGGACCGGTGATGCAGTCTTTTGTTGCCTGCAGTTGCAGGGGGAAGATTCAGTCGACTCACGGGAGATTTCTTCAGAGCTCCTAGTGCAGAGAGGAGGCAGGCTACCCCCACAGCATGCACCACCAGGAAAACAGTCGAGAAGGCGGCAGGATCAGCGATACAAGGTTGCAGTAGTCGTCTTTGCTACTTTTTTGCGGTTTTGCAGGCGTCCTGAGCAGTCAGCGGTTGATCCTTTGTCAGAAGGTGAAGAGAGAGATGCAGAGGAACTATGATGAGCTCTTGCATTCGTTATCTAAAGAATTCCCCAAAGCAGAGACCCTAAATAGCCAGAAAAGGAGGTTTGGTTACCTATGAAGGAGGATAGGCTAGCAACACAGGTAAGAGCCTATCAGGAGGAGTCTCTGACGTCACCTGCTGGCACTGGCCACTCAGAGCAGTCCAGTGTGCCAGCAGCACCTCTGTTTCCAAGATGGCAGAGGTCTGGAGCACACTGGAGGAGCTCTGGGCACCTCCCCTGGGAGGTGCAGGTCAGGGGAGTGGTCACTCCCCTTTCCTTTGTCCAGTTTCGCACCAGAGCAGGGCTGGGGGATCCCTGAACCGGTGTAGACTGGCTTATGCAGAGATGGGCACTATCTGTGCCCATCAAAGCATTTCCAGAGGCTGGGGGAGGCTACTCCTCC
This sequence comes from Pleurodeles waltl, assembly GCF_031143425.1. Lineage (NCBI taxonomy): Eukaryota > Metazoa > Chordata > Amphibia > Caudata > Salamandridae > Pleurodeles > Pleurodeles waltl. Next base: position 473,823,297 of record NC_090448.1, read on the forward strand.
CCAGCCCTGACACCTTTTTCCAAAGGGAGAGGGTGTAACACCCTCTCTCTGAGGAAGTCCTTTGTTCTGCCTTCCTGGGCCAAGCCTGGCTGGACCCCAGGAGGGCAGAAACCTGTCTGAGGGGTTGGCAGCAGCAGCAGCTGCAGTGAAACCCCTGGAAAGGTAGTTTGGCAGTACCTGGGTCTGTGCTAGAGACTCGGGGGATCATGGAATTGTCTCCCCAATGCCAGAATGCCATTGGGGTGACAATTCCATGATCTTAGACATGTTACATGGCCTTGTTCGGAGTTACCATTGTGACGCTGTACATAGGTAGTGATCTATGTCCAGTGCACGCGTGTAATGGTGTCCCCGCACTCACAAAGTCCGGAGAATTTGCCCTGAACAATGTGGGGGCACCTTGGCTAGTGCCAGGGTGCCCACACACTAAGTAACTTAGCCCCCAACCTTTACCAGGTAAAGGTTAGACATATAGGTGACTTTTAAGTTACTTAAGTGCAGTGGTAAATGGCTGTGAAATAACGTGGACGTTATTTCACTCAGGCTGCAGGGGCAGGCCTGTGTAAGAATTGTCAGAGCTCCCTATGGGTGGCAAAAGAAATGCTGCAGCCCATAGGGATCTCCTGGAACCCCAATACCCTGGGTACCTCAGTACCATATACTAGGGAATTATAAGGGTGTTCCAGTATGCCAATGTGAATTGGTAAAATTGGTCACTAGCCTGTTAGTGACAATTTGGAAAGCAGAGAGAGCATAACCACTGAGGTTCTGGTTAGCAGAGCCTCAGTGAGACAGTTAGTCATCACACAGGGAACACATACAGGGCACACTTATGAGCACTGGGGCCCTGGCTGGCAGGGTCCCAGTGACACATACACTAAAACAACATGTATACAGTGAAATATGGGGGTAACATGCCAGGCAAGATGGTACTTTCCTACAATAAGCTGGGTCCAAATACCGCCGGCGGTATACTGATGGCTGCCGGGCTGGAGACCCAGGTCTCCAGCCCGGCGGTCGTCTCCGCCCTAGCGGGCGGGACGGAGAACCGGCGGATGACCATGGCGGTAACCGCCATGGTCATAATACACCAAGGTAAGACCGCCAGCCTGTTGGCGGTCTTACTGCCGGTTCTCCGCCATCCGCCAGGGTTGTAATGACCCCCAAAGGCCCACAAGGCGTCAAAACAAGGCAAAATGGACAAATACATGAAGGTGCTTGGCCCCAGACTAGAACAGATGAGAAGCCAGCAAACATACCAGACAACGCAGCACTCATTCAGGCAATAAACACTTCAAGAGACACTCTAGAAGGGAGAATAAGCAAAGTAAAGTCAGAGGTCTCCCTGCTTCATCAAGATCTACGCAACCTGTCAGAGCGGGTAACAAATGCGGGACTTAGATTATCAGAAATAGAAGATACTACTAAAGACCTTACCCGAGAAGTTACTGTACTCCGGACCACCTTCAAAGACATGGCATGGAGGGTAGATGATGCTGAGAATCGAGTAAGAAGAAACAACCTACGCTTTGTGGGCGTTCCGGTTGACTCAGCGGGCCTAAATACCAGGGCATTCCTGGAACAATGGTTGTGAGACATCCTCCCACAGACAAAGTTCTCATCCTGCTTCATTATCGAACAGGCACACAGAGCCCTGAGTACAAACACCCCAGCAGGCACGCCACCACAACCCCTTATTGCCCACTTCCTCAATTACCAAGATCAGGACATGATATTAAGAGAAGAACAGGGAACTGGGAAGGTCGGACATGCCCAGTCAAGAATTATGATCTTCCTGGACTACTCTAAGGAAGTACAAAACAAAGAGTCAAACATTTGACCTAGCCAAACAGAAATTAAAAGCGTTGAACAGATAATACATGCTATTATTACTGGCTAAACTTAAGGTACCTTTTGAAGGCAAGACGATTCTCTTTCAGACTCCGCAAGAAGCATGGGCTTAGTTAGAGGAATGCCCACTCTTGAGCAAAGACCGGAATACCCAGGAGAAACATCAGAGGCCGAAGAAATAGGGGGGGCAGACCCAAAACCTGGGACCCAGGAAGAGGCAGCAATGGGGGAATGGTCAATAAATGGTGAATGAAGACCCCACTCCCACAAAGACAGAAGACCCCAAGAATTGGAGTCACAATTGATATGGGAAGAGAACAAACCTGGAAACGACATAGGAAGAACACCCCAGATGAGACACAGGATAGAGGCACGTCGTATCAATCAGAATATGAACACTCAACAGACTTGGGTGATAATCACCGGCTAATGAAACAAAGAACCAACTTGGAAGAAGACTCACATGGGGCTTCTTGAAAATTGAGAAGTTGCTACCTACGAGACAGGGATATGATGCATACAGACACAGACAAAGAGCTTTGATAAAGATGGGTGAAACATTATCACACGACAAAGCGACGAAGACCAATGAACACATTGACATAGGTATTCCATTATGTCATGGAATGTAAATGGACTTGGAAACAAGATCAAGAGAGGGCTGTTAGCTAATTACATTAGAAGACAAAAGCTGAATGTGGTACTCCTGCAGGAGACACACTTGTGAGGCTCCCACTGCGGTTTCCTGGGAAGGGGAGCATATATAACATTGGCACATGTGGACTTCACTACCAGATTCATAGAGTGGCCATCTTAATTAGGAAACCCCCATTCCACACAGAGAAAATATGGGCCAACCTGAATGGGACATTCAGGACATATGTAGCAGTGAAGTGCCTGTGGGGACAGAGGGTAGTCACTCTCCTCAGTGTTTACGCCCCCTGAGATTGCAAAAAGAACCCCTAGATAAAGTGGCAGGGATACTATTAGAGACAGACTCCTCAGTTCTCAATTTGGGGAGGGGGATTTAACAACGTAAGGGACCCCACTCTCAACTGTTCTAGCCTGAGCAAGGGGCCGCAGAAAGAGACAGCTCTAGCAGGCTCTGTAGACATTATGGGGGTTTCGTACCTTTGGTGCTGGCTACATCCCTCTGATCGCACCTACTCATTCTGTTCAGGAGCCAATAAAGAATTCTCCAGGCTGGACTACCTTTTGGCACCAGCTGGTGAAATACGAAAGTTGGCAAAAGTGGAATACATAGCCAGAGATCTGTCAGACCACTCCCTGCCATATCTGACTTTTGGGGCCCGAATACATATGGGGGAATTAACATGGTGATTAAACGCCTGGGAGTTAAAGAACGACATTGTGGCCAAGTAAATAAGAACAAACACAGAACTATACTTTAAGGAGGATGAAGGCTCAGTGGAATCTGCACTGGTCCTTTGGGAGGACTAGAAAGTAGTGATACTGCACAAAATATTATAGCACATAGAAAGAAGAAAGAAATACAGGAAATAATGAAACAGGAACAGATGCTCTTGAAGCTAGAAGGGGAAAAAGTGATTCAGTCAGATCCTGTAATACTACACAAGGCTGAAATAATCCGCAGGCAATACCAGGCATTAGCACAGCAAGAAGCCAGAGCACTGATCTATCAACACAACACAGTCTATGACACAGGCTACAAAGCGGGACGACTACTGGCATGGCTAGGCAGGAAAGAAGCTGAGGCCAGATGGGTGTCAAGTATAATAGGGTAAGAGGGGGCTACACATACCACATCTCAAGACATTGTGGAAGAATTTGACACAGTACACATTGAAAAGTTCCTAGAAGAGGTAACAGTGCCAACCATAACAGGGTATAAAAGACGGGCCCTGGAAGAGCACACACACATCTCTGAGGCAGCTATAGCCAGGTTAAGAACGGGGAAAACATCAGGACCAAACAGCATACCAGCTGAATTTTACCAAAACAATGCTGGACTCCTGTTCCCACACCTACTTAAAATGTTCTAAGAAGTGAAAGAAGTGGGTATTCTACCATTAGACATTCACAGCGCTATGATAGCAGTGATTCACAAACCAGGTACACCCAAGATACACTACAGCTCCTACCATCCAATATTGCTGATAAATACAGAGACAAAGATATTGGCAAACATACTGATGAGTAGGCTCATACCAGTGATTATTAATCTAATACATATAGACCAATATGTCTTCATGCCAAATTGATCAACCAGGCGTACCTTCGCTGTCTTTACAATTGGCTGGAGGTGTTACACTATAGAAAAAAAAAACACATAATCATGCCCTTAGGTGCTGAGAAGGCATTTGTCACGGTACACTGGCCTTTCCTAAGATAGGTCTTGGTAAAGTTCGGGTTTGGCCCTAAATTCACCGCTTGGATAGATCTCCTATATAAGAACCATATAGCCAGAGTCAGAGTAAACAGTGACCTATCTACCGACTTTCACATCGAGAGAGGAATGAGGCAGGGGTGCCTCTGTCAACCCTACTATTTGCCCTTGTACTGGAACCTCTAGCATGCATAATTAGATCCCATCCACACTTATCAGGCTTCAGGGAGAGATGGGGAGATGGGGAGATGAATGGATTTCGTTATATGCCGATAACATCCTTTTGTATTTCACTAGACCAACAGAGAAAATACCAAAGATATTCCAGATATTTTAAAAATATGGAGCTCATTCGGCTACCCCACCAACTGATATAAGATCAGTCTTTACCCAGCTGGAGGGCACTTTACAGTTCAAAACTGCTCCGGACAACTACGAATCACTAGTCCGTGGAGGGTGCCCTACATGCCCTCTTCTGGAAGTGAGGGCTGCTGTGTCCCAGCAGGAGGTGAGGGATGCTGTGTCCCAGCTGGAGGTGAGGGCTGCTGTGTCCCAGCTGGAGGTGAGGGCTCCTACCCACTGCTGTTGGAGGGGAAACCCTGCCAGCCCCTGCTGGAGGTGAGGGCTCCTTGCCTGCTACTGTTGGAGGGGAAACCCTGCCAGCCTCTGCTGGAGGTGAAGGCTCCTTGCCCACTGCTGTTGGAGGGGGCCTCTTGCCTCTCTTAGTTGGTGGAGTGGGAACCTTCTCTTTCTTGGGTGGTGGAGTGGGATTCTTCCCTCTTTTGGGTGGTGGAGTGAGATCCTTCCCTCTCTTGGGTGGTGGAGTAGGATCCTTTCCTTTCTTGCCTCCACAACTAGGAGGTGCCTCCACTGTCCCCGTGGACTGTTTGGCTGAGGTGCTGGGCTAGGTCATTGTGACCCTGCTCTTACAGGCAGGACGGGGGTGGAGGGGGAGGGAAGAGGTCAAGTTGGGCAAGGAAAAGCTTCTTAGGGACAGTGGGGTGGGATGAGGGATGGGAGTGGAGGTTGAGGGAGTGGTTGTTGAAGGTGTATGTCTGCTAGACTTGGGTGTAGGTGCATGAGCAGTGTGCTGATGTGAGAAGGATGGCTGTTGGGAGTCTGAGGGCGTGCGTTTGTGTCTCTTAGGAGAGGTGCAGACAGGGTGGGAGAGGACACAGGGGACATGTGGATGGATGTTGTGAAGGTGTCTGCAAATGAGATGTGTGTGCTGTTTGGTGTGGTGATAGTGATGGTGGCTGTTGATGCAGTGCATGCAGGTGTGAATGTGACAGTGAGGGTGGAGGAGAAGGAGGAGGAGGAGGAGGAGGGAGAGACAGTGGAAGCAGTGGATGTTGTTGTATGTGCAACTGTCTGTTGTTTGTGTGAGTGCTTGTGGGTGCTTGTGGCCTGATGTGTGCTGCCTGTGTTTGTCTGTGCCACTCTTGTGTGATGTTTTGTGTGCATGCTTGTCTGTGTGTGTGCATGGGATGGGTTGGGGTTGAGGAGATTGGGACTGGGAAGTGGTAGTTGGAGGGGGGACGGTAGGAACATGGACAATGGCTGCCATCAGAGAGGAGGCCACAGCCTGGAACGATCTCTGTTGGGCTGCCAATCCACCGTGAATGCCCTCCAGGAATTAATTGAATTGCTGCATATGGGATGCCAGCCCCTGGATGGCATTCAAGATGGTTGACTGCCCTACCAAGATGGATCTCAGGAGTTCAATAGCCTTCTCACTGATGGCAGCAGGGCTGACTGGGGCAGGGCCTGAGGTGCCTGAGCGAAGGAGATGCCCACCCTCCTGAGTGAGCGGGCATGGGCAACTCGGTTAGGGGCCACTTGGAGGGCGGTGCTGGAATGGGGGTGTTGGCTGTACCTCTAGCTGGGTTGGTCCCAGAGGTGTCCGCAACCACCAGGGAGCTTCCATCGGAGGAGGAATTAGAGTCAGTGTTGTCACCTCCTGACTCCGCAGTGGTGCTCCCCTTACCCTCCGGCCCACTGGTTCCCTCGGTGTTGGTGGACTCTGCCTCCTGGGTCCTGTGGGATGCAGTTCCCCCTGACGCCGGTACCCCTGCTTCTCTGCCACATGATGTCAATGCACACATGGACAGGATGACAGAAGAAAAAAGGGGGGGAGAGAGAAAGGGAGCATTGTGTCAATTACAACACCAACACCACAGATGGCATACACATTACTGTCACACACAGTGATCTGGATTGAGCACCATGCATCGCACTGGCATTCCATTGGCTAGGTACCACAGCAAGATGTGAGGCAACCCCCACCAACTGCACCCCTCCTGGGAATCACTAAGCCCTGTCTGACATGGAATGCCACCTAGCTAGGTTACCAGATTTTGCAATACAACCATTACCCTTGAGCTGGATCATGCTGCAATGTCTGACTTGGCATTAAGGGGCACCCACTATCTGACACCCACCACCAGGATCCCATGCCACATACCAATTATAGTTGTAATGGCCACTGTAATCACCCCCTTGTAGCTGCTGTGATGCCCTCAAGCATCCATCCAGTGCTGGGTAGGCGACCGCCAGTATGCAGGCCATCAGGGGGGTCAGGTTCCGACGGGCAATCCGCACTCGTTGGGAGGCCATCCCCAGCTGGGCCTCCACAGTCTTCTGGGCCCAGCGTCTCAGGTCCTCCCACCTTTTCTTACAGTGGGTGCTTCACCTGCTGTAGACTCCCAGGGTCCACACGTCCTTGGCGATGGCACGCCACAGTCCCTTCTTCTGATGGGCACTGACGTGCAGAGGAAACAGAGACAGGAGACACACATCTCCATGCAACCTTGTCACATGCATTGTGCCCAAGGTGTACTCACCTCTTGGTCTGGAGGCCCATAGAGCTGTCCATACTGGGGTAGGACCCCATCCACCAAGCGCTCCAACTCCCCTCAAGTACAGGCAGGGGCTCTTTACCCAGTCACACGGGCCATGGCAAGATCCAGACACAGGTCACAGCAGCACATGCAGTGTAGGTGTTGTCCTGTGGAAAGTCAGGAATCAAGTGAGGATTTAGATAGAAAATGGTGGTCACGTCCACCGCGGTGTACACCGTCACCGTCGCCGCTGATCCCCATTGGCCACTGTACTCCATAGAGCCCATATTAGCCAATGAGAAATTACACGGCGGTGCAAGACCACCTTCTCCCATGATGCACAACATCGGCAGAGTTACCTCACTTCCACCTGTCTCTAGATACAGGACAGGCGGTCGCCTTTTCATGGTGGTGGAATACATTCAGATAATCCATAACTGCGTCATTGCTACAATTTGCACATACACTGACATTCCCATTGTCCCATCACATCAATGCTCAATGTACACTGAGGAGGTGGTTTCATTGTTCAAATTGTGACACCCTACTCACTCTTGTGTTCCCTTAGACACCTACCACTACGGAGGAATAGGTGGAGGAGACAACCCCATGTACAGACCCCTTGTGCACTTGGCTACACTGGGGTACAGGCACATAATACTGACCTTTAGATTGGACAGAGCCACAATCACAGAGCTGTGTTCTCAATTGGAGCCTGATCTGATATCAGCTATCCGTCATCACACTGGGATTCCCCCTCTAGTGCAGGTTCTATCAGTGCTCCATTTCCTGGCAATTGGTTCTTTCCAAGTGACAGTGGGCTTGGCAGCAGGAATGTCACAGCCAATGTTCTCAATAGTGCTGGCAAGGGTTTTGTCTGCCTTGGTCAAACACATGTGCAGCTACATTGCTTTCCCCCAGGTGGAAGGTTTGGCCACTGTGAAGGCAGGATTCTATGCAATGGGACAAATACCCAATATTATTGGGGTGATTGACGGTGCACATGTTGCGTTTGTACCCTCTGGCAGAATGAATAGGTGTTCAGGAATTGTAAGAGTTTCCACTCACTCAATGTGCAAATGGTGTGCCTGGCGGACCAGTACATCTCCCACATCATTGCCAAGTATCCTGGGTCAGTGCATGACGCCTTCGTCCTGAGGAATAGCAGCATCCCAAATGTGATGGCACAACTACAGAGGCACAGGGTGTGGCTAATTGGTGAGCCTGTCTCCCCACCCAATGTTTGTCAGTGTATGCCTTCTGGTGTTAACCCCATATCATTGTGTAAGGCTAATGTTTGTCCCTTAATACTTGCAGGTGACTATGGCTACCCAAACCTATAGTGGCTCCTGGCCTCTGTGAGGAATGCCAGAACAGGGGCTGAGAACCGTTATAACGTTGCACATGGGCGAACCGGGAGAATTATTGAAAGGACCTTCGGCCTCCTGAAGGGCAGGTTCAGATGCCTCGATCTAACAGGTGGATCCCTCTGCTACTCACCCGAGAAGGACTGCCAGAAAGTAGTGGCATGCTGCATGTAGCACAACCTGGCCCTCAGACAACATGTGCCTTATCTGCAGGAGGAGGAGACTGGAAATGCCCCTGTGGCAGCAGTGGACCCTGAGGACAGTGAGGATGAGGAGGCAGAGGATGAGGATGTGGACAACAGAACATCAGTTATACGTCAATACTTCCAATGACACACAGATGAGACAGTGGAACTGACCATTCCTCTGATTATTGATGTTTTCTGTGTGGCGGTAGCAGGATGGCATTCATTTCCTTTGCATCTCTACTTACTGCCACCTATGGCTTCTCATTTTCCAGATGTTGGTGACATAACAACTGTGTACTAGTGTGATGACTACAGACAGCTACAGGTCATTAATTGTATGCATTTACAGTGTTCAGATCATTTGCACATGATACGACTGTTTCCATAAATGGACATTTTCATCACATAAAACACTGTCACTCAAGTTGTGTTCAAGGGTGTTTATTGTAGTGCACATAATTGACAGAAAAGTGCAATGGAATGGGGTGATGGTTGAGGAAAGTCCAGGATATTGTTCCAGTCTGTTTGTAGCACTGGTCCAGGGTTCAAGGGGCCATAGGAAGGGGAGCAAAGGCAGTTCAAAGTGGACAAGGTGACAGGGTGGGACACAAGGGGGAGATTCAGGAGGGTCTCATTTCCTGGCAGTGGTCTTTCTCTTGGCAAGTGTCTCTGGCTTCTGTCTGGGTCGCAGGGAACGTTTGTTGGGTGGTTCACCTTCTGCAGGTGGAGGGGTGCTGGTGGCCTGTGGGTCCTGTGGCAGGGCCTCCTGCCCACTAGCTGCAGGGGAAGTGGTGGGCTACCACACCAGTGGTAGGAACCCGCTGGTGTGCTGTCCATCCCTCATGATGTTGGCCATATCTGCCAGCACCCCTGCTATGGAGACCACGGTGGTGTTGAGGGCCTGCAAATCCTCCCTGATCTCCTGATGGTGTTCCTCCTGCAGCCGCTTGTTCTCCTGCATGTTGGTAAGGATCTGGCCCATCTTGTCCTGGGATTGTTGTTAAGCCCCTTGGACATTAGTGAATGCCTCCTGGAGAGTCGGTTCCCTGGGCCTGTCCTCCCAGTGTCGCTGTTCCCCTGTGCCTGTGTCCCCTGAACGGTGTGCCCACTGCCACTGACCCCAGGTCCCTGATTGTCTTGGGGGTGAAGTGTGGCCTGGGGTCCCTGTACAGGTGGGCACACTGCTGATTGACGTGTCCTTGGTACAGAGGTGTGGGGACGTTGGGTGGGTGCTGTGGTGTTGGATACTGATGGGGGACTGTGAGTGGGCTGGGGTGGCCGACTGACCAGTGGTCCCTGATGGGCCAGAAAGTTCATTCAGATCCTGAAGTCCAGAGTTACTGGGGGCATCTTCTGTTCGGGGACTGGATAGTCGTGGCACCTCCTCGCCGCTGAGATTGGCTGGGGCACCTGTGGCGATGTAGGTGATGTATTATGCTTCATGTCTGTGACATAATGTACATCCATAGCTTCCCCTCTATTGTTGCTGTTGCCCTGCCACCTTTGTTTGTGTATGGTGATGTATTGTGGGATTGTTAATTTTCCATGCTGTGCATGCTTTGGTTATGGGTGCACATGCAGGGCTGGGAGGGCTGTCCATGCATTGGTATAGCATGCAGGGCTTGGCATTGGGGTTAGTCAGATGTGTATGTGCAGTGTGTGGGATGGAGTGGAGTGATGGGAGTGAGGGTGTGATGGCATGCAGGTATGGGGGATGATAGGTAGTAAATATTGATTCACCAGTTTACAGTCCTCCTGCTACTCCAGTGAGTCCCTCAGGATGCAGTACTGCCAAGACTTGCTCCTCCCATGCTGTCAGCTGTGTGGAGGAGGTGGGGGTCCACCGCCAGTCCTCTGGATGGCGAGCTGGTGCCTTGCTGCTATGGAACGTACCTTTCCCCGTAGGTCGTTCCACCTCTTCCTGATGTCGTCCCTTGTTCATGGATGCTGTCCCACGGCGTTCACCCTGTCCACAAATATCCGCCATAGCTCCATCCTCCTGGCAATGGATATTTGCTGTACCTGTGCTCCAAACAGCTGTGGCTCTACCCTGACTATTTCCTCCACCATGACCCGCAACTCCTAATCAGTGAAATGGGGGTGCCTTAGTGGGGACATGGGTGTTGTGTGATGTGTGTTGTGCAGATAGTGTGGAGTGATGCGGTGGGGTGTGGGATGTGGGGTGCGTGACGGATGGATGGGTGTTTGTGGTGTGTGTGTAGTTGTCTCAGTGGTCTTTGTGTTAGTCTTGTGGCAATTATTGGTGTTCGTAAAGGGTTGTGTGTGATGTGGGTGTGTTTGTTATAGTCCTATGGGTGGGTGGGTGTGGTGTTTGTATCAGTGTCAGGTGTGTGATTTTCGTTTCGCCCAATGTTGTGTTGTTTTGTATTGGGGTGGCCATTCTGAGCCCGCCAGTGGGTACCGCCAATTGTTTACTGCCATTGAATGTCCGCCGTAGTGATTCATGGGTCAAAATGTGGTGGGCGTTATTTTGTTGGTGTAACGGTATGGGTGTTCGTACCAACACTTTACCACTGACCTTTGTGCTGGGGGATTTGTGTATGTGGCAGTATTCTGTCGGTTTGGTGTGTGTGTGTCATAATATGGCGAACGGATATTCGCATGTTGGCAGCCGTCACCGCGGCAGTAAGCGGCATTTACCACCAATGGCATAATGAGGGCCAATATTTTAAATACCTACAACTGAAACATGTGTGACAGGCAGAGAAGATTGAAATAGCAAGTATCCCGGAATGTGCACCCCAAGATGGGAGCCACCCCCCCAGAGTAGATAGCTGAGAAACCAGTCTCATGGACATATAGGACCATTCTTAACGTGATGAAACTGAAAACAATATAGGAAGGCGAAGTAGGGGAACTAGACACCTCAGACTGGGAGATGACCCTAATGCACCCAAATGAAGTGGCAATCAAATCCCGTCTATCACTCATCCAGTTTAAGGTATTACATAGGCTATATTACGATAGGGCGTGCTTACACAAAATGGGGAGGGCAGCCTGCCGTAACTGTCTGAGATGCTGTGACAAAGATGGGTCCTTCCTGCACACTCTATGGTCGTGCCCCAGATACATAATTACTGGACCGGCCTAATAGAAGAGCAAAATGTGATTCTGGGCGAAAGCCTGTCAATGATTTCCAAATGTGTCCTGTTAGGGATACACACGGAGGTAGATATACCCAGACGCAAACTCCTCCTTAGTAATCCGGGTTTAATTGTGTCAAAACGAGATGTAGCTAAACATTGGGGTGCTCCGGAAGTGCCCACCTTCATGGAATGGAGATATGGAATGGACATATATATGGCCACTCAGAAAGTTACCTTTAGGGCAAGGGGATGCCCCAAAAAGTTCCATAAAATATGGGGTCCCTGGTTAAAATACTATGACGTTGTGGGAGTGGAAGAGGATGGACCTATATATTTACATCACTCCTGAGAAATAATGTTAACAAAAATCAAAGAGAAAGAGAGAAAATAAAAAACATAAGATCAACAACATTAACTGCAAACCCACTGGTACGTAAAATGATGGTCCACATATACAGTCCCCCAGAAACTGATACAAAAAGCCCCCCCAAAAAATGCAGAAACCATAAAAAAAAATCAATATGAGTCCATATGTCTAAGGAATAAGTTCAAAATTTGAATAAATAATAACAATTAATACATGTCTAGCAAAAACGATAAATCAAGGGAACGGTACAAAATAATTTTAGTTAATAAATAGCCAACACTTTTTTCTTGAAAAACAAACAAAACTTATCTCGGTTAAAAGTAAAGCCCATTGTCTGATAATAAAAATTTGGAATGGAAAACACTTACAGTAACACATGCAGCCCTATTAAAGTACAAAGCAAAGTACAAAAAAACTTTTAAAACCAATGTTAAACATGCAGAGCATACATATAAAATACAAATAAATATTACATTTCAAAATAAAGTCTCACGCTTTACCGTAAACAAACTAACATATAGTACACTAAAACAGATACACCAAAACAACATCTAATTACAAAGACTAGCCTAAGTTTAAACACCTCCCACCACCTGCTAAACCGTTTGAAAAAGTACTTAAAACAGTCTTACCTGAATCAGAGAGACACGGCACTCGAACGAAACAACTTACGGACCGGCAACAGACTTATCATGGTCCCGAAATTCCGTTCATCTTTCTGACATACTGATCGAATTTGTCGAACCGGCTTGGAATATGGAACTCCTTTTACGCAACTTTACCTTTCAAAACATAAATGAGCCTTGAAAAAGTCAAGAATGACGAAACACGTGTCAGCTGTTTTCTTACCATTCTGGAATCTATCTACAAGCAACCTCATGAATGTATTTCATTGAATCGGGATATTTTGTTCTTCCTGAAACACTATTAAATAATAGAATGTCTCATACTATGATCATGTGATGTGCCATGGTTTTCTCATCATTTACATGAATCAGAGACTAGCAACATGAAACCTTTACCACAAACTCCATGAACATCCCACAATGATGAAGAAAAGCTATAAAATCTAACAAACTGGAAAAAAGGCAAGGCAATTAAAATACAATAAAAGTCTTGTATATTTGTAGCAGGGAGGCTACAGGCAGGAAGAACATCAGCGACACAGAGATAAAGGATTCCCAAAGGCAGTGCCCACTGGGCACAACAGAGAAGACATGTGGGGCGCATATCAGTTCTCAGGCCACGCCCACCATCTGGAGGACAGCCGCTAATAGGGGTTCAGAAAGTAATTTGGGGCAGCGGAGAGTGAGGAAGACGCAACCGAAGCAGAGAAGGAGGAAAACGCGAGAGACGCGGGAAAAGAAGAAGACGAGGGGTCCCTGAAAATGATCCTACAGGAAGGAAAAGGAGAAGGGAGAAGTTTAGAAATCCAAGAGAGAAGCAAGCCTCTGATGCAAAAACAGTGTTCTTTGGGAAAAGATATAAAACTTCGAAAGAAGGCAGCAAAAATAAAACAAGCATTTGCAATGCAATGGGTCTCGCATTTGCTTGACTTAGAGTTATCCATGTTGTAAAGTCCTAACCGGACTTTTCTTGCCACATAAATTGAAATTGAAAAGTAATACAGTTGTACATTGGCAAGCCGATTTAAAGTGCCATGAGCATGAGCATGAAGGAGCACACAAAAGGGAACAGAAGTTCGCTCGCAGTCAAACGTATCGGCAGTTATACAATTATCCATGTAAGAGGGTCAATGTAATGCAAATCACTCGACTACTGCCCAGCATGATAGCGCTGTGTAGGAAATAAAAAGAAAAAGTAGCCCAGAAGCCATGCAGAAAACATGGAGCCTAGTATGTTTTCAGTAGTTGGCCGGTGCGCTTGAAGAGGGCTAAACACCAGAAAAGGCATGACGTATGCATGCCTTTCACAAATGAAATCAAGTGATTTTTAAAAGGCAACCAACGAATCAACTAAACTGACAGGCATGCGGTGGGCGTGGTTAAAAGCCCACAGCGAGATTACAGCAGGCTACAGCGCTTGTGCGCTCGACCTTAAAGACACTAACTTAGACTTACCTCAGTCTGTCTTACCTTGAATATACAAAGCTATACCCCAGGGACATTTCACCTTGACCCCGTCACTATCCTATAGAAATTGATGGTAAAAAACTATTTTTATATTAGTATTCATAAAATATAAACACAGTGAAAGTTTGTGTTTGAAAAATGCTCGCAAATGTTTCATGTATAAACCAATTTTTTCAGTACTTTTTAAATATATTACAATGTTTATAAAAGTAAAGAAAAATGCATTTCCCTTGTATATGGACGTAAAAACACCAAACTTTGCGCTCCAAACAACTGGTCTGGGTTAAGGTGAACTAAAATTCTGATGATTCTGCTGGGGGAGAAGTGGTAATAAAGTCCACACTAGTTTGTAATAAACATGGTGTACAAACAACCAGTTAACAAGGCCATGTGAGGCCAAAACGCATTGGGAGTTCAGCAATGCCATTACGATTGCATAAAGAAAATAAACTAATCTTCCACTGCTTGTTAATAGGAGTGCAGAGTTGGGTATTATTTACTTTATTTATTTTATTTTATCACTAGTGAAATAGCTAGTGGGTCGACTCATCCATTCAACACTTCATCAGAGGTAGTAAGCACTATATAAATACAATTCACTGCTTCTCCTGAACTACTCAACCAAATGAGAACAAAAATCATAATATCACAACGGCTCGAGGTATCATTAAAAAGTATGTGCATTACAACTAAATCATAATTGTAACTGCAATTATTTTTAGGTCCAATTTATTATTTCAACTCCTTACTTAACCATATTGGGGAAAGTGTTAGATTTAGGAATGTCAAATTTATTATTCCTTCTCGAAAAGTAATGATATGAGGGGAAACACTGTTCTTTTTTTAACTCAAATTCTTTTTATTGATTTTTATTTTAACAGCACAATAACAACAGTCCAAGCATACATCAGAGAGGTTGTATGATAGGGAATGTTAGGTTCGCTGTGGTCTTCTCCCGGGAGGTGCAGAGGTGTGATGAATACCTCAAAATGGGAGCATGCTAATCCTTGAATCAGTTGTTCCCACACAATGTTATGCTTGGTCGGGCAGAGTGTCAGTAACGTAGAACAAAAGAAATACAGAACATGCCTCAGCCAGGTCACTAGCAGTAGGCATTCCCATGTGTAAGTGTGGAGAGGGGTGGGGGCTGAAAGTCATAGTTAGGGGAGGGCAGTGGAGCAGTTCAAGTGATGTAGGGTAGGGTTGGTGGATGGAACGTAGGGTATGTCAGCCATGGTTCAGTCAAATAGTTGTGGGGTCTGTAGTCATGTTGGGTTGAAACGTGTATTTGAAGCGCGTAAAGTATTGAAGCAGTGGCCTCCACATGGCTTGGAACTTGTTTTCACTATCTAGAAGACGATGAGAGAGAAGTTCCATAGTCACAATATGCAATAAGCGGGTGAACCATTAGGCGGTGGAGAGAGGTGATTGTATCTTCTATGAGAGAGCTATTAGTTGTCGGGTTGCATGCAGCATACAGTTGGCAAGCCTCCAATTGGTGTGTGTCATGGATTGCAGAGTAGTAGGGCATATGCCTAATATTACTGTGTGATAGCTAGAGGGGAGTGGATATCCCAGTACTGATTTGATGTGGCCCCATATCTCCTTCCAGAAGATGCTAATGATGCTGCATGACCACCACATGTGGCAGAAATAGCCTGGGCCGCTATTACAACACCAGTATTGGGGTGACGTGCCTGAATAGATTTTGGCCAGGTATGTCGGGGACATAGTACCGGTGGGACATCAGCCTTTAAGTTGTCTCTCTAAGAGAGCGGCTACAGTAGGTGTTGGGTATATCCTGCAAAAGGGTATCCCATTGTTTGGCTGTGTTCTCTATGGGTGAGGTGGTTTCCCAAGTGCTCTGGTATGTGTGTTGGCATTGTGGGCAGGACTGTTGTAAAACTCAATATGTGTTGTAGATGAGGCCTTTCATGCCCGCGTAGGTACTAACCAATTTTACAAAGGGAGTGTATGGTCGAATGATGTCTGAGTATATCTGGCGCTGGAGGGCCCTGTGTTGCAATTGACAGTATTGTAGGCGTGCCCTGTCCGTAAGATGAAATTCCTGTTTACATTGATCAAAAGTTTTTATTAGGGGGCCGGTGAAGAGGTCCTGAAGTGTCTGACATTCACAGTCGCACCATTCTGTGAACGTCGAATGTCTGGGGCAAGAGGGCCAGGGGGAAGGCTGGGTTACATGCAATTGGGGTGTTGAGTAACAGGAAAGTGGTAAGGCCCTTCTTGAGGGCCAGAGTGTCCCATATGCCAAGGACTGTTTTAGTGGACATAGAGAGATAGGCACTGTGGGGTAGGGCAGATCTGGGCAGCCATGACAGATCTCTACTGCATGGTCCATGTGGAACCAGTGTTTTTTACTGTCCCTCTCTACCCTTTCCTAAATGTATTTCAGATGGGCGGCACAGTAGTAGTGGAGCAATTCAGGACACGCCAACCCTCCATTCGCTGTTCGTGGGCACCCGTCCTATAGATGAAGGAGTGGATGTCTATCTGGAGCTGTTAAATCACACTTTGTGGGATGGTGGTGGGTAGCATCTGAAAGAGATACAGTGCTCGGGGAGCACATTCATTTTTAGGTCAAGCGTGCAGGCTCTTTCCGACCTGTTGTTATCTATCTGTGGGCTTTTAACCATGCCCATCTCACGCCAATCACTTTCACTCATTTGTGGGCATGCCTTTCCAAAATCCAGTGATTTAATTGGTAAATGCTTCATGTTTGTCCTTCCTTGGGTGGTTTTGTAACAGCCTTGCAGACTGACCCTATTACATGGTTAATTGCACGATTGCAATTATCCTTCTGGTTCGCCCATGGGCCTCATTATAACGTTCTTCTGCCCTTGTCCTGGCATTCCTCACAGGGGTCAGCAGCCATGATAGGTTTAGGTAACCAGAGTCACCTGCAAATAGTGAGGGACAATATTTAGCCACACACTATCCTATATGGCCCACATCATACCCATACACCAACATATACTGGGTGGGAACCAGGGCTCACCTATTAGCCACACCCTGTGCCTCTATAGGTGGCCCATCACATTTGGGATGCTGCTATTCCTTAGGACAAAGGCATCATGCACCGATCCAGGATACTTAGCATTGACGTGGGAGATGTACTGGTCCCCCAAGCACACCATCTGCACATTCATAGAGTGGAAACTCTTACGATTCCTGATCACCTGTTCATTCTGGCGGGGGGGGGGAGACAAATGCAATATGTATTCTATCAATCACCCCAATTATATTGGAGATATGACCCATTGCATAAAACTTGGCCTTCACTGTGGCCAAATCCTCAACCTGGGGAAAACAATGTAGCTGCACATGTGTTTCATCAGGGCAGACAACACTCTTGTCAGCACGTTTGAGAACATTGGTTGTGACATTCCTGCTGCCAAGCCCACTGTCACATGGAAAGAACCAGTTGCCAGGAAATGGAGTACAGATACACTTGCACAAGAGGGGGGATCCCAGTGGGGAGATGGATAGCAGATATCAGGTCAGGCTCCAATTGGGCACACAGCTCTGTGATTGTGGCCCTGCCAAGTCTTTAGGTGAGGATAATGTGCATGTCCTCCAGTGTTGCCAAGTCCACCAGGGGTCTGTACACGGGGTATGTCTCCATCTCCTATTCATCCGCAACTGTAGGAATCTAAGGGACACAAGAGTGAGTATCCGGTCACAAACTGAACAATGGAGCTACAACAGAACTATGCATCCTGTAAACATGTAATGGGTCATTGTGATTTGTCCACTATGTGCTAATATCTCCTGTGACACAGCATTATTCCAGGGCCTGTCCCTCCCCACCTTGAAATGGCGTCTGCCTGTCCTGTGTGGAGGGACAGGTGGAAGTGAGGTAATTCCGCTGACGTTGTGCGCCGTTGCACGCCGTTGCGGGAGGTGGTCGGTAACCGCCGTGCAAATCCTCATTGGCTTGCATTGGGCCATATGAGTTACAGTGGCCAATGGTGATCTACGCCGGCGGTGACGGTATGCATCGCCACGGACATGACCACCATTTTCTATCTGATTCCTCACTTGTTACCTGACCTTCCATAGGAGAGGACCTACATTGCAAGTGCTGCTGTGACCTGTGTCTGGAACCTACCGTGGCCCGTGTGACCAGGGAAAGGGCCCCAACCTTCACTTTGGAGGAGTTGGAGAGACTGGTGGATGGGGTCCTAAACCAGTACGGACTGCTGTATGGACCTCCAGACCACTAGGTGAGTACACTGTGAGCATGATGCATGTGGCATGAATGCATGGAGTTTTGTGTATGAAGGCCTTGTGTTAGGGGGTGGGTGGATGTCCTCTTGGCAGCGTACAGGTTGTGTTCTGGGCCATGTGTGTATAAATGGTGATGTGAAGGGGTATGGTGGGCCACATGTGTAACAAGCAGGACTGTTTGTCTAAATCTATTTTCCTGTGTGTATTGCCTCTGCAGGTCAGTGCCCATCAAATGAAGGGTATATGGCGTGCCATCGCCAAGGAGGTGCAGACCCTGGGGGTCTATGGCAGACAGAGCACCCACTGTCACAAACGGTGGGAGGACCTGAGGCGCTGGGCAAGGAAGACGGCAGAGGCCCAGCCAGGGATGGCCTCCCAACGAGAAAGGGGTGCCCATCGAACCCTGACCCCCCTTGATGGCCCGCAGACTTGAGGTGACCTATCCTGAGCTTGATGGGCGCTTGAGGGCATCACAGCAGCCACAAGGGGGTGAGTACAGTGCCCATCATTACAACTTACACATGGTAGGGTGGTATCCAGTTGGGGGGGTGTGTCAGTGGGTACCCCTAGACCAGGCCTGACCTTGCAGCGTAGGTCCCCTGGTGGCTAGGGTTCAGAAGGGAAAATCTTGCTACCAAGCTCGTAGGCATCCACTATTGGTCAGGGCTGGGTGGTTCCCAGATGTGCTGCATTTGGCGGTGTGTGCCCCTCCCCATGCCTTGGTTGCTAACTATTTCTTTGGTAGTGCAATGCATATTGCGTAGGCCTGTTCTCTGTGTGTGAGGGTGCTGTGTACGCCAACGATGGTGTTGGTGCAGCTATTGACCGAGTGTATCCTTTGTCTCTTTCTCCCCCTTTTTTGTTTTGTCATCCTGTCCTAATGTGCATTAGCATCATCTGGCAGAAGAGCAGAGGCACCGGCGATGGAGGGAGCTACATCCCACAGGACCCAGGAGGCAGAGTCTACTGATGGTGAGGGCACCAATGGGACAGAGGGCGAGGGGAGTAGCACAGCGGAGACTGGAGGGGACAGTTCTGACATAGATACCTCCTCCGATGGAAGCTCCCTGGTGGTGGCGGGCACTTCGGTGACCACCCCAGCTACAGGTACAGCCGCCACCCCCGTACCAGCACCGCCCTCCCAGCAGCCCCTCAGCTAGTTGCCCGTGCCCGCTCACCCAGGAGGGTGGGCATCTCCTTTGCCCCAGGCACCTCAGGCCCTGCCCCAGTTAGCCCTCCTGCCTGCGTGAAGATGCTATTGACCTCCTGAGATCCATCTCTGTAGGGCAGTCAGCCATTGTGAATGCCATTTGGCAGCCCAAATGCAACAATCTATTGCATTTCTGAAGGGCATTCACACTGGATTGGAAGCCCAACAGATATTGATTCAGGCTCTGGCCTTCTCTCTGATGGCAGCCATTGTCTCTACCACTCTCCCTCCAACTTCCACTGCCCATTCCCATTCCCCTCAAACCCAACCTATCCCAAGCACACATACAGATGAGCATGCACACATCTAGTTGCAGACACAACAACATCCACTATTTCCACTATCTCCCCCTCCTCCCCCTCCACCACCTCCCTTGCAGCCATGTCTACACTCACACCTGCATGCACTACATCATCATACGCTACCAGCATCATTACCACACCAAGCAGAACACACACCTCACTGGCAGACACCTCCACAACAGCCATGCACACGTCCCCTGTGTCCTCTCTCACTGTGTCTGTCCCCCCCTCATAAAGTACACCAACGCAAGCACTCAGACACCCAACAGCCATCCACCTCACATCAGTATACAGGCCATGCACGTGCACCCAAAAGCAGCAGACAGACACCTCAAACAACCACTCCCTCATCCTCCACACCCATTCCTTCTCTCTCTTCCCATCCCAATGTCCCTAAAAAACTGTTCCTATCCACCATTGACCTCTTCCCTACCCCTCCCCCGTCCTGCACATATGGGCAGGGTATTACGAACCCAGCCAAGCACCTCAGCTACACAGTCCAGGGGCCCAGTCCTAACCGCACCTACTCGTGGTGGATCCAGGCCACATGTACTAAAGGGGAAGAAGCCTGCACCAGCCAGCCTAAAGGGGAGGGAGACTGCCCCAGCAGGCAAGAAGACAAGGAGCCTGCACCTGCCACCCGAAAGGCCAAGGAGACTGCACCAGCAGGCAGGAGGATCAAGGAGTCTTCCCCAGCAGGCAGGAAGAGCAAGGATCCTGTACCAGCAGGCAGGAAGAGCAAGGAGCTTGCACCTGCAGGCAGGAAGAGCAAGGAGTCTGCACCAGCAGGTAGGAAGAGCAAGGATCCTGGACCAGGAACTGTGACGGAGCCCCCACCACCAACCATTGTTGTGCACCCCTCTGAGGGTGCAGGGGTTGGGCAGGAGCCTCCCCCCACCAGCAGCACCACCACTGTGCATGAGAGACTGTGGCCCATCACTCCCCAGGATCAAGCACAGGGCACGTTGCCCCCTCCAGAACCAGTGGATAAGACACCCACATGAGAGACTGTGGCCTATCAGTCCCCAGGACCAAGCACAGGGCATGTTGCCCCCTCCAGAACCAGTGGTCTTGTTACATCTCCCGGCTGAGGTGCCCCCAATCCCCTGTCCCCCTCAGGTGCCTGTCTATTTACCAACTGATTCCCCTGCAGTGTTCTCTCTGTGTTGAAGCAGGTGACATGTGTGGCTTTGGACTTTTTCTGTAAATATGTATATATCTATTATCTTGCCTAACTTATTATTTCTACTGTGTTGATCTTAATAAAAACACTTGGCAATATCGTTTTGTCCTTGCATTATTCAGCTGAGTTACGGGGTCAAATTGTTTTTTTTTTTGCACATGGTTGTGTGTGTAGTGTGTGTGTGTATAGGGTGTGTGTTGTGCGTGTGTGTGTCACTCTCTTTTTACTCCCCCCCTCCCTGGTGTGCTAGGCGGCTGTACTCACCTTCGTCGTCTTCGCCGGCATTGGTGTTCATGGTGGAGCAGAACGTAGAATATAATTGGAAAAACATGCAGTTCTGGTTCCATGGTGGCGTGGTTCTTCCCTGTGTCTCCAATGGTGAGTCCTTTCACTTCTGAGCTCTGTTTCCGCCAGGCTTTTGATGTAGTTGGTACTATGGTTGGTAATATGGTGGGCAGAACACTGACTTCCGCCTCACTGTAGGCGGCTACCGCTGTGGTGGCTATTGTTTCTACCCTGGCGGTCAGTGTGGTACACTGGCTGTCTTTCGGAGAGCTTTCCACCATAGTCATAATTTGGTGGTAGTTACCGCCAGCCGGTAGTTACTGCCAGCCGGAAACTACCTTGTGTTAGCCAGGCAGCAACTCTGATGGTGGGTTGGTGAAAGTGGTTTTCTATTGGAATTAGTATGGCAGATTTGAATTAGGATGCTAAATGGCATCATTTTCATTTTTGGCTGCAGATAGAGGAAGAAAGTAACTGGAAATGCTTTAGTTATATGCTGAGCCACTGGAATTATGTGGCAGGAAAAGACCAAATTATGAGGCAGGGTTGAGCAATTCATGTGGCAAGAAAAGTTCAGCTATGAATTTACAAAGCCAAGAGCTATAACTCAAGCAAATGTGAGACCCACTGCATTGCAAATGCTTTTTATAACGTTGATGCATCCTAGATGTGGTGGGATCGCCATCTGCATGGGTCTGTTAGGATGTCACAGCGGACCTGGCCCATGTCCAGGACTCCAGGGTGGGGGTGAGGCCTAAATATTTAATTCTGTCTTGTGCCCACTGAAATGGTGCTAGTGTTTTAAGTTGCGGTAAGTCCTGAGTGATGATAGTGAGGCTGAGCGCAATAGACTTGGACATATTGATCTTAAAACCTGAGACGTCTGCGTAGATTTGCAAAATGTTAACCAGGGCAGGTGCAAGTCTAGCCAGGGTGAGTAATAAATCATCGGCAAATCGGTTAATCTTATGTTTCTGTCCCCCAAATAAAATCCCAGTCACCTCAGGGGAGCAACAAATAAGAATTGCAAGTGGCCCGTTGGCCAGCATGAACAGAATAGGGGACAATGGGCATCCCTGTCTTGTGCCCCGGACGATGGGGAATACTGAGGATTGTTGCCCATTTTGCTGTATCGTTGTGGTAGGAGCTTTGTATGGTGTCATGATCCTAGAAGTTAGGCGGTTGCAGCCCATCTTTATGAAGGACTGTCTGGAGGAATGGCCAGCTTACCCTATTGAATGCCTTCTCTACATCCAATGAGATGAGGCATGCCGGATTATGATGACAGTGGACTTTTTCAACCAGGTGTGCTACTCAACGAACATTGTCCACACCTTGTTGACCATGTACAAAGCCCACTTGATCTGGCTGTAGGAGGCCTGGGAGATACTTGTC
This sequence comes from Pleurodeles waltl, assembly GCF_031143425.1. Lineage (NCBI taxonomy): Eukaryota > Metazoa > Chordata > Amphibia > Caudata > Salamandridae > Pleurodeles > Pleurodeles waltl. Next base: position 473,846,101 of record NC_090448.1, read on the forward strand.
TAATCTTGTAGCTATTATTTTAGTGAACAGTTTGGCATCAGTATTGAGTAGGGGGATAGGGCAGTATGAGGTGCAGCAAGTTGGATCCTTGTCTGTGTAAGTATAAGAGTAATCTCTTCTGCCGTCATAGAAGCCACGAGTCCTGTCTCGCTTGTAAAGGAGTTAAAGAGGTCAAGAAGGAGGGAAACAGGCAGTAGAAGCTGACAGGCAGCCCATATGGACCTGGGGTTTTCTCCAACGGTAAGGCCTTAGCTGCTGCCCAAAGTTCTTCTTGAGTGATGGGACCTCGAAGGAGGTCTGAGTGAGTTCCCAACAGTACGTCCCAGTCACAAGATTGCAGGAAGGTATCAATCTGCTCATGTAAAGCATTGTTGCTTTGGTAAGGTGACTGATAGTAGTCACTGAAAAGTTTAGCAATATGTGCTCATGCTCGCTCTTGATGGATTCACTGAGCCAAGAGTGTGCATACCTTATTGTCCACCTCATAATATTTCTGCTGTAGGTCCAACAAGGCCCGCTCCTCTCTATTAGTTATTAGGGCATGCAGCTGGTCCTGTAGCAAGGCAAGTTGGCGCATATTGCGACAGGAAGGGCCTCTTTGTTGCAGTGTTCTAGTTCTTTGAGCTTCTGATGAGGTTATTCTCCACCAAACGGTCTTCGCTACTCCTGGGTATAGTTATTGAGGTGATAATGATGCTTATATATGCTTTGAACCCATCCAATAATATGTGTGTAAACGTCGGGAGTGGTATTATTAGCAAAGTAGTTGGTTATGCCCTGGTGGATAGTAGTGACATTGACGGGGTTGTGGAGCAGTGGCGGGGCATACACCAGCACAGGGGTGCTTCAAGAGCATTGAAAGAGTCGTCCCAAAGGAGTTCAACATGGGCGTGATCCGATAGGGAGATGTCTGATATGTCCACTAAGGATATGGTATGCAGACAGGAGTGTGTAACTAATGTAGTGTTAATGCCCGAATAGGAGTGTACGTGGGATTAAAAGGTGTCATTTTTCTCATCAGGGTGGGTGTACTGCCATGCATCTATGAGGCCTAGGTCTGTAATGTCCCGCTTGAGTTGAGTGGACATGGCACCCACCCCCTGATATGTCTCTGAGGTCCCAGACGAGGTTGAAATCACCTGCCACAATCAGGTTTCCCCTCTCTCCTTGTAATTGCTCCTGCAGGGTCTTACAGAGGTATGAGTCTTGTGCTGTATTAGGGGTGTAGATGTTGGCCCCTCGCTGAATGTGTACTTTAAGGAAATGGCCCTACTTGTCTCTAAATACTTTGGGCATAAAGGGACAAAAGCTTGATTTGTATAGAATTCCTACCTCCAGTGTTTTGGTATCTGTGAAAGCTCAGAAGAGCTTTGGGTAGCACGGATGTTAAATTCTATGAGTGTCTCCCCTTAAGAGGTGTTTTTTCTGTAAGGTGATTACGTCGGGTCGTGTTGCAATATCTTTCTCCATACCTGTTGACGCTTGTTAGGAGAATTGAGACCTCTTACAATAAGGGATATGAGTTTCATATGTGTAGGGACCGTAATTTCATATTTCTGGGTATCAAGTGGTGTCTGGGGGGTAGCGCAGCGTTGTAGGGACCTGATAAAGAGTTGGCAGAGTGTTCCCTGTTCCCAGAGGCCCTTGTTCCCTGTTTCCAGGGGCCCTCCCTCCCCATACCCTTGGGGTTGCATAGGGTATGCTGAAAAGATATGCAGAGGTGGCCCACCATGGAAACCGAGGGAAGGGATGGCTGTGCTCGATGGGGGTGGGGGGAATGCGCTCCAGCAATGAGAGGTGGCAGGAAACCTAAGTAAAAAGGCAGTATGACCTGTAAATAAAAAGGCGAAAGTAACAAAATCATATTAAAGGGGCCCACCTGCCCAGTCAAAAGGTTTGCAGGCCGCAAAGATCGGTTTTGGGTGTACAGATCTTCCAAGAGAAGTCACTCTTTCAAGGTGCAAGCCATGTGGGGTGTGGGTGACACTAAAGTTCAGAATCAGATCATTCCAAGCCCCCACGGATCAAGCACAGCATCCAGTGCAGAAGTGGTGATCCTCCTCACCCCCTGGCATAGTAGCTCCCTGGTCAGCGAAGTTAGATGGCTGTTTATTCAGGAGAGCATGGGGTGGAGGAAGAGGGGGGTGAATCCGCACTCATAGTTTTGAGGTGCTGAATGACATCACGTTTAGCCTCGCAGGAGATTTCTTCCATTTGGCGTTTGGGAGTTCGGCAAGGCTTTACTGTAGACCACTCAGGTCGGACCTTAGTCTTTGTTGTACGACCTGAAATGGAAGGGTTGTTAAAAGGCTGTACTTTTAATTTTCAAAATTAACTACTCTCACAAAATAATAATAAGTATAGCACCCAAAATTTCCATTACAGAATTACATTTTAATTATTTATAAAAAGTAAACCACCCAAAATAAAAAAATGATTAAAAATATCAATTTTTCATATAACTTTCAAATGAATACATATAATAATTTTTTATGAAAAAACCTACATTTCAAAAAGTATTTTAAAAATGTAACATTTTTCCAAATTATAAATTAGAATTAAATTAAATAACAAATCCCTATAAAGAAGTACACAATTACAAGAGCATTTTTCATTAAAAGCAATAAATGTATTGAAATTACTTAGATCCAATGATTGTAAATACAAAATAAACAGAATTACTAATTAGAAATTTAAAAACATCACAATATCAAAACAAATGTAAAAAAAAAAACATATCTATAAAAAAATATATTTTCCTTAATTAAAAAACAAAAAACGTTAATTTTTTGAAACATCTTATTGTAAACATAAGAAACCTAAAAAAATCAAATTACTCCTCATCCTATTCTTATATAAAACCAACATCCTGCTCCCAAAATTATTATACCAAAAATACAAACATTTTAAAACAAATAAAGGGGGTCATTCCGACCCTGGCGGTTGACTACCGCCAGGGTCGGGGACCGCGGATGCACCGCCAACAGGCTGGCGGTGCATCCATGGGCATTCTGACCGCGGCGGTACAGCCGCGGTCAGAAACGGGAAACCGGCGGTGTCCCGCCGGTTTCCCGCTGCCCTAGGGAATCCTCCATGGCGGCGCTGCAGGCAGCGCCGCCATGGGGATTCCGACCCCCTTACCCCCAGCCTTGTTCTGGCGGTTTTGACCGCCAGAACCTGGCTGGCTGTAACGGGTGTCGTGGGGCCCCCTAACAGGGCCCCACCAAGATTTTCAGTGTCTGACAAGCAGACACTGAAAATCACGACGGGTGCAACTGCACCCGTCGCACCCCTTCCACTCCGCCGGCTCCATTCGGAGCCGGCATCCTCATGGAAGGGGGTTTCCGGCTGGGCTGGCGGGCGGCCTTCTGGCGGTCGCCCGCCAGCCCAGCGGGAAACTCAGAATTACCGCGGCGGTCTTTTGACCGCGCAGCGGTATTCTGACGGCGGGACTTTGGCGGGTGGCTCCGCCGCCCACCAAAGTCAGAATGACCCCCAAAATGTTTTAGAAATGAAAAATACAACAATATACATTACAGGTATATAACACAATGGGGGGTCATTACAACATTGGTGGTAAAAGCCGCTTACCGTCGTGCAGAAGACCGCCAACACACTGCCGTGGAATTCCGCCACAGCTATTATGACCCACAGCTCGGAATCCGCCAAAATCTAGACACCCACACAAGTCCGTGATAAACTGGCGATAACAAAACCTCCACAGTCACGCCAACAGGAATACGATCACACTATCACGACCCACGAATCCTCGCGGCGGTCTTTCAACCGCGGTATTCCATTGGCGGTACACACCGCCACGCTCAAAATACACACACATTTACAAAACACTACCACATCGGACAATACAAACACCTGATACACATACACACACCACTCCCACACATCCAATACAACATAAAACACACACCCACATCACCCACAAACCCCTACGACCAAACGTTTTGACGAAGGCCAGAGAGACAGCACAGCAAAGACAACACCAGCATACAGAGGTACTCAACATCCTCACTCACACAACATCCACGCACCTCACACAACACACCTCTAAATATCACCCCACACATCACAACACACAACACCCCACACATCACCCACACCACCCCATGGCACTGCAAAGACACCCAGGTTTTCTGAGGAGGAGCTCAGGGTCATGGTGGAGGAAATTATTCGGGTAGAGCCACAGCTATTCGGATCATAGGTGCAGCACACCACCATAGCTAGGAAGATGGAGCTATGGCGCAGAATCGTGGACAGGGTCAACGCAGTGGGACAGCACCCAAGAACACGGGATGACATCAGGAAGAGGTGGAACGACCTACGGGGGAAGGTGCGTTCCATGGTTTCAAGACACCAGATTGCGGTTCAGAGGACTGGCGGTGGACCCCCACCTCCTCCACCAGAACTAACAACATGGGAGGAGCAGGTCTTGGCTATACTGCATCCTGAGGGCCTCGCAGGAGTAGCTGGAGGAATGGACTCTGGTAAGTCAAACCTTTAACTACCATATCCCCCACCCTACCTGCATGCTAACACATACCCCCACCCTCACCCTCACCCTCACCCCATCACTCCAACTCCTCACACATGTCCCACTATCACAAACCACACATCCCAAACCCAAGCCCTGCATGCAACACCAAAGCATGGACACCCATCACCAAAGAATGTCTACTGCACATACCCATACACCCCCCTAAACCATTATCACACAAGGTCCCACACAGGAATGCAAGCACTGGGGTACAGTACAGGGTCACCCACCCATTGCACACCATGGCACACACAGATGCAATAATCATGCCTTTACACCCCTGCAGGACCCCTACCCAACGTCACCGGACAGGAGGGTCCAGACATGTCCACTCCACCCACAGAAGAGGCCCACAGTGATGACAGCAGCTCTGTCCAACTGGATCTAGATGACCAGCCCGGCCCACCTGGGACCTCGGGACAGTCGGTTCCCTTCACACTGGCACAGGCCACTACAGAGCATTCCCCCCTCTGGAAACACCAGCACAGCACCCACCCAGCGGGCCCATACCTCTGTCCCCAGGACAGGTCAAGCAGCAGTGTGTCCACCACTACAGGGAACCCAGGCTAACCCACCACCCCAAGAACAGCAGGGACCTGGGGGCAGTGGTAGTAGGCACACGGTTCAGGGGACAGAGGCCCAGGAAAACAGGGGAACTGGGAGGTCTGCTGTGTGACAGGGAGAGGACAGGCCCAGGGAACCCACTCTCCATGAGGCCCTCTCCAACATCATGGGAGCGTACCATCATTCCCAGGAGACGATGGCAACGGTACTGGCCAAGTTTCAGGAGACCCAGCGGCTGCAGGAGGAACAGTATTTGGGGTTCAGGGAGAAACTCAAATCTATCAATTCCACCATGGGCACCATTGTAGGGGTGCTGAAGGAACTCGTCAACACCAGGAAGGACACTGTGGCACAACAAGGGCCCCCTGACACTAGTCTGGACAATGAACTGCCCACCACCTCCGCAGGCGCTAGTGGACAGGAGGCACCACCACAGGACCACAACACCCCACCCCTTGCAGATGGAGAACCACCCTGCAAGCGGTCCCTGAGATCCAGGACAAAGACAGAGAACAATGCCAAGACCCCCGCCAAGAAATTAGACCACCCTGATTGTCATCCTTCTGTCCCACTTTGTCACCCTGTCCATACTTAAACTGCCCTAGCTCCACTTCCCATGCCCCTTTGGACAATGCACCTGTGAGACTAATAGACTGGACTCTGCTATGGACATTCCTCCACCATCACCCCTGACCATTTTACAACCCCATCTACTATTTTGCACTTAAATAAACACCCTTAAATCACAAAACTATCTGGAGTCAGTCTGTGCTTTCACAAATGTGTATTTGCAATAACTGTGGAAAAATGCTATATCCAATGTAATGTCAACATACCTATGTCACACAGCTTTAGTCCATGAGGAAACAAAGCAGATGTCACACAGTGGGACCCACATCTGTGAAATTGGAAGGGAAAGTGACAACTCAGGGTCCATACACTGGGTGAAAATGACAGACAGATGAGAGGTAGAAGAATTAAATCAGATGTAGCAGGCAGTGTTGTCTTCTTACCTGTGTCTACCTGGAAGTATTGCTGGATCACCGTGTTCCTGTTGTCTATGTCCTCTTCTTCTGCTTCCTCGTCTTCACTGTCCACTGGCTCCACAGCTGCCACAACACCTTTATCTGGACCACCCTCCTGCAGAAAAGGCACCTGCCCTTGCAAACCCAAGTTGTAGAGCATACGGCAGGCCAAGATGATCTGGCACACCTTCTTTGGTGAGTAGTATAGGGAACCACCAGTCATATGGAGGCACCGGAACCTGGCCTTCAGGAGGCCGAAGGTCCTCTCTATAATCCTCCTAGTTCGCCCATGTGCCTCATTGTGGCGTTTGTCTGCCCTTGTCCTGGGATTCCTCACTGGGGTAAGTAGCCATGACAGGTTGGGGTGGCCAGAGTCACCTGCAAATGGAGAGGGACAACTGTTAGACACACAGTAACTCTTAGGGACATCCCCAGACACCTAGTCACACTGTATTGGGTCCATGTCCTCACCTAATAGCCACACATGGTGCCTCTGGAGTTGGCCCATCACATAAGGGATGCTGCTATTCAGCAGAATCTAAGCGTCATGCACCTAGCCAGGAAACTTACCATTTACATTGGAGAGGTACTGGTCGGCCAAACACACCATCTGCACATTCATAGAATGGTAACTCTTCCGGTTTCTGTACACCTGTTCACTCCTGCGGGGGGGACCAAGGCCACATGTGTCCCATCAATGGCATCTATGATGTTGGGGATATGTCCCAGGGCATAGAAGTCACCTTTCACTGTAGGCAAATCCTCCACCTGAGGGAACACGATGTATCTGCACATGTGTTTCAGCAGGGCAGACAACACTCTGGACAACACGTTGGAGAACATAGGCTGGGACATCCCTGATGCAATGGCCACTGTTGTTTGAAAAGACCCACTTGCTAGGAAATGGAGTACTGACAGGACCTGCACTAAAGGGGGGATTCCTGTGGGATGGCGGATAGCTGACATCAGGTCTGGCTCCAACTGGGCACACAGTTCCAGGATTGTGGTACGATCAAGTCTGTATGTGACAATTACATGTCGCTCCTCCATTGTCGACAGGTCCACCAGCGGTCTGTACACCGGTGGATGCCGCCATATCCTCACCTGCCCCAGCGGACGTGTTCTATGGAGGAGAACAGCGAGCAGAGAGTCAACCAAGACTGAGGTACGTGAACACAACTTTATAGCAAAATGTTTGAAAATCGATATATGGCTGTATTAGTGTTTAAGCAAGGCCTAGATATGTGTGACGCAGTCAAAATTAATGCCATGTGCCCCCCTGAAATGGCGGCTGCCTGACCTGTAATGTGGGACAAGGGGATATGAGGTAACTGAGCTGGCGTTGTACACCGTCATGGTAGGCGGTCGAAGACCGCGGCGCAATCCTGCATTGGTTAACATTGGACCCTATGGGTCCCAGGAGCCAATGACGATGTACGCCGGCGGTGACGGTACGCACCGCTGCTGACGTCACTGCCATTTTCTCTCTGTTCAATCACTTGATACCTGATCTTCAACAGGAGAGGACCTACACTGCAAGTGCTGCTTTGACCTTAGTCTGGAAGAGACAATGGCTTGTATGTCTGGGGAAAGAGCCCCTGCCTTCAGCACGGAGGAGTTGGAGAAACTAGTGGATGGGGTCCTCCCCCAGTACACGCTACTCTACGGTCCTCCAGGCAAACAGGTAAGTACACGCATGCCGAATGCACAATGCCTGTGTGGAGTGGTGTTGATGAAAGATGGGGGGGAGAATGAGGAGTGCATGATACGACGGTGAGTGCATGTACGTCATGGCAAGGGTAGGGATGCGGGCCAATGACTGTGACGGTGCGGACGGTTATATCTTCTCCTTTTCCCTTGTACTATTCCTGTAGGTCAGCGCCCACAAGAAGAAGGATCTTTGGCATGCCATCGCCAAGGAAGTCCGGACCCCGGGGGTCCACTACAGACGGAGCACCCACTGCCGTAAGAGATGGGAGGACATTCGCCGCTGGAGCAAGAAGACGCCGGAGGCCCAGCTGGGAATGGCCACCCAACTTGGGAGGGGTGCCCGTCGCACCATGACCCCCCTGATGTACCGGATCCTGGCAGTGTTGTATCCGGAATTGGATGGGAGCTTGAGGGCATCACAGCAGCCACAAGGGGGTGAGTACACTCTCATTCTGCTGATTCAGCGTGCATTGTAGGTGTCTGGGTGGGAGAGGTGGGCTGTGGGATCGCCTAGGCCAGGGCGAGTTTAGTAGGCAAGGTCCCTTCTTAAGGCAGGCTCTGTGGCACCCCACCCCACCTGTGCTCAGAGCGAACTACACCTAGTCAGGCTCCTGTGACTTCCATGTGTGCAGCAATCGGGCATAGGCCTTGTAATCCATGTCCCTGTGATTAATTAGGGAACTCAAAGTGCACGGCGTAGTGCAGGGGGCTTCTGTGTCTAAAGTGTCCACCAACGGTAGCGGTATTGGATGCATTAAACATGTCTTTCTTCTGTCTCCCCCCCCCTTTTTGTGGTCTCCCTGTTCTTATGTGCATTAGCATCATCAGGCGGAGGAGCAGTGCCACCGGAGTAGGAGGGAGCTGCATCCCACATGGCCCTGGAGGGCGACACAACGGAGTCAGAAGCCACAAGTGGGACGGAGGGCGAGGGGAGCTCCACGGCAGGGACAGAAGCTGAGACCAGTGACACGGACTCCTCCTCTGATGGGAGCTCCCTTGCGTGGCGGGCCCCTCTGTGCCCACTGCATCTACAGGTACAGCCGCCACCCCCCCCTACCAGCACCGCCCTCCCGGCAGCCCCTCAGCGTGTGCCTCGTGGCCACTCACCCAGGAGGGTGGGCATCTCCTTCGCCCCAGGCACCTCAGCCTCTGCCCCAGTCAGGCCTGCTGCCCTCAGTGAGGAGGCCATTGACCTCCTCAGGTCCCTCACTGTTGAGCAGTCTACCATTTTGAATGCCATCCGGGGTGTAGAGAGGCAGTTGCAACAGACCAATGTATACCTGGAGGGCATTCATTCTGGTCAGGCAGCCCAAGAGCGAGCTTTTCAGACTCTGGCCTCAGCACTGATGGCAGCCATTGTCCCTGTCTCTAGCCTCCCCCCTCCAACTTCCTCCACCCAGACCCAATTCCTGTACCTCAGCCTATCCCAAGCACACCATCAGACCAGCATGCACACACATCAACACACAAGGGAAGCTCAGGCAAACATAAGCACCACACATCCCACAGGCACTCATGCAAGCATCATAAACATGCAGACATACCAACATCCACTGCCTCCACTGTGTCCCCCTCCTCATCTCCCTCCTCCGTCCCAGTCTCGTCTCCACTCACACCTGCATGCACTACATCTTCATCCACTGCCTCCATCACCATCACACCCACCACCATACCCCGCTCACGTGCAGTCACAACCACCACTACCATTCACACATCCCCTGTGTCCTCTCCCAGTGTGTCTGTGAGCCCACCTCCCAATGTACACAAACGCAGCCACACACCCACCTAACAGCCATCCACCTCACGACAGCCTCCAGCCTATGCACCTTCACCCAAAGTCAGCAAACGTACACCTCCTACAACAACTACCTCTTCCTCTACTCCCAAACCCCCTCCATCTACCCGTCCCAGTGTGTCCAAAAAACTTTTCCTGTCCAACCTTGACCTCTTCCCCTCACCTCCCCCACCCCTTCAGTCTCCTAGGCCCCGCCTTTCAAGGTCCCAACCCAGCACCTCAGCCACAACATCTACGGGAACAGTGGTGCCAGTAGTAACCGGCTTCTGGAGTGCGCCAAACAGCAGGGCAGCCAGTGTGCCAAGGAGCCAGACCACGGACAGTCCCCCACCTCAAAAGCACAAAAAGTTGGCCAGTGCCCGGTGGGAGAGAGGCAAAACATCACCCACCAAAGACTCTCCCAGGGGTACAGTTGGGAGTGGGAAGACAGCTGCGCCACCATCCAAGGTGGGGAAGGGGCAAAGAAAAACAGGCAAGTCGGCGAAAACCTGCACGGTGGACAAGACCGCCACCAGCACCGCTGCCAAGGACACCACCGCCACAAGCACCGCTGAACAGGACACCGCCGCCACAAGCACCGCTGCCAAGGACACCGCCGCCACAAGCACCGCTGAACAGGACACCGCCGCTACAAGCACCGCTGCCAAGGACACCGCTGTCACAAGCACCGCTGCCAAGGACACCGCCGCCACAAGCACTGCTGAACAGGACACCGCCGCCAGCAGCACCGCTGCCAAGGACACTGCCGCCACAAGCACCGCTGAACAGGACACCGCTGCCACCAGCACTGCAGGCCAATGAGCCCCAAAGCTTCCGACGCTACTGAGGCCGCCACGAGCAGGATGAAGCACTCTGGGCACAAGGCCCCCTCCAGAACCAGTGGAGAAAGACATCCACTACCTCTGTCCTTGGCAGGATGAAGCACTCTGGGCACAAGGCCCCCTCCAGAACCAGTGGAGATTAACATCCACTACCTCTGTCCTTGGCAGGATGAAGCACTCTGGGCACAAAGTCCCCCCCAGAACCAGTGGAGAAAGACATCCACTACCTCTGTCCTTGACAGGATGAAGCACTCTGGGCACAAGGCCCCCTCCAGAACCAGTGGAGATTAACATCTACTACCTCTGTCCTTGGCAGGATGAAGCACTCTGGGTACAAGGCCCCCTCCAGAACCAGTGGAGATTAACATCCACTACCTCTGCCTTGACTGTGGCTTTGCACTCCACAGGATACAGCAGTGGGCAACCCACCCACTGGAAATACTTGTGAGACTGTGGCTTTGCACTCCCCAGGATACAGCAGTGGGCATGGAGCCCCCTCATGGATCTGGCGTCGTGCACTCATCCGGCTGAGGTGCCCCCCCTTCCCTTCCCCCTGAGGTGCCTGTTGTATTTCTATCTGATGCCCCAGCAGTGTTCTCTCCGTTTTGATCGGGTATTGGGTGTGGGCCTCACCTATGCATTTTGGGGCCAGTGGTCCACAGACTATGATGGTGGAATACCTTGGACTTGTATTCTTGGTGTACATATTTGTTTATAGTGTAAAGATGTATATATAGATTACAAACATTCAACTAATTTCCTTTTGTCCTTGCATTCTTCCGGGGGGGTTGTAAATGTAATGTATCTACATGTACTTGTGTGTGTGTTGTAGTGGGTGAGGGTGGGGGTGGGAGTGTTGCGTATTGCGTGTGTGTGTCACTCTTTTTTCACTCCCCTGTGTCGTAGGTGCAGTACTCACTGTGGTCTTCGCCGCCGTCTTTGTTGTTCCTGGTAGAGGAGCAGGAAGATAAAGGCTGGGAGAATCTGGAGTTCGATGGCGTCCTAATTCCTCGTGGGGTGTGTAGAGGTGAGCGTTTTCCCTTCCAAGTCCTGTTTCCGCTGTGTTTTTGTTCGCGGTGAATCCACCCCGGAAAAGGTGGCGGATTGGCCTGTTGTAATATGGTGGCCGGAACCTTGTCTTCCGCCTGTCTGTTGGCAGTTACCGCCGCGGTGTTTGTTTGTACCACCTTGGAGGTCGGAGTGTTAAAGTGGCTGTCTATGTTGCTGGTTTCCACCACCGTCGTGATTCCATTTTTTTTACCGCCGGCCTGTTGGTGGTTTTACCGCCGCTTTAACACCGACCGCCAGGGTTGTAATGACCCCTAATATTTTAACAACAATATTAAAAAATACCAATAAAAAATCAATAATCTTACTTTCGTTATCCTAACCCCTATATTTTTGGCATCACATTTAGGACACAATGGAGCATATTTAAAAAAGTGGCCCTGCACTGTGTGCAGTACCACTTTTCTTGCACCCTTTATCGCCCCCGTACCGCCACCACATGTGCGCATATTTAAAATACAGCACACCATTGCGCAAGGTAGGGGGCAATAGCATAATTTTTCATGATGCTATTGATGTACTCTGCAGGAGTAGCGCTAAAATATTAGCCAACTCCTGCAGAGTATATAGGGGCCCATCTTAAATAATGGAAGATCCCTTTTAATGACTGCTCTGTGCAGGTGTTAAAAGTGCAGTAAAAAATGATGCAAGGAAATCTGTTAGATTTCCTTGCATCATTTTTTCAACCCCCTAATCGGGGAACGTCCCCTTTGCATACATTATGCCTGGCACAGGCATAATGTAGCGCAAAGGGTTACAAATTGGTGCAATGCATGCATTGTGCCACTTTGTAAATATGACATGAGGATTTTGGCCTTGTTGGCCCACATTAACGTAAAAATAATCATGTTAATGTGGTGCTAGGGGCTAATAAATATGCCCCAATATTTGTGTGTCACAATGTTTTTCCATGCAATTTTGTTGGAATACCCTGGAGCATAGCTCTCTCACCATTGTTTTTGATTGATAGGTTGTATAATAAGGACCACCAATGCCGCAGTGGCGGTCGGACCACTGCAGTTGTGGCGGTCAGACTGTCACATCATGAGGTTGGTGGGCATACCCGCCAACCTACCGCTGTCCCAGGTTGATGGCGGTGCAGGTTGCAATCAGCTAGGCAGCACCGCCCTGCTGATGACAACCTTGTTCTTCACCACCCTTTTCATGGCGGTTCAACCACCATGAAAAGGCTGGCGGAGAACTAATGGAGGGGCCCCTGCCAAGCACCCTTGAAATGTGTACTGTCTGCTGTTGCTCTCTGCGTGCAGCAGCATTGCCGCTGGCTCTATTACGAGAAAATGCTGATGCACCTTTCCCACTGGACTGACGGGATGTGATTTCCACCTGTCATCCCAGTGGGAAAGTTGTAATAGGGCCAGCAGAGAGGCGACCAGTATGGCGCTGCCACCCTGTCAGGGGTTTTGGTGGACAGGTGTTCCTGTCTGCCAAACTCCTAATCAGCCCGTTTGTCCTGTAGCACTTCATGGGAACAAGGAGCTATTGTCCTTCTTTTCTGCCCCTTTGTTTTCTTTCTTTCGATTGTCCAGATTCATGCCTATTCTTTTCTTTCTTCCTGTTGTTCGTGATCCCCACTCCATAATTTTCTGAATACTTTCTTCACTGTAGAAACTTTCCTGTCTGTCATAACATTGCTCCAGAACCCCACATTTTTCTAGATGTTAGGGCTGAAAGAGTGTCTTCCCACTGTGTTTCCATATTCCATGCTTCACACATTCCTGAGTGAATCAGTAGGATGTAAGACCTGGTTAAGCCATGAAGCCATTTCTGCACTATTACACTCTTCCTTTTTCTCTAGGTCTGTTTTTCTCTGTCTGTCTCTCTGTCACTCAGTGGAACCACAAGAATTCAGAGTTCTTCTGCAACTTATGCAGCCTAGCTTCTTTTTTTCCCACTTCTCCCATGCACACATTCAAATGCAGCAGGATTAAAACCCAAAGAGCACCTATGTTTGATTGCTGTATGCTTTGCAGCACTCAAATCCCAGCTAACGTAAACTATACTTTGCTATTGTGGTCAACTTTAAAAAAAAAAAAAAAAAAATAGGATGTTCCACAACCATAGAAGTAAGCAGCACTTTAGCGCAATGGCCTAGGGTATTCCACTGCAGCCGGCACCACCCACAGCTCCTGCGGCTACAGCTGAATAGAAATTGCAGCATTACCTTCTAACCACCATACTTAAACAAGTGTAACACTTTGCACTATTGCAAGTCACCAAAGTTTAGTTGTATAGGGATGGCCTTGAAGTGTGAGTTTTACCATTTATTAATACAGTGCATTGCTAAACATGTATGCTTTACTCAAAAAATAGAGTGAAAGCACCACCACGTGGTGTAATCTCATAACTAAGTGCCAATGTTTATAGATAAGTGGAAATGCACAGCACTGGCAAGCACCGGCATAAATTAAGCACTCGAAGTAGGACTACTATTCAGCATTACTCGAAGGGCACACAAGGACTTCTTCAAAAGTGCTCCTAACATAGAAAACATAGCAACCAAGGCACAGATTGGCATTAAGTGCAGCATTTAATACAGCATTGTTGTGTTAACCAAACTGCATTATAGTAGGGTCTGTTAATTCTGCAATGGAACACATTAAAACATTCCTTGCTCTGTGTTAGTCGACCTTCTCTAAAAAACAGTACAAATATGAAAAGTACTGAAATATCTCTCTAGTTAATGAGCATTCCAGAGACAAAGGACCCACGATGCACGGTGGCTGAGCCCACAACTACTGTGGCCCAGATTTATACTTGATTTGCGCTGAATCAGTTTCATTTTGTTTACGCTAATTCAGTGAAAACCTAACTCCAAATTTATACTTTGGTGCTAGACCCGTCTAGCACCAAAGTTTTGGAGTTAAAGTCATTTTTTGCTAGCGGGAAACTACCTTGCATCAATGAGATGCAAGGTAGGCATTCCCGGGCAAAAAATGACTCTAAGGCCCAGGCGCCTTATTTAGCCTCCTGTGCAAAAATGGTGCACGGGAGGGAGGTGGGCCTAAATAATGGTACCAAGCTTGCTTAGTGCTATTATTTAACACATGGGTCAGGGCAGGCGTTAGGGGGCCTGTGGACCTATTTCCATGGTGGAACACCATGGAATAAGCCCACAAGTGCCCTCCCCGAGCCTCAAGGACACCCCCACCCACACCAGATGGACAGCAGAGGATGGGGGACCCCATCCCAGGTAAGTATAGGTAAGTACAGGTAAGTATTTTTTTAAGTGCCTTTGGGGGCCCTGAAATGGCCCCCCCTACATGGCACTGGGTGGAATGGCCATGCCCAGGTGACCCTTGTCCCCTGTGCTTGCCATTGGGGTGGTTGGCATGACTTCTGTCTTTTCTAAGACAGGAGTCATGTGGTATGGTGGATTTTGCGTCTAGAAATGACGCTAGGCTGGTTAGAGTCATCTATTTTACTCTAGCCAGCCTAATGTCATTTTTTGGTTCAAAACACCATTCTCCCATACCGTCACCCCCACCAGGCTAACGACAATTTCCATGACATTAGCCCACCCTTTGTGCCGGATTGTGCCATTCCATAAATAAGAAGGCCGGCTGGCGTCTTGGAATGGCGCTAGCCTGCGGTAAACTTTTTCAAGCAAAACTGCGTTTGCGTGAAAAAGTATAAATATGGGCCTTAGTTCAGTGGTGTTCCTCTCTGCCCCTCCCTCTCAATTCCCCTCTTGCAAGTGCTTTTGGGGCTGTGAATAACCTGACTGCTAGAGCTCCTCTATCTCTGGGACTCAGCTTGCTTGGCTGCCTGCTCCCCAAGAACTCTGTTTGCTGCATACTTTGTCTCTATATAGAAGCTCAACTACAGACACGTGGATCTGCAGAGCTTTGACAGAGGTTGATACATGTAACATATTTCTTAACTTATGAAGCGTTTCCACTATTTATCCTTAAACAAATTCTTGCTAGACATGTTCAAAACTCCCTTAAGATTATTACTTCAACCAATGTTCGTGCGCCAAATGAAAAACATAACATAATTTGATATAAAACAAAACATTGCATATTTATTAGGATTTTCCTCATGCTTCTCAATTTTAATATATAATTAATAATAAGTAATATATAGTTACCACGGATACCCCAAATTATTGACTCCCAGGTAAAAGGCTACAAATTCTGCTGTTGGATTTATTGCAAAAGTATTCAGTTTGCCCATGCCATGCTCCCATTTTATCAACTACATTCAGGTTCTGGGACATTAAAATTGACTTTTCTGTACAATTTATTGACAAAAAGAAAAACACAGGGCATGATTCAGAATGATAAAGATACACTTGCACAGCTACTACTGCACCTAGAGGTAACTCTCCACTTTTATTTGCTATCCCTCATTTCCGAGTGGAGATTTACACCTGCCTGTAGAGGTACATATCTCCACCTCCCTCCCATAACACAATTTACAAGTGTAAGTGTTGGAGTGTAGTTTTATAATCAAAATTAACATGAAATGTTTACGAATTAATGCATAATGATGCTGCATAGAAAATGTATTAATGTGCTTTTACTAACTGTATGCTTGAAATGTGCCCATGGGGAGTGGCCACCAATGTATACGATAATAAAGGAAACTGACTAATAATGAAATAATAATGTACTAATGTATGATTTTGTATTAGTATTAAGAGTTATATTTTAAGGTTTTGCTAATTAATCGCTTGGCCTTAGTTAGCATGAGTCGGGGCCTAGCTGCCTGGTTTCATATTAAATGTGTTTTTCTAACGTGCAATGTGCTGACTTGCTGAAGGGCATGTAGCCGTACTTTTCCAGAAGCTATAAGATGTGTGTAACCATAGTAAATTCTTTTTCATGAGACCCGACTTGCTCAAGGAGACATTCTTGCCGAATGCAACAGTGTAAACTTGCATCAGGTACAAGGTCGCCTGAACTGGTATAGACAATGGAACTACTGATTGGGACTGTGAGAGGACTGCGAGAACATGAAATTGTACCTGACATTCTACCCGTTGGAGACGTCAATTACAGAAGCCAATAAACTACGTGAGAACTGTTCTAAGGTGACAATCTTAATGAGGCGACAAGTAAACCATTGGATGGAGATAATGGTGCACCCAAAACTTGCCCAATTGGAAATTAGGGGACTGTACAACAAGATCGATATAATTCTTGGACTCAAGGAGAAATCAGCCATTACGTGCCTTTGCTATTGCCTAGACACTTTGTCACTCTGTCTTAAAGACTTTGCGGTTTAATTCTTCGTACCATCCTTACTTTTGTTCTGCTCGATTCATACTTTTCCTCCTTATGAGGGAAGTGTCCCTTTAATGCCCGTCTTGCTGAACTTTGCTGTGTTTCCTGGCTGATGGCGAATCAACTGATGTCCTGAGGACGAAGACTGACTCTGTATGCTGACTCATTACGGAGGGTAACTATATGATGATGAAATTGTAATTGTCTGTTTGCCTTATCTTTTAAGGTACCAACTGCTTTCCTTTTGATAGAGACCATAGTTAGATGTTTTCTAAATTTGTGTTGCTAAATAGTTTTGCATGAAGCCCAACATGCCAATGCTAATCTGAGGTTAGTTAAGGAGTTCACCAAACGGATGCAAATAGACAAATGACTGAATCTATGCTTTGTTGAATAATGCGCTATTGAAACTCTGCTAAGATTAACCCATGTTGACGTCGTGCTTTGTTCTAATGTTTATGATTTTTGCATTGATGAAGTCTTATTCGAGTTGCTATATTATTACTGTGTTGATGTGTTTTCAGGTATTGAGACTAACAAACTTACTCATAGAGGTGTAATCAATAGGGAATAAATATCATAAATCATACTAAATCCGTGTGGTTATTCGCGACTGAAAGGTCATGGTGGTTTTCGATTCTTATCAATGTCACTATCTGAGTTGAATCGATTTGTTAATGAAAATATTGTTAGCAATTTAGGAATTAATGGCCATACGACAGAGGCAACGAAAATTCGAGCAGAGAATGAGGAAAGCAGGAAAAACCTTAGCAGAAGCTAGATGGGATAGTGAGACCGTGATATGGAGAAGGGAAACAACAGACGGAGTTAGGATGTTTCCGGCAATAACTCAAGAGACCGAAACACAGGGAAGAAAGGCCACTTGTAAAACAGACAAGGGCTCTAGCAAGCAGAAGGAGACTCAGAAGTCTTGGGCAGATGCAGATGATTCGGATGATGATGAGTTTCTAAATCAGTTGTTACATGATCGACCGCCACCATATGCCATAAATGACAATAGACCGAGAACTAGTACAGGTCCTGTAAGTTCGTCACAGAATCAGGGGATCACGAATACAGTACAGACAAATAATACTACCACATCAGCTCCTATACAGAATGGTGCTAGTGTATCCACTGCACCTGAGACGCAGATACGGTTGCAACCACCACCAGTTCAGAGGCTCTACCCTGATGTCCCAGTATTAGAGACGACTACGAGTTTGATGGTGCGCCTGATCCAGTATACACAAGATCAAAATTAATGCAGATTGAGCCAACTCCACAATTGCTGCCCCAGCCGCAGTAACAAGTGGTTCTGAATTACACCTCGGCCACAGGACCACAGTCAGTTACGGCACCTGGAATGAAGCTAATGCCCCACCAGGATTGGGAAATGGACAGGCACCAGCTGCTATATCTTTGCCAATTACCGTTGGTCCGCCAGTACCGCTATATGCGCAGGCAAAACCTAGTGTGTGTGATGAAGGAGTAATGACTCAAGAGGTGATAAGAGGAGGGTTCACGGGAAGTTCCCAAGGGACGACACCGGGAGAATAGACAGTTGAGAGATCTAGATCTTTGCTGGACTTCAGTCCGATTGGAGTTCCTTTAGAGACCATGAGACAAGCAGGTTTGGGTCTATTGACTCCACAGGTATTGGGTGCAAATACGTCACAACCACCGATGGTGGAGGCTGGAAATATTTTGTTGCAAGGGTTGATGGCACAACAACTGAATGAATGGTTAGATAAGCTTAGCACTCCGCAGACTACTCCTGCGACAGCAGAGCGGTCAGAGAGAGAGGAATCCCTGAATTTTGTGAGGTTGGGTGTGGAAGCAGCGGAGCTAGTTGAAGGGACTTTGGGAGTGAACAGATTAGAATCATACACTGAAGCAGAATTAAGATATCTGTGCCCGAAAATAACCAAAGAAGTGAGTAAGGTGCATCCGAGGTTAGCGAACGTGGCAGACAAATACGGCATAGACTTAGACAATACTAAGCATCTGAAGAGGAGTTATAGGTTAGACTTCGAGCCTAAAGATTTTGATCACATGAGATCTACTGGAATGAAGGCACACCTTAAAGAGATACTGCAGAGTGCTCAAGTTTGGGGAGCATTAGAGAAGTGGGAAGGCAGATGGACAAAGACGAGAGATAAGAGGAAAAGTGACTGCCTGGAACCGCAGCAGGCGAAAGGTGTGCCAGACACGGGAACAATAAAGATGTTACCAATGTGAGAAACAGCTGGAGGGGTCCTAGTTCATGTAGCGTGGTCTAGAGGTGACATTTTGTCATTCACAAATGATTATCCCAGGTTGAGGGAAAAGCCGATAGAATGGTATCAGCAGACAGACAGGTTTGTGAAGCTTGTGAAATGTCTTTGGGAAGACTTGAATACATTGTTTGAGATTATAGTTCCAGCTGATTTGTGGCTTGAGTGCAAGAGGAGTGTGGATTGGCCGACAGCAGAACCGCCAAGGGACAGGACTACAGGAGCACCGTCTCCTGAGGTGATGAAGTACTACTATAAGGTGATTGAGTTTTTGAAGCAGAAAGTGTCACCGAAGGTTACTGATTGGCAGAAAATTGATTGAACGGCACAAGAAGGCGAAGAGTCAATACATGCTTACTATGAGAGGTTGTTGAAAGCATTCAAGCATTACAGTGGTACTGAGGTCATAGAGCCGAAAGACATGAATCACCTTGTGTTCAGGTTTGTTGAAGGATTGAGGCCAGAGATTAGCCAGATGATTAAGAATCATCTGATCTGTTGGCAAACGAAACCGATTGATGAGGTGTTGCAGTAGGCGAAATATTGTAGCGATGAGATTGAATTGAAGCAAAGAAAGCTGAAAGAGAAGGTGATGGTGATGCAAATTAAGGCAGCTCAAGCAGGGATGCAGGGAAACGGAGTGCAGCAGATGGTACAGCAACCGCAAGGGAACAGGATGTTTCAGACGCAACCGAGGGGCCGAGGAGCTTTTGTGAACCGTGACCCAGACTTGTATACTGTTGTGGTTCAGAATGATGTGCAAGGGATGAAGAAGATGTCACCATGCTATGCGTGCGGGGGCGTGGGACACTGGAAGCGGGAATGTCCGATGATGGTGCAGGATGGTGTTGTTCAACAAAGCTATGATGTCAGTGCATTTCAAAATGTGAGGGGTCCAAGAATGAGGGGTCCAAATCCGAACTTCTAGAATAACATGGTTCAGATGCAGGGTCTCCAGCCCATGCAACAAATGCAAATACCATGTGTCCAACCAGCGCAGGTGCAGCAAGTGCAGCAGCAGATTCCCTTGGTACCTAAACAGCAAATGCAGTTGCCTTTAGCTCCGATGAGACAGCAACAGGTGATGCTTCCTCAACAGGTCACAGGTCAAACAATGAGTCAAAATAACACAGAACAACGGTTCCCATTGCGTGGTGAGAATGGAATAAACGATGAATGTTCAGATAGTGAGGAGTGCAGGCTTGCAGCGTCCCTAGAAGGAGATCAGAGGGGACCTTATGTTCAGGGAAAGGTGATGGGTCACAAGGTTTTGTTCCTGGTTGGCACAGGAGCTACGTGCTCTACAGTCAGAAGTGCACAGGTTCCGAAATTACCACTTTTGGGGAGTACCATAAAGGTGGTAGGAGTAGCAAATCAGCTCTTGACAAATCCGATTACAGATCCGGTCCAATTTGAGATTGGTATCTTCCAGGGATTACACAGGTTTGTAAGTCTGTGATTCAAGTCCCGTATCCCTACTGGGAAGAGACTTGGGGCCAGATGTAGCACAATCCGTTTTTGCGACTTGCAAATTGCGAGTCTGAGCGACTCGCAATTTGCAAGTCGCAAAAACGGATGCAGGATGGTGTCTCAGTCACCTTCTGCGACTCGCTATGGGGTCGCAAAGACCCACCTCATCAATATTCATGAGGTGGGTCGCATTTTGCGACCCCATAGCGAGTCCCTGCACTCACAGGGATGGTGGCCTGCTGTAGTCAGCAGACCTGCATGTCTGTGACTGCTTTTTAAATAAAGCAGTTTTTTTTTCATTTTGCAGCCCGTTTTCCTTAAAGGAAAACGAGTTGCAAAATGAAAAAAAATCCGAAACCATTTGATTTCGTTTTTTTCAGAGTAGGCAGTGGTCCATAGGACCACTGCCTGCTCTGAAAAAATATTTATGTCGACATTCACAAAGGGGAAGGGCTCCCATGGGGACCCCTTCCCTTTTGTGAAAGTCTTACCACCAGTGTGACACTGGTGGTAACTGCGAGTTGGTTTGCGACCGCATTCGCGGTCACAAAGCAACTCTGAATTGCGATGCGAGTCGCAAATAGGAAGGGAACACCCCTTCCTATTTGCGAGTCGCATTCCTAAATTGCGAGTCGGTACCGACTCGCAATTTGGGAATGAGCATCGCGTGAGGCCGTTTGCATGGCGCAAACTGCATTTTTCTCAGTTTGCGCCATGCAAACGGCGTACTACATCTGGCCCTTGCTGTGTAAGACGAGGTGTTCAATCACTTATTCCAATGAGGGAATTGAGGTGCAGAAAACAGTGATGATGAAGGAGATGATGGTCAGATCTCAGAACCAGAGACGGAGACTACGGATGAGGAATACCCTTTGATAAGCTTCTTCCCGATGTTCACAGTGACCGATTTGCCAACAGAATTACAGGGAACAGTGACAGAGAAGGTGTGGTACTTGACAGGAAAGGAAGTGGGACTGATCAAAGGTGTAGAGCCACTCAAAGTAGAAGTTGACGCCAAATGCAGTGTTTCCACAGGTACCGCAGTACCACATGGCACAAGATGTCCTTATATAGGTGACACAGATAATCGCAGACTTTGTGAAGCTAGGGGTCCTAAAAGAACTGTTAAGCAGTCCATGTAATTCACCAATCCTGGGTCTGAGGAAGCCTTGTGGGGAAAACCGAATTGTCCACGATCTGAGAAAAATTAATGAGATAGTGGTGAAGTGTTGCCCTATAGTGCCAAATCCAGCCGTAATCATGTTTCAGGTTCCCTTTGAGGCAGAGTGGTTCACAGTCGTGGAGTTGTCTCAAGCATTCTTTTCGGTGCCTCTTCATGAGGATAGACAATTTCTCTTCAGTTTCAAATTCTTGGGCAAGGTTTACAGTTGGTGTCGAATTCCTCAAGGGTTCTCAGAATCGCCTTCCATCTTCAATCAGATATTGAAGAAGGATTTGGAATCACTGGAACTGCCTTTTAATTCGACTCTAGTGCAGTACATTGATGACTTGTTGATTGCTTCCAAAACAAAAGATGACTGCAGGTATGATACAATTGCCTTACTGAATCGCTTGGGAAAGAACGGACATAAAGGGGGTCATTCCGACCCCGGCGGTCAAGGACCGCCGGGGCCGGGGATGCGGGAGCACCGCCAACAGGCTGGCGGTGCCCCGCAGGGCATTCTGACCGCGGCGGTTTGGCCGCAGTCAGACAAGGAAAACCGGCGGTCTCCCGCCGGTTTTCCGCTGCCCTGGGAATCCCCCATGGCGGCGCAGCTTGCTGCGCCGCCATGGGGGATTCCGACCCCCTCACCGCCATCCTGTTCCTGCCGGCTCCGACCGTCAGGAACAGGATGGCGGTGATGGGTGTCGTGGGGCACCTAGGGGCCCCTGCAGTGCCCATGCCAATGGCATGGGCACTGCAGGGGCCCCCGTAAGAGCGCCCCACTTTGTATTTCAGTGTCTGCTTTGCAGACACTGAAATACGCGGCGGGTGCCACTGCACCCGTCGCACCTACCCACTCCGCTGGCTCCATTCGGAGCCGGCTTCCTCGTGGGGAGGGGTTTCCCGCTGGGCTGGCGGGCGGCCTTCTGGCGGTCGCCCGCCAGCCCAGCGGGAAAGCCAGAATGGCCTCCGCGGTCTTTCGACCGCAGAGCGGCCATATGGCGGATCCCTCCAGGCGGGCGGCTCCCGCCGCCCGCGGGGGTCAGAAGGACCCACAAAGTGTCCCCAAAGAAGCTGCAGTACTGTCAGAAAGAGGTGAAGTACTTAGGTCATCTAATTGACAAAGGGTCAAGGAGAATCTCTAAAGAAAGAGTGACAGCCATACTGCAGATGAATCCCCCAACATCCAAGAGAGACGTTAGGATGTTTTTGGGAATGGTGGGCTACTGTCGCCAGTGGATTCCAAACTTCTCAATTATCTCTAAGCCTTTGGTGAGGTTGACCGTCAAGGAGGTTAAGGATGGCCCGGATACCCTAACTCTGTCCGAGAAAGAGATGAGGGCGTTCATTGAGCTGAGGGAATGTATGTGCAGGGCTCCAGCTTTAGGTATGCCTGACTACACAAAGCCTTTTGTCCTGTTTTGTCATGAACGTGATGCTTGTTCTTTGTCTGTCCTTACACAGGTCCATGGAGGTGCAAACCGCCCAGTAGCATATTTTTCTGCTACTTTGGACCCAGTTGCAGCAGCCTTACCGGGTTGTCTGCGTGCAGTTGCAGCAGTTGGTCAAAGCCTTACTCAGTGTGAAGCTATAGTGATGGGACATCCCTTAACAGTAATGGCCCCACACTCAGTTGAGATACTGCTTACCCGAACCAAGACCCAGCACATGACAAATACTATATTGACCAAGTATGAGACAATTATACTGGGGTCACCAAATGTGTCACTCAAACGCTGTACTGTGTTAAACCCAGCAACTTTGCTTCCCAATGAAAATACAGATGTTGATGATGCTGAGGAAGTAGAACATGATTGTCTTGAGGTAACAGAACTGTGCACCAAACCGAGACCTGACATTAAAGATACTCAATTGGAGGAAAATAATTACATTATCTTTGTTGATGGTTCATGCCTGAGGGTCTCAGTAGGAGTACTGAGAGCCAGATATGCTGTGTGTACAATCACCGGTATCCTGGAAGCATCTTCGCTCGAGAGTGTATTCTGCTCAAGTGGCTGAATTGGTTGCTCTTACTAAGGCATGTCATGCCACTGACAAAATAAAAGTCACTATCTATACTGACAGCAGATATGCATTTGGAATTGTCCATGATTTTGGACAGCTATGGTCACAGAGGAGTTTCATGACCTCTTCTGGTTCTCCAGTGAAAAATGGCGAAAGAATTAAGGAATTGTTGCAAGTGATTCAGTTACCTCTTGAAATTGCTGTGGTGAAATGCAGCGCTCATGTGAAATCACAAGACTTTGGGGGTCATTCTGACCTTGGCGGTCCATGACCGCCATGGCGGAGGGCGGCGGAAGCACCGCCAACAGGCTGGCGGTGCTTCCTGGGCGATTCTGACCGCGGCGGTAAATCCGCGGTCAGAAAAGGGTTTCCCGCTGGCCCAGGGAATCCGCCATGGCGGCGCTGCTTGCAGCACCGTCATGGGGATTCCGAGCGCCTTCCCGCCAGCCTGTTTCTGGCGGTGTCCACCGCCGGAACCAGGATGGCGGGAACGGCTGCCATGGGGCCCCTGGGCATGGGCAGTGCAGGGGCCCCCTAACAGGGCCCCACAAAGATTTTCACTGTCTGCTGTGCAGACAGTGAAAATCGCGACGGGTGCCACTGCACCCGTCGCACCCCTTCAACTCCGCCGGCTCCATTCCGAGCCGGCTTCATTGTTGAAGGGGCTGTCCCGCTGGGCCGGCCGGCGGTCTTCTGGCGGTCGCCCGCCGGCACAGCGGGAAAGCCGGAATGGCCGCCGCGGTCTTTTGACCGCGGAGCGGTCTTTCGGCGGGAACCGCTTGGTGGGCGGCGACCGCCAACCGCCGCGGTCAGAATGACAGCCTTTGTGTCAATGGGAAACGGATATGCAGATCAAGTCGCAAGGTTTTGTGCATTGAACTGTATATCGTTCAAGGATCAGTGGGAATTGTTACCTGAAACTGAAAATGAGACATGCACAGATTATGCGTTGAGGGTGGTTGACACAATAGAAGAACTAAAATTGTTGCAGGGACTTGCCAGCAGAGAAGAGAAACGCTCTTGGCTTAAAATGCAATACTTAACAAAGATCTGATGATTTGTGGGTGTCAGATGAGGGGAAAATGGTTTTGCCTAACAGTCTCTTGTCACTGTTTACAAGGTTTTACCATGGTCAAGCACATATTTGGAGAGACGCCATGATCAGGTTGTTCAAAGTCGATTGGTTCAATCCAAAATTCAGAGAAGCTGCTGAGGCAATCTGTCACAGGTGCATCATCTGTCAGCAGATGAATGCTGGGAAAGGGACCGTGGTGAATTTGAGCCACATTGGGAGAGCAGGAGGTCCGTTTAGCAGGATGCAGATGGATTTTAATGAAATGCCTGTGTGTGGAGGTCTGAGGTACGTGTTGGTGATTGTGTGCACCTTTAGTAATTGGATTGAAGCTTACCCTACACGTAGGAATGACAGTCTCACAGTAGCGAAGTTGCTGCTTAGGGAATTGATACCACGTTTCGGGTTTCCGATCTCTTTAGAATCAGATAGAGAAAGTCACTTCAACAACGAGGTGGTTAAGCTCTTGTGTGCCGCACTGAACATTGAACAGAAGCTGCATTGTAGCTACTGTGCTGAAGCCTCAGGACTAGTGAAACAGATGAATGGTACCTTGAAGTCAAGAATGGTGAAAATGTGCACAGCTACAAATTTAAAATGGCCAGATGCATTGCCCTTAGTGCTAATGTCGATGAGAAATACACCCAACAAGAAAACAGGACTGTCTTCTCATGAAATTCTTATGGGGCGAGCTATGCGACTTACCGCAGTGCCTGCAAATGCTCTTGTGAATATCACGGATGATATGGTGTTGGACTACTGCAAGGGTCTGGCTGACGTGGTCCGCTCTTTCTCTCACCAGGTGGAAGCAACCACACTGTCACTGATAAATGATCCAGGTCACAATCTGAAAGCCGGTGACTGGGTTGTTGTCATGAAACACGTGAGGAAGTCGTGTTTGGAGCCGCGTTGGAAGGGGCCATATCAAGTGATACTGACAACTACTACTGCTGTGAAATGTGCAGGAATTCCAAACTGGATCCATGCCAGTCACACAAAGAAGGTGACGTGTCCAACTGTTGAGGAACTTGAGTTGTCGAAAATAACAGCTACAGAAAAGGAAGTCTCAGGGCCGGAGAGTAATCAAAGGGGAACTGAGACTGGAGGAGAGCCCGTTGAGGACGGCTTGGTCACTCAAACAGCAAACAAGACCCAGAAGGGTGATGGTGAGCCTATCTCAACTGAGGCACCAGGAGGACCGACACAAAGAGAGGTTCTCCCAGAAGCAGACGGATACGGGTTTGAAGTTGAACCCTTGACAGACCCAGAAGGCGAAGAAGTTGAGGCAGAAGGAAATCAAAGCGTTCAGACTTCTCCTGAGCCACCTGCAGAGCCAGCAAGAGAAAACACCATAGCACAAGAGGAGGGCAGCGAACAGCAACCTGAAAAGCCCAACAGCAAAAAGATACTGAAGGGAGATAAGTGGCCAGAGTCGCAAACTGAAAAAGGGAAAGTAGTCATCAACTAAACAATAGAGGAAGAGGTCGATACCACAAGGAAGGAAGATTTGAGTGAAGGAGAATTGCAGGGTGACCGCAAATTGAAAAGAAAGAGAATAGCAAACAGAAGATACGTGGGTCCTGAATGGGCATATGCAACCTCAGATGAATGGTAGCAAGAATTCTTGGCTTTCTGTTTCGATTGTGAAGTTCCAGGTCAATATTATGGTACTTGAAGTTGCCCACAAATAAAAACACTGTGTTAAGTTGAAATTGAGTTAAAGCGAAACCTGAGAAAAGAGACTGATAAATTACCGGATGTGACATTGTTAACATGGATTCACTTTTGAAACAACTGATCGTGACAAGCTACTAACCTGATTTGACTAAGACCCTGGAGTGAATGAGAAAGCTGTAAATACTTTCCGAAGGAAGACTTCGCTTAGCTTTGCGGAGGAAAGGAGACTCACTAACCATCCTCAAATTAGTTGTTTGCTTACAGTACTTTACTTTCTGATTCTTTGCAGATCATGCCTAGGTCAGGAGATGACGTTGAGGGAAATAAGCGTTGTAAATATTTGGGTGTTGCTTTGGCTGTTGTGTGTGTGATATTCATTATAGCTATATTTGTGGAAATGCGTCTGGTAGATGAAAGTGAAGCTAACAATGCTACAGTTTCTGAAACTGCTACATTAACACCGTGGGACAGGTTTGAGTAGGATGCGAAGTATTTGCATGCCGAGAATAATACTAAAGGGGAGCTGTCTACTAACGTTTTCTATCGCTTGCTGAGTGAGTATGTTGACACTATGGATGCGAAGGCTTGTTATGTGTGTACACAAATTCCTCTTTCAGTCCAGGAGGGAGTTACCTATCACAGCTTGCCATTTACTTACGGGATCAGTTGTAGTCTGCTACTAACGCGTTTTTATAATCAAGAAGAAGTGCAATATTTTTATTCAAATTATGATTTAGTGTTCTCGTATGTGCCTATCATAGAAGATTTGAATAGTGTAGCTAAATATTATGCCATAAAGCTGGTTAAGGGTTTCATTGAGCCTAGAATGACAATTAGTACATCATATGTGCATCACAATAATTTGACATGCTTGCTTACACCTGTAAAAAATAGTTTTTTAGATCACACTGAAAATAGAAGAAGGGTTTTAAAGGGGAAATTAGAAAATGGCTTGCAGCAACGAACATTCCTTAGTAATAGCAATAATGGGGTTAGGGAACAAGGGAAGCTAGCTTTAGATGCGAAACATGTAGGTAGGCTTTGCATTACGCGACCAAAATCATACTATGACAATGTTTTTGTGGGAACGAGTGAGTGTAAGCATGTGTTTTTGTTTCAGAATAAATGGACGTTCATGCTAAATGGAATGGATCAAGCGATCCCAGGGGTCTATTATATTTGTGGACTTAGTGCCTATTACCGTCTTCCTAAGAGATGGTATGGGACATGTTAATTTGGAATAGTTTTTCCAAAAATCTATCAACTTGACGATTTAAAGAAATTTCCGAAAGTGACAGAATTGCTTTGTGCTAGACAAAAGAGAGAAACTGCTGCTGGTGTAGTAGGAGACATATTTGGAGCAATAATTCCATCAGTGGGAGTTATTTTGAACTCCGTAAAGATTCAAAAGTTGTCTACTATTGTGGATAACATGCTGACAAACTTCACAGGGGCTATACTCCTGATGGATACTGAACTTGCTGCGGAGAGGGCTATGACTCTTCAAAACAGGCTTGCTTTAGACATTCTTTTAGCGAAAAGTGGCAGAGTCTGTAAGATGCTTAATGAGCGCCACTGTTGTGCCTATATACCGGATAATAGTAATGAGATTAGAAGTATGCTTACTAACCTAACAAGAGATAGTGCAGATTTAAAGGAATTGAAAGAATCAGGAGTCTGGGAAAAGGTTGGAGAAGGATTTGCACAAGTGGGAAGCTGGTTTAGTGGCCTTTGGCATGGGTTTTTAGGAAAATTAATACAGGGAATAGTAATTATCTTGGCTTGCTTATTCAGACTATGGTTATTAAGTGAATGCAGTAAAAGGGTTCAAACAAAATGGGCAAACATAAAGAAAGGAGGGAAGACAAGAAAAGGGAGAAAATGTTCAGAGCAAAATATGAAAAGGCAAAACAAAAAGAAGAAATTGAAATGAGGGAAATGAACAAATGAAGGAAAAGTTAAAGAGTGGATTTGTGTGATGACAAGTGTCATCAGAGGAGGGATTGTTGGAGTGTAGGTTTATAATCAAAATTAATGTGAAATGTTTACGAATTAATGCATAATGATGCCGCATAGAAAATGTATTAATGTGCTTTTACTAAAAGTGTGCTTGAAATGTGCCCACGGGGAGTGGCCACCAATGTATACGATGATAAATGAAACTGACTAATAATGAAATATTAATGTACTAATGTATGATTTTGTATTTGTATTAAGAGTTATATGTTAAGGTTTTGCTAATTAATCGCTAGGCCTTAGTTAGCATGAGTCGGGCCTAGCTGCCTGGTTTCATATTAAATGTGTTTTTCTAACGTGCAATGTGCTGACTTTCTGAAGGGCATGTAGCTGTACTTTTCCAGAAGCTAGACGATGTGTGTAACCGTAGGAAATTCTTTCTCATGAGACTCGACTTGCTCAAGGAGACATTCTTGCCGAATGCAACAGTGTAAACTTGCAACAGGTACAAGGTCGCCTGAACTGGTATAGACAATGGAACTACTGACTGGGACTGTGAGAGGACTGCGAGAACATGAAATTGTACCTGACATTCTACCCGTTGGAGACGTCAATTACAGAAGCCAATAAACTACGTGAGAACTGTTCTAAGGTTACAATCTTAATGAGGCGACAAGTAAACCATTGGATGGAGATAATGGTGCACCCAAAACTTGCCCAATTGGAAATTAGGGAACTGTACAACAAGATCAATGTAATTCTTGGACACCAGGAGAAATCAGGCATTACGTGCCTTTGCTATTGCCTAGACACTTTGTCACTCTGTCTTAAAGACTTTGCGGTTTAATTCTTCGCACCATCCTTACTTTTGTTCTGCTCGATTCATACTTTTCCTCCTTATGAGGGAAGTGTCCCTTATTGCCCATCTTGCTGAACTTTGCTGTGTTTCCTGGCTGATGGCGAATCAACTGATGTCCTGAGGATGAAGACTGACTGTATGCTGACTCATTACGGAGGGTAACTATATGATGATGAAATTGTAATTGTCTGTTTGCCTTTTCTTTCTAGGTACCAACTGCTTTCCTTTTGATAGAGACCATAGTTAGATGTTTTCTAAATTTGTGTTGCTAAATTGTTTTGTATGAAGCCCAACATGCCAATGCTAATCCGAGGTTAGTTAAGGAGTTCACTAAACGGACGCAAATAGACAAATGACTGAATCTATGCTTTGTTGAATAATGCGCTATTGAAACTCTGCTAAGATTAACCCAAGTTGACGTCGTGCTTTGTTCTAATGTTTATGATTTTTGCATTGATGAAGTCTTATTCGAGTTGCCATATTATTACCGTGTTGATGTGTTTTCTGGTATTGAGACTAATAAACTTACTCGTAGAGGTGTAATCAATAGGGAATAAATATCATAAATCATACTAAATCCGTGTGGTTATTCGTGACTGAAAGGTCATGGTGGTTTTCGATTCTTACCAATGTCACTATCTGAGTTGAATCGATTTGTTAATGAAAATATTGTTGACATTATTGATTTAATGATTGACATATTTATTAATTGCCTCGTTCTAAGGTGTCTTCAATCAGGGTCAAAAGATTCAATGGCTTAAAACGAGTCCCAGACTAAATAAATTATCTAGAAAGGGACGCGTTATCATAAGTTTATTATTTTTGAAAAATACAAAAATACTATATGTATACCCAACCTCTATGTTGAGTTAAAATATATATTATTAACCTAGAACTGATAAAATAAAAACATTCACTCCTGGAGTGGGCTTGACATACAAGCACTCTGAGAAATTGGCAAGGAAGGGAAGGGACTGTGGAGGGATGTTTATCCATGATAGGGAATTTTCACACTTTTTTATTGATATCTTCTTTGCAACACTGTATCTATTTTAACAGATCCACAGTTTGGAATATTTGGCCAGGGTAGTTTCTGACCACAATTTCACAATATTGACTCTGCAATGGGAAAATGTACACACCAGGATATCCACATGCCACCTACAAGCTACTCTATTGGAAGACAAAGTATATAGAAACACATTATCTGATATATGCAGGCCCCACAGATGATGTCTTAAATGAATTGGATGCCTTTCAGGTCTATATATGTGCCATTTATATTAAAAGTACATTTGGGGATCACACAGCTTCACATGACCAGATATAGAAGATTGAAACTGAAATACATGAAGTAGAGAAGGGGACTTCAGGAGCTGAAACGGATAAACTAGAACTTATAAATAAATAGCCGCTCCTTGCAGAAGCACAGAATAGATTATAATCACATTGTTATGAAGAGTACTTAGCTCTAATGCATAGTGAGTGAGAAGTCAGACAGATTATTAGGCATAGTAATTCAGGCAGAGAATGAGACCCGACAGATTACTATAAGAACTATTCATAGCTGTTTCAAACTGTAAAAACAATGTAAGTAGGAGATGAAATTATAATGTGGATATGTATATTATATACAAATCCCATGGCAAGAGTTAAGACAGGGATAACAATATCTGAACACATATCAATTCAGAGAGGTACTAAGCAGGGTTTCCCCTATATCCACAATCCTGTTTACACAGCTTTGTAGCCCACAGGTCCTGTGTATTTATCCTGGCAGACCTTGGAGCCCAAAAAATCTTTCTGGAAGATACCAAGGGCCTAACATTGGAAGCCCACACTTTTTTTTTTAACACTAATAACGACACATTAGACATATTGCCATCATATTTAAGGCTTATCAACAGTGAGCCATACACTGAGTAAATCGAGGTACAATTTAGCCAAGTCCTGATAAGGGGTTGACATTCAATTATATATGAGGGACTGCGTGTCCTCCCCGCAGCCCCTGGGACTGCGATCTCCCAGATGCTGAATTAAAATAATGAAGGGGGTCCGTTGCGGACCACCAGCCTCCGGGACCATCACCTTCCTGGGGCTGTTTAGACATTGAATGGGGCCATGCGCCCCTGCTTGTAGAGCCAATAATGACCCTAGTAACCACCACGCCCTCAGGGCAGGCTCCTGCTATGTCCCGGGGTACCTGGACATAGCGTTTACTCTGACTTGGTGGGAGCTTTGATAACTCCTGCCACGTTAGAGCAAAATATTCCGGTTCCAGCAAGTGAGAGCTGTCAAACAGAAACAATTGCTCTCACAGACAGGGAGCTGCATGTTTAGCAGGAGGAAGGGAGCGGGCTGGGGATGTAGTACCTGGGGACGAGATCGGCCTGGGGGCTGTGCGGCCCTGCACCCATAAAAAAGGCCTGGCCTGGGGGATGGGGACCCTCGGGCCAAAATTGGACAGGGGATGGGGGAGAGCGTGGTCCCCCTCCATTTAATGAAGGCCAGGCCCTAGGGATGAGGTCCCCGGACTGAGAGTGGTCTGGAGAGAGGGGCAGTGCTGCACCCTCCCCGACATGGACCATTAACCCAACGAGGTATCACCTACTAACTATCCAGTAGAAAGTGTTCCAGTTGGATAGACACTTTGCGCAAACTGTGGACTCCTGTTGGATAAACGAGCAGGTGAGCTTCCATTTTGGCCTTGATGCTCATTTTGGAGAAATTAAACCTCAACTTGAATCACTTACAAATATAAACATAACATGTGCCCCAGTTTACGTTCCACTTCTGGAAAGGAATAATAATCCTTACTCCTGCGCTTGGCGAAGGCAAAGCAAGTGTGTTACTCCACAATTCCATATTGAAAAATGATCTGAAAACCTTCATGGACGTGAATACATCTTTCATCTATTGGAGCGCAATCAGACTCTCTCATTCCCACTCTCACACCCACATAGACTCTCTCACACCTACGCTCACACCTAGGGACACACTCTCATGCCCAAAGAGACAGGCCCTGTGGCCAACTCCTGCTGCACACGGCCAAAGGCCATGGGCAGCTTTGGGTTGGGTGACAGGGGGGTAGTGCTGGTATAGCGTGTGTTGGGTGTATTAAGAACCATAACTGAGAGCCATAAATAGCAAGGGGCATATTTATACTCCGTCTGCGCCGATTGTGCGTCAAACATTTTGATGCACAATCAGCGCAAACGTTGCCCCGTATTTAAACTTTGATGCACGAGCCCGCGGACGACAAAATTCCGCCGTGTGCGTCATTTTTTGGATGTGGCAACCCGCCTTGCGTTAATTATATGCAAGGTAGGCGTTCCCGTCCATAAAATGGCTTAAACGGCCGTGCGTCATATTTATGCTTTTGGGCAAAAATGACGCACGGCCGGGAGGCGGAGCCAGAAAATGACGCACAGCCTGATTTGCGTAAAAAATTAACGCCTGGGTCAGGGCAGGCCTTAAAATGGGGCAAACACACCTGTATTTAATCAGAACACACAGAACAAACAGCAGAGTAGCAAAGCAGCAACAGGGAGCCATGGAGGTCATTCTAATCCAGCATGCACGCAGACGCAGAGCCCAGCAACAACAACAGCAGCTACAACAACACCAGCAGGGACCCCAAAGGCAGCGCAGAAGGCAGGAGAGGATATTCCGCCCAAGAACAACCCTTCAGGGCCTCAGGGAACACATCATCATACAGAGGTACCGGTTGAACTGGCAGGCCATTCAGCAGCTGCTGCGAAACATTGAACAGCAGTTGGCCCCCACTTTGGTGACACCCCACACCATCCCAACAGAAACAAAGCTGCTTGCCGTACTTCATAAACTGGCAAGTGGCTCTTTTCAAACAACTGGTGCCCTGGTAGGCGAAATATCACAACCATCATTCTCTGCCTTTTTGCCCAAAGTACTGGATGCCATCATTCGACTGACACCCGCCACATCTGCTTCCCTAACACACTGAAGAAGCAGCAGGAAACTAAACAGGGGTTCTACGCAATCAGTGGCTTCCCACACGTCCTTGGTGCAATCGACTGCACACATGTACGCCTTGTGCCACCTGCTGCAACTGAACACCTCTACCGCAACAGGAAGCACACACATTCCATCAACGTGCAGGCCATTGTCAATCACCAAGGATTGATCACCAACATCGTGGCTAAATATCCTGGGAGTGTACATGACTCATACATCTTCCGTCACTGCACCATCAATCAACACTTCCAGGATGGACGGTATGGCAATGGACTACTTGTTGGTAAGTACAAAAACCTACATATATATACACTGCACAGCAACCCACTAGGACACACAACACATACAGCACAACAGCAACATGTCAACAGGAACACACTGAGGTCGTGACATCGCTAGCCATGTTTCTTAACTCACCATTGAACCTGACACACATCGGAAATTATTGTGCAGCCTAATGTGAATACGTTAATGAGTGTGGTTGCCTAAATGTCACCTTGCAAATTGTAAGTGTCCCAATGACCTTTACATTAATACATTGCCTAAGTCTAAAGGTATGGGATGTCCAGGGTTCTTTCATATGAACGTGCTAACAACACTTTCAATTTTAACTCTGCATGGAACTATCATCTCACACCCAGTGAAGACACACAGACACCTGTATCACAAGTCACAATGCTAGGGAGGGCACACTGTACTGCAAATCCCAAAACATATTGCTGACAAACGGTTAGCAGACAAACACTTGTTCAGCCAAGGAAACAACACAATGCAGATGGTATAGCCTACAAGCATAGGATGTCATCATAAGTACACAAAAGAGACCCAGACAACATAAGACAACTACTGCCATTAAAGGTCTTTTCAATAGTGCCAGCTACATCAACATGATCCCATTCATTTTCTATTGCAGCTGATCAGGGGTATGGCATCCAGCCTTGGATTATGACACCATTTGGCAACCCGAGTACAGCTGCAGAGCGTGCATACAACGAGGCCCATAGGAGGACACGCAGCATTGTCGAGCGGACCTTCGGCATCCTCAAGTCAAGGTTCCGCTGCCTCAACATCACTGGTGGTAGCCTCCTATATTCCCCCGAGATGGTCTGTAGGATCATCCTCACATGTGCAATATTGCACAACATTTGTGTCAGAAGAAACATTCCCCTCCTGGAACCAGAGCCACACATGCCTGAAGAGGAGGAAGAGGAGGATGATGGCCTGCAACAGGAGGGGGAACTACAGAACACAGCTTCTGGTATACGCCGGCGGCAACAGATTGTAAATAATTTCTTCTGAATATGATCACCTTCACCACTTTAGTTAACTATTTTAAATAAACACCTATTATAATCACCATATCATGGTCTGGCTATTCCTTTTTACACACCTTCATCTCTACTTATCAGAATAAGAGTGTTGCCTCATGGAGCATTGCTGAGATACTGAGTAGGACACGGAACATCCCAGAGCTTATGTGATGCCTAACATACAATGGTCACATACACACACACTCTTAATGACATATATCATGTACATATCTCCTTTGAAGGCCTATAGCAGAGGACCACAACTATTTCACACATACATGTTGAAATCAAGGTCCAACGCAGCATATGGCACACAACTAAGACACCATCACTCAATAAGGGGAGAAAAGCCTCATACATGAGGCAGTCAATGTGCTTTGGCATCACTAACAGGAATGTCTGACAAGACCCTTGACAGCAGTTAGTCCAACTGCATCCAATATTTGCAAGGAATATCTGTGACTAGAGTTCCATAGAAGCAGAACATAGACAGCACAAGTGCCACACATATGACATGCATTGCGCACATGACATTCCATGTACATGTCAGCCCATTTCCTAACTCATCACACACCCATGCACCTGGTCACAACCCACCTGTCGGAAGAGGTCCCTGGAATACTAAGATGTGTACCCTGATAATACCTCCTCTACAAACACAGACCAAGATTAGCAAACCAGTGTGCTACACCCTTTCCTAAGGTATGCCATTGTCAAAGAACATCTGACTGCATGGACGTCAGGTCAATTTATACACTGTCTCCTAGTTTCAAAGCCCTGTTAGCACATGTAGATTGCTTCCCCTTGTGAAAATGTCTGTTGGCCCTTAGAATGCAAGTCTCACCTACAAGACTGGTGAGAAATAGATGCAGCCCACACCTGTGAATACCTCCATGCACACCACCCATTACAAAAAGCACTGCCCCTGATGATGCCTGGAACAGCATAGTAGTAGCCATGATGTTGAATACATCGTCAACCATTTATAGTAATTAAGCCGTGTAACACAGCCACTGGGTTCATTTGTCACCTTCAAAAACACAGGACATACACAGATGGACATGTCAACTGTCTAGTTTGTCCTCCAAACAGTCTCAGTCAGACCACTGATTATGTAACTTGTCCAGTAGCTGGCTCCTGAATGATCTTGCATTCTGTCAGCCTGACTGGCAACTGTCAATGCGTCACACTAAAGCATCCCTGTGTCTACATATGTACCACACTTGCGTTGTCAAACCTGCCATTCATCAGGGGGCATTGGGCATGGGCTTCTACCATGCATACACAAATACATTGTATAGCATCATCTGCCTTTTAACTGTACCATTTGAGTTCAATCCTCTTGGAAATGCAAAATTCATTGCCCATCCCTTTTCTGGGTGGCATTTATGCATGAATGACAAAGTGTGACAGTGTCCCAGAGTCATAGGCAGGGCTTGGGTACGGGGCTTTCAGCACAACCAGCAACCTCTGATAATGTACATGATTAATACACAAATGTCAGGACCATGACAGTTCACACACAGCATCACAGTGCGCACAACATAGTGATGGGCCATGTGTGCTGAATAGCTGCGAGACTAAACAGCACAGAGGCAATGATGTTCCCAGATGCAGTGGGAAGTGCAGAAGCCATCCTGTGTACAAATTTTGTATTGACACCTGCCGGAACATGACAATTGAGACATTATCTCACTCAGCACACCAAGGTTGCCCTGTTGACTGTCTCATTACACGTCTTTAGTGACAGGGTGGGACCATCCACATGTTGGTTCACAGGTCCACATCTACTCTACTCACATTGATCAACAATGGATACTCAGTAGTTACAGGAATAGCTGCCACTGACACATGATGAGTCCTGGTCCGAACTGTGACAAATTACATCCCAAAAAATCTACAGGATCATCATTGGACCACACACATGAACAAGACACCTATGTGCAATTGATCACTGGAAATATGTGGACATGTGCTGTCTTGTATGCTGGTCCACCACAGCCACTTGATAGTTGGGGCTTACTTCTATGGCTTCAACTGTGGTGTCATCATACATATGAGATTGACCCTTGTCTGTCTGTGCAAACAACATGGTATCCACTTCATCAATGCATGTGTATGACTCCCTGTGGGATTCATCAACTAGTGCCTAGGAAGCTCTTATCAATACTCTAGGACATAGGATGTAGAAATTGTGGACCTTTGACAGGAACATGTGTCTGTCATCCATCTGGTGCATGCTATGTCACATGTGGTGTCTATGTGACCCTAAAACTTGGAAGTATACTTTGCGGGTGTTGTTACATGTATGACTAACACATGCCCTTGCTCATTCCAATATTTACTTGCATCTTAGGGTTGGACACATGGACGTCACATTCATACAACCAAATGTACAATAATGCTTCATGTGATGTACACACACACCTGGTCAACCAACAAATTAGTTGTCAAAGCACACACTTTGAGCCAAAGGCAATTAGGTATTGTACATATGTGCGATACATTGCTATCCTATCCTTATGGCAAACATGCACAATTTGTGCCATACATATATGTGGGCCACACATATGACCATCTATGACGTCAGCCAACTGTAAACATACTGTGAAGAGTGTAGTGGATGATGTTCCGCTGCAGTATGATGTCACACATGTGAACATACAACATCAACACCATACTGTCTTCAATTAGCCAATCTCTGATGTGTTCCAAAAGTAAAATAACCCCCAAAAAAGTAAAAATGCCCCAAACCAGTTAATGCACTGTGATTGTGACATCCCTAGCAGTGTGCGTAATTTTTTGTTGCACAAAACCGTCTTTGCGTTGTTTTTTTTGACGCACAGGAGTGAAATATAGCCCGCATCCAGATATTTGTACAGTCCATGTATCATTATATGGATGCGGGTTAATATTCACGTCTGTGCGTCAAGAAAAATGACGCAAATACAGTTTTTTTCCACCAAGAAAGGCGCATAATGCGAAAAGGCAGGACTTTTCATTCAGGAAGTGATGTAATAGGATATCCTGTTTACAGATCATGTACAGTGGGTGTACTTTCACTTTGCAGTCTATGATCCTTCTAGACTGTGTGGCTGTGTAGAGAGTGTTGTCCAGAGATTTTGGGGGTCATTCTGACCTTGGCGGTAAATGGCGCTTACCACCGGCCAGGTAAACCGCCACTGCCATTCTGACCCGCAACTGCCAAACCACCGAAAACCCGACATCCTCAATAATCCGCCACACCAAAGGTCAGCGAAAAAATGGCGCTGACCAAACCTCCACCGTCACGCCAACAGAAATACGCCCATACCATTCCGACCCACAAATCCACGCGGCGGTCTTTCAAACGCGGTATTCCATTGGCGGTACACACCGCCGCGGTCAAAATACACACACCCATAGAAAAGTCAGCCACATTGGTCAGTTCGAAATACACACACCTGATACACATACTAACACCACTCCCACACACCCAACACAATATAAAACACACACCCACATCACCCACAAGCCCCTACGACCCGAAATCATTGACGAAGGCTAGAGACAGAGCACAGAATCGAGAATCCCACAACACAGAGGCACACAACACCATCACCCACACAGAATCCACGCACCAAACACCACACACCACCACACGCACCACACTCATCACCACAAACGCCACCCCACACCTCAACCACACCACCCCATGGCACCCCAAAGACACCCCAGGTTCAGTGACGCCAAACTCAGGGTCATGGTGGAGGAAATAGTCCGTGTAGAGCCCCAGCTCTTCGGGGCACAGGTGCAGCACACCACAATTGCCAGGAAGATGGAGCTATGGCAAAGGATAGTGGACAGGGTTAACGCGGTGGGACAGCATCCACGCAATCGGGAGGACATCAGGAAGAGATGGAACGACCTACGGGGGAAGGTGCGTTCCATGGTATCAAGGCACAACATAGCGGTGCAGAAGACTGGCGGCGGACCCCCACCTACTCCCCCAGAATTTACCGCTTGGGAGGAGGAAGTCTTGCACATCCTGCATCCTGAGGGCCTCGCAAGAGGAATGGACTCTGGTAAGGCAAATCTTCACTACTGCTTCCCACCCCCACCCCACCTGAATGCCAAATCATACCCCCACCCTCCCCCCCTCCCCCATCACACCAACCCCTAGCAAAAGTCTCACCATCACAACCCACCCATCCCAACACCAAGCCCTGCATGCGACCCCAAAGCATGGACACCCATCACCAAAGCATGCCCACTGCACACACACATCACCCCCACAAGCCACCCTCACAAAAGCCCCCACAAGGAAATGCCTGCACATGGGTACACGGACACCCACCCATCACACGAAATCCCACACACAGAAGCAATAACCATACCTTTATACCCCTGCAGGACCCGAACGCCACCACACCGCCACGGAGGGTCCAGAGATGTCCATCCCACCCCCAGAAGAGGCCCCCAGCGATGACAGCAGCTCTGCCTCCCTGGAGCCAGACGACCAGCCTGGCCCATCGGGGACCTCTGGACAGTCGGTTCCCCACAGACAGCCACAGGCTACACCAGACCCAACCCCCTCTGGGAACACCAGCACAGCTCCCACCCAGCGGGCCCAAGCCTCTGTCTCCAGGGCACGTAAATCAGCGGTGTGTCCACCACTACAGGGCACCCAGGTTGACCCACCACCCCAACAACAACAGGGACCTGGGGGCAGTGGTAGTGGGCACACCGGCCAGGGGACAGAGGCCCAGGAACACAGGGGAACTGGGAGGGCTGCTGTGCGACAGGGGGGGGATAGGCCCGGGGAACCGACTCTCCAAGAGGCCCTCTCCTCCATCATGGGAGCAAACCACCGCTCCCAGGAGACGATGGCGACAGTACTGGCCCGGTTCCAGGAGATCCAGGAACTGCAGGAGGAACGGTACATGGGGTTCAGGGAGGAACTGAGGAACATCGGTTCCGCAATGGGGACCATCGTCCTGGCCCTTACCCAGATCGTCACCACATTGCGGGACCATGTGGCACCCCAAAGGGCCCCTGTCACTAGCCCAGGCCAGGAACAGCCTACCACCTCTGCCGGCGCCAGTGGACAGGAGGCCCCCACACAACGACAGGCCACCAGAACCCCACCTCCTGCAGAAGAAGAACCACCCCGCAAGCGGAACCTGAGATCTTACAAGAAGACAGAGTAGGATTGCAAGTCCCCCGCCAGCCTAAGATACCCCCTGATGTCATCCCACTGTCCCACATTGTCACCCTGTCCAACCTTGAACTGCCCCTGCTCCATCCTTCCACAGGCATATGGACAATGCACCTGTGCGACTGAGAACTGGACTCTGCCATGGACATTACTCCACCCCCACCCATCCCCGCTTCCCAATCATTTTCCAATATCTAGCACTTAAAATAAATCACTTATTGCACTTAAATAAACAGGAGTCTGCTTATATTCTTAACAAATGTATTACACATAACGGTTCAATAATGTCCAGTTACTTTGTGATGACAACATACCAATTTCAATAAGCTTTAGTCCATGGGCAAACAAAGCTGAAGTCAGGCAGTGGGTCATACAGCTCTGAAAAGGGAAGGGAAAGTCACAAATCAGTTAACAGGAACTGGGGGGAAACACAGACAGTGGAGACGCATGAGGCCTTAAGTAAATGTAAATTGGGGTGGCTGTTTCTTACCTGTGTGCTACTGAAAGTATTGTTGTATGACTGTATCCCTGTTGTCCGTGTCGTCCCCGTTGTCTTCCTCCTCTTCACTCTCCACAGGCTCCACAGCTGCAACAACACCACCATCTGGACCTTCCTCCTGCAGAAAAGGCACCTGGCGTTGCAATGCAAGATTGTGAAGCATACAGCAGGCCACGATGATCTGGCACACCTTCTTTGGTGAGTACATGAGGGATCCCCCTGTCATATGCAGGCACCTAAACCTGGCCTTCAGGACCCCAAAGGTCCTTTCTATGATCCTCCTAGTTCGCCCATGGGCCTCATTGTACCGTTCCTCTGCCCTGGTCCGGGGATTCCTCACTGGGGTCAGTAGCCACGACAGGTTGGGGTAACCAGAGTCACCAATTAGCCACACACGGTGTCTCTGTAGCTGTTCCATCACATAAGGGATGCTGCTATTTCGCATGACATACGCGTCATGCACTGACCCAGGGAACTTGGCATTTACATGGGAGATGTACTGGTCAGCCAAACAGACCACCTGGACATTCATCGAATGATAACTTTTTCTGTTTCGGTACACCTGCTCACTGTCTTTGGGGGGAACCAAAGCCACATGGGTCCCATCAATGGCCCCAATGATGTTGGGGATATGTCCAAGGGCATAGAAATCACCCTTCACTGTAGCCAATTCGCCCACCTCAGGGAAAATAATGTAGCTCCGCATGTATTTCATCAGGGCAGACAACACTCTGGATAAAACCTTAGAAAACATAGGCTGAGACATCCCAGATGATATGGCCACTGTTGTCTGAAACGACCCACTTGCCAAAAAATGGAGTACTGACAGAACCTGCACCAGAGGGGGAATCCCTGTGGGTTGGCGGATGGGGGACATCAGGTCTGGCTCCAGCTGGGCACATAGTTCATGTATAGTTGCTCTGTCAAGCCGGTATGTAAGTATGATATGTCGTTCTTCCATTGTCGACAGGTCCACCAGCGGTCGGTACACGGGAGGATTCATCCTTCTCCTCGCAAGTCCCAGCGGACGGTGCCTAGGAAAGACAACATGGAGCACAGAGTCAAGCAACCCACAGGTTCGTTCACACAGCTTGCACAGTAAAAGAATCGCAATGCATTGAAAGGCTTGTATGAGTGGCAATGCACGGCCTAGGCCTGTGTGACGCAGTTGAAATTATGCCATGTGGGCCCTGGAAATGGCGGCTGCCTGACCTGTGAAGTGTGACAGTGGGATGTGAGGTCAATGCGCTGGCGTGGCACACCGTGGCGGTAGGCGGTCGAAGACCGCGGTGCGAAGCCGCATTGGTTAACATTGCACCCTATGGGTTTCATGAGCCAATGACAATGTGCGCCGGCGGTCGCGGTACGCACCGCCGCGGTACGCACCGCCGCGGGCGTGACCGCCATTTTCTATCTGATTAATCACTCAAGACCTGATCATCCACAGGAGAGGACCTATACTGCAAGTGCTGCTGTGACCTCGGTCTGGGAGATACAATGGCTGCTGCGACTGGGGAAAGGGCCCCTGCCTTCACTTCCGAAGAATTGGAGAAACTTGTTGATGGGGTCCTCCCCCAGTATGCGCTACTCTACGGTCCTCCAGACCAACAGGTTAGTACACAGGGTGCACGCTGAATGGGCTATGCCTGTGTTGAGTGGGGTGTATGTAAGATGGTGGGGAGGGGAGCGAATGAGGAGTGCAACGCACGACAGATGGGAACATGTGCCACATGGCAAGGTTGGGGAGGGGGGGCCACTCACATCTACCATGCTGAAAAGTGATGATATTTCCTTTCCCACCCTGTACATGTCAAATAGGTCAGCGTCCATCAGAAGATCGACATTTGGCGTGCCATCGCCAAGGACGTCCGGGCCCTGGGGGTCCACAACAGACGGGGCACCCACTGCCGAAAGAGGTGGGAGGACATCCGCCGCGGGACCAGAAAGACCGCTGAGTCTCTGCTGGGGATGGCCTCCCAACGTAGGAGGGGTGCCAGCCGCCAATTGACCTCCCTGATGTCCCGGATCCTGGCGGTGGCCTACCCCGATTTGGATGGGCGCGTGAGGACATCACAGCAGACACAAGGGGGTGAGTATCAGCACATTCTGCTATCTTTGCGCGCAGTGGAGGTGTCTGGGTTGGGGAGGAGGGCTGTGGGTAACTCAAGGCCAGGGCGCTTTCTGTAGGCTAGTCGCCTCCATTAGGCATGGCCCTGTGCCCCCGCCCCCCACCTCTGTAGGGTGCCAAGTACAGCTATCCATGGTCCTGCATCACCCATGTGTGCATTTGTCGTCCATAGACCTGTAGGCCTAGTCACAAGAACTGAGTAGTGTACCCCGATTGCGCAGCGTAGTGCAGGGGGCTTCTGTGTCTGTCCTCTCCGCCAACGGTGTTGCCAATGCATGCACTCAACCTGTCTTCATTTCTCCCCCCCACCCATTTTCTTTTTCTTCCTGTGCATGTGTGCATTAGCATCATCAGGCGGAGGAGAAGTGGCATCGGCGCACGAGGGAGCTGCATCTCACATGGCCCCGGAGGGCCATGCAACCGACTCCGAGTTCACCAGTGAGAGGGAGGGCGAGGGGAGCTCCACAACGGGGACCCGTGGAGACGTCAGCGACACCGACACGTCCTCGGAAGGGAGCTCCCTTGCGGTGGCGGCAACATCCGTGCCCACCGCCACAACAGGTACAGCCGCCACCCAGCGCACCAGCCCCGCCCTCCCAGCAGCCCCTCAGCCTTCGCTCCGTGCCCGCTCACCCAGGAAGGTGGGCATCTCCTTCGCCCCAGGCACCTCAGGCCCTGCCCCAGTTACCCCTGCTGCCCTCAGTGAGGAGGTCATTGACCTCCTCCGGACCATCATTGTTGGGCAGTCTACCCTTTTGAATGCCATCCAGGGTGTAGAAAGGGAGGTGCATCGGAGCAATGCATACCTGGAGGGCATTCATTCGGGTCAGGCTGCCCATCAGCGATCGTTCAACGCTCTGGCCTCAGCACTGAGGGCAGCCATTGTCCCTGTCTCCAGCCTCCCTCTTCTAACTCCCTCCACCCAGTCCCAGTCTCCTGTTCCTCAGCCTATCCCATCCACATCATCAGACCAGCCTGCACACACCTCAACACCCAAGGGCAGCTCATCCAGACATAAGCACCACAGATCCCACAAGCATTCACACAAACAACATCCAGATGCAGACATGCCAACAGTCACTACCACCTCTGTGTCCCCCTGCTCCTCGTCTCCCTCCTCCCTCCCTGTGACGTCTCCACTCACACCTGCATGCACACCACCATCAGCCAGTACTTCCATCACCAGCACACCCTCCATTACAGTCAGCACACGTGCAGTCACCACCCCCACTGCCATTTACACGTCCCCTGTGTCCTCTCCCAGTGTGTTTGTCACCCCCTCTTCCAAACCACACAAATGCAGGCAGCCACCCACCCAACAGCCATCCACCTCACGACAGCCTCCAGCCCAAGCACCTGCACCCAAAGACAGCACACTTGACTCTCCTACAACCACATCCTCTTCCTCCACTCCCATACCCACTGCACCTACCCTTCCCATTGCTCCTAAAAAACTTTTCCTCTCCAAAATTAACCTCTTTGCATCACCTGACCCACCCCCTCCATCTGGTAAGAGTCCAAAGAGCACCTCAGCCACCACCAGCCCTGCATCTAGTATCACCATAGTGCAGGGCTATTGGAGTCCACCAGCTCCTAGGGCAGGAACATCGGCCAGCAGCAAGGGGACAGCCAGCCCACCCCCTGGGAAGAGGACAAGAAAAATTAAGGGCCGGCGCGAAAAGCCTGAGACGGCTGCCACCAAGGAGAGTGGCCTTGCCCTGTCACCTGCCACATCATCTAAGGGAGGCAAGGGCCAGAGAGCTGCAGCGA
This sequence comes from Pleurodeles waltl, assembly GCF_031143425.1. NCBI lineage: Eukaryota > Metazoa > Chordata > Amphibia > Caudata > Salamandridae > Pleurodeles > Pleurodeles waltl. The sequence goes on from NC_090448.1 coordinate 473,890,282, forward strand.
AGGAGGGCAAGGGCAGCAGGGTGGAGAAGACATGCAGCAGGCGAGCGCACCAGGAGGGCCCCACCAGCCCCATACCGGGTGTGACGGACGACACCCACGGGCCCAAGACTCCATCACAGGAGGGCCCTGCTACCGCAAGGTCGGAGGGCGACTAAGCGGGGAGTCTTGGCCAGGTCTGGCTCCCTTGAAAGACAGGACAAGCACCGCTGAACAGGGCCCCGCCGTGAAGAGCACTGCTGAACAGGGCCCCGCCAAGACAGGCACCGCTGAACAGGGCCCCGCCGTGAAGAGCACCGCTGGACAGGTCCCCGCCAAGACAGGCACTGCTGAACAGGGCCCCGCCGTGAAGAGCACCGCTGAACAGGGCCCCGCCGTGAAGAGCACCGCTCCGCTGGGCCCTTCCTGTCAAGCACCGCTCCGCTGGGCCCTTCCTGTCAAGCACCGCTCCGCTGGGCCCTTCCTGTCAAGCAACGCTCCGCTGGGCCCTTCATCTCAAGCACCGCTCCGCTGGGGCCTTCCTCTCAACCATCGCTCCGCTGGGCCCTTCATCTCACGCACCGCTCCGCTGGGCCCTTCATCTCAAGCACCGCTCCGCTGGGCCCTTCATATCAAGCACCGCTCCGCTGGGCCCTTCATCTCAAGCACCGCTCCGCTGGGGCCTTCCTGTCAAGCACCGCTCTGCTGGGGCCTTCCTCTCAAGCACCGCTCCGCTGGGCCCTTCATCTCAAGCACCGCTCTGCTGGGCCCTTCATCTCAAGCACCGCTCCGCTGGGCCCTTCCTGTCAAGCACTGCTGCGCTGGGCCCTTCATCTCAAGCACCGCTCCGCTGGGCCCTTCCTGTCAAGCACCGCTCCGCTGGGCCCTTCCTGTCAAGCACTGCTCCGCTGGGCCCTTCATCTCAAGCACCGCTCCGCTGGGCCCTTCCTGTCAAGCACCGCTCCGCTGGGCCATTCCTGTCAAGCACCACTCCGCTGGGCCCTTCCTGTCAAGCACCGCTCCGCTGGGCCCTTCATCTCAAGCACCGCTCCGCTGGGCCCTTCCTGTCAAGCACCGCTCCGCTGGGCCCTTCCTGTCAAGCACCGCTCTGCTGGGGCCTTCCTCTCAAGCACCGCTCCGCTGGGCCCTTCATCTCAAGCACCGCTCCGCTGGGCCCTTCCTGTCAAGCACCGCTCCGCTGGGCCCTTCATCTCAAGCACCGCTCCGCTGGGCCCTTCCTGTCAAGCACCGCTCCGCTGGGCCCTTCCTGTCAAGGACCGCTCCACTGGGGCCTTCCTCTCAAGCACCACTCCGCTGGGCACTGCCGTCTCAAGCACCGCTCCGCTGGGCACCGCCGTCTCAAGCACTGCTGGTCCATTGACAGTGCCGGTTCTGTGTCGAGCAGGTGTTCACGAAGCACTCTGGGCACCATGCCTCCTCCAATACCAGTGGAGTCGCTTATCCATCTGATGGACTGTGGCTTTGCACTCCCCAGGATGGTACAGTGAGCATGGAGGCCCCTCGTGGATCTGGCGTCGTGGACTCATGTGGCTGAGGTGCCCCCCTTTCCCTTCCCCCTGAGGTGCCTGTTGTTTTATCATCTGATGCCCCTGCAGTGTTCTCTCCAATGGTATCCGGTCTCCTGTGTGGGCTTTGCCCATGTGTTTGTACACATTGGCCCACGGACTATGGATATTTAACGGACTGTGCAGGACTTATTGACTATGTTCATACTTTGCACTATGTTCATTATTTCTTTTGTATATTTCATATGGCATATTTACCATGACTTCAATGAACCGATTTGATACATAAATTTGAAACTTCATTTTAATTATGTCTTTGCATTCTTCCGGGGGGTTTGGAGGGTGTCACTCTGACTTGTTGCTCTGCATTGGTGTGTGGGGATTTGGGGGGGGGGTGTCGCGTATATGTGTGCCCGTAATCTTTTCTCCTCCCCCCTCCCCTGTGTCGTAGATGCAGTACTCACCGTTGTCGTCTGCGCCGGTGTTCGTACTCCTGGTAGATGAGCAGGTAGACAATAGCTGGTAGGATGTGTAATTCGGGTTCCATGCTGTCCTCCTTCCTCGTGGAGTGTGTATAGGTGAGCGTTTTCCCGTTCGTAGTCTGTTTCCGCCGTGTTTTTATCGGCGGGGCTCCCGCCCCGGAAAAGGTGGCGGATTAGTAAGTTGTGATAGGGTGGGCGGTACATTGTCTGCCGCCTGCCTGTTGGCAGTGACCGCCGCGCTGTTTGTCGGTCCCGCCGTGGCGGTCGGAGTGTTAAAGTGGCGGGCTGTGTTGGCGGTTTCTGCCAGGGTCAGAATTGCATTTTTTGGACCGCCTGCCAGTTGGCGGGTTGGCCGCCGCTTTATCACCGACCGCCAGGGTTAGAATGACCCCCTTTGTGCTGTATTTGTCCTGCGTGCTATCTGTAAAGTCCTTTTGTGAAATAAACTTTGTTTGTGGATACTGTAGTACTGTTTTTTGTCTACATTTGTCCATTTATCTTGTGTATTACTTGTTTGTGGGAGTCTGTTGTGGGTAGTGTTAATTTGGGGATAGTTGGGCTCTTTTAGTGTTTAGGTTTACTTTTTTTCTGTCTTTTTACCCCTACTTTCACCCATTTCCCCTTGCTTTTTCTTTTACCCCTATTCCTTATCTTCTTCTATAAGTATGTCTGGTAGGCCACGTCTTGGCAGGATGGGGGAAGAGGAGTTGGGGGGCTTCATCTGTCTGGTTACACATTTCTTGCCGCTCATGATCCAGGCAGGGCGCAGGGTCATACAGGGCTACCCGACAGAGGCGCGCAGAATCCGGTGGGGAAAGGTGCTGCATCACCTGCAGCGTGTGTATGCCAGCCAGAGGAGTGACCACCAGCTGAAGCACCGGTGGGCTGACCTCATCACCATGGAGCAGGATCTCTTGGACCACCTGGGAATCATGATTGGTGGCACTGTTGGTGAGTACGACTATTGTTATTGTGCAAAAATGAATGCTCTGTTGTGACATCAGTGGATTAGTGCAATGTCTGCCACATAACTTGATGACTGTGTGTAATTTTGGGGACATATGAGGGGATCATTGATGCACTATGGCAAGGATCACAATTGCTAGGTGTCAGGTAGCACTTGCTCAGCAAACTTACAGGTAACTTTGCCATGAAGGAAATTGGTGCGGCCTTTCTGTCAGCACAGCTAACAAAATAGGAGCCAATCATGTCTATATAGGGTACTATTGACAGAGAAGTACAGATGTACCAACATTTAGGCCAACTATGTTGACGCAATTGCTAGACTGACTTTAGAAGCACTACATGATGCTGAAAATTAGTGCTGCCTTCACAACAATTTATAATAGCAAAGTGGCTCAAACATTGGTCTCATGTGAGTCTGGTGAGTGTGGAAGGAAAGCGTTCACAGAAGTACTATGAATGTGTGGGATTATTGTGTTTCTTAATCTTTTAGGATAAATGTCAGTTCATGATTTGAATACATCGTGTAAAGGTGTAAGGTGCCCTCAGCTAACATCGTAAGATGTTTGTTGGAATTGGTTGAGCCACAATCCAAATATGGATGGCAGACCAAGTGTATGCACATGGCTTTACATCTCCATGGTTGGTGCAAATCACCATAGCTGGGCCACATCAATTGACTATACTGTAACAACAGGATGGCTTACATGAGTCCCTGCCCCTCCCTCTGTACATTGGGCCTATGTGCAATAAATGGGTCATGGCCACAAGGCATGTTTGACTGGTAATGCAGTCCTCAAGTAACCAGGTGTTGGATGTTTCTCTTGGATGCACATGATGAGACGATTACACTCCATATTTTTTCGTGCTCACCAATTTTGAGGCAAGTTTGCAACCACATGGTAGTTAGGGCCAATGTATGTGTGCAGATATGTGTGTAACTGTCACAGGAGACCCATGCTATGTACAAGTTGGCCGTGAAATATCAGATGCAGTACCATCATGTCTGAATGGCTGCCATTTACTTATTCAGCCTACACATTGTAAATGATACTGAAAATATTGCACTGTGCACAGGTTTTGAGCACATTTCTTCCTTCCATACCTTACAGGTGGACCGGCGCCCTACACTGTGGGAGAGGTGGTGACATTTAAGGACCCCGACCACTATAGTAAGTGTTGATATGTCTGTTATGTGTTGTGTTTGCTGGTTATGGACTCGTGTGAGTTGGACGCATACCAAGGTGTGATGATGGGGTCAAGTTTTTCACTTGTTCCATGAGTGGAAATGCAGTTTTCACATGTTTGTAGTTAGCCAATGCATATCCAATGGTATCATGTAGGGATTGTAGGACATCCCTGTAGGCCCCACTTTGAGTACAGGGGATAGTCATGTCTCTGACACTTGTATCACCAAGAGTCACAATGGAAGTCAGCCCCTATTTAGTCAGCCTGTCAGACCCACATTCTCAAAGATTGGTGGAGCTAATAGCTTCCCAATAGACATCTGCTTGACTACTTACCTACGTAATTTTAAAACAGTAGGTAGAACCTCCTAGCATCATGTACTTCCACGTGTAGTGCATCAAGTCTGTGGAACCTGAGTGTAATGGCCTAGGTGTGCAAGCAATTCATGCTCATGGGTGTTCTAGCAACTCTGTGTCTGATGTAAGTCAGGCCTCACTGGAAGTATATGCTGTGTACTAAGTTCTGATTTTCCTGACATGTCTGACCCTATGAGTGCTCTAGGGTTTGCTGACTCCAAAATGTAGATAGACCTTACCTGTGGTGTGTCTGTAGAGACAAACATGTGTGGATTAGCCTATACACTCCTCAGTGTACATGTTGTTGGCAAATTATAGTTGTATATCCACCGCCCCCCCTCAAACACGGCCATGGGTTTGTGAATGGGGTACCTAGTATTGATGCTACCAGTATGTTACACATACCTGTGAAGAAGTGACGTTTTGGTTGCATACTAGTATACACACTCAGGTTTGGCACTTGGTACCATACTGGAAATTCCAGTTACAACTTGCAGACCATGTGGCTTTAGTTTTGCTTTCCGTACACTGACATTTGTAGCCCAGCTCTTGGTGGAGGATATGCAGCATGATTCTTAGCTGATAACTGTCAGAACTCAGATTGCAAGTCAAGGCCAGTTGTTACCCATCTTGTGGGTTATGAATGTACTTTGTGTGATGTGACCTTTGTTGTCTGGCCTGCCATGTACTTCCTCAGGAACATTCGATGCTCTGTATTGTGATATGAGCTGTTAGAAGTACAGTAGATGTATTGTCTGATTAACTTGCTGTGCTGTTTCACACAATGCAGTTACTAATGTGGCATATCTGCATTTGTCTTCACAGCAGCTAACATGACTCCAGACCAGGTCCGTGAATTTCAGCGCCGGGCCATGCAATACCAGCACATCCTGCTGGTGGAGTCGGGGTTCCGGAGGATGGCCCGGCGATATCGCCATGAACGCACCTCCGGGGCATGGCGAGCCTTCCCACAGGGTGGGCCTACTGTGCCCACCACAGCCAACACAGAAACAACCACCAATGAAAGCCAGGTGGCCCCACCCACAGCTGCCTCTGTTGCATCTACATCTGCTGGACTTCCTGGCCCCAGCACTGCCTCTGGTGCAGGACAGCCCACACAGACCTCCTCCACCGGTACCCAGACTGCCACTGCTCCAGCTGTTGACCCTGCCGCCTTCAATAGACTTGAAAACAAGATGGACAAAGTGCTGCGCAAGGTGAGCCACCTGAGCCGGGACGTGCAGCACATTAAACGGCGGGTGAAGGATATCAAGAGGACCCTCCGGAGGGCCAACCTCTAGACAGTTGATTAGATGGACATGATACCCTCCCATCCCTCCTCTTTCCTTGTTCATATACTTAGTGGGCTTAGGGGGCTTAGTGTTAGGTTAGTATAGGCTGTTAGTTTAGTTAGTGTTAGTGGGTGGGGGTTAGGGGGTCCTGCTTGTTTCTTTTTTGACTTATTACATGTGTGGGTGGGTGGGTGGGGGGCTATGTTGGGGTTCTTGTGTGAAAAAATAAAATTAAAAAAACCCAAAAAATAAAAAATCATAAAAAAACTATTTACCCAAAAAATATATATTTGTATAGGATAGTATAGTATGTGTTTAGGTTAGTAAGTGTTGTCCTCAATGTGTCCCGTCTCATAAGGGGGTTGGGGGGTAGATGTTTAGAACATTTCGTTACATGTGATAAGTAAGTGTAGCTAAGGTTAGTTAGGGACAGTTGTGGGTAATGAGCAGTCAGGGTGGATTAGGGTAGGTAAGATTTTTCCCTCAGTTTCGTCATCTATGGTTAGCTTTTAATAAATATTTGGTTACCCCTTAATAGTATGTGTTGAATGGTACTTGATCATGGGTTTGGATTCCGTGTACATCTCTTTTGTACTATAACATCTGTGTCCTATGCTACAAACAAATCCCAACTGAGCTGTACGATTGGCAGCTAACCCAGAGCTACCTTGCAAAGTGTCTACCCTTTGTTGCAACCACCAATCACAGTTAATATGGATGACAATGTGTTTCTGTTGACAAGTTTGTTTTCAAAGTCACTAACAGTGCTTCCAGACTTGATATTGGGGAAACAGTTTTAGGTCTGACTGCAGTGTGATGATCATGCACACCCTTATAAGATGAGTTCTCATTGGCAATCCTATAATCTTGTATTCATGACCCTCATACATCATTTGTGACACAGTTCAGCATGATTACCTATTTGTACGTTAACTCAGACACCTTCATTTGTGCAGTTTTTTTAGTGTTTACTTAGATTAGTGTGGCATGTTTATTGTGTTATTTTTGCATGTTGACAACATTTAGCGGGCACTATTTGATGACTTAGTTATCCCCTGAGGAAGCATTCTTCTGTCCAACACAGTATGATGGTCTATGGTTTCTCACTTCATCAGATTATTCCCTCAGGATGGGCAGAGTATGATGCAATCATGGTCACTGTGCAGATTTCTCTAACTACCTAATGTCTGGACAGTTGTATTGAGAAGCTACGTTATTTGACAGTAGGGACATTCTAATTATCTACTGCGCAGTTGATATGTCACATTACCCAGAGACAGATTTGTGGTGTAAGTGCTATTTATTGAAAAGTGCTGTAGTGCTATATGTACATTGTCCATGACTGTGAGTCCATTATAGTGACATTTTAAATTGGGATCCAACACAAGGGTTTACCAAAATGCTTTTGTCATGCTGGGGTTGCTGTTTCAGACAGTGTAGAGGGACAGGATTTGGCAATGAGTAGGAGAGAGACAATCACTGGGCTGGGTGTCAAGATATACAGTGGTTTGCAGAACAGTGCTTGAGTACAGTTGTTGCAAGACTGGCAAGTTACAAAGCGCAGGACCTTGGTAAATGTCGGCCATGTGGCAGGGACTAGTGCTTCCGGGTACTTTTCCTTGTGAATGTGATCTGTTCAATGTCTTCTTCTTCTGATGTGTGTGTTTCTTGCTTTGTCCTTGTTGTTGTTGGTTGTGAAGGGGCAACACACACCTCAGTGTTAGAAGACGTGGAGTCAGACATCCCGGTCGCTGCTCCCTGTGAAGGTCTTAAGGGCAGTACTGCAGCAAGGAGGATCTGCTGGTTCTTGAGAATAGCAGCCACATCACGATGGTAGGCAGCCAGGTCGGCCCTGAGGGGTTCAATGTTGCATTCGTGCACGCGTTGACAGGATTGCTGTTGTAGGTGTTGGGTCAACTGTATTACAGCTGTGCTGATTTCCTTCTGGGTTTTCTGCAGTTCCTGCAAGATAGATGTTAGGGCTTGCATAGCTGCTGCCTGATCTGCAGATGACATCATGCACGAACGCACCCCCTCAACGCTGGCTGCCATATTTTGCATCCCCACCCGCACCTCCTTGGCCAGCTCCCGCTGTACTCCAACTACAGTTCTCTCAAAGCTGGTGCCAGTGTCGTCTGAGTCCTCAGCTGTATTGGAGCTGGCAGGTCTTACAATTGGGGTGGTGGGTGGTTCCTCTGCGATGGCTGCTTGTTCTGTGCTCCTCCTTGTGACTGAAGGTGGGGTCTGGAGGGTTTCAAGGACCTTTTGGATGGTCTCCTGGGGAATGTTTATTGGCTCGTCATCCATGTCATCAGGGAAATCTGGGACAGGCATATCGGCAGGAGATCCATCTTCCTCTGCAATGAAACAGGGTACAATTAGTGTGTCTGTGTTGTGACAATTTTGACGTGACGTGCCTGCCTTTTGATGAATTCACTTTGTGATCTTGTTTTGTATTAATATCTGCAGTCCTTCAGATGGGCATTGTTTCAGGCCTATGGCCCACCTGTGTGTTACATGTATGTTATTGAGTTATCAGACTTGTCAGCCTCATTGCCTCTAGGTGTTGCTTTATGCCAAATAGAGAATTGCCACCTTTTTGTCCTACTCGACCCTCCGTGTATATCCATTCTCATGGTGAGACCTTTCACTGGCTGTGGGTGTTCTGATGGCCCTGGCAGCACACTTAACTATCAGGACCTGCCCCAATCCCTGATCGTTCACATCGACTTAATTGTAATTGACATGTTGCATATCCTATGCATGGCAATGTTATGATGTGATATGGATGTTGACATTGTTAATGTGTCCTGCTGATGTTGGGTAATGTGTGTTACATTGGATTGCCCTGATAGTCGTATCAGTGTCCTATTTCGTCCTCTGACTGTGCAGGTGTATTTCAGTGACCAGTTACATGTGTCCCCTCGTTGTGATGTTGCCTTGTTACCCAGGCACAGGATGGACCCTGACATATGCAGCATGGGTGTGTCCTTAGTGCTGTGTCGCTCCTATTGTTGTTTACATTGGCTGATGTTTGTGACAACTATGGGCATTGACATTTGAGTGTACTGAGGCCTTTGTCTTGTTTCAGGAGATTGTTGCAGATGTCATCCTCACCCCCTAATTTAGGTATGTATGTTCCATGGGGAGGTTACTGCCATTGGCTACTTGAGCTGCACACAGATCAGAGGTGGTAGTGGCAACTGTTGTTGCAGTTACATTGCAGTTGTCAGTTTGGCTAGAGGATTGCTAATAGGGCCCTAGTTAATGTAGGAGGCATGTTGGCTGACGAGTGCCAGGATGTCAGTTTGACGTAGTGGCCTTCCCTCCTGTCGTGGCTTTCCCTTTGCTCCATCGTTGGCATGACAGTACGCCCCCATGGGACTGTTGTTGGTGTAGTGTAATGGTGTGCCCCAGCTTATGTTTGTGCAGGCCATGCCCCCATGCCGTGCCCCTTTACCCATGCCACTCCATGTATATGATGACTTACATGCAATGTGTAGTAGGTATTTCCCCCCTCCCCCGGTTGCAGTTGACATTAGTGCATTTCAATTCCCCATGCGACTTACCCTGCATGTGCGTTGTCTCATGTTAGTCTGCTCTGTCCTGTCCTTGAATCCCTGTGACGATCTCCTCAGGGATAACGGCTGCAACTATCTCCTCCATGTGGTCCAGGGCCTCCTGGTGTGCTGGACTCCCCCCTCCAGTCTGCAGTGCAGCCTTCCTGTTCCTGGCCATCTTTTCCTTGGTCCTGCGCTTGCAGTCATGCCAGCGTTTCTTGCACTCAATGACTGTTCTGTGTACTTCAGCCACACTGTTAATCTTGTCGACAATTTGTTGCCATATAGCCTCTCTCCTACTGATTGGCAATTTTGATGTGACAAACAGTTAGTTGGTGCTGGTGTTCCGTCACCTCTTTAACCAGGATTTCCTGCTCCTCTGCACTGAAGCGACACTTTCTTTTCTTCTTAAAAGTGTCCTGGTTCTTGTGTGGGTCCTCCTGGTTGGTTCCTGGTCTGCTGTCATCTTCCTGGGGTCTGTAGTGGCATCTGGGATCCATTTTGGCTCTCCTATGGTGCACTGGCAGTGTTCGCGTTTTTTTTTTTACGCTATTGCGTCAAAAAACGTTGCATATCCGGTTTGCGGTGTCGTAAATCGACCCACAGTCATTACCGCTGCGTTAACGTCGTTTTCCTTTACGACTTGACGCCGTGGTGTGCGTCAAAAATAATGACTCCCACCTGTTGTTTGTGCCGCCATGCGTCAAAGTATAAATATGATGCCCGCACGGTGCACCAAAATGGCGTTAGCCGGCGGTAATATTTTTGACGCAAAACTGCGCCAGTGCAGTTTTGCATCAAAAAGTATACATATAGGCCCAAATTTCTTTGGATTTTACCCAAAATCATAACTCATTTTTTCTGCGTATTTTCCACTAACTATAAAGAGAGGGGGATAACTCCTACTTATGGTTATTTCAGAGTTTCATTCAAAATACATTTTCTTAAGAAATTTTGTGTATCTGCATGAAAAGTTTACAAAAACAACGTCATATGATTTGGGTTTGGAATGGGATGTTTGAACAATGGACTATGGACTTTGCAGAGAGCACAACCTCGAGGCTTCTTGGCTCTGACCATTTGTATTAAAAAATAAACTGACATGCACAGAGGTTGGAAGAATCGTGATGAAAAAGAGAGTGTTTAATACTTTCCTAAACTGTCACAGGTCCAATTCAACTCCAATGTAAAGAGGTATACAGTTGACCACTGATTTTTTGCCTCTGTGACAGAACAGCACCTATTGCATATCTGAAGCACCAGCATCTACATAAAAAGCTTATGCCTTATCAGGGTGTAATATCCATAAAACATTCCTTTAAAAGGATAACAATCTTCTTCAGCCTCTTGTGTTCAGATAAGTTGTTTACCTAGAAAAATCCTGAAATAAATTTGCAAAATCAAGTAAACTTTGAAACTGTTTTACTGATCAGGGTAAAGATCAGTGTTGAATTGCTTGAATTGTGAATTCGTCCATGGAAAATCTAGATTGCGAGATTACAAAACTGAAGAAAGTCACAGTATTTCGATGAAACACATTTTTTTAGGTGGACAAATACCTTAATCTCCAGAAGAGCTTGCAACACTTGCAATTCCAGAGCTCCCCCTTTCTTAGGGATGAAAAAAAGGTGATGAAGCTGAGTATGGTGGATAAAGCTATGTGCTAAGTGTTTTCTCAAATGTTAGCTTTCAGGTTCACTAACTGCATAAGTCTGGCTATTGAGAATTCATGCCCTTGGCTCTCAATCTAACGTTCTTAGTCAAGGGCACCACAACTTCATTTGGGACTTTCAGATTCTTTGGGGGGGTTGGACAGAAAGTCTTTTAAACAAAACTGTGATTTAAGACATATCTGTCTAGTGAATCAATGTACCCTTAAGCCATGAGCCAGAGAGACCTAGTATTATTCTGAAATATGAAGCCTTAGTTAATTCCAAGGATAATAACTCCATTTGACCTCCAGGATAGCTGCCTCTTGCCAAAACAGTAGAAAAGCACAAAACAGCAGAATTAGTAATAAGGTCTGATAATAGGATAGTGCCATCTACAGCTTTGCCATGCTCTGTCATTTATTTCTTAAATACAGGAATTTTATTGTTTTTGGTCAATGCCCACTCACAGAAAGTGCCTGTGGCATCAGAACCAATCATTTCACATGTTTTAAGCAGATATTACCCACAAAAAATTCAAAGATACTTCTATGAGATATGAAGTGGAGGTCTCTGACAATGTTGAGTTTTTCTCAGTACAACTTAAAGACTTGGGGCCTGACTTAGAACTTGGACGAGTTACTCTGCCACAACGGTGATGGATATCCTGTCCGCTGAAAACAAAAACCCATAGGTTATAATGGGATTTAGATTTTGGCGGACAGAGTAACTCATCAGCTGAGTCCTGAATCAGGCTCTTGGTTGGAAGATTTGTTTTCCAAATTCTCTTGAGTTTTTTGGTACAATTCCTGAAGAAATGGCCTCCTACTTACTGTAGAGACATAAATGGGCTTGGTGTCTTCTATTTTTATTTCCTGTGTTGAGAGTGGTTTGCTCACAGATCCTATTTGCATAGGCTCTACTGCTTTATCCCCAGCAACCTTAGCACCGTCCTCTGTTTCAATCATTGGTCAAACTCCATTCCTTTTTTTTCTCTTCTTTTCTTTTCTTTCTGAGAGGTGATAATTCAAAGCCATCTTGATTAAACCCTTCAAATGGGTCATTCTACTACCAGAGCCAACATATCTTTAAGTTGGTCTTTGAGATGTTTGTACAATAAAGAGACTGTACCACCTCTCTGCTTCTATTGTCAGTCTGTTAAATTGTGCCAAGTAAGACAACCGGTCTCTGTTGCCATGATGGAGCTCCAAAAGTTTGTTGTCAAGAGATTGTGTGCATGTCAAGCAAAGATTCAGCATAGCACCTGTATAAACAAATCAAAATTGTACAATATTAGGTTGTTTTCTAACACCAAGGGAATTGAACATTACACTGTGTTGCCTGACAAATAAGGCAACACAAATGCCACACGAGAATCCTGCATGGGAACTGCTACAGCAGGACACAAAAGATGCACCTGACACTGGATAAGAATTTATTTTGTTTCTGGGGGTCTCCAGAGTACCATTCAAGCGATGCTAACGGGCTCTCACAGCTATAAGATGAGAAAACATTGTCAATTTTGTAGCACGGTTTGTAGACTCTGATGCTGAAGTTTGTCTCTCAGTGCGGTTCCAGAAATGTGTAAATCAAGGTGAAGAACTGGCTAATCCACTATAAGGTGTCTTGGACCCTTGTTGGACCACCTGCAGGGTTCACGGACACAACACTCTGCCCACAAATCCCACTAGACGTTGAACAATCGTCTACAACCTTTTAAGGGTTTGTCAACTTGACATGGTCTTCAACCCTTAAAATGTTTAAAATACCAACCTCCCACTATCCATAAACAAATGCCTTGTGTGCCAGAGGAGGGCTACCCATGCCAAAGGTCAGTGATATCAAGAATGATGTAATTGAACATGTCATGATTTATGTAAGATGTAAGGTCATAAGCAGTGCCTGGTAGGGGAGCCAGTTGTAGTTAGCTCAGTTAAATATAACTGGTGAATTTCAGTTTTGTTTTGCGGTTAAAATGTCATAGTTAGGTGAAAATGTCAGGTAAAATCTAATGTCACTTTAAACTAGGGTTTTTCAGTGAATTTCTGAAGTTGTATTAAGTGTAAAATAAGATGTTATCAACACACCTAACTATAGCTTCACATTAATCTTTGTGTTTTTCAGTGAACTTCAGAGGTAACGTTTAGCAAAAAGTAACAATATAAAAGGGTCTAATTTTGAGTAAGGGAAACCACCTGGCTTTGGCCAAGAGTCAGAACACAATATAAAAGGCAGGCTTATTGCCTTAATCAGGGTGTCAGTACACCAATATATAAAGCAAACTTATTGGCTTTGTTAGAAAATTACCGCACTTGTTTATCAATAACCACAATTTGAATGTTTTCCTTATACAAACATGGCATTGCTTATTAATAACAATTGACACACAGATATATTTAAAATAAAGCATTTTTATTTTAAACAATATGTGTTTGAATCTTTCTTTACAGTTTTCAGGCCGCACAATGCAGCCATATGACACAACACAGGAGGTTCTCGCACTCTAGCTGAAGAGTCCTTGCACTCCAGCTGAAGAGGAGAGAGCTCCAGCTTGGAGTAGTTGAAAAATAATGGTCCTCCAGGGGTAATGCATTCAATGACTCAGGAGATTTCAAAAGTTTTTTTTTTAATTCTGGGGGGCCGCTGTGCTCAGCCTCCACACCCATTTTTATAATTAAATGGTTGTGCGCCTTCCCCACCTAGTGGTATCATGACAAGTATATGTTTTTTTGTAAAAACCCATGCAGGGCATTATGTGACTCTCCTGGAGGGAACAGTCAATAATCAATGAGCGGTCTCACCACTTCAATAATGTAGCAGCGAGGGCACAACTTTTTTTTTTTTTTTTTCTGGATGCCCTCATCCCACCTGGCACACCCACACCTTTTAAGACAGCACCTATCACAAGTGCCAGCAGACCTGACTATGATTTTTCTGCTTCTGGGTAGCCCCGTCCCAGCTGGTGCTCCCACACCATTGCCATTTATTAGTGGTCGCGGGATGAGGCCCATTGCTGCCGCAACCTCGCCAGCTCCTCTAACAGCACCCATCGTTGGTGCTTGCGGGAGCTGACTTGACTATTTTTAACTGCCCAGCTGAAACATCTTTTTATTCTGCTCCTGCTGGTGGGAAAAATCCTGTCTTGCAGACAGGTAGATACATTTCTACTCTAACCTGGCAGGAGCCTTTCTGCTCCTGTCAGACAGGAACAATTAAGTCTTCCCTGCCCACGATGTAATGGGCAAGGAACAACAGTGTTCTGGGATGGGGTTCCCAGACACCGTTTTATGTCAGGCCCCAGGGGATGGGGACTTGGGGCCATTGTATGGCTCAAGGATTGGGGCCCCACGCTCTTTCCGAGAATAAATAAAGCATGCGTTGAGCCCCTCAGGGCCCGGGCAATTAAGTAGCTCAGAGAACTGGCCCCACATCATACTCCCCTAATAAATGAAGAATGCGCCAGTTAAATGGGAAAACCGTGGTTGCAGTTACAGTTGCAGCTTTTTACCTCCAGGCAAAAGGCCCTACTCAGTGGGCAAAAATTTCTGAGGACGCTCTTGAAACTCTTCAAAGAACACAAAAGTGTAACTTGTCTTTGGTTTGTAACCTTTTATTTTCAGAGAGCTCTCAGCAAATTGTGTTTTCTGAATGGGCTGAGGGACTCTATTAGGGGCCACTTGAGGATTCCCAACAAGCTCAAAGAATTGTAATTTTCATTGAAGCCGCTTCACTTCACATACATGGTTTACAATCTATGCTATTTCAGTTAAAGTAGAGACCACTGCCATAATACTGGGATGGAGAATGGCTGCTTTCTGGCTCAGCAGAGAAACCTCACTAGCAAGTCTAAACAATGTAGATGGAGAACAATCAGCACAATGAGGATCAACTTTGCTAAGTGTTGCCAAACTGATATGATACACTGGCATTAGTCAGACCATGGAAATAGGGAGGATTGATGGTGAGGGTGAGAACTGTGTGCTTTTTGTATATTGTTGGGGTTCCAGATAGACAACATAGGGCCACATGTACAAAGATCAGGTTTTGCAAGCCGCAAAACCGGATGTACAACAGTGTACTTTACACTGTTTGCGATTCCCAATGTGGTCGCAAATGATCTACCTCATGAATATTCCTGAGGTAGGTCGCAATTTGCAACCCCATTGGGAATGGCCGTCCTTATAGGGATGGTGGCCTGCTGGAGACAGCAGACCACCATGTCTGGGACTGCTTTTAAGTAAAGCATTTTTTTTTAAAATGCAACCTGTTTTCCTTAAAGGAAAACAAGATGCATTTCAAAAACAAAAATGAAAAGTTTTCATTTGGGACCACTGCCTGCTCTGAAAAAATATTCTAGCTGCCATTCACAGAGGGGAGGGGGTCCCTTGGGGACCCCTTCCCGTTTGCGAATGGGTTAGCACCAGTTTGAAACTGATGCTAACTGCGATTGTTTTGCGACCGCATTCGTGGTCACAAAACAATCATACATACCATTTGGATTCGGTAGTAGGAAGGGACGTCCTTGACACACCCCTTCCTCATACCGAATCGCAAAACCCAAACTGCGATTCAATAACAAGTTACCGAATCGCAGTTTGGGCTTTATACATCCCAAAAAGCATTTTTCAAGTCGCAAACGGCCCCTTTGCAACTTGAAAAATGCTTTGTACATCTGGCCTTTAATCACAAGGTGTTTTGACAATTCTTCACCCGACCCGTTCATGATTAGCAAGCTACATGACATATCTTTGGGGATAAAGACATAAATGACAGCAGTAGATTTGAGAAGTATTTCTACATTTTATTGAAGAGACGCTGCAAGTCATTCCGTTCGCTTAATCTGGAAAGGAATGCTGGTGTTACAACCACATTACATCGCTTCCATTACATCACCCTTCTATGTCTCTTGAGCAACACATCTCCAAACAACTACAATCACTGATCGCCACAAAGCGCTAGGTAACTAAAATAGTATATTCTGGGTCCTGGGTTATTAATAAAAATTAAATTAAATTAGTTTTATTATGATTAAGTAATTGTTGGAGTTCAGGGCATTAACAAAAAAGTATCCATTTTAAATATAACATATTAAATAACAAACATTGGAAGGATGGTCTGATGGGGGTTAAAACCTCAGAACAAATTAAAACATGCACCTATATGAAATACAATAAATCAATTTAAATTTGAATAGTTTGGCCAGTGCCAAAGAACCAGAGGCAAACTGGCCGCACATTTAAGCAGCTCTGCCGGTCGGAGGCAATAATCAACCAAATATCCTGCCATCCAGCTTCTGTTACTACCTGGAAGATGCCTGCACAGCGTCAGGAAGAGGGTGTCAATCAAAATGAGATATTTTGAAGCTGCAGAGGTCTGGCTTAGAGAGGATCGCGGCTGGGTGCTGCGGGCGGCGTGAGCTGTGTGGCTTTGGATGACTGTGCCTGAGCTGAACACTGAGGGCCAGATGTAGGAAGCCTTTTGCACGTCACAAACTGCGAAAAACGCAGTTTTCAGCATGCAAAAGGCCGAACGCGATGCACAACCTCAAATTGCGAGTCAGTACCGACTCGCAATTTGAGGATGCGACTCTCAAATAGGAAGGGGTGTTCCCTTCCTATTTGCGACCGCATCGCCATGCTGAGTTGCTTTGTGACCGCGAATGCGGTCGCAAACCAACTTGCAGTTACCACCCACTTGAAGTGGGTGGTAACTCATTCGCAAAAGGGAAGGGGTCCCCATGGGACCCCTTCCCCTTTGTTAATGCCGAAAAAAATGTTTTTTCGGAGCAGGCAGTGGTCCTATGGACCACTGCCTACTCTGAAAAAAACGAAACCAAATGGTTTCGGAAGTTTTTCTTTTTGCAACACGTTTTCCTTTAAGGAAAACGGGCTGCAAAAAGAAAAAAAAACTGCTTTATTAAAAAAGCAGTCACAGACAAGGAGGTCTGCTGTCTTCAGCAGGCCCCATCCCTGTGAGTGCATGGACTCGCTATGGGGTCGCAAAATGCGACCCACCTCATTAATATTCATGAGGTGGGTCTTTGCGACCCCATAGTGAGTCGCAGAAGGTGTCTGAGACACCTTTCTGCATACAATTTTGCGAGTTGCAAATTGCGAGTCGGTCTGACTCGCAATTTGCAAGTCGCAAAATTGTAGATTGCTACATCTGGCCCTGAGTTGCTTTGTGACCGCGAATGCGGTCGCAAACCAACTCGCAGTTACCACCCACTTGAAGTGGGTGGTAACTCATTTGCAAAAGGGAAGGGGTCCACATGGGACCCCTTCCCCTTTGTGAATGCTGAAAAAAAAAATTTTTCAGAGCAGGCAGTGGTCCTATGGACCACTGCCTACTCTGAAAAAAACGAAACCAAATGGTTTCAGAAGTTTTTCTTTTTGCAACTCGTTTTCCTTTAAGGAAAACGGGCTGCAAAAAGAAAAAAAAAACTGCTTTATTCATCATTCATTCATTACTTTATTCGGTACAAAAAGACCATAAAAGACATCAAATAAATAAAACATACAAATTTCTCAATCATAAAATTACTAAAAAACGTTATTAATACATTTTGCGAATACCATGGGCAGCATATATGAAATTTAACACAGACTGAATTATGTCCATATTTCCCAGATTATGTAAGTGTGAATAAGCAACCTGGCTAGTTCTAATACTGTTAGACAAAAATAACGGACGAAAAAAACTTTTTCTCGGAACAGCATATAAAGTGCAAAAGAGCATAAAGTGTAATGTACTCTGAGATGTCTTTCCATCACAGCGACAGGGAGGAAGGTTCTTGAACCAGGTTCCACATACTGGAAATGCTACCAGGTAGTGTAAGATATTTAAACGTAGCTTCGTGAGTAAAAACCTTTGTCGCTCGTGATTAATAATAGTCAGATACAGCTTTGGTTGAAGTTGTTGTGTCTCATGCCTCGTCCATGATCTGATTACACCAGAGGCTGGCTCCATGGCCTGGTTTTTCTGCCAGAATATGTCTTTAACCTTCTTAATGTCCTGTCTTGTTAAAGTATCTGGTTTAAAAAGAAATCTCCTAATCCTAATGATAGGAGAGAGAGATAAACATATCTAAGCCAGGGTATATCCAGAAATCGTGACAAGAGGAGACAATCCTGTATCACCTTTCTACATAAAAACGCTTCTGGCTTAGTCCAGATTTTTACCCACAATATTACAGGTTGGAGTTTTATATAGCTAGATATGTATCTCAAGCCTACTTCTTTATGACAAAACATTACTGGTGTAGATTGGGGGACTGCTAATAACCTTCTTAAAAATTTATTTTCTATAGTCTGAAGTCCTGTACATTCTGCATGCCCCCAAACCCCGGCTCCAAATGTCGCAATAGAAATACACTTAGAGGAGAAAACAGTCATCATTTCCTTAACAGGTTTATGTCGGAGTCTTTTCGCAAACCTAAAAACTGCTTCAATGGCTTTTTGGAATTGTATTGAACGTATATTAACTAAAAATTTCCAATTAAAATCTACATCAATGGGGACCCCCCGATACGTAAAATGTGGGACCTTGAGTATCTCATGCCCATCTAAAACAAATGTTTTAGTTTTTGCTAATTTGGGTCCGGTCTTCATCACAAATGACTTGGTTCTGTTAATTTTAAGACCGAGGTTCCCCATAAAAGTATTAAAAGCATTTAATAAAATCTGGAGGCCATTTGCTGTCCTTGAAATGAGTACAGCATCGTCCGCATACAAGAATACAGGGTTTGGAGAATTATTGATGACTGGGGAATCCTTCCCTGATTCACAAATAAATTTCTCTAACCCATTTATATACAAAAGAAAAAGAAAAGGGGCAAGGACACAACCCTGTCTAACCCCCTTTAGTGAGGGAAATTTCTCTGTCAAACCTCCCTCCCGGGAATAACGGACCCGAGCCTCTGTACAGGCGTGAAGTTTACTAAGTAAGATAACTATATCTTTATCTACGCTCAAATCCAGCATTACCATCCGCATTTTCTCCCTGTTAACTGTATCAAAGGCACAGGACAGATCCATTAATGCTAGATGTATACAGCCCCTTTTGACTTTGGTATATTTCTGGACTATGAGGGTCAAGTTAAGAGTTTGTTCTACTGTGCCCACACCTGGCCGAAAGCCATATTGTATTTCTGAGAGGGAGTGAGATTCAGTCGCCCATTCTTCTAGCTTATTTAGGATCACTCGACCTAAAATTTTGACTGAACTATCCAATAAAGAGATTGGGCTATAGCACAAAGGATCTGCCCTATCTCCCTTCTTAAAAATCGGGACGATGATCGCCTCTTTCCAAGAATCTACTAAAGGGCCTGCCACAGCCGATCTCAAGACATTGGTAAGCAGTGGTCCCCAGAAATCTGGAAGCGCTTTATATAGATCGGCAGGAATTCTGTCTGGGCCAGGGGCTTTCTCAGAGGGGCAGTCTTGAATGGCTTGTTTGACATCGTCCACGCTTATAATATTGCTAAAGGCCAGACATAGCTGATCATTTCCTGCAAGCTTCAGACTGTTTAACATTTCTGATTGAACATTTGTCTCTGTGGCGAAAGTTTTTTTGAAATAATCCACCCAAGTCTTGGCTGGAATGACAGTAACCATGGGCGTCTCATGTTTATCATTCAGCAATGAGGAGTTAACCACATGCCAAAATGCAGTTGTGTCTTTAATTTTACTTGCTTCCATCAATTCCTCCCACGCAGACTCACTTAGTTCAACTTTCCTCTTGGCAAGTGCTTCTTTATAATTTTTACTAGCAATTTTAATTGCTTGTCGATCTTGGGGAGAAGCATTGATTATTTTCTTTAGCTTGCTTAAGGATGTGGTACATGCGTGGTTAAACCATCTTGAGGCATAGACTTTATTAGTGCGAGAGGACTGTAATTTCTCCGCCATATACTTTGTCAGAGAGGAAAATGCACGGACAATTTCATGGGGGGCCCTATCTTCATCCAGGGATGTCATAACATCTGACCATTTATTCAGGAATAGGTCTTTAAAGAAGGTATTGCTGTTTATCTTTCCCCATTTAATTGTGAGTCCTTTTTGGGATGAGAGCTTCATAGCAGGGTGTCGCTTTCCTCTTCTTGAATCGCTCATCAGGTCCAAGTTAATCACAATAGATAAGGGGTTATGGTCACTGATACAGGTCGGGGTCACCCTGAATTGTCCTGCAATAGAGGATAATTCTCTAGAATAAATAATATAATCAATAGTAGTATGAGTATCCCCCTTTACAAATGTTGGTATCCCTCTAATAACTGGTATGGGGAGAAAAAGAGAATTTGCTGTTATCAGAGAGTTAAGAGCAATCCCATATGGGAGTGTTTAAAATGTTGAATGGGGTTATCATTTTTGTCCAAAAGTCCACAGCAATCCAAGAACTCTGGCTCACACAGGTAAAATGTAAATGTAAATTAGCACTTGTATAGCACACTACTCACCCGTTAGGGTCTCAAGGCGCTGTACTCATACCGCTATGGAACCCCTCCTGGCTTTTCCCTGTGAGGCGCCCACTCCTGAGCACCCCCAGGGTGAAGCCAGGCATCCAAGTGCTGTTGGGGCCGTTGTGGAGATTAAGCAAGCTATTGCCCAGAGTTGCAGAGTGGGACCCATGAATTAGATTAGGCACCGAGGAGAGAATTATCTGGTCAAGGGGAATTGAGCCCAAGACCTGCCGAAGCAGGACTTGAACCCTGGTCTTGAGCCAGATCTCTGCTTCAGGGTCTGCCACTCTAACCATTGAGCCACACTTCTCCACAAGTGGGCATTAAAATCACCAGCCCAGACTATTCTTAGGTCCTTTTTGCTAATAGTTGTTACCTTATGTATTAACGTCTCCAAACTACTAACCACACTTATGTCAGAATTGTCAAAGGTATTATTATAATAGTTGATCAGTAGTATGTCAAATGGCTCTACTAGTTTCAAAAATAAAGCCAGAAAAAAAGGAGATGTGCCCACAACACGTGCTTCCATCCCTCCGGCCTCTACAGATAGAAAAGTAACCAGGCCGCCCTTAGCTCTACCTGCGGAGGCCTTAGTTGCAGGAACACTATGGTGGTCATTCCGACCTCGGCGGTCTTTTCTCCAGACCGGCGAGGCCGGGGGAGACAGAATACCGCCATTGCCAGCGGTATTCATGCCTCCCTATTCCGACATTTCCGCTGGGCCAGCGGAAATGGCACATCAACATTGCCGCCGGCTCGTAATAGAGCCGGCGGCAATGTTGATGTGCAGCGGGTGCAGTAGCACCCGTCGCGCATTTCACTGCCAAATGCGCGATGGGGCTATGCCTGGGGGCCCCTGCACTGCCCATGCCAAGTGCATGGGCAGTGCAGGGGCCCCCAGGGGCACCCCCAGTCCCCTTACTGCCAGCCTTTCAATGGCGGTGTTTACCGCCACGGACAGGCTGGCGGTCGGGGACTCATAATCCCCAGGGCAGCGGTACTTGCACCGCTGCCCTGGGGATTATGCCCGCCAGGCGGAAGCCTGGCGGGAAAGTGGAGGGGCCGGCGGTATGACCGTGGCTTTTCCGCCACGGTCAGAATTGCTGGCGGAACACCGCCAGCCTGTTGGCGGTGTTACCGCCAACATACCGCCGGCCGCCAGGGTCGGAATGACCCCCTATATGTGGTGTAACCATTAATATGTGGGGATTCTGTGAGCCAGGTCTCCTGGCAGCAGATAAAAAGATTTTCCGTCACTAATTTTATCCAGTCAGGGTTTCCAATTTTTTATTTTAAACCTGCAGCATTCCAGGAAATAATCCCTAGGGCTGTCATACCCTGTGTGTCATATATATTCGGGGCTCCCTTGGATTGCGAGAGGGACTGTGACAGTATATTTGTCTCCAAGGGGCTTATTAAAAAAGCAGTCACAGACATGGAGGTCTGCTGTCTTCAGCAGGCCACCATCCCTGTGAGTGCATGGACTCGCTATGGGGTCGCAAAATGCGACCCACCTCATTAATATTCATGAGGTGGGTATTTGCGACCCCATAGCGAGTCGCAGAAGGTGTCTGAGACACCTTTCTGCATATAATTTTGCGAGTTGCAAATTGCGAGTCGGCCTGACTCGCAATTTGCAAGTCGCAAAATTGTAGATTGCTACATCTGACCATGAGTTCGGCGAACAAGCTGCAAAGATGCCTCAGAGGACTCTGTGCATGGAGACAGGCATTGTGCACCTGGGTGGTCCCCAGTGAAGGAGAACTGCGGAGCGGGGAGAGAGCCCGGAGGCCCCCTGCTTATGGGTCACTGAACGGGGCCTATCCAACTGTGGCAGCAGGGATACAGCAAGGCAGGGTGCAGGCACTGAGCAAGGGGCCAGTTGTCGCTTTGGGGAGACACACGCCGGCAGATCAAATTGAGTGGCTTTGAGAACTACACCAGAGTACCCAGTGAGTGAGCTGGCAGGCGCTACCAAGTCCTGGCAGGGAAGTTACACGGGGAGACAAGAACAACACGTAATTGCAGGGCCCACGTGAGCAAGGCGGCATATGACACTACACGAGTCAGGAGACTGGGCCTAACTGGCAGAGGTGCAATTGCTGGGCAGTGAGAATGGCACAAGAACAATCCCGAAGTGGACCTTTAAGCCAGGTAGCTGTTGGCATGCTGAATCTGAATTGCAGGCCCTGCTTAGGTGGAGTATCGTAGGGCGGCCTGTGGCTGTAAGTGCACATATCCTGAGAAGACTGCAGTGGACTGGAAGCAAATATCGGCTGACCTATTTTTCACACCCTCTACACTGCAGCTGTACAGCAGGTACTCAGGCGTGTGGCTAAGTTGGGGGGCGGTGTGCTTACGTGGGAGCTGAGGCCACACAAAAACATGACGTGCTGAGTTCTACTAACCTGCTATTCCTATATATGATGTGAACAGTTGCACTGGAGAGCTCTAATGCAAGACCATGCTTCACTTTGGTAGTGTAAGAGTGCGGGGAAGGCTCCACTGTATAGACTGCTGGGGAGCTGGCATAGTCACTGGGCACCACCCCCTGACTATAAGGGCTGTCTGACAGAGATAATGTTGCTGCTCAACGGATCACACAATAAGCTGAGGTGGGAGGGCAGTTGCCAGATTGCACTGCCAGTAATGGGCTGGCTACCAAGTGGTAGGAGGAGGCATGCAGATGGAGGGAATATGCCTGGGACCCCTAGTTGCTCAAGGGAGGCCCAATACAGGAAAAGCCTCAAACACACAGAAGCAGAGCCCCCAGGAAAGAACATGGTAAAACGGATAAAGGCCAAGCCCATGTGCCTTTCAAGACCCGGAACTCCTCAAGGCCGTCACAAGAGGTTCCACAGAATGGTGACTATGCCCTAGGAACTTCAAGCACATCTACGCTGGTGGCTACGCTATTAGTGATGCAGAACAGCCTTCAGTCTATTGATGGCAAGATTGACTCCCTAAATCTACAAATGAATAATATGGCTGTTAAGCTGGATAAACAGTCAGCAAGAATCACAGCGACAGACCAGAGAATCTCAACCGCAGAAGATGAGCTCCAATAGGTGGGGTCCACTTGCCTCAACATGGAGAAAGTCCTTGCCATTATCCAAATGAAGAATGAGGATTTGGAGGTGCATTAACATTGTGGGGAAGATGAAAATGTATGTGGAGAACATGTTAACTGCAGTCTTCAAAGCTGACAAACTATTGAACCTCCCTACTGTGGAAAAAGTTCACTGATCGCTCACACTGCAACCACCGCCATGAGGCACCTCCACACCCCATTATAGTGAAAATATTGAATGATCGCGACCAAGATACAATACTATAGTTGGCTCGCGAAAAGAAGGCTATTACTCATCAGGGCAATCAGATCACATTTTATCCAAACTTTGCGGCAGCAGTGCAGGCAGCCTGCCAGGAGCATCTGTCCATCAAGAAACAGCTGCAAAACTTGAATCCCGTACGCAATGCTTTACCCAGCCTGTCTTCGCATCGAACATGAAGGAAAGCAAATTATTTTCACAACCCAAAAGGCTGCAAAGGAATTTCTCAAGTCACTATTGCTGAAAAAAGGAGGGAGAGGTGTGGTGGACGATAGAGAAGAAGACAAAACATAAACTTACATCAAGGACTACCTCATGCACCCCACGGGACTGGCTCCGGTACTGCTGACGAGCGACACCTGGATGTGACTCACTATTGGTAGTTGGTGGTACGTTTTTGACAAATACTTGGCTAACAATGCTGAGATGGCCTATAATTGGACTACTCTGGCCACCTCCGTACAAGGGAGGAGTCCAGGCGCCTGGCGGTCCCTCAAGAGGGTGCACCCCAAATGGACACGATAAGTAGACTGCAACGTGTTATTTTGCTTTGGTCTGTTATGTCGGATATCTTGTTATTTGTGGTTGATTCAGGGGCTGTCTTTAGCAAGTTTAAAATGCTGAAGTAGGAGGGTAGAGGGATGGGGTCCGCATTGTGTTTGTGCAGAGGGTCACTCACTACACCACACTAATAGCATGTACGGAGATGGGCGGTGGTCAGATACTATCGTATATTGAAACACATTCTCCAAATAACTGGATCAGGGGGACAAGTTAATTTCCTTACAAGGAACATATGGGGACTTAACAACCCGTGCAAGACTAGACTGGTCTTATCTTTGCTCACTCATCATAATATCCAGATCCCTGTCCTGCAGGAGACACATCTAACACGCACTAATGATTATACCATTGGGACAAAATGGGCGGGATAGAGAATAGCATTCTCCTATTCATTCTAATCCAGAGGGGGCCTGGTGCTGGTTAAACGAGGGACCACATTCCACGTTAGAAGTATCAAAGTTGTTGATCAGGGCCATCTCACAATAGTTGAGGAGGCACTCTATGGAATCCCTGTAACAATAGTAAATACATATGGTCCTAACGTAGATGATCCAAGCTTCTACACAACACTCTGGCACCCCTTACATGCCATGTCACCAACTAATATTATATGGGGGGTAGACTTAAACACATATCTAAAATCTGACATGGATAGGTCGGCAAAGACAGACTGGCAGTGTAAGGGCTCTGTGGATATTATTTGTGCAGGGCTGGAGGAATATGGACTGGTGGATGTCTGGCAATTACAACACCTGCAGCTGAGGGAGGGAACCTTTGTCTCACCTGTACACGGCTCGTGGTCTAGGCTTGACTATTGGTTGTGTCCAGCGAGGTCTGTGTGTGGGTAGAGGATGTGCTGGCTATGCCTAATGAACTATCAGACCATGCCCCCGTTCAATTAAAACTGAAACTGCCTAATATTGCTCAGTTACCCTTTATACGGCGGGTCTGTGTGTCAGCACTACTAGACACAGTATTTAAACAAGAGGTTCGACCTGCTATTATTGAATATTTTGAGAAGAAGGTGGGCACTGTGCCAGGAAAAAACACATTCTGGGAGGCCTTCAAGGTCACGATTAGAGGAGTCTGCATCAGCACGCAGGTGGGAGTGCTGAGAGCAACAGGCAAGTTTTATAAGGAGTTCAAAGAACTCCTAGCCCCCCCATCTTCATGCCATGTACAAGGAAGCTCACCAAATGAAGGTGCTACCTCCCACACTGACAGAAGCACTAATCGTTGCTCTATTGAAGCCGGAAAAAATACCTGACCAGTGTGAGTCAAATAGACCACTGTCACTGATTAATATAGATATGAAAATCCGAGCTAAGATACTCACAGCACGGCAACAGCCCTTACTCTCAAAGCTAGTACTGCTGGATCAGTCTGGTTTTATACCGGCTAGATCTACTACACATAACCTATGGACTATTTTTGGCCTCTTGCAGCAACGAGAACCAGAAATTCTGCTGGTGGTTGTCCTTCTGGAGGCCGCTGTCAACACCACAGCTGCACACGTGCTCTAGGGCCCACTTGATGCCAGAGTCCATGCATTACTGTTTCCACCACACAGTCTTAGTCCAGAAACTGCCATTTGCAGAATCCAGTAGCTGCTGCAGCGCTCTATACGTGCATTATCCTTTATTCATGGCATTGGTCCTGAGTATCTTTATAACAGCCATCTTGGGCGGGGCACTTTGGGCATGGCACATTGGACGTGGCACATGGGGTGGGGCACAAGTCTATTTAAGTGACCCCCCCCAGTTCTCACTGCTCACTATTCTGAGGATCTTGTAAGGACCGGAGCTTTCTGTTTGAAGACGGGTGTTTCCATGTTCCTGCAGGTCACCTGGGATTTCCCTGTGTTGAGGGATCTGAATCAGCATGTAGCAGACACTCAGGGCGGTAAGACGGATGGTGGTTTCTAGCTTCCATCATCCGTTTTCTTATTAGATAAAACTGTTTAAAGGTTGATATTCTTTTTTTTTAAAGAAAGTAGTCATCTTTGGCAGTCAGCTGTAAATATTTAGACTGATAACAAACTAAGCGAATGTTTTGCTGTTACAGCGTTACCGCTTTTTGCGGTCACTTTTCAACTTCAGTTGCTTACTTGTGGAGTCGCTCAGTTGCGACAGAGATACATTGTACATTGTATAAGCGCAGTTACCCAGAAGAGGTTTAAATGGTTATGAATAAATGCTAAGGCAATAATTTGAAGTAAAGGGAATATTTGATTATGGTTAATGCAAAGTACGGACACAAACTGAAATCGCGTATCTTGGAAAGTTTTTTGAAATGTGAAGTAACATTTCTTTGAGTAAATACCGTATTAACCTTTCATTTCTTGAAACTTATGAAAGGCGCTATGATTTACTATTGTTCCAAGCGACTGCTGGATTTATAGTTGACAGATTCCGAAGAGTTTTGTGATTGGTATTTCTTTGTAGTATCTGTGATTCTTGTTTCCGCAGGTCTCCTTCCCCGCTGTACCCTTCCTTAACTCCATACCTCCCACTTGGCCACTCTAAGACTCTGCGCTGTTAAGGCTTGTAGAGTTGGAGCTGCCAGGAGGTGGGCCTATTGGCAACAACACATATATCCTGAGGATTTGGTCTCACTGACAGCCGCTAAGGCATTTGATTCTGTTGCATGGACATACATGTTTCAAATTGTATACCACATGGGCATGTCAGGAACATCCATTTACTGGATTTGCCTATTGTAAACAGATCCGAAAGCACAGTGTGTATTAATGGGCACACCTGAGATGGATTCTCAGTATGTAGAGGGACATAACAGGGTTGCCCCCTGTCGCCATTGCTCTTTGCAATAATACAGGAGCCACTGACTTGTGTGGTTCACCAGCGGCATGCTGCATTGGCCTTGCGGTTCCAGCTGCGACCATCGAGCACTTTACGCGGATGACATGGTGCTGTACATCAGGGACCCACCTACACATATTGCCCCATGATTTGAGAGTACGTTCGATTTGAATACTATTCAGGCCTTTGCGTTAATTGGTGAAAGTCAGTTGTGTTTCCGATTACCATGGAAAGCGTACTTGAATATCCTCTGGTATGGACCACAGACCTGGTAAAAAACTTGGCGGTCTGGGTTCACGGAGTCCCGGACGTATTAATCTGCTGGAACTATAGCAGGGCTATATCCAAACTAGAGGACCAGGTGACTTGATGGGTGAGACTTCCCCTGTCTGGCAGATACACTAGCAGTCATTTAAATGGTAGTACTAACCAACTTTCTCTACCTTATTTTTAAGCATACCCATTCCACCCGCCCTGCATTTCTTCAAGACGCTCAAGACACACTTAGGCACAATGCCATGGGCAGGGAAACAAACCAAAATTAGCTGGAACACACTTACTTTACCATACATCACCAGTGGATTCAATGTGCCTGATTTTCATCTGTAGTATCTACGTGCACAAGCTCATTTTCCACAAAATTGGTATGTCCTTCATGATAATATACTACATGCTGTCATAGAACGTGATGATGCCTCCCTTCCCCAGCTTCACTTTCTTTCAACCTATCTCATAAAAGTGAAGGGACATCAAGGGCTGAGATTAATACATTATGTTCTTCGCTGATGGACTTTTGGGATTTGGGGGGGATGGATGGGGAGACTACCATTATACACACCTGCCTTGCCGCTGCAGGATCATCCTGCCTTATTGGCCACTCGGGAAGCGAGGGCGATGCGTATACCTAATATTGAGAGTCTCATCGCCTTGGGGACGTCTACCCAAATGGCACATTTATCTCTCTAGACAATGTTACTAACACACAGCGGTATACACCACCACTGGCGTTTACCTAGCATAGATTCAGGGCCACAATCCGCGCTTTGTATCCCACATTTCCCGACGAACTTCCAACACTCACACAATTACAAACAATGCTAACCAGCCCCATGCATAGGCATTTATTCACAAACCTCTATAGTGCCATGCAGACTGACATACCTGTAACCCAGGACAGAGTGCTGGAAGGGTGGAGTGAGACTCTAGACAGACAGATAGCAGAGACGAATTGGGAAATTTTGTTGTGCGCAACTACATATCCACACATCCAATTGTAACCCAAGAATAATTCATTTAAAATTTCTGCACCAAAGGTATTAGACACTGATCAAGTTATATAGGTTTAGGCTGAGGGAGAATACCTGCTGCATGAGATGTGGGGCGAATGAAGCTGGGTTTCTGCATTTGGCGTGGCATTGTCAGCCAGTTAAGACATATTGGACAAAGGTTACTACAGCCTTGTCAGACATGGTGTCAGAACCCATAGACTGTGACATTGCTGTCTGCCTGTTATGACCGATTAAGAATGTACAGCCAGCTAACCATAACTTTGTATTGTGGTCCTGCTGGTGGCGAAGAGGAGAGTGGCACTGTCTCGGGGAGAAAAAGGGATACCCACCAAAAACTCAACTGCCGTTGTATGCTGAGGAATTGGCTTGCCATCGAAACCTAAGGACATGAGGGGTCCACTTACTGCATATTTACTGTCACATCCGTAAGAGACATGACTGAATTTAATGTTAAGGGTATGAGAGAGAACCGATGCTTACTCTATGACGCAATGCTCTGTATGTGATGTACCACAGTCATCAGGATATTTGATTGGAAAGCGGAATCGTGGTGTGGGCCTGGGTAATTTCTGCCTTTAGTTTGATCACGGGTATTTTGTGTTATTAGTTACCAAACTGCATAATAGAAAATGTTTTTTAAAAAGTTGAATATTTTGTAGGCAATGGTATTAATTAAAATAACATTAAATGAAAAACTAAATATAATTTATAAAGAAAAATAATAAATCAAAAAGATGTCTCAAGGGGAATACACATGCCCTGAGAAAGCCTAATCACACAAATAATTAAATAAAAAATACATATAATATAATACATATAATATATCCTAAATAAAAGGCTGTTGTTTGTTTTCCTGTTAAAATATGGTTTTAACGTATTCTTTATTTTTTGCAGTCTTGTTGCAGACAGCTTTTGCACTGTAACTTATTCTCTGCCAGCCACTTCTCCTTCCCTGCTGGCTTGCTGTGTTTCTAATTTGGAACGCCCTGGTTCAGATGTGTTTCCTGTTTGTCTCTGTAGTGTTGGCCATTCCCTTGTGATTAATTCTCACAATGAGGTACTTGGTGTACTTGATGCACATTTATTATTTGCATTTATTCTGTGTGTGTTCGTTTTATGAACGATGCGCCGAAAATTTAATGTATCATTTTGGCTTTTCTAAATATAGACCACCTGGGAGAAAGGCAATGTAATCTTGCAGCGCCATAAACATAACATGTGGCACCCTTGAACCCTATTTAGTAAAACGTACAGGTTGCAACTGGGATTCAATTCTATTTGTATACTCCAAGAAAAAATAAATGTTACTAATAAAACAAGCATGCTGCTCAAACGTAAATCACAAAGTATATTTGTTTAAGGCAATTTTTTTTCAAATTTGGTATGTGGAACAAATCCAGCGACAAGCTTATATACCAAAGTACTAAAACATTTTCAAACATAATTTGTGACCTCACTATTGTAAACAGATCCGAAAGCACAGGTGCGTCTTAATGGGCACACCTGAGATGGATTCTCAGTATGTAGAGGGAAATAACAGGGTTGCCCCCTGTCGCCATTGCTCTTTGCAATATTACAGGAGCCACTGACTTGTGTGGTTCACCAGCGGCATGCTGCATTGGCCTTGCGGTTTCAGCTGCGACCATCAAGCATTTTGCTATACGCGGATGACATGGTGCTGTACATCAGGGACCCACCTACACATATTGCCCCATGATTTGAGAGTACGTTCGATTTGAATACTATTCAGGCCTTTGCGTTAATTGGTGAAAGTCAGTTGTGTTTCCGCTTACGACCATTACCATGGAAAGCCTACTTGAATATCCTCTGGTATGGACCACAGACCTGGTAAAAAAACTTGGGGGTCTGGGTGCAGAGTCCCGGACGTATTAATCTGCTGGAACTATAGCAGGGCTATATCCAAACTAGAGGACCAGGTGACTTGATGGGTGAGACTTCACCTGTCTGACAGATACACTAGCAGTCATTTAAATGGTAGTACTAACCAACTTTCTCTACCTTATTTTTAAACATACCCATTCCACCCGCCCTGCATTTCTTCAAGACGCTCAAGACACACTTAGGCACAATGCCATGGGCAGGGAAAAAAACAAAATTAGCTGGAACACACTTACATTACCATACATCACCAGTGGATTCAATGTGCCTGATTTTCATCTGTACTATCTACGTGCACAAGCTCATTTTCCACAAAATTGGTATGTCCTTCATGATAATATACTACATGCTGTCATAGAACGTGATGATGCCTCCCTTCCCCAGCTTCACTTTCTTTCAACCTATCTCATAAAAGTGAAGGGACATCAAGGGCTGAGATTAATACATTATGTTCTGCGCTGATGGACTTGTGGGATTTGGGGGGGATGGATGGGGAGACTACCATTATACACACCTGCCTTGCCGCTGCAGGATCATCCTGCCTTATTGGCCACTCTGGAAGCGAGGGCGATGCGTATACCTAATATTGAGAGCCTCATCGCCTTGGGGACGGCTACCCAAATGGCACATTTATCTCTCTAGACAATGTTACTAACACACAGCGGCATACACCACCACTGGCGTTTACCTAGCATAGACTCAGGGCCACAATCCGCGCTTTGTATCCCACATTTCCCGACGAACTTCCAACACTCACACAATTACAAACAATGCTAACCAGCCCCATGCATAGGCATTTATTCACAAACCTCTATAGTGCCATGCAGACTGGCAGACCTGTAACTCAGGACAGAGTGCTTGTGTCACGGTTTTGGGCGGGTCTGATCAGGAATCTGGTTGGGACACCCCTTGAGGTCACTGAATATCCTAAAGAGGTAGTGTACAGGGGCAGAAGCGCAGTTAAAGGCATACACAGAAAGGACAGCTATGGACAGGCACAGGAAACAGGAAAGTAAAAGCAGAGCAACCCTTCTGTGAACAAACTGGAAACGGATTACTAATGGACAAACACGCTGGGGGTGTACAAAGGGTAGGGCGCAGAACTTCCCACAGTGACAGGGAATGTCAATGCCTCTGTGTAGTTTGCTGTTACAGATAGTCCCCCTGCCAGCCCCATAGAAAGAAGGCAGCAGAAGTGATTCTGTCTCTGGACCCTAGAGTACAAACAAGGATAGTACTTACATACACAAGACAAGCTCTTGTGGGTCCAGCTGGAAACACAGGGGCGATTCCTGGAAAAACAGCAATAGCACACTGTCACTATTAGGCACGAAAGACAACCTATAACACTAAACAAGGATGGGGGCTGGAATTGCCTCCTGGAAACCAGGAGCCAACCCCAGTACAAAGGAGGACACTTATACACTGGTGAAGACTGATAAAACACTTACCAGACACAAATACCGAGAGGAAACTGAAACAGAAGGAATAAACTAAGAGGCAGAGGCAGGAACGGGGAACAGGCTCAGGCTGAAGCAAAGGCAGGACTAGGACTGGAAAACAAGTTGCAAACTTCTGGCTGGAACACACAGAGACAGGACTGGGAAACAGAGAGCAGGCTCTGGCTGAAACAAGCAAGGACAGAGCTGCAATACAGGGAGTAGGAATGAGCAGAAAACAGGACTGGGAAACAGAGAGCAGACTCAGGCTGAAAGAAGGCAGGAGCAGGACAGAGAAACAGGGAGCAGGCTCTGGAAGGATCAAACAGGTTAAAAGGTTAAGAGATAGGGAGCAGACTCTGGCTGGAACAATCAGGAGCAGGGCAGAGAAACAGGAAACAGGTTCAAGCTGGAACAGAACTGGAACAAGACTGGAACACCATCCGATAAAGGGTCTGTAACACAAAGGAATCAAACTCCAATGCACAACGAGTATCTTGAGGAAATGGCTGCTTATAAGCAGTTCCAAGCTGCAGAAAACCCCAGGTGGAATCACATGACTGGGCTGCACAGGAGAGGTCTCAGGTGTGTGTGGTTTCAGACACTCGCAAGTCCTAGAGGAGAGGATCGGGTGAAAAGGAGCAACTGGATTTCTCCCATAGAAAATAATGTAAAACAGAATCCAGGCTTTCCTGACTACCAGGCTGTGCATTAAGGGATTTGCAGTCCCAGGAAGCAAATGTAATACTACAAAAGTATACCATGGCGTAAAGAGAAACAAACAGGAGTCAGCAAGGGACTCTAGATAAGTGTTCAAGGTGATTCCCAGGCTTCCGACAGTCCCCTTACAGCGCCCCCTAGAAATGGGACGACAGAGTCGTAGCAGCTTGATGGGTGTAGTGAGACTCAAGACAGACAGACAGCAGAGGCGAATTTGGAAATTTTGTTGTGCGCAACTACATATCCTCACATCCAATTGTAACCTAAGAATAATTAATTAAAATTTCTGCACCAAATGTATTAGACACTGATCAAGTTATGTAGGTTTGGGCTGAGGGAGAATACCTGCTGCATGAGATGTGGGGCGAATGAAGCTGGGTTTCTGCATTTGACATGGCATTGTCAGCCAGTTAAGACATGTTGGACACAGGTTACTACAACCTTGTCAGACATGGTGTCAGACCCCATAGACTGTGACATTGCTTTCTGCCTGTTTTGACCGATTAAGGAAGTACAGCCAGCTAACCATAAATTTGTATCTGTGGCCCTACTGGTGGCGAAGAGGAGAGTGGCACTGCCTTCGGGGGGAAAAAGGGATACCCACCAAAAACTCAACTGGAGTTGTATGCTGAGGAATTGGCTTTGCCATCGAAACCTAAGGACATGTTGGGTCCACTTACTGCATATTTACAGTCACATCCATAAGAGACATGACTGTATTTAATGTTAAGGGTATGAGAGAGAACCGATGCTTACTCTATGACGCAATGCTCTGTATGTGATGTACCACAGTCATCAGGATATTTGATTGGAAACCATAATTGTGGTGTGGGTCTGGGTGATTTCTGCCTTTTGTTTAATCACGGGTATTTTGTGTTATTTGTTACCAAAATGCATTGTAAAAAATATTTTTTTAAAGCTGAATATTTTGTAGGCAATGTTATTAAGTAAAATAACATTAAATTAAAAACTAAATATAATTAATAAAGAAAAATAATAAATCAAAAAGGTGTCTCAAGGGGAATCCACATGTCCTGAGAAAGCCTAATCACAAAAATAATTAAATAAAAAATACATGTGTATAGTATATCTTAACTAAAAGGCTGTTTCAAACCAAAAAGGCATGATGAGACTCAATCGCTACAGACATTTCAATGTGTGTAGAAATCAAGTATTGCAGATGAGCTAGGTCAATTGTAGGACATAGGGTTCATCAAGAGCATCGTTAACCAATGTAAGCATAACACTGTACATAATCATCTACAGCACAACATACAGCCATGCAAAGGAACAAAATAATCAAAGGATTCAACCAGAGCATGGATAAGAAGTTACAGGTCAATGCTAGTAGTGCGCAGAGGGGATACTAAATCAATGGTGTCGTAATGCTATCATAGGCGTTCTCTACAATAGGGAAAGGATATATCGAACCAAGATGTAGAGTCCCAGCGGGGGTGGGTCATTCAAAGAGCAGTAGGGACTTGAGCCTTGGTGGTTTGAAACAAGTAAATTCTATACATGTGAGGTATTGTATCAGGGGTCGCCACACAGATTGGAATTTAGCCTCTGTTTTATTGAGGCTGTGGAAGAGCTTTCGCTTGCTATTACCTGCCACAGATGAAAAAACACTGAGCAGTGGATGGGTGCCTGACTTCTTCCACACCAGGGCCATGAGTTGCCTAGTGGTCTGGAGCATGTAGCTAATGCATGTGTCATCGCCTCCAGGGCTAATGGTCGAATTCCAAGGATGATAGTGATGTAGGAGGCTGGAAGAGGGTACCCCACTGTGGCTTTGATATGACTTAAAACCTCTTTCCAAAAAGTGGTGATGAGACCGCAGGACCACCAGACATGACACGAATCTCCTTGTTCCAGCTTGTTCCAGTTTGCATTGCCAGCAAAGGAAGGACGTGCCGGGATAAATAGTGGAGAAGCCGGGTGGGGTGCAGTATCACTGGTACATAAGCTTAGATGCTGTTTCTCTGAGGGAGCTGCTGCAATATGTTTTTCTCATTTGTTTAGATGATATGCCCCGTAGTGTTGGATTGCTGGTTAGTCTGATAAGAGTGTGTGCGAGGGGGGTAGAAAGCTGGAGAGCGTGGTAAGTTAAGGAGAAGAGCCTTGTGAGCCACCGTAGGCTCTCATTAGCTTTTCAAAGTGAGTGTAGGGCATACGGTCTCAGGATAGACTGAGGGATAAAGGGCCAGATGTCAAAGCCATTTTGCATTTCTTAACATTCAGAAATGCTATTTCAGGCCGTTAAAAAATGCAAAATGGGCTTCTCAGATGTACAAAGCCCTTTAGGGAATCGCAAATTGCATTTTCTACCCAGTAGAAGTCACAATTTGCGATCCTCTGAATAGGAAATCGCAAATAGGGATTACCTATTTGTGATTCCTGTGCAGATGTGCAAAGCATATCCTAAATGTGAATTGGGCATTTAGGAAATGCAATTACCATTAACTTGTGCATCACTTTTTTGGGGTGCATTTCGGAGGGCCTTTCGCCCAGAGCCATCCTTGCTTTTGTATTTCCCAAATAGCCATTTCCTATGGCTATTTGGGAAAAGCAAAACCGGCCCATTGTCACAAATGGCATGGGATTTCTTATTTGCGATTTACTAACAGCTATTCCTACTTTGTAGGAATCTCTATTAGGAAATCCGTATATCTTGGTACATAGCATTTTGCATTTCCTAAATAGCAATTTCTATGAAGTCGCTATTTAGGAAATGCAAAATTGCATCTACATACATCTGGCGCATAGTGCCCAATGCTGCAGCTGAAGATATTTTAGCTTACCTGTCTTGGAAATACCATATTCCTCCCTGCTTTGCTCAAAGGGCTTTATGGCGATCCCTGTGAAGAGATCATGTATTGTCCTACAGTCGCCATCAGGAGTGAGGGGGTAGTGCGGAGTAAAGTCAGAATAACGTGCGATAGTTGTATTTGGGGAGGGAAAGGTAGTGACCCTTTCTTGGTGGCCAGTTTGTCCCATATATCAAGCACTGTCTTGGAAGGGGTGTTGATGTATGGCAGCCAGGCCAGGCCCCACAGTGGTTGACAGTCCACCCCCATGTCCACATGGAGCCAGTGCTTCTTGCTTTCACTCACCACCCACTTGGAAATGTATCATAGGTGGGTGGGCCAGTAGTACTCAAGAAGGTTGGAGCATGCAAATCCTACATTTTGTTCCAGGGTTGCATCATGAGAGCATTGGAGATTCTAGGTCACTTCCCATTCCAAATGAAAGCACAAAGGTCACGTTGCAACCTCAAAATGTCATCCTGAGGGATTGGAGTGAGGAGGGTTTAGAATAGGTAGAGTCCTCGCTGGAGTACATTCATTTTGACAACGTTAATCCACACTAACCATGAGATATGACACTCCTGGGAGCTGGTCAGAGTCACAACAGATGGGGCATTATTTGGTCACAACACACTACTGAGCCATATGGAATTTATCCATACCCAAAACCTACTGGATTTCTTGTTCTTGACACACAGCAGTATTTTACAGTGTGTTAAACAATACTGGACCCCTGATGGCGTAGAACCCTCTATAAATGAGTTTGTACCGGCAGTACCTACCATGGCCCAGTAGACATTTGATCTGATGGCTATATAGAGGTCTCCAGGAACATCTCTTGATATCCCTAACTTCCCTATGAGTCAAATGGGAGGGAGACCTGGGCAGAGCAAGGAATAGGCCATTCTTCTCGAATATCTTAAGAACATATCCTGCAGCTACCAGTTTAAATGTATTCAGTAATCCATATTACACAGAGCATATCTAACGCCACATAGACTTCACTTAATGTACCCTCCAGTCATGTTCCCAATGTCATGCTCTGAATGCCATTTTACCACATATGTTGTGGACCTGCCCTGCTTTATCCTCATATTGGAAACAGATCCGTACAGCACTGATGAACCTGACTGGGAGGGAGACTTGGCAATCACTTGAACATTTTATTTTTGGGCTGTATCCTCGACCCAAGGGAGCTAAGGTGATGGGGTATTTTAACATTACTTTTGGCTAAACGCCTCTTGACTAGGTGATGGAAATCCGCAGTGGCCCTTTCAATGGAAGTGGAAAGAGGTCGAGTAGCAGAGAGCGGAACTATACGAAGGGAGGAATATAGAGAACTTCGCAAAAAGACAATAGCTATTGAATGGGATGCATGGCTGGAATCTTTTAAGGCCCAAGACACTACTGATGGCAATTTCTTTCTGCATACACGTGCCCCAGGATTCACAACATTACTGTACTCCCAGAGAGCTATGGACAAGGGAGTACTCCTGGTGGCGCATTACCAATTAGGTTGTTTAGTGCTGTTATAATTTGTACATTATGACACTTGTTGGACCTGGCTTTTTGACGGGGACATCCCCAAACTTTTTGCCTCCTTCCTCCTATTTTTTCGGACCTGTTGTTGTTGGCTTTTGACCTCTGGGCACTTTACCACTGCTAACCAGTGCTAAAGTGCATATGCTCTCTGTGTAAATTGTACTATTGATTGGTTTATCCATGATTGGCTATTTAATTTACTTATAAGTCCCTAGTAGAGTGGACTATATGTGCCTAGGGCCTGTAGATTAAATGCTACTAGTGAGCCTGCAGCACTGGTTGCGCCACCCACTTCAGTAGCCCCTTAACCTTGTCTCAGGCCTGCCATTGCAAGGCCTGTGTGTGCAGTTTCACTGCCACTTCGACTTGGCATTTAAAAGTACTTGCCAAGCCTAGAACTTTAAATGGTAGTACTAACCAACTTTCTCTACCTTATTTTTAAACATACCCATTCCACCCGCCCTGCATTTCTTCAAGACGCTCAAGACACACTTAGGCACAATGCCATGGGCAGGGAAAAAACCAAAATTAGCTGGAACACACTTACTTTACCATACATCACCAGTGGATTCAATGTGCCTGATTTTCATCTGTACTATCTACGTGCACAAGCTCATTTTCCACAAAATTGGTATGTCCTTCATGATAATAT
Organism: Pleurodeles waltl; assembly: GCF_031143425.1. Taxonomy (NCBI): domain Eukaryota; kingdom Metazoa; phylum Chordata; class Amphibia; order Caudata; family Salamandridae; genus Pleurodeles; species Pleurodeles waltl. Next base: position 473,927,800 of record NC_090448.1, read on the forward strand.
ACTACATGCTGTCATAGAACGTGATGATGCCTCCCTTCCCCAGCTTCACTTTCTTTCAACCTATCTCATAAAAGTGAAGGGACATCAAGGGCTGAGATTAATACATTATGTTCTGCGCTGATGGACTGATGGCGCTATATTTCTACATATAAGTCACCCCTAATGTGTGCCCTAGGTAACCCCTAGAACAGGGTGCTATGTGGGTAAAAGGCAGGACATGTACCTGTGTAGTTATATGTTCTGGTAGTGTAAAACTCCTAAATTCGTTTTTACACTACTGTGAGGCCTGCTCCCTTCATAGGCTAACATTGGGGCTGCCCCCATACACTGTTGAAGTGGCAGCTGCTGATCTGAAAGGAGCAGGAAGGTCATATTTAGTGTTGCCAGAATGGTAATATAAAATCCTGCTGACTGGTGAAGTCGGATTTAATATTACTATCCTAGAAATGCCACTTTTAGAAAGTGAGCATTTCTTTGCACTTAAATCTTTCTGTGCCCTTCAATCCACGTTCAATCTAGGTTTAGTTGACAGCTCCTTGTGCATTCACTCAGACACACCCCAAACACAGGATACTCAGCCTCACTTGCATACATCTGCATTTTGAATGGGTCTTCCTGGGCTGGGATGGTGGAGGGCCTGCCCTCACACAAAGGACTGCCACACCCACTACTGGGACTCTGGCAGACAGGATTGAACTGAAAGGGGGCTTGGTGCATTTCTTAGACACTCTTTGAAGTCACCCCCACTTCAAAGGCACAACATAGTATAAAACAGGGCCTCTGCCCTACTTCATCAGACACTTGCTGGAGAAGAAACCTGAACCAGAAACTACATCCTGCCAAGAAGAACTGCCTGGCTGCTCAAAGGACTCACCTGTCTGCTTTTCTACAAAGGACTGCTGCCTTGCTGTTGGCCTGCTGCCTTGCTGAACCCTTGTCTGGCTGTAAAAGTGCTCTCCAAGGGCTTGGATAGAGCTTGCCTCCTGTTCCCTGAAGTCTCAGGACTAAAAAGACTTCTCTCTTTCACTTGGACGCTTCGTGTGCCTAAATTTTCGCCGCACAGCTTGTTCCGCGGCGAGAAAAACGCCGCACACTGACGCTGATCGACGTGACGCCTTCGGGACGACCGGAACTTCGACGCACGGCCTCGCAAGGACAACGCCGCCTGACTTCCAGAGGAGAAATCGACGCGACGCCTGCAGTAAAAGCGAAATTTCAACGCACAGCCCCGCGGAATGACGCACAGCCGGAAAACAATCAGGAGAATCCACGCACAGACCCTGGACATCTGGTAATCCCCACGACCCATAGAAAGAGACTGTTCGCGCGCCGAAAAACGACGCACGACTTCCCCGCGTGAAAAATAACTACGCAAGTCCGTGTGTGCTGGGGAGAAATCGACGCACACACTATTTTTCCACGTATCTCTTCTTCTGCGGCCCTTTGCGGAGATTTTCCACCAGAAACCAGGTACTTTGTGCTTGAAAGAGACTTTGTTTGCTTTTTAAAGACTTAAGGCACTATATATCACTTTTCAGTGATATCTTTACAAATTCATATTGCATCTTTGATCGTTTTGACCTGAAAATACTCAGATAAATATTATATATTTTTCTAAACACTGTGTGGTGTATTTTTGTGGTGTTATATTATGGTATTGTATGATTTATTGCACAAATGCTTTACACATTGCCTTCTAAGTTAAGCCTGACTGCTCGTGCCAAGCTACCAGAGGGTGGGCACAGGCGATGTACTTCCCTGTTTGAGGCGACAGAACAAGGACCCAGGCCCACAACAGCAGGGGCATGCTCCAGTTCTTCGCCTTCCTGACTCCAATTGGATCCCTCTGTCCATACTCTCAGGGCCCACTAAGCCAACCCATGGGCAACCTTTCTCCTTACCTGCGGATCCCTTCTGTGCAGCACCTAACCTTACTTTGCTCACAGATGTATCCCAGGAGCAGGATAGTACCACCAGGACCAACACAGTGGTGTTGCCCACTCTACCCCCGGGGTGTGACACTTGTCCCCTCCCCAGGGATAACTCTGTCCACCCGGACAGCAAGCCACAGTGGTTACTGACAGCTGCCAGGGATGAGAGCCAGGCCCCAGGCCTCTCAAAGCTCTCCCACCACTGTGGCTGTGGAGAGTGGGGGGCGGTAGCCCCAGGTGCTGGGCACCCTTTCATCACTCTCCCTTCCACCAGGTCTGGGATGACAGCCTGAACCTGGTCCTCCCCTCTAGGGCTCTGTACCCTCCCTCCTGGAGCGGTACCCCCAGAGTCCAACATGGTCAGGGTGCTTATAGAAGTCGCCCTGTACCCTTCCTCCACCAGTGCAGGGCTGTTAACCTGCAACTGGCCATCCAACCTGGGGTTTGTACCTTCAGGTTGGACTAGGGCCCGGGGTGATGCTTTCCTCCCCCTGCCCTCCCTTCTGGGGTCCAGCACCCTCCAACTAGGAGTGGCCTCCTCAGAAGACAACACGGTAGGGGCACTGTTATCAGTAGCCCCTCCCTCCAGGTCCGGGGGGACACCCTGAACCTGGCCTTCCAGCCCAGGGTCTGTACCCTCAGACTGGATCACTGCCTGGCAAACCAGGACTTTCTGGGGGGCACACCTACCCCCCACCACGTCGGAGTTTAACATCTGCACCTGACCATCCAACCCAGAGTCACCATCCTGAGGTTGAACAATTGCCTGGCATGCCAGGACTTCCTGGGGGGCACACCTACCCCCCACCGGGTCAGAGTTTAACCTCTGAACCGGGTTCTCCAACCCAAGGTCACCACCCTGAGGTTGAACAATTGCCTGGCATGCCAGGACTTGCTGAGGGGCACACCTACCCACCACCGGGTCAGAGTTTAACCTCTGAACCCGGTTATCCAACCCAGGGTCACCACCCTGGGGTTGGGCAATTGCCTGGCACACCAGGACTTTCTGGGAGGCACACCTACCCCCCACCAGGTCAGAGATTAACCTCTGAACCTGGCCATCTAAGCCAGAGTCAACATCCTGAGATTGGACAATTGCCTGGCACAGCAGGACTTCCTGGGAGGCACACCTACCTCCCACCAGGTCAGAGTGTAACCTCTGAACCTGGGTATCCAACCCAGAGTCACCACCCTGAGGTTGAACCATTGCCTGGCATACCAGGACTTTCTGGGGGGCACACCTACCCCCCACCAGGTCAGAGTTTAACCTCAGAACCTGGTTAGCCAACCCAGAGTCACCATCCTGAGGTTGAACCATTCCTGGCAGGCCAGGACTTCCTGGGAGGCACACCTACCTCCCACCAGGTCAGAGTTTAACCTCTGAACCTGGTTATCCAACCCAGAGTCACCATCCTGAGGTTGAATCTTTGCCTGGCATGCCAGGACTTCCTGGGGGGCACTCTCACCCCCCACAAGGGACACACCATCCCCAAGGGCCACACAAGAGTCTGGTTGGCACAGGTCTCCTGACCTCTGCCCATCCGGCAGAGTCTGGGTCTCCCCCAAACCAGAAACGGTTTCACCTGGGTCATTCCTGGGGGGCTCTGCTCTCAGAGCTGACCCCTGACTCTCCAGGTCCTCCACTGTGGTCTGCAACCCCCTCTCAACCCTATGTCTGGACTTCTGCACCCCCTCACTAGGAGTGGTACTGCCAGACACCAGAAGTGTTGGGATGCTGGCTACAGTCACCCCCCCAAGTTCTTCTGACACTGCGGGGCTTCCCTCAACAGGTGGCCCTACGGTATAGGCTAGGCTTCCCTCCTGGTGTTCCCTCATGGAACCCTCTAGGACCGGGGACCTACCTGGGACACTACAATCCTCTCCCACCTCATTTGGTTGGGAACCACCTGGACCACTCCCTTCAGGAGCACCCCCAAATGCCTCTTCAGACTCTCTGGTACTCACCCAGAAGTCTGCCTCCATTGTAAGTTCCCTGGGGTCAGATAACTCACACTCCACCTGGTGTTGGCATAGCTCTGGAAAATAAGGACCAGACATATGCTCTCCAGCAATTACATCACTCTGCCCTTCACAATGTATTAACCACAGTACCCTTCACCCAACCATCCAGTAACTCAGCCTTGGAAAAGCACTCTACATCACCCTCCTGAGACTGGTGAGACAGTATCTGACTGTCCCTGGCACTCAACCCATACTCTTCTGGGATTTCTCTACACTCTATATCCAGGACATCCACCAGGGGGGAACCCTTTTCTCTGTCACTCTCTGCTAGAGCCAGTAAAGTGTCCCTCCCCCAGTAGGAATATGACTCCCTGTGCCAGTTCCCCAATCCTTCTCAGGGACCCTGTGCATAACGGGAACTACCTCATACCCTTGAACTACCTGGGGTGTGTCAACTCCCTTCTTCAGGTTGGGGACCACATCTCTGGGCTTGTGCCCTTCTTCAGCAGTACTGGATGCAAGAGTTTTGCTGCCACCATCTGAACTGGATTCAGCCCTTCCGGCCTCCAGTTTCAGCTCTTCACAGCTCAGCTCTTGAGCTGCAATCCTTTCTTTTTCCAGGGCTAAGAGTCTTTTTGCCTCAACCCTTTCAAGATACTCCTCTAACTGTTGCTCCTGCCACTTCTGACTTAGGAGCCATTCATCTCTCTCTGGGTCTCTTTCCTCATCTGAGTAGTCTTCCTCCTCATGTGAGCAGTCTTCCTCCTCATCTGAGTAGTCTTCCTCCTCATGTGAGCAGTCTTCCTCCTCATGTGAGCAGTCCTCCTCCTCATCTGAGGGGTACTGAGTCATTTGGTTTCTTGCTGCCTCTCTCTCTGCCCATCTTTTTTCCCCCCAGACTATGTAGTTATGTAGCATTTCCATCTTAGTAGATCTCCTTGCTACAGGAAGGCCCCATTTTCTGCAAAGCTTCCTTAGGTCAGCCTTAGTGAGGTGGTCAGTAGGTACAAAGAATGAGTAGGTACACAATCCCATTCTGATAAGATCTTACCAGCAAAAACCAAAATCCAAAGTCCAAAATATCAATAGTATATCCAGGAGGACATCAGAGAACCAAAAGCAAAAAGATGAAAAATCAAGTTGACCTTCAACTGTGGGTAGGTAGTGAAATACTTAGCTACTGTATGTCACAGCACAAACACAAGTCCTATCCCACCGCTGCCACCAATGCTAGAAATGGGGTCTTTGGTTGACAGTCAGGTTACCCCCTGTTCAAGCAAGGACCCTCACTCTAGTCAGGGTAAAAGAGAATCACCCTCAGCTAACCCCTGCTTACCCCCTTGGTAGCTTGGCAGAGCAGTAGGCTTAACCTCAGAGTGCTAGGTGTAAAGTATTTGTACCAACACACACAGTAACTTAATGAAAACACTACAAAATGACACACCAGTTTAGAAACATAGGAAATATTTATCTAAACAAAAGAAGACCAAAACGACAATAATCCGACATACACAAGTCAAGTTATGAATTTTTAGAGATGAAACTCAAAAATAGCGCTTAGAAACAAAAATGCTTCGATGAGATGTTAACACGGCGTCGTGACGGAGTCGTTCCCAACAAGCCGACACCAGCGGCGCCAGACACGGAGTCGTGTAGACCCCCAAGTACAGTACCTTTGGTGAAGAGTGAAAACAAGCCGATGCGCGAAATCAGGGATCGCGGCGTCTGTTCAAAACGTTGAATCCGTGCACTTCGAGCGGCGTCGGTCACAAAGTGGTGCGGCGACTTCCACGGGGTCGCAGACTTCAGCGGGGCTGCTGCGGCGTTGGGCCTGCGAAGAGCGTCGCGTTCCAGCGAAGGTTTCGGCGTCGGGTGCAGGCGGCGTTACCGGATTCAGCAGCGGTAGCGGTCCGGAGTCGTCCGGAGTCGATTTCCTTGGATTTCCACCAGCTTTCCTTTCAAGGGCCCAGGGACTGGATAGGGCACCACTTGTCAGAGCAGGAGTCTCTCCAGAGACTCCAGGTGCTAGCAGAGAGAAGTCTTTGCTGTCCCTGAGACTTCAAACAACAGGAGACAAGCTCTAACTCAAGCCCTTGGAGATTTCTTCACAAGATGGAAGGCACACAAAGTCCAGTCTTTGCCCTCTTACTCTGGCAGAAGCAGCGCTGCAGGAAAGCTCCACAAAGCGCAGTCACAGGCAGGGCAGCACTTCTTCCTCAGCTATCAGCTCTTCTCCAGGCATATGTTTCTCTTGGTTCCAGAAGTGTTTCTCAAGTCTGTAGATTTGGGTGCTCTTTTTATACCCATTTTAGTCTTTGAAGTCACCTTTCACCTACAGGCAAGGCCTCAGACACACACCAGGGGGTTGGAGCCTGCATTGTCAGAGGCAGGCACAGTCCTTTCAGATGAGAGTGACCACTCCACCCCTCCCTCCTAGTAGAGATGGCTAATCAGGAAATGCAGGTTACACCCCAGCTCCCTTTGTGTCACTGTCTAGTGCGAGGTGCAAAACAATCCAACTGTCAAACTGACCCAGACAGGGAATCCACAAACAAGGCAGAGTCACAGAATGGTTTAAGCAAGAAAATGCTCACTTTCTAAAAGTGGCATTTTCAAATGCACAATCTTAAAATCAACTTTACTAAAAGATGTATTTTTAAATTGTGAGTTCAGGGACCCCAAACTCCACATGTCCATCTACTCTCTAGGGGAATCTACACTTTAATCATATTTAAAGGTAGCCCCCAGGTTATCCTATGAGAGAGACAAGCCTTGCAACAGTGAAAAACGAAGTTGGCAGTATTTCACTGTCAGGACATATAAACCACATTACTATATGTCCTACCTTATCCATACACTGCACCCTGCCCTTGGGGCTACCTAGGGCCTACCTTAGGGGTGCCTTTCATGTAAGAAAAGGGAAGGTTTAGGCCTGGCAAGTGGGTACACTTGCCAAGTCGAATTTATAGTGTAAAAAGTACATACACAGACACTGCAGTGGCAGGTCTGAGACATGATTACCGGGTTACTTATGTGGGTGGCACAACCAGTGCTGCAGGCCCACTAGTAACATTTGATTTACAGGCCCTGGGCACCTCTAGTGCACTTTACTAGGGACTTAACAGTAAAACAAATATGTCAATCATGGAGAATCAATTACGTACACATTTTAAACAGGAGCACTTGCACTTTAGCACTGGTTAGCAGTGGTAAAGTGCCCAGAGTAATAAAAACAGCAAAATCAGAGTCCAGCACACATCAACAGCCTGGGGAACAGAGGCAAAAAGTTAAGGGAGACCACACCAAGGATGAAAAGTCTAACAACACTCTTGGGCTTCAACGATGTAACCACATACCACCAAGTCAGCCATATTAAATGATGCACCAAGTGATATACAAAGGGCCGGCCTTAGGGCTGGTGGCGCCCTGTGAGACAATGTTTACTGGCCTCCCCCCAGTGACCATCTCTGCCACAGATTACCTCACTACCACCCTTTAACAGTGCCCCTCAAAACTCCAGGCAGAACATTAATCACCAGAGTTATCTTGACATTTTTATTGTTGCCTGAAAATTGCTGGAGGCACGGAACGCTGCAGCAGGTGCTTTTAAAATCATAAAATACTTGCAAACTCAGCAACCCCACCCGAAGTCAGCACCCAGTGAGGTGGCACCGGTTGCACAACCCTAGAGCCGGCCCTGGTTATACATCTAGGGAAGATGTCTAGTTTAGGGGAGGGTGGGGGGGATCAGAACATTCGGATTGTAATTCATAACTGACAGATGTTATTGACTCCACAATGGTGTTGTGTTACATCTCTTACATTATCAATCCCATATCCAAGGCAGTAAACATAGTGATTCCATTAACCTGTTTAATGATATTGAAAATTGATATGATACCATAGCTTCTCATAAAAGTGAGGAAATGTCTGTAACTCTAAACTTCTATAATGCTGAAAATCAATAAAGTTTGTTTGAAAATAAAAACACATGAGGTGTGAAGGGGCTTCCGTCTCCGGAGGTCCTCTAGGATAAACCGCCGGAGGGGAGGCCCAATTTGCCAGCATCAAGGTATTGAGCGTGTGTGTCAGGCTAAGGCCCAGTTATTTAATTGTATCTGGGAACAATTGGATTGACCCCAGGCCCTGGAGAACAGGGAGATCATGATTGGGATAGTTAGGTTAAGTGCCAGAGTATAAGGAGCCCCAGGGGATCAGTAGGGAGGAACGGGATAGTGTGTGGTCCCATCTGGTGTTGGAGGAATACTTAGGGGCACCAGTACACAATTGCTGGCAGTGGTTGACCTGTGACGAAAAAGGTAAGTGGAACCAACCAAATGATACAGACCAACATGCTCCAACAATTTTGTCTGCTTCGCAGAGGCCAGCACCAGTTTGCCTGAGTCCCACTGGCTGATTCACCCTCCTCGGATGCCATTGCTTGGGGGGATGACCATCAGGCGGAGTCCAAGTTCAAGCATGAGAAGTTGATGGAATGCACTCCCTCTGTCCCCTGCAATCCAGCCCCTCCAAAAGCCATGAGGCTGGATGAAGCCTCATCACCACAGCAGGGGATAAGTGGAAGCAGAAGTCGATGCATCCCTGCTTTTACAGGGATCTTGGTGTGATTTCCAGTAGTTTGTGACTGGCTTGAAGTCTTGCCGGCAGCGCAGTGTAACATGAGAGCGATCTTGGTACAGATGAATAGTGTATCCCCAAATCACCAGCTCAGCTTTCTTCTTAGAGACTCTGAGGATAGCCTCTTTTTCTGTGAAGAAATAAAACCATATTGGGATGTCAGGGATGAAGTCTGAGCTTTCGGTGGCAGAGGCCACTCGGTGTGCCCTATCAAGGACCGGGGGGGGGCGTCATCTCCCTGGATCGTCTGGAGGAACTCTGCCATAAACTTCATCATGTTGGTCAATATACTGTTTCTCCAGAGTTGTTACTCACCGCCACAGCATCTCGTGGTCTCCAGACCTGGCATCTATAGTGCATTCTAGATCATCTACTTACTCTCCTATCTCAGAGACCTCCTTCTTGATGTCTTTAATGCAGGTCTTGAGATCTGGTTTAATCGAACCGACTTCAGAGCTAATCCTGTAGAAATTGGTCCATGTAGTCTTGCAAGATAGGCACTGAGGGTGGATTCTCCGCTAGTGGAACCTGAGGGGTATCTGTTTTGTCGGGCCTGCTGAGAGGGAGTTTGCTCCAGAGAGACGTTACTGGTGTTTATTTAAAGTATTTAGATCACAGCATAGTGTCCAAGAGTCCTCTGCCTGACATAGGAAGATTGGGCCCGTCCACTATTTTTTCTCTGCCCCGCCCTCCAGTAGTATATAGCACAGTAGCTCTGTGCAATAGCAGGCCTTCTGCCAAGGCCTAGTAAATGCAAGGGTCTGAATGTAAGAGAGAGGGGTGGTCCATGGCAGAGGTTTATCCGTTGTATGCAAGAGCCAGGATGAAGTGCAAAGGCGTGTCCTGTCGGCATATTGTGGCGGGGTTGCTCCGCTAGATTATGAGGGGTCTTGGTGTTTACCAGGTCATATGAGTGGACTCACCAGGGCTTACAGTCTATACCAGGATGCCCTCCGATCAAACAAAGAGCGCCAGAGCCTGACCCCCAAGCAGCTGGGCACTCTTCAAGTGACCAGATCCAATCAGGGAGAACTGTCCAGTCCCATGCATTCCCGCGGTTGGGAGATATTCCCATTCAGGGTGTATGGTGCCAAAGAGGGAAGAGACTCACCTTTGTCACAGAGTTCTGCAGTTGCAGGGGGGCCCCTGTCAAATGTGGCACTGCGAGTGCTAAGTGAGCAGAGCAATACAGGGTCATTGCAGAAGAGCTCATTATATTTTCACATGCCTGGCCACCATACTGTTGTGGAGTCACACATCAGAATGCCGGGCCATTATCCATTCGAGGGAGTTGATGCGTGCCCCAGACTCCCCTGCATCACCTTCTGGTGTCTCGCTACACTCTGCGTGTCCTGGGGGCTGCCAGTCCAGCATCCCGCTTTTGGCTGCTGTCTCTATCGGGCTAAAATCAGGACTGGAGTGGGGCCGCGCGGTCACCACATCTCTTCACCTCTCTGCTGCCTCAACAGTGCTGCAATCGTCTCAGGCCAAGTGGGAGGACACAGCAGATAGGGAGCCTCGGCAGGCCAGGGCCTGTTCCTCTGTTAACAACGTGGTGCGGGAGTATTCCCTCTACTGTTACAGGCACAGCAACCATCACCTGCCCCAATGCCACTCCAGCGTAAGCAATTTCCATTGAGGCTTCCAGTTTGCAAGGACCGCATGCAGGGTGTCAGGCCAATGTCACCTGAGCTTCCCAGCACAACAGTCACTTTTCAAGATGGCAACATCGGGTGTGCTAGGCCCTGAGTTCTGTCAACCCTTTAATGGGCCGGGCTGCCGTGATGAGACCAAATTAACCCTTGCTAGCAAGCAGGGGGTTGTGCAAGTGTTTTGCTCTGATTTTTAGGCATCAGCCATGGCCCCAGTGCTGTGGATAACACTGGCATTACCATGAGGGACCGAAGAGCCTATGTCTCACATCATTCCCAGCTAGGCCACACCCCCAGCATATTTAATTTACTTGCAAGTCCCAGGTAAAGTGGCACTACATGTGCCCATGGTCTGGAAATTAAATGCTACTAATGGGCCTACATCAGTGACTATGCCATCCATTTAAGTAGCCCTTTAAACATGCCTCAAGCCTACCAATGAGAAGCCTGTGTGTACAATTTTAAACTGCCATTTTGACCTGACAAAATAAACTTTCGCTAGGCCCAAATCTTCCAGCCAAGATGGCAGGTTTCAATGAATTTAAAAGGAAAGGCATGTACCTTTAAGTTTTACATGTCCTAGTGGTTAAAAAACTCCTAAATTCTGATTTGATATGATAACATTGGAGTTGCCTCATTACACTTTATAAGTGTAATTTTTAAATGGGAAGAGGTAACTGATCATGTTTGTTGTCTCTGGAATCCAAACGTATTGTGAGGTCAGATTTGAAATTATTTTTCTGAAAATGCCACATTTAGAAAGTTGGCATTTTCTTGCCGTGGCCATTTGGTGACTACAGCCTGTCTCTGGTCACCTCACTGGGTGTAGTTGGCAGTTAGGCTTTAGGCAGCTAGAAGTATGCGCTAAGGTGTGACTGGATGGGCCATCACTGGCACAATGGGAGGGAGGAGCTAGGTGCATCCTTACTTACACCTGAATAGACTGTGTCATGACTCCACACAAGCGGAGTACCGATCCTGCATTGCCACTTCAGCCAGCTTGGAGCCAGGGCAAAGGAGGAAAGGAATTCCATGCACTTCAAAGACACAGTCTAGAAGCTTTCCCCACCTTCCAGAACCAGTGCATTGGGGTATAAAAGAAGTACTTCAGGCACCACGACTGTCAGGGAGGGCTTGCAACCTGTCAGGGATGGCTTGCAGTCTGTTGGGGGGATCAGCAGGAAACTAGCTAGGGAGAGACTGGAAAAAGACTGTACAGTGGGTTTGTGTGAAGTCTCTGAAGGGAATACAGGGCTCACCTCCCGTCAACCAGTACCTCAATTTCTAAACCCACAAAACTCAAAAGCACTGGGCGCTGGTCAGAACACCACATGGGGTAGCCCCTTTCAGGTGCACGAGCGATGAAGAGGACGGGGTAGTTCTCTGGCAAGATGCTCTCTGGGACTCAAGCAAGATAAAAAAGGGGCAACCTCTCTGCCACTCAATTGAACTTTTTAATCAATCAAGATAGTCAGCTATTTACTGAACAGGTGGACACTACACACTTATTTTGCAAGGGGTGGATTACATAGGGATATCCATTAAACACAATCCCCCTGAGAGTAGGTTAGGTTTCTGGACCTGAAGAATTGCCATGATCTATGTGGGACATTAAATAGGCAAGAAACATGTTAACCTTATTTCATTCATTCACCTGAGTCAGAAGGATCATTACTTCCATTACTGACTCACTCTGTTGCTTTCAAACATGACAGGGGCTCCTACACAATAAACTAATTTTGGATCTCCCTAGTCATTTTTAATTGACCTTGCCTGCACTAATCTACTCACTCTCATAAGACCACACTTCTACTGCACCTCACCATTCATATCGGCAACCAGCAAAGATCTCCAGCAAAGAGCCCCCCAGTTGGGCGTGCTAGGCATTGTAGCGCCAGATCAACATTGAGCAGCCCGATTGTGAAGCATGACACCCCTTGGGGTGTGTGAGGGCTCTTGCTCCTGAAAGGGGCTACCCTCATGTGGGGTTCTGACCAGCACGCAATGCGTTTGGTTTTTGTAGGAACTGCATACTTACCTTAAGTTATAGTTAGGTGGGGACATGTATGCTGGACGTTTAACAGCCTTCGGTTCCTTTCTGTTGTGAAGTAAACAAATATTAGCCTTATGTTTAGCCAAATTGGGTTTTACTGGGTGTCTAAAAACATTAACATTAAGGGAAACTATTTTAATCTTGCAAAATGTATCTATAAATTAGGAAGTAAAGATAGTTGAAAACAATCATAAACAATAGGACATGATAATTAGGACCATAACTAAGAAAGTGAGGTAGCTCTAAAAACAGAACAGACAAGGACAAACATATAAGAGGCAACAGAAAAACATTATTAAAAGTCTGGAATCAAACACACGCATGTATAAGAATAGCCAGAGGGAAAAGTATGCCTTCAAGGTAAATATCATAATAAAGGAGAGACAAATTTGAAATAAAAGGGGATGTAACAGTAGCATCAATTGAAAGTCTCATGTGTATCTGTAGAGAGAGGATAACAATGATCTATAAAAGCATGCAGATCCTCAGGGCCATGAAAGGTTCTAGAAATGTCATCTTTCCAAATGTGCATAGTAGAAGGATCAAAAAGGCTATATTTGAGTCCGGAATTGTGTAGTCTTGGTTGTAGAGAAGTAAATTATTTATGTATGTTAACTGGTTCTTCCTGCAAATTCTTGATTACTAAAGATTTTGTTGCCATTAACTAGAAGAGGAGGAACTCAGCTTGCAGCCTTCCTTATCATCATCAAACGATTGTGACATAAAACCTTGAAGATCACTTGATGAGGTTTAGTTTGGCAAGGCTGATAGAATCTGGTTCGCTTTGTTAATCTAAAAATGTTCTGGTAATTTCAGATTTAGAAGGTTAGGTAATAAGTTCTCCAGTTACCGCCTGCAATCATTGTCCTCTCTATCTTCAGGCAAATTAAAAATTAATAAATGATATTGCCTATTTCGATTTTCCAAATCCAATAAAAGCTTGCTTATAGGAATAAGTTTGGGTGTGTCAGGAAGTATTTGGTCTATTTTAGATTTATTATCTTGTATTTTAATTGCATTAATGGAAACCTTCATAGATAAACTAGCCATATCTTTACGAATGTTTGTAATCTCTGAGGTAATGTTATAAGTGTTGGATCTAATAGCCTATAATTCTTCCAGTACTGTGGTTAAGGGTGAATCTGTAGAATCAAGAATTTTAGATTTAAAGTGGTGGTAGAGAAATTGACTGATCATACTTATTATATTTTTTGGGCCCTCAAAAAATGTATCAACAGCCTCAACAATAATAGAAGGGGTGGGCACTCTCCCGCCACCTAAAGATCTTGAAAGAAGTTTGGGGGTTTGGCTGGATCCCCTTCTATCAATGTCCCAACATGCCAACAGAATAGCTGGAACCTCCTTTGCTCTTCTCAGGACTCTTAGGAAGGTACTGTCAATTTTGCTTTTTGCCACAAAAAGATTGATCATTCAGGCCCTGACAGGATCCAGGATTGACTATGGTAATGCCTTATTCATAGGGTCACCGAAATATGTTTTAGATAGACTTCAGAGGATACAAAACGCAGCAGCACAAATGCTCTTACAAATCCCAAAACATCAGTCTATACGTAATAGAATTTCCTCATTACACTGGCTCCCTGTTGCCAAGAGAATTGAATTCAAGACCCTATGTTATATGTATAGAGCATTACATAACCTTGGTCCTGAGATGCTTAGACTTTTAGCCACTTTTTATGCACCAAGTAGACAACTTAGATCCTCCTCTGCCATCCTAGCGAATGTTTCTTTAGTGAGGAAAGCGAGATGGGGAGGAAGATCCTTGTCCCATCAAGGAGCGAAACTCTGGAACAGTCTGCCTATTGATATTTGAGCAAGCTCTCAGGAAATTACATTCCGAAAAACCCTGAAAACATGGTTATTCAGAGCCTGAACTTAAGTGGTGTTGTGTGTTTCTGCGATTTTGCCTGCAATATAAGCGCTACGAGGCCTTTGGGCAGTTTAAGCGCTATACAAGCAATCATAACATAACATTAGCATTAACAGCAACATTTTTTTGCTTTTTATGTTAAGAAAAAGTAATAAATATCCTGCAGACTTTAATATTGAAATGATCGAAATATTGATTTAACACAAACCAATGTACGTTGCAGGTACAGCAGCTAAAGCCAGCTGTTGGAGGATATTAAGCTCAAACCGTGGCCTTTCCTGGATGTAACGCCCCCTCTCTTGGCAGGAAACTCAGTCACAGAAATGAAAGTGACTTGGTGCCGGTCTTAATAGTCATGTGATCTCCAAACTTGAGTAAAAAGCCAAGGAAAAGTATTCAGGGAGAGCCACATGTTACAGCCACCAAAAGGAAGTAAAGTAGCAATACTTTTGGCTTCAGTAAATGCTTTAAAAACTCCATCTTTAAAGCGGGTGCAGCACAGTGGGAGCTAGCGGGGTGGCCATCTTGTTCAGCATGCTCATGCGTCTTCTGGGAGGGACAATGTAATACACCGCACACACTCACATACACAGAAGACACTTGGAATTTCATGAAATACATTTTTAAATTCCCTACAGCCCCAAAAGTGTTAAAAATATATAAATGTGCTCTGTCCTAGCCTTGGAGTAAGCCAAGCATACCTCATGTCCAACCACTGGTACTGCATTAAACTCTCATGGGACAAAATGGAGGCAGGGAATTAAAATAACCCTGGAAGGATCTAATATTAATTTCATTGAATAGGTTTAACATGTAAAATGATATAAGTATATTTATTTTAAGTGATTACAAAGACATTGGCCCTCATTACAAACCTGGCGGTAAATGCCATCTACCGCTGTGCTGATGGCCGCCAACATACTGTGACCGCAGCGGTATTCCGCCACGGATATTATGACCCACACTGAGAATTCCGCCACTATACAGACACCCACACAAGCCTGCCACACCAAAGGTCAGTGATAAACTGGCGATAGCAAAACCCACACCGTTACGCCAACAGGAATACGCCCACAGTATCACGACCCATGAATCCCCGCGGTGGTCTTTCAATCGTGGTAAACCATTGGCGGTACACACCGCCGCGCTCAAAATACACACACACTTACAAAACTACACCACATTGGACAATTCAAACTACACACACCTGACACGCATACACACACCATACCCCCACACTCACACCACTATAAAACACACACCCACATTGCCCACAACCCCTTACAGCAAAAAAATAGATATCAGGCAGAGAGAGACAAGCCAGGAGTACCCACACAATCAGAGCCACGGAACACCATCACCCATACACCATTCACACACATCACAGCATACACCCCAACACATCACCCCACTCATCACCCCACACATCCTCACACATATCACTCGCATCACATCCATGGCACCCCAAAGACACCCCAGGTTTTCTGAGGAGGAGCTAAGGGTCGTGGTGGAGCAAATCATCCGGGTAGAGCCACAGATAATCGGATCACAGGTGCAGCAGACGTCCATTGCAAGGAAGATAGAACTATGGCGGAGAATCGTGGACAGGGTCAGCGTCAAGGGACAGCACCCAAGAACTAGGGATCACATCAGGAAGAGGTGGAACGACCTACGGGGGGAAGGTGCGTTCTGCGGTAGCAAGACACCAGGTAGCAGTATAGACGGTGCACACCCCACCTCCTCCCCCACAACTAACAACATGGAAGGAGCAAGTCTTGGAAATAATGCATCCTGAGGGCCTCGCAGGAGTAGGAGGAGGACTGGATTCTGGTAAGTCAAGTCTTAAATATTTTATCCACCCCACCCTACCTGCTTGCCATCACAAACTCATACCCCTACCCTCAACCCCATCACTCCACCACCTCACATATACCCAATTAACACAACCCACCCAAACCAATACCAAGCCCTGCATGCAACAACAATGCATGGACACCTATCACAGACCTGCATGGACACCCATCACCACAGCATGCCCAGTAGAGAGACTCACCCAGCCCACAAAATCACCACTCACACAAGGCCAAGCTGACAGGGAAATCACAATCATGCAGGGAAACACACCCATGCACAAGATGGCACACACAGACACATTAACAATACATTTGCATTCCCACAGGACCCATACTCCACGTCACCGGAGAGGAGGTGCCAGCCACATCCAGTCCCCCACCTGAAGAGGCCCACAGTGATGACAGCAGCTCTGCACGCCTGAATCACGATGACCAACCTGGCCCATCCGGAACCTCCGGACAGTCGGTTCCCCTGCCACAGTCCCAACCCACCACAGAGCCTCCCCCCTCAGGAAAAACCAGCACAGCACCCACCCAGCGGGCCCATGCCACTGTCCCCAGGACACGTCAATCAGCAGTGTGTCTACCACTACAGGGACCCCAGGCAACCCCACATACCCAAGACAATCAGGGACCTGGGGTCAGTGGCAGTGGGCACACGGTTCAGGGGACAGAGGCGCAGGACAACAGGGAAGCTGGAAGGACTGCTGTGCGACAGGGGACCGACTCTCCACGAGGCACTCTCCAACATCCTGGTAGCATACCACCATTCCCAGGAGACCATGGTTCAGATACTGGCCAAGTTGCAGGAGACCCAGCGGCTGCAGGAGGGACAGTACCTGGGGATCAGGGAGGACCTAACAAAAATATACACCATCCTGGTCACCATTGACATGAGCCCCCTCGCCGACATCGTACGCAAGCACGACATCATCATCACCTCCTACGCCGACGACACCCAACTTGTACTCTCCCTCACCAAGGACCCCGCCAGCGCCAAGACCAACCTACAAGAGGGTATGAAGGACGTCGCAGATTGGATGAGGCTCAGCCGCCTAAAGCTGAACTCTGAAAAAACGGAAGTCCTCATCCTCGGCAACACCCCGTCCGCCTGGGACGACTCCTGGTGGCCCACGGCCCTCGGCACCGCACCGACCCCCGCAGACCACGCCCGCAACCTCGGCTTCATCTTGGACCCTCTTCTCACCATGACCAAGCAAGTCAACGCCGTGTCCTCCGCCTGCTTCCTCACTCTCCGCATGCTCCGTAAGATCTTCCGCTGGATCCCCGCCGACACCAGAAAAACCGTGACCCACGCCCTCGTCACGAGCCGCCTGGACTACGGCAACACCCTCTACGCCGGGACCACAGCCAAACTCCAAAACCGCCTGCAACGCATCCAAAACGCCTCGGCCCGCCTCATCCTCGACGTACCCCGCAACAGCCACATCTCCGCACACCTGAGACACCTGCATTGGCTCCCAGTCAGCAAAAGGATCACCTTCCGTCTTCTCATCCACGCACACAAAGCCCTCCACAACAAGGGACCGGAATACCTCAACAGACGCCTCAGCTTCTACGTCCCCACCCGCCCCCTCCGCTCCGCTGGCCTCGCACTTGCTGCCGTCCCTCGCACCCGCCGCTCCACGGCGGGTGGGAGATCTTTCTCCTTCCTGGCGGCCAAGACCTGGAACTCCCTCCCCACCAGCCTCAGGACCACCCAGGACCACTCCGCTTTCCGGAGACTCCTAAAGACTTGGCTGTTCGAGCAGCGATAACCCCCTCTTTCCCCCCTAGCGCCTTGAGACCCGCACGGGTGAGTAGCACGCTTTATAAATGTTAATGATTTGATTTGATTTGATTGCAGGGGTGCTGGCTGACATGGGCAAGACCATAAGGGAGACAGTGGCACAACAATGGGTGCCTGACACTAGCCAAACCGAGGAACAGCCTTCCACCTCCGCTGGCGCTAGTGGACAGGAGGCCCTTCCACTGGAACAACAGGCCACCAGCACCCTAACCCCTGCAGAAGGAGGACCATCCCGCAAATGGTCTCTGCGATCCAGGCAGAAGCCAGAGAACATTGCCAAGACCCCCGCCAGGAAATAAGACTCTCCTGATTATCACCCTTGTGTCCCACTCTGTTACTGTGTCCACCTTGAACTGCCATTGCTCCCCTTCCTATGCCCCATTGGACAATGCACCTGTGATACCAAGAGACGGGACTCTATCCTGGACTTTACTCCACCATCACCCCAGCCCCTTGCACATCCCCCTCTACTTATGAGCACCTAAATAAACACCCTTGGAACAAATACCAATGTGGAGTCTGTCTAATGATTCACAAATGTATTAGTACAACATTATCGAAGCATTGCAACTCAAATGTTTAGGGAAATATACTTTAGGATGACCTTTGGTGGGCAGCTGTACACATAGCAGGAGCCAGATTGGGGCACAGAGATCTGAAAATAGAGATTCCAAAGGGAACAGTCAGTGGCTATAGACATAGGGAAAGAGGCTGCCTTGTACAATGTCCAACAGATAACTGAAATGTAAAGTGGAGTTACAGTGTCTTACCTGTGTGTCACTGGACGTACTGCTGTATTATATTGGTTCTGTTGTCCACCTCTTCTTCCTCTGCCTCCTCTTCCTCACTGTCCACAGGCTCCACCGCTGCCACAAGACCATCTCCAGGCACATCCTCCTGCAGAAAAGGCACCTGGCGTCTCAAGGCCAGGTTGTGCAACATGCAACATGCAACGATGATCTGGCACACCTTTTTGGCTGAGTAGTATAGGGATCCACCTGTCAGATGGAGGCACCCGAACCTGGCCTTCAGTAGGCCGAAGGTCCTTTCAATAATCCTCCTTGTACGCCCATGTGCCTCATTGTAATGTTCCTCTGCCCTTTTCCTGGCATTCCTCACTGGGTTCAGTAGCCATGAGAGGTTGGGGTAACCAGAGTCACCTGCAAATATCGATGGATACCTGTTAACCACACACTCACCCTTAGGGACACCCCATACTCATACCCCAATTCATACTGGGTGGGGACATTTGGCTCACCTATTAGCCACACCCGGTGCCTCTGGAGTTGGCCCATCACATATGGGATGCTGCTATTCCTCAAGATAAATGCGTCATGCTCAGAGCCAGGATATTTGGCATTCACGTGGGAGATGTACTGGTCTGCAAAACACACCATCTGCACATTCAGAGAGTGATAGCTTTTTCTATTCCTGTAAACCTGTTCATTTCTCCGGGGGGGGGGGGCAAATGCCACATGTGTACCATCAATGGCACCAATGATGTTGGGGATATCTCCCAGGGCATAAAAGTCGGCCTTCACTGTGGCCAAATCCTCCACCTGGGGGAACACAATGTAGCTGCTCATGTGTTTCAGCAGGGCAGACAACACTCTGGTCAACACGTAGAGAACATTGGCTGAGACATCCCTGATGCCATGGCCACTGTTGTTTGGAAGAAACCACTTTCCAGGAAATGGAGCACTGACAGGACCTGCACTAGAGGGGGGATTCCTGTGGGCTGGCAGAAAGCTGACATCAGGTCTGGCTTCAAATGGGCACACAGTTCTTGGACTGTGGCACGATCAAGTCTGTCGGTAATGATAATGTGTCTGTCCTCCATAGTCGCAAGGTCCACCAGGGGTCTGTACACCGCAGGATGTCACCATCTCATATTCTGCCTCAGCGGCTGAAGCCTATGGAAGAGAACAGTGAGCAGAGGGTCATATTCCCATCTATTGCACTAATGTTGATTTGTTTACTTTACAGAAACAGTATGTGAACTCGAGAGTCAGTTGATGTGCCAATGTCTGCTGTGACGCAGTTAGGTGCCATGCCCTGTGCCCTTCTGTAATGCCGGCTGCCTGACCTGTGAGGAGCGACAAGTGGAAATGAGGTAATTGCGCTGGTGTTGTGCGTCGTCGCGGTAGGCGGTCAATGACCGCGGCGCAACTTTGCATTGGTTATCATTGGGCCCTATGGGTTCCAGGAGCCAATGGCGATGTACGCCGGCGGTGACGGTACGCACCGCCGCGGACGTGACCGCCATTTTCTATCTGTTCACTCACTTGCTACCTGACTTTCAACAGGAGAGGACCTACACTGCAAGTGCTACTGTGACCTGTGTCTAGAACCGATCAAGGCTCATGTGTCTGGGGAAAGGGCCCCTGCCTTCACTGTGGAGGAGTTGGAGAAACTGGTGGATGGGGTCCTACCCCAGTACACGTTACTCTACGGTCCTCCAGACAAACAGGTGAGTACACTGTGAGCATGATGCTGTGTATGTAAGCCACATGTTGGGGGGTGCTGAGGTGTCCTGGCCAGAGTGCAGCATGTAAGGTGGGATCTGGTGGGCAATGAGTCTGACGGTCCAGACGGGTGAATAATTCCCTTTTCTGCTGTCTTTTTGCTCCAGGTCAGGGCCCACCAGAAAAAGGGTATTTGGCGTGCCATCACCAAGGAGGTGCGGACCCTGGGGGTCTTTGACAGGCGGAGCACCCACTGCCGCAAGAGATGGGAGGACCTGCGCTGCTGAGCAAAGAAGACAGCGGAGGCCCAGCTGGGGCTGGCCTCCCAACGAGGAAGGGGTGCCCGTCGCTCCATGACCCCCCTGATGTTCAGCATCCTGGCGGTGGCCTATCCGGTGTTGGATGGCCGATTGAAGGCATCACAGCAGCCACGAGGGGGTGAGTACAGATTCTGAAAGCTGACTTTGCGCGTGTTAGGAGGTACCTGGGTGGGGGATGTGGGCTGTGGGTGCCCCTAGGCCAGGGTGAACATGGAAGGGTAGGTCCCTTGTTGGGCAGGCTCTGGGGCACTCCTACCCCAATAGTGTAAGTGGGCATCTACTACTGGGCAGAGTCCTGTGGGTTTCTTGTGCACAGATGCTGGTGTTAGGCATTGTACCCCCATGGGCTGGTGACTGTCTAAGTAAATGGTCGGGCATGGCCTAGTGCATAGGGCTGCTTCCTGTGTGTTGTGCACGCCAACGGTAGTGGTGTTGCTGGCATTGACCAAGTGTTTCCTCTGTCTCTTCCCCACCTTTTTGTTTTGCCACCTTGTCCTTATGTGCAATAGCATCATCTGGCGGAGAAGCAGAGGCACCGGCAATGGAGGTAGCTGCATCCCACAGGGGCCTGGAGGCTGAATCCACCGAGGGTGAGGGCACCAGTGGGACGGAGGGCGAGGGGAGCACCACGATGGGGACAGGAGGGGAGACTACAGACAGCAACTCCTCCTCCGATGGAAGCTCCCCAGCGGTGGTGGACACCTCTGTGCCCACCTCAACACCAGGTACAGCAGCCACTGCCCCCACCAGCACCGCCTCCCAGCAGCCCCTCAGCGGGTTTCCCATGCCCGCTCACCCAGGAGGGAGGGCATCTCCTTTGCCCCAGGCACCTCAGGCCCTGCCTCAGTTAGCCCTGCTGCCCTCAGTGAGGAGGCTATTGACCTCCTGAAATCCCTCACTGTTGGGCAGTCAACCATACTGAATGCCATCCAGGGTGTCAAGAGGCATTTGCAACACACAAATGCATACCTGGAGGGCATTCACTCTGGTGTGGCAGCCCAACAGAGAGCATTTCAGGCTCTGGCCTAAGCACTGATGGCAGTCCTTGTCCCTGTGTCTAGCCTCCCCCCTCCAACTTCCTCTACCCAGACCCAATCCCCTCAACCACAGCCTATCCCAAGCACACTTTCAGACCAGCATTCACCCAAATCACCACACAAAAGTGGCTCAGGCAAACATAGGCACCACACTTCATCTCACAGGCACTCACACTAGCACCATACCCATGTAAGCACACCAACAACCACTGCCTCCACTGTGTCCCTATCCTCCTCTTCGTCCACCTCCCTCCCAGTAGCGTCTACACTCACACCTGCATTCACTACATCTTCATCTACTACCTCCATCACCAGCACGCGCATCACAACACACCCCTCATGAGCATTCACCACCCCCACAACCATGCACACGTCCTCTGTGTCCTCTCACAGTGTGTCTGTGAGCCCTCCTCCCAAAGTACACAAACGCAAGCATCCACCCACCCAACAGCCATCCACCTCACAACAGCATCCAGCCCATGCACCTTCACCCAAACTCAACAGACAGACACCTCCTACAACAACTCCCTGTTCCTCCACTCCCAAACCCTCTCCATCTTCCCATCCCAGTGTGTCAAAAAAACTTTTCCTGGCAAACATTGTCCTGTTCCCTACCCCTCCCCCCGTCCTTCCCCTCAGGCCAGGGTGTTCAGATCCCAGGCCAGCACCTCAGCCACCAAGTCGGCGTCCGCTGTGTACCTACGACTCCAAGAGGATCAAATGAGGCACCCTTCAAGGCAGCCAGTGTGCTACCAACCCCTGCAAAGGGCCAAACCATCCCGCCACCTGCCAAGGTGAAGAAGGGGACAGCATGCAGCAAGGGCAAAGAGCACAACCCACCCAGCAAGGCCTCCTCCAAAACTCCAGCTGCCAGAGCCAAGGTCCCAGCAGCATCTGCCAAGGTGAGGAAGGGGTAGAAAAGCCAAGCCAAGCCGCTGACAGTAGGACCACTACCAGCAGCCCCAGTGTGTGTCTGTCCGAGGCTGCAGGAGGCCGGCCTGGAGCCTCCCACCACCACTGGCAGCACCCCCACCAGCAACGGCACTACCACCAGTTTGCAGCCTTAGTCGCCGCAGGATGGAATCTGGCCCTGCCTCCATGGAGTATCATGCTACCTCGTCCCATCAAATTTCGTGCCTCAGACACCCAGGTGAGGGAATGGGAACTGCCACACCCCAAGTGCTGCATCAATGGGCAGAAAGCCCCATCCAGAACCAGTGGAGATATGCATCCACTCACCCTATCCTTGGCAGGATGAAGCAGACTTGGCACAAAGCCTCCTCCAGAAACAGTGGAAATATGCATCCACTCACCCTATCCTTGGCAGGATGAAGCAGACTGGACACAAAGCCCCCTCCAGAACCAGTGGAGAAGCCATCCACTTGAGAGACTATGGCCTTGCACTCTCCAGGAACAAGCAGTGGGCAACCCACCCACTTGAGAGACTTGAGAGACTGTGGCTTTGCACTCCCCAGGACCAAGCAGTGGGCAACCATCCCACTTGAGAGACTTGAGAGACTGTGGCTTTGCATTCCCAGGACATTGCTGTGGGCAATGAGCCCCCTCAAGGAGCAGTGGCATTATTCCATCTTCTGGCTGAGGTGCCCCCCCTTCCGCATCCCCCTGAGGTGCCTGTGTGTTTATGACCTGATGCCCCTGCAGTGTTCTCTCTGTATTGAGGCAGGAGTCAAGTATGGGCTTGGCCCATGATATTTGTCCCAGTGGCCCTGTACATATTGTAAATATTTGTAAATACTGTTTTTCTATTCATTACTTACATCTGCCTTTTTCTAATATATCACTGATTTCACTAAATTCCTTTTGTCCTTACGTTCTTCCAAGGAGTTACGGGGTGTAAATGTAATGTTGTTGCATATGTTTGTATGTATGGTGTTGTGGGTGAGGGTGGTGGTGTTGCGTGTTGCGTGTGTGTGTCACTGTCTTTTTCCTTCCCACTTCCCTGTGTGCTAGGTGCAGTACTCACTGTGGTCGTCACCGCCGCCTTTGATATTCCTTGTATATGAGGAGGTAGACCATCATGGGCAGGACCTGTAACTCGGGCTCCATGGCATCCTGGTTCTTCGTTGAGTGTCGAGAGGTGAGTGGTTTCCCTTCCAAATACTTTTTCTGCTGAGCTTTTGATGGCGTTGGTACCGCCCCGAAAAAGCTGGCGGATTGTAATGGGGTGGGCGGTACATTGACTTCCGCCTGTCTGTTGGCGGTGACTGCCGCGGTGTTTGTTGCTACCGCCGTGGCGGTTGGAGTGTTAAAGTGGCTGTCTGTGTTGGTGGTTTCCGCCGTGGTCGTGATCCCATTTTTTTTATCGCCGGCCTGTTGGCGGTATTACCGCCGCTTTAACACCTACCGCCACAGTTGTAATGAGGGCCATAATTATTAAAACTATTTATTCTTAATGAAATAATTAACAATTAAAAAACAGGAATCTTTTAAACTTTACAAAAATAAATTAAATTAATTAAATATGTAACTTTTTTTAAAGTTTACTAAAATTAAATATAAAATAAAATATGTTTGTACGGAAGAATCACGTTTTTAAATATTGTTTGGAAATTAAGGCCCTTATTATGACATTGGTGGTAAATGCCTCTTACCGCCACACTGGCGGTCGCCAACTTACCGCTGCACTGGCAGATATCCGTTCCCCATATTATGACACACACACACCAATCCGTCAGTATTACGCCACATACACAAATCCGCCACACCAAAGGTCTGTGATAAACTGGCGGTATCAAAAGCCACACCTTTACACCAACAGAACAACGCCCATCACATTATGACCCACGAATCACCACAGCAGACATTCAATGGCGGTAAACCATTGGCGGTACACACTGCGGCGCTCATAATGGACATCCACATACAAAACAACACCACATTGGACAATTCAAACAACACACACCTGACACCCATACACACACCACACCCACACCACTATAAAACACCCACCCACATTACCCACAACCCTTTACGAATACAAATCATTGCCAACAGAGAGACACCAAGACCACTGACACAACTAGAGCCACACACCACTCACATCTATACACCACTCACGCATGCCACATCACACACCCCAACACATTACCCAACACACCCTCACCAACACACCTCACCTAACACCCATGGCACCACAAAGACACTCCTGTTTCACAGAGGAATTAAGGGTCATGGTGGAGGAAACTGTCAGGGTAGAGCCACAGCTATTTGGAGTACAGGTGCAGCAGATATCAATAGCCAGGAAGATGGTGCTATGGCGGAGAATCGTGTACAGGGTCAACACTGTGGGACAGCACCCAAGAACTAGGGATGACATCAAGGAGAGGTGGAATGACCTATGGGGGAAGGTACGTTCCATAGCAGCAAGACACAAGCTTGCTATACAGAGGACTGGCGGTGGACCCCCACCTCCTCCCCACAACTCACAGCATGGGAGGAGCAGGTCTTGGCAATACTGCATCCTGAGGGCCTGGCCGGAGTCAGAGGAGGACTGGACTTTGGTAAGTCAACTCTATACTATCATCACCCCCCCTACCTGCACGCTATCACATACCCTCGCCCTCACCCTCACTCTCATCACTCCACTACATCACACACACACTCCACCATCACATCTCACTTATCCCAGTGCCAAGCCCTGCATGCTGTACCAATGCATGGACACCCCTCACAGCCCTGCAGGGACACTCATCACTAAAGCATGCACAGCATAGGGAAACTAACATACCCACAATACACCAACATACAAAAGTGAAAGCTTGCAGGGCAAATCCAACCATAGAGGGGAAGCCAGGGATGTACAATATGTCATACACATCAACCATAACACATAATTTACATCCCCAAAGGTACCTCAGCCAATGTCACCGGAGAGGAGGAGCCAGCACTATCCAGTCCCCCAACAGAAGAGGACCACAGTGATAACAGCAACTCTGGACTTCTGGATCTGGATGACCTACCTGGCCCATCAGGGACCACTGGACAGCTGGTTACCCAAGCCCAGTCACACACCACCACAGAGCCTCCCCATCAGGAAACAACACCACAGCACCACCCAGCGTACCCACACCTCTGTCCTCAGGACACACCAATCAGCAGTGTGTCCACCTCTATAGGGACCTCAGGCCACACCTCGCACACAGGACAATCAGGTACCTGGGGTCAGTGGCGGTGGGCACACGGTTCAGGGGACAGAGGCACAGGCCAACAGGGATACCGGGAGGAGTGCTGTACACCAGGGGGAGGACAGTCTCAGGGAACCAACTCTCCAGGAGGCACTCTCTGAGAAACTGGGAGCCTACCAACATTCCCAGGACACGATGGGCCACATCCTGGACAATGTGCAAGAGAACAGGCGGCTGCAGGAGGGACCGTACCAGGGAATCAGGGAGGACTTGCAGGCCATCAACAACACCCTGATCTCCATAGCAGGGGTGCTAGCAGACATGGCCACCATTATGAGGGAGGCAGTCTCACACCAGCGGACCCTTGGCACTAGCCAGACATCTGGACAGCCTTTCACCTCTGCTGCCGCTAGGGGCCAGGAGGCCCCGCCACAGGATTCACAGGCCACCAGCACCCCTCCCCCTGCAAAGGTGGATGACCCAGCAAACGTTCCCTGCAATCCAGACAGAAGCCAGAGACACAATCCAAGACCCCCACCAGGAAATGAGACTCTCCTGATTTCCCCGTTTGTGTCCCACTCAGTCACCCTGTCCACCTTGACCTGCCATTACTCCCCTTCCTATGTCCCCTTGGGCAATGCACCTGTGCTACAAAGAGACTGGAACAATACCCTGGACTTTCTTCCATCATCACCCCAGCCCATTGCACTTTCCCCAAATATGTTAGCACTTCAATAAACATCCTTTGACAAAAATTGATTTGGAGTATGTCATGTATTTCAAAAATGTATTTTTTTAAATAAGTACAAACACTGCAAATGAACTTTACAGAGAATGAGCATAGATTAATGACCTGTAGCTGGCTGTAATGATCACACCAGAAGTATTTGTCAAAATGCCAACATCTGCAAAATGAATTTCCAGAGGGAACAGTAAGTGGGCATAGAAGTGAGAAATATCAGCATGCCATTGCCACACAGATTACAACCAAAGTCATTCAAATGTAAAGTCACACTGTCTTACCTGTGTGTCATTGGAAGTACTGACGGATCACAGATGTTCTGTTGTCCTCATCCTCATCCTCTGCCTCCTCATCCTCACTGTCCACAGGGTCCACTGCTGCCACAGGGGCATCTCCAGTCTCCTCCTCCTGCAGAAACGGGACATGCCACCTGAGGGCCAGGTTCTGCAACATGCAGCATGCCACTACTATCTGGCAGACCTTCTTGGGTGAGTAGCACAGGGATCCACCTGCTAGATGGAGGCACCGGAACCTTGCCTTCAGGAGGCCAAAGGTTCTCTCAATAATCCTTCTGGTTCCCCCATGTGCCTTATTGTAATTTCTTCTGCCCTTGTCCTGGCATTCCTCACAGGGGTCAGCAGCCATGATAGGTTTGGGTAACCAGAGTCCCCTGCAACTTTTGAGGGACAACGTTTAGCCACACACTATCCTATAAAGCCCACACCATAGCCAATCACCAACCTATACTTGGTGGAACCAGGGCTCACCTATTAGCCACACCCTGTGCCTCTGTAATTGGGCCATCACATTTGGGATGCTGCTATTCCTCAGGACAAAGGCATCATGCACCGACCCAGGATACTTAGCATTGACGTGGGAGATGTACTGGTCCACCAAGCACACCATCTGAACATTCATGGAGTAAAAACTCCTATGATTCCTAAACACCTGTTCATTCTGGTGAGGGGGTGCAAATGCAATATGTGTACCATCAATCTCCCCAATTATGTTGGGGATATATCCCATTGCATAAAACTCGGCCTTCACAGTGGCCAAATCCTCAACCTGGGGGAAAACAATGAAGCTGCACATGTATTTTATCAGGGCAGACAATACTCTTGTCAGCACGCTTTGGCTGTGACATTCCTGCTGCCAAGCCCACTGTCACTTGGAAAGAACCAGTTGCCAGGAAATGGAGTACAGATAGCACTTGCACAAGTGGGGGGATCCCAGTTGGATGACGGATAGCTGAGACCAGGTCAGGTTCCAACTGGACACACAGCTCTGTGATTGTGGCCCTGTCCAGTCTATAGGTGAGGATAATGTGCCTGTCCTCCAGTGTAGCCAAGTCCACCAGAGGTCTGTACACGGGGGTATGTCTCCATCTCCTATTCATCCACTGCGGTAGGCATCTAGGAGACACAAGAGTGAAGAGGATGTCATAAACTGAACATTGGAGCCACATCAGTAGTTAGCATTCTGTAAACATGTGATGGGTCAGTGTGATTTGTCCATTATGTGCCTATTTCTCCAGTGATGCAGCATGATTCCATGGGGCTGCCCCCCCATGAAGTGGCAGCCGCCTGTCCTGTGTGTAGGGACAGGTGGAAGTGAGGTAATTCCGCTGACGTTGTTCGCTGTGGCAGGAGGCGGTCATGAACTGCAGTGCAATTCCTCATTGGATAATATTGGGCCCTATGGGGTACAGTGGCCAATGGTGAACGACACCGGCAGTGACGGTATGCACTGCCGCGGACGTGACCGCCATTTTCTATCTGATTCCTCACTTGCTACCTAACCTTCCATAGGAGAGGACTTACACTGCATGTGCTGCTGTGACCTGTGTCTGAAACCTACCATGGCCCGTGTGACTGGGGAAAGGACCCCAGCCTTCACTTCGGAGGAGCTGGAGAGACTGGTGGATGGGGTCCTACCCCAGTATGGACTGCTGTATGGGCCTCCAGACCAACAGGTGAGTACACCTTGGGCACATTGCATGTGGGAAGGATGCATGGAGTTGTGTGGGACAGCTCTGTGTAAGGGGGAGGGATATCCTCCTGGCTGGGTACACATTGGGTGCTCTAAACGGGTATGGTGGGCCATATGTGTAACTGGCTGAACTGTTTGTCTAATGGTGTTCTCCTGTCTGTATTGCCTCTGCAGGTCAGCGCCCATCAAAAGAAGGGTTTATGCCGTGCCATCGGCAAGAAAGTGCGGATCCTGGGGGTCTATGGCAGGCAGAGCACCCACTGTCGCGAATGGTGGAAGGACCTGAGATGCTGGGCACGGAAGACGGTGGAGGCCCAGCTGGGGATGGCCTCCCAACAAGGAAGGGGTGCCCGTCGGACCCGGACCCCCCTGATGGCCCGCATACTGGTGGTGGCCTATCCAGAGCTAGATGGGAGTTTGAGGGCATCACAGCAGCCACAAGGGGGTGAGTACAGTGGCTAACATTACAACTTACGGCTGGTGGGGTGGTATCCGGCTGGTGGATGTGTGTTAGTTGGTGCCCCTAGGCCAGGCCTGACATAGAAGCGTAGGTCCTCTTGTGGCTGGTGTTCTGAAGGGATCATCCTGCCATCTAGCTTGTAAGCATCCAATACTGGTCAGGGCTGAGTGGGTCCCTGGTATGCTGCAGTTGGCGGTGTGTGCCACTCCTCATGCCTTGGTGGCTAGCAATATCACTGGTGGTGCAATGCATAGTGCGTAGGCATGATCCCTGTGTGTGAGGGTGCTGTGTACGTGGTGTTGGTGCAGCCATTGACCCAGTGTATCCTTTGTCTCTCTCTCTCTCCCACTTTCTTGCTTTGTCATCCTGTCCTTATGTGCATTAGCATCATCTGACGGAGGAGCAGAGGCACCAGCGACGGATGGAGCTGCATCCCACAGGACCCAGGAGGCAGAGTCCACCGACGATGAGGGCACCAATGGGACGGAGGGCGAGGGGAGCACCACGGTGGAGACTGGAGGGGACAATTCAGACTCAGATAACTCCTCCGAAGGAAGCTCCCTGGTGGTGGCGGACACTTCTGTGACCACCCCAGCTACAGGTACAACCGCCACCCCGTACCATCACTGCCCTCCCAGCAGCCCCTCAATGAGTTGCCCATGCCCTCTCACCCAGGAGGGTGGGCATCTCCTTCACCCCAGGCACCTCAGGTCCTGCATCAGTGAGCCCTGCTGCCCTGAGGTAGGAGGCTATTGACCTCCTGAGATCCATCTCGGTAGGGCAGTCAACCATTGTGAATGCCATCTAGGGCCTGGCATCCCAGATGCAACAATCTAATGCATTCCTGGAGGGCATTCACATTGGATTGGTGGCGCAACAGAGATCGATCCAGGCTCTGGCCTTCTCTCTGATGGCAGCCATTGTCCCTGTTTCTACCATCCCCCCTCCAACTACTACTTCCCAGTCCCATTTTCCTCAACCCCAACCCATCCCAAGCACACAGCCAGACGAGCATGCACACATGACAACACCCAAGAGTGTCACAGGCAAACACAAGCATCACACTTCATCCCACAGGCACTCACACAAACACCATCCAGTTGCAGACACAACCACATCCACTATTTCCACTGTCTCCCCCTCTTCCTCCTCCTCCCACCCAGTTACATCTACACTCACACCTGCATGCACTACATCATCATCCACTACCTGCATCATCACCACACCAAGCAGAACACACTCCTCACTGGCAGACGCCTCCACAACAGCCATGCACTCATCCCCTGTGTCCTCTCCCACTGTGTCTGTCCCCCCTCCTAAAGTACACAAACGCAAGCACTCAGACACCCAACAGCCATCCACCTCACAACACCGTACAGCCCATGCACCTGCACCCAAATCCAGCAGACAGGCACCTCCAACAACCACTCCCTCATCCTCCACTCCCATTACTTCTCCCTCCTCCCGCCCCAATGTCCCTAAAAAGTTTTTCCTTTCCACCATTGACCTCTTACCTACCCGTCCCCCATCCTGCACTTATGGGCGGGGTAGGAAGAACCCAGCCAAGCACCTCGGCCACACAGTCCATGGGCCCAGTTCCATCCGCACCTACTTGTGGTGGAAAGGTTCCCAGGCCAAATATACTGAAGGGGAGGAGCCTGCAACAGCAAGCAAGAAGGTGAAGGAGCCTGCACCTGCCACTAGAATGGGGAAGGAGCCTGAACCAGCAGCCAAGAAGGGCAAGGACCCTGCAACAGCAGGCAAGAAGGGGAAGGAGCCTGCACCTGCCACCCGAAAGGGGAAGGAGCCTGCACCAGCAGGCAAGAGGGGCAAGGAGCCTGCATCTGCAGCTGTCACGCAGCCCCCACCACCAACCATGGTTGTGCAGCCATCTCAGGGTGCAGGGGCTGTGCAGGAGCCTCCCACCACCAGTGCCACCACAGTGCAGCCTTCCGAGTGTACAGGGGCTGTGCAGGAGCCTCCCACCACCAGCGCCACCACAGTGCTGGCATACGAGGGTGCAGGGGCTGTGCAGGAGCCTCCCAGCACCAGCACTTCCACAGTGCAGCCATCACCGCAGGTGGATGCTATGTGATCAGCCTCAATGGGCTGCTGTACGGCCTGTCTCCTCCAGAACCAGTAGGCAAGACACCCACTTGAGCGACTGTGACCTTGCACTCCCCAGGACCAAGCACAGGGCATGTTGCCCCCTCCAGAACCATTGGACAAGACACCCACTTGAGAGACTGTGGCCTTGCACTCCCCAGGACCAAGCACAGGGCATGATGCCCCCTCTCGAACCGGTGGTCTTGTTTCCGCTTCTGGCTGAGGTGACCCCCCCTGAGGTGCCTGACTATTTGCCAACTGATGCCCCTGCATTGTTCTCTCCGTATTGATGCCGGTGACAAGTGGGGCCTTGAACTTTGCCCTGTGGCCATGTGGCCCACGCGAACTGAGTACTGAGCAGTGTCCCTTTTTCTGTATATTTGTAAATATCTGTAGCATTGGCTAAATTATTATTTATACTGTGTTGATCTTATTACAATCCCTTTGGTGCATTCCTTTTGTCCTTGCATTATTCAGCGGATTTAGGGGGATTAACTTGTTTTCTTGTGCAGCTGGTTGTGTGTTTAATGTGTGTGGGGGGTGTTGTGCGTGCCATTGTTGTTTTCCTCCCCCCCTCCTTGTGTGCTAGGCGGCTGTACTCACTGTCGTCGTCTTCTCCGGCGTTCGAGTTCGTGGTGGAGCAGAACGTAGAATATCATCGGAAATACTTACAGTTTGGGTTCAATAGCAGCGTGGGTCTTCCCTGTGTCTCCAATGGTGAGTCCTTTCGCTGGTACCGCCCCAGAAAAGGTGGTGGATTGTCTTGCCATAATATGGTGGGTGGAACTTTGACTTCCGCCTGGCTGTAGGTGGCTACGGCCGTGGTGCCTGTTGTTTCCGCCCTGGTGGTTGGTGTGGTACATTGGCTGTCTTTCGGAGATCTTTCTGCCATGGTCATAATTTGGCAGTAGATACTGCCAGCCTGTTGGCGGTATTACCGCCACTTTATCACCGACCGCCAGGGTCGTAATGAGGGCCTATATATGTAAATGTTACTAATATATTTAATGTATTTTACTATTACTAAAGATGTCATTTGATCAGAATTTGAGTTATTTTTATTTGTACAATTATTACAATAATCACCAAAGTGAAAGAAAGAAAATAAAACAGGAATCTTTTAAAATAGTTAGGGCCTCATTACGAGTGTGGCGGTCCAAGGACTGCCATACTCGTGATGAAAGTTGGACAGCCGCACTCCAGGCGGTCTGACTGCCACATTACAACCTTGCAGACGACCCACCTAAAGACCACCGTCACCGCAAGGAACATCATTCTTGACGGGCGGACAGGGGTCTGAGTTGTACTCAGCCACAGTGGCGTTGAACTCAGTGCCGCCATGCTGACTACAACGTAACTTTCCATGGGGGTCACCCCGCCATGGAAAGGCTGTTGGAAAGCCAGTGCCAGGGGCCACAGAGGGTCCCCTGCACTGCCCATGGCCATGGCAAGGGCAGTGCAGGGGGCCCCCCTGCCCAGCCACAATCGGAATGTGCACTGTCTGATTTCCATACAGTGGGCATTCTGATGGAGCTGGTGTGCAATGGTATTAGGGAGCCGAGGCCAATACCGTAGCACAGTTCCCACTGGTCAGCCCAGCGGGAAAGTGTAATACAATTGTAATATGCTTGGGGGGGACACCACCCATATAACGGTGGGGGCTTCCCCACAAGTTTGGCGTCAGCTTGTCAGACCGCCAAACTCAGAATGAGGTCCTTAGTTGTAATGCCAGGGACTCACTAGCTACGTTATCACTAGTGTTTAAAATCAACAATTATAAAACTCTCCCTCGGTTACAGCGTGCACATATTTTATTAAAAGATGCAGAGCGGCAGAAGCCGATCACTGTTTATTGGCTATCTTCCTTGTGAAACTATGGCCCTGCAGATTTTGGGAACAGAGGGGTTCGTAAAATGCAGTGCTTTAAGGGAATAAGGTTACTAAGGTGTTTGTTGTGCTAATCTGTGGCAAGGTTTTCATAGCAAAATTAAAAAAATCTAGTTGGCTAAGACCAACTATAAAACATTATGGGGGTGATTCTGATTCTGGCGGGCGGCGGAGGCCGCCCGCCAGAATTCCGCCCTCCATTATACCGCTCCGCGGTCAGAAGACCGCAGAGGGTATTATGAGTTTTTCCCTGGGCTGGCAGGCGGTCTCCAAAAGACTGCCCGCCAGCCCAGGGAAAAACTCCCTTCCCACGAGGATGCCGGCTCGTAATCGAGCCGGCGGAGTGGGAAGGTGCGACGGGTGCAGTGGCACCCGTCGCGTATTTCAGTGTCTGCAAGGCAGACACTGAAATACTTTGCGGGGCCCTCTTACGGGGGCCCCTGCCGTGCCCATGCCATTGGCATGGGCACGGCAGGGGCCCCCAGGGGCCCCGCGACCCCCCCTACCGCCATCCTGTTCATGGCGGCTTTCCCGCCATGAACAGGATGGCGGTAGGGGGGGTCAGAATCCCCTCGGCGGCGCAGTGAGCTGCGCCGCCTTGGAGGATTCGAAGGGGCAGTGGAAAACCGGCGGGAGACCGCCGGTTTTACCGTTCTGACCGCGGCCAAAGCGCCGCGGTCAGAATGACCAAGGGAGCACCGCCGGCCTGTCGGCGGTGCTCCCGCCCCCGTTGGCCCTGGCGGTAGAGAACCGCCAGGGTCAGAATCACCCCCTATATATCATGGAGGCCCCTAAAATGCATCAAAGAACCAAAAACGAATAGCCTAAAAGTATCTATTGGTCAAGTTAAGCTGGGTAAGCTAAAAACCATGTGCAAATTCATCATTTGATTTCTTATATATATAGGCAGAAGTTAGCAAAGGCAAAATATAAAACATTTTGACTCACAGAAGCGCGTAAAACACATCAAAACATCAGTAATAAATAGCCTAAAAGTGTATATAAATATGATCAAGCCAAACACTATGTGCAGGATCATCCTTTAAATCATTCTGAGGGATCATAGCATTCTAGAGTAAAAGGTGTTTACAGGTTTGTGTTTGAGATCTTACTTTATTCATCATGATTGCTGTGACCTGAAATATCAGGTCCCTGCTGATTCACCTGATACGAGGGTCAAAGGTCTAAAGCAAAAATACTGAGGGAGGTGTGAGGACGGCTACCACTTATATTATTCTATATACAAAGTGTGGCCAAAAAGGGCCCTCAATGGCAGTCATTATCAGGCTGAATCCTGCTACCTTACCTGAGCCCCCTTAAAAAGAACCGGTCAGGGGAAATCTTTCCAGCAGACATTGTAAAAAACTGTTTCACTTTCAAACATCCTTACTCTGGGGAGTTTCACCAGGATAGATAACTAAGGGCCAGATGTAGGAAAGGTTTAGCGACTCGCAAACGGCGAAAAACGCAGTTTGCGAGTCGCTAAAGCCCATCTGGTATGTAGAAATGCATTTTGCGAGTCGGAACCGACTCGCAAAATGCATTTCCGAGACGCAAATAGGAAGGGGTGTTCCCTTCCTATTTGCGAGTCGCAATGGTATGCAATTCCATTTGCGTCCGCGAAAGCGGTCGCAAATGGACTTGCAGTTACCATCCACTTGAAGTGGATGGTAACCCAGTCGCAAACGGGAAGGGGTCCCCATGGGACCCCTTCCCCTTTGTGACTGGACCAAAAATTAATTTTTCAGAGCAGGCAGTGATCCAATGGACCACTACCTGCCCTGAAAAATACCGAAACAAAAGGTTTCGGTTTATTTTTCAAAGTGCAGCTCGTTTTCCTTGAAGGAAAACGGGTTGCACTTTTTAAAAAAAACTGCTTTATTTAAAAGCAGTCACGGACATGGAGGTCTGCTGTTCCCAGCAGGCCTCCATCCCCGTGAGTGCCCTGAGTCGCTATGGGGTCGCAAATTGCGACCCACCTCATTAATATTAATGAGGTGGGTCTTTGCGACCCCATAGCGACTCGCAGAAGGTGTCTGAGACACCTTTCTGCATCCCAAATTGCGACTTGCAATTTGCGAGTCGCAGGGACTCGCAAATTGCAAGTCGCAATTTGGGACTTTCCTACATCTGGCCCTAAGAGATTCTTTCTGCTGCACAGTTTAAGTGGTTAAATATTGCAATTGGTAAAACTCCTTTGCCAGTCAATTTTTTTTCTGGTGCCACTTTCAAGCCTCTGGTGCCCCCTCCCTAAAAAACTTTAAAAAGAGTGCAGCCAGTAGTGTTGATTCTCTCTTCATGCAACTTTCAGTCATGTCAGAACAATTTAGTGTGCTCATGGGCACAGCCAGAATTTCCTGCTTGGTAACAGTTTCTTACAAATGCAGACCACGTGGCTGAGTGACTCCACAGCGCTGCCCTTTTAGCCTGCAGGTTCTTTCTGGGGACCCACTTATTCTTCCATATCAAATGGCCTTTAATGGGATTAGTCCAAATCCCAGCCTCATCAATTAACGCTTTTGGGCCTTGGATATCGGTAGGGTTAAGTAAGTTGGCAAATGTAATGATTTGCAGATGTTGCAGAGCAGCTTCCGTGTGTTTTTTTGGAACAGTCCTAAACATCCAGGTCTGCTGAGACGAGTTTGACTTATTTTGACAACAGTCTTGCTATCTGCTTAGGAGAAAGGCTGCCCCCCCCACAAAAAATCTAAATCCTCCAGGTTGCTTAAAGAATTATGTAAATTGTGGTTTCAGACAGAGTTTTCCTGTATGAGTATCTGCCATCCAAGATGCTTCAGAGAACCAGGAGGCACCCCTTTAGCCTTGGTGTAAAATGACTGGAATCTGACTTGAAGTTCATTGTTGCCAAGTGAGATTGAACTCTAAACAGATTTGCACCATGCTTATGCAGTCAGGAAGACAGAAAATGTATTGACAGCAATTTCACTTCGCCTTATCAAGCAAGAGGCTGAGTTTTTTTTTTTTTAAATAGCTCTGTAGGACAATGTGGGCATTAGTTTGTTGTTATCTAGTTTCTTTAATAAACATACAGTGGGCTTGACAGATTCTTATACAACCTTTGAAAGGTCTCAGTCAGGCATTGGGCTGAGTTGTTTAGGGCTTTAAAGTGGGTGGATCATCAGCCTTTTTTATCCACCATTCCCCTTAATATTTGTAAGACAATATACCCTCTCATGATTTTCTTTATTTAGAAACACAGAGCCACTTTTAATTCACTTCTGTCCAGAATGATCACTCTGTTCTTCAGGCTCATGCTTCAAGTGATCTCTGTAAGCCAATGAGCGTTTGATTCAAGAGGACTGTGTCATCCACATATTGTAGAATTTCGACTTTGTGGCCTGATAAAGTTGAGAGGAAATGCTCTTGCTGCATCCAGGGATGGGTTCAGTTTGGCTAAGTATAAACTAAATAGTAGGGGAAGAGGACATAGTCTTGCCTCAGGCCTTTTTTGGTGAAGATCTTGTCTGAAGTGCCCATTTGGATGATACATTGATTTCAAATCAAGTATCTGTATGAAGGGCTGTTATTGCCTTCAGAAGGGGTGATTGGATACCCCACTTCTGCAGTTTTGTCCACAGAGTTCCTCTTAGGGCACTGTTGAATATGGTGGTAAAATTGTTAAAAGCTGCATATAATGGCTTCCCCTTTGCTGACATGGTTTCCTCAATCAGTGCTGTTAGGCAAAAGAGGCTGTCTTCAACATTGAAGCCTTTTTTGGCACCCATTTGGAGATGAGGAATTAATTGCTTTTCTAGAGCCCATTTGCCCAATTTTTGGTTTAAAATCTGGACAAAGCATTTCCCTGCACTTTGAGGCGTGCAGTTAATCTAAAATTGTCTGGTGAGCTAAAATCTTTTTGTGGATCGGAACTAATAACGACCCACTACAACTTTCTGGGATACTATTTTCTGTAAAGACATTGGTTGTATAGGGAAGTTCAAATCTTTGCTCCCCCCCTCCTTGTTGAACTATGTTTGAAGATCGATGCCAGTAGACCATTCGGGTTGTGTGTTCCAATTTGCTTTATTGATCTGATAAATGTTTCTACACTCTTTAAATTTATGTAGCTTAGGGTCTCCAAGTCCCTGAAAATAATTTGAGGAGGTAATGTACAGTGAAATTTTAGATTAACATTTCCAGGTTCATTATAAATTAGTTTACATGCATATTATACTTATATTATACTATATTTATTTTTTTGAATAAATAAACAAATTGACCCACACTTTCCAATAAGAAGCTCTCCATCTCTATGACCAAGTGGAGGACATGCCCAACAACTAGGTGGTTGTTATACAGTCATAAAGTAAATTGTAGTTAGTGTACAGCTGTAAATCCGATAATGGAGGCATGTAAGTCTATATCTAGATTTAAATCTCCACTCTGAAATGTTAAATGGCAAACAGTGGAAAGCTATATACATAGGTGTAAGAGTAAATATACACATGTATATATATCTATCTAGGTGTAGGAGTAAAAATCAGCATGTATATTTTCCGTTGCAAATCTTTCCTTTTGTTTTCAACTAGGAGTGGTTACCCGTGGGTACCAATGGAGTAGTTTATGTCTTGGTTGTATTTTCTTTCTTCTAGGAAGTCTCTCAATGGAATGAACATTACATCACTAGTAGTAAAATATGAACATATTATAATGCATGCTATGTTATCATGATACAGTAGTGGAACATATTAAGA
Source organism: Pleurodeles waltl (assembly GCF_031143425.1). Classification (NCBI taxonomy): domain Eukaryota; kingdom Metazoa; phylum Chordata; class Amphibia; order Caudata; family Salamandridae; genus Pleurodeles; species Pleurodeles waltl. Next base: position 473,965,456 of record NC_090448.1, read on the forward strand.
AAACAATACCATGACTTGGTTTTCTTGTAGATTCTATATTCCCTGTAATTACCTAGAAACCAAAGGAGAGAGTGGTAAAACAATAAAAGTGCACAACGAGCAGAATTTAGTGTCCTCCAATGTAAATAAAGAAGTATGCATGTATTTCAGGTAGACGTTTTCTTAATTATCAACCCCTCAGCAGATAAGACAGCAGTACCAGCATCAAGGCATCAACATTCTAACCACTAGTACTTATACATAGAATAAAGAACAAAGGGTGTTGAACTAAATACATTCCACTTAAAAATCCTCATATAATTAATATAACAACACAATACTACACAAATACGTATTTAAAAAAATAATCAAACTAGATAAACAAACTAAATAATAAAAGATAAATAATCATTTTTATACTTAATGATCAGTCACCCTGAAACATATCAAACCTTCTTGATTTCTTCATGATTACTTCACAAAATGTTTTTACTTCCACAGGGACCTAATGATCAACCACACTGAAACATTTAAAACTTCATTAGTTTCTTCACGATTCTCTCGCTAGATGTTTTTAATTTTACAGGGGCTTGAGAATCACCACTGCTTTTAGTTATTGTTTGGAATATGTTTTTTGTGTTAAGGAATGTGCTTCAGTGTATATTCAGAATTACTCTCGGAATTGAAACATTCTCCAGTGTTATTGTGATATCTAATACTGTTGAAATCGTTATCCGACTGTGCCTCTGGGATCGACCAACATAGATCCTTCCACCAGTAATTACAAGAAGAGGTGTTTTTGCCTTGATACCTTCTTTATCATTTCCTGTTAATGCAAGACACCTCATGCCACAATCCACCATTATCCAACACAGCTTTGTTATTCCTTACCTTTACCATTTTTTTGGTTCACTAAATTTGCTCTCACCTTTAGTTACCTTCCTCACACACTTCAAACGTACCCATTGTCCAACACACAATTTGACTTGTACCATGTTTCAAATTGTAATATGCTTTAGGTTTTTTTAGGTTTCCACAGTATGCCTCTTCACATCATTGAAATCACACTGTCCCATTCCACCTCTCCTCATCCATCCTGGATTAACTTTAGAATAAGGTACTCTACCTCTCATCAATGAGAACGAACTTTTGCATAAAGAAACATGACAAGTTAAACTATACTCCCATACTCACTTTCCCATGAAATATTGCTCTTATTAGAGAGTTGTGAAATACCTTTGATAATTCTGTTGACTTCACAACACTATTCCCACTAGGATGATAAAAAGCTGTAAATTTTTGTTTAACCCCAGATGCCTTTAAATACTCATTTATTTAATCAGTTTTAATTTATACACCAATATCGGTGAGTGTAGGTGAAGGAAATGCTTCCCTCTAAAACACATAGGGGGTCATTCTGACCCCCGCGGGCGGGAGGGAGCCGCCATATGGCCGCTCCGCGGTCGAAAGACCGCGGAGGCCATTCTGGCTTTCCCGCTGGGCTGGCGGGCGACCGCCAGAAGGCCGCCCGCCAGCCCAGCGGGAAACCCCTCCCCACGAGGAAGCCGGCTCCGAATGGAGCCGGCGGAGTGGGTATGTGCGACGGGTGCAGTGGCACCCGTCGCGTATTCACTGAAATACAATGTGGGGCCCTCTTACGGGGGCCCCTGCAGTGCCCATGCCATTGGCATGGGCACTGCAGGGGCCCCCAGGGGCCCCACGACACCCCTCACCGCCATCCTGTTCCTGGCAGTCGGAGCCGCCAGGAACAGGATGGCGGTGAGGGGGTCGGAATCCCCCATGGCGGCGCAGCAAGCTGCGCCGCCATGGGGGATTCCCAGGGCAGCGGAAAACCGGCGGGAGACCGCCGGTTTTCCTGTTCTGACCGCGGCCAAACCGCCGCGGTCAGAATGCCCGGCGGGGCACCGCCAGCTTGTTGGCGGTGCTCCCGCATCCCCGGCCCCGGCGGTGACCCCCATAATCCAGAAATGTAACTACAGATTTTGTATCCACCTTACCTAGAACACACAGTTCAAACCATCTTGAAAGCATATCTACCAAACTATAATGCTCTTACTACTTCCAGCTTGCCAATTTATAGGTCCCATTATGTCTAAACCTACATCTTCCCTGGGCAATGCTGGACATCCTAAGGCTCCTAATGGGGGATTAAACATTTTATGTGTCTTGTCAGCAACTTTACATTTCGCACATGATCTCACATTCCTTTCTACATCTATGTACACACCTGGCCCCCGATAGAGATTCTTCAGTCTCCACTTGGTACGAGTGATGCCTGAATGCCCCTCAGGACAGGTGTTGATATTTTTTTCTCGTAATAGTGTAATAGTTGTAATAACTTTCTCTCTTCTTAAAATAAAAGTCACACAAACACAATTCGTCTCTGATTTCCCAAACTTCTCTCAATTCTCCTTTTATACTCTTTTTATCTAGCTTACTCCAACCACTCACAACTATTCTTTTCACCTCTTTCAGCACCGCATCTTTGCTTTGAGCTTCTAAAACATGCCAAACTCTCTTGAAAAATGTTTGCTTGTGAAATACTGGCAACTGAGCATTCATTCTGTGGGTCTCTGTCAATTTCAATCAAGGGTAAGGTCATCCTACCCAGGAAGTCTGCAGTAACTCTTTTTGCCCCCAGAACATACTGGACGTCATATTTAAAGTCCTACATTGGCAATCTGGTTATGCCAGCTGTTGCTCTAAATAATCCTTCTGTGGTCAACAACTGTTGAAGGTTTATGGTCACACCTTAAAGTACATTTTGTATCCCACAAAAACGTCTTAAAATATTTTAATGCCCAAACAAACACTAGAGTCCCACACTCAAGAACAGAGTACTTTTCTTCCGTTGGTGTGAGTGAGCGGGGTGCAGCACAAACTACATCATGAACACTTTCATCAACTTGGGTGAGGACACTACCTAAACGTTTGCTGGTCGCATCCATAGTTACAATTGTGTTAGCAGCAGGATCCAATCCCTGTAGATTAGGTGCTTTGCTAATCGCACCCTCAATCTCATCAAAAGATTGTTGACATTCATTGGACCATTTGAAACTCACTTTGTTCTGTAACAGTGCTCTCATGACGTGTCTTTTCAGAAAAATTGTCCATGAATTTTGAATAAAACTCAGACAAACACAAGAATGACCTGGAATGGTCCTTTGATTTGGGCAAGGGTGTGTTAACAATTGTCCTTACCAGTTTCTCCTTAGGTTTTATTCTATTATTTCTAACCTCATGCCCTAAGTGCCTGACTTTCTTCTCTGCAAATTTACATTTTGAAATTTCAGCAGTTATTTCTTTTTTAAGCAGTACTCTCAAAAACATCCTCAACCTTTCATCATGTTCTTTCTTACTAAACACAGCAATTAATATGTCATCTTGAAAAAACACTAGCCACTGCATACCACCAAATAGTTCTGTCATGAGTTTCTGGAACAATGCTGCCATAGAGGCCAGGCCAAAAGGCATGCAACACAATTGGAAACACCCAACTGGGGTGCAAAATGCAGTAAAACGTTTACTAGAGGGGTGTAGAGAAATTTGTTCAAAAGCAGAAGAAAGGTCTATTGTTGAGAACCATTTGGTTCCCCTGGTTAATTGGTTAATGAAAGCATCTCATCAATTCTGAGTAATCGGAATTGGTCCACCACTATTCTGTCATTCAAACACCTAAGGTCCTCACACAGCTGGATTATCTGCAACGTCAATAGGTGAAATCCAATCAGAGACCTCGATAGGCTGGATGATATCTGCATTGTGCATCCTCCTGAGCTCCATCTTAACTCCATCTCTCATAACAATAGGTATATTACGCACTCTGTATTTTAGGAATAGCTGAGGAGTTAAAAGTTATTTGATGAGTGAACCCTTTGAGTTTTCTGATTTTTCCATTAAACACAGTTAGGAATTCATTAAGACATTAAGGGGCATATTTATACTCTGTTTGCGCCGGAATTGCGTCGTTTTTTTTTACGCAATTCCGACGCAAAACTAACTCCATATTTATACTTTGGCGCTAGACGCGTCTAGCGCCAAAGTCCATGGAGTTTGCGTAATTTTTTAGCGTGGACACCTACTTTGCGTTAATGAGATGCAAGGTAGGCGTTCCCGTCTAAAAAATTGACTCCGAGGCATGTGCGCCGTATTTACACTCCCGGGCAAAATTCACGCCCGGGAGTGGGCGGGTCAAAAAAAATGACGTACGGCCGCTTTTGCGCCGTTTTTTAGCGCCTGGACAAGGCAGGCGTTAAGGGACCTGTGGGCTCGGAAGGAGCCCAGAGGTGCCCTCCCATGCCCCCAGGGACACCCCCTGTCACCCTTGCCCACCCCAGGAGGACACCCAAGGCTGGAGGGACCCATCCCAGGGACATTAAGGTAAGTTCAGGTAAGTATTTTTTTTTTTTTTTTTGGGTGGCATAGGGGGGCCTGATTTGTGCCCCCCTACATGCCACTATGCCCAATGACCATGCCCAGGGGACAGAAGTCCCCTGGGCATGGCCATTGGGCAAGGGGGCATGACTCCTGTCTTTGCTAAGACAGGAGTCATTTCTATGGGGGTTGGGAGTCGAAAAAAATGGCGCAAATCGGGTTGAGGCGAAAAATTTGCCTCAGCCTGACTTGCCCCATTTTTTGACGCCCAAGCTCCATATCCCCCTACGCCGGCGCTGCCTGGTGTACGTCGTTTTTTTCCACGAACACCAGGCAGCGCCGGCGGCTAACGCCGGCTAACGTCATTGATTAAATACGGCACCCGCATGGCGCTTCAGAATGGCGTTAGCCGGCACAAATTTTTTTGACGCAAAACTGCGTTAGCGCAGTTTTGCGTCAAAAAGTATAAATATGGCCCTAAGAACCAAACTTGCTCAGAAATATTGGGATCTACTATAATGTATAGGGCCCTTTGGTCCTTCCATCTAAAACTGGAGGACCATCAGCTACTACATACAACTTACAAATGGCTCGCCTATTCTTAAACTCAAACATTAAAAATCGAAATCCCAACATACCTGTTTGTTCTCCTGTAAAACTATCGGGAATAACATTCACAAAGTTCTTTTCCCACAATGCATGAGCAAAAATAGTAAAAGGTGATCCTGAATCTGCTGCAACCTGTATAAGAATCCCACCAAAAGCAAAAATACACAGTGGTTTCTTACGATTGCTACCCTTAACATTCAATACAACATTTGTTTTGCAATCTTTTTTTGAGTGTCATCAGACTCTTCTTCTAACTCGTTTCCAGATGAATCTGAATCACTTTCAGTAAAACAAGCTGCTCTGTTTGTTCGTTTTTTCTACAAACTCTTGCAAAATGTTCAACAATGCCACATTCAATACATTTTGCCATTTCCGCAGGGCATTTGACAAATTTGAATGAAAACAACTCAACACAATACTACACAGAAGTAAGGCTCTCACGTGTAAACTTTAGTCATTAGGAAGCTTCTGTTAATGCTGCTGCATCAAAAGATTGCCCAAAATACTGAAACTTGCATGAATCACTTTCTCAGCAACAGTGATATTTTGTTTTTAAAGGCCTTTATTTCATTGCTTTAAGGCAATAGATGCAAGTAGAAGTCACCCCATTGCTTACTCTCCATAAAAATATTTGGTGATTTTGCCTTTTCCCAGGTTCCCTACTATGATCAGGTGATCAAGTTCTTGGATGGAATAGTCTGCATCCTAAGAGGCTATGGACAGGGAAAGCCCCAAGGTTCCTCAATAGTTTCTCTGGGAACTTGAAGTGCTCAGAATGTGCACAATATAGTTTGTCTTATTCACTCCTTGGACCATATATGCTGATAGCAGGAGGACTACTAGGGATTTTGAAGGTTGGCCGTTGTCAAATAGTGTGTATGATAAGCCCTGATGACCACTGTCTAATCTGTAAAAGAATATACGATGGTCCCAAAGTTTTAATCAGAACACTGCGGCTGTCAGAGTAGGATGTTGGGGGTGCTAAATACCAAGGTTGCCTAGGCTTGATTCCACCTTGTGCATCTTTATTTCACCACCAAATGCTCCCTGCCCCTTTATCTCATTCTTTCAGGTTCCTTTTCATCCCTCCTTCCTTTCTTTGTCACTGTTTCTTCACCTTTTTGTTCCTCCTTCTTTCCCCGGTTTCTGTTTTTCTCTCCCTTTCTCTGGGTCAAAGTATGATTTTTACTAAGTTCTATTGGTGATGTGGGAAATGTGATGGAGTTTGAAGAAAAAAGAGGAAGTTTCATTGAATAAATCGTTACATAAACCCATTAAACTACCTTTGCTTCAAAAACAAATTGCAGGGAACAGCTTAGTAGGCCACTGGAATAACATATGAAATGGTAACTTGCGTCAGACACCTGGGGTTTAGTAATGACATTAAGCATTGACTATTGCATCATAGTTCTTGCATCAATGCTTAATTGAAGATCTAACTTTAATCAGTAAAAAAATGTAAGGAAGAATGTTTATTGAGGGAGTGGGAAGAAACTGCAACACTTGTGTGGTTACTCTTAGCTCTCATGCAGGTGAAGAAGTGCTTTCCTTATGGTGTATAATATGTAGAGTGTTTCCTCGAGCAGGTACAAATGGTTCTCCATTTCTCTGGGTAGTCACCACTAGTGGCAGCTATAATTTAGCCAGATTTGGGATCCGACTAGCCCAGTGAAATATGCTGAATTTGTCCAAATGTAATTTGCCAACACTAAAACACAATTCAGTGGGACCTGCACATTGCTCGCTTTCTGTTGGGAGCAGCAACATAGAGGAGGCAAAGCCATTGTTGAAATTGACACACAAAGAAGTGTCCTACCAGGTACCATTTGATGACACATGCATGAAAGCCTTCCATGAACTAAGAGAAAATCTGTGCTGAGCCCCAGCTCTGGGAATGTCTGATTACAACAAATATTTTACCTTGTTTTGTCATGAACATGATGGTTTTGCACTTTCTGTTTTGAGGCAGTTACACAAAGGGGTCAACAGACCAGTGGCTTCATTTTTGGCCACACTGGACTCTGTAGCTGTTGCTGTGCCCAGTTGTTTAAAGTCAATTGTGGTGACTGATGTCAGCATAGCCCAGTGCAAAAGTATTGTCATGGGCCACCCCATGAACATTTTTGTGCATCATTCAGTTGAGATTCTGTTGACACGAACAAAGCCTCAGCACCAGACCAAGGCTCTTTTGACCCATTATGAGCAGTTGATCCTCGGGACAGCAAATGTGAATATCAGACGATGTACTGTGTTTAATCCTGCAAGGCTTATGCCCAGTATTGTTGAAAATGTTAATGATCAAGATGAAGTGGACCAAGACTGTCTCTATGTGGCTGAACTATTCACCAAACCTAGACCTGATATTCAAGATACCCAACTAGGTGAAAATGACAAAGCCATGTTCATTGATGGCTCCTGTTTAAGAGACAATGAAGGTACTCTGAGAACTAGTTATGAAGTTTGCACAGTCTCAGGAGTAATAGAAGCTTCATGGCTTCAAGGATCCGTTTCAGCCCAAGTAGCCAAATTGGTGGGTCTTTCTACAGCATGCTTTGCTTCTGAACAGCTTAAAGTGACCATTTTCACTGATAGTCAGTATGGGTATGGTGTCGTTCATGATTTCGGACAGTTATGATCCCAGAGAGACTTTATGACCTCTTTAGGATCACCAGTCTAAAATGGTGACAGTATTTACCAATTGTTGAAAGCAATACAGTTGCCTATGAAAATAGCAGAAAAGCATTATTATGGGTCATCCCCTGAACATTTTTGTGCTCCCCTCTGTAGAAGCCTATTTGACTTGAACAAAGATGCAGCATTTGACAAATGCCTGTTTGACCCGTTATGAGCGGTTAATTCTTGGGTCAGCAAATGTTAACATCAAGTGATGCACACTGTTGAATCCTGCAATGCTTATGCCCTGTAATCTTGATAATGTTAGTGAACAAGATGAAGTGGAGCGTGACTGAACTGTTCACCAAACCAAAACTTGATATTCAAGATGTTCCCTTACACGAAAATAACTATGTAATGTTCGTTGATCGCTCCTGTTTAAGAAACAATGATGGACCTCTGAGAGCTGGTTATGCAATTTGCACAATTTCAGGAGTGATAGAAGGGTCATAGCTTCAAGGAGTCTTTTCTGCCCAAGTAGCTGAATTGGTGGCTCTTACTAGAGCCTGTTGTGTTTCTGATCAATTTAAGGTGACCATTTTCACAAATAGCCAATATGGGTTTTGTGTCATTCATGATTTCGGACAGATATGGTCTCAGCAAGGTTTTATGACCTATTATGGATCACTTATTTGAAATGGCGACAAAGTCTATCAGGTGTTCAAAGCAATACAGTTGCCTATGAAAATTACAGTTGTGAAATGTGCAGCACATCAAAAGCCAAGTGATTACATCTTGTTAGGCAATGCCTATACTGATCAAGTGACCAGGTACTGTGCACTCCATTGCACATTCTTTAAAGAGGAATGGAGTGATGGAAGAAGCACCAATGAGACAAACAAAAGTTTCTTGATGACAGCTATTGATACATGGGAAGAGGTTAAGAGATTGCAGGAAGAAGTTACTGAAGAGGAACACAGAGGTTGGAGTAGAGCAGGTTGCACTCAGAGAGATGAAGATGATGTTTGGGTTTCCAATGAAGGTAAAGTAGTGTTGCCAAACAGTTTTTTGCGGGAAACGTCCTCTACGCTGACTCTTTAATAACGAAGTCCTGGTTAACGAAAGCAGAACAACGCTTTCTTTAACCACAACTTTGTTATTTTGTGCCTAAACCACGCATGTCCTGAACAACAAACATGCGTGGATAAGGCACAAACAAGGGAGACGGCTGTGGAGGATGACGCGGATGACAAGGCGACGACTCAGGTAATTGGGGGGGGGTTAGGTTTTGGGGCGGGGTGGAGGGTCGGGGGTTTTAGGTTTTGGGGTGGGGTTGGGGGGGCGGGGCATTTTAGGTTTTGTGGCAGGGGTGGGGGGTCGGGGGTTTTAGGTTTTGGGGTGGGGTTGGGGGGGCGGGTGTTTTAGGTTTTGGGGTGGGGGGTCGAGGGGTTTTAGGTTTTGGGGCGGGGTTGGGGGCGGGGCGTTTTAGGTTTTGGGGCGTGGTGGGGGGTCGGGGTTTTAAGTTTTGGGATGGGGTTGGGCGTTTTAGGTTTTGGGGCGGGCTGGGGAGTCGGGGTTTTAGGTTTTGGGGCAGGGGTTTTAGGTTTTGGGGTGGGGTTGGGGGCGGGGCGTTTTAAGTTTTGGGGCGGGGTGGGGGTCGGGGGTTTTAGGTTTTGGGGCGGGGTTGGGGGGCGGGACGTTTTAGGTTTTGGGGCGGGGTCGGGGGTTTTAGGTTTTGGGGTGGGGTTGGCGGGGTGGGGTGTTTTAGGTTTTGGGGCGGGGTGGGGGGTCGGGGGGTTTTAGGTTTTGGGGCGGGGTTGGTGGACGGAGCGTTTTAGGTTTTGGGGCGGGGTGGGGGGTCGGGGGTTTTAGGTTTTGGGACAGGGTTGGGGGCGGGGCATTTTAGGTTTGGGGCAGGGGTCGGGGTTTTAGGTTTTGGGGTGGGGTGGGGGGCAGGGCGTTTTAGGTTTTGGGGTGGGGTTGGGGGATTGGGGTGACGCATGCAGGATCAATGGGTGCCTATTACTAATGCCTTTACCAGGAATGCCTTTACAACGAAATATCGTTGTTAAGGCATTCGTGGTAAAGGTATTAGTGGTAACAACGAGGTCGGTGTTCCGACCTCGTTGTTCAGGCACTCGTTGTTTCGGCAGGTGGCGTTCCGACATACAACCGTTTGTTGCCTTCGATGGCGAGGTATGATCATGATCAGGCACACATTGGAATGGATGCCATGATCAGAACACTTAAACAGAAATTGTACAATCCTAGATTCAGACTAGTTGCAAAAGCAGTGTGTCATAGATGTGTAATGTGTCAGCAGATGAATGCTAGGAAATGTACTGTGGCAGACTTAAGCCACATGGCAGGTCAGGAGGTCCTTTTAACAGGGTGCAACTCAATTTCATTGAGATGCCTGCATGCAATGGACTGAAATACATGTTGGTGGGAGTGTGCATGTTTTCACTCTGGGTAGAAGCCTATCCAACTCGCAGAAATGATAGCCTTACGGTTGCAAAGGTGTTGTTAAGGGAGTTAATACCAAGGTCCGGATTCCTGACTTCCTTGGGATCAGACCGAGGATCTTATTTTAGAAATTACATCATATAATTGTTGTGTGCAGCATTACAAATAGAGCAAAGATTAAACTGCAGTTACAGACTAGAAGCCTCTGGATTGGTCGAGAAGATGAACGGAACTCTAAAGTCATGACTGGCAAAGGTGTGTGAGTCCACATCGTTGAAATGGCCTGATGCACTGCCACTTGTTCTGATGAGCATACGTAGCACTCCTGACAGAAAGACAAAACTGTTGCCTCATGAAATTCTCATGGGACGAGCTATGAGGTTGCCAGCTGTGCCTGCAAATTCACTTGTGAACATTACAGATGACTTAGTTCTGGATTATTGCAAAGGACTAGATGATGTGGTTTGCTCTTTGTCTCACCAGGTTGGGTTCTGGTGAAGAAACATGTTAGAAAGTCATGCTTAGAGCTGCGTTGGAAAGGGCCGTAACAGATCATTCTAATAACCACAACAGCTGTGAAGTGTGCTGGTCTGCCGAACTGGTTCATGTGAGCCACACGCACAAAGTTCCATGTCCTCTTAGAGATACAGTCCCTGTTCCTCTAGGGTCGGAACCGGTGAGTGAAGGCATCCAGGGTAGCCAAACTGTGAGGACTGGAAAAGTGGCTGTTGCAGAACCTGCCAAGCAGGTGAAAATCTCAGCATGTCAAACGCAATCGAAGGTGCAGGAGGGTCAAGTCAGAATCAGTCGACTCCTGCTAGTTCAGCCAACGTTGCAACACCAGTGCCTGAAACGAGAACTGTGAGAGGAGGCCAGTGGCCTGCAAAAAGTCCAGGCCCAGTCGCAGGTGTGCTTCTGACAACTGCTGAAGTAGCTGAAGAATCTGATAAAGTGACAGTGAAAATTGTGCAGCAAGATCAAAGAGAAAAAGACTGCTAAGTCGCAGGTACTCAGCACCTGAATGGACTTACTTTTCTGTAAATGAATGGGAGAAGGAATTTATTACCTTTTGTTTTGACAATTCAGATTTAGCTGAGTATTTTGGAACTTGAGATTGGTTTAGAACTGAACTTTGAAATCACCTTGCCAATTGGTTAGCAGAAACATCATTTGCTGGAAGTGATAATCAGTGTTTACCAGGTGGTTTATTACTAGAGACATTTGAATTTTAGTAGTGATTTTAAACATTTGCAAGTAGAGCAAAACTTGTTTAACTTTCTAGATGATCAGGAACTGTGGCAAATAAGTGCAAAAGGACTATGTGAAGTGATATTTTTGAATTCGAATTTCGCTTTACTCACTTAAGAAAAAAAGCTGCTTTACATTTTTGATTTGTATTTTTTTTAGTTTTGAATTTGATATCTTGGTCTGACTCTAAGTAGGTTACGGGTCCAAATCACGGTAAACAGAGTAAAAGTAAATATGTGTGCACTGGTTTAGCAATAGTGATTGTGAGTATATTGTTGAACGCTGGATTGAGGGTGTCAGTGAAGGACACTTCAGAGAGCACAATTACACCAGTGCATGAGGAGTCACATACAAAACAAGTTCCACAATATGAGGATGAGCGATTGCTTTATTTGGAGCGCTCAAGAGGACATTTGTCTTCTAGTGTATACTACAGATTACTATACGAATACATCAAAACTATGAATGTGTGTGATTGTTATGTTTGTACACAGATCCCTTCATCAGTGCAGGAAGGAATCACATATTACAGCTTACCTTTAATTAACGGTATTACTTGTAGGCTTTTACTAACTTGATTGTATAACCAAGAGTATATACTAAGGCCCATATTTATACTTTTTGACGCAAAACTGCGCCAACGCAGTTTTGCGTCAAAAAAATTAGCGCCAGCTAACGCCATTCTGAAGCGCCATGCGGGCGCCGTATTTATTGAATGACGTTAGCCGGCGTCAGCCGCCGGCGCTGTCTGATGTGCGTTAAAAAAAACGACGTACACCAGGCAGCGCCGGCGTAGGGGGAAAATGGCGTATGGGCGTCCACAAATGGTGCAAGTCAGGCTGAGGCAAAAAAATCGCCACAACCCGATTTGCGTCATTTTTTTACGACGCCCATCCCCCATAGAAATGACTCCTGTCTTTGCAAAGACAGGAGTCATGCCCCCTTGCCCAATGGCCATGCCCAGGGGACTTCTGTCCCCTGGGCATGGTCATTGGGCATAGTGGCATGTAGGGGGGCACAAATCAGGCCCCCCTATGCCACACAAAAAAAAAAAATACTTACCTCGACTTACCTTAATGTCCCTGGGGTGGGTCCCTCCATCCTTGGGTGTCCTCCTGGGGTGGGCAAGGGTGGCAGGGGGTGTCCCTGGGGGCAGGGGAGGGCACCTCTGGGCTCATTCTGAGCCCACAGGTCCCTTAACGCCTGCCCTGACCCAGGCGCTAAAATCCGGGCGTCATTTTTGCCCGGGAGTATAAATCCGACGCATATGCATCGGAGTCATTTTTTAAGACGGGAACGCCTACCTTGCATATCATTAACGCAAGGAAGGTGTTCACGCAAAAAAATGACGCTAACTCCATGAACTTTGGCGCTAGACGCAAAACTAACTCCATATTTATACTTTGGCGTTAGGCCAAAGTATAAATATGGAGTTAGTTTTGGTCGAATTTGCGTCGAAAAAAACGACGCAAATTCGGCGCAAACGCAGTATAAATATGCCCCTAAATTTGTACTCTAATGTAGATTTTGTCGTTTCTTTGTGCCCATTAACCAGCATCTCAGTAGTATTGCTAAAGCAAAAAACATTGACATTGTGGGAGGTTTCTTTGAACCAACCCTAACTTTTGGAACTGCTAAGCACATAAGAAGAATCTAACCTGCATTCACACACCAGTGGAGAAATAAGTCATTAACCAAGTGGACGAAAGGAGAAAAGCAATGAAAATCAAAACAGTAAAGGGAGTAGTCTTACAGGATTAGCAGAAGGATATCACACACAATACAGGTAGTGATAGACAACAATGCTTGGCTTTAGATTGTAGAGAAGTCATGTATGTACAGACCTCAGTCAAAGACTGATAATAATTTGATAGGTGCTAGTAACTGTAGAAATGTATTTTTGTTTAGGAGTGTTTGAAATGTCATGATAAATGGACAGGACCCTGCCATACCAGGTGTTTATTTCATTTGTGGAAAAAATGCCTATTACAAGCTGCCAAAAGGTGGGTATGGTACATGCTATGTAGGGGTAGTTTTTATGAAAATCTACCATGTGGAAGACTTTGACAATCCAGTCTGGAAGGGAAGACAGCATTCCAGAGTAAAGAGATGAGCTGATGCAGCAGAGATTACAGGTGATATATCTGGCACCATTTTTCCATCAGTTGGTGTGATCTTGAATGACATAAAGATTAGAAAGTTGTCAACAATTGTAGATAAGATGTCTACTGATTATGCTGGAGCAATGTTGCAAAATGATATGGAAATGGCTGCTGTGAGATCAATGGTTTTGCAAAATAGTCCTGCTTTAGACATATTATTGGCGAAGGAAAGCAGGCACTGTAAAGGATTTCCAGCCTCAACATTGCTGTACATACATACCAGATAATAGTAAGGAGATAAGAAGATTTATATCAAACCTGAAAAATGACCTGATAGACTTGAAGTAAACAACAGTTTGGGAAGCTATCGGTAAAGAACTTTCAAACATTGGATCATGGTTTGGAGATATGGGACAGAAAATAGTGAGAATGATCCTCAGACCTTTGTTGATTGTGACTATGTGTGCTGTAGCTGTATTTGAATTTTACAAGCTATACAATTGCTGGAAAGTGCAAAAGGCTAGGAGTAAACAGAGGAGGGAATCGATTGAAATGAGGAAAATGAGGAGAAATTATTACAAGAACCTGAAAAGAATTGAGAATTTCAATAGACCAAGGCCCTTACGTTATCAAACAACCAGGCTTTGTGTTGTCTCATTGTAAATGAGAATGTCCTTCTTGTGACGGCATAAACTGCAGTCTGAGGCAGGATTGTTGGAGTGGAAATTTTAGTAATGCTTTAGGGCACCAGAAGTCAGCATTAGGTAATTTTGTATTCTCAATTAAAAGCCTAACAGAGAGAAAGTTGCATTAATGCATTTTAATAGTGTTCACATTTTACATTGGTGAATATTGTGCCTACCAGAATTGTCAGGGTGCTAACATGATTTAAAACAATGGTGAAACATATTTTAATCATTAAAATGATTATTAGTAGTAGAAATATATTTGATTTATTACTATTAATGTAGTTTATTAGTATACAGATACATGTGCACATAGAATAAAATGTACTTCTCTGTCATATCTAATGTGATGTTTTAACAAAGATTGCAATTATTAATGAAATGTTTTTCATATGCATATGATATATTATTAATGCTGAACTCATACATTTACATATTATGTGTGTTATATCAATGACAGAAATAATGCATTATATTTCTTGTGTTAGCATAATTAGGCCTGAGTATTTCATTTTTGCAGTCACATAAAAGAGTTGAATCATTATTTTCCTCTAACATGAATTTCTACACTAGGTTGTTTCTCATGGATGGTCAAGAGCCCTATTGTATCATGTTTAAGTTTTGATTCGCATTGACCTTGGACATTGTTACATGAGGACCTAAAGACTGAAAGTAAAGCAGTGCCATTGTTTAGCAGACCCTTTTCTTATGTGAAATGTGGAAATCATATTATAAAACGGGAAGGAATGCAGATTGTAACAAGTGATGCACAAATTGTTAAACTATTGGATTCACACAGAAAGGAAAGACAACTTCTCACCAAACCTGGGAAAAGTTTCCTGATGTTGCAAAATTGATTTGTGCTAATAGACTTATTGGATATAGCCCGTTTTGCACATTGTGAATTCATTGAACTGACCAATCAAACTGTTTGGGGTATTTTTAAGTAAGGGATGGGCTTGTAGGTTTCAAGCAATCCCTTTTTGAATCTCGTTCTGTTAACCTGGCCCTTGGATGTGTCCTGATTTCCATGTGCAGCCTGTGTTCTGCGCTTTCCCCCTGATGGTGCTTCTAACGGACTCTGCTAATGATCTACATGCTTTGGTGTAGATCAACGGAATTGAATGCGTAACCTAGGAGAGGTATATTCTAATGCAAATTTTATTTTCCCCTGACCTACGTTTCTTTAGTAGAAGTTAGCATGTTGACACCTGCCTATTTTATTTTTCTTAGTGAAACTTAGCCCGAGATTGATGATTTTTCAAATTATGTTTGTCTTTTCTTTAGACTTTTTCCCACCTGTGACAGTCCATTCCCACACATGCTTGTCCTAATTTGGCTAGAAGTAGGGAGAATCTATGTCCAAATCCTGATTTTTTAACCTTTGTAATCTGATTTGACTAATGTATACGCAGCCTGTCAGCAACTTCACATTTCGCACATGATCTCACATTCCTTTCTACATCTATGTACACACCTGGCCCCCGATAGAGATTCTTCAGTCTCCACTTGGTACGAGTGATGCCTGAATGCCCCTCAGGACAGGTGTTGATATTTTTTTCTCGTAATAGTGTAATAGTTGTAATAACTTTCTCTCTTCTTAAAATAAAAGTCACACAAACACAATTAGTCTCTGATGTCCCAAACTTCTCTCAATTCTCCTTTTATACTCTTTTTATCTAGCTTACTCCAACCACTCACAACTATCCTTTTCACCTCTTTCAGCACCGCATCTTTGCTTTCGGCTTCTAAAACATGCCAAACTCTCTTGAAAAATGTTTGCTTGTGAAATACTGGCAACTGAGCATTCATTCTGTGGGTCTCTGTCAATTTCAATCAAGGGTAAGGTCATCCTACCCAGGAAGTCTGCAGTAACTCTTTTTGCCCCCAGAACATACTGGACGTCATATTTAAAGTCCTACATTGGCAATCTGGTTATGCCAGCTGTTGCTCTAAATAATCCTTCTGTGGTCAACAACTGTTGAAGGTTGATGGTCACACCTTAAAATACATTTTATATCCCACAAAAACGTCTTAAAATATTTTAATGCCCAAACAAACACTAGAGTCTCACACTCAAGAACAGAGTACTTTTCTTCCGTTGGTGTGAGTGAGCGGGGTGCAGCACAAACTACATCATGAACACTTTCATCAATTTGGGTGAGGACACTACCTAAACGTTTGCTGGTCGCATCCATAGTTACAATTGTGTTAGCAGCAGGATCCAATCCCTGTAGATTAGGTGCTTTGCTAATCGCACCCTCAATCTCATCAAAAGATTGTTGACATTCATTGGACCATTTGAAACTCACTTTGTTCTGTAACAGTGCTCTCATGACGTGTCTTTTCAGAAAAATTGTCCATGAATTTTGAATAAAACTCAGACAAACACAAGAATGACCTGGAATGGTCCTTTGATTTGGGCAAGGGTGTGTTAACAATTGTCCTTACCAGTTTCTCCTTAGATTTTATTCTATTATTTTTAACCTCATGCCCTAAGTGCCTGACTTTCTTCTCTGCAAATTTACATTTTGAAATTTCAGCAGTTATTTCTTTTTTAAGCAGTACTCTCAAAAACATCCTCAACCTTTCATCATGTTCTTTCTTACTAAACACAGCAATTAATATGTCATCTTGAAAAAACACTAGCCACCGCATACCACCAAATAGTTCTGTCATGAGTTTCTGGAACAATGCTGCCATAGAGGCCAGGCCAAAAGGCATGCAACACAATTGGAAACACCCAACTGGGGTGCAAAATGCAGTAAAACGTTTACTAGAGGGGTGTAGAGAAATTTGTTCAAAAGCAGAAGAAAGGTCTATTGTTGAGAACCATTTGGTTCCCCTGGTTAATTGGTTAATGAAAGCATCTCATCAATTCTGAGTAATCGGAATTGGTCCACCACTATTCTGTCATTCAAACACCTAAGGTCCTCACACAGCTGGATTATCTGCAACGTCAATAGGTGAAATCCAATCAGAGACTTCGATAGGCTGGATGATATCTGCATTGTGCATCCTCCTGAGCTCCATCTTAACTCCATCTCTTATAACAATAGGTGTATTACGCACTCTGTGTATTTTAGGAATAGCTGAGGAGTTAAAAGTTATTTGATGAGTGAACCCTTTGAGTTTTCTGATTTTTCCATTAAACACAGTTAGGAATTCATTAAGACATTAAGAACCAAACTTGCTCAGAACTATTGGGATCTACTATAATGTATAGGGCCCTTTGGTCCTTCCATCTAAAACTGGAGGACCATCAGCTACTACATACAACTTACAAATGGCTCGCCTATTCTTAAACTCAAACATTAAAAATCGAAATCCCAACATACCTGTTTGTTCTCCTGTAAAACTATCGGGAATAACATTCACAAAGTTCTTTTCCCACAATGCATGAGCAAAAATAGTAAAAGGTGATCCTGAATCTGCTGCAACCTGTATAGGAATCCCACCAAAAGCAAAAACACACAGTGGTTTCTTACGATTGTTACCCTTAACATTCAATACAACATTTGTTTTGCAATCTTTTTTTGAGTGTCATCAGACTCTTCTTCTAACTCGTTTCCAGATGAATCTGAATCACTTTCAGTAAAACAAGCTGCTCTGTTTGTTCGTTTTTTCTACAAACTCTTGCAAAATGTTCAACAATGCCACATTCAAGACATTTTGCCATTTCCGCAGGGCATTTGACAAATTTGAATGAAAACAATGCAACACAATACTACACAGAAGTAAGGCTCTCACGTTTAAACTTTAGTCATTAGGAAGCTTCTGTTAATGCTGCTGCATCAAAAGATTGCCCAAAATACTGAAACTTGCATGAATCACTTTCTCAGCAACAGTGATATTTTGTTTTTAAAGGCCTTTACTTCATTGCTTTAAGGCAATAGATGCAAGTAGAAGTCACCCCATTGCCTACTCTTCATAAAAATATTTGGTGATTTTGCCTTTTCCCAGGTTCCCTACTATGATCAGGTGATCAAGTTCTTGGATGGAATAGTCTGCATCCTAAGAGGCTATGGACAGGGAAAGCCCCAAGGTTCCTCAATAGTTTCTCTGGGAACTTGAAGTGCTCAGAATGTGCACAATATAGTTTGTCTTATTCACTCCTTGTACCATATATGCTGATAGCAGGAGGACCACTAGGGATTTTGAAGGTTGGCCGTTGTCAAATAGTGTGTATGATAAGCCCTGATGACCACTTTCTAATCTGTAAAAGAATATACGATGGTCCCAAAGTTTTAATCAGAACACTGCAGCTGTCACAGTAGGATGTTGGGGGTGCTAAATACCAAGGTTGCCTAGGCTTGATTCCACCTTGTGCATCTTTATTTCACCACCAACTGCTCCCTGCCCCTTTAACTCATTCTTTCAGGTTCCTTTTCATCCCTGCTTCCTTTCTTTGTCACTGTTTCTTCACCTTTTTGTTCCTCCTTCTTTCCCCGGTTTTTGTTTTTCTCTCCCTTTCTCTGGGTCAAAGTATGATTTTTACTAAGTTCTATTGATGATGTGGGAAATGTGATGGAGTTTGAAGAAAAAAGAGGAAGTTTCATTGAATAAATCGTTACATAAACCCATTAAATACCTTTGCTTCAAAAACAAATTGCAGGGAACAGCTTAGTAGGCCACTGGAATAACATATGAAATGGTAACTTGTGTCAGGCACCTGGGGTTTAGTAATGACATTAAGCATTGACTATTGCATCATAGTTCTTGCATCAATGCTTAATTGAAGATCTAACTTTAATCAGTAAAAAAATGGAAGGAAGAATGTTTATTGAGGGAGTGGGAAGAAACTGCAACACTTGTGTGGTTACTCTTAGCTCTCATGCAGGTGAAGTAGTGCTTTCCTTATGGTGTATAATATGTAGAGTGTTTCCTCGAGCAGGTACAAATGGTTCTCCATTTCTCTGGGTAGTCACCACTAGTGGCAGCTATAATTTAGCCAGATTCGGGATCCGACTAGCCCAGTGAAAAAAGCTGAATTTGTCCAAATGTAATTTGCCAACACTAAGACACAATTCAGTGGAACCTGCACATTGCTCGCTTTCTGTTGGGAGCAGCAACATAGAGGAGGCAAAGCCATTGTTGAAATTGACACACAAAGAAGTGTCCTACCAGGTACCATTTGATGACACATGCATGAAAGCCTTCCATGAACTAAGAGAAAATCTGTGCTGAGCCCCAGCTCTGGGAATGTCTGATTACAACAACTATTTTACCTTGTTTTGTCATGAACATGATGGTTTTGCACTTTCTGTTTTGAGGCAGTTACACAAAGGGGTCAACAGACCAGTGGCTTCATTTTTGGTCACACTGGACTCTGTAGCTGTTGCTGTGCCTGGTTGTTTAAAGTCAATTGTGGTGACTGATGTCAGCATAGCCCAGTGCAAAATTATTGTCATGGGCCACCCCCTGAACATTTTTGTGCATCATTCAGTTGAGATTCTGTTGACACGAACAAAGCCTCAGCACCAGACCAAGGCTCTTTTGACCCATTACGAGCAGTTGATCCTCGGGACAGCAAATGTGAATATCAGACGATGCACTGTGTTTAATCCTGCAAGGCTTATGCCCAGTAATGTTGAAAATGTTAATGATCAAGATGAAGTGGACCAAGACTGTCTCTATGTGGCTGAACTATTCACCAAACCTAGACCTGACATTTAAGATACCCAACTAGGTGAAAATGACAAAGCCATGTTCATTGATGGCTCCTGTTTAAGAGACAATGAAGGTACTCTGAGAACTAGTTATGAAGTTTGCACAGTCTCAGGAGTAATAGAAGCTTCATGGCTTCAAGGATCCGTTTCAGCCCAAGTAGCCAAATTGGTGGGTCTTTCTACAGCATGCTTTGCTTCTGAACAGCTTAAAGTGACCATTTTCACTGATAGTCAGTATGGGTATGGTGTCGTTCATGATTTCGGACAGTTATGATCCCAGAGAGACTTTATGACCTCTTTAGGATCACCAGTCTAAAATGGTGACAGTATTTACCAATTGTTGAAAGCAATACAGTTGCCTATGAAAATAGCAGAAAAGCATTATTATGGGTCATCCTCTGAACATTTTTGTGCTCCCCTCTGTAGAAGCCTATTTGACGTGAACAAAGATGCAGCATTTGACAAATGCCTGTTTGACCCGTTATGAGCGGTTAATTCTTGGGTCAGCAAATGTTAACATCAAGCGATGCACACTGTTGAATCCTGCAATGCTTATGCCCTGTAATCTTGATAATGTTAGTGAACAAGATGAAGTGGAGCATGACTGAACTGTTCACGAAACCAAAACTTGATTTTCAAGATGTTCCCTTACACGAAAATAACTATGTAATGTTCGTTGATCGCTCCTGTTTAAGAAACAATGATGGACCTCTGAGAGCTGGTTATGCAGTTTGCACAATTTCGGGAGTGATAGAAGGGTCATAGCTTCAAGGAGTCTTTTCTGCCCAAGTAGCTGAATTGGTGGCTCTTACTAGAGCTTGTTGTGTTTCTGAACAATTTAAAGTGACCATTTTCACAAATAGCCTATATGGGTTTTGTGTCATTCATGATTTCGGACAGAGATGGTCTCAGCAAGGTTTTATGACAAATTATGGATCACCTATCTGAAATGGCGACAAAGTCTATCAGGTGTTCAAAGCAATACAGTTGCCTATGAAAATTACAGTTGTGAAATGTGCAGCACATCAAAAGCCAAGTGATTACATCTTGTTAGGCAATGCCTATACTGATCAAGTGACCAGGTACTGTGCACTCCATTGCACATTCTTTAAAGAGGAATGGAGTGATGGAAGAAGCACCAATGAGACAAACAAAAGTTTCTTGATGACAGCTATTGATACATTGGAAGAGGTTAAGAGATTGCAGGAAGAAGTTACTGAAGAGGAACACAGAGGTTGGAGTAGAGCAGATTGCACTCAGAGAGATGAAGATGATGTTTGGGTTTCCAATGAAGGTAAAGTAGTGTTGCCAAACAGTTTGTTGCGGGAAACGTCCTCTACGCTGACTCTTTAATAACGAAGTCCTGGTTAACGAAAGCAGAACAACGCTTTCTTTAACCACGACTTTGTTATTTTGTGCCTAAACCACGCATGTCCTGAACAACGAACATGCGTGGTTAAGGCACAAACAAGGGAGTCGGCTGAGGAGGATGACGCGGATGATGAGGCAACGACTCAGGTAAGTGGGGGGGTTTAGGTTTTGGGGCGGGGTGGAGGGTCGGGGCGTTTTAGGTTTTGGGGCGGGGGTGGGGGGTCGGGGGTTTTAGGTTTTGGGATGGGGTTGGTGGGGCGGGCGTTTTAGGTTTTGTGGTGGGGGGTCGAGGGGTTTTAGGTTTTGGGGCAGGGTTGGGGGCGGGGCGTTTTAGGTTTTGGGGTGGGGTGGGGGGTCGGGGTTTTAAGTTTTGGGGTGGGGTTGGGCGTTTTAGGTTTTGGGGCGGGGCTGGGGAGTCGGGGGTTTTAGTTTTTGGGGCAGGGGTTTTAGGTTTTGGGGTGGGGTTGGGGGCGGGGCGTTTTAAGTTTTGGGGCGGGTGGGGGTCGGGGGTTTTCGGTTTTGGGGCGGGGTTGGGGGCGGGCCGTTTTAGGTTTTGGGGCGGGGTCGGGGGTTTTAGGTTTTGGGGCGTGGTTGGGGTGTTTTAGGTTTTGGGGAGGGGGTGGGGGTCGGGGGTTTTAGGTTTTGGGGTGGGGTTGGCGGGGTGGGGGGCTTTAGGTTTTGGGGCGGGGTGGGGGGTCGGGGGGTTTTAGGTTTTGGGGCGGGGTTGGTGGGCGGAGCGTTTTAGGTTTTGGGGCCGGGGTGGGGGGTTGGGGGTTTTAGGTTTTGGGGCAGGGTTGGGGGGTGGGGCGTTTTAGGTTTGGGGCAGGGGTCGGGGTTTTAGGTTTTAGGGTGGGGTGGGGAGCAGGGCGTTTTAGGTTTTGGGGTGGGGTTGGGGGATTGGGGTGACGCATGCAGGATCAATGGGTGCCTATTACTAATGCCTTTACCAGGAATGCCTTTACAACGAAATATTGTTGTTAAGGCATTCGTGCTAAAGGTATTAGTGGTAACAACGAGGTCGGTGTTCCGACCTCGTTGTTCAGGCACTCGTTGTTTCGGCAGATGGCGTTCCGACATACAACCGTTTGTTGCCTTCGATGGCGAGGTATGATCATGATCAGGCACACATTGGAATGGATGCCATGATCAGAACATTTAAACAGAAATTGTACAATCCTAGATTCAGACTAGTTGCAAAAGCAGTGTGTCATAGATGTGTAATGTGTCAGCAGATGAATGTTAGGAAATGTACTGTGGCAGACTTAAGCCACATGGCAGGTCAGGAGGTCCTTTTAACAGGGTGCAACTCAATTTCATTGAGATGCCTGCATGCAATGGACTGAAATACATGTTGGTGGGAGTGTGCATGTTTTCACTCTGGGTAGAAGCCTATCCAACTCGCAGAAATGATAGCCTTATGGTTGCAAAGCTGTTGTTAAGGGAGTTAATACCAAGGTCCGGATTCCTGACTTCCTTGGGATCAGACCGAGGATCTTATTTTAGAAATTACATCATATAATTGTTGTGTGCAGCATTACAAATAGAGCAAAGATTAAACTGCAGTTACAGACTAGAAGCCTCTGGATTGGTCGAGAAGATGAACGGAACTCTAAAGTCATGACTGGCAAAGGTGTGTGAGTCCACATCGTTAAAATGGCCTGATACACTGCCACTTGTTCTGATGAGCATACGTAGCACTCCTGACAGAAAGACAAAACTGTTGCCTCATGAAATTCTCATGGGACGAGCTATGAGGTTGCCAGCTGTGCCTGCAAATTCACTTGTGAACATTACAGATGACTTAGTTCTGGATTATTGCAAAGGACTAGATGATGTGGTTTGCTCTTTGTCTCACCAGGTTGGGTTCTGGTGAAGAAACATGTTAGAAAGTCATGCTTAGAGCTGCGTTGGAAAGGGCCGTAACAGATCATTCTAATAACCACAACAGCTGTGAAGTGTGCTGGTCTGCCGAACTGGTTCATGTGAGCCACACGCACAAAGTTCCATGTCCTCTTAGAGATACAGTCCCTGTTCCTCTAGGGTCGGAACCGGTGAGTGAAGGCATCCAGGTTAGCCAAACTGTGAGGACTGGAAAAGTGGCTGTTGCAGAACCTGCCAAGCAGGTGAAAATCTCAGCATGTCAAACGCAATCGAAGGTGCAGGAGGGTCAAGTCAGAATCAGTCGACTCCTGCTAGTTCAGCCAACGTTGCAACACCAGTGCCTGAAACGAGAACTGTGAGAGGAGGCCAGTGGCCTGCAAAAAGTCCAGGCCCAGTCGCAGGTGTGCTTCTGACAACTGCTGAAGTAGCTGAAGAATCTGATAAAGTGACAGTGAAAATTGTGCAGCAAGATCAAAGAGAAAAAGACTGCTAAGTCGCAGGTACTCAGCACCTGAATGGACTTACTTTTCTGTAAATGAATGGGAGAAGGAATTTATTACCTTTTGTTTTGACAATTCAGATTTAGCTGAGTATTTTGGAACTTGAGATTGGTTTAGAACTGAACTTTGAAATCACCTTGCCAATTGGTGAGCAGAAACATCATTTGCTGGAAGTGATAATCAGTGTTTACCAGGTGGTTTATTACTAGAGACATTTGAATTTTTAGTAGTGATTTTAAACATTTGCAAGTAGAGCAAAACGTGTTTAACTTTCTAGATGATCAGGAACTGTGGCAAATAAGTGCAAAAGGACTGTGTGAAGTGATATTTTTGAATTCGAATTTCGCTTTGCTCACTTAAGAAAAAAAGCTGCTTTACATTTTTGATTTGTATTTTTTTGAGTTTTGAATTTGATATCTTGGTCTGACTCTAAGTAGGTTACGGGTCCAAATGACGGTAAACAGAGTAAATGTAAATATGTGTGCACTGGTTTAGCAATAGTGATTGTGAGTATATTGTTGAACGCTGGATTGAGGGTGTCAGTGAAGGACAATTCAGAGAGCACAATTATACCAGTGCATGAGGAGTCACATACAAAACAAGTTCCACAGTATGAGGATAAGCGATTGCTTTATTTGGAGCGCTCCAGAGGACATTTGTCTTCTAGTGTATACTACAGATTACTACACAAATACATCAAAACTATGAATGTGTGTGATTTTTATGTTTGTACACAGATCCCTTCATCAGTGCAGGAAGGAATCACATATTACAGCTTACCTTTAATTAACGGTATTACTTGTAGGCTTTTACTAACTTGATTGTATAACCAAGAGTATATACTAAATTTGTACTCTAATGTAGATTTTGTAGTTTCTTTGTGCCCATTAAACAGCATCTCAGTAGTATTGCTAAAGCAAAAAACATTGACATTGTGGGAGGTTTCTTTGAACCAACCCTAACTTTTGGAACTGCTAAGCACATAAGAAGAATCTAACCTGCATTCACACACCAGTGGAGAAATAAGTCATTAACCAAGTGGACGAAAGGAGAAAAGCAATGAAAATCAAAACAGTAAAGGGAGTAGTCTTACAGGATTAGCAGAAGGATATCACACACAATACAGGTAGTGATAGACAATGATGCTTGGCTTTAGATTGTAGAGAAGTCATGTATGTACAGACCTCAGTCAAAGACTGATAATAATTTGATAGGTACTAGTAACTGTAGATATGTATTTTTGTTTAGGAGTGTTTGAAATGTCATGATAAATGGACAGGACCCTGCCATACCAGGTGTTTATTTCATTTGTGGAAAAAATGCCTATTACAAGCTGCCAAAAGGTGGGTATGGTACATGCTATGTAGGGGTAGTTTTTAAGAAAATCTACAATGTAGAAGACTTTGACAATCCAGTCTGGAAGGGAAGACAGCATTCCAGAGTAAAGAGATGAGCTGATGCAGCAGAGATTACATGTGATATATCTGGCACCATTTTTCCATCAGTTGGTGTGATCTTGAATGACATAAAGATTAGAAAGTTGTCAACAATTGTAGATAAGATGTCTACTGATTATGCTGGAGCAATGTTGCAAAATGATATGGAAATGGCTGCTGTGAGATCAATGGTTTTGCAAAATAGTCCTGCTTTAGACATATTATTGGCGAAGGAAAGCGGGCACTGTAAAGGATTTCCAGCCTCAACATTGCTGTACATACATACCAGATAATAGTAAGGAGATAGGAAGATTTATATCAAACCTGAAAAATGACCTGATAGACTTGAAGTAAACAACAGTTTGGGAAGCTATAGGTAAAGAACTTTCAAACATTGGATCATGGTTTGGAGATATGGGGCAGAAAATAGTGAGAATGATCCTGAGACCTTTGTTGATTGTGACTATGTGTGCTATAGCTGTATTTGGATTTTTCAAGCTATACAATTGCTGGAAAGTGCAAAAGGCTAAGAGTAAACAGAGGAGGGAATCGATTGAAATGAGGAAAATGAGGAGAAATTATTACAAGAACCTGAAAAGAATTGAGAATTTCAATAGACCAAGGCCCTTACGTTATCAAACAACCAGGCTTTGTGTTGTCTCATTGTAAATGAGAATGTCCTTCTTGTGACGGCATAAACTGAAATTTTAGTAATGCTTTAGGGCACCAGAAGTCAGCATTAGGTAATTTTGTATTCTCAATTAAAAGCCTAACAGAGAGAAAGTTGCATTAATGCATTTTAATAGTGTTCACATTTTACATTGGTGAATATTGTGCCTACCAGAATTGTCAGGGTACTAACATGATTTAAAACAATGGTGAAACATATTTTAATCATTAAAATGATTATTAGTAGTAGAAATATATTTGATTTATTACTATTAATGTAGTTTATTAGTATACAGATACATGTGCACATAGAATAAAATGTACTTCTCTGTCATATCTAATGTGATGTTTAAACAAAGATTGCAATTATTAATGAAATGTTTTTCATATGCATATGATATATTATTAATGCTGAACTCATACGTTTGCATATTATGTGTGTTATATCAATGACAGAAATAATGCATTATATTTCTTGTGTTAGCATAATTAGGCCTGAGTATTTCATTTTTGCAGTCACATAAAAGAGTTGAATCATTATTTTCCTCTAACATGAATTTCTACACTAGGTTGTTTCTCATGGATGGTCAAGAGCCCTATTGTATCATGTTTAAGTTTTGATTCGCATTGACCTTGGACATTGTTACATGAGGACCTAAAGACTGAAAGTAAAGCAGTGCCATTGTTTAGCAGACCCTTTTCTTATGTGAAATGTGGAAATCATATTATAAAACGGGAAGGAATGCAGATTGTAACAAGTGATGCACAAATTGTTAAACTATTGGATTCACACAGAAAGGAAAGACAACTTCTCACCAAACCTGGGAAAAGTTTCCTGATGTTGCAAAATTGATTTGTGCTAATAGACTTATTGGATATAGCCCGTTTTGCACATTGTGAATTCATTGAACTGACCAATCAAACTGTTTGGGGTATTTTTAAGTAAGGGATGGGCTTGTAGGTTTCAAGCAATCCCTTTTTGAATCTCGTTCTGTTAACCTGGCCCTTGGATGTGTCCTGATTTCCATGTGCAGCCTGTGTTCTGCGCTTTCCCCCTGATGGTGCTTCTAACGGACTCTGCTAATGATCTACATGCTTTGGTGTAGATCAACGGAATTGAATGCGTAACCTAGGAGAGGTATATTCTAATGCAAATTTTATTTTCCCCTGACCTACGCTTCTTTAGTAGAAGTTAGCATGTTGACACCTGCCTATTTTATTTTTCTTAGTGAAACTTAGCCCGAGATTGATGATTTTTCAAATTATGTTTGTCTTTTCTTTAGACTTTTTCCCACCTGTGACAGTCCATTCCCACACATGCTTGTCCTAATTTGGCTATAAGTAGGGAGAATCTATGTCCAAATCCTGATTTTTTAACCTTTGTAATCTGATTTGACTAATGTATACGCAGTCTGATTTAAAGAGTGTTTCAGTATCACAAGTGATTGATTTATTAATATGCATATATTCTTCTTGAATGTCTAATGGTGTTGATGTTGAATAGATTAAACTTGTTTCATAGATTTGATCAACCTATGGTGTTTATTTACCTTTAAAATTTGATTTTGCGCACTATTTAAATGACTTTGACTCTGTGGTTATAAAATAAAGCTTTGAAACTTTAAATGATTGCAGTATTCTTCCATGGCCACATGGGTCATGGTGTTTACATTTATTGTTTGGGTTTGACTTGATTATGTATGGTTACCACACTCTTCACTGGGTCCAAAGATCCCATCGACCTCGGGGAAGTGCTCTCGAATCCTGCAAAGGATGAGAACAACATGTTAGCACATGCTTTACTTAATCTTAAAAGTATTTTCTTTAACCAGGATGTTACGAGAACACAGATATCTTTGTTAAACATATTGATTTTTACTTATATTGAAAACAAAAATATTGAAATTAAAACATTATCACCGTTAAATAAATATTTACCATGTCAAAAATATAGATTTACACAATATTGATTTAAATAATATCGCCAAAATAATTAAATTATCATTAACAAATAATGAAACATCACTTTTTTAAACAGAAAAATATTATTTGAAATAAGCCTGCAACATTTTATACACGCGTTTAAATTACATATAAATATATTACATCACCAAAATATTTACCTTTCACCCCAATAAATTATATAACTAAAATCATAACAACACAGCATAAACAAATATTAGCATTGGCCACAAACATGTGGACAACAACCTAAATATTAATATATAGAAATAAAATGATATTAAAAACTATCAAACTATACTGTATTTCACATATTAAAAATAAAACCTGAATTAGTGTTTACCATAGAAGGACATAACTGATAAAAAAAAACACTAAAAATAAACCAACCAATAAAATTAAAGCATAAGCAGCTCTAACCCCAAAAATCAAACAAACTATGAAAGCAACAATATGAAAGTCACACTCATTTAAACAACTAAATACTTCAAAAGCGACACATGCTGCAAGATGAGGAATCTCTGTCTGATTCTCTGACCAGACCATTAAAAGAGAAATAAATACGTCTCAACAACTATCTAACCAACTAACTAAAACTTATGTTTAAATTAAAATGCACTTGTTAATAAACTTAAAAATGTAAAGTAACAAATAATTAATAAAACCAACTTGTATCTGTTTACATAGACTTGCTAAAGGTAAAAACTACAACTTGGAAAAGTGATACACTTTCCCAGACAAAAAAAACTAGCACAAACCAGCAAAAATATAAAACAAAGTAAGTATACAGTAATTAATAAAAAACTATAAACTTACCAAACTAGTGAGTAAAAATAAACATAACAACCTCAACCTCCACAGACTACCAACAAATTAACATGTAAATTGAAACTAACTTTTTCCATCCAACAGAAAACAATTTACCTTCTCCACATTAGAATCCCCCCAATGGAAAAGCTGCAAAACAGTGTGAAAAATCTAAACTGAACATACATATAAGTATATAAAATAGGAGTAGTTGCATAATTTTACATGTCAATAACAAAGGTACAAACTTTAAAACGTACAAACTTTGCATACATTTCTACCATAAAACTACTTTCAGATACAATGACAAAGACAGCAAAATATAGATCATCACAGAAAGGAAAGCTGTTACTAAATCACATGAGCTACATCTACAGCCAAGAAAGTGCATCAAAGAGAAAATATAAATTGGAAATGCACTGTCTATTATTCTAATGCATGCTATGGGAGGGCCACTACAAAATGTGATGTTGTAATTCATGTAAGAGAGCAGAAACATCCTCCAGCTATGACAGAAATTGAAGTAAGGGAGGTACTGCAGGATATAAGAGCAGTAAGAATTTGCTTTCAGGAACCCACAACCAAAATCCTTAAAGATATACCGTGTAAAGTCCCCAAACGCATCACAGGCCAACTTCCACTGATGCCCTTCAAACCATTTAATTGCACAAACTAAAAAAGCCAGAAGCAATACTCCTCCTACCCTTAAAGGGAACCAAGGCATAGAAATACCTGAACACTTAACAATAATACATAATGAGGAACCTTTCCTTTTATATGATAACCTAAACAATAAGAAACAAATCCTAAAATTCTCTACAGCAAATAACTTACTACAACTAACCCATAGTCAAACCTGAATGATGGACAAGATATTCATAATGTGTGCCAAATCATTCACTCAGATATGCACCATACATTCTGAATATCAAAACACAACTATCCCTTTTATATATGCCCTACTATCAAATAAACAAAGCAACACTTCCTATGAATTTTAAACCACATTAAACATAAGCAAAATAACTACTATCCCCCACAAAATAAACATAGACTTTGAACAAGCCATGATTCAAACCATTTTAAAAATTACCCCCTACACAACCATACAAGGCTGTTACTATCATTTCAATCAAAGCATATGGAGGTGCCTCCAACAATCTAGACCAAGTGTAGAACATTCTACAAGCAGACAATTTAGCTTTGCAATAAAAAAGAAATGGTAGCACTAGCCCATGTCCCTGTGAAAGAGATAGCTAACTACTACAATTTACTAATAGAAAATCCTTTCTATCAACAGAGTGAAGACAAACTAAGCCCCCTAATGTATTATTACGTAGATAGTTGGATTGGCAGACTGCATTGCTTCAGACACAGAAGCCAACACAGAAGCCAGCTTAAATTCTAATCACTATAGTGGAATGTCTATGACAGTACCTTCACACAGGAAGCCAAATAACAACTATCATAAAAATATAAACCAACATGACAAATTATTTATTATAAATGATAAATATCATATTTTATTACATCAGTCTAAGAATCAAATAAAAGCCTGTTAATGAACACTGAACTAATAAAATTATAGATAAATAACAAAACATGTGACCATCACCAACTAAAAAACAAAACTAAAAACAAACTCAATCCATCACATAAAATAATTACAACACATAAACTGCACAATTCCACATAACAATCACATAATATTTATATAAACAATAAAACATAACATTTCCCGCCCAAATGCAGCTAAATAAATAAGACTTAGGACCCTATTATGAGTTTGGCAGACGGGCACACCCACCCGTCAAATTCCCAAAGGGATGGTCGTTGCCATGCTGGAGACCTCCCCGCTGGCCCCATTAAAACTTTACTGCTGGGCTGACCAGTGGAACTGTCAGCCAAGTAGGAAAGTGGCGGAAGCTTTGTCACTGGCTCATAATTGAGCCGGCGGCAATGCTGCCACATGCAGGGGTCATCAGCACCCTCGAAATGCACACTGTCTACAAAGCAGACAGTGTGCATTTCAGGGATGCTGGCCAGGGGGACCCCTGCACTGCCCATGCTAGGGGGATGGGCAGTGCAGGGCCCCCCCTGTAGCCCCTTGTACTTGTTCTCTGCCAGCCTTTTCATAGTGGTGGTACCGCCATGAAAACGCTGGAGGACAGCAAGTTTGTAATCAGCTTGACAGTGCTTCGTTCAGCGCCGCCCTTGCTGATTACAACCTGCACCCGCCGTCAGCCCGTTGGGATCGAAGATCCTGGTGGGGACAGTGGTAGGTTAGCCGGTCTGCTCACCAACCTTGATATAAGTGTGTGTGGGTGTACTTAACCGAGGGAGTGTTAGGCGCTCTGGGTAATAGGGAAAAATCATAAAATTATTATTTGAGTCAGCTGATGGCGCAATCAATCAATCAATCAATCAGATAATTTATAAAGCGCACTATGTACCCGTCAGGGTTTCGAGGTGCTGGGGGGGGGGGCTGCTAGCGTTCGAAGAGCCAAGTCTTGATGAGTCTCCTGAAGGTGAGGAGGTCCTGGGTCTGGCGTAGAGAGGTAGGGAGAGAGTTCCAGGTCTTGGCGGCGAGGAAGGAGAAGGATCTGCCGCCGGAGGTCTTGCGCTGGATTCGGGGGACGATGGCGAGGGCGAGGTTGGCAGAGCGGAGTTGACGTGTGGGGATGTAAAAGTTGAGTCTGGTGTTGAGGTAGGTGGGTCCGGTGTTGTGTAGAGCCTTGTGGGCGTGGATGAGGAGTTTGAAGGTGATCCTTTTTTCCACAGGGAGCCAGTGGAGGTCCTTCAGGTGGGGGGAGATGTGACATCGGCGGGGCATGTCGAGGATCAGGCGGGCGGATGCATTCTGGATGCGCTGGAGTCGTTTGATGTCTTTCGTTGGGATGCCTGTGTAGAGTGCGTTGCCGTAGTCAAGTCTGCTACTGACGAGGGCTTGAGTCAGCGTCTTTCTGGTTCCTGTTGGAATCCACTTAAAGATTCTGCGGAGCATGCGGAGGGTGTTGAAACAAGAAGAGGAGACGGCGCTGACCTGTTTGGACATGGTGAGAGTGGAGTCGAGGATGAAGCCGAGATTTCTTGCGTGGTTGGCTGGGGTGGGTGGGGGTCCGAGGGCAGTGGGCCACCAGGAGTAGTTCCAGGCTGAGGGGGTGCGTCCGAGGATGAGGACTTCCGTCTTGTCGGAGTTGAGCTTCAGGCGGCTATTGTTCATCCACTCGGCGATGGATTTCAGTCCCTCGTGGAGGTTGGTTTTGGCGGTGAGCGGATCTTTGGTCAGGGAGAGGATGAGCTGGGTGTCGTCGGCGTAGGAGATGATGCTGAGGTTGTGTTGACGGGCCAGTTGTGCGAGGGGGGCCATGTAGACGTTGAACAACGTTGGGCTAAGAGAGGAGCCTTGGGGGACGCCGCAGATGAGGTTGGTGGCTTTGGAGCGGAAGGGGGAGAGTCGGACTCTCTGGGTTCTGTCGGAGAGGAAGGATGAGATCCAGTTGAGGGCTTTGTCTTGGATGCCGGCTTCGTGGAGACGGGCCAGTAGGGTGCAGTGGTAGACTGTGTCGAAAGCGGCTGATAGGTCGAGGAGGAGGAGGGCTGAGGTTTCGCCGTTGTCCATTTGTTGTCTGATGTCATCTGTGGTGGCGAGGAGTGCGGTCTCAGTGCTGTGGTTTCGTCTGAATCCAGATTGAGAGGGGTCTAGGATGGAGTTGTCTTCTAGGAAGTGGGCGAGCTGTGTGTTGACGATCTTCTCGATGACTTTCGCTGGAAAAGGGAGGAGAGAGATCGGTCGGAAGTTTTTGAGATCGTTGGGGTCAGCCTTGGGTTTCTTGAGGAGGGGTTGGATTTCTGCGTGCCTCCAGCTGTCCGGGAAGGTGGCGGTGTTGAAGGAGAGGTTGATGATCTTGCGGAGTTTGGGGGCGATGGTGGCGTCGGCTTTGTTGAATACGTGATGTGGGCACGGGTCCGTGGGAGAGCCTGAGTGGATGGAATTCATGGTTGTTAGGGTTTCGGCGTCGTCTACTTGGGTCCAGGCGGTGAGGCGGTAGGGGGGGAGGAGTCGTCGGGGGTGGGGTCTGGCAGAGGTGTGGTGTTGAAGCTGTCGTGGATGGCTGAGACTTTCTGGTGGAAGAAGGTGGAGAGGTCGTCGCAGAGTTTTTGGGAGGGAGGGACGTCGTTGATGTTGGCGTTAGGGTTGGAGAGTTCTTTCACGATGCCGAAGAGTTCTTTGCAGTCGTGGGCGTTGTTGTTGAGGCGTTCTGTGAAGTGGGCACGCTTGGCGAGTTGGATCAAATCAAATCAAATCAAATCATTAACATTTATAAAGCGCGCTACTCACCCGTGCGGGTCTCAAGGCGCTAGGGGGGAAAGGGGGGGTTATCGCTGCTCGAACAGCCAAGTCTTTAGGAGTCTCCGGAAAGCGGAGTGGTCCTGGGTGGTCCTGAGGCTGGTGGGGAGGGAGTTCCAGGTCTTGGCCGCCAGGAAGGAGAAAGATCTCCCACCCGCCGTGGAGCGGCGGGTGCGAGGGACGGCAGCAAGTGCGAGGCCAGCGGAGCGGAGGGGGCGGGTGGGGACGTAGAAGCTGAGGCGTCTGTTGAGGTATTCCGGTCCCTTGTTGTGGAGGGCTTTGTGTGCGTGGGTGAGAAGACGGAAGGTGATCCTTTTGCTGACTGGGAGCCAATGCAGGTGTCTCAGGTGTGCGGAGATGTGGCTGTTGCGGGGTACGTCGAGGATGAGGCGGGCCGAGGCGTTTTGGATGCGTTGCAGGCGGTTTTGGAGTTTGGCGGTGGTCCCGGCGTAGAGGGTGTTGCCGTAGTCCAGGCGACTCGTGACAAGGGCGTGGGTCACGGTTTTTCTGGTAAAATCCATTGGATCCATTGGTGGTGATCACGGTTGGCGTCCTTGAGGGTAGCAAGGTTGTCGGGTGTGCGCTCGAGCTTCCATTTCTTCTTGAGTTTCTGGCAGGTGTGTTTGGAGGTGGTCAGTTCGTCTGTGAACCAGGCTGGTTTTTTCTTTCCTTGGTTGGCGGTGGGTTTCTTGAGTGGAGCTAAGGTGTTGGCACAGTCGAGGATCCAGTGATGGAGGTTGATGGCGGCGGCGCTCGGGTCGGTGGAGTCGGGTGGTGGGTTTTTGGCGAGGGTGCTGGTTAGGTGGTCTTCGCACCCTTGAAATACCCTACCCCTGGGTCTTGATGTGTGCTAAGCACTCGTAAATACCGTTAACTACAAGAGGCACTCATACATGCATAATAACCAGTATTATAGTGTCACTGTGTGAGATTTGTTATGAAATCGAATAAAAAAGTGCTCATAAGTAAGTACTCTTTATGTACATATATTGTATATTGCTACAAAAAGAAAATGAGATAATATAAATCATATATATCAATGTCCTTCAATAAAGTAACAATGTCTATATCCAATGCAATCAAATGATGAAAATTGATGCTCCAAACTTGTGATATGATCCAAAGTCAAAATCCCAAATCCTTCAATCCAAATTGAGTCATGTTCTTCGTAGTCAGTGTTGATTTAACTTTCAGATTCACAGCCAGCCAACACGTGTTTCGTCTGGGAATTTCCCAATGACTTCATCAGGGCTGTAATCGTATATATATCTATTATTATAGTCTCAATTATATTTATTAAAGATGGAAGCCACCACCAAAGTGATACAAACAGTGGTGTAAGTATCTGTTAGTATAGTCTCGATTCGCATTAGAAAAATGGAAACCATCACCCTTGTAATATAAACGGTGGGATAGAGAGTCATGCAGAATCTTAGAGCATCTTTAATCCCATATGTAAAAATTGTCAGCGTTGTGTCATCATGCATGTTTGTTACTATATTGTGTGCTACTATAACAAGAGTGAAATCGTAAAGATAGTACTGACATATAGAGATAAATCTGTATGTGTATATTAGGGGGATAAAACTTAATAATGAGTAGGTCCAAACTTAGTATAGTAACAAACATGCATGATGACACAACATCATCATTTGATTGCATTGGATATGGACATTGTTACTTTATTGAAGGACATTGATATATATAATTTATATTATCTCATTTTCTTTTTGTAGCAATATACAATATATGTACATAAAGAGTACTTACTTATGAGCACTTTTTTATTCGATTTCATAACAAATCTTACACAGTGATACTATAATACTGGTTATTATGCATGTATGAGTGCCTCTTGTAGTTAACGGTATTTACGAGTGCTTAGCACACATCAAGACCCAGGGGTGGGGTCTTTCAAGGGTGCACCATCAGATGACTCAAATAATAATTTTATGATTTTTCCCTATTACCCAGAGCGCCTAACACTCCCTCGGTTAAGTACACCCACACACACTTATATTTAGGACATACAGGGAGTGGCTGCTAGGGTGGGGTTTATATGATGGATAGGGCAAGGATAGCGGAAGACCTGTTCAACAACTTGGCACGAGGCAACACAACACCTGACTTGAGTACGAGCTCCATTTACCCTCGTAAGGAGGGAGCTGAAGAGCAAATTTATCAGATTAGAAAAACTAAAAAAGAACGAACTTTCAAAATGGTGGGATGGAGCCACGTTGAAACAATATGTTAAACTCAACCATATTCCACGAGGCTTACGATCCCAAATTTTTCCAACATATGATGATCTGGATCCAGATCTATGGACTTTCTGGGATAAGGAACTTACCTCTAGTTCATTGAAACCTATGGATATTCTTATCACTAATTCTGAGAGAAAGGTCTCCAAGTTACAAGGAGAAATAGCTACACTTGAGAAAGAAATAAGGAGCTCAATCTTTCTGAGGCCACTGAGAAGAATTATAAAATTCTAGAGGAGGTTCTCTCCCAATTTCAACAAGAAATTACTCAGCGTAAGGCAAGAAAGTTAAAACGTGATGAAAGGGATTATGAATCAGGAAGGGTCTTTACTTTTGCTAGAAAATATGATCATCTGATACAATCTAATTTGAGTAGGCAAGAATCACAATCGTCTATTACTTCAGGTTCTACATCTACGAGTGCTCAGATATCAACTGATAGTGATATTGAATGTGGTGGGGTTAGTATATCACGAAACACACAGATCGGAGGTGGTGGTTTTTTACAGGAGCTTATGAGAATCAAACAGAGCAATTGCGACCAAAACAAGAAGAGACAAAATATAGTGGAACCAGAAGGGGCAGGCGGGGGAGAAAACATAAGAGAAAAGACAGGCATGAAGACAAGGTCCTGGGACAAACGGGTCTGAATCAGAATACAGGTGACTCCATAAATGTTGTCAATTTATCTGATTTGAATCTAACATCTGATATGAAAACTTTGCTGGAGAAGGGTCTTAATTTCTGCCCCACTGATCGAGGTGACGTAAACAAGCTCAAAATAGATTTGTTTAAATTCAATAGAAAACTTAAGTTAAAGAAACACTTTTCGTTATATCATTCCGATGATCAGACTCAAGAATACCCGGTACAGGGTTTGAATTTAAATGAGCTCTCAATAAAGGACGTTCAAGATACTGCGACCCTATTATCTATTTCTGAACATGAAGAATTTTCAATCATTTTTTCACAAGTGCTTTATGATTTAAATATCACACATGATGCCAGCATTACTAGTGGTCTTAAAAATAAGTCGAGATGGGTCCCAAAGCTCATTGGTAACAACAAATTAGATATTTTCTTTGACCTAGTTTGTAGAGATTTGGATAAGGTCAAACCACACTTTACCTGTCCTAACCTAAGTCATGGAGAAAGGAAGGCTCTCGAAGAACTCCGACATAATGATGGAATAATTATTAGACCTGCTGACAAAGGGGGAAACGTGGTAATAATGAATACATGCGATTATGAGACAGAAATTGCCTCTCAATTACAGGATACATGTTGTTATGAGAAACTTACATATAATCCTATTCCGGGTCTAACCAACAACATACAGAAAAAATTGAAATATTGGCCCGAACGGAAATTATTGGACAAAGATGAATATCAGTATTTGTTAGTGGCCACACCTAGATATCCATGCATCTATAATATACCAAAAATACACAAGCAATTACCATTCCCTCTGGGGAGACCCATTATTTCGGGAATCTCGGGGCCTACAGAAAAAATATCTGAATATGTAGATGTTTTCCTCCAACCTATGGTTAATAACTTACCATCATATATTAAGAACACCACACATATTCTAAGTATTTTAAGTGACTTTGAATGGGATGCTAATATCACACTTGCCACTTTGGATGTGGTTTCTCCATATACGTGCATTAGACATGAGTTGGGCTTGAAGGCAGTTGAGATATTTCTTAATAGAAAATCAGTTACCCTTTGGGAGCACACGAGAATGATATTAGACATGATTGAACTCATTCTGAACAATAACTTTTTTCTGTTTAAGAGAGATTGGTTTAGACAGAAACAGGGAGTGGCGATGGGCTCAAGATTCTCCCCTTCTTACGCCAACCTCTTTATGGGCTGATTTGAGGAGAGGTGGATCTGGGGCCCTGATGCCGCCAAATGGCACACTGACATTTTATATTGGGGTCGTTATATTGACGATTGCTTTATGATATGGACAGGGAGTGTGGAGCAACTTACTGAATTTTGTGAATATCTCAATGTGAACAATATGAATGTAAAATTCACGTATCAGTATAGCAAACACTCTATTGACTTTTTGGATGTACAATTATATATTGACAACAATAGAATTCAAAGCAAGCTATATAGAAAGTCAACCGCCTGCAACTCTGTATTACACGCTGCAAGTGCTCATCCGTATCATCAGATTTCTGCAATACCATATGGTGAAATGATTCGGGCAAGATGCAATTGCAGTGAGGACAAGGACTTTGAAGTATGCATTGAGGATATGTGTCAACGCTTTGAACAAAGGGGATACGACAGGCGTGTCATTAATAATGCAAAACGGAGAGTTAAAAACATACAAAGGGAATATACACTGAAGCCTAAGAAACATATAACTAAAAATGAACGAGGAAAAGTTAGACTTATAACAGATTATACACAGAACGCAAAATTATTGCGCAAGTTCATACACAAACATTGGCACATTTTATCACAAGCTGATTCTTTAAAAGACATTGTTGGTACTAAACCCGAGATTACATACCGTCGGGGTAAAACTTTAAGATGTATTCTGAGTCCAAGTTATCCCTCAAATCATACTAAGGAGGACTGGCTGTCATCTCGAACAATTGGCTTCCACAATTGTGGTCATTGTGGTTTATGTAAGTGGGCTAGCCGTAAAAGAACAGAATTTACAGATATGTCTGGTAAAATCTTCAAGATCACAACACGTATTAACTGTGGTACCCCCTTTGTGATATATATGGTGCTCTGTAAATGCAAACGGTACTATGTTGAAAGTACAATTCATCCATTAAGAATCAGGATAGGTGAACATACAAGGGCACTTGCACATGATGACTACAGGTACCCATTAGTCGCACATATATTATCATGTGAACAGCAAGGACCCTATAAATCCTTTGAGTTTTTTGGTATTGACCATATTGGTATTGACCCAAGGGGAGGTAATAGGGAACTGACATTAAGGATAAAAGAGGCCATTTGGATATTACGATTAAAAGCAGTTGAAACAGGTCTCAACACGGACAGGGAACTTGAATATTTTCTTGTTGATTAGGTGGTGGGGTTCTAATTTCAGGATATCGGTATGCCTTTAATGAGTACAAAATAATAGGTTGATATACAAAATATATTTTGAACTACCTGCAAATGGTTTATACTAAAGATACTATCATTCATTGTATGGATACATCATGTCAGGGTTAATATGATAAGTGCATTTACATACATGGAGATTGTATTGACTATTGATACACCATATAGTAAGTTTCTCTGATACAGAGTTGAAATATTGTTCACAATGTTATATATTAAATTTACCATATAATGTGATATACATGCCCTGTATGATTCGTTTTCCAATGGTCTAGAGAGGATCACTGATATTTTGCTGTGTGCTAATATTATTTCTGTCTTGTGTAGGTATTACTATCGAAATAGGTTATGTTTCACTAGACTATGATCATCACTAAGGGTTCACTTATTCTTAACCATACCTCTTTTTGTGAGCACTTACTAACTCTCACTAAAGTAATTTTGTACATGACACAATTGATTAACTTTAGGCTCCTGATCTTCTTTTGGTATGTGTCACTTATATCTATTGGTTATGCTTTTGAGTTGTACTAAATGGCACAACTCAAAAGGGAACAAGAATTATGTAGCTTTCCCTGTATGTAGAATTTTCAATAATTTTTATCATAAGGTATACACATTTCGTATTCTCTATTAATTAGCAAGTAGAGATCGATATTTGTCTTTCATATTCGTTTTAATCTATTATGTGAACATTATTTCATGTCCAATATGGCCACCGGTTTAATAGTCCTTTTTTTATTATCGTTATGCATTGACCATTCATTTACTAGCATGATGGCGGTGGATAGTAGTCCTTTGCTTATTACAACGTAGTAGATTTCTGCTTATCGGCACTAGTCTACTACTTATATGGCGGTCGGGACATCCTGTCCTTTTTTTATGTTGTATACCCTAAATTAAGCGCGCAAGACTTTAAGCGCTGCTTTAGCGTCCAACCCCCTGATTATATTTAGGGAGTGGAGACGCTACCTACAGCGTTTGATTTATTTACAGCCCCACGCGTACTCGCGCGGAGCTGCCGATAACAGGACGTTATGCGCGTGAATACTAACCAACCAGTAGGTGAGTTTCTTGACGGCTATGGTATTTTGGTGTTGGATCTAAGGCCAGTAAATATCTTTATATATATTTCGAAGTGGAGATGTAACTGCATGTTATAAATATATGATTTTTTATATATATGGGATTTATATTATTGATATAGGTTTGACTGAATACGGCCTATTTTCGGTAAATTTCTATTTTTATTTACTGTATGTCCATGCATATGCGAGATAGCTGGAGTATTTTATATTTAGAGGTGCTCATAAGTGTTATTAGAGTAGAGATGGTTAGGTTGGTGAGTCATACTTCATACATATCCATGGGAATAGTTATTTATGTAATACATACAGATGTGTGGTCTCTAAAAGTTGAACTTTATTGGCTAATTTTGGTGTGTATACTGTCTGGATGTTTATTCAGTCTCTGTATTTTTTATAATAGACATTCACATAGGATCATTTTGGATACGACAATAAGACATATAAAATACTAAGTTTGGACCTATTCATTATAGGTAAGAAATTGGGTTCCTATGTATGCAATATTAACCAGGGGCACTATTAGGAAGCGAGGTTACACAAATTAAGTGACTTATTAAGTCTTATCCCCCTAATATACACATACGGATTTATCTGTATATGTCAGTACTATCTTTACGATTTCACTCTTGTTATAGTAGCACACGATATAGTAACAAATATGCATGATGACACAACGCTGACAATTTTTACATATGGGAATAAAGATGCTCTAAGATTCTGCATGACTCTCTATCCCACCGTTTATATTACAAGGGTGATGGTTTCCATTTTTCTAATGCGAATCGAGACTATTCTAACAGATACTTACACCACCGTTTGTATCACTTTGGTGGTGGCTTCCATCTTTAATAAATATAATTGAGACTATAATAATAGATATATATACGATTACAGCCCTGATGAAGTCATTGGGAAATTCCCAGACGAAACACGTGTTGGCTGGCTGTGAATCCGAAAGTTAAATCAATATTGACTACGGAGAACATGACTCAATTTGGATTGAAGGATTTGGGATTTTGACTTTGGATCATATCACAAGTTTGGAGCATCAATTTTCATCATTTGATTGCATTGGATATGGACATTGTTACTTTATTGAAGGACATTGATATATATGATTTATATTATCTCAATTTCTTTTTGTAGCAATATACAATATATGTACATAAAGAGTACTTACTTATGAGCACTTTTTTATTCAATTTCATAACTGCTCACCAACCTTGTAATGTGGCATTAGAAGCGCCACAACCACAGTGGTCTAACAGCAACCACGGCATCGGCGGTCGTAATCGTGCCCTTACTGTTGTGTAGCTGTAGATCTTCCTCTGCATCTATGTAGAGAAATTTTTTAATTCATCAAACATGTTAAAAATATTGTCCAAAAAGCCTACAAACAATGTAAAAATAAAACAGATCCATTGAAGCAATCCAGGGCATCTAATAACCATAAAAAATGCAAAAAGTGTTTAAAAAAAAGAAATGCTCCAGGAAACCCAAAAAAGAGGAAACCAAACCAAAAAGAATTGGCTTATTCTAAACAAAATTGATTTACTTTAAACAAAAAAAAACACAGAAACTCCCAACGTCCATAGTATACGTTTGTAGCCAAAAACCTGTAAAGTAAATACAAATACCCACCCGCAAAACACATTACATTCCCCAAAATACATATAGATCACAATAAGGGCCTGATTATGAGCTCAGCAGAAGGAAGACCCGTCTGCCGGACTTCTGAAGTGGAGGTTTCCGCCATACGGGCTACCGCCCCACCAGGCCCATTACAACTTTCCTGCTGGGCTGACGGGCAAAAACCTTGGTTTCCGCCTGTCAGCCCAGTAGGAAAGTCATTATAGGTCCGGCAGGGAGGTCGCCAGTAAGGCCCCATCCTCCCTTGTCACTTCCTTCACAGCGCAAGGAGGTGGAAGGCATTTGTGGTCCACTCGCTTGTTTGTGCATTAAAATGGATTTTCTGCACTTATGGTCACATATGAATCAATGGCTGCCAATATGCTTTTGTAGGGTATCATAAATACACGTGGAGGAGGAGGTTTTGGGCAGGGAGGAGCAAGCCGATAAAGAGAGGGAAGGAAAGCTGGGCAGTGGAGACAGTGCCGGTCTGGGAACCCAAAGTAGCCCTGGCAAATTTTGTCAGACCAAAGAGTACCTGCGAGTGCAGCAAATGAAACTCAGCACTTCAAGGTGGGTTCAGTGACATAACAAAGGCCCCCACAGCCTACTCGTTGCGAGGGGTTGAGCTACAGGTGGCCCACTCAGGACAGTACCCTGGCCTGACAGCTCATGTGTGAGTTTGAAGGGGTCACCCTCCATGTATTTTGCAGAGGGGCCCTCTCAATTTTTGTTGCACCACTGGACAGGTTGGGGGTTCCCCCATGAAAATGTGGGAAAAGGACAAAAAAAGGTGCTTTTTACAACATATTTTTCATTATATGTTCAATTGTATTAGCTTTCAAAGCATAGTAAATGATTACCTTACAGTGCCCCAAGATACGATTGTTGGGGCCCTTCAATGATTCCCTCATTATCACCCTCCAACGGTACCCCTTGTCTCTCCACAGCCCCCCTCCATCCATAAAGATAGGTATTTTTTTTTACCAATGTTTGGCTGGAGAAGCACAAACTCACGATTTAAAATTTAACACAATAGTTGGGGTTGGATTTGCTAATAAGAATGTATTTCTACCCAAGCAAACCAGTTTTAGCAACAGTACAATAATAAATTCTGTGGAAAAAAATACCTTTGGAACCAGTACCATGCAGTTTGCATGCTGCTCTTGTATGGCAAACTGTGCTATATTAAATAATGTAAGCTATGAACTGAAAGTTAAAAAAAGATCTCTGTGACAAAGCAGTAACCCACTGAGCTATGCACATGAAATACAGTTGTGTGATGTGCATTGTACATGTTCTTTACTGCAGCATATTAACTCCCTGAGCTACTTTAAACGAGTCAAAACTGCCAATAGACAAAACTCCAATCTCTCTAGCAAGAAGATTAATCACCAAAGATATTAACCTTGACATTTTTATTGTTTTCTATAAACTGCTGGATGTATGAGGAACTCTGCAGCAAGAGTGAGAAGTGAGTACTTATGCTTGCCAGCCCTGCTGATTCTGTTACTGGGTGCCGATATTGCAGCACTACTGCAAACCCGGCACCTAGTAACAAAACCACCCCTCCAGCCTCCCGGGAAAATGCCTCATGCCCGCTATGGCCAGTTCGGCTTTGAGTGGAGAAAACGAGGCAGAGTCAGTTGAAGATGGGCTGCCTTCAGAGCAGGTTGGGCTGCCCTTACTCATAACCAAATGCTCCAGTCTGGACACATTTTTCTGCTGTGTAGCCCTAATTTCAGCATTTTGCTTGGCTGATTTTGATTTACAGCTCTGCCCTGACACTGATAGATCTCTTTTTTTTGTAAACAGATTTTATAACATTTTCATCCCACAAGTCACAAGCAAATAGCAGTGCACTGCATGATTCAAGCAAAGAAAAGATACAGAATGTAATATTTAGTACAGAGAATTCACATAATTTGTAACAATAAAAATATGCTGTGCAGTGAGTCAGCCATGCCCTGCTATCTCCCCCCCCACAGTCAGTGGCCAATGCCAGAGCGCTATGAGTCCTAGTAATAACTCTTCCAATATCCCTTTTCCCCAGTGATGGAGATAGCAATTATCACTATCTGGGTGATCCCGGTCTATCCCTGTTTCCGACTGAGGATATAGAATAAGGGGGGAGTCACTGATATCTCTCAAAGCCAGGGGAGTTACTAGGGGAGACTTATTGTGTGTGGTGGCCCCGTTCCTACATAGCTTCAAGAAGGACCCCCCCTGGGCCACCTCTACCCGACCAGTCCCCCTCCTAGTCTCCCTCCATAAAAGTGTGCCTTCACAGCCCGCCCATTTGTCTTACTCTCTTCTTCAAGTGGACAAGTTCGGCCCACTGGGGTTGTTCCAATGCCGTAAGCTCTCCCACTTTGCCAATATTAGGGCCAGGTCCTGAAATGTACTGGTTGCTCTAAATTTAGATATTTAGGGAAAACAATGCAGTAAACAATGGGCTGGTGTCATCAGGACAGGTTTGTCTATAATTGCTGCCAACTGGCGGATGACCTCTTTCCAATAAGGCATCAGGGTAGGGCATGACCACAACATATGAAGGGAGGAAGGCCCCACCTCTTTACACCTGGGCCAGGCAGCGTCGGCTATGCCATAATATTTGTTGATTTTGTGAGGGGTGAGACAGTCCCTATGTAAAATATAAAAGCTAATAAGTTTTAACCTTACATTGCGGGAAACTCTCGCCATGTGGTCCAATATAAATTCCCAAGCCCATTCTAGGACTGAAAGCCCCAAATCAGCTTCCCACTTGGCTTGGAGAGATTCCAGTGGCAGTAATGTTTCTGTCTGGATCGAACAGTAAAACCAATTGACAGCTTTGTATGTGCCTGCTCAGAGGACCATATAGCTGCAGCAGATGTGTGCTTTAGATTCTGCAACCCCTGCCCGCCAGTGGCACTGAATGGCCGCAGTCACCTTCTCATGGAGCAGGAAATGTTCTTCTGGAAGGTCAAATTATTCCCAAAAATGTTCAAACAAGAGCAAATTAGAGTCTTCAAACAGGTCTCCTACCCTGGAGCTCCAACCTCTGCCCAGGCCCTCAATCCTGCCCAAGAAACCCCGCTCAAGTAACAGCAAGACACCCAGGGGTAGCCCTCCGGTGAGAATAGTACTTTAGTGCGGGTCTTCCGCATTCAACGCCCCCGGCACCTCCAGATGGTTACAAATGCCTGCAAGCCCACGTGTTGGGTCAGCAGCAGTTTCAGGACGAGCTGCATCAAAGCATTGTATGACAGTACAAACGGCCCTGCAGCTCCACCTGGGGGTCATCTACTGGCCACCCATTGGGTTAGCCACTGTAGTTGGGCTGCGATGTAGTAGGATTCATAGTCCGGGACAGCCAGGCCTCCTTGGGATGTCGGACATTGCAGAGTAGACAGGGCTACCCGTTTGCGTCCCAGGCCCCTGATAAAAGTTGTCACAATGGTGTTAAGATCAGAGAAAAGGGAGCAGGGAGACAAAGCAGTAGCGTTCCAAAAAGATATGAAAGTCAGGGTAGTACCACCATCTTAAGAAGTGCTAT
The DNA here is from genome assembly GCF_031143425.1 of Pleurodeles waltl. Lineage (NCBI taxonomy): Eukaryota > Metazoa > Chordata > Amphibia > Caudata > Salamandridae > Pleurodeles > Pleurodeles waltl. The sequence goes on from NC_090448.1 coordinate 474,009,827, forward strand.
GCACCCTGTTACAGCCAGCGGGAATGTTTGCCAAAAGCTGATATGTGTTTTGAGATTACGGGTCACGGGCCCATAACCTGATATTGATATATCATGATGCAGGACCAGACTGGGAACCCAAAGCAGCCCTGGCAAATTTTGTCATATCAGCCCCCATAGGGTGCAAAGCAAGCAAGCCTGACCACTACAATGGGGCTTGAGGGATCTCCGCCCCCAAGAACTTTTTTGGGGAAAACTGCAAAAACTGTGCCTTCTTCAATACATTTTTCACAATAAATTCAATTTTATTAGTTTTTAAAGCGTAGTAATGATGACATTATAGTGTACCAGGAAATGGAAATCTTCATTGGGGCTCTTCAATGATTCTCTTATCATCACCCTCTAACAGTGCTTCTCATTTCTCCAGAACCCCTCTCTCACATGTATTTCATTTGTTTAATAGTGCCTCTCTTACCGTGGTGGGTGTTGGAGCACTTTACATCACACACATACAGAGACAATGAATCATGCGTGTGTAAATTAGTGTATAGAAAATGTTACATTAGATAAAGGAGACTACAAGGTGTAGGATTCACATGTCATCCAGACGGGTGACATTTTTAAGAGTGTTTGGCCTGGGGAAGCATGAACTCAGGGTTCAGAATGTATGACAGTGATTAGGGTTGACTTTACTAATAATTTATTTCTACCCAAACAAACTTTTTTAGCAAAATTAGGATACTCAAAGACTGGGAAAAGAACATACGTTTCTAACCTGTACCATGCAGTTCGAATGCAGCTCTTTGATGGCAGTTCATAGCTCACTGTGCTAGATTATGATTGTAATTTATAAACTACAGAGTAACAAAAGGATCTCTGTGACAAAAGAGGTATCCCACTGAGCATTGCACATAAAATACTATTCTGGGATCTGCATTGTACACGTTCTTTGCAGCAGGCATATTAAAAAAACAGCCACTAGACAAAACTCTGATCTCTCTCTGGCAGGTACATTAATCACCAGAATAATCTTGGCACTTTTATTGTTGCCTGAAAACTGTTGGGTATACAAGGAACTCTGCAGTGCTTGTAAACTGCTGCACTGCTACAAAACTGCCTCCTTCCAGTACCAAAAATGACCACATACCTATCCAGCCCCAGAGGAAATGCCTGATGCCCGGTACGGCCAGTCGGGCCTTGGTATGATGGATTTGCTTTTGTGAGGTCTGTCATGATTTAAAGGCAGGGAGAAGAATTAGGGAATGGGTAATGGGATTATGGCTGAGTAAATAAAACAGTTGACATATAGTTTGGAGTGGACATAAGGAAAGGTGAGAGGTGAAGAGACAGTGCCAGGAAGTGAAGTGGTGAATGAGAGATCAATTGAAAGCTATGAAAAAAGGTCAAAGGGGAGAGACCAAGGGCGTCTGACAGGGGCACTGAAGAAGAGGTGGTGTTGCTGGATGGAGAAAGGATTCAGCTGTCATGTAGCACACTGGCAGTCTCATATGGTGTGGGCCAACAAGGAGAACATATTCAAAAGGCTTTTGTGCTTTGTTGCGCTGTCACATAGGGCACATATAATGAGAGAGAAAAATGAGAGGAGAAGGAATGGGACTTGACCAAAAAGACTGGGGGATTGCAGATGATTCAGAAAAAGGACACTTGGATTTGAGCATGGATTGCTCAGAATTGGACAGACACTAAAGCCTGCAGATGAGAGATGGATAGGTGATAGAAAAATCAAGAGTGTGGAAGAATTATGTTTAAGGTGTGACCACAATACAAGGGCAACCAGAGGTTGGATGGTTATAATGTGGACAAATGAAATGTGGAGTGTACTAAAGATTGGTGTGCAAAGGTCTCAAAATGAAGAAGGAGATGATTTAAAATGGAAAGTGGAAAGAGTTAAGGCCCTCATTATGACAATTGCAGTAAGTCCCACTTACCGCCACATTGACTGCCGCCAACATAACGCGGCGGCGGTGGATATCCGTTCACCATATTATGACACACACACACACCAATCTGTCACTATTCAGCCACACACACAAGTCCGCCACACCAAAGGTCAGTGATAAACTGGCAGTATCAAAACCCACACCGTTATGCCAACAGAACTACGCCCATCACATTATGACCCACGAATTACCACGATGAACATTCAATGGCACCTGACACCCATACACACACCACACCCACACACCCACACCACTATAAAACACCCACCCGCAGTACCCACAACCCTTTACCATTACAAAACAATTGCGATGAGACCACAGACCAGACCAGAGCCACACACCACCATCACCTATAGACCACCCACGCACCTCACAACACACACCCCAACACATCACCCTAACACCCTCACCAACCCTACTCACACAACACCCATGGCACCACAACAACACCCCAGATTCTCTGAGGAGGAGCTAAGGGTCATGGTGGAGGAAATCATCCGGGTAGAGCCACAGCTATTTGGAGCACAGGTGCAGAAGATATCCATTGCTAGGAAGATGGAGCTATGGCAGAGGTTCATGGACAGGGTCAACGCCGTGGGACAGCACCCCAGAACAAGGGATGACATCAGGAAGAGGTAGAACGACCTACGGGGGAAGGTGCATTCCATTGCAGCAAGACACCAGCTCGCCATACAGAGGACTGGCGGTGGACCCCCACCTCCTCCCCCACAACTAAAAACATGGGAGGAGCATGTCTTGGCAATCATGCATCCTGAGGGCCTGGCCGGAGTAGGAGGAGGACTGGACTTTGGTAAGTCAACTCTTGACTACTTTCACCCCCCTGCTTGCATGCCATCACACACCCCCACCCTCACCCTCACTCCCATCACTCCACCACTTCCCACACACCCGAACCATCATATCTCACTCATCCCAATGCCAAGCCCTGCATGCTATACCAATGCATAGACACCACTCACAGACCTGCATGGACACGTATCACTAAAGCATGCCTACTAGAGAGAATCAGCTAGCCCATTGCATAACAACTCACACAAGTTAGAGCAGCCAGGGCACATACATGCACAATATATCACACACAGAAACAATAACACTGCATTTACATCCCGACAGAAATCACAGCCAATGTCAGCGGAGAAGAGGTGCCAGCAATTTCCAGTCCCCCCACAGATGAGACCCACATTGATTACAGCAGCTCTGGTCGCCTGGATCTGGATGACCAACCTGGCCCATCAGGGACTTCTGGACAGTCGGTTACCCAGGCATAGTCACACACCACCACAGAGCCTCCCCCTCACGAAAACCACCATAGCACCCACCCAGTGTACCCATGCCTCTGTCCCCAGGACACGTCAATCAGCAGTGTGTCCACCACTACAGGGACCCCAGGGTACACCTTGCACCCAAGATAATCAGGGACCTGGAGTCAGTGGCAGAGGGCACACAGTTCAGGGGACAGAGGCACAGGGCAACAGGGAAACTGGGAGGAGTGCTGTGTGCCGGGGGAGGACAGGTCCAGGGAATTGACTCTCCAGGAGGCTCTCACCGAGATCCTGGAAGCATACCAACATTCTCAGGATACGCTGGGCCAGATCCTGGACAACGTGCAGGAGAACAGGCGGCTGCAGGAGGGACAGTACCAGGGGATCAGGGAGGACTTGAAGGCCATCAACACCACCCTGGTCTCCATTGCATGGGTGCTGGCAGACATGGCCAACATTATGAGGGAGGCAGTCACACAACAGCGGGCCCCTGCCACTAGCCAGACATCTGAACTGCCTTCCATCTCCGCTGCCGCTAGTGGACAGGAGGCCCCGCCACAGGACCAACAGGCCACCAGCACCCCTCCCCCTGCAGAAGGAGAACCACCCCACAAATGTTCCCTGCGATCCACGCAGAAGCCAGAGACTATTGCCAAGACCCCCGCCAGGAAATAAGACTCTCCTGATTGTCACCCTTGTGTCCAACTCTGTCACTCTGTCCACCTTGAATTGCCATTGCTCCCCTTCCTATGCCCGCTTGGACAATGCACCTGTGCTACAAATAGACTGGAACAATACCCTGGACTTTCCTCCATCATCACCCTAGCTCATTGCACTTCCCCCTTTTCTTCTTAGCACTGCAATAAACGCACTTTGAAAAAATAGTATGGAGTATTTGAAATGATTTATGTATTCTTTTAACAAGGTTCAAACATTGTAAATCAACTGTACAGTAATGTGCACATAGGATAGACCTGTAGTTGGCTCAGTGAACACACCAGGAGTGATAATGGGGCACCAAAATCTGCAAAAAGAGTTGCCAAAGGGTACACTGAGTGGGCATAGAAGAGGGAAATCAGAGCCTGCCAGTCACAATGTGAAACAAAAAAATGACAATGAAATGTGAAGCTACACTGTCTTACCTGTGTGTCATTGGAAGTATTGTTGAATCACTGCAGTTCTGTTGTCCCCATCCTCATCCTCTGCCTCCTCATCTTCACTGTCCACAGGGTCCACTGCTGCTACACGGCCATCTCCAGCCTCCTCCTCCTGCAGAAAAGGCACATGGCATCTCAAGGCAAGGTTATGCAACATGCAGCATGCCACGATTATCTGGCAGAGCTTCTTGGGTGAGTAGCACATGGATCCACCTGTTAGATGGTGGCACCGAAACCTGGCCTTCAGGAGGCCAAAGGTACGTTTAATTATCCTTCTTGTTCGCCCATGTGCCTCATTGTAACGTTCCTCTGCCCTTGTCCTGGGATTCCTGACAGGGGTCAGTAGTGATTATAGGTTGGGGTAACCAGAGTCACCTGCAAATATTGAGGGACAACATTAACCATACACTATCCCTTATGGCCGACATCATACACATACACCAACATCCACTGGGTGGGAAACAGGGCTCACCTATTAGCCACACCCAGTGCCTCTGTAGTTGACCCATCACATTTGGGATGCTGCTATTCCTCAGGATAAAGGCATCATGCACAGACCCAGGATACTAAGATTTGACATGGGAGATGTACTGGTCCGCCAGGCACACCATCTGAACATTAATTGAGTGAAAACACCTGTTCACTTTGCCGGGGGGGGGGAACTAATGCAATATGTGTTCCATCAATCGCCCCAATGATGTTGGGGATATGTCCCATTGCATAGAAGTCAGCCTTCACTGTGGGCAAATCCTCTACCTGGGGGGAAAACAATGTAGCTGCACATGTGTTTAATCAGTGCAGACAACACTCTGGTCAGCACTATTGAGAACATTGGCTGTGACATTCCTGCTGCCAAGCCCACTGTCACTTGGAAAGAACCAGGTGCCAAGAAATGGAGCACAGATAGGACTTGAACAAGAGGGGGGATCCCAGTGGGGTGATGGATAGCAGATATCAGGTCAGGCTCCAGTTGGGCACACAGTTCCGTGATTGTGGCCCTGTCAAGTCTGTAGGTGAGAATAGTGCCTGTCCTCCATTGTTGCCAAGTCTACCAGGGGTCTGTACACAGGGGAATGTCTCCATTTCCCATTCATCCACAGCGGTAGCAATCTATGGGGCAAAAGAGTGAGGAGCCGGTCATAAACTGTACATTGTAGCTACAACAGTACAATGCATGATGTTAATCTGAAATGTATAAGTGGCATTTGTCCTGTATGTACAATTGTGAACTGTGACGCAGTTATCCTCACTCAGCCCCACCCTCTGCAACGTCTACATGGCTCCGCTCACCAACATCGTCAGATCCCACGGCCTCAACATCGTCTCCTAGGCAGACGACACTCAGCTCATCCTCTCTCTCACGAAGGACCCTGCAACCGCTAAGAATAACCTCCACACCAGACTTCACTCCATCGCCAACTGGATGAAAGAAAGCCACCTCAAGCTAAACTCGGAGAGAACTGAGATCATCTTCTTCGGCCCCAACAGATCAGCGTGGATGACTCCTGGTGGCCTGCCACCCTGGGGTCGGCTCCAAAGCACACCACCCACGCACGCAACCTCGGCTTCATACTGGACTCTACGCTCTCCATGACCCAGCAAGTCAATGCCATCTCATCCTCATGCTACAACACCCTTCGCATGCTCCGCAAGACCTTCAGATGGATCCACGTGGAAACCCATGCCCTCGTCAGCAGAAGACTGGACTACGGCAACGCCCTGTACGCAGGAACAATGGCCAAGCTCCAGAAGAAACTCCAGTGCATCCAGAATGCCTCAGCACGACTCATCCTCAACCTCCCTCACCACGAACACATCTCAGCCCACCTCAGAGATCTCCACTGGCTCCTCGTCAACAAAAGAATCGTCTTCAAGCTCCTAATCCACGCTCACAAAGCTCTCCACTATGCCGGACCGGCCTCCCTCAACGTGCATCTCAACTTCCACATCCCCACACGCCAGCTCTGCTCCCCCAACCTCACCCTCGCAACCGTCCCCCGCATTCACTGTACCACCACCGGCGGTAAATCCTTCTCTCACCTTACTGCCAAAACATGGAACTCCCTCCCCGTCAACCTACGTCTAACCCAGGACCTCCTGACCTTCAGGAAGCACCTCAAGACCTGGCTCTTCAAGCAGTAGCACCCCCCGCAGCGCCTTGAGACCCTTCCGGGTGAGTACCGGACTTAACAAATCACTGATTGATGGGGGCATGGCCTAGCCGCCGGGCAAGATGGCCGACACGGCGTGAGGCTCTGCCGGGCCCCGGGCTACTGATCCTATTTAACTTATCCTCCAGGTGGCTACGGCGGGTGCGGACCCTCTGAGAGCTGCCCGGAGACCCCGGCGACTCTTTGGTGGACCGGGGAGCGGCCGGGACGGACGTGGGGAGGCCGACTCCGTGTGATCGGGTCTGGCGCCGACGGCTCCCCGCGCGCGCGGACGATGATTGCGCGCGGGGGGAGGGGAGGCGCTGAGGCTGCTCCCGGCCTCGGGGGAGTTCGGGGGGCCTATTCGGCAGCTGCATCGAGCCGCGCCCCCCCCCCCTTCCCCCTCCCTTGTGTATATCGCGGCCAATGATATTTGACCCCTTGGGCCCCTATTGCCCTGCGGCCGGAGGACTTGCCTGGGCCTTCCGACCCGCGTGCTCCCGGCTGGTGTGTGCTGCTGCCGGGATTGAGCCTAGACGGCCGAGGCGAGTGGAAAACGCGCCGGAGGCGAGGAGCTTTCCGGCCCCCCGGGCGAAGAGACGGCCGGAGAGGGGTGATGGTCTGGACCTTTGTGCTTTGGTGAAGGGACGGCCGGAGGGGGCTGCGACTTGGTCCTGAGGTGCTCTTCTGTGGATCCTGCTGGGGGAGACCTAAATGCCGCACTGGAGGGCCTGAACTGCCCCTGACTGGAGGATCGAGTGGACACTGGTGCAGGCGATGAGACGGGGGCGGAGGCCAGGACTGGCGCAGTGGAGTACTTTTGTGGGGTCTCCTGGTGGCTTGGAGCGGCGGAATACCCTGGCCCTAGCATTTGGAGTCTGCCCGGTGTCTTTCCTCCTCCCTCTTGTGCTGCGTGGACTGCTTTGCTGTTGGCCGGGTCGGCGGTGCTCCCATAAAGGAGACTGGTTTGGTCTGGAGTGGCTGGGGGGCGAGCTAGAGCGCCTGGAAGCTGTTTGTGGCCCTGCGAGCAGAACTGAGCTGCCAGCTGGATGATTTTCGGAGGTGTGGAGCTGTAGTCTTCGTTCCTTTTCCAGAGCTGGCGCTAGCTGCGATTACACGTATCGTATTGAATGATGGGCAAGGCAGATAAGCGACAAGCCAAGCTCACCTTCGCGGGTGGAGGAAAGCGCAGCGCTCACTCCGCCTCCCAGCCTGGAGACGCTGAGATCGAAGATGAGTCTCCAGAGATGTCTGTGTGGTCCATGTTCTTGGAACTTAAGACTAGCTTGGCAGGCATTGATGCCAAGCTGGACCATGTGTCGGAACGGCTAGATCGCATAAGAGCCCGGGTCGATGACCATGATGCCAGGTTTGAGGTTCTGGAGTCACGCACGTCTGAAAGAGAGGATGCGCGTAGTGGTGACAGAGAACAGATTGCGCAAATGGAGCGTCTCCTAGAGGTGATACGGAATAAGAATGAGGACTTGGAGGCGAGGTCCCGGCGCAATAACATACGCATTGTGGGGCTGCCGGAGGCAACTGATATGGGACGTATGGAAGACTTCGTGGTGAATATGTTACAGGAGCTGTTTGCTGGCGAGCTCTCACGGATGTTGGTGATTGAAAGGGCTCATCGGTCCTTGGGGCCTCGGCCCCCGCCGGGTACACCTCCTCGTCCAATTATTGCGCGTCTACTGAATTACAGGGACCGAGACGCTGTCCTCTGTTTGGCTAGGGAAAGAAGACCTCTAGTATACAAGAACTCCGAAATAAACTTTTTCCCTGATTATACCCCAGGTGTGCAGGCCCAGAGGCGGGCCTTTCTGCCGACGAAGCGTCTACTGAGCCAGGCTGGAGTTGGGTTCGCCCTGTTATACCCGGCCAGACTGAGGGTGCGGCATGTGGGCAAGATGCTGTATTTCTCAGATCCAAAGCAGGTGATTAAGTTTGCTAGACGATTACCACGACAGCCGGGGGCTGCGGGACCTGGAGGGGCAGGTGCAGAGGATGCCGCTCTTAGTGACAATGATTAACCGGCGTGTATGGATTACTGCTTTGTTTGGGGCTGCGGGGACGTGCGGGTCTGCTCCGTGATCGGGCCCCTACTGTGTAGCTGCTGCTTGGCCCTATGGCCCCTCTTCCCTAGAATATTCTGGGTGGAGAGCTGTCTGGCAGGCTTCTGCCCCTAGGATGAGTCCAGAAATTCATCTCTTTAAGTTCCCTGGGTGGGTTTTGGGGTTGGGTGGGAGGGTAACTGCGTGGGTCCGATTGGTGGGCCTGTGTGGGTGGAGGAGGGCTTGGGTCCATTTGGGAATGTTTCAGGTTGCGTTTTTGTTAAGTTCTAGGCAGGTGGAGAGGTGTGGTTACGTGCAGTGCTGTGCGGCTGTTGTTCTGGATGAAGGGTGAAGCTACCTCTGCTGTTAGATGCTTGACATGGAACGTGTGGGGGCTCAATGATAATCGGAAGGTTCGCCTGGTGACTGCTTATGTTAAGCGACATGGTATTGACATCTGTATGATACAAGAGACGCATCTGATGGCGTCTGCTGTTGGCAGACTGAAAGTCGGTTGGGCTGGGGAGGCTCATTGCTCTACATATTCTAGCTACGCGCATGGGGTAGCAATTATTATCCGCAAAGGATTGCAGTGGCGTACGCGCAAAATTATTATTGATCCCAACGGCAGGTATGTGCTACTGAGCGGAACGTTGCTGGACAGGGCTTGTCGACTTGTGGCTGTGTATGGGCCGAATGTTGATGACCCGGAGTTTTTCCTGGAGGTGTGGCGTCTTGTGGAGTCGTTGGGTGCCGGAGCTGTGATCTGGGGTGGAGATTTTAATGTAGTCCTAGATGCTAAGTTGGACCGCGAAAGTGTGGCCAGGGTGCAGCATGCCTCTTCGGCGAGATCGCTGGCGGCAGTGATGAATAGCGGAGCTCTGGTGGACTTATGGAGGCAGAGGCATGTAGGTGTGCGTGAGGGCACCTGCTTGAATTACTTCCATAGCAGCTGGTCTCGCATTGATCGATGGTTGGGCAACAGAGATGTGGAGGCTTGGACTAGAGCGGTTGACCATCTCCCCCGTACGCTATCGGACCACTCGTCGGTGTTATTAGAATTGGCGATCCCTAGCGACATGCAACCGATGATTATGTGGCGATTGCCCAGCGGAGCACTCCGAGACGAGATCTTTCGGGAGGAAGTGCGGGATGCGATCCGGCTGTTTTTTGCTGAGAACCGAGGATCGGTGGGGTCTCCCGGTACCGTTTGGGAGGCATTTAAAGTGGTTATTCGCGGGGTTTGTCTCGCGAAGCAGCATGGGATTGTGAAAGCTTTAAGACGGGAGATGCCGATATTGAAGTGAGGCTTGGTGAGCTGGAACGACGCTTGGCGGTGACATGGTCAAGTGAGGGCCTTGCGGAGATCAGACGTGAGGTGTCCTTGTATGAGGACGTCTCCCTAAGGGAAGTTTGTTTCCTTGGGAGACATGCACAGGCTTGTAGGTATGGGGAGGGCGAGAGAGCCGGGAGAACGTTAGCAGGATTACTGCGTAGACCCTGGGCCAGTAATTATGTCACCGAGGCGACAGACGCTGAGGGCGGCAGGGTGACCGGATCGAGTGGTGTGTTGCAAGTATTTAGAGAATATTTCACGCAGCTATATGCGGCCCCGGTAGGTCTGAAGGAGGTAGATATGCAGGAGTACTTTGAGAATATTGCGCTGGTGTGGTTTGAGGAGGCACACAGGGCGTATTTGGATATGCCGTTTACAGTAGAGGAGGTGGCAGCGGTGATTCTAAGTTTACCTGGGGATAAGTCTCCAGGCGTCGATGGATTGACCCCTGCGTTTTATAAAGAGTATGTGGATATCCTTGCTCTGTGTCTGCTAGAGGTGTATGAGGAATCTCTAGAGACTGGGTCGCTTCCAGCCTCCCTTTGGGAGGCTTTATTAATAACAGTTTTGAAGCCCGGGAAGGACCCGACACGATGTGATTCTTATCGCCCACTCTCCATGATAAACATTGATAATAAAATTCTCTCCAAGATGATAGCGGCGCGCTTGCAGCCACTTCTTTCCAGGTTGGTGCTTCTGGATCAATCAGGTTTTGTTCCTGGGAGATCCACGTGTCATAATTTGCGCACCTTCTTCGCGGTGGCGGGCTCATTGGAGGCTGGCGATGATGTAGCTGCGGTGTTTCTTGATGCAGCCAGGCTTTTGACTCCCTGGCTTGGGAGTATATGTTTGCGCTTTTGGGCCGAGTGGGACTCAGCGTGCGCTTTGTGAACTGGATTAGACTGCTATACACTCTGCCCGCAGCCAGGTTGCGCCTTAACGGAAGTGTATCGGCTCCATTTCCTGTTTTGCGGGGTACACGCCAGGGGTGCCCACTGTCTCCGCTTCTTTTTGCGGCTGCAATGGAGCCCTTGGCGACGGGATTGCGACAGAAATATAGCAGCAGGGGCTTACAGTTTCGGCAACGTCCTGTCTTGATATCTCTGTATGCGGATGATATTGCGTTATACTTGCGGAACCCAGGGCAGAATCTAGATATTCTACTAGATGAAATTGTGCGCTTCGGGATTTTTTCTGGTGTTACTATTAACTGGTCGAAGATCCTGCCTCTGACTTCCAGCGTGGAGAGATTTGATTCTCGATATCCTCTGGTTTGGGAGGAGGGCCCGGTGCGATATCTGGGCATACACCTGTGCTGTGACGAGGATGCGTTACGTCTTGCTAACTATGGGGTAGCGCTGACATAGCTGGAGGAAAAGGTGGAGCTCTGGAGTGCTTTGCCGCTTTCGCTAATCGGGCGTATTGCCATTGCAAAGATGGTGGTTCTCCCCAAATTTCTGTATTTGTTCGTGAATCTTCCCCTTCCGTTAGCCAGGGGCTACTTCCGATGTCTCAGGTCTGCACTCATTCGATTGGCGTGGGCGGGACGTCAGCCGCGTATTGCCTGGGAGAAAATGACGTTGAACTGGGCGGGCTGGCGGCCCCGGACTTGGAGCTATATTATCACTGTGCTCAGGCACATTTTGCGTACTACTGGCTGAATCCGACACGCTATATGCCGCATTTGGAGCCTGAGAGTGACTCTGTGTGGCCGGACGGCTTGGTGCATGTGCTTGGTAGGCGGGGGCCACCCCCGAACCAGGGGAATCGACACAGTGGCCTGCACGGCAAGAGCGTGGAGGGCGCTGATGCAATGTTCTGGAGTTTCTGTACCATTCGCCCCTTCGCTGCCTGTTATGGCGATTGCTGACGCGCAGATGTTCCAGGAAGGTGGGGTGCGTGGTTTTCTTCGAGACGCTGGCCTGCTGGTGCTGGGAGACTGGTTGGTAGACGGCCGTCTGTTGGACATTTCTGAGGCGCTCTCCGGCTGTGATGGTACAGCACTGCAGCGATTTTAAGCTCTCCGGGTCCGTGCTTTGCTGCGAGATCGACTTTTTGGTGAGACTGGAGCTCCCTTGGAGTTTCGAGCCCTGGAGGTACTCTGTGGTGCGAGATCCCCTTGTAAGCTGATAACAAAGCTGTACAATTCTATGCAGGAGCAGGGGAGTGGCCCCGGGGTGTCCTCTAGAACTGCATGGGAGAGAGATGTGGGAGAGCCTATCCCGGAGGCAATGTGGCGCGGATGCTGCGCTCACATGAAAGCATTGTCCCCGAATTATAGGTTACGATTGTTGCACTTTAAGTTTTTGCATCGACTATATTATACGCCCAAGAGTCTTCACTCCATGGGGCTGCTGGAGGATACACACTGCGCTCGCTGCGGGAGGTATATAATTTTTGGGCGGAGGTATGGCAGTCGCTTGCTGAAATGGTAGAGTTGGAGCTACCTCTCTCCCCTAAGATTGCACTGTTGGGATGTATGGATGAGATTCAGGGACAGCATAGGCGTCTAGTAGGCCTCCTTATGTTGCTGGCTAAGCGCAGGGTTGCTATGTGCTGGGGTCGGGGGAGGGCTCCTCGTCGGTCTGAATGGCTGCGAGATGCAGCCTTTTGTCATGATCAGCTGTCAGTATTCTGGGGACTTATGCCAGAGGGATCCCGTCCTAAGGATATTTGGGCCCCTCTGAATAAATACTTGGCGGCCCGGAAGGAGGGTGCTGTGTGATTGGTGGCTCCCAACTGGGAGGTTCACCCCCCCATGGATCGTGTGTGATATTATGGTATAAGATAAGCATGCGCGATGTGACTGCACGCTCCACCTGCCTTTTTTTGTAGTTTTAGCAAATTGTTTTCTCCTGTAGTTCCTTCCCCTCGACTATGTTAGTTATGACCTCTGATATGTAAGTTTTTCTCCTGCACCGGGGCTGTGGATTCCTCGCTCTGCCGGTGTGGAGGATTTCTGAAGATGGATCCCTCGATATTGTAGCATATAGGTAGAGACTTTAGCTGAGAGCCTCTTGTGAAGTGGGATATTATTGAAGCTGTATGGTTTGCAATGTTTCTCTTTTTTCTCTGATTTTTCCCGTCAAGGGACTTGTTTTGTATTATTGAATGTTTTTGTTCTGTGTTCAAAATTGAATTAAAAAAAAATCAAAAAAAATCACTGATTGATTGATTGCTTGATAATCCAGGGCCTGCCCCTCCCATGAAATGGCGTATGCCTGTCCTGTGTGGAGGGACAGGTGGAAAGTGAGTTAATTCCGCTGACGTTGTGCACCGTTGCGGAAGGCGGTCGCGAACCGCAATGCAATGCCTCATTGGATAATATTGGGCACTATGCGGTACAGTGGCCAATGGTGATGTACGCCGGTGGTGAAGGTATACACCGCCGCAGATGTCACCGCCATTTTCTATCTGTTCACTCTCTTGCTACCTGGCCTTCAACAGAAGAGGACCTACACTGCATGTGCTGCTGTGACCTGTGTCTGGAACCTACCATGGCCCGTGTGACTGGGGAAAGGGCCCCTGCCTTCACCTCAGCAGAGTTGGAGCAACTAGTGGATGGGGTCCTACCCCAGAACGGACTGCTGTATGGGCCTCCAGACCAATAGATGAGTACACTGTGAGCACAATGCATGGGGCATGAATGCATGTAGTGGTGTGTGTGAAGTCCATCGTGTGGGGAGGGTTGATGGATGTCCCCTGGGCGGCGTGCAGCTTGTGTGCTTGGCCATGTCTGTGCAATTGGGGATGGGAAGGGATATGGTGGGCCATGAGTGTAACAGGCAGGACGGTCTGACTATAACCTTTCCCTGTGTGTATCTCTCTGCAGGTCAGCGCCCATCAAAAGAAGGGTATATGGCGTGCCATTGCCAAGGACGTGCGGACCCTGGGTGTCTATGGCAGGCAGAGCACCCACTGTTGGAAATGATGGGAGGACCTGAGATGCTGGGCACGGAAGACAGCGGAGGCCTAGCTGGGGATGGCCTCCCAACAAGGAAGGGGTGCCCGTCGAACCCTGACCCCACTGATGGCCTGCATACTGGCGGTGGCCTATCCGGAGCTGGATGGGTGCTTGAGGGCATCACGGCCAGGCCTGACATTGCAGAGTAGGTCCCCTGTTGGGCAGGGTTCTGATGTGATATTCCTCCTACCTACCTAGCTTGTAGGCATCCACTACTGGGCAGGGCTGTGTGGGTCCCAGGTATGCTGCAGTTGGCAGTATGTGTCCCTCCCTATGCCCTGGTGACTAGCATTGTTCCTGGTAGTGCATTGCATAGTGTGTAGGTCTGTTCCCTGTGTGTGAGGGTGCTGTGTATGCCAACAGTGGTGTTGGTGCAGCCATTGGCCAAGTGTATCCTTTGCCTCTTCCCCTCCTTTTTGTTTTGTCATCCCGTCCTTATGTGCATTAGCATCATCTGGTGGAGGAGCAGAGGCACCAGTGACAGAGGGAGCTGCAGCCCAAAGGACCCAGGAGGCAGAATCCACCGACAGTGAGGGCACCAGTGGGACAGAGGGCGAGGGGAGCACCACAGCGGAGACTGGAGGGACAGTTTGGATACAGATACCTCCTCCAATGGAAGCTCCCTGGTGGTGATGGTCACCTCGGTGACCACCCCAGCTACAGGTACAGCCGCCACCCCTGTACAAGCACCGCCCTCCCAGCAGCCCCTCATTGAGTTGCCTGTGCCCGCTCACCCCGGATGGTGGGCATCCCCTTCGCCCCAGGCACCTCAGGCCCTACCCCAGTTAGCCCTGCTGCCCTGAGTGAGGAGTCTTTTGACCTCCTGATATCCATCTCTGTTGGGCAGTCAACCATTGTGAATGCCATCCAGGGGCTGGCAGCCCAAATGCAACAACCAATGCATTTCTGGAGGACATTCACACTGGCTTGGCGGCCCAACATAGATCAATCCAGGCTGTGGCCTCCTCTCTGATGGCAGCCATTGTCCCTGTTTCCACCCTCCCCCTTCCAACTTCCTCTACCCAATCCCATTCCCCTCAACCCCAACCTATCCCAAGCACACAGGCAGACCAGCATGCACACAAGACAACACACTAGAGTGCCACAGGCAAACACAAGCAAAACAAATCATCCCACAGGCACTCACACAAACACCATCCAGATGCAGACATGCCAACATCCACTGCCTCCACTGTGTCCCCCTCCTCCTCGTCCTCTACCTCTCTCCCAGTTACATCTACACTGTGAGAAGGTAGCCTCTTTCTAGCCTTGTTACCCCCACTTTTGGCCTGTTTGTGAGTGTATGTCAGGATGTTTGTCACTGTTTTCACTGTCTCACTGGGATCCTGATGGCTAGGCCCCAGTGCTCATAGTGAAAACACCATGTTTTCAGTGTGTTTGTTATGTGTCACTGGGATCCTGCTGGTCAGGACCCCAGTGCTCATAGGTTTGTGGCCTATATGTATGTGTCACTGGGACCCTGTCACACAGGGCCCCAGTGCTCATAGGTGTGCATGTATATGTTCCCTGTGTGGTGCCTAACTGTCTCACTGAGGCTCTGCTAACCAGAACCTCAGTGGTTATGCTCTCTCATTAATTTTAAATTGTCACTAACAGGCTAGTGACCAATTTTACCAATTTACATTGGCTTACTGGAACACCCTTATAATTCCCTAGTATATGGTACTGAGGTACCCAGGGTATTGGGGTTCCAGGAGATCCCTATGGGCTGCAGCATTTCTTTTGCCACCCATAGGGAGCTCTGACAATTCTTACACAGGCCTGCCACTGCAGCCTGAGTGAAATAACGTCCACGTTATTTCACAGCCATTTTACACTGCACTTAAGTAACTTATAAGTCACCTATATGTCTAACCTTTACCTGGTAAAGGTTAGGTACAAAGTTACTTAGTGTGTGGGCACCCTGGCACTAGCCAAGGTGCCCCCACATTGTTCAGAGCCAATTCACTGAACTTTGTGAGTGCGGGGACACCATTACACGCGTGCACTACATATAGGTCACTACCTATATGTAGCTTCACCATGGTAACTCCGAATATGGCCATGTAACATGTCTATGATCATGGAATTGCCCCCTCTATGCCATCCTGGCATAGTTGGCACAATCCCATGATCCCAGTGGTCTGTAGCACAGACCCTGGTACTGCCAAACTGCCCTTCCTGGGGTTTCACTGCAGCTGCTGCTGCTGCCAACCCCTCAGACAGGCATCTGCCCTCCTGGGGTCCAGCCAGGCCTGGCCCAGGATGGCAGAACAAAGAACTTCCTCTGAGAGAGGGTGTGACACCCTCTCCCTTTGGAAAATGGTGTGAAGGCAGGGGAGGAGTAGCCTCCCCCAGCCTCTGGAAATGCTTTGTTGGGCACAGATGTGCCCAATTCTGCATAAGCCAGTCTACACCGGTTCAGGGACCCCTTAGCCCCTGCTCTGGCGCGAAACTGGACAAAGGAAAGGGGAGTGACCACTCCCCTGACCTGCACCTCCCCTGGGAGGTGTCCAGAGCTCCTCCAGTGTGCTCCAGACCTCTGCCATCTTGGAAACAGAGGTGCTGCTGGCACACTGGACTGCTCTGAGTGGCCAGTGCCACCAGGTGACGTCAGAGACTCCTGCTGATAGGCTCCTTCAGGTGTTAGTAGCCTTTCCTCTCTCCTAGATAGCCAAACCCTCTTTTCTGGCTATTTAGGGTCTCTGTCTCTGGGGAAACTTTAGATAACGAATGCATGAGCTCAGCCGAGTTCCTCTGCATCTCCCTCTTCACCTTCTGATAAGGAATCGACCGCTGACCGCGCTGGAAGCCTGCAAACCTGCAACATAGTAGCAAAGACGACTACTGCAACTCTGTAACGCTGATCCTGCCGCCTTCTCGACTGTTTTCCTGCTTGTGCATGCTGTGGGGGTAGTCTGCCTCCTCTCTGCACCAGAAGCTCCGAAGAAATCTCCCGTGGGTCGACGGAATCTTCCCCCTGCAACCGCAGGCACCAAAAAGCTGCATTACCGGTCCCTTGGGTCTCCTCTCAGCACGACGAGCGAGGTCCCTCGAATCCAGCGACACCGTCCAAGTGACCCCCACAGTCCAGTGACTCTTCAGCCCAAGTTTGGTGGAGGTAAGTCCTTGCCTCACCTCGCTGGGCTGCATTGCTGGGAACCGCGATTTTGCAAACTACTCCGGCCCCTGTGCACTTCCGGCGGAAATCCTTTGTGCACAGCCAAGCCTGGGTCCACGGCACTCTAACCTGCATTGCACGACTTTCTAAGTTGGTCTCCGGCGACGTGGGACTCCTTTGTGCAACTTCGGCGAGCACCGTTTCACGCATCCTCGTAGTGCCTGTTTCTGGCACTTCTCCGGGTGCTACCTGCTTCAGTGAGGGCTCTTTGTCTTGCTCGACGTCCCTTCTCTCTGCAGGTCCAATTTGCGACCTCCTGGTCCCTCCTGGGCCCCAGCAGCGTCCAAAAACGCCAAACGCACGATTTGCGTGTAGCAAGGCTTGTTGGCGTCCATCCGGCGGGAAAACACTTCTGCACGACTCTCCAAGGCGTGGGGGATCCATCCTCCAAAGGGGAAGTCTCTAGCCTTGTCGTTCCTGCAGTATTCACAGTTCTTCAGCCTAGTAAGAGCTTCTTTGCACCAACCGCTGGCATTTCTTGGGCATCTGCCCATCTCCGAGCTGCTTGTGACTTTTGGACTTGGTCCCCTTGTTCCACAGGTACCCTCAGACAGGAATCCATCGTTGTTGCATTGCTGATTTGTGTTTTCCTTGCATTTTCCCTCTAACACGACTATTTTGTCCTTAGGGGAACTTTGGTGCACTTTGCACTCACTTTTCAGGGTCTTGGGGAGGGTTATTTTTCTAACTCTCACTATTTTCTAATAGTCCCAGCGACCCTCTACAAGGTCACATAGGTTTGGGGTCCATTCGTGGTTCGCATTCCACTTTTGGAGTATATGGTTTGTGTTGCCCCTATCCCTATGTTTCCCTATTGCATCCTATTGTAACTATACATTGTTTGCACTGTTTTCTAAGACTATACTGCATATTTTTGCTATTGTGTATATATATCTTGTGTATATTTCCTATCCTCTCACTGAGGGTACACTCTAAGATACTTTGGCATATTGTCATAAAAATAAAGTACCTTTATTTTTAGTATAACTGTGTATTGTGTTTTCTTATGATATTGTGCATATGACACTAGGTGGTACTGTAGTAGCTTCACACGTCTCCTAGTTCAGCCTAAGCTGCTCTGCTAAGCTACCATTATCTATCAGCCTAAGCTGCTAGACACCCTATACACTAATAAGGGATAACTGGGCCTGGTGCAAGGTGCAAGTACCCCTTGGTACTCACTACAAGCCAGTCCAGCCTCCTACATACACTCACTCCTACATGCACTACATCCTCATCCACTACCGCCATCACCAGCACACCTATCAGAAAACACACCTCACTGGCAGACCCCACCCCAACAGCCATGCACACGTCCCCTGTGTCCTCTCCCACTCTGTCTGTCCCCCCCTCCCAAGGTACACAAACACAAGCACTCCGAAACCCAACATCCATCCACCTCACAACAGGGTCCAGCCCATGCACCTGCACCCAGACACAGCAAACAGACACCTATCACAACCACTCTCTCTTCCTCCACTCCTACATCTCTCCCTCTTCCCACCCCAATGTCCCTAAGAAGCTTTTCCTCTTCACCATTGACCTCTTCCCTACCCCTCCCCCCGTCCTTCACTTCTGGCCAGGGTGGCTAAAACCCAGCCAGGCACCTCAGCCACCCAGTCCACGGGCCCATTATTGTCCACAGCAAGCCTCACGGAAAGGTTGCCTGCCCCAAGTGCTGTACGGAAGGGCAAGGAGCCATCCCCAGCTGCTACCAGGAAGGGAAAAGGGCCTGCACCAGCAGGCAGGAAGAACAAGGGGCCTGGTGCTGGGACTCAGTCGGAGCCCCCACCACCAACCATGGTTGTGCAGCCGTCAGAGGCTGCAGCAGATGGCCAGGAGCTTCCCCCCACAACAAGCAGCAGCAGGATCACCACCACCAGCAGTGGGCAGCCGTCTGAGGCTGCAGGGGATGGGCAGGAGCTTCCCCCCACAACCACCAGCAGCAGCAGCACCACCACCACCTCCAGAGGGCAGCCGTCCGAGGCTGCAGGGGATGGGCAGGAGTTTCCCCCCTCAACCACCAGCAGCAGCACCACCACCTCCAGTGGGCAGTTGTATGAGGCTGCAGGGGATGGGCACGAGCTTCCCCCCACAACCACCACCACCAGCAGCAGCACCACCACCTCCAGTGGGCAGCCGTCTGAGGCTGCAGGGGATGGTCAGGAGCTTCCCCTCACAACCACCACTAGCAGCAGCACCACCACCAGCAGTGGGCAGCTGTCCGAGGCTGCAGGGGATGGGCTGGAGCCTCCCCCCACCACTACCAGCAGCAGCTGCATCACTACCACTGCCACCACTGAGCAGCCATCACCACCGGTGGACATTCTGTAGACATGCCTCCATGGGCAGTTGTGCGGCCTGCCCCCTGCAAATCCTGTGGGTATGACACCCAGCTGAGAGAACGTAACCTTGCACTCCCCAAGATCTGCATCACGGGGCATGATGCCCCCTCCAGAACCAGTGGGGATGACACCCACTCACCCCATCCTCCCCAAGATGAAGATCACAGGGCACGATGCCCCCTCCAGAACCAGTGGGTATGGCACCCACTTGAGGGACTGTAGTCTTTCACTCCCCAGGACCAAGCCCAGGGCATGTTGCCCCCTCCAGAGCATGTGGGCAAGTCACCCACTTGAGAGACTGTGGCCTTGCACTCCCCAGGACCGAGCACAGGGCATGTTGCCCCCTCCAGAGCATGTGGGCAAGTCACCCACTTGAGAGACTGTGGCCTTACACTCCCCAGGACCACGCAGTGGGCAAGTCACCCACTTGAGAGACTGTGGCCTTGCACTCCCCAGGACCAAGCACAGGACATGTTGCCCCCTCTAGGACCAGTAGTATTGTTCCATCTGCCCGCTGAGGTGCCCCTCCGTTCCCGGGCCTCCTGAGGTGCCTGCCTATTTTCCAACTGATGCCCCTGCAGTGTTCTCTCTGTGCTGTTGCAGGAGACCAGTGGGGCCTTGGACTTTGTCATGTGGCCCTGTGGCCCACACACATTGAGGGCTGGGCAGTGTCCCTTGAATTGTAGATATGTATATACTTTTAGATTGGATGTACGTATTTTTACTGTATATATATATATATTATTACACTCACTTTCATCTATTCATGTTGTCCTTGCATTAATCCTGAGGGGTATGGGGTATATATGTTTTATTACTGCATCTGATTGTGTGTATGGTGCTGCAGGTGGGGGGGGGGGTGTTGCGTGTGTGTGTCACTCTCTTTTTGCTCCCTCCCTCCCCTGTGTGCTAGGCGGCTGTAGTCACCGTGGTCGCTGGTGTTCGTGGTGGAGCAGGACATAGAACATCATCAGAAATATTTGAGGCTCTGGCTCAATGGCTGCATGGTTCTTCCCTGTATCTCCAATGGTGAGTCCTTTCCCTTCTGTGCAGTGTTCCACAAGGCTTTTAATGTCATTGGTACTGCCCCAGAAAAGGTGGCGAATTCGGTTGTCATTATACGGTGGGCAGAACAATGACTTCCGCCTGGCTGTAGGCGGCTACCGCCGTGGTGCCTGTTGTTTCCGCCCTGGCAGCGGTGTGGTAAAGTGGCTGTCTATCTGTGCTCTTTCTGCCATGGTCATAATTTGGCAGTAGTTACCGCCAGCCTGTTGGCGGTATTACGTCCACTTTATCACCGACCGCCAGGGTTGTAATGAGGGCCTAAGTGATTACACTGGGAAGTTGCAGTGATACAGGAAGTCTAGTTGTGGAATATCAAGTCTTGCCAGACTAAGGCCCACACAGGGTGGGACTATTATTTGGGGATAGAATTAAGGTTTCTTAAAAGGTGAGTCAGGAGTGGTAATGAAAGTTGGGGTTTCTTAATAGGTAGCAGAGCTGTAGTACTATTATACAAGGATCCCAAGTTGCTACAGACCTCTAAGGCCTGATGTATTTGTTTAAAAAATATTTATTGTGTTTCACAGGACAAAAATAACTATGATACTAGTCAGCAAAATTACATTGAAGGTTAGTGCATACATCAGACCAAAATCATAGGAATTATCCCCAACTACCTACCACCCTCCCATTTAAGGACACATAGCTGCAAAATTGCCAAACAGACATTGATATTGAGGTACAGTGTCCCAGTGAATTGTGTATGCAATCCTACTGTCCTGTCCTTGGTAACCCCTGGTAACCCCTGTGTGACAGCCCCGTGGGTTGTTTCAGTTCAGATAACATGGCCACCAACACCCTAAAATCGTCTTCCAGTTTGACGTCCGTTCGGACATGTTTCATCCTAATTTCCTCAGCGACTGCCCACTCAGAAACATCCCTGAGCCAATGTCCATACCTTGGGATCTTCACATTTGGCCACTTTATAGCCATCCTATGTTTTGCTAATATCAAACAGAGCAAGACAAACTTTTCACTGAGTTCTTACTGAAGGGGAAGGGAATGAGGCGGAACAATACCTTTTGTATCTCCAGTTGTATGTGCCAACCTGTAGCCCTGTTTAGGGTATCTAACACTGTCTGCCAGTAGGAGAATAGCATTGCACCCCCTCGTGTACTTGCATCCAGTCCTTCTCCAACACTGGATTGGTCAATATGCCTTCCCCTTTAGCCTGGATGGAGGTGGTCTTCAGGAGATCATCACACAATGCCCAGTAGATATGAGAGATCAACCTATGGCCACCTGCTATCCTAACAATGTTTCCAGTATACTGGAACTCAACGTGGTCCTGAAAAGGCTGGCCATATCTCACGCGCTGTGGCAGAGATCTCGGCATAGTGTATATACTGACTCACTCCCAAAGCAAAGGATTCTACAACCTTGTCTCTTGTGACAAATCGCACCCCTGAGTACAGGTCGCCCATGGTGTTGCAGCCACCATCTTTCTATCTCTGCATCAACATGGACTTCGCTATCTGTCGGAATGGCTGCAGGGCCCACAGCAGCATGTCTGGGGCATGAAGTGCCTGACGAAGGACCCCTCTGACAGCCCTCTCCCACACCTCAGCCACCCGACACATGAGATAGTGTGTGTTTCATGGAACCCAAGATCTACTTATCAGCAACACAGGCAACATGTTTTCTGCATGTGAGCCATTCAAAAGGGCTTTCTCACACGTTTCCTCTGGGTCAAGCAAATGAACAGCATGTTGCAAGTGTGCTGCCATGTAATTGAGTTCTACGCTAGGGACCTCCAGACCTCCAAGGTTCCCGGAGTGCTTCAAAGTGGATAACTTCATGTGCTTTAATTTATTGACCCACAGAATATCCACAATTATGCTATCAAGATATTTAAAATATTGTTGAGGGATCAAGTATAAAATGTCCTGGAGCGCATAAAGACTTCTAGGAAGAGTTATCATTTTTATGATGGATGTTCTGACCATCAGAGGCAGAGGGAGATCCCTCCAAAACCGGAAGGAGGTGCACAGTCTTCCACCACCCCACCAATATTAAATTCTAAAACTGATTGCTTCGTGTGCGCCAGTCGAATTCCAAGGTAATGGACACCATTGGAATCCCAAGGAAGCCCCACATTCAGGAGCTCTGCCAGTAGTGTGCCTGTCAAGGATCCCAGTGGGAACAATTTAGACTGTGCCAGGGTCATGTGCAGCCCATAAATCTAGGGCCTAATGTATCAAGCGATTTTACATGTTACCAAATAGCAATTTGGGTTATAGAATAAATACAGAATTGGTATTTGGAAGGAGCATGTAAAAGGCGTTCCTTTCAAATACAATTCTTTAGCTTATGTATTAATGTTTTATGACCAAAGTACTGTGGCAAAGCATTCCCAAATGGAAGTGGCTCTCTAAGTGGCACTTTCCCCTTTGTGAATGTCAACAAAACATTTTTAGAAGCAGGCAGTGGTCTTTAGGAAAAAATGTTTAGGTAAGTATTAATTTTCTTTTTTAATTGCATGAAAAGGGATGAATTCAAGAAAAAGAGATTTCTTTATTTAAAAGCAGTCACAAGGATGGTGGTCTGCTAACCCCATCTATGTATGTGACTTTAACAAATTGTAGAGGGCTCAATTTGTGACCTATCTCCTGCACATTAATGAGCTAGGCCCACTACAAATCAGTATTTTGTGAACCTACATTTAGTAGAAGCTGGTGTGCAAATTGCACCCACTTCCGCCAGATGCATTTTAGTAGATTCCTACGAAGAAATCACAAACTGCAAACCGTTATTTGAAGCAATTTACGATTTCTTAATAGGAATCTTAATACAGCAGGCCCTTAGTTTGTTGGAAGGGGAGATGGATTCTGAGGAATAGTTAAGGTCATAACTAGAGGCAAGGGAGGAGAATAATTGTGTGCAAACGAGGACGGCACGGTTTCAAAGTAGGGGCGTGGATGATGTGTGGGAGAAAATGTGTAAATGGAAGCACAGCACTACATTGCAGGAAGATTTGTCAAAGCCATCTTTGTTAGTTTGTTAACTGAAGCTCTTGTTTCGCGGCTAGACGGAGCTTGTAACTTGGCATCTGAAGCTTGAATTTTGAAAATTGATGTGGTTGTAGCAATCTTGTTTCTGTGGAGATGCTTTTGAAGAGCACTTGGTCTGGGTTTCTCTGTTTCCCATTACAAAACACTTGCACCTGCTCATTAGAAAAACGAAATCTCGACCCATGGGACCTCACACGAGAAACTTTCGAAGATGGATAGATAATGTGTGTGATGCTTTCAGGAAGCCCCTCTCCTGGGCAAATGCCAGACAAACCTCTGTTTGAATCTTTTTGAGATTGCCACTATTAATAAATGCATTTTGCAGACTCATCCAAATGCAAATTAATAAAGTTTTCATCGATAGGCACTGGGCGTTCTACAGGCCCAAGACCAGACCAATGATGTCAGGGTTGAAACTGGCTCATCCAAAGCTGAATTGGGAGGTGAACTGCATCAGACATTATCGTAATTAAAATCGGTTGAGGTGTTACTTACACACCTTTGGGAAGTGGTGGCGGTAGATGAGTTATAGCTCTGGTGAAGCTGATTCTTGGTGGCATCCTGGTATTTGATATAGGCAGGGCCACTGGAATTATGCAATATGAAATGACCTAATTATGTGGCAGGATTCATTAAATTATGAGGCAAGGATAAGCAAATTATGTGGCATAATACATCACATTATGTGATAGTATTATTTAATTATTTTGCAATTTTGGCACGTTAACAGCGTCCAGGCAAGGTTTTCACCTCATATTACCAGTTTAACTATCTAAATACAACAATAAGCAACTAAAAGGTGATCAGTCAACAGTTGCAAATGATCTTCCACAGTGCAGCCACACCTGTCGCCACCTTTTTAGTAGCTTTCGATCAGTTTCATCTACAAGCATATTTATGTTGTTAAAATCTGTAGAGTATGCAGCTGATGATGTTATGTGCTAAATGCAGTAAATCCATAAATATGCACAAACTGCCACAGGAGCAGAATTGCATAATTCCAGTGGCCATGAGTGCAGTGTGATGTGAAGGGTGAGGATGTTAGAACGTGAATCAGGATGCTTCTTCAGGAGCAGAGTGTGACATCTTGGCTAGATATTAATACATGAGGTGAAAGTGGACGTTGGCGGGCAGCAGGTGTTCAGCACTTTAGGGGTGGATTTTTGGGTGAAGAGATGGGGTGGAGCGAATAAACGTTGTCAGATGCAACAGTGGGGTATGGGTATTTCAGCCATAGTGGCACGGTAGGCAGGGTAAGGACAGATGGCAGCGCACAGGGAGAGAGAGGCATCGTTTAATTACATTTCACTATTTTCCCACAAATAGTGGCATAGGGTGTGGTATATAAGGACTGACAAACAGGAGAAACATTTGTAGTGTGGTTAATGCTGCTTTTGCTTTTTGGTCTACAGGCGGTTAAAAATAGATTATTGCAGGATGTAGTTGTTTGTTCTCTAATGATTGCCAATGAAAGGCATTGTCTCCATTAGCTTTCCTGATCTAGGAGGGCATGTTGATTGGCAAGTGATTTTTTGATTGCTAACCTGCAGAAGGAGTTGGGCACAGATCCATAGCTGATAAAAGTGAAGATAAAAGTTTCATGGATAAGTAAGAGCAGGAGCGGCTTGCGGGTTGTGGAAGGGGTGGGGCAGCTCGTGGGGGAGGGATGAGAGGTAATAAACTTTAAAATAAATGAAATTTAAAATAAACACTTACCTTTTTCACACCGTCCTGCGCTCCTCTTCCCTTCTGGCTGGTTGCACGCAGGCACAGGCTCCCAGCCTGCCCTGCGGCCAATCCGGATGCTGCTTAAAGCAGCATCAGGATTTGCTGGGAGCACCCAGCCAGGGTGCTCCCAGGCACACTGGGAGCCTGTGCAGGCTCTCTGCAGCCTGGCAACTGTGTTGCTGGGCTGCAGAGAGCACACTGCGCATCTATGTTTGGCCAGCCCGAGATGGCCGGCCAAACATACATGCGCTCTGAGGGGAGTGCTGAGCACTCCCCCTCAATGCACGACACAGCCTGTGGCCCTGCCCCTTTAAAAGAAAAGGATAATAACGTTTATTATCCTTTTCTTTTAAAGCATTTGCAGCTGTCGCTGCTGGCAGGGAGGCGACGCTCCTCCGCCCTTAAGGAGGAGCCACCCCTGAGTAAGAGCTGACAGCAAAAACTCAAAAAATGGGGAGTGGTATAGCTGGCACATGGGAATGTTTGAGCGAGACTGAAAGGCAGAGGTCGTGAGCTAGGTTTGGAAGGGCTACATTATTTGGGTGGCTGTGGTGGTTAAGTTAGTGAGTAAAAGAGTTGGTCTAAGGTGAACGAGATACAGTGAGGAAGCAAAGTAATATCAGCAGGGGTGCTTCAGGGACATAAGCCACGAGTAAGTTTTTTCAGACTCTGGGCCTGATTTCGAATTTAGGTGTTATTTGATGCACCGGGTAAATTACAATACTACAGGGTTCGTAATTTATTGGGTGAGATAAATAACACCTATTATGAGTTTGTGGGGAAATAACATGCAGATTATGGTGTTTTATGCACCCAAAGCCTGTATGATAGCTTAAATATTGTATGCTATTCCCTTGTTACATTTTGGCAGGTTTGACCTGCCGGAATGTAATGAACATCAGGGACCCGATTACGAGTTTGCCGGAAAGGGTTCTGCTGTCAAAACAGTGTTGTTGTACTTGCCTGCCAACTCAGTGGTCCGTCCGTCCAATTACAAAGCAAGTGGGTGCATAGACGAAAGACTGACGCGGCCCTGCTGTCGCTGCCAGGATATTCCACCACAATGGCAGTGGTATAGGCCAATGAGTTTGACAGAGGATGGACCACAAGCTTCACCACCGGTCCAATCATGATGCCCCTTCCCGCTGATGTGACTATGGCGGCAAAACCGCCACACGTGAAATGGCAGAAAGGGATGGATATAAGGCAGAACCTCACCTGCACACGTCCTGTGCCACCATAGAGCTGATAGTACACGTCCTGCCGCTGCTGCTGCTTGATGATGTCCAAAACCCACACCGTTGTGGATGCAACTGACAGTAAGCCACACTCATACCTGGTCCTATTGACTCCTCAGTTAACAGATGCACAGGCAGGTACAATGCATGGGGTCCTGTGCTAAACCTATTTTGTGGGTCCATGTTCGGATGAACTTCCAATGTATGATCCCAAGTCAGCTCTTTGATGCCCTCTTTGACAAGGTCACTGACATTGCACAGGCACACTCTTCTTAATTTCAAATGTGTGCACAACTAATATTCAGGGATAGTGATGTGTTTCCACAACACTGTAACACAACAACATCGCAGCAAATAATCACTGTGACAATCTCCACCTTTTCACATGCTTGGTCCTGTATTGATAGAAAATAAACGTAAGTAGGGATGTTGCATGAAATAGAAACACACCTTCTCTGCAAAATTAATACAATAGACTTTCACCGGCACATCTAAATATATTTTCTGTAAAATTAAATTCAAAACAATATGCCTAGGAAGTATTCCAAGGTCATCATGGAAATGCTTTCTGTAGAACAGGGTTGGCTGAATCAGGGGACCCCCAAAAGTCTTGGTCCCTGGGCCACAGTCCACTTTACCCATGCCCCAAAACATCTCTGTGCACAGGCCTCCTGACTTAAACTATATCATGGACAACCATTAGCATCACCGAGTGCCATGCATATGTGTGTGTCAGCAGTAACAGCATTCTTCACATAGAACTAAAGTAGGTGTAAGGTACACACAAAATAATGGACACATGTTGCAAAAAGAAGACAAAAAGGCATGACAACCAAGCACCCTCCAGGTGTGGATAAACAAATAACTATCTTGCGCATAGTCAACACATGTTCAACAGACATCATAGGATGAAGTGCAAGCAAAATGAGGTTGACATTGCACAAGACAAGCTGAAACCTTTACTATTTGAAAAACCACTCAAATCAATGTCTGGCCAAATTTGGATACATCCCACATATCCATTCACGTAGCAGTTCCCCTTGACCTGTGTAAGTCCTGCACTGGTCCCAAACTTTAAATTTACATACCTGGTCATATTGATTACCAGTTTAGGTGAAAATAACACACCTGCAGTCCCACATCCCAATATATCAAAGCACAGAAATTAGGTAGGGCATGTGTTCAGCACCATAATGAATGCTTGCCTAGAACCAACACATACCATTTCAAATGTTGCATGTACATAACAAAGTACACTATAAACATATGTGTAGTATAACCTTCCATTATGTGTATACACAATGACATTGTGTCACAATCTAACTTATGCAACATTGATAGATTCCCAAAACTAGCTAGGGAAAAGTAAATCAAGGATTAATGTGTTCCAAAACAAACAGATCTTTATTTTTCCTTTCCAAAAGAATTAGGATAAACTGCAACGGCCAAAGGCCAGTCCAACTATAACTGGTGTGAGCACACTGTTGTGCTACCAAACGTGCCTCAAAAGACAATGCCAAGGTAACCTCCTCACAAAGGGGCATCCTTTGGGCAGGCACCTCAAAGCTCTCATTTGGGAGGGGGAGTATGGGTTTGGTAGGGATGTCCTTGATATGGAAAGTGGTGGGTTGAGAAAAGGACTGGGTGGATCTACGTTTAAGAGGGGGATTGAGGAAGTGGAAGCAGTGAAAAATGTTTTGCAGGGGTGCCTTTGGACCTGGTAGGTGGATAATAGGTGTGGTTTTGGAGGTGGAAGAGGTGGTCTCGGGTGTGGGAGGGGAAGGAAGCATCTTGGGAGTGGTGGTTTTAGGAGTGGGAGGGTTTATGGCCAAGGAAAAGGAAGAATCTTCAATAGGGTACTTCGGAGTGGGAATGGGGAGGAGTGGGGTCTTGGAAGGAGAGGGAATGACTGTGTCTGATTTGCTTTGGTCTGTTGTGGTTGCAGGTTCATGTGTGTCATGTGTATGTGCCGCAAGTATGGGTGTGTCTTGTATCCGTGGTGTCTGTTGGGTGCTTGATTGTGTGCATCTGTGTTTCTTAGGTATGTACAAAGGGAATGGTGGATCTGTGAATGTTGCTGCAGTGGAAATGAAGGGTGTGGGTGTTGTGGATGTTGATGGCGTGGTGACAGTGGGTGTGGTTGTGTGTGGTTTGTGAATGGATGTGATGGGGGTGCCTGTGGGTGTTGTCTGTGCTGGGCTGTGGATGTGGTGGTGGGGGTGTGGTGTGTGCATATGTGTGTACTGTCATCTGTGCTGTGTGGCGATGTGATGGGGAGTGGTGTGAGTATATGGATGTAGTGTTGTCAATGGTGGTTGTGGATATGATGGAGGTGGGGTGTCTGTGGAAGTGGTGGGGGTGGTGTGCCTGTTTCTTTGTGTTTGTGCTGATGAGCAGCTTGGGTCTCTATGAGTGGGTGTGTGTAATGTCTGCATGTGCTTTGGATAGGTGCGGTAATAGGCTATTGGTACGGGGAAAGGGTGGGGTGGGGTGGTAGAGGAACACAAGGTTAGGAGGATGGGAGGGTGCACTGAGGGAGCAGGCTAGAGCCTAAAAAGATCTCTGTAGGCCAGACATTGCACTGTAATGCCTTCCATGTAGGCCACTATCTGCTGCAGATAGCTGCCTTGCCCTTGGATGGCATTCAGAAGTGGAGTCTGACCCACAGAGATGTTTCTCATTCTACACAAGGTGGGCAACAGGGGCAGGGCTGAGATGCATGGAGCAAAGGGGATGACTCCCCTCTTAGGTTAGTGGGCCCGGTGGATGATGGAGGTGGGACTAGGGGTGGTGGGCATGGACAGAGTAGGAACAGATTCTGTTGGATCCGCCACCACTCGGGAGTGTCCACTCGAGGATGGCTTGGAAGATGATGGCATCAACCTTGTGTCCTCTATGGCACTCCCCACACCCTCTCGGCCTCTGCTCTGTGTCAGTAGACTCATAACTGGAACCACTATGGCCAGCTGCTTCCCCAACAACATTGGCCCTGTCTCTTTCCCTTGCCCGGGATGATTATGAAATGACACAAAAAAAAGTGGTTGACTGCATCTGCTTGAACACACTTGACCATCAAATTCAAACTCAAAACATAACAGAAGGGCACCGATTACTCCAGCTGCATGGTTCACTGCTTGGGCTTCCCATTAGCATGAGCACGTGCATTTATGCTACATTAGCTGAAAACAGTTGGTCACAGTGATGTCATAACCCAAAAATATCCTATTGCATGAATTAACTTGTCAACACTCCTTCCTCATAGTTATACTAGGACAGTTGATCACCTTGTATACTTTGGCCCTTGTAGCATGCCATCCTGAACTGCTGTCACAAAAAAATATTTACACAGTGTCCACACAAGCCCCTGAATTCCGGCAATGCTCAGTTCTCTGAAACAACATCATGATGTGATGATCAGCAAGTCATTCAGCAATGTAGCTGCAATACATCATGTGCAGAAATCATGTCACAATCAAAGGCTCAGTTCACACTGATGTTATTTTTTCCTTGATACTTCCTCATATGTCCATTGTCAAGTTGGCAAAATGAAAGCTGTACTGAGGTAGCTCCACTACATATCACATGTAGATAGGAAAGTAAGCTGAAGAGAACAATGACTAAAACATTGGGGGATAAATACTACAAATGACACATCATAATTGTCCATATTGCTCTATGAACATCCCCAACCTTGATAGGTACTGGTGACAATACCATTCTTAGATTGCATTCCTAAAAGCCAATACACCTTTGAAGTTTGTTGTGTGTCAGTGAATAACAATGACATAAAGAGGTGGACACACTTCTGTCCTAATGGGACGGCACATCACAGCACTGTATAGTATTGCAAACACCAGTGGCCTTGTAAAACAGAGTGAAAACACTCACATATGACCCCTACATTTCTACATCTCACTCCTCGATGCATGTCACCAGTCAGTGACTGAATCTTGAAACAGTATTGCAGATGAAACTACAACAGGGAAAGGTACACTGGGCAACATGTAGGCACTAATGCTGATGCCACCAGTGATGATTCCACTCTCATGTTAATGTTGAATTCCAAGTTACCCTTGGAAAGTGTTGTCCAGTCACTGCAGCAAAAGTGCACTCTATGCTATGCCACATGCAATATAGCTACCATCACATCAGACACAGTAGTGAGGAAGCATCACTCCTGACACAATGAAGATAAGTGGCCTGTTTGGTACAACTATCACCCAGAACATCAAACAACATGAGGTGATTATGGCTGTACTCAGCCCTGTGTCTGCTCATAACAGCAATTTGGTAGTAGACTGGACTCTGCTGGGTTCCTGGTCATAAAGACATTAGGCAGAGCACATCATCCTGCAACTACTACCAGACCTACACAATCCAAAACTCTTCCTGTGTGTTAGACATGGCACACCTCCAATGTCGATGGGCAAATGGCTGCCTGAAACAAAAAACCTGGAAATGTAACGTGGACAACTCAGGCCAAGACTCACCCCCTGTAGCTGCTGTTGGGCCCTCAACTGCCCATCAAGCCCCAAATATGCCATGGCCGTCCTGGAGCACCAACGCCAATGAAGACTATGACGGTGAGTACAGCCGCCTAGCACACAAAGGAGGGAGGGAGGGGAGAGTGACACACACGCACACGCACAACACACACCATACACCCACACCACACACCCAGAACCATCTACAGAATAAATCGACAGTAACAGGACCCAGGAGCAAAGAAAGCCAAAACACATACCTTTGTTTCAACCACTGTGATCCAGCTGGATGAAGAGCCAGTCCAAAGTCTGAAAATGCCTACAGGGCAAAGTCCAAGCCCCAACTTGACTCCTGACAACATCGGGACTCCACTGTGCAGGGGCATCATGTTGGAAATAGGCAGACACTTCAGGGGGTAGGGGGTTGGGGGCTTCTTTTTGGGAGGGGAGTGCTTGGATTTGGGAGTGGACAGGTCTTTACCCTTCTGTTTTGGGGGTGGATGAGTGGGCTTGGGGAGGGGGTCCGGTGTTCCACTCATGTGCCCGTTAGTGGCAGCTGAAGTCTTAGGGGGTGGAACAGGGCTAGATTTGGTGCTGGAGGTACTGGGTGAGGGGGTTGGGGGGTTTGGATCTTTCACTTACGGGCAGGACGGGGGTAGAGGGAGAGAAGAGGTCAAGGCGGGAAAAGAAAAGCTTTTTAGGACCATTGGAGTGGACTGTGGGAGGAGGTATGGGAGTGGAGGTAGAGGGAGTGGTTGTAGGAGAAGGAGGTGTGCTTGACCTGAGCGCAGGTGCATGGAAAGTGTGCATGTGTGAGGTGGATGGCTGTTGAGAGTCTGAGTGCGAGCGTTTGTGTGTCTTTGGAGGGGGCAGACAGGATGGGGGAGGTCAAACAGGACATGTTGATGGATGTTGTGGTGGTGTTTGCAAGTGAGGTGGGTGTGCTGCATGAGGTGATGGTGGTGGTGGTGACTGCGCATGTGGTGTGTGGGGTGCATGTCTGTGGGTCTGCTGTTGTGGTGACTGTGGGCAAGGCTGTGCAAGTGGCAGGTTCTGGGACTGTTGATGCAGTGCATGCAGCTGTGAGTGCTGATGTGACTGTGAGGGAGGAGGGGGAAGGTAGACAGTGGAGGCAGTGGGTGATGTTGTGTGTGCATCTGTGTGTTGACTGTGTGAGTGCTTGTGGACTGAAGCTTGCTGCCTGTGTTTGTCTGTGCAAGTCTTGTCTGTTATTTTAGGTGCATGCTTGTCAGAATGTGTGTGTGGGATGGGCTTGGGGAGAGGAGACTGGGACTGGGTAGTGGTAGTTGGAGGGGGGACGGAAGAAACAGGGACACTGGCTGCTGTCAGAGAGGAGGCCAGAGCCTGAAACTATCTCTGTAAGGCCACCAAGCCACTGCGAATGCCCTCCAGGAAGGAATTGCATTGCTGCATCTGGGATGTCAGCCCCTGGATGGCATTCACTATGGTTGACAGCCCTACAGAGATGGGTCTCAGGAGGTCAATAGGCACTAGGGCTGACTGACGCAGGGCCTGAGGTGCCTGGGGCGAAGGAGATTCCCACCCTCCTGGGTGAGCGGGCACGGGCACCTCAGTGGGGGGCTACTGGGAGAGAGGTGCTGGTAAGGGGGTGGCGATAGAACCTGTAGCTGGGGTGGTCCCGGCGGGGTCCGCCACCGCCAGGGAGCTTCCATCGGAGGAGGAATCAGAGTCAGTTGTATCAGCTCCTGTCCCCCCATGGTGCTTCCCTCGCCCTCTGTAAGGCCGCCAGGCCACTGCGAATGCCCTCCAAGAAGGAATTGCATTGCTGCATCTGGGATGTCAGGCCCTGGATGGCATTCACTATGGTTGACAGCCCTACAGAGATGGATCTCAGGAGGTCAACAGTCTCCTCCTTGAGGGACTAGGGCTGACTGACGCAGGGCCTGAGGTGCCTGGGGCGAAGGAGATGCCCACCCTCCTGGGTGAGCGGGCACGGGCAACTCGGTGTGGGGCTACTGGGAGGGAGGTGCTGGTACGGGGTGGCGAAAGAACCTGTAGCTGGGGTAGTCCCAGCAGGGTCCGCCACCGCCAGGGAGCTTCCATCAGAGGAGGAATCAGAGTCAGTTGTATCAGCTCCTATCCCCCCATGGTGCTTCCCTCGCCCTCAGTCCACTTGTCCCCTCGGCGTCGGTGGACTCTGTCTCCTGGGTCCTGTGGACTGCAGCTCTCACTCGCCGGTGCCCCTGCTCCTCTGCCAGATGATGCTAATGCACACATGGACAGGATGGCAAAAGGAGACGGGGGTGAAAGAAAGGGAGCACAGGGTCAATCACAGCACCAACAGCACAGATGGCATACACATCACTATCACACACTGAGACTAAGAATGGGCAGTATGGACCACAGTGGCATACCATTGGATAGGTACCACAGCAGGTAGGAGCCAAACACTGCCATCTACACACCAGCTGGGACCAACCAAGCCCTGTGTGACATGGAAAGCCAGCTACCTAGCCATCAAACTTATGCATTACACCCAAAAAAGCTAAGCTGGACCACGCTGCAATGTCTAAGCTGGCATATTGAGGCATCCACCGACTAGAACCCTGCACCCAAATCCCATGCCAGGCAACAAAGATGGTTGGCACACACTGTACTCAGCCCCTTGTGGCTGCTGTGATGCCCTCAAGCGCCCATCCAGCTCTGGGTAGGCCACCACCAGTATGCAGGCCATCAGGGGGGATCAGGTTCCGACAGGCACCCCTCTATCATTGGGAGGCCATCCCCAGTTGGGCCTCCCGCTGTCTTCTGGGCCCAGCATCTCAGCTCCTCCCACCGTTTCCTGCAGTGGGTACTCTGCCAGCTATTGACCACCAGGGTCCGCACATCCTTGGAGATGGCACGCCACAACCCTTTCTTCTAATGGGCGTTGACCTGCAGAGGAAAGACAGACAGAGGGGCTCCATGAACCACACAGTCCAGCCTGTCACACGTATGGCCTACACACTGCACTTGCCCCTCTTCAGGCACACACATGACCCGTACCTCTGCATGAACACTACCACCAGCCATACCCCCCAAATGACACACTGCCAGCACACACACATATCTACATGCAGCCATGTTGCATGCAATGTACCCATGATGTACTCACCTGTTGGTCTGGAGGCCCATACAACTGCCCATACAGGGGTAGGACCCCATCCACGAGCCTCTCCAACTCCTCCAACGTGAAGGCTGGAGCCCATTCCCCTGTAGCATGGGCCATGGCAGGTTCCAAACACAGTTCACAGCAGAACACAGTAGAGATGTAGTCCTGTGGAAAGTCAGGAATCAAGTAAAGTGATAGACAGAAAATTAACATGGTCACTACCAGCACTGATCATCATTGGTTCCTGTACTCCATAGAGCCCCATGTTAGCCAATGAGGAATTGCACAGCGGTGCAGACCGCCTCCCGCCATGATGCCTAATGCCGGCGGAGTTAGGTCACTTCCACCTGTCCTTGCATAGAGGACAGGCGTTTGCCATTTTCTACTGCTAGTACATATGTACTGTAAAAGTGCATCAATGGTGTTGAATATACACACCTAGACAATTCCATTGTCCAACATAGAAACATGATCTGTGTACACTGATGTTGTGTATCCATAGTTCCTGTTGTCACTCCCCTTCTTACTTTTGGGTCACTTATCTACCAACCACTGCAGAGGAATAGGAGGAGGAGACAAGCACCCATGCACAGACCCCTTGTGGACTTGGCTACACTGGAGGACAGGCACATCAAACTCACCTATCGTCTGGACAGGGCCATAATCACAGAGCTGTGTGCACAATTGGAGCCTGATCTGCTACCTCCTATCCGTTGCCCCACAGTGATTCCTCCTCTTGTGCAGGTACTATCAGTGCTCCATTTCCTGGCAACTGGTTCTTTCCAGGTGACTGTGGACTTGGCTGCAGGAATGTCACAGCCAATGTTTTCTGTTGTGCTTGCAAGGGTTTTGGTAGCCTTGCTCAAACACATGTACAGCTATATCACATTCCCTCAGGTAGATGAATTGCTCACTGAGAAGACTGGATTCTATGCAATGGGATACATACAACATGTGATTGGGGCTATTGACGGGACCCATACTGCCTTAGTCCCCCTCCGGTCCAATGAACAGGTGTACAGGAATAGGAAGAGTTTCCACTCTTTCAATGTCCAGATGGTGTGCTTTGCTGACCAGTACATCTCCCACGTCACTGCCAAGTATCATGGATCGGTGCATGATGCCTTTGTCCTGAGGAATAGCAGCGTCCCACAACTGATGGCACAACTACAGAGGCACAGAGTGTGGCTTATAGGTGAGCCTGAGTCCCCACCCAATGTATGTCAGTGTATGCCTTCAGGAGTCATACCCCATGCCATTGTGCAAGGCTAATGTGTCCCCCTCACTTCTTGCAGGTGACTCCGGCTACCCAAACTTGTCCTGGCTCTTGACCCCTGTTAGGAATCCGAGAACAGGGGCTGAGAGTAGGTACAGTGATGCTCATGGGCATACCAGGAGGATTGTTGAAAGGACATTCGGTCTCCTGATGGCCAGGTTCAGGTGCCTCCATCTGACAGGTGGTTCCCTATGGTACTCCCATGAGAAGGTCTGCAAGATTGTTGTTGTGTGTTGCATGTTGTACAATTTGGCCCTCAGACCCCATGTGCCCTATCTGCAGGAGGAGGGGGTGACAATGCACCCATAGCAGCAGTGGACAGTGAGGACAGTGAGGAGGAGGAAGAGGAAGAGGATGGGGACAACAGGACACATATTATACAGCAGTACTTCCAATGACACTCAGGTAAAACTGCTGTACTAAACATTTTTCCATTTAAGAGTTGTGCTGTGTGGCTGTTGAATAATGCCAGTCACTACCTTTGCATCCCAACTGACTTTCACCTATGTCTTACCTTATTGCAGATGGTGGTGTGGTCACAACAGTGTAATGTTGTGATGTGTACAGTCTGCTGAGACATATGCAGGAAGGATCAACATATTACTGGACAGTTGCACAGGATCATACAGTTCAATACAGTTCAGTAATTTGTACATTTACTTCAGATAAAGCACTATTGCTCAAGTTGTGTCCAAGTGTGTATTAATAATTCAGGTATACAATATAAAGTGCAATGGAGTGGGGTGGTTGTTGGGAAACGTCCAGTGTAGTGGGCCAGTCTGTTTGTTGCACAGGTCCAGTGTTCAAGGGGTTATAGGAAAGGGAACAATGTCAGTTCAAAGTTGACAAGGTGACTCAGTGGCACACAAGGGGAACATTCAGGAGGGGCTAATTTCCTGGTGTTGGTCTTGGTCTTGGCAGCTGTCTCTGATATCTTCCTGGGTCGCAGGGAACGTTTGCGGGGTGGTTCACCTTCTCCAGGGGGGGTGCTGGTGGGCTTCCTGTCCACTAGCTGAAGCAGATGTTGATGGCTGCTGGGTGTAGTGGCGAGTGGAAGTTGCCCGCTGGTGTGCTCTGTCCGCCCGCATGGTGTTGGCCATGCCACCCAGCACCCCTACAATGGAGGCCATGTTGGCATTTAGGCCCT
The DNA here is from genome assembly GCF_031143425.1 of Pleurodeles waltl. Taxonomy (NCBI): domain Eukaryota; kingdom Metazoa; phylum Chordata; class Amphibia; order Caudata; family Salamandridae; genus Pleurodeles; species Pleurodeles waltl. The sequence continues at coordinate 474,046,316 of NC_090448.1, forward strand.
GCAACTGCTGCATGATCACCTGGTGGTGTACCTCCTCCAGCCGCTGGTTCTCCTGCATGATGTTGATCACCTGACCCATCCGGTCCTGGGATTGTTGGTATGCCCCCAGGACATTTGTGAGTACCTCCTGGGCAGTCTGTTCCCTGGGACTGTCCTCCCCCTGGTGCACAGCTGTCCTCTGGGTGTCCCTGGCCCCCTGTGCCTGTGTCCCCTGAACGGTGTGCCCACTCCAAATGACACCAGGACCCTCATTTTCTTGCCTGTGTGGTATGGACTTGGGTCCCTGTACAGGTGGGCACACTACTGATTGACGTGTCCTGGGGACAGAGGTGTGGGGGCATTGAGTGGCTACTGTGGTGTTAGATTCTGGAGGGGGCTCTGTGGTGGACTGGCTGTGGGATGGGATAGCCGACTGACCAGTGGCCCCAGATGGGTCAGGGAGTTCATCCAGATCCAGAGCTCCTGAGTTGTTGTCATCACTGGGGGCATCTTCTGGTGGGAGACTGGGTAGTCGTGGCACCTCCTCGCCGCTGACCTTGGCTGGGGCACCTGCGGGGATGTAAGTGATGTATTATCCTATATGTCTGAGACATATTCCACATTCCTAGCTTTTACAATGTTATTGCTGTTGTCCTCCCACCTTTGGTTGTGTAGAGTGATGGATTGTGGGATTGTTAGTTCTCCATGTAGTGCATGCATTGGTGGTGGGTGTGCATGCAGAGCTGGAAGGGATGTGCACGCAGTGGGTATGGCATACAGGGCTTGGCATTTGGGTTTCATAATTGAGGTGGTGTACTGTGTGGGCTAGAGTGGGGTGATGGGAGTCAGGGTGAGGGGTCGTGGTGGCATGCAGGTATGAGGGGTGATAGGTAGTTGACTCACCAGTGTCCAGTCCTCCGGCTACTCCACTGAGTCCCTCAGGATGCAGTATTACCAAGACTTGCTCCACCCATGCTGTCAGCTGTGGGGGAGGAGATGGAGAGTCCACCACCAGTCTTCCTGATGGCGAGCTGGTGCCTTGCTGCAATGGAACACACCTTCCCCCGTAGGTTGTTCCAACTGTTCCTTATGTCATCCTTTGTGCGTGGATGTTGTCCAACGACATTCACCCTGTCCACGATTCTCTGCCATAGCTCCATCTTCCTGGCAATGGAGATGCGCTGTATCTGTGCTCCAAACAGCTGTGGCTGTACGCTGACTATTTCCTCCACCATGAACCCGCAACTCCTCATTGGTGAAATGGGGGTGCCTTTGTGGGTACATGGGTGTTCTGTGGAGTGTGTTGTGTAGAGGGTGATGTGTGAAGTGGTGGGGTGTGCTGTGTGTGGTGTGTGATGGGTGATTGGCTAGTTGTGATACGTGTATGCAGTTCTCTCTGGGATTGGCATGGCAAAGTGTAGCAATCTTCTTGTGTTTGCAAAGGATTGGGGGTGTATTTTATGGTGCTGTTGGTGTTTGTGTCAGGTGTGGGGTTTTTGTTCTGGCCAATGTTGTCTTGTTTTGTTTTTGAGTGGCCATACCCATCTTGGCGGTGCGCACCGCCAATGGTTTACTGCCGTTGAATGTCCGCTGTGGTGATTGGTGGGTCATTATTTGGAGGGTGTTATTTTGGTGGTGTAACAGTATGGGTGGTGGTGCCGACAGTTTATCAGGTTCAATGGGTCTGGAGGATTTGTGTTTGTGGCTGTTTTCTGACAGTTTTGTGTGTATGTGTCATAATCTGGCAGATGGATGTTCGCCTCCGCGGCGGTATGTTGGCGGCAGTCAGTGCGGTAGTATTCGGTATTTACCGCCAATGTCATAATGAGGGCCAATGTGTAGTTTTCACATGTTGAGCACGACACACCATTGTGAGCTTTAGAAGAGTACACTATTTGTGCATTATTGTACAAACATCTTTCCAACCAGGCCCATAGACTGGATGCACATGGTGTATACAGCCTGAAACCATAATGCAGACTACATCCTTAGACTTAGGTCACAATGGAAGGGCTGCCATGTGTGTCAGTGACAGCTTCCTCCCTGGTGATGTGTGGACAACTTAACGTAATATCATACTATTTCTGATAGAGTTTATATAGTATGTACTGGTATCACAGGACAAACCTTTTGCCATATGTGGCACAGTTACAGGGATGACATCAACATACCACTATATTTCTTGTTTGGTTGAATGTAAAGAAACTGGTGATTTGTATATCAAAACCTCTTCTAAAGGAAACAACTATCTGCACTGCTAATGTGTCACAGGTGCAATAGGCCTGTACAGTGGAAGCATTACTTAAGGTAAATTGAGACCAGGCTTGTAGGTGTAAGGGAGCTGCCATTATGAAATGAGAATTATTGACAATGTGGGTCAATTGAATGAAGTAGCAGGTCCATGGGGTTACCCCAGTCACCATTCCAAATGTATTCCATTTAAAACCAATCAGGACTACTATTGTTTGTTGAAACTCTTTTAGTGATCATCCAAGGATCCACAGATCTACAGGGATATTACTCTGTGCATCAGTTGTATCGCCACACAACCTCAGCCCCAGCCTGGCCCCTGGGTATGACTGGGCATAACTCATTGTCGGGCCTTGCTCCCTGCAGGCTGAGCATACTAATACCACCTTAACAACACATTTTCAACAGTGCAAAATATCAAATTGCAGTTTGTGGTCATTCAATTTGTGTGCTCAAGGCTCTGTGGCACTCTGAAGGGGTCTGTGAGCTATTGGTAGCTCGCAGACAACAGTCTGGTGAGCCCTGATCTAGGCTGACTGATACTTGAGAATTTACACCTACCTTACATCATCCTCAACTGCTTTGTCCAGAATACATTCACAGCTCATGTTGTAAAGGTTATACATGTTTTGGCACAGTTAGCATAATCTGAATATTAAATATATAATAGGTACCATGCAATGTATACATTCATAGATGTCTACATGCACCACAAATGGAATCTAGGGCTTTCCACACCTCACACATCCGAGTGATGATTTTCAGTACACAATGTATAGTGCTGGAAAAATCCCTGACATTATTGTCCTATGTAGGGACAACACAACTTTACACCAGTAATCAGACTTAATACTTTAACTCAGGGGCACATTGTAGCCTGCGGTAATGGAAATGATGGAGTAAAACAAAGTAACAGAAGCATTTAAGATAGTTACCTGTTCCTCTGATGACCCATACAACTGGTCATATAGGGACTATTCAGCCAGTAGCTCCAGCTCCTCTGCAGAGAAGGCACAGGCCCTCTCACCTGCTTGGCCTGCCATGATTGCTCCCGGAGGTAGCAAACAGCAGCTAAAAAATGGGGGATGTGTTGATAGCAGCAGTGTCCGGAGGCAAGTGAGATACTTTTCAAACCGCAGAGTCATCAACGTATACGGACACTGGCCCTCTACCATCATAATCACCAATGTTAGCCTATGGCTGTGTCTGTCATGGACTCAACTGCCCACTGCACAGTCGACTTCCACCGGCGGCTTCAGATGTACAATGTCAATATGCGAGGTTAGGAAGCTGTCATTTTAGCAAGTGAAAGTACTGTATTGGTGACTGTTGACTGCATCACACTCTAAATAAGGGGTTACATGTGTAAATATGTACCAATCCATTGCCCTTTACATTTGACTCTAATTTTCATTTGTCCAAGATGTATTATGTGCACAGTATTGATCAAGACACATTTTGAGAACACATTGGGGATTGGTGAGGGATGTTGCACAAAAAAGTCTTTTGAAGTAATGTGGCACTGTGAAGAACTTTTGTATACTGTTTTCAATTCACATATAGGTACCCTGGGAAGGGGAGGAAACAACAGACTCCTGTGTACTGCCCATATCCAGATCTTCAGACCATCGAAGAAAAGGATTTCATCCATAAGTTTCGTTTGAACAGGCAAACCATACTGAATCTATATCATCAGCTTGAGCCTGATCTCCTGCCTCAAAACACCGATCCCACATGTATCATACCAATTGTGAAAGTTATAGCAGTATTACATTTTCTGGCAACAGATTCCTTTCAATACACAGTGGTAATATGTGGTGGTATGTCATATTCTGTTGTGCACTAAAAGACGTGCTTTCAGCCATGAGGATACGCCTGGACAGCTACATCCAGTTGCCCAGGAGTAAAGATTTAGCCAATATGAAGGTTGGATTCTAAGGATTAGCTTGACTACCATATGTAGTTGGAGCCATTGATTGCACCCACATTGCCTTAGTACCACTGCAAGGAGGGAACAAGTGTACCGTAACTGGAAGAATTTCCATTCTATCAACATCTAAGTTGTCTGCTTGCCTGATTTGTATATATCAAGCGTCTGTGCCTGGTTCCTTGGATCAGCCCAGGATTCCTTCTGTCATGCGGAAACAGTCCTGTATACCAGCTGATGTCACAACTGCAACCAGAAAGGGCCTGATTGTTGGTAAGTATGATCTGTCCTAACTTTGTGTGGGTAAATTCAGGTAGCATAAACAGGAAGTGTGTAACTTATTGTTGCATTTATGTCTGTCTTCCACCTAGAAGACTCAACCTATCCAAACAGGCCATGGTTGTTGGCCCTGCTGAGGAATCCAACAACGCTAGGGGAAGTCTGCTTCAATGAGGCCCATGGAAGCACAAGGCGATAGTGGAGCGGCCTTTTGGACTCCTGAAGGACAGATTTAGATGACTGGACAAAACTGATGAAGCCCTCCTCCACTCACCCGGGAAGGAGTGTCAGATCACCATGGCTTGTTGCATGCTCAACAACTTCGCCCTGCGACAGAACATTCCTGATATTGCAGCGGATGGAGACCATCAAGTGCCACTGGGTGAGGATCCTGGAATGCCAAATGATGATGATAGTGGTGAAGACGAAGGAGCTGACACATCAAATCTCATCAACAACTTCTCAGGAGTGTTATTATTTTTGTCACGTCATAACTTTGACTGTTACAAACGACTCTTGTTGTGATGATGAGAGGAGTATGTTAGGGAAAAATGTCAGGGTGGGCAAGCTCTGGGTAATTCATGTGGAAGGTGTTGAACAAAGTTATGAACATTCATGCTGTCTACTTATTCTGGACCACATATCCTTTTTCTGACTAACAGTGGTATATTGGACTTGGGCTCCAAACAGTTGTGGCTCTACTCTTATGATTTTATCCACCATGACTGCCAACTCTGCCTCTGAAAATGGTGGCCTTTTTGGATTGTGACATATCCCCAAATTAAAGACAGTGACAGTGCAACAACAAATACACAAAGGGATGAATAAAAAAGTGCTGGCAAAATGTGTGGGGACTAGTAATAGGGATGGGAAAAAAGGCCTGCCTGACAAAAACTCAGATAAAAAAACTCCCATACTGACACTGTAGCCGCCTCCCTGTAACCTTGCCTCTAATGATAGACCCTAACGCTCTGCCCTTCACCTTTACTCCCTAAAGACCTGCTCTGTAACCTACAGTGCCCATTTGCTACCCTTGCAGACCTTTGCACTGCACCATGCTTCCACCCACCCCAGGAGATAGACCTCCCAATGTTCCTGCCCCCATCCCCCTACTATCACCTTACCTACAGACAGCACTGCACATTTGTTGCATTGTTATTTACCATGGCCCCAATTTTGGTGACTGCCACAATTCCGATGCACCTTCACTGAGTTTGTCTAGTTGACATAAGATTGTGGCCCCTAGTCATTGATATGACAGTCATTGAGAGATCTGAGAGCGATCATAACCCACTCTCAGTCCAAATGTCTGCTCTATGCAACCATATGTTTATGATTAATGCCCTAGCTACAGCACCAGAGGGAATTGGTTTGACTAATGACAAACATCACCTGCAGTGGAATAAGGTTCTGGCACCACCAGATATTATTAGTGCTGCAAATGATGTTTTTAAGAACTCACTGGGGTGTTTAGAGGCGGGTTCCGCCATCCCCAATGAGCACACAAGTTTAACTCACACCTAATGCTTTGAGGGCATTGCAGCCCATTTTACAGTAGATATAATCTCCGGCGGCAAGAAGACCAAGGGTAGACGCCGCTGGTTTAATAAAGGATGTCGGTCATTAAACAAGTGTTTAATCCAAGCCATTAAATCTAAGGATGTAGATGCCATTCGTTCAGCTAGGAAGCTTTACAAATTAGCTGTTTGCAAAGTCAAGCGTGAGCAAGATGACAAGTAGTGGGCTGCGCTTAATGACACTTCACGTGAGAGGAATGTTAGCAAATTTTGGTTTCTGGCAGCGTACAGCCCTGAAAATAACGCATTGAATATTACAACGAATATTGCTCCAAAGGACTGGGTAGACCATTTTAGCAGATTGTACTCTCCTGTAGTATGTAGTATGGCTCCTGAACAGAAGGTCTCTTGCTCATTATTAATCCAATCCCTAGCCCCCCATTGACGCAATTGTTTTCCCATGTGGATATAGTATACTCATTGGGTACTTTAAAGCGTGGTAGGGTGCCTGGTCCTGATGGTGTTCCACCAGACCTATTCTTAACTGACATTGAAGTTTGGTCATGATATCACTATCATATCAAATGCAATAGCGACTGGGGCACCAATCCCTAAGTCTTGGAAGGGTGCTATTGTAGTCCCGATTTTCAAAAAGGGTGATAGAGCCCTCCCCTGTAATTATAAACCAATTAGCTTATTAGACTGTGTGCAGAAAGTGTTTTGTCACTGCCTTCTGGGCAAGATCCAAGATTGGATGACCGAACGTGATCTACTTAGTCCACAAGCCATCAGATTCTTGCTTTTATATTGGAAGGCAGTTTTCATTGGCAAAGGGAATTTGTAGGCGCCTTTGTGGACTTGAAATCTGGGTTTGATCTACTGCCTCATAATAAGCTGTGATAAGTTCTTTCTCTGATGTCAATCTCCGAGCATATTCTTTCATTACTAATACGGCTTCACGAGGATAATGATGCATGTGTTATGTGGGATGACAAGGGTCAGCTTACTGACAGAATCCAGGTGTCAAGGGGAGTACGTCAAGGGTGTGTCCTTGCCCCCACTTTGTTTTCCATATACATAAATGATATTGTTTCCTCTTTACTCAGAGTGGAGGCTGACGAACCATCAATAGGCACACACTGAATTCTGGTCCTACTATTTGCAGACAACACACTCTTGATATCTAAAACCCCAAGCGGATTACAAAAACTCCTTACAGGCTTTGAGGAATTTTGTTCCGCAAGGGGTCTTGAGATCAACGCTTACAAAACTAAATTAATGATGCTCAATCCTCACAAATCCTTTAAAGGAAAATTTATGCTCGAAGGTACTCCACTCAAAAAGGTAAACACATTCAGTTACCTGGGCTTAATGTTAACAGAGACAATGTCTTGGAAGTCACATATTGCAAAGCAGGGGTTAAAACTAAAGCAAACTATAGGGGTTTTAACAAAGGATTTTAATCTTTCATACACAAAGCCAATACACCTTGCACTCCAGATTTATGAAGCAAAGGCGGTGAGCTTGGCCCTCTATAGGGGCCGAACTTTGGGGTTACGCCAAATCTCAAGAACTATCAATTTCTGAAAACAATTTTTAAGGAATCTTGTGTCTCTTCTGTCAAGCACTCTGCTCTTTCCCTTCTTTAAGGACTTAGGCATGAAGCGCATAGGCTACAAGGCTCGCCTACGCCCCCTCTTGTATTGGCCGCGTCTTTGGACTACCCCAGAGCTTGCTTCCCTTACTGCAGCCCTGCAGGTCATCTTAGAAACTGACTGCACACTTAGTATCACCTGGCTCAGACATATCAAAGTGTTAGTTTATTCGCTTGGGCTTAATGAACTTTGGGACTCTCCAACTATTGACTCCTTTCTGTTGAAAATCAACCTCAAAAAATAGTATTGGAAGACGGTAGACTCTGAGGGGTTAGCACTTCAATCTACCCTGTCATGTATTTTGCTAACCTAAAAGAGATCTTCAAATATGAGGTTTTCTGGTATATAATCCCGGTGCCTAGAGAAAGGAAATTGTACTTCCAGTTTCGCATAGGTACTCTAACACTAAGAACACTTACCAGCTGCCTGAAGGGACAATCACTTGCCCAGCTTGTAAAGCACCTATTGACACTTATGTTTTATTTGTTTGCCCTGCCTATGCTGCCTCTCATAGGAAATGGTTGGCCCCTGCCTGTAGATTGTTGGGAGTCTATAGGTCCAATGCAGCCCTTTGAATTCTTAGATCAGACACTCGTTCGACTATGGTAATCGCTGTTGCCAAGTTCCTTGGGGCAAGTTGGATTCTTAGAGAATTCTTTTTATCTGCATGATGGTTTTAGTGCTAATGTATCAAAATTGCTCTGGAAGAGGACTTAGTTCCTATTCCTTTATATGTACTGTACATATTTTATATATTTACTATGTATTTATTTTGTCATTTCTATGTGCTTTTATGGCTCTTGTGGCCGAAATAAAGTTCTTTGATGATGATGAGTTTGCACCTTGCATGAGTTTGCTTAAGCATGTATTTTGTGGTTGAACAAGGATCACCATCAAAGAGCAGGTGTGAATAGATTGTGCTGCCTCTGGTCCGATATAGCACTTGGTACAGCAACAAGGGATTAGGTATGTATGGCAGTTTAGGTAAGTTGGCACACTAACAGACATTAGAATGGTGTTGAAAAGGCTTCTTTAATGAGACAGGTCTGCACTACCGATACTCAACACTTATCACACTTTATAACCTACAGCTCCTGGCTTCACTAACAAAAGGGTTATAACCAGCAATCCAATCTCCCTCACGTTTGCATGTAAAACTACTCATCACAAAAGTCCTTTAACTTAATCTCTGGCCCTTGAACACATACTGTTTTCCAGATAACTGCCCAAAATAATTTTCCCATTATTATGAATCTTCCCTTTTCTTGCCCATGCATGACACCCCTCCTTTTTCCAATTCCTTCAATAATGGAGCATCACACATCCACTCAACTCCACACCGCAACCCTACCCTCCCAAACAGGATTGTTCATTCAGTGATCCAGGCAAACTCTCCTTGTAGTCCCTCAAAATTGTCACCAAAAAGCACTTTGGAAAATCTCTCTGCCAGGGCACTTCAATGCCTGACCATTCATTGCTGTCACCCCTCTCGGGCCCTCGTGCTTCCTTTCTTCATTGAGCCCTAACCTCACATCCTTCCAAAGACAGTCTAACACCGTATCCTTCAGCTCTCACCTATATTATCATTCTCTGAGCATTAACATGTCCTCCTCAGTTTCTAACCAGTCCGACTCTTCTAGTTTTTACTTTCTTGTACCAACTTCTCTCAGCTTTGCCCCACAAAGATGCACATATTTTACTGGACACCACATCCTTGCCCTTTGCACTACCAAGTGTTTCAGATTCCCAATTAGCCTGGTCTGGCTGCCAACTTGATCAACAATACACATGTAGTCCACTGTCTCCTCTTCCTTCTAAATGCATAAAGTCATTTTTTCTCCTTTTGAATAGTTCAATTGAATCCTCACTTGTATTGCTAAGCAAACAGGACCAACACTTCTTTCTGCACAATGCAATGCAGGAAGACAGCTAGCAATCCCTCAATGCCAATGCCTCCTTTTTCTTCTCACAAATCTATCTATATTCTTTCCATACTTAGCCTTCATTGTCTTATAACCAGTCTTAATGCTTGAACAGCCACAGACCAAATCTTTGTAATCCCTCGGCCCCTTTCTTTAAAATCTGCAGGGATGTGGGGTATGAGGGAAGGGCACATCTATCGGATATGCAAATATAACATCTTCCATTGCCTATATTTCCACCTACTATATGTACATCCTAAAACCTACTACATGTACGTCCTAACAGTAAGCCTTTCTTTCACCTTGCCACGAATAGCGCCCTATCAGATTTAGATGCTTCTTGTTTCTCAACGTTGACTGTCCATTTTTGGCCCTCTAAAAACCTGTGTCTTATTAACTCCAGTCTACTAAAGCCCTAGCATTTAAACCTGCCTCAAAGTCTGACTTTTAATGACCAATACAGACCCCTGGCAGTACCTCCGCTTATTGACAGAGGGATTAATTATAATCTGGATGTTATACGCCAACTAATGCGTAAACCCCTGTTTACACATGGATTGGATTTATGAATTTGAAGGTACTTAACACATCCGATAATTTGCAGACTTGTCAAATGACTTAGGGCCTGATTATGAGTTTGGCAGTCACACCTCTATCCCGACGCGATGGTGGTCCCAAGGACTCTGTTGAATAGGCGGTCTTTCGTCCACCCTATTACAATGCATGCAGCCTGAAATGTCAACCATGTCGACCAAGTGTGTCCTGCCTGCAAAGCGTCAGACTGTAATGCTGTCTATGCGTACTCCGTCGGCATCAGGGCCATGGGTTGCTGCCAAGCAACTTGCAAAAACACAGTGGCTGCTGGACCCCTTGCGGTGGTTCCCCGACCCAGTTCGCACTATGCAGTCAACAAAGCACCATAAAAGTGGCCATCGGATAGATACAAATACAACATATCTAATGTCCATTGGTCAAGTGGATACACCTGCAAATCACACCAACCCCTCCCCCCATTCCAGACCATAATCCTTTGCCATTCCACTGCAGCACTGCTATTTGGACACAGCTATTTGGACACAGCATTTTTCCACAAGTAGGTCAGTGCAGAAGATGGTAGAAGTTGTGCAGGCCTGCTTATAGCAAGGGCCAAAACAAATATGATTGAGGATAGAGTGAGAGGGGGAGCCCATGGGGATGCCAGGTGAGGCAGGAGCAGGACACAGCCTTCAATGGCATTTTGGAAAATGGGCTAATGAAGCTGGTGAGGGCAGTGATGCCAGCTAGGATGAAATGGCAGCTACAGCACTCTTACCAGGGGTGCCTGCTATGTGAGATACATACAGGGTGAGGTAGGCCCAGAAATAAATACAGGAGGTGGGTGTCCATATGCACTACAGAGGTACCTCAGACTGAAGTGGCTGGCTGTGAGGGCTTGTGACATCACACCAGCGAGTCAGCTCAGCCCCTTCTGTGCCTTTGATGCCGGAATGCCGGCAGCATTGCAATGGGCTGGTGAAGGAATGGAAAACGTAAAAGGGATGCGGAGCTCATTAGCAGGGCTCCATCAGGGAACAGCATCAGCTGCAATAGTGGAGCTCCTCAAGTATAATGACAGTGGGGAGCGGGAAGGGGAAAGAGAAGTGGAGGAGGAAGGAGGTGCGAGGATTGCCTTTTGGCAGAGGTAAACGAAAAATGGGAAAGGCCTGAATTTATATTCTATGAAAGTAGATGGCGGGACAAGAAAGGAGCCATGAGCAGCACAATGGGGAAGTAAGGTAAGATGGGGTGACTGGTGCAGGACAGCAGAGTAGGAAGAATGTATTTGACTGCCCAGTGATCAAGAGAGTGTGGTCAAAAAGGGTTCAGACGAAGAGCAGCGGCAGCTTGGGCCTTCCCATTAGCATTCCAGTATTGGTCAGAGGGGAGAGGCATGATCAGCTGAGAGAGATCCATTTGGCTCAACCACTGGGTGTGAAGAGACTGCATGATCCAGAGTGACTGGCCCAATAGCAACCTTGTTGCGGGGTGCTGCGTAGGTCTTGGGCAGCCTTCTTGCCAAAAAAGTGATCTGTACAGATACAAGTTGGAGTGACAGAAGAGTTACAAACTGGGAGGAGTGGAGTGCAGAACTACGCGGCAGTAATATGAGACTGAGCTGAGTTATGGGGACGATGAAAAATAGGGAGGCAAGTTTGTGGATCGATTGATGAAAGGGATGATGTGGCGAGGGAATGGCAGCAGTGATTAGAGGGCGTGAGAGGATGTAAGAAAAGGTGCTAAGATAACCATACAGAAGAGCTTGGTGTATTACAGAACAGTTGATGGAGGAGAGAAGAGATGCAAAAAAGGTGGTTTCAGCACTGGAGATGAGGTCGCTGGTGGAACAACAGGCTTCAGTGAAGGCTGCGACCATAAGGCCAGGTAAGAAGGTGCAAAGTGTCAGCTCAAAAATAGAGATGGTGTCAAATAGCGTGGTGCTAGGTGGAGAGGTCCCTGAAAAAAAGTCAAGGTTCAAATTGCTTAAAGGACGTTATTTGTCAGATCAAGGCGTGGTCACAGAGGGACAGAGTCAACAGAAAATGGAGGGTAAGGTGGAGTTACAGGAAAAGGAAGAGGAGGAAGGGAAGGAAAATCAGAAAGAAAAAGACATTAGGGAAGAGGAATATAAAGTTGTCATACATGGGAATAGCAAAGCTGCTTGGGACATACATGAATGTGGCAAAAAAAGGAAAGATTTCGAGCAATAAATATATTGAAGTTGTTAAGCTATAACACAGGGAGCTGACAGCCAAAGATGGCTCAAATGAAGAGGAATATGAAGTGGCCGGGAGAACAAGAGTACTGGCCACTAATGAAAACTAGACTGTATTTTCAATATACGTGAGTGTATATCGCACAAAGTTTCCGGTTAGATGAGTGGCCCACTTAAAAAATTTAGATGTGATAAGGAAGGCCTAAATTATCTTTGGGGGATTACATGTGGGTGATGTACAACAAAGAATTTCAGGCATAGTTGCTAGAGGATGTAGCGATAAAATGGGGTGAATTGGACATGTTTTTGTGGCTGCAGTGGGTTGCACTCACAAGACCGACACCTACAGTATACATAGCCAGAGCGGTGCCAGTGCTTTATCTGCCCTTTCAATGACATCTCACCTAGGGAGGTGTTGGAGACACAGATAGAGGGCAGCAGACACAAATCTGAGACTTCCTCAGCATACAATATGGGGTACTGTGTGTGGGAATATTGCAAGTTCAGACATGAATCTTTGAAATGTGGACAAGGGTGCCGTCAAGGAGTTTGAAAACAGCAGTCTCAGAGAAAGGAGGTGGAAAGGGAGGTCAGAGAACAACGGTCAAAAACAGGAAATATTCAAACATTGGTTAAGCTAGGTTGGTTAAGTTATTAGTTGCTGTTTTACAGCAACAGAGTGGATGCCAAGTTGTTACAGAAAGGTTTTGAGGATGGTTTTCGGTTGGGTTATAAAGGTCCTAGATGTAGGAAGGTGTCAGATGTAGTAAATCCACCTTTTCTGCATGGTCATTCAGTATTTTACACCTTTTTCTGGACCCCATTTTAATGCTGCTTTTTAGACTCTGCAAACTGAGGCACTGGTGCCCCGTGCCCAGTGCTAATGCCCCTAAGGCATGGAAAAATTGACTAATCGCTGATTGGCATGTTAATATTTCAATGAGGCCACAATTTATGGTGCAGAAATTCACCCATGACATGAAAAGTTAACTGCCACCTGTGGATTGCAGCACTTATTGTGCTATACACTGGTGTGACAAATAATATGGCTCCAGGCCTACACTGTGTACCCTGAATGCTGCAGTGTAAAACCTGCATTGCAGATTGTTAAAATAACGGTTTTTGATGCATTACAACCTACCTTTAAATATCAGTAAGCCAACCCAGTGTAAACTTTGTAATCCACATAGTAATGTCCATGATATTTAACCCCTTCGCTGCCAGGCCTTTTCCCACTCCTGTGCCAGGCCTTTTTTTTTGCTATTTGGGGCAGTTTGCGCTTAGGCCCTAATAACTTTTTGTCCAAATAAGCTAGCCAAGCCAAATTTGCGTCTTTTTTTTCCAACATCCTAGGGATTCTAGAGGTACCCAGACTTTGTGGGTTCCCCTGAAGGAGGCCAAGAAATTAGCCAAAATACAATGAAAATGTCATTTTTTTTCAAAAAAATGGGAAAAAGTGGGTGCAGAAGAAGGCTTGTGGTTCTTTCCCTGAAAATGGCATCAACAAAGGGTTTGCGGTGCTAAAATCACCAGCTTCCCAGCTTTCAGGAACAGGCAGACTTGAATCAGAAAACCCAATTTTTCAACACAAATTTGGCATTTTACTGGGACACACACCATTTTTACAATTTTTTGTGCTTTTAGCCTCCTTCCAGTCAGTGACAGAAATGGGCGTGAAACCAATGCTGGATCCCAGAAACCTAAACATTTCTGAAATGTAGACAAAATTCTGAATTCAGCAGGGGGTCATTTGTGTAGATCCTACAAGGGTTTCCTACAGAAAATAACAACTGAAAAAGAAAAATATTGAAATTGAGGTGAAAAAAACAGAAATTTTTCTCTATGTTTTACTCTGTAACTTTTTCCTGCAATGTCAGATTTTCAAAAGCAATATACCGTTACGTCTGCTGGACTCCTCTGGTTGCGGAGATATATAGGGTTTGTAGGTTCATCAAGAACCCTAGGTACCCAGAGCCAATAAATGAGCTGCACCCTGCAGTGCGTTTTCATTCTATACTGGGTATACAGCAATTCATTTGCTGAAATATAAAGAGTGAAAAAGAGCTATCAAGAAAACCTTTGTATTTCCAAAATGGGCACAAGATAAGGTGTTGAGGAGCAGTGGTTATTTGCACATCTCTGAATTCCGGGGTGACCATACTAGCATGTGAATTACAGGGAATTTCTCAAATAGATGTCTTTTTTACACACTCTCTTATGTTTGGAAAGAAAAAATGTAGAGAAAGACAAGAGGCAATAACACTTGTTTTGCTAATCTATGTCCCCCCCCCCCCCCCCCGGGAGCAACCCTTGCCTACGGGGCCGCTCTCCCTGCGTGACATTGGCACCAAAAAAAAAATCTCCGGTGCCTAGTGGTTTCTGCCCCCCTTGGGGGCAGATTGGCGTAGCAAAAATCGACCGATTTTCCCCCAAAGGGGGCAGAAATGGCCTAAATACAATTTTCCCCTCCAGGGGAGCGACCCTTGTCCAAGGGGTCGCTCCCCATCTGTAAAACATGTAAAACAAAAAAAACAAAAAATCTCCGGTGCCTAGTGGTTTCTGCCCCCCTTGGGGGCAGATCGACCTAATCAAAATAGGCTGATCTACCCCCCAGGGGGGCAGAAATGGCCTAAATATAATTTGCCCCCTAGGGGAGCGACCCTTGCCTAAACACAGCCCAACTAAAACCCCCTTCAACCCACCCAAACCTTATGGTGTCTATTCTTCCCTACATTTCCAACAGGATGAGGATGGATGATCTGAATTTATATGAGGAAACGTTCTACGCCCTCCTGCACTCTAATCTGATATAGTATCTCCCTCCATCTCCCCTATGTGCAAATCATCCATCAGTGTCTATCAAGCTTGTGCAAATTCCACTGGCCTCCTGCCCCGGTGTACCTCTCTTAGTAGTGCATTCCCCTCCCAGTCTGCCCTTCGCAGCATGTCCACGCTCCAGCGCTCAACCCTGCAGCATGTTTCCATTGCATTGCAATTATTTGCTTGGTGAGCACAAGGGTTTAATCAATGAACCAGAACATGACTTTATGCTTAGCTAGCCCGGGGTAAAGACCCAGTAAACACAGCCTGGACGAGGGGGGTAAACAAACATTCTGTTATCTCAGCCAAGAGGTACACCACCTCAGACCAGTTTGTAGGTTAGATGAGCACAATTCCATAACATGTGAAGGAGATTCCCATCATTAGCCTGACAATGAGGACATTCATGGGCAGTCAACAAGACACAGACGCTAAGTTTGTGGGGTGCGAGGTAAGCCTTATGTAAAATGTAACAATTAATAAACTTGAAATGAGCATTGCGAAATGTCTTAGACGCAACCACGTACATTTTAGACCTGTCTAAATCTGTCAAAGGCAAACCTAAATCAGTCTCCCACTGTTCACAAAGTTGTGTGAGGAGAGACCACGCCCCTCATGCAGCACCCCATGGAGCCCTGATACCAACGTTCGAGTGTTAGTGACATCGCAAAGAAATTGGCAACTATGAAGAATCTGCAGCTTTACCTCCTGCCTTCCCCAGAGCCTGCCCCCCTCCGCAGTCAGGGTACCATATAACAGAAACTACTCTGCTGGGAGATCAAACTCCGCACATAGGTCCTCAAAGGGGCACAATATGCCATCCATGAAAATACACCTACCGTGTCAAGGCCTGCCACTGCCCAACCCTGTGGGAAACTCCCCTCAAGCCTCCCACAACCTCTCTGAGTAGGGCCGGAAGTGGGGGTCTAGGGGAATACGGGGCCCAAGGCTGTGCTTGGCAGAGCACCCTCAGCTAACAGTTCCGAAGCACTATCAGTATTGGATTTCTTTAATTTTGGTTTCACTTTGTTTATTACATTTTACTCAATGTTTCAAATTCAGTTTGGGATTTTTTTTTGTTTTGCATTTTGTCTTCATTACTGCTTTGGTAGTGCATTAAAACTTTACATATTGGCCTAAATTAAGCCTGTCTGCTCTGCGCCATAGCTCGCAGAGGGTTGAGCCCATGTTAATTTAGTGACTTAGAGGGTTAATCCTTAAATTGGGCAGCCATCTACCCCAAACAGTAATCCAATTTCTTGTAGGAGAGAATTTGTGGGCCTCCATGGAGCACCCAGAGGTTGTAAGGCACAAGTTGTCAAAGGCGATTAAATAAAGATTGACTGTCTCTTCCAGGATTGACCTTTGGAGTTGTTGATTGTGTTGCCCATAGGTTTGGTACAAATGAAAGAGGAGGGAGAGTGTAGATGAATCCGGCATTTGTTGTGGCCAGAGGGATAGTCAGTCAATGCCTTCATATCGGTTAATTTTTTATTGGTGAGGTATTCATCGTTGGACGTAGAAACTGAGCTTGTTAAGGCTGTTGGTACCAGTGATGAAATGGCAATGAGCAACATTAAACTAGTGTTTCACATACTGTCAAGTTCCCACGGACTTTGACTTGCTGGGCATGCAATTAGAAGGTCAGTAATTTGAGGATAAGGCCTTACCAATGAGTTGCTTTGTGCTGGGTATTTTTTTGGAGTTCAGTTAAACTTTACAACGGTTATTTACATTTGTGACTGGAGTTACATTAGTGCATCAGTATTTGGAGGACATTTTCCTTATTTGTGCAGCAGACTGTCAGCACAGGCTGGCAAGTTTTAAAGAGCTGATGGCAGGCAGTCAGCTAGAGATGTGAAGGTGCTGCAACTGCAGAGGGACTTTGACCTGGATTGTTCAAGCACAATACAAAATTTAAAGCGAGGAATGCTCCATGAGTGGACAATGAAACTGGGGATTTATTTCCCATTTGCAGTGGAGGAGATTATGTGGGTGTGCACTATGAACAAGGAGAAAGAGGAGATACCAATGTACCTTTGGCCTTTGAGAGGTTGAGGGTTACAGATCTGTTGAAAGAATCATTGGCGCCTTCAACAAAAAGGACATAACCGAAGGCTGAGCTACTGGTGTCAGGAGCGGAGGGTTTGGAGAACGCAGGAGGGAATTGTGCACTTTGTTTTGTGCATGACTGAGAAAGGTTTGTAATATGCAACAATGGTGAGCAGGTTGGCAGGAATAGCTGTTTATGGCAAACTGCTGTGGGTTTATGAGCCATAAGCGGCAAGATGGAATGAAGGTTACAGGAAAGTTGGGCTAGGGAAAGGGAATCGATGTAAGTCTTCAGAAGCCTCTAACATGGTCAATCCTTAACAGGATGATGGCGTTGCTTCCAAGGGTTTGTTTGGATGGATGCAAAGTTGTGTTAAATTCCATGTGGATGATGTAAATATTTTCTGGAGCCTTTAGGGCTTTGGAGCTGCTGGGGGTACTTAGGGCGAGTGTTTTGCGCAGGGCAGATGCAAAATGCAGATACAATTATACTTTATAAGACAGATCAGAGGATGAAAATTTGAGTGTCCAGTATATTGATGGAGATTGAAGTCTGAAGACGTTTGATGGTACTCCGTAAGGCATTGGAAGAGCTTTGCTTGCCAGGTAAGGGATTTGGGTCACATTAATTTAGAATTGGAACAGCAAGAGAGGCTGGAAGGCAGGGATGATCGGTTATGATGACTGAAAGTTTAGGACATTGATCTTTAGACTGTTAACGGAAATACATTAGGGCTGAAGTTGTACTGTATTAATATGGCATTATATTTGTTTTTTTGTCGGTTGTTTGCAGGTTCTGTACATGGTCTTAAGACCATGTTAAGATGATTTATTCAAGATATATGGAACAATCCCTCCTCATGTCTAACTTCCTCAGCAACTGTCTGCTTTCCACCTCTTGCACTCCACAATCTAGAACCCAGCAGCGGAAGTATCCAGTTGCCAGGATACAACATACCTCCCATTCTATACAATTAAATAAATATATTTCATAAACAAAACTCATAAATCTTAATAATCTAAAAATACTATTCTCCATGAACACATATTGTAGCTGTACCAAACTGGCTCTTTTTTTTATCCACTTCATTGAACTGACTTGGGCCCTCATTACGACCTTGGCGGTCGGTGGTAAAGCGGCGGTAAGACCGCAAGCAGGCCGGCGGAAAAAAAAATGGAATTATGACCGCCGCAGTTACCGCCGCTGTCATCCGCCACTTCACCATTCCACCCGCCATGGCGGTGAGAACCGCTGGGCTGGAGAGTGCGGTCTCCAGCCCAGCGGTCATCACTAGACCACCAACGGAATCAGGACCCTGCATACTGCCATGGATCTCGGTGGTTGGGAACCGCTATGAGATCCATGGCGGTAGGCACTAACAGTGCCAGGGAATCCTTCTCTGGCACTGATAGGGGTCTCCCCCACCCCCGCTACCCCCCACAAATCCTCCCCAACACCCCCCACCCCCCTGCCACCCCCCAAAGGTGGCACAACCCCCCCACCCCGACCCCGAACATGCACATATACAAACCCCTACACGCACACACCCCCAACATGCACATATGCACACCCCTACACGCACACACACCCAACATGCACATATACACACCACTACACGCACACATACACCCAACAACACATACCCGCACACATACAAACAGACATGCACACCGTCCGACCCGCACACATTTCCCATACACACAGCACCCCTGCATGCATACACTCACTCACTCACCCCCTCTACACTCTCACACGCACACCCCCATGCATGCACACAACGCCCCCCCACCCCCTTCCCTAACGGATGATCAACTTACCTTGTCCGTTGATCCTCCGGGAGGGGACGGGATCCATGGGGACAGCTCCGCCACCAGAACACCGTCACCAGAACACCGCCACACCAAATCATGGGACGTGATTCAGTGGGCGGTGTTCTGTTGACGTGGCGGTGGAGGTTGAGCAACCTCCACTTTCCCGCCGTCCGCAAGTATGGCTTCTGGTGGCTTTCCATACGAAAAAGGACGGTGGCCTGCCAGCGGTCATAATACGCGGCGCGGAAGACCGCCACCACTGGCGGTCTTCAGCACGGCTGTACCTCGGCAGTCTTGCGAAAAGACCGCCGAGGTCGTAATGATCCCCTTGGTCTTCTTCTCCAGTTTCATTACTCATGTGTGTTTCATATTCCCACTTGTTCTTTACCCAAATTTTGTATTCCACGTCATTACACAAAAGCCACTTTCCTGAGATTCTATTTTTTTCATCACCTAACCACACACAATTTCCCGCTACTTTTTAAAACTTCTTTAGGTTTAGAACTTTTCGAACTACCTGCTTTCAGATTCCCCATTTGGGACACCCTCACGCAATCACCCTCCTTGAAAGCCCGTACTGTTTTACACAATTTATTGTTGTAACTTTTCATATATTACTCTTGGTATTTTGTGACTCTTTGTTCAAATTCCCCTGTAACTGTTGTTCTTTTCTCTGCTCTCATCATCCATACAGGGGTGACCTATGAACACGTTTGCCTGCCTTTGAGTAGGAAAAATAGTGTTTCTCCTGTGGCTGAATGAGGTGTATTACAGTAGTTCCATAACGTTTCCTTGACCGTCTTCTTACAGGCTACACTACTCTCAGTAGCCAGTTTCTCTGGGATTATAAACAACAGTTCTATGGTAACTTGTGCCATTCTCCATTCTCCATTAAAAATTCAGAAAATCACTGCCTACAAATTGCTGCCCATTGTCAGTCACTATACATTCATGATAACCTTCCCTCCCAAAATGTCCCCACAAAAGCTTATACTGTTGGAAGCTCTTGTTTCTCTTACAAACGCCACATCAGGCAATTTGTAATAATAGTCTACCAACACAATAGCATACAAGCCCTCTATCCCTTTGCTGTTGAATGGTCCCACACATCCATTGCAAGCCTTTGCCAAGGTTTCTTGGGTAATTTTGTAGGTGTTATGAAAGAGTCCTCCACTCTGTGGGATTCGTCCCTGGACATGCATGCTACACAACCATACAAACCTCTCTATCTCCTTGTCCATGCCCGACCATCAAAAATCCACGCGAGATCTTCTTTTCATTCCGGTCATTCCGGTCAATCCTCCATGACCCTCATATAACAACTCTAGTAATCTATTTCTCAATGCACCTGGCACAACCAATCTCCCATTTCTCCCTAACACACATATCCGACCCAAGATAGCCCTTCCCATACCATTCTGTAATCACTCAAACCCTTCTTGAAAATGGCAGTATGACTTGTACTATTGGATAAACACATACTTATTTGCTTAAATGTGTTGTCTTCCTCTACATTTTTTTACACACATCCTCAGACTTAGCTCCGTCACATAGTTCACTCACACTGGCAACTAACCACTGCTTGTTATCATCATTATTTTCATCCTCTTTTGTGTCTTGTAACATCATTCAAGACAGGCAAACCGCATTCACATTTTTTATGCCCGGAACATATTTCAGCATGAAGTTGTATTCATGTAGGCGGTATAGCCATTTAGCAATCCTAGTTGTGGCTCTCCCTGCACCTTTTGTTGAAAATATATCCACAAGTGGTTTATGGTAAGTTAGTACTTCAAAAGAAGTTCCCCACACATAGGTTTTAAAATTGTTTACAACCCACCAGCACGCTAAAGCCTTTTTCTCTATGGCAGATTATGGCCCTCATTACAACCCTGGCGGTTGGTGTAAACGTGGTGGTAATACCGCCAAAAGGCTGGCGGTAATTACTGCCAAATTATGACCATGGCGGTGAGAACTCAGATAGACAGCCACTTTACCACACCGACCACCAGGGCAGAAACAACAGGCACCAGGGCAGTAGCCACCTACAGCCAGGCGGAAGTCAATGTCTTGCCTACCATATTACAACCACACAATCCACCATCTTTTCCGGGGCAGTACCAATGACATCAAAAGCCTGGCGGAAACACTGCACATAAGGAAAGGACTCACCATTGGAGACACAGGGAAGAACCACTCCGCCATGGAGCCCGAGCTCCATGTCTTCCCCATGCTCTTCTATGTCCTGCTCCATCACGAACACCAACGACGGCGAAGACGACAATGGTGAGTACAGCTGCCTAGCACACAGAGGGGGAGGAAAAAGAGAGTGACACACACACGCACCACAAACACACCCACCCCCAACACAATACACACAATCAGCTGCAGTAATAAAACATATTTACCCCGTACCTCGGATGAATAATGCAAGGACAACAGGAATTTACTAAAGTGAGTGTAATAAGAGCAAAACAGTATAAATAAAAAATATGCAATGTAACAGATATATACAATTGTACAGTTCAAGGGACACTGCCCAGTCCAACGTGTGCGTGGGCCACAGAGCCACAGGCCAAGGTCCAAGGCCCCACTTGTCACCTGCATCAATACGGAGAGAACACGGCAGGGGCATTAGTTGGAAAACAGGCAGGCACCTCAGGGGGACGGGGGACGAGGGGGCACCTCAGCCGGGAGATGAAACAAGACCACTGGTTCTGGAGGGGGCAACATGCCCTGTGCTTGGTCCTGGATAGTGCAAGGCCACAGTCTCTTAAGTTGGTGACTTGCCCACTGGTTCTGGAGGGGGCATCGTGCCCTGTGCTCTTGATCCTGGGGAGGCTGGGGTTGATGGGTGTCTTACCCATTGGTTCTGGAGGGGGCATTGTGCTCTGTGCTCTTGATCCTGAGGAGTGCAAGGTCACAGTCTCTCAGGTGGGTGTCATACCCACTGGATTTGCAGGGGACAATCTGCACAGCAGCCCATGGAAGCAGGACTGTACATACCGTCCACTGGCGGTGACGGCTGCTCAGTGGTGGTAGTGGTGCTGCTGCTGGTGGGGGGGGAGGCTCCAGCCCATCCCCTGCAGCCTCGGATGGCTGCCCACTGGTGGTGGTGTTGCTGCTGCAGCTGGTGGGAGGAGGCTCCAGCCCAGGCCCTGCAGCCTCGGATGGTGGCACAACCATGGTTGGTGGTGGGGGCTCCATCAGAGTCCCCGTCCCAGGTCCCTTGTCCTTCCTG
The DNA here is from genome assembly GCF_031143425.1 of Pleurodeles waltl. NCBI lineage: Eukaryota > Metazoa > Chordata > Amphibia > Caudata > Salamandridae > Pleurodeles > Pleurodeles waltl. Next base: position 474,068,522 of record NC_090448.1, read on the forward strand.
CCTGCTGGCTCCTTGCTCTTCCTGCCAGCAGCTGGGGCAGGCTCGTTGCCCTTCCTGGCAGCAGCTGCAGCTGGCTCGTTGCTCTTCCAGGCAGCAGCTGGGGCTGGCTCCTTGTCCTTTCTGGCAGAAGCTGGGGCTGGCTCCTTGCTCCTCCGGGCAGCAGCTGGGGCAGGCTCCTTACCATTGAGGCTGCCTGGTGCAGGCTCCTTCACCCTCAGGACATGTGCCCTGGATCCTTTCCCACCACGAGTGGGTATGGTGCCTATGGGCCCATGGACTGGGTGGCTGAGGTGCTTGCCTGGGTTTCTGCCACCCTGGTCAGACGTGAAGGACAGGGGGTAGGGAAGAGGTCAATGGTGGATAGGAAAAGCTTTTAAGGGACATTGGGGCGGGAAGAGGGAGAAGGTTTGGGAGTTGGGGAAGAGGGAGTGGTTGTAGGAGGTGTCTGTCTGCTGATTTTGGATGCACGTGCATGGGCTGGATGCTGTTGTGAGGTGGATGGCGGTTGGGTGTCTGAGTGCTTGCATTTGTGTATTTCAGGGGGAGACAGACACAGTGGGAGAGGACACAGGGGACGTGTGCATGGCTGTTGTAGAGGTGTCTGGAAGTGAGGTGTGTGTTCTGCTAGGTGTGGTGGTGATGCTGGTAGTGGATGAGGATGTAGTGCATGCAGGTGTGAGTGTAGACGGAACTGGGAGGGAGGTGAAGGAGGAGGAGGGGGACACAGTGTGAATGGTGGATGTTGGTATATCTGCACCTGGCTGGTGTTTGTGTGAATGCCTGTTCGATGATGTGTGGTGCTTGTGTTTGCCTGTGCCACTCTTGTGTGTTGTCTTGTGTGCATGCTCGTCTGCCTGTGTGCTTGAGAAAGGTTGGGGTTGAGGGGAGTGGGATTGGGAGGAGGAAATTGGATGGGGGAGGGTGGAAACAGGGATAATGGCTGCCATCAGAGAGGAGGCCAGAGCCTGGATCGATCTCTGTTGGGCTGCCAAGCCAGTGTACATGCCCTCCGGAAATGCATTAGTCTGTTGCATCTGGGCTGCCAGCCCCTGGATGGCATTCACAATATGGTTGACTGCCCTGGATCTCAGGTGGTCAATAGCCTCCTCACTCAGCGCAGCAGGGCTCACTGGGGCAGGGCCTGAGATGCCTGGGGCGAAGGAGATGCCCACCCTCCTGGGTGAGCGGGCACGGGCAACTCGATGAGGGGCTGTGAGAGGGCGGTGCTGGTACGGGGTTGGCAGCTGTACCTGTAGCTGGGGTGGTCACAGAGGAGTCCACCACCACCAGGGAGCTTCCACCGGAGGAGGTATCTGTGTCTGAACTGTCCCCTCCAGTCTCCGGCATGGTGCCCCCCTCGTCCTCCGTCCCACTGGTGCCCTCACCGACGGTGGACTCTGCTTCCTGGGTCCTGTGGGATGCAGATCCCTCCGTCGCCGCTGCCTCTGCTCCTCTGCCAGATGATGCTAATGCACATAAGGACAGGGTGACAAAACAAAAAGAGGGGGAACAAACAAAGGATACACTTGGTCAATGGCTGCACCAACTCCACCGTTGGCGTACACACCACTCTCACACACAGGTAACAGCCCTACGCACTATGCATTGCACTACCAGTTATATTGCTAACCACCAAGGCATGGGAAGAGGCACACACCGCCAAATGCAGCACACCTGGGATCCACACAGCCCTGACCAGTTGTGGATGCCTACGAGCTAGGTAGCATGATTATCCCTTCAGAACCCTTGCCACCAGGGGACCTACTCTGCAATGTCAGGCCTGGCCTAGGGGCACCCATTGACACGCATCCTCCACCCGGTACCACCCTACCATGTGTAAGTTGTAATGATGGGAACTGTACTCACCCTCTTGTGGCTGCTGTGATGCCCTCATGTGCCCATCCAGCTCAGGATAGGCCACCTCCAGTATGTGGGCCATCAGGGGGGTCAGGGTTCGACGGGCACCCCTTCCTCGTTGCAAGGCCATCCCCAGCTGGGCCTCTGCCGTCTTCCGTGCCCAGCGTCTCAGGTCCTCCCAACGTTTCTGACAGTGGGCACTCTGCCTGCCGTAGACCCCCATGGTCCACACGTCCTTGGTGATGGCACGCCATATACCCTTCTTTTAATAGGCGCTGACCTGCAGAGGAAATACCCACAGGAAAATAGTATCAGCCAGAAAGTCTTCCCTGTTACACTTTTGGCCCACCATAACCCTTCACATCACCATTTATATACACATGGCCCAGCACACAACCAATATGCCGCTCAGAGGACATCCACCCACCCCCCTACACGAGGCCTTGACACACACCACTCCATGCATTCATGCCACATGCATTGTGCCCACAGTGTACTCACCTGTTGGTCTGGAGGTCCATACAGCAGTCCGTACTGGGGAAGGACCCCATCCACCAGTCACTCCAACTCCTCTGAAGTGTAGGCAGGGGCCCCTTCCCCAGTCACACGGGCCATGGTAGGTTCCAGACACAGGTCACAGCAGCACATGCTGTGTAGGTCCTGTCCTGTTGAAGGTCATGCAGCAAGTGAGTGATCAGATAGAAAATGGCGGTCACATCCGTGGCGGTGCATACCGTCACCGCCGGCGTACATCACCATTGGCCACTGTACTCCATAGGGCCCAATGTTAACCAATGAGGAGCTGCACAGCAGTTCCCGACCGCCTCCCGCAACGGCACACAACGTCAGCGGAATTACCTCTCTTCCACCTGTCCCTCCACACAGGACAGGCGGATGGCATTTCAGGGGAGGATAGGCCCTGGATAATAACTGCATCACTGTTAAAATTTGGACATACAGGACAATTCTCACTGACCCATAACAAATTGACAGCATGCACTGTACTGTTGTAGCCCCATTGTTCAGTGTGTGACCGGCTCATCACTCTTTTGCCCCTTAGATTGCTACCGTTGCGGATGAATAGGAGATGGAGACATACCCCGGTGTACAGATCCCTGGTGGACTTGGCAACAATGGAGGACAGGCACATTATCCTCACCTATAGACTTGACAGGGCCACAATCACAGAGCTGTGTGCCCAATTAGAGCCTGACCTGATATCTGCTATCCGTCACCCGACTGGGATCCCCCTCTTGTGCAAGTCCTTTCCTGGCAAGTGGTTCTTTCCAAGTGACAGTGGGCTTGGCAGCAGGAATGTCACAGCCAATGTTCTCAATACTGCTAACAAGAGTGTTGTCTGCTCTCATTAAACAAATGTGCAGCTACATTGTTTTCCCCCAGGTGGAGGATTTGGCCACAGTGAAGGCTGACTTCTATGCAATGGGACATATCCCCAACATAATTGGGGTGATTGATGGTACACATATTGCATTTGCCCCCCATCAAAATGAACAGGTGTTCAGAAATCATAAGAGTTTTCTCTCCATGAATGTACAGATGGTGTGTTTGGAGGACCATTGCATCTCCCATGTCAATGCTAAGTATCCTGGGTCGGTGCATGATGCCTTTATCCTGAGGAATAGCAGCATCCCAAATGTGACGGCCCAAATACAGAGGCACAGGGTGTGGCTAATAGGTGAGCCCTGGTCCCAACCTAGTATATGTTGGTGTATGGATCTGGTGTGGGCCATATGGGATAGTGTGTGGCTAAATGTTGTCCCTCAATATTGCAGGTGACTCTGGTTACCCCAACCTATCTTGGCTGCTGACCCCTGTGAGAAATGCCAGGACTAGGGCAGAAGAACAATGAGGCACATGGGCGAACCAGAAGGATAATAGAAAGAACCTTTGGCCTCCTGAAGGCCAGGTTTTGGTGCCTCCATCTAACAGGTGGATGCCTTTGCTACCCACCCAAGAAGGTCTGCCAGATAATAGTGGCATGCTGCATCTTGCACAACCTTGCCCTGAGACGCCATGTGCCTTTTCTGCAGGAGGAGGGGGCTGTGTGGCAGCAGTGGACCCTGTGGATAGTGAGGCGAGGATGCAGAGGATAAGGATAAGAGAACAGCAGTCATACAACTATACTTCCAAGGACACACAGGTAAGACAGTGTTACTTCACATTTCATTGTCATTATTTTGAAATTATTTGGCACTGGCATGCTGTTATTTCCCACTTCTATGCCCACTTTCTGTACTCTTTGGCAATTCATTTTACTGATGTTGGTGTCCCACTATAACTCCTGGTGTGATCACTGCAACCAACTACAGGTCTTTCAGGTAATTTACTATACAGTTGAATTGCAGTGTTTGTACCTGGTTAAACGTATACATACTTGAAAAATGTGACACACTCCATACTTGTATTTTTTCCAAGGGTGTTTATTGAAGTGCTAAGAAAACGAGGTGCAAGTGCAATGAGATGGGGTGATGATGGTGGAAAGGTCAGGGCATTGTCCAAGGGGACATAGGAAGAGGAGCAATGGCAGTTCAAGGTGGACAGGGTGACTGAGTGGGCCACAAGTGTGACAATCAGGAGAGTCTCATTTCTTGGCAGGAGTATTGGCAATAGTCTCTGGCTTCTGCCTGGATCACAGGGAACGTTTGTGGAGTGTTTCTCCTTCTGCAGGCGGAGGGGTGCCGGTGGCCTGTGAGTCCTGTGGCAGGGCCTCCTGTCCACTAGCGGCAGCTGAGATGGAAGGCAGTTCAGATGTCTGGCTAGTGCCAGGGGCCTGCTGTTGTGAGACTGCCTCCCTCATAATGTTGGCCATGTCTGCCAGCACCCCTGCTATGGAGACCAGGGTGGTGTTGGTGGCCTGCAAGTCCTCACTGATGTCCTGGTACTGTCCCTCCTGCAGCCGCCTGTTCTCCTGTACATTGTCTAGGATCTGGCCCATCGTGTCCTGGGAATGTTGGTACGCTCCCAGGATCTCGGTGAGTGCCTCCTGGAGAGTCGGTTCCCTGGGCCTGTCCTCTCCCTGGTGCACAGAAGTCCTCCCGGTTTCCCTGTTGTCCTGTGCTTCTGTCCCCTGAACTGTGTGCCCACTGCCACTGACCCCAGGTCCCTGATTGTCTTGGGTATGGGGTGTGCCCTGGGGTCCCTGTAGAAGTGGACACACTGCTGATTGACGTGTCGTGGGGACAGAAGTATGGGTTCGCTGGGTGGGTGCTGCAGTGGTGTTTCCAGATGGGGGAGGCTCTGTAGTGGTGTGTGACTGGGCTTGGGTAACCGACTGTCCAGAGGTCCCTGATGGGCCAGGTTGGTCACCCAGATCCAGGCGACCAGAGTTGCTGTCATCACTGTGGGCCTCTTCAGTTGGGGGACTTTGCAGGCACCTCCTCTCCGGTAACATTGGCTGGGATACCTGTGGGGATGTAAATGATGTGTTATGTTTTCTGTGGTGTACATATTGTGCATCGCTGGGTTACCCTCTTTGGTTGTATTTGCCCTGGCAGCTTTAACTTCTGTAAGTTGGTATGTGGTGGGCTAGCTGATTCTCTCTCGTGTGCATTCTTTGGTGATAGGTGTCCATGCAGGGCTGTGAGTGATTGGCAGTGGAATGAGTGGGATGTGATGGGGTGTGTGCAAGGTGGTGGAGTGATGGGAGTGAGGGTGAGGCTGGGGGTATGTGATGGCTTGCAGGTAGGGGGTGACAGAGGTATCGAGTTGAGTTACCAGAGTCCAGTCCTCCTCATACTCCGGCCAGGCCCTCAGGATGCATGATTGCCAGGACTTGCTCCTCCCATGTTGTTAGTTGTGGAGGAGGAGGTGGGGGTCCACAGCAAGTCCTCTGTACAGCGAGTTGGTGTCTTGCTGCAATGGAATGCACCTTCCCCCGTAGGTCGTTCCACCTCTTCCTGATATCATCCCTTGTTCATGGATGCTGTCCCACGGCGTTGACCCTGTCCACGATCCTCCTCCATAGCTCCATCTTCCTAGCTATTGATATCTGCTGCACCTGTGCTCCAAATAACTGAGGCTCTACCCTGATGATTTTCTCCACCATGACCCTTAGCTTCTCCTCTGAGAATCAGGGGTGTCTTTGTGGTGCCATGGGTGTTGTGTGAGGTGTGTAGGTGAGGGTGTGTAGGGTAATGTGTTGGGATGTGTGATGTGGGCGCGGTGTATAGGTGTGAGTGGTGTGTGGCCCTGGTTGTGTCAGTGGTCTTGCTGTCTCGCTCTGGTGACAATTGTTTGTAATGGTAAAGGGTTGTGGGTAATGTTGGTGTGTGTTTTATAGTGGTGTGAGCGGGTGTGTGCATGGGTGTCAGGTGTGTGTAGTTTGAATTGTCAAATTTGGTGTTGTTTTGTTTGTGTGTGTGTATTTTGAGTGTGGCGGTCTGTACCGCCAATGGTTTACCGCCGTTGAATGTCAGCCATGGTGATTCGTGGGTCATAATGTGATGGGCGTTGCTCTGTTGGTGTAACGGTGTGGGTTTTGATACCACCAGTTTATCACTTACCTTTTGTTTGGAAGAATTGTGTATGTGGCTGAATAGTGACGGACTGGTGTGTGTTAATATGGTGAACGGATATCCGCAGCGGTATGTTGGCGGTAGTCAGCATGGCGGTAAGTGGGATTTACCGCCAATGTCATAATGAGGGCCTATGTGATTTCAGCTCCCATTAGCATGTGTGATGCAAATGCTATAACTCTTTCTTGACCTTTTCTTTGAACTAACATGGCTCCTAGACCATAAGCACTAGCGTCAACCACAATAATGCTTTCACCTTGAGGATCATATGGTTTTAAGGTTGCGGTGTTTACAATTTCACTTTTAATTTTTTCAAGTGCTGTCTTACATTCTTCTGTCCACTCAAATTGGATTCCTTTCTTCACCAATTTCCTTAACACAAATAATTTGTCAGCAAATTTCCTGACAAACTTTGAGTAGTACTCGGCTAAACCGAGGAAAGAACTAAGTTGTTCTTTATTCATTGGAGCAGGTGCTTGTTTAATGGCTTCAGGCAGTTTCAATTTTGGACTGACTCCTTCCCCTGACAAAGTATGTCCCAAACACTTGTTTTTTCCCAAATTTGCATTTGTCCATGCTAACTGTCAACCCAGCATATTGTAATCTTCCCAGTACAATTTTTCAACGTTTCATCATGTTGCTCTTTGCAGGTACCCCACACCAAAATGTCACCCTGAAAGGCTAAGACGTTTGGGATTCCCTTTAATACACTGCCCATGAGTCTTTGAAAAACTGCAGATGCAGACGCTAAGCAGAACGGCATGCGCACAAATTGAAAAGCACCCTCAGGTGTTATAAATGATGTGAGGTATTTAGGAAAAATAATTACACTCAAAATCATTTCATTTATGTGCGGCTAAGGGTGACGATCTACCCATATGTGTTTATTTAGATCTTTTAAGTCCACACACATGCATAATTTCCCATTGAATTTGCATGCTAAAACAATGGGACTGAGACACTGTGATTACTCATTTGGTTCTATTACCCCTGACTCACATAATCTGTTCAAGTCTTTCTTGAGAGGACCTTCTCAATGAAAATGGAATATTTCTCACTTTGTGTGCTTGTGGAACGCTACCAGCTTTCAATATTACACAGTGCTCAAATTTTACCAAACACCCCAATTTATCCTTGAACAACTGGGGGTATTTAACTCTCCATTGAGTTTTGTTGGTCTGATCTGGAAGTAGCACTTGTTCAGGGTGATTAGGGCTAAGGATTATTTCCAGCGCCCTCTGATCTTTCCAGCCTAAAAGATCTTTCTCATTCTCTACCACATACATTTTACCTTCAGTATTTCTATTTTTATAAGTAATCTTGCTGTTGAAATAACACAACAGTGGTAATTTAATTCTGCAATATCCCTCTGGCTCGATGCTGGAAGAATTTAGGCTGTATTTCCCTAACTTTTCCCTTTTGGATTTATGTATGGCTGTATAAGGTGAACAAGAATCAGCCCACACACTAACATCTTGTTCATTAATTTTCACAACACACTTGGGAGGGCGATACTCCTTTTGGAATTTCACCCACTATATCTTGTTTCACAACTAAGACTTCAATTTTGTTGTCATCTACTTCCTCATCTGTTTCATTGCCTTGGTTGTCATACACCATATTTACACCTTTCATCCCCTTGGTCTGACTTTCTAACTTGCACACACAAGAGAAATGGCCAATTTCTTTACACTTTAAACATGTAGCCTTCAAGGAGGGACATGTGTCTGCATCAGCAGTAAGTTTCATGCTCCACATCTGTAGCATACGCTCTTCTTTATTCCCAGGTATTCTAACCACTAGTCTTGACACTCTCTTGGACTTTTGTACTACATTCACTTTGGTTCCCTCATTTTTTTCTTTGGTGGTGTCGTCATTAAGTTCCTTCACGTATCTCGACGAATTTTCCTCTAGACCTCTTGATATGCTTATCACTTTTTGCAAAGAGAGGTCTTTCAATTCTAGCAACTTTTCTTGGATTTTAACGCTGCTCGTTCTATTTACCAATTGGTCTCTTATTATTTCCTCATGTAGATCTTTAAATTTACAAGTTGCAGCTGATGTTCTCAATACTGAAACATGCTGTTCCACATTTTTCAGTGGTAACTGTGACCTAGAGAAAAATGTGTGCAGTTTGTAGGAAAGTACCATCTTGCCTGGCATGTTACCCCCATTTTTACATGTATGTAAGTTTGTTTTTGCCTGTCTCACTGGGATCCTGCTAGCCAGGACCCCAGTGCTCATAGTTTGTGGCCTGAATGTGTATACCTGTGTAGTGACTAACTGTGTCACTGAGGCTCTGCTAACCAGAACCTCAGTGCGTATGCTCTCTCTGCCTTTACATTTGTCACTATAGGCTAGTGACCACTTTTACCAATTTCTATTGGCACACTGGAACACCCTTATAATTCCCTAGTATATGATACCTAGGTACCCAGGGTATTGGGGTTCCAGGAGATCCCTATGGGCTGCAACATTTCTTTTGCCACCCATATGGAGCTCAGACAAACCTTTACACAGGACTGCCAATGCAGCCTGAGTGTAATAATGCACACATTATTTCACAGCCATTTTCACTGCACTTAAGTAACTTATAAGTCACCTATATGTCTAACCTTCACTTGCTGAAGGTTAGGTGCAAAGTTACTAAGTGTGACACCTTACACACTAGCAAAGGTGCCCCCACATAGTTCAGGGCCATTTCCCCGGACTTTGTGAGTGAGAGGACACCATTACACGCGTGCACTACATATAGGTCAATACCTATGTGTAGCTTCACAACGGTAACTCCGAACATGGCCATGTAACATGTGTAAGATCATGGAACGGTCCCCCCAATTCAAATTTGGTATTGGGGTGCCAATTCTATGCATCCCTGGGACTCCACTATGGACCCCGGGTACTGCCAAACCAGCTCTCTGGGTTTTTCTCTGCAGCTACCGCTGCTGCACCCCACAGACAGGGTTCTGCTCTCCTGGGGTCTGGGCAGACCAGTCCCAGGAAGGCAGAACAAAGAATTTCCTCTAAGAGAGGGTGTTACACCCTCTCCCTTTGGAAATAGGTGTTAAAGGCAAGGAGAGGGGTAGCCTCTCCCAGGCTCTGGAAATGCTTTGAAGGGCACAGATGGTGCCCTCCTTGCATAAGCCAGTCTACACCGGTCTAGGGAACTCCCAGTCCCTGCTCTGGCACGACAATGGACAAAGGAAAGGGGAGTCACTACTTCCCTGTCCATCACCACCCCAGGGGTGGTGCCCAGAGCTCCTCCACTGTGTCCCAGACCTCTGCCATCTTGAATCCAGAGGTGTGAGGGCGCTCTGGAGGCCTCTGAGTGGCCAGTGCCAGCAGGTGACGTTAGAGACCCCTCCTGATAGGTGCCTACCTGACTAAGTGGCCAATCCTCCTCTGAGGGAGATTTAGAGTCTCTCCAGTGGGCTTCCTCAGATAACAAATTGCAAGAATTCACCAGAGTTCCTCTGCACCTCTCTCTTCGACTTCTGCCAAGGATCGACCGCTGACTGCACCTGGACGCCTGCAAAACTACAACAAAGTAGCATGAAGACTACCAGCGACAGTGTAGCGCCTAATCCTGCCGGCTTTCTCAACTGTTTCCTGGTGGTGCATGCTTTGGAGGCTGCCTGCCTTCATCCTGCACTGGAAGCCACAAAGAAATCTCCCGTAAGTTGACGGAATCTTCCCCCTGCTCCAGCGGGCACCAAACTTCAGAGTCACAGGTACCCTGGCACCCCTCTTATCCTGACGAGCACGGCCCCTGGAACACAGGTGGTAGACCCAAGTGACCCAGACTGTCCAGTGGTCCAACTGTCCAAATTTGTAAGACAGGTAAGTTCTTGCCTCCCCGCTTTAGACAGTAATCCTGTGCACCGCGTGAACTGCAGCTACAAGGGCTTCTGTGCACATTTCCACAAAATTCTTCATGCACAGCCAAGCCTAGGTCCCCAGCACTCTGTCCTGCAATGCTGAGCTTCCCGAGTTAATCTCCGGCTTTGTGGGACCCTCTTTTGCAGTGTTGAGACAACCGCCGTGTTCAGACTTCTTGAACCTGTGTTCAAGTGCTTCTGCGGGTGCTACCTGCTTGTGTGTGGGCTTCTACGTTGCTGACAGCCCCCTCTGTCTCCTCTCCCAAGTGGCAAAATCCTGGTCCTTCCTGGGCCCGGGCAGCACCCTTTTTCTTTAACCACAACTCTTGCAGCTAGCAAGGCTTGTTTGTGGTATTTTGTCAAGGAAATAACTCTGCATCCTCCAGCACTCCGTGGGACATCTTCTGCATGAAGGAGAAGTTCCTAGCACCTTTTGTTGTTGCAGAATCTTCAGCTTCTTCCATCCGGCGGCAGCCATTTTGCACCTTCATCCGGGGTTTAGTGTTCTCCTGCCCCTCCCTGGACACTTTCACAACTCTTGGACTTGGTCCCCTTCCTTTGCAGGTTCTCAGGTCCAGGAATCCGTCTTCAGTGCTTTGCAGTCTGTTGTGGTCTTTGCAAAATCCTCTATCACGACTTTAGTGTGTTTCTGGGGAAATAGTAGTACTTTACTCCTACTTTCCAGGGTCTTGGGGTGGGGTATCTTGGACACCCTTAGTGTTTTCTTACACTTCCAGTGACCCTCTACACACTACGCTAGCCTAGGGGTCCATCTGTGGTTTGCATTCTACTTTCTTAGTATATGGTTTGTGTTGCCCCTAGGCCTATTGCATCCTATTGCACATAGTCCCACACCTGTCCCACACTAGAGGGTTTAAGACAGCAAGCTGTCAAACAGCAGAATGGGGATATCACTGATAGCCATAAAGTCTGTTGAGAAGATAACCTCCTCAATACTGAGTCAAGGGAACCTAAACCTGGAGCTGCCAGGAGATTGGTCATCCCTTTGCAGTATAGGGAGTTTCTTCTGACTTTGGCTCATGATATTCCTTTGGCTGGGCATTTGGGCCAAAGCAAAACTGGGGACAGACCTGTTCCATTGTTTCACTGGCCTCATATGTCAGAGGACACCAAGGAGTTTTGTCACTCCTGTGTGACCTGCCAAGCCAGTGGCAAGACTGGTGGCACACCTAAGGCCCCCTTAATTCCACTCCCAGTGGTTGGGGTGCCCTTTGGGAGGGTAGGGTTTGACATTGTTGGCCCCCTTGACCCTCCAACAGCTTCAGGCAATAGGTTTATCCTTGTGGTAGTGGACCATGTCACTAGGTATCCTGAAGCTATACCCTTAAGGACCACTATAGCTCCTGCAGTGGCCAAAGCCCTCCTGGGAACCTTTTCCAGAGTGGGTTTCCCTTAGAAGTGGTGTCAGACAGAGGTAGTAACTTCATGTCTGCATACCTCAAAGCTATGTGGAAGGAGTGTGGTGTAACTTACAAGTTCACTACTCCTTATCATCCACAAACAAATGGACTGGTTGAGAGGTTTTATAAAACTCTCAAAGGCATGACAATGGGCAACCCTGAAAAACTCAGGAGGAAATGGGATGTCCTGTTGCCATGCCTCCTTTTTGCTTATAGGGAGGTACCCCAGAAAGGAGTGGGCTTCAGCCCCTTTGAACTCCTCTTTGGACACCCTGTAAGAGGTCCCCTTGCTCTTGTAAAGCAGGGTTGGGAACAACCTTTAAAAGCTCCCAAGCACAACATTGTGGACTATGTACCTGGCCTAAGATCTAGGATGGCTGAGTACATGAAAAAGGACAGTAAAAACCTTCAGGCCAGCCAAGAGCTCCAAAAGCAATGGCATGACCGGGAGGCTGTCCTGACTCGGTACCACCCAGGACAGAAGGTGTGGGTATTGGAGCTTGTGGCCCCAAGAGCACTGCAGGACAAATGGAATGGACCCCATCTCATTGTGGATAAAAAAGGTGAGGTCACCTATTGGTAGACCTGAGCACTGCCAGAAGTCCCCTTAGGGGGCTTCATGCATTGCCTGAAACCTTATTATGACAGGGTTGACTTAACCCTGCTCATGGCTGCTGATGAGGGGCAGGAGGAAGAGAGTGACCTTCTCCCTGACCTTTTCTCCACCACTGAAGCTGATGGCTTAGTGGAGGGAGTTGTGTTAGCAGATTGCCTTACTGCTGAGAAGAAGGACAACTGCATAAATATCCTAGACCAGTTCTCTGACCTCTTCTCCCTAATCCCAGGTACAACTACCTGGTGTGAGCACACAATTGACACTGGAGACAGTTTACCTGAAAAGTGTGGCACAATGGTTAGAGCGGCAGACCCTGATGCAGAGATCTGGTATGGGACCAGGGTTCAATTCCCACCTCAGCGGGTCTTGGGCTCAATTCCCTTGGACCAGATAATTCTCACCTCTGTGCCTAATCTAATTAATGGGTCCCACTCTGTAACTCTGGGCAATAGCTTGCTTAATCTCCACAACAACCCTCACAGCGCTTGGATGCTTGGCTTCATCCTGGGGCTGTCCAGGAGTGGGTGCCTCAGAGGGAAAAGCCAGGAGGGGTTCCATAGCGTATGCGTACAGCACCATGTCCTTAACGGGTGAGTGGTGCGCTGTACAAGTGCACAGTTTACAGTTTTTTTTACCTGTCAAAAGTAAAATTTATAGACAGCCTGGCCATGTCAGAGACTATATTAAACAAGAGGTACAGAAAATGTTGGATCTGGGAGTGATTGAACCTTCTGAAAGCCCATGGGCTAGCCCAGTGGTGCTTGTCCCCAAATCTCACAGTAAAGATGGTGAAAAGGAAACAAGGTTTTGTGTGGACTATAGGGGTCTCAATCAAGTAACCAAAACTGATGCTCACCCTATACCCCGGGCAGATGAGCTGATAGATACACTGGCTTCTGCCAAGTATCTAAGCACTTTTGACATAACTGCAGGGTATTGGCAGATTAAGTTGTCAGAAGATGCTAAACCTAAAACAGCATTTTCAACCATTGGAGGGCACTATCAGTTCTCTGTTATGCCCTTTGGTTTGAAAAATGCACCTGACACTTTTCAGAGGTTGGTAAATACAGTCCTCCAAGGATTGGAAGCCTTTAGTGCAACATATCTAGATGATATAGATGTCTTTAGCTCCACCTGGGATGATCACCTGGCCCACCTACAGAAAGTTTTGGAGGCCCTGCAAAAGGCAGGCCCCACTATCAAGGCTTCAAAGTGCCAGATAGGGCAGGAGAAAGTGGTTTATCTGTGCTGCCTGGTTGGTGGGGAACAGATTGCACCACTGCAGGGGAACATCCAAACCATTAAGGAATGGGCTCCCCCTACAACTCATACCCAGGTGAGAGCCTTCCTAGGCCTCACAAGGTACTATAAGAGGTTCATTAAGAACTATGGCACTATAGCTGCCCCTCCTAATCACCCGACATCCTAAAAGATGCCTAAAAAGGTATTATGGACAGCTAGCTGTCAAAAGGCTTTTTATGAGCTCAAACAGGCTATGTGCTCTGCACCTGTCCTAAAAAGCCCTTGTTACTCCAAATAATTCATAGCCCAGACTGATACTTCTTAATTAGAGGTAGAGGCAGTTCTATCACAGCTTAACACTGACGGCCAGGATCAACCTGTTGCTTTTATCAGCAGGAGGTTGATCCCTAGAGAAAAGCGTTGGTCCGCCATAGAGAGTTAGGCCTTTGCTGTGGTCTTGGCCCTGAAAAAGTTTAGACCATACCTCTTTGGTACTCACTTTATTGTTCAGACAGACCACAAACCTCTAATATGGCTTAAACAAATGAAAGGTGAAAAACCTAAATTGTTGAGGTGGTCCATCTCCCTACAGGGTATGGACTATACAGTGGAACACAGACCTGGGAGTACCCACTCCAATGCAGATGGACTCTCCAGATATTTCCACTTAGACAATGAAGGCTCATCTGGACAAGGTTAGCCTTATTGTCCCTTGTTTGGTGGGGGGGGGTGGTTGTGTAGGAAAGTACCATCTTGCCTGGCATATTACCCCCATTTTTACATGTATATAAGTTTGTTTTTGCCTGTCTGACTGGGATCCTGCTAGCCAGGACCCCAGTGCTCATAGTTTATGGCCTGAATGTGTAACCCTGTGTAGTGACTAACTGTGTCACTGAGGCTCTGCTAACCAGAACCTCAGTGCTTATGCTCTCTCTGCCTTTAAATTGGTCACTATAGGCTAGTGATCACTTTTACCAATTTCAATTGGCACACTGGAACACCCTTATAATTCCCTAGTATATGGTAACTAGGTACCCAGGGTATTGGGGTTCCAGGAGATCCCTATGGGCTGCAGCATTTCTTTTGCCACCCATAGGGAGCTCAGGCAAACCTTTACACAGGACTGCCACTGCAGCCTGAGTGAAATAACGCACACGTTATTTCACAGCCATTTTCACTGCACTTAAGTGACGTATAAGTCACCTATAGGTCTAACCTTCACTTGCCTAAGGTTAGGTGCAAAGTTACTAAGTGTGATGGCACCCTTGCACTAGCAAAGGTGTCCCCACATAGTTCAGGGCCATTTCCCCAGACTTTGAGAGTGCGGGGACACCATTACACGCGTGCACTAGATATAGGTCAATATCTATGTGTAGCTTCACAATGGTAACTCTGAACATGGCCATGTAACATGTCTGAGATCATGGCATTGTCCCGCCAAATTCAAATCTGGTATTGGGGTGCCAATTCCATGCATCCCCGGGGCTCCACTATGGACCCCGGGTACTGCCAAACCAGCTCTCTGGGGTTTTCTCTGCAGCTACTGCTGCTGCCACCCCACAGACAGGGTTCTGCCCTCCTGGGGTCTGGGCAGCCCAGTCCCAGGAAAGAAGAACAAAGAATTTTCATCTGAGAGAGGGTGTTACACCCTCTTCCTTTGGAAATAGGTGTTAACGGCTGGGGAGGGGTAGGCTCTCCCAGCCTCTGGAAATGCTTTGAAGGGCACAGATGATGCCCTCCATGCATAAGCCAGTCTACACCGGATTAGGGAACCCCCAGTCCCTGCTCTGGTGCGAAACTGGACAAAGGAAAGGGGAGTGACCACTCCCCCTGGTCCTTCCTGAGCCCGGGCAGCACCCTTTTTCTTCAGTCATGACTCTTGCAGCTAGCAAGGCTTATTTGCGGTATTTTGCCAAGGAAACAACTCTACATCCTCCAGCACTCTGTGGGACATCTTCTGCACAAAGGAGAAGTTCCTAGCACCTCTCGTTGTTGCAGAATCTTCAGCTTCTTCCATCTGGAGGCAGCCATTTTGCACCTTCATCTGGGGTTTAGTGGGCTCCTGCCCCCCCGGACACTTTCACGACTCTTGGACTAGGTCCCCTTCCTTTGCAGGTCCTCAGGTCCAGGAATCCGTCTTCAGTGCTTTGCAGTCTGTTGTGGTCTTTGCAAAATCCTCTATCACAACTTTAGTGTGTTTCTGGGGGAATAGTAGTACTTTACTCCTACTTTCAAAGGTCTTGGAGTGGGGTATCTTGGACACCCTTAGTGTTTTCTTCCACTCCCAGCAACCCTCTACACACTACACTAGCCTAGGGGTGTCTATTCGTGGTTCGCATTCCACTTTTGTAGTATATGGTTTGTGTTGCCCCTAGGCCTAATGCATCCTATTGTATTCTACAGTGTTTGCACTACTTTCTGACTGTTTTACTTACCTGATTTTGGTTTGTGTGTATATTTTGTGTATTTTACTTACCTCAAAAGGGAGTATATCCTCTGAGATATTTTTGGCACATTGTCAATAAATAAAGTACCTTTATTTTTAGTAACTCTGAGTATTGTCTTTCTTATGATATAGTACCTTTATGATATAAGTGGTATCGTAGGAGCTTTGCATGTCTCCTAGTTGAGCCTAAGCTGCTCTGCTATAGCTATCTCTATCAACCTAAGCTGCTAGAACACTACTAATCTACTAATAAGGGATAACTGGACCTGGCACAAGGTGTAAATACCATCAGGTACCCACTAGAAGCCAGGCCAGTCTCCTACATTGGTGGTGCAGCAGTAGGATAAGTACTTGTAACTGCTTTACCACTTTGTCATTGGTGCTTTCATAAGAAAACCATATTCTAAATACTTAGAAATATACACAGTTAACCTAAATAGTCTAACTTTCTTCTAAAAAGTTTTTTTTTCTTTAAAAGTTTTCTAAACTTTTTTCTCTCTCACCTAAACTCTTTCTTGCAACTATGTCTTTAGTAGAGGCCACTCCTAAAGTTGTACAGACAACTTATGACAATTTAAACTTAAACATTTTGGGGGGTCTCTGCATAGAAAGGAGTTTGGGGATTGGTAAGAACCCTACCAAAGATCTTCCCCTTAGCATTCTCCTTGAAAGTGACCAGAACCAGACTGGTAAAACCCAGGATCAGGAGGTAGAGGAGGGGGGTACCCAGGTAGAGTCAGGGGAGGGCCCTGAGGACTCTGGGGAGGGTACTTCCAAAGACCTTTCAGTTAACAGGCCATCTAGTGAAGCTGGTATTGGGAGTTCAGGTAGTTAGAGATAGGTCCACTTCTGTCCATTCACACATTCAAACATTCTCTGTGTCAGAGAATTCCCAAACCTCCCACACTGAGGATAATACCCTAGACAGGGAACTCAGAAAGCTGAGGTTGGAAGAGGCCAGACTGAAGCTGAGACAGCAGCAGTTGTCCTTAGACAGGGAGTCTCTAGATGTAGAGAGGGAAAGACAGAAGTTTTGGTTAGTTCCCCATGGTGGCAGCAGCAGTCTTCTTGATAGTCATCCGAGTTAGAGAAACAGATTCAAGAAACCTGCATAAGATTGTCCCCCCTTACAAGGAAGGGGTTGACATAAACAAGTGGTTTTCTGCACTTGAGAGGGCCTGTATGGTACAGCTGGTCCCTCAAAGTCAGTGGGCTGCTATCTTGTGGCTATATTTCCCTGGCAAACGTAGGGATAGGCTCCTTACTGTCAGGGAGAGTGATGCCAACAACTACAAAGTTTTGAAAGATGCACTCTTAGATGGATTTGGCTTAACCACTGAACAATACAGGATAAAGTTCAGAGATACCAGAAAATAGTCCTCTCAAGACTGGACAGACTTTGTAGACTGTTCAGTGAAGGCCTTGGAGGGATGGTTACATGGCAGTAAGGTGACTGACTATGAAAGCCTATATAATCTTATTTTGAGAGAGCATATTTTGAATAATTGTGTGTCTGACTTGTTGCATTAGTACTTGGTAGACTCAGATCTGACCTCTCCCCAGGAATTGGGAAAGAAGGCAGACAAATGGGTCAGAACAAGAGTAAGCAGAAAAGCTCATACAGGCGATGGCAAAGATGGCAAGAAGAAGGATGGTAAGCCTTCTGACAAGGGTGGGGACAAAGATAAAAAGAATTCTGAGTCTTCATCGGGCCCACAAAATCCTCTGGGGGAGGTGGGTCCAAAGCCTCTTCAAACAATCAAAAGAAGCCATGGTGTTATTTATGTAAAAGTAAAGGCCATTGGGCAAGTGATTCCACTTGTCCAAAGAAAAACACAAAGGCTCCCACTACCACAACCCCAACTGTGTCTAGTAATAGCAGTAGTGGTGGGAAGAACACTACAAATAGCCAATCAAAGGGTGTAGCTGGGTTCACCATTGGTAATGTAGTTGGGGTTGGTCTTGTTAGGGAGACCACAGAGGCTGTTTTAGTCTCTGATGGTGGTATTGATTTTGTCACCTTGGTTGCTTGTCCCCTTAATATGGGTAAGTACAAGCAACTACCCCTAATAAATGGTGTTGAGGTTGAGGCCTACAGGGATACAGGAGCCAGTGTCACTATGTTGATTGAGAAACTGGTTCACCCTGAACAACACCTACTTGGTCAGCAGTACCAAGTGACTGATACTCATAACAACACTCTGAGCCACCCCATTGCTGTTGTGAATCTCAACTGGGGGGGTACTGGTCCAAACAAAGTTGTGGTAGCCACTGATTTACCTGTAGACTGCTTACTAGGCAATGATTTGGAGACATCAGCTTGGGCTGAAATGGAGTTGGGGGCTCATGCAGCAATGCTGGGCATTCCCGGGCATATCTTTGCTCTCACAAGGGCTCATGCCCAGAAGCAATGAGGACAGGGAAACTTGGATCCTAGAAAAATGGACCAAGTGGTCCCAAAAGCTAGGGGTAAAAAGGGTAAAGTCCTTGCCCACTATCACTCCCTTTCCAGAAGATTCCTCTTTTGAGGAAGAGGAATCCTCTCCCTGTGCAGAACCTACACCAGATGAGCTGGCAGCAGACACATAACCACAGCAACACTCTAGCTTGATGTGCAAGATTGCACACATCATCAACGTGCAATGTGACTTCACTGCGTCTTGAGTCCTGTGGGATACTCGTTCTGTTGCCGTACATCCGCACACTCCGGCTCATGCTGTTTACTTCTAAATGGCTACAACTGTACACACGCTGGAAACCAACACAGGTGCGCTGCTTCCATTAAGACGTCTCGAGTGATAAGGCTCCTAATGTGTTTTAGTTTTCCAATTACTCAGGCACTGTTACCATCTCAACATGCCTCTTCCCACACTTAGGCCCTCATTACAACCCTGGGGGTCGGTGTTAAAGCGGCGGTAATACTGCAAACAGGCCGGCGGAAAAAGAAATGGAATCATGACCATGGCGGAAATCGCCAACATAGACAGACACTTTAACACTCCGACCGCCATGGCGGTAGAAACAAACAGCGCAGCAGTAACCGCCAACAGACAGGCGGAAGACACCTATCCTACCCTATCACAAGATGCCTATCCGCCACTTTTTCCGGGATGGAACCAACGTGAACAAAAACACGGCGGAAACAGTACGCAGAAGGGAAAACACCCACCTCTCCACACCCCACGAGGAACCAGGACGCCATGGAGCCCGAATTGCAGATACTGCTGATGCTAGTCTTCCTTCTCTTCTATCAGGAGCACCAACGACGGCGGCGATGACCACAGTGAGTACTGCACCTACAACACAGGGGAGGGGGGAAGGAAAAGAGAGTGACACACACACACACGCAACACGTAACACACCCACCCCCAACCCCACCCACAATACCATACACACAAATACATGCAGCAACAGTACACATACACCCGCCCCCACCCTCTGCAAGAACGCAAGGACAAAAGGAATTGATTTGAACGAATGTAATCATGTGGAATCTCATTATCAAAAGTTCAAAATCCAGTAAACACAATTCTGTACACCTACTACACAAGTCCGGATAGTGCACCAATCATTGTCCGTGGACCACTGGGCCCAAAATGCATGGGGGAAGCCCACACATGATACCTGACTGGAAACGGAGAGAACACTGGAGGGGCATCAGATCGAACTGAAACAGGCACCTCAGGGGGAGGGGGAGAGAGGGGCACCTCAGTCAGATGAACGCACAAAGTCACTGCTGCACGAGGGGGCTCCATGCCCACTGCTGTATCCTGGGGAATGCAAAGCCACAGTCTCTCAAGTCTCTCCAGTGGGTGGTTTGCCCACTGCTTTATCCTGGGGAGTGCAAAGCCACAGTCTCTCAAGTCTCTCCAGTGGGTGGTCTGCCCACTGCTTTATCCTGGGGAGTGCAAAGCCACAGTCTCTCAAGTGGATGTCAATCTCCAGTGGTTCTGGAGGGGGCATGGTACCCAGAGTGCTTCATCCTGCCAAGGACTGAGGTAGTGGATGTCAATCTCCACTGGTTCTGGAGGGGGCATGGTGCCCAGAGTGCTTCATCCTGCCAAGGACTGAGGTAGTGGATGTATCTCTCCACTGGTTCTGGAGGGGGCATGGTGCCCAGAGTGCTCCACGTGCAGTGTGGCCGTTAGAATTCCCTCACCTGGGTGTGTGTGCCACGAGATTGCCAAGGTACAGGTAGCATGATATGCCATGGAGTCAGCGACATACCCCACACTGCTGCGGCTTTGCATTCCACCTGCAGGTGACAACAGTGATGACAATAATGCTTCATGGAAGCTGCCCAGGGTCCTGGAACTCACCACCAGCCTCGGACGACTGACCACTGGGGATGGTAGGCATGTCAGCGATGGTGCCACTGTCAGAGGACGTTGCGAGGCCGCTGCCGGTGCTTGCGGCGGTGTCTGTCGTGGCGGTTCTGGCGGCGGTGTCTGTGGCGGCGGTGCTGACTGCGGGGTCTATAGCGGCGGTGCTGGAGGCGGGGTCTGTGGCGGCAGTGCTGGCTGCGGGGTCTATGGCAGCGGTGCCGGGGTCTGTGGCGGCGGGGCATGTGTCAGCACCTGCTGAGGGAGAAAGCAGGATGTCTCCTGCAGCCTCGGACGGCTGCCCACTGGGGAAGAGGCTCGGGACTGTCGCAGCAGCTGTAGACGTGCCGGAGGCGGTACAGGTGGCTGTGCTGGTGGCGGTGCAGGTGGCGGTTTTCGCCGCCGTGCAGGTTGGCGTGGACTTGGACAGAAGGTGTGACACTGGTCCCTCAGTCTGTGCCACCATGCCCTCTCCTGACCTGCCCTTCTGTTTTTGGCCCTTCCACACCTTTGATGGTGGCGCAGTTGTCTTGCCACTATCCCCTTTAGTTTTCGCTGACCCCTTGGTGGCTGGTTTTTTTGGCTTCTCCCTCCGGGATGTGGGCACCTTTTTCACCTTGGCAGGTGGCTGAATGTCCTTGCCCTCGCTACGTGGCACACTGGCAGCCCTGATGGTTGGCGCACTCCATGACCCTGCAGTTGCTGGCACCACTGTGCCTGGTAATGTGGTAGCTGAGGTGCTGGGCTGGGACCTGGAAAGCCTGGCCCTAGGGGAAGGACGGGTGGGCGAGGTGTAGGGAAGAGGTCAATGTTAGCCAAGAAACATTTTTTAGACACACTGGGACGGGTAGATAGAGGGGGTTTAGGAGTGGAGGAAGAGGTTGTGGTTGTAGGAGGTGTATGTCTGCTGAATTTGGGTGAAGGTGCATGGGCTGGAGGCTGTTGTGAGGTGGATGGCTGTTGGGTGGGTGTGTGCCTGTGTTTGTGTACTTTGGGAGGTGGGTTCACAGACACACTGGTAGAGGACAGGATGTGTGAATGGTAGTGGGGGTGGTGAGTGAACGTGAGCGGTGTGTGGTGATGGGCGTGCTGGTGATGGAGGTAGTGGCTGAGGATGTAGTGCATGCAGGTGTGAGTGGAGACGAGACTGGGAGGGAGGAGGGAGATGTGGAGGAGGGGGGCACAGTGGAAGAAGTGGATGTTGGTATGTGTGCATGGGTATGTTGCTTGTGTGAGTGCCTGTGAGATGTGTGGTGCTTATGTTTGCCTGAGCCACTCTTGTGTGTTGATGTGTGTGCCTGCTGGTCTGATGGTGTGCTTGGGATAGGCTGAGGTACAGGGGATTGGGTCTGAGTGGAGGAGGTTGGAGGGGGAGGCTGGACACAGGGATAATGGCTGCCATCAGTGCTGAGGCCAGAGCCTGAAATGCTCTTTGTTGGGCTGCCTGGCCAGAATGAATGCCCTCCAGGTATGCATTTGTTTGTTGCAAATGCCTCTCAACACCCTGGATGGCATTCAGAATGGTAGACTGCCCAACAGTGAGGGATCTCAGGAGGTCAATAGCCTCCTCACTGAGGGCAGCAGGGCTGACTGGGGCAGGGTCTGAGGTGCCTGGTGAGAAAGAGATGCCCACCCTCCTGGGTGAGCGAGCACGGGACAGGCACTAAGGGGCTGCTGGGAGGTCGGTGCTGGTAGGGGGTGTGGAGGCTGTACCTGTTGATGCGTTGGGCACAGAGGGGCCCGGCACCGCAAGGGAGCTCCCATCAGAGGAGGAGTCACTGTCGCTGTTCTCTGCTCCTGTCCACGCCGTGGAGCTCCCCTCGCCCTCCATCCCACTGGTGGCTTCAGACTCCGTTGCTTCACCCTCCAGGGCCAAGTGGGATGCAGCTCCCTCCTGTTCCAGTGCCAATGGTCCTCTGCCTGATGATGCTATTGCACACAAGAACAGGGAGACCACAAAAATGGGGGGGGGGGAGACAGAAGAAAGACATGTTCAGTGCATGCAACACCACTACCGTTGGCGGACACAACAGACACTGAGCAGCCCTCTGCAGTATGCCATGCACTTATAGTTCCTAGATTTATCACATGCCCATGGGGTACGAGGCCTAAGCCCAATAGCTGCACACCTAGAAGTCACAGGAGCCTGACTAGGTGTAGATGGCTCTAACCACTAGTGGGGTTGGGTGACACATAGCCTGCCTCACAAGGGACCTTGCCTACCAAGATCGCCCTGGCCTAGGGGAACCCACTGGCCACCTCCCCCACCCAGACAACTCGTAATGCGTGCAAAGTCAGCTGAATGAGAGTGTACTCACCCCCTTCTGGCTGTTGTGATGCCCTCAAGCGCCCATCCAACTCCGGATACGCCACCACCAGGATCTGGAACATCAGGGGGGGTCATGATGCGACGGGCACCCCTCCCACGTTGGGAGGCCATCCCCAGCTGGCCCTCTGCCGTATTCTTGCTCCAGCGGCGCAGGTCCTCCCATCTTTTACGGCAGTGAGCGCTCCGTCTGTGGTAGACCCCCAGGGTCCGGACATCCTTGGCAATGGCACGCCAAATACCCTTCTTCTGGTGGGCACTGACCTAGAGGAATGGTACAGGGGGAAAGGACATTGCTCACCTGTCCGGACCATCATACTCATTGCCCACCAGTTCCCACCAATGCCAGGACGCACACAAACTCACCATCCGCACATGTAGGCTTCAGCCCCCCATGTATCTTCCAGCCACACCACTCAAAGCAGGCATTGCCCATTCAGCATGCTCACAGTGTACTCACCTGTTTGTCTGGAGGACCGTACAGTTGTGTGTACTGGGGGAGGACACCATCCACTAGTTTCTCCAACTCCTCCAAAGTGAAGGCAGGGGGCCTTTCCCCAGACACATGAGCCATAGTTGCTTCCAGACACAGGTCACAGCAGCACTTGCAGTGTAGGTCCTCTCATGTTGAAGGTCAGGTATCAAGTGAGTGAACAGACAGAAAATGGCGGTCACGTCCGTGGCGGTGCGTATCGTCACCGCCGGCATACATCATCATTGGCTCCTCGGACCCATAGGGCCCAATGTTAACCAATGCAGAACTGCGCCACGGTCTTCGACCGCACATGGTGACGGTGTACAATGCCAGCGCAGTTACCTCATATCCCCTTGTACCACAGGTCAGGCAGCTGCCATTTCAGGGGGCCACATGGCATTAATATTAACTGCGTCACACCTATGTAGACCTGGAATACACACAGTTACAGGCACATTGGGGATTAATACATTTGTGCAAATGACATTTTGGGATACCTCAGTGTTGGCTGACTCTCTGCTCGCTGTTCTCTTCCATAGGGCACGTCTGCTGGGGCAGGTGTTGAGATGGCGGCATCCTCCAGTGTACAGATCGCTGGTGGACCTGTCGACAATGGAAGAGAGACACATAATAGTCACATGCAGACTTGATTGTGCAACAATCCAGGAACTGTGTGCCCAGTTGGAGCCAGACCAGATTTCAGCTATCTGCCATCCCACAGGGATATCCACTCTAGTGCAGGTCCTGACAGTACTCCATTTCCTGGCACGTGGTTCCTTTCAAACAACAGTGGCCCTTGCATCAGGGATGTCCCAGCCAATGTTCTCTAACATGTTGTCCAGAGTGTTGTCTGCCCTGCTGAAGCACATGCGCAGCTACATCGTGTTCCCCCAGGTGGAGGATTTGCCCACAGTGAAAGGTGACTTCTATGCCCTGGGACATATCCCCAACATCATTGGTGCCATTGATGGGACACATGTGGCATTAGTACCCCCACGCAGGAGTGAACAGGTGTACAGAAACCAGAAGAGCTACCATTCGATGAATGTGCAGATGGTGTGTTTGGCACACCAGTATATCTCCCATGTGAATGCCAAGTTTCCAGGCTCAGTGCATGATGCTTACATTTCGAGGAATAGCAGCCTCCCTTATGTGATAGGGCAACTCCAGAGGCACTGTGTGTGGCTAATAGGTGAGGCCAAGGACCCAATACAGTGTGTACAGGTGTCTGGGTATGGGATTGTCCCTAAGGGTTAGTGTGTGTCTAACAGTTGTCCCTCGATATTTGCAGGTGACTCTGGTTACCCAAACCTGTCATGGCTACTGACCCCAGTGAGGAATCCCAGGACAAGGGCAGAGGAACGCTACAATGAGGCACATGGGCGAACTAGGAGGGTGATCGAACTCACCTTCGGCCTCCTGAAGGCCAGGTTCTGGTGCCTCCATATGACAGGTGGTTCCCTCTACTACTCACCAAAGAAGGTGTGCCAGATAATCGTGGCCTGCGGTATGCTGCACAACCTGGCATTGCGACACCAGGTGCCTTTTCTGAAGGAGGATGGGCCAGATGGTGGTCTTGTGCCAGCTGTGGAGCCTGTGGACAGTGAAGAAGAGGAGGCAGAAGAAGAGGATATCGATAACCGAAACAACATAATCATGCAATACTTCCAGTGGGACACAGGTAAGAAGATGTCACTGCCTCACACATCTCATACAATTTTTGGAGCTAGCATAAGTCTGTCATTTTCACTCAGTGTATGGACCCTGACTTGTCACTTTGACTTTCCATTTCACAGATGTGGGTCCCACTTTGTGCCCTCTGCTATATTTCCTCCAGTCCTACAGCTGTGTTACATCAGTATGTGCACAAGTAAATTGACATTGCTATATTCCACGGTTATTGCAATTACACATTTTTGAAAGCACAGACTGACTCCAGATTGTTTTGAGATTGAAGTGTGTTTATTTCTGTGCTAATAAGTGGAGGGGTGTGTGAAATGAGCTGGGGGATGGTGGAAGAATGTCCATGGCAGAGTCCAGTCTATTTGTTTCACAGGTGCATTGTCCAAAGGGGCATAGGAAGTGGAGCAATGGCAGTTGAAGGATGGACAGGGTGACATAGTGGGACAGAAGGGTGACATTCAGGGGGGTCTCATTTCTTGGCAGGGGTCTTGGCAATGTTCTCTGTCTTGTTCCTGGATCTCAGGGACCGTTTGCGGGGTGGTTTTCCATCTACAGGAGGTGGGGTGCTGGTGTCGTGTTCCTGTGGCGGTGCCTCCTGTCCACTAGCGCCGGCGGAGGTGGAGGGCTGTTCATCGTCCAGGCTAGTGTCAGGGGCCCACTGTTGTGCCACTTCGTCCCTCCTGGTGTTGACAAGGTCTTGCAGCACCCCTGCAATGGTGACCAGGGTGGTGTTAATGGACTTCAAGTCCTCCCTGATCCCAAGGTAGTGTTCCTCCTGCAGCCGCTGAGTCTCCTGAAACTTGGCAAGTACTGTTGCCATCGTCTCCTGGGAATGATGGTAAGCTCCCATGATGTTGGAGAGTGCCTCGTGGAGAGTGGGTTCCCTGGGCCTGTCCTCCCCCTGTTGCACAGCAGTCCTCCCAGCTTCCCTGTCGTCCTGTGCCTCTGTCCACTGAACCGTGTGCCCACTGCCACTGCCCCCAGGTCCCTTATCGTCCTGTGTTAGTGGGGTTGCCTGGGTTCCCTGTAGTGGTGTACACACTGCTGATTGACGTGTCCTGGGGACAGAGGGATGGGTCCGCTGGGTGGGTGTTGTGGTGGCGTTTCCTGAGGGGGGAGGTTCTGTGGTGGCTTGTGACTGTGTCAGGGGAACCAACTGTCCCAAGGTCCCTGATGGGCCGGGCTTCTCATCTTGATCCAGTTGTGCCAAGCTGCTGTCATCACTGTGGGTCTCTTCTGTGATGGGACTGGATATGTCTTGCACCTCCTGTCCGGTGACGTTGGGTAGGGGTCCTGTAGGGGTGTAAAGGCATGACTATTGCATCTGTGTGTGCCATTGTGTGCAATGGGTGAGTGACCCTGTACTCCAGTGCTTGCATTCTTGGCTTGGTCCTTGTGTGATAGTTGGTTTGGGGTCTGTGTGGGTACCTGTAGTGGACATGCTTTGGTGATGGGTGTCCATGCATTGGTGTTACATGCAGGGCTTGTTTTTAGGATGTGTGGGTTGTGTTGGTGGGGTATCTGTGGGTTGTTGGGGTGATGGGTGCGAAGGTAAGGGTGGGGTATGTGATGGCATGCAGTTAAGGTGGGGGGCAAAGTATTAAAGATTTGCCTTACCAGAGTCCAGTCCTCCTGCTACTCCTGCGAGGCCCTCAAGATGCATAATTGCCAAGACTTGCTCCTCCCATGTTGTTAGTTGTGGCTCTACCCGGACGATTTCCTCCATCATGACCCTGAGCTCCTCCTCAGAGAACCTGGGGTGTCATTGAGGTGCCATGATGTGGTGTGGGTGATGTGTGAGATGGTGTGTGTTGTGAGGTGTGAGGGGATGTTTTGTGTTTTGTTTGAGGTGCTTGGATGTTGTGTTAGTGATGGTGTTGTGGGTCTGTGGATGCTGGTGTTGTTTTAGGTAGTGTATCTCTCTGACGTGCTTTCAAAATTCTGGTAGTAAGGGTTTGTGGGTGATGTGGGTGTGTGCTTTATATTGAATTGGGTGTGTGGGTGTGGTGTGGGTATGTGTACCAGGTGTGTGTGTATTTCGATTTGTCCAATGTGGTTCTGTTTTGTATATGCGTGTGTATTTTGAGTGCAGCGGTGTGTACCACCAATGATTACTGCGGTTGAAAGACCACCGCGTTGATTCGTGGGTCGTGATAGAGTGGGCGTGTTTCTGTTGCCGTGGAGGTGGAGGTTTTGTTTTCACCAGTTTAACACTGACCTTTGTTGTGGCGGAGTTGTGTGGGTGTCTGATTTCGGCGGATTCGGAGCTGCCCTGTACCCCAGCCCATCCCAAGCACACCATCAGACCAGCATGCACACACCTCAACACACAAAAGTAGCTCAGGCAAACATAGGCACCACACATCCCACAGGCACTCACACAAGCATCACACACATACAGACACAGCAACATCCACTGCCTCCACTGTGTCCCCCTCCTCATCGTCTTCCTCCTCCCTCCCAATGTCGTCTACACTCTCACCTGCATGCACTACATCTACAGGCACTAGGACTCGCACCAGAACACCCAGCACCACACCCCGCTCACCTGCACTCACCACCCCCACTACCATTTACACGTCCCCGGTGTCCTCTCCCAGTGTGTCTGTGACACCCCCTCCCAAAGTACACAAACGCGGGTACCCACACACCCAACATCCATCCACCTCACGACAGCCTCCAGTACCTGCACCTGCACCCAAAACACCTAAAGTGACACCTCCTACAACCACCTCCTCCTCCTCCACTCCCAGACCCCCTCCAGCTACCCATCCCAGTGTTCGTCAGAAACTGTCCCTCTGCAAAGTTGACCTTTTTGCCCCCACCCCCACCCCTCCAATTAATCAGTCCCGTTGTAGCGCCTCAGCCAAAAAGCCTCCAGTACCAGTGGTGCGTGTTCAAGGTGTGTGGAGTGCACCGGCCACCAGGGCAGGTAGTGTGACACGGAGCCAAGGCACTGCCAGTCCACCCCCTGTAGAGGCTCTGAAGTTGGAAAGTGGCCGACGGGACCGGCTGAAGACTCCTGGAGGCAAAACAACTCAGAGGGGTCCCAGGGGGATTGCAGAGTCAGCTGTGACTCCTCCAAAGGTGGGGAAGGGCCAGAAGAAGTCTGCACAGCCTGGTGTGAGCATCACGGCGGAGAAGGGCGGCATCCTTCGCGGCCGGGACGCCACCGCCAGCACCGTCGTCACTGGTCAGGAGACCACCGCCATAGGCATTGCCCAGGAGGGCCCAAGTATCGTCACTGGTCATGAGACCACCGCCAGAGTCATTGCCCAGGAGGGCCCAAGTATCGTCACTTGTCAGGAGACCACCGCTAGAGTCATTGCCCAGGAGGGCACAAGTATCGTCACTGGTCATGAGACCACCGCCATAGGCATTGCCCAGGAGGGCCCCGGCAGCCACAGCCCCGCTGGGCAATTAGGGACCGTCATGCCACACACCAATGCCCAGTCCAGAGCCCACCATGGCAAAGCACCGCTCAACAGTCCAGAGACCGCCATGGCAAAGCACCGATGAACAGTCCAGAGACCGCCATGGCAAAGCACTGCTGAACAGTCAAGAGACCGCCATGGCAAAGCACCGCTGAACAGTCCAGAGACCGCCATGGCAAAGCACCGCTGAACAGTCCAGAGACTGCCATGGCAAAGCACTGCTGAACAGTCCAGAGACCGCCATGGCAAAGCACCGCTGAACAGGGCATGCACCGCTCAACAGGGCAAGCACAGCTGAACAGGGCATGCACCGCAGAAGAAGGAAAAGACCGCCACATCAAGCATCGTTATCCCATGTGCAGCTGGGACTGTGACAGGACAGGAACTGTCACGGGGAGACTAATCCAGTCTGGGCACCATTCCCCCTCCAGAACCAGTGGAGAGATCCATCCACTACCTCTGTCCTTCACAGGATGAAACACTCTGGGCACCAGTCCCCCTCCAGAACCAGTGGAGACATGCATCCACTACCTATATCCTTCACAGGATGAAGCACTCTGGGCACCAGTCCCCCTCCAGAACCAGTGGAGGCTGTTATGTACTTGTGAGACTGTGGCTTTGCACTCCCCAGGATGGAACAGTGGGCAAACCACCCACTGTAGAGACTTGTGAGACTGTGGCTTTGCACTCCCCAGGATGGAACAGTGGGCAAACCACCCACTGTAGACACTTGTGAGACTGTGGCTTTGCACTCCCCAGGATACATCAATGGGCATGGAGCCCCGTCGTGGATGTGACGTGGTGCTGTAATCCGGCTGAGGTGCCCCCCCATTCCCTTCCCCCTGAGGTGCCTGTTGTTTTTCTCTCTGATGCCCCGGCAGTGTTCTCTCCGTTTGTGGACAGGTATCTTGTGTGGGCCTCGCCCATGCATTTTTGGCCTGGTGGTGCAAGGACATTGAGA
This sequence comes from Pleurodeles waltl, assembly GCF_031143425.1. Lineage (NCBI taxonomy): Eukaryota > Metazoa > Chordata > Amphibia > Caudata > Salamandridae > Pleurodeles > Pleurodeles waltl. The sequence continues at coordinate 474,097,718 of NC_090448.1, forward strand.
TGTGCATATCTGCACTACTTCTCGTACTGTATATACCTTTGCATGAGTTTATATATATCTGTATATAATTGACACATGTATATTGATACATTACAATGTTTGAACTGATTTCGTTTTGTCTTTGCATTCTTCCGGGAGGGTTGGGGGTTGTTACTGTGATGTTTGTAAATGCATTGGTGTGTGTGTTGTAATATGCGAGGGTGGGGTTGGGTGTGCGTGTGTTGCGTGTGTGTGTCCCTGACTTTTGCCTCCCCCTCCCCTATGTCGTAGGTGCAGTACTCACCATTGTCTTCGCCGCCGCCGGCGCTGCTCTTCGTAGATGAGTAGGAAGAGAAGGGCAGGTAGGATTTGTAATTCCGGCTCCATGGTGTCCTCCTTCCTCGTGGGATGTGTTAAGGTGAGCGTTTTCCCATGGCAGAAACTGTTTCCGCCGTGTTTTTATCCACGGTGAATCCGCCCCAGAAAAGGTGGCGGATTGGCGGGTTGTGATACTATGGGCGGTACATTGTCTTCCGCCTGTCTGTTGGCAGTGACCGCCGAGCTGCTTGTCTGTACCGATGTGGCGGTCGGAGTGTTAAAGTGGCTGTCTTTGTTGGCGGTTTCCGCCACGGTCATAATTCCCTTTTTTTGTCCGCTGGCCTGTTTGCGGTATTACCGCACCTTTAACACCGTCCACCAGGGTTGTAATGACCCCCATAATGTCTTTGGTGCCTCAACATACATGAGCCAAGGGTTGTTGTCTTCCACAAAGTGTTCACCAAGAACTCTTTAATAAATCAAATTGCTGGCTCTGCTGCTGGATCCTATCCTTGTCGCCATTGTCTTAAAACCAGGAGACTTTAAATAAAGTTAGGATGATTTATTCAATATAGATGGAACAACCCTTCCTCATGTCTAGCCTCCTCAGCAATTGGATGCTCTCTGTCTGCTGCATGGGTGAGGTGGTATGGGAAAGGGGGAAGGAGATGGACAGAATTGCTTTTATTGTTGGACACACTGTTCACGGTCGGTGAGTGGCCTGATGTACTAGTCATTTGGAAGAGAATGATCTAGTGAAATTGAAGAGCTTAGCAACAGCCATAAAAAGGACATACATGAGGTAAAAGGTACTATGGTCTGGGATGTTTTTTGTGTTAACTCAGCTGGTACCCATGTGAGTGGGGCGCCTCAGAGAGTAGAAGTTTTTCTAATGCCAAGTTTGCAGGATGTAGTATGACGAAAAGGGGGTATGGGTGAACCAGCTTTGGGGGAAAGTAGAGGGTGGGTTGGGAAAAGGTTAGAGCTCATTCAGAATGGAGTTAATGATTAGATTGTTAAGATGTTGATTAACACATCAGTTATGCAAGGGACTAGTGAAGTCAAGTGCAGTGATGGGGTATGTTGTCGAGGGGTTACTTAGGGGCAGGGGTAAATTAATGGACAGGTTAAATCAGTCTATATTGAGGCACCAGTTTAGGTTGTGCAGCTATTGTGCTGAGAGTTCATGCTTTGTAATGAGCATTTGCTTCATTAAAGTGTTCTTTTTCACACACTTTGATGATCAGAGTAGTTTTCAGATGGTCCATCGCCCAATTCGCTTTGTACACATTTATTTCAGGCTCCTAAAAGAGCTATAATTAGATGTGTACAGAACTGCATGCCTTCACAAAACAGTGAGTTAGCTAGTGGGTGCCTACCTACGTAGTGTTTTTTAAAGATTTGTTGTTGAACGACGGTTTGTTATGTGAACTACCTCCACTTTACAGCTATAGGGAGGGCTATAGGCAGGACCATAGCAGTCATGCAATTTTGCTGCTGCAGTTTATTCCTATTTGCCATATAATTTGTCATTTGTTGCATCATCTGCAGATTTGAACAAAAATGTTGTTTCTAGCACAGAGGGATCAAAAGTTACTTTAAATGTGGCAGAAGTGTTGCAGTGCAGAGGAAGCCTCTCTGCAAAGGTTGACAGGTCCCCTTTCTGTTGCTTGTTGCTGCATTTTGGTAATAATCATGTGAAACCTTTAATCAGTCAGTGATTTGTGTTTTATCACAAACTTTATTGTGTTTTAAGACATTGTAATCAAAACACATTTTACAAATGGCAGTTTAAACCGTGTGTACTGTAGGGGACAAAACAAGAATGGCCTGTTTAGGTGTTGTATATAGGATTAACATACAGCTTGCATATCAGTAGCAAATCAGCTCTGCCCATCCATCCCTATAACAGGACACTGTCACCTGCTGAGTGCCCTAGCTTAATGGAGTGTGTAGTAGCAAGTGTTAGTGGAGGTTTGGAATGTGATAAATATCTCAGCATTGTGTGATATATGGAGCCATGGGTAGCAGGTGTCTCCAGTGTACTTAGTATCAGGCTGTACAGGTTGTAAATCGCTGGGGGGGATGAACTTCTTTTTACATTGTCAGAAGGCGGGACACCATGAACCTGACAATCCAGCATGTCAAACATATGGCCCACAAAAAGCACTTCCTCTCATCAGGCACACACATGACCTGTACCACTGCATTGACGCTGCCACCAGCCATTCCCCCCACCTGGCACACAGCCAGCACACACACACATACACACGTCTCCATGCAGTCATGTTGCATGCAACGTACCCATGGTGTACTCACCTGTTGATCTGGAGGCCCATACAACTGGCAATACTGGGTAAGGACCCCGTCCACAAGGCATTCTAACTCCTCTGATGTGAAGTCTGGGGCCCTTTCTCCCATAGCATGAGCCATGGCAGGTTCCAGACACAGGGCACAGCAGCACACACAGTGGAGATGTTGTTCTGTGGAAAGTCAGGAGTCAAGTGAAGTGGTAGAAAGGAAATGCGGTCACATCCGCAGCGGTGAACAACGTCACCGCAGCGTTGATCATCATTGGTCCCCATACTCCATGAAGGGCCATTTTAGCTAATGAGGAATTGCACGGCAGTGCAGACCGCCTTTCCACCATGACACCAACTCCAGCGGTGTGAGGTCACTTCCACCTGTCCCTGAATACAGGACAGGCGGGTGCAATTTTCGAATGCTGGTACACATCTACAGAATAATAAGTGTGTCATTGGAGTTGAATGTACTCATCTACACAGTTCCAGTGTCCAAAATACAAACATGCTCTGTCTACACTGCTGTAGTGTTGTCATGGTTCCTGTTGACACTCACTCCTTTTCTACATTTGGGTCCCATAGGTATCAACCACTGCGGAGGAATAGGAGCAGGCAAACACTAGTGTTCAGACCCCTTGTGGACATGGCTGCATTGGAAGACCGGCACATTATACTCACGTGTCATATGGACAAGGCCAAAATTACAGAGCTGGGTGCACAATTGGTGCCTGTTCTGCTACCTGCTATCCGTAGCATCAGATCGATCTCCCCTCTTGAGCAGGTACTCTCAGGGCTCCATTTGCTGGCAACAGGCTCCTTCCAGGCGACAGTGGGCTTGGCTGCAGGGATGTCACAGCCAGTGTTCTCTATTGTGCTTGCAAAGATTTAATCTGCCTTGCTCAAACACATGTGCAGCTACATCGCATTCCCCCAGGTAGATGACTTACCTACTGTGAAGGCTGGATTCTATGCAGTGGGACATATGCTTCATGTTATAGAGGTCATCAACGGGACCCATATTGCCTTAGTCCCCAACCCCGAGCCAATGAACAGCTGCACAGGAATAGGAAAAGTTTCCACTCACTCAATGTTCAGATGGTGTGCCTGGCTGACCAGTACATCTCCCATGTCACTGCCAAGTATCCATGATCGGAGCATGATGCCTTTGTCCTGAGGATTAGCAGTATCCACAGCTGATGGCACAACTACAGAGGCACAAAGTGTGGCTTATAGGTGAGCCTGAGTCTCCACCCAAAGTGTATGCCTTCAGGAGTAATCCCCCTGCCAATGTGCAAGGCTAATGTGTGTCCCTCACTTCTTGCAGGTGATTTCGGCTACCCAAACATGTCCTGGCTCATAACCCCTGTGAGGAATCCAAGAACAGGGGCTGAAAATAGGTATAATGATGCCGTCCCATGAGGATTGTCGAAAGGACCTTCGGTCTCCTGAAGGCTAGGTTCAGGTGCCTCCATCTGACAGGTGGATCCCTATGCTACTCCCATGAAAAGGTCTGCAGAATCATTGTTGTGTGCTGCATGTTGTACAATTTGACCCTCAGACGGCATGTACCCTATCAGCAGGAGGAGGGGGTGACAATGCAGCTGTGGCAGCAGTAGACATTGAGGACAGTGAGGAGGAGGAAGAGGAGGAGGATGTGGACAAATTGATCCAGCAGTACTTCCAATGACACTCAGGTAAGACTGTTGAACTAAGCAAGACTGCATTTTAGTGCTGTACTGTGTGACTGCAACATGATGCCAGTCATTCCCCTTACATCCCACCTGACAGTCACCTATATCCTCCCTTATTGCAGATGTTGGTGTTGTTACAACAGTGTACTGCTGTGATGTGTACAGGCTGCTGAGACACATTTATTGGATGGGTCAACATGTTACTGAACATTAACACAGGATCATTCAGTTCATTACAGTTCGGTACATTGTACATTATCTGTAGATAAACCACTATTACACAAGTTGTGTCCTTGGGTGTTTATTGAAAATAGATCTACATTGGGAAGTGCAATAGAGTGGGGTGATGGTTGGGAATAGTCCAGGTTATTGTTCCAGTCTGTTTGTAGCACAGGTCCAGTGTCCAAAGGGCCATAGGAAGGGGAGCAATGGCAGTTCAAAGTGGACAAGGTGACACAGTGGAACACAAGGGGGGCATTCAGGAAGGTCTCATTTCCTGGCGGTGGTCTTTGTCTTGGCAAGTGTCTCTGGGGTCTGTCTGGGTCGCAGGGAATGTTTGCAGGGTGGCTCACCTTCTGCAGGGGGAGGGGTGCTGGTCGCCTGTGGGTCCTGTGGCAGGGCATCCTGTCCACTAGCTGAAGCAGATGTGTAGGGCTGGTCAGTTGATTGGCTAGTGGAAGGGGCCCACTGGTGTGATGTGTACTTCGGCATGACGCTGGCCATATCACACAGCACCCTTGCTATGGAGACCATGGTGGTGTTGAGGGCCTGCAATTCTTTCCTAATCTCCTGGTGGTGTTCCTCCTGCAGCTGTAGTTCTCCTGCATGATGTCTATCACCTGACCCATCTTGTCCTGGGATTGTTGGTAAGCCCCCAGGACATTGGTGAGTGCCTCCTGGACAGTCGGGTTCCCTGGGCCTGTCCACCCCCTGGTGCACAACTGTCCTCCGAGTGTCCCTGGCCCCCTGTGCCTGTGTCCCCTGAACATTGTGCCCACTACCGCTGATCCCAGGGCCCTCATTGTCTCACCTGTGAGGTGTGGACTAGGGCCCCTGTACAGGTGGGCACACTGTTGATTGATGTGTCCTGGGGACAGAGGTCTGGGGACGTTGGGGTGGCTGTTGTGGTGTTGGATACTGAGGGGGGAAGCTGTGTGGTGGAGTTGGTGTGAGCTGGGGTATCTAACTGACCAGTGGTCCGTGATGAGCCAGGAAGTTCATTCAGATCCAAAAGTCCAGAGTTGCTGTCATCACTGGGGGCATCTTCTGGTGGGGGTCTGGGTAGCCGTGGCACCCCCTCGCCGCTGACCATGGCTGGGGCACCTGTGGGGATGTAAGTGATGTATTATCCTATATGTCTGTGACATATTCCACATTCCTAGCTTTTACAATGTTATTACTGTTGTCCTCCCACCTTTGGTTGTGTAGAGTGATGGATTGAGGGGTTGTTAGTTCTCCATGCTTTGCATGCAGTGGTGGTGGGTGTACATGCATAGGTTGAAGGGATGTGGATGTAGTGGGTATGGCATGCAGGGCATGGCATTTGGGTTAGTTAATTGTGGTGGTGCACTGTGCGGGATGGAGCAGAGTTATGTGTTTCAGGGTGAGGGGTGGTGGTGGCATGCAGGTATGGGGTGATAGGTAGTAAAATTGACTCACCAGTGTCCAGTTCTCCGGCTACTCCAGTGAGTCTCTCAGGATTCAGGATTGTAAAGACGTGCTCCTCCCATGCTGTCAGCTGTGGGGGAGGAGCTGGGGGTCCACCGCCAGTCCTCTGGATGGCGAGCTGGTGCTTTACTGCTATGGAACGTACCTTCCCCAGTAGGTCGTTTCCAACTCTTCCTGATGTCGTCCCTCGTTCGTGGATGCTGTCCCATGGCGTTCACCCGGTCCACAATCCTACGCCATAGCTCCATCTTCCTAGCAATGGATATCTGCTGGACCTGTGCCCCAAACAGCTGTGGCTCTACCCTATTTTCTCAACCATGACCCACAACTCTTCATCAGTGAAACAGGGTGCCTGGGGGCATGGGTGTTGTGTGTGTTGTGCAGAGGGTGTAGAGTAATGAGGTGAGGGGTGGGGTATGTGGTGTGTGACGGATGAATAGGTGGTTGTGGTGTGTGTGTGAAGTTGCCTCTGTGATTTGCCTGGCTAGCTATTGTGGTCTTGTCGTGTTGGCAAGGATTGTGGTTTGATGTGCGTTTGTGGTTTATAGTGCTGATGGTATGTGTGTGTGGTGTGTGTATTTGTGTCAGGTGTGGGTTTTTAGTTCTGGACAATGTTGTCTTGTTTTCTCTTTGGGTGGCCTTATCTGCTTCGGCGGTGTTCACCGCCAATGCTTTACCGTCGTTGAATGTCCGCTGTGGTGATTGGTGGGTCATTATTTGGAGGGCTTAGTGTTGGTGGTGTAATGGTATGGATGGTAGTACCGACAGTTTATCACATTCAGTTGGTCTGTCAGTTCCGGATGTATATGTCATAATGTGGCGGATGGATGTCCGCCTCCGCAGCGGTATGTTGGCGGCAGTCAGAACGGTTTTTACCACCAATGTCATAATGAGGGCCATAATCCTTGTTTATAACTAGGGCTCCCAGTTTTCCAATTTTACAGATTGTTATGGATAAATACAGACAGAAAATAATGTGTTTCCTGTCTGTATTTATTGTTAGAAGAGAAAAAATATTGAAAATTGTGCTTCTTATGAGTGACTCTTCATGCCTTCTTTCGTTCAGGACAGCAGCTGAGCAGATAGACGGTATGGGGCGTTAAGAAACCAGTTAAGATTTCCCTAAATACAGGCATATGTTAACATATATTTGTAGTATCATGCTGTTATTTGCCTCTGGGTGTAGCGTTTTGCTATTTTTGACTGCTTAATTTGGTAAAATGCAATAAGCATCAGAGTATGAGCTCATGTTTATTAGTTAAATATATGTGGAAATATACCATTTTACGACTACATTTATGCTCAAAATACAAAATAAATATGGATAAATACCAACAAAAATGATCAAAAAATAAATATAGGTTAAAGGCATACAAAAATGTTAACAAAATATATACCACAACACCAGGAGTCCCATTTATAACTGAAGACTTGCTGTGAAAATTGCAAAAGACGTCTTCAAAGTAAAAATATCTGTGAACTGGCACCCTCTTACTCAAGAAAAACTCATTCGGGCAGCTAGACCCTAAGGGCCACATGTACGATCGTTCGAATGTGCAACTTCCTTATTGCGACTCTCAATTAGGAAGTTGCAAAATACGATTGCGATTCCCAAATGGCTTGCAAGGGACTTGCCTCAATAATATTCATGAGGCAGGTCGCAATTTGTGACCTATTGGGAATGGCCCGCACTCACAGGGATGGTGGCCTGCTGGGATCAGCAGACCACCATGTCTTTGACTGCTTTTTAAATAAGTCAACCCAATAAGGGGCAACTCAGTACTCCCCTAGGAACTGGGGACAGACAATGTCTAACTAACAGGTGCTCCTAGAGGAATCTTTTAAATATAGTATGAGTAAAAAATACACTAGTCAAAAAGATCCAATCTTCAATTAACCACACCAGTGACTGCGTTGGCCACTGGCCGATGTATGCACACCCTCCCTGATGCGGGTCATGACCAGTGGCCGACGCCAGGGGGGATTTGAAAAATCCTCAAGTGCGTTGCACCAAAAGATTTTTTTACATTTAAAATACCCTCAGGAGACACAGAAGAACTTCCGTGTCCCCCCCTGCCTCCCCACCTGCCCCTCTGTGATGTCAGCACCCCGAGATTGCATGCTGACATCACAATTTGTTTTTCCCACCGGAGCAGAAAGCAGCAGGTAAGGCCACTGACTGCTCCGGTGAGGAAAAGTGGCCTGAAACAGCCTCTCCATTATTCAGGAAGGTCTTGTTTAAAAGGAGAGATTCTCCCTTTTCTAACAAGGCCTTCCTGAAATGGTTTCCTGGCTGTGGATCGCAGCGATCCAGAGCCAAGAAACCCCACTAGACACCAGGGATTACTCTTGGGGAGTTGGCACCCTCTGAAAATGGGCCGTTCCTCCCCCTCACCGGGGGCATTTAAAAATTTTTTTTTAAAATGTAGTTTACCCCTGGGGGGGCGTAATCACACCCCTCCGGGGTTAAAATGTAATAAAACATAATAAAAAATAAATTAAACTGACAGGGGGTCGCCCATGAGCACTGTTGGCCCCAGTTTTTTTTTTTTTAATAGCTGTATGGTTTCCATGGGGACCACGATCGCTCACTCCCCCGGGAAACCATACAGCTATTAAAAATATATATATAGCTCTATATATAGATATATATATATATCTAAATAAATATATATATATCTATATATAGAGAGATGTATATCTATATATACCTCTATCTATCTATCTATCTATATATATATAGATAGATAAATAACTAAAAGGGAGATCACTTTTGTCAATGCATGTGTGGTTTCCCTGTGGGCTGAGATCGGCCCCCAGGGAAACCACACCCACATATAAAAGTGATCTCTTTACATAAACATATATATGTATATTTATAGGTTTTATATATATATATATATATATATATATATATATATATATATATATATATATATATATATATATATTCGCCACCAGTTGTCTCGCAGCTCGCATATTCAAAGCAATGCACATACTGCAACCAACGCGTTTCAACCATAGCTTTGTGGCAGCAATAAAAAAGTGAAGCTAACTCTTGTGATTACGCTTCCCTTTAGAAAAGGATCTGACTTTTGTCTAGTGGCAGTTTTGATGCCATAAAGTAGTGCAGAAGGTTTATATACCTACTGCAAAGATCAAGTCAGTATATTATGTGAATAGCTGCGTCGATTAGTAAAGCCAGCCATTACCTGAGCTATAATACAAATGAAATGTATATGCGAGGGGGCTATGGAGAGATGAAGGTCACTTTTGCTGGGTGGTAGTGAGTGAATCCGAGGAGGAGGTCATGGGAGTGGGAGCACCAATAATGATTGTTGGACGGGGGACCAGAGGTGCTAAATACCGTTACGATTGGTATGTGACAAGGTGAAGTAATAATATGTCTTTTTTGTTTTTTTGAGTGTCTTGAGAGAACATGCTGATTGAGGGAAGAAGCTAAGCTAAGGTGATCTTTACTGTTGCACGCATCACACACACACCCACCAGTAATTTTGTGACTGTCTACAAAGGCTAGTGTTTTAGAGGGACAGTTTAGCCAGTAGCAGAGATAGCATCTCGTTGGATGACTGCTGTTCAAGCCCTAACTCGGGTTATAGAGGACAGCTCTGACGTAGGATCAGAGACTGACACAGCAGATACTGAAACAGTATCTGAGGGATAGGACAAGGGGGCAGACTCTGGGAGTGATTTTTCAGTCGCAGGAGTCCCATCCAACAACTCCACTTCCAGTGATTCTGAGGGAGGTGATGATGACAGTCCTGCTGTCCCTTCGCAAGGACAGTCTGTGCAGCCAGACAATAGCGGCTTAACCCAACCCAGAGAGCCTGCATCAGGAATGGATCACCCCAGGGTCTACAGTTGCCCTCATGTGAGGACTAACATTGACCGTTGTGTGATAAATTCTTAACACGGGCACTAGGCCTACCAGCACAAGTGAGGTACCAGCTTTTATTGGGAGACTTGGGGGAATGCTGGGTGGAAAAAAGTTTGTGGCTCCCCTCAGATTCCAGAATTTTCCATCATCAAAATGTGCAGTAAACATGTTTTTTTGCCACATTTTGAGGTTTGCAAAGGATTCTGAGTGACAGAAACTAGTGAGAGTCCCACAAGTCACCCCATTCTGGATTCCCCTAGGTGTCTACGTTCCACAAATGTATAGGTTTGGTTGGTTTCCTTAGGTGCCAGCTGAGCTAGAGGCCAAAATCCACAGCTAGGCATTTTGCAAAAAAAGGCGTACGTTTTCATTAGAAAAATGTGATGTGTCCACGTTGTATTTTGGGGCATTTCCTGTCACAGGCACTAGGCCTACCCACATAAGTGAGGTACCATTTTGATCGGGTGACTTTAGGGAATGCTGGCTGGTAGGAAGTTTGTGGCACCCCTCAGATTCCAGAACTTTGTAGCACCGAAATGTGAGGAAAGAGTGTTTTTAGCCCATTTCTGAGGTTTGCAATGGATTCTGGGTGACAGAAATCAGCGAGAGCCCCACAAGTCTCCCCATTATGGATCCCCCTAGGTGTCTACCTTCCATAAATGTATAGGTTTGGTAGGTTTCCCTAGGTGCCGGCTGAGCTAGAGATCAAAATCCAGAGATAGGCACTTTGCAAAAAACGTGTCCGTTGCCATTAGAAACATGTGATGTGTCCACGTTGTGTTTCGGGCATTTCCTGTCACGGGCACTAGGCCTACGCACATAAGAGAGGCACCATTTTTATTGGGTGACTTGTGGGAATGCTGGGTGGAAGGAAGTTTGTGGCTCCCCTCAGATTCAAAAGTTTGGAGCACCGAAATGTCATGAAAGAGTGTTTTTAGCCCAATTTTGAGGTTTGCAAAGGATTTTGGGTGACAGAACCCAGTGAGAGCCCCACAAGTCATCCCCTCCTGGATTCCTTTAGGTGTCTACTTTCCATAAATGTATAGGTTTGGTAGGTTTCCCTACGTGCCGGCTGAGCAAGAACCCAAAATCCACAGCTAGGTACTTTTAAAAAAACCCATTATTTTTCAATGGAAAAATGTGATTTGTCCATGTTGCGTAGTGGGGTGTTTCCTGTCATGGGCACAGGCCTAACCACACAAGTGAGGTACCATCTGTATCGGGAGACTTGGGGAAACACAGAATAGAAGAACACATGTTATTGCTAATTATTTTTCTCTACGTTTTTCACTTCTAAATGTAAGGCATTGTGTAAGAAAGAAGTCATTTTGAGAAATGCCCTGTAATTCACATGCTAGTATGAGGACCCCCAAATTCAGAGATGTGCAAATAACCACTGTTTCTAAACTCCTTATCTTGTGCCCATTTTGGAAATACAAAGGTTTAATTGATACCTATTTTTCACTCTTTATATTTTAACAAACGAATTGCTGTATTCCCGCTAAACAATGAAAATCTATGGCAAGGTGCAGCTCATTTATTGGCTCTAGGTACCTAGGGTTCTTGATGAACCTACAAGCCCTATATATCCACGCAACCAGAAGAGTCCAGCAGACGTAACGGTATATTGCTTTTAAAAATATGCCATTGCTGGAAACAGTTACAGAAGAAAACATAGACAGAAATGGCTGTTTTTTCAACTCAATTTCAATGTTGTTTATTTCAGCTGTTATTTCCTGCAGGACAAACTTCAAGGATCTACACAAAGGACCCCTTGTTGAATTCAGAATTTTGTCTACTTTTCAGAAATGTTTAGCTGTCCGGGATCCACCATTGGTTTCACACCCATTTCTGTCACTAACTGGAAAGAGTCTGAAAGCACAAAAAATAGTAAAAACGAGGTATGTCCCTGTAAAATGCCAAAACTGTGTTGAAAAATTGGGTTTTCTGATTCATGTCTGCCAGCTCCTAAAAGCTGGGAAGATGGTGATTTTAGCACTGCAAACCCTTTGTTGATGCCGTTTACAGGGGAAAAAACAGATGC